>NC_135313.1:83966053-86366053 GCF_048772815.1 Callospermophilus lateralis
CATCAAATCCCCATTTGCTGAATGCAAATTTCCTTGGTCTAAGTGCTCTTGCACCTCAATTTAAATGAATAATAGGATCGACTCTATTAAAATCAGTTTAAGGTTGCCATGGGTGACATATCAGTAGGGTTAAAATGAGAAAAAAAGGTCACAGAATCAGTCCTTACAACCTGTTTTTTATCATAATGAAGCATATGTAAGACTCTACGAAGGCTTAAATAACAATATGTCACTTAGGCAATACTTTAGTTTGTGGGTCTTCCTAAAAAATCTTTCTTAAACCACAATGTATTCCAAACAAAATAAACGTAAAATTATAGTGCCATCAATAACTCTGGGAATGTATTCAGTTGCATTGAAAATTAGAGAGTAAGCTCTTGTGCTATTACACAAGACTGGCAGATTGTGGATTTGTAAAAATAACAGAGAACTCCTCAAAACAGGAGGAGTAGGTACTTTTGCTGCAGTAAATCTCTTCTTTTAATGGTCCAACTAGGTGTTATAATCAAACTAACAAAGCATAAAGAAAATACACTCAAATACTTCACTTGAGATAAATTTTGTGTCCTCTGCTAATGAGATTGAAAGGATTATTCATATAGTTATCGGTAAATACTGAAACACCACCAACAGACAGGAAGATATCCTGGAGCCAACTGTTTGGTCACAGTTTTAGGCTCTTGAAAGTGAACAAGCAAGACTTTGGAGTAGTTGGAATAATAAATATTAGTGTATATATACATACAAATACAAACACAAACATTCATATATGTGCACACATGTATTTATTTGCATGTGTAATCTTTATGTTTGTAAATTTAATTCTATTTCTTAAAGTCACACTCTTAATGCTGATTTTGTATTATTTATGATTCTCATTTGGATTTCACAGAATCACATTTTTGTTACAAGTGTTATATTTCCTTTTTTTAACCTGCAATAAAAGGAGAAAAAAAAAAACCCTCCTTATTTGCTAAGGTTACAGTGTTAGTTTAATTTTCTTAGAAGCAGTAGAGTATTTTGAAGTGAGTAACATTTACCAAGTCATTAGTTTTATGCAAACTAGGAAGGAAGATGAAAGAAAAAAAATTATCAATTATTTATAGATTGTTAAAATGTATCTTAGTGCTCTGCTACTGTATAGAAATGACAATTAGCCAAACTTACCTTCTTTAATTAATAATGCATACATTATGCTCTTTGGGCAACTAATCACCAGCTCTACAAATTTGTTTGACATTGTTGAAGATACCTATCACATGGGTTATAAAAAGAACAATGCTCTACCAGCTGCAGCCAACTTTCCGCCTTCTAGCAATGCTTAAAATGCTGTAGCAATTCCAGGGAGCAAAATCGTGGTCCTTCAGCTGTGTGACACTATGAATATGGCACCAGGCTACAGAGTGCTTCCTGCCATGTCTTTGCCATCTAAGAATGCACTCTTTATTTCAAATTGCTTACTTAGAGATGAAAACCCTTAATCTCCATCTCTGATGTTAACTTCCATAATATCAGAGTGAAAAAATGTTGCAGGAAAATGTCCTGTGGCTTGACAGCTGCATTTGCCATCTTTCTTTTCTGAACTAAAATGGGAACATATGGTTGGATAAAAGGATGGACTGTTTTAAATCCAAACTATGATAGAGAATCTCATATGAATGGTCACTATGCTTACCACAGAACATTCCAATCAACCTGTGATGGTGGCATTTTGTTGCCATCATGCTGCCAAAACTTTTTTTTTTTTTTTTTTTTTTTAAACAAGATGCATCTATCTGTGACATTTTAAGAATGGGAGGTTAAGTCCAGAAAACACAAATTGGAAATTTTGCCTGCTTCTTTTCATACTGTAAGGATGCAAACCCAGTCTTGTCATTTTAACCATAAATCTGAAGGTGATGGCAGCCACTGGAAAGTTTGTGAAAGTTTCACATATGCCACGAAATTAACATAAAGGCCTAGGCAGACTGTTTCTCAGAGTTCACTAAAGCATAGTGTGGTATTGAGCTGTATACTTGAATGGTCAACAGGCTAACTGACATTGGGACCAGGTAGCCAATCGGCTGTTACTGGTTTTGTCCCAGAGTCACATACACCACAATGAGGTAGCAGCTTGTAGTGTTTGGAAGGAGAAACGAGCCTGATGCAGCTCCCTCACATATGGTGTTTCACAGACTACACTTCCCATTTGCTCCTCCGAAAGGTGTGCCTTTTCAGGGGATGATGCCAAGTGTTCTTCTTTGTGTCATGGTGTCTGCACTGAAAGGTGATGTGTCTGACACATTTGGCAGGCTACTGTGAAGAGGTTTAGAATTTTCCACTGACTTTTGCTACAACATAAGAGAATGAGACTATACCTTACCAAAGGTAATCATCTTACCTTTGGGAGAATAGAATCAGAGTTCCAGAGTAAACTGAAAAACGTAGATTTTTTTCCCTTTATCTATGATATTCTATTTTATCCTATAAAATTTTGGGTGTTGTCTTTTAAAAAATATACTCACTAGTAGAGCTGTCACCTAAGTGGGTTTGTGTTTTTTAGTAGATTTTGAATTAGAGCTTTGACATATGGGTACAGTAAAACTAGAAAGTGTCTTCCGTGTGAAATCCTCTCCCCTTTTTTAGCTGCCTTAAATGAAATGCAAAATAAGTGTCAGAGTAATACAAAGGGCATAGAGGACCTAGAGAGAAATCAATTCTACATGTGAACTGAAGAAAATCTTCATTTCTATCATGGACATTGGGTATTTCCCCACCCACCATTTAGAAGGATTTCTGTTAGTCTTTTGTGAAAGATTGCTCTCATTTATTTAACTCATGCCACATGGCTTAGCTTCATAACCAGTATAGGGTTTCTGGAGATTAAAAAAATCCATTTTGTATCTATGGAAATACCAAGCTGGAATTTAAGCTGTAATTGCTGCAAGTTTTCCTCATTATAGTATAAAATTGCTTGGATTTATTAATGCTGGGCATACTTCAACTACTCCATGTTTTGCCCTGGTCAATGGTTACCTGTCAGAATGTGGAATAATTATTCAAGGGTATTCTGTGCCACAGAGAAAAAATAATGTGTGGATTTTTTCCATGTTTTTGTTTGTTATAAGCAGAGTATTTGCAATAATTTATGGAAAGTCTTGGAATTATAAATATTAATGCAATGCCAAATGATTTAACTATCCCTCTATGGCAAATTGTCTTTAAACACTATCATTTTTTTTCTTTCGTTTTTTTTTTTTTTTTTTTTTATCATTTACTTGTGGACCAGAAACACTTGCAGGCTCTTGCCCCTGGCCTTCTGTGAGAATGTTAGTTAGCAATGCTCATAAAAACTCAATTCATCAATGTGAACATAATTTGCTATGAACAGAAAGCTCACAAAAGGGTGAATTTGTCAGATAGACAGGTGGCCTGAGATCTCTCCCTGATACTGAATGATATGAATAATAGATTCTGGTAAATGTATGCCAAGACTTGAGCTGTAAACACAGCTGCCTCCATTCCCTTCCAGAAAAACAGCTTCGAGGACGAAAGCACAGGAACCACAGTTCCACCTGAGGACCTATGCTTGCACGTATACACACACACACAAACACACACACACACACACACACACACACACACACACGCTCGTTCAAGAAGTAAACAACCTTCATAAAAAAAGGACAGAGTTAAAGAAATCTCCATGCTTTCCCCAATCTAGGAGAAGGACATTTTAAAGCTATCGTAGGCAGAGGAAGCTAAATAGAGAAGAAAAAAAGGAGAAAGGAAATAGATTATCCTAATGGTCCTGGTTCCATATTACTCAAGTGTCTTATTTTATAAAATGCACAAATCAACAGTGCTAATAAACTTCGCAATATTATAACTCCTGTTTTATAATGAGCAAAAATAAGAGCAGGTTGACTCTGTGCAGAAGCACAGTGCTTAAAATCATTCTAGTAATTCATGGCTATTTGTCTTATGGGTTATTAAGTATTTATTAAGGTTCAAATGTAATGTAGCCTTTTCTCCAATTTACTCTGAACTTTTAAAAATCTGTTTTGCAAATTGTTTTCCAGGTAATGCACAAACCCACTTAAGTCCAAATCTCAGGATTCTAGAAGATTCTAGTTGAGGGCAACATATATTTTTAAATCTTTATAGGTACTGGTGCACACAGGTTGACCTATTCTAGTAACATTTATGATTGGCCCCTCTAATCAACTGCAAAAACATTGAATAAGGCTTTCTTACTATAGAAAAGCTGTGTTTCTTAAGGGAAAATATGTTCATAACTGGGGATATGAGGCAAATTTAATGGATATTTATTTTAATGTTTTTGGAAAAGCAGAGATAACACTACATATTTATGTTTTCATGGACATTGTTGCTTAAGAGAAAGCCAAATATTTTAAGAATTAAAGTTATTTAAGTTTAGGAAAAAATTTGACACTGATGTTACTGAAAATATAGTGAAGTTAGCATGTAGATCAATGAAGTGTGGGAGACCCAACAATCTATTTCCAATAACCATAATCATATCAATGATCTTGTCAAAAGTAGTTACAATCATATAGACACGCACACACACAAAAAAAACAAAACAAAACAAAACGAAAACACGGAACTAGGGCTGGGGATGTGGCTCAAGTTGTAACGCGCTTGCCTGGCATGCGCAGGGCACTGGCTTCGATCCTCAGCACCACATAAGTATACGGGGTAAAAATGGGAGTTCATAACCCACTTGAATCAAAGTGTGAAATATGTCAAGAACTATGTAATGTTTTGAACGACCAACAATAAAAATTAAAATAAAATAAAATAAAATAAAGATGTTATGTCCACCAAAAACTAAAAAATAAATATTAAAAAAGTCTCTCTCTCTCTCTCTCTCTCTCTCTCTCTCTCTCTCTCTCTCAAACAAAACAAAACAAAAAAATGGAACCATAGGACTTTTTAGAGTGGTAGTAGACTTGGAAATCATTCTGTTCTAATTCTATGAATGTAAAAGCTGTGATGCGGAGGGACTGAGTAGACTCAGTCTAGTAGACTAGTTATGGGTAAAGATGAAATTATAAAAAAGGGCTCCTGAAGGATGGTGCTCTCTGTTGTTAGGAAGAAAGGAACAAACTGCTGGGAATGTTGGCATCACTTTCTGTTCACTCATGCTTGATTTCTAGAAATAATTCTGCCATTCTTCCCCAAGGAAGGCTTTCTTCTTGTCTCTTTGTTGACAAGAGCATTCTTAAAACTACTTACTAATGTACATCTTCATTTTCTTAAGATTCATACAGTGCAAAGAAGTTAAATTTGGTTTAAGAGAGACTGAGCTCTCTAACTGCAGAGTGAAAACAGAGGCAAACATATTCCCCCCCCACACACCTTTTTTTCTTGGATTTTCATGAGTACATCACTTCCTTTCTTTTTCACATGATTTTCTGCTTTGTATCATGTATCAGTTGTACACTTTGTCTTTTCCCTGTCAACCTGGCTCTTTCATAGTGTCTGGAAAATACTTAAAACTTTTCATGATTCAGTGAAGGCACACACAAAAAATCAAATCCTCAAATACCTGTTAGTATTGTATGACTATGGCTTCATTATATACAAATGTTATTCTACCTAGACCAGTGCAATCCAATACATGACATGTTTAACACCTTCAGTAAACATATGATTTAATTAGAAAATATTCTAGTTCCTATAGGTCACGGAAATGAGAAAGCAGATTTTAGCTTCTCAGGCGTAACAACTAGGGAGAGGTAATATGGCCTGAATACAATCCAAAAGCAAGGCACAGAAAAGAGGTACAAATTTCAATGGCAATTTCAGGAAGGAAAATACCTTATTTTTCTGGAAGAATCCAGAAGGATTGTCTGAACGTGAGACTAAGGATTTCAATAACTAAGGACATTTGCTCATTCCTTACCCCAATGTCTAAAAAAAATAAAAAAATTTATATTCTATGTTTTACCCACTGATTCTGGTATCTAAATTCATGATTTATTACTAACCATACCAATTATGTATCCCTAAACTTGTTGTTCACAGCACAAAAGTCCTTGAGTAGGTTCTCAGGTCTAAATTCCTATTTCCTCTGCTTTGGTCCTAAGTAGTAGATAATCTATGAATATCAGAATAATTGGAACTAAGGAGATTGACAAAACAATGAATGGATGTCTCTGGACCTATTTATAATTGAAACACAACAAAACTTACTAAATTTACATAATAAATGGTCTTTCAAACACATTCTTTTTTTGTTTTGTTTTTGTTTTAGCTGAAGTGAAGTTGAGGTAAAATTCCTACAGTGAAATGCACACATATTAAGTGTACAATGTCGTTTTGACAAATGTACACACGCATATCAATTGAGTCATAGGAATTTTTCTTACCACAAAACTTTCCTCACACACCATTCTAACCTTTACCCTTATTCTGATTTAAGGCATACCATTATGACTTAATTTCACCTGCTTTTGAACTTCACACAAAAGGAATTGTGTAGATATATACTCTTGTGTGTCTGAATTCTTTTTTTCAGGAAAAAAATTTAGGTATTCATCCAGGTTGTTGTGTCTCTGGGATTTATTTATTTATTTTTAAAATATTTAGTTGTATTCTACTGTGTGATTTGTTGACCGATTTTCCTTTGATGAACAGATTTCTTATTTTTAAGTTAGGGATGTTATGATGAAAAAAAAAACACCTGTGGGTTCTTATACACATCTTTTTTGCTGACAACCTTTTATGGCTTTTGGGTATATAATTAGAAGTAGAATTTTGGAATTACATGTTAGGAGTATGTTTTATTTTTAAAAATTTGTCTAATACTTTTCCAAAATGATAGTACATTTTACACTCCCAACAGCAATGTACAAGAGCTCCAGTTGTCACTATTATCATCAATATTTGGTGTTATTAGTTTTTTAAACATTTGATCATTTTGATGTGTGTAAAGTTGTAACCCATTGTGGTTTTAATTTGCTTTCCCCTGATGACTCACTAAGTCCAGTCAGACCCAAATGGCTCTATCTATCAATTATTTACACTTGCTCTGAAATAAAAATCTACCAATATGTTCCAAATAATGTTTTTCATCTTCTTCTATGTAGATAAAATATTCTCTTCATTAGAACAGACATAGCATGACTAAGTTACAATTACTGATATGTTACTAAATATAAATAATGGCTTTTCATAGCACCAACTACACACTATTCATCTGTGGTATACATGAAATTATTGGCCAACAATAATATAGACTATGATATTTAGCTTTCCGACACATCATTTTTCTTAGTAGGTATGCCATTAGAATGTTGTTCTCAAGGAAAATATAGTTGTAGAAAGGAGGTAGTATAGTGAAAGCCAGAAGACCAAATGAGTCTTCCTGAGTTTCCTTTCCAGTAATTTCTGCCAATCGTTTCCTTTATCTCAGTTAACCTATTTTATTTAGTGCATCAATTTACCTTATGATTAAACAAAGAAAAGGTGTTTGGAAAACTACAATATGCTAAGTAATTATTTTCTTCAAAGGAAAAAAATATAAATGATTTTGTATATAAAATACAGTTTTCCTAGAGCTTTACTGGGCCAGGGCCAGGCCTACTTCTGATGATGGAATAAGAGACAATGTGTGCTGGGTGGCGGACAGGATTGTCAAGTATAACTGTGGCACAAAAAGAAGCTCTGTGTGTGTTTGCACAGTGTACTTTAATGGTAATGTGCTTACTATCACCAACACAACAGCACCAAGATCAGCTGCCTGAACAGGGTTCTGGCCTCTACTGAGCTCTTGGATCCCTCTCGTTGCAGATTGTTGAAACAGTGGAACTTTGGGTAGAATTGACAAAAGTAAGCCCCAATGCATTTATGATGACTCTTGTTTTTGGGTGTCCTTGGCTCTGCTGGTTTTACTGGTCAGAAAGGAGGTTTGACAAAGCGAAACCTGGAGTCTATCATCAATCTTGCCCGTCTTCAAGCCCAGATATTCTCATCTGGCCTGTTTACCTTCTGACGTAAGGTATGACATATTTCACAGAAATATATTGACACCAAGGAGAAATGCAATAGCACTGGAAATACAGAGTAAGAGGTGAGGATTTTTATTATGAGGGGGAATAAAGTATATGATATAAATATTGGAGCTGAGGTTGGGGACAGTGGCAAGGTTTGCTAGACTGAAAAGCAGCAAGTGGCTTTTTATGTGGAGCCTGATTCCTAGAGTTTTCAGTTCTCTATGTCTCCTCTGTGGAACTCCATGGACTTCCATTCTGGGCTTCAATTCCTTCCTTGTTTTACAGTCTAAATTGACCTTAAACAGTGGTGGACACTTAAGAAACTCTAGTTTATGTGTCCTGTGTGCACAACTTGGACAGCATTCACCCTGCTGCTTGTCTCAGCCTATGTCCTTGTTTGCCTGCATTGATAAGTTGATGATCAGAGCACATACCCTATTATCCTGGAAGAGCCCTGTTGTCCTCTCGTTCTTCAGTTCTGGATATTTTCTTTTATCCCCAGAACTGCAGGATTCCCTGTGATAATTGTTTAGGTTATAAAATATAGCTGCTAGGATTTAAATATTTATGTCATTGCAAATTCAAACATTGAAAACTTCACCAAAATTATATCTGGAGGTGTGGCCTTTTTGGAAATCATTCTGTAATGGGATTAGTGTCTTTAGAAGAGAGTCCTGAGAACTGCTTTGCCCTTTTCACTATGTGAGCACACATAGTGAAACCGTAGTGAAACCATACATTGAATCTGCTGAATACTTGATCTTGAATTTCTTAGCCTCAGCCTCAAACTCAATTAGTTCTCAGTGAGGGTACCATGGTTTGTTCCTCTTGAAGTAGCCCTAAGCAGAAGCATGCAGGACTGCCTTATTTCTGTGAGCTTTTTAGGAGCTAATGCCCATTTACTGAAATAGCTCCACAATTTTTTTATTCGGATTACTTTGATACTGGACATTAGTGATCTTTTTACCAACCCCATTTGGCTTCCCAAGTTTGGTTCTCCTGGGTTCAATGGTTCGCTTGCAGGACCATTGAGAAATAAATCATGCTGGTTTAAGAATTTAAAAAAAAAATTAGTTGTAGATGACACAATACCTTTACTTTATTTATTTATTTGTTATTATGTGGTGCTGAGGATCGAATACAGTGTGTCACCTGTGCGAAGCAAGTGTTTTGCCACTGAGCTACAACCCCAACTCCATCATGCTATTTTTAAGCAAACTAGTATATGGTATTTTGTTATAGCAGCCTGAATAGACTATGGTAATAATAGTGGATTTACCTTTACAACTCTACCTGATGTCTCGAAAGCTTTACCGGATGTCTCTCAATTTTCAAGACTGAGGTCTTGCTGAACTAAAGACTATTTGTGCAGAAGAGGTTAAGTCTTTAGACAATGGAACCAGAGAACCTGGATTTAAGTCTTGTGTTTATTAATTTCTAGTGTCTGACTTTGTATAAACCTTGTAACCTCACCAAATCTTAGTTCACTTATTTGTAAAGAGGGGAGAGTGAAATGTGTCACATCATGTTGTGTGAGATATAGTTACTTCATAGAATTGCTTTAGCACAATTTGAGCATATAGATAGCACTGCAAAAATAATGGCTGTTATTATCATTATCTTTCTCCAAATGGACCTACACCTGCATCTGTCCTTCAAGTGTTTGTTCCATGATGTGTAAGGTTTAGTTCATTCATTCATTCATGGACTCAACTGTCCTGGCCATTGTTTCTAAGTCTTTGCTTCCCTTACTGGGTTCCTGATGTAGGCAAATGATTCATGTCCATCTACACTCCAAAATAGAAGACAGGGAAGGGGTCATATATTACAATGGCTAAGAGAGGGCTTTATACCACACTACCAGAGTCCTACTAGACAGCCAAGTAAAAAAGGACAACTTTCCCATACCTCACTTCTTCTCATTTGAAAAAAAGAATTAATAGCACTTACCCCCTAGGGTGGCTGTAAAGCTTAAGTTGACACTTTTAGCATGCTTTGATTTACTTGGCATATAATAAATGTTTGCGAAATGTTAACTATAACTAAATATTTAAGGTATAAATTCAGAGATCTAATTCTGTATAGAAATTTCAACTTGGTTACCGATTCCAAATACTAAAAAAACATTAAAATACTGATTGTTTCATGGAGGGAAGACTATGCTTCTAAATTATATTCTATTCTATTAGGAATTTAATTATTATCTCTTTCCTTTTCTTTGGGGAGTGTGAGTGAGAACCAAGTTTGATGCTATGAACTTGGAATGATTCTGTGGCCTATATCCCTGGCTTTATGGGGAATTTCTGAATGGTTTCATTGGGATTGTCTATGTATTCAGCTCCAAATAGAACATTAAAATTATTTATTCAAGGATTGCAATAAGGGAGACTTGAACTACAACAATATCAGAGCTCTGGGCTTCACTAAGACAAAAATAACTGACAGATCAACTGCAGAAAAAGGAACAGGGTGACTTATTCAGACTGAGATGGTCATGTAGGCTGCACAAAAGGAAGAGTCAGTACAGGCTTGTCAAAGAGCTAATTGCGCCTGCAAACAAAGGACATAGTTTAAGACATGGAGTTTTAGAAAGGAATGCTGGTTTCTCGTTTGTCTTTTCAGCTGGATCTGTGAACATGGGTAATATCACCACAATCAACGATGTCATCTTTGAATAGGGAGGAAAAGAGACTCACACAGAGCTTGCACCAGGGAGATTCTACTCACAGATGAACAATCCGTTAGCCATTCAGAACTGAAAGCTGTCGCCAAACTCTGTTCTGTGTGCTGAAAACAAAACAATGCAATGATGGAAAAATAAAAAGGAAATAGAACCAAGAAAGTAAGGGAACCCTCGAGGAAGTGACAGGAGTGTTACATCAACATATTGTCGAGATCTAGGTGAACCTTAGTATCTACACAGAATTTTCTGTCCTGTGGGACTTGAAACTTAGACTTTTATAAAGTTTGCAAAGACTGCTATTTTCCATTCTAAAACTGCTCAGTGTACAAAGTGTGCTTCAAACCCTTTCTTTTCAACAATTTTTTTCTTTTCTGATTCACTATCAGGCTTTACCACAAATTACGATAAATTACAGTTTCTTGAATATTAAATCAACAAACTTCTGTTGAGTACTTATTTTCAAGGTATTATCATTTGCAATCTTTCTTTCTCTATGAGAATACACACTATTTAATGAGGGTTACTTTTTTTTTCCTTCCTTTTATCCCTCATCATCTTCTCCTTTTCCTTTTTCTGGTCATAATTGACATCATTCAACATTCATTGTTTTCACTAATTTGTGCAAAAAAAGATACTGAATTTCAAATATTGACATTTAAAAATATTCAAATTAAGATGTTCAGAAAATTAGGCCCCAGTGATGCCATGTCCCAGTCTCTGGAACCTATGAATATGCTATCTTCATGACAAAAGGTACTTTCAAACATGATTAAGTTAAGGACTTTGAGATAAGGAAATCACCCTGAATTATCTAGCAGGATCCAATCCAATCACAGGGTTTGTCAAAAGCAGAGCTTTCCCTGTCTTGGTCAGTGGCAGATACAAATAAGGAGAAGTGAATTGTTGGGTTTAAAATGGAAGAAGTGGGCCATGAGCTAGGGAACAGGGAAGGAATCTAGAAGCTGAAAAGGAAGGAACATGGATTCTTCCCTAGAGCTTTCCAAAAGGAGTACAGCCTTACCAACAGTTTGATTTTCATCCAGTGAGACCTCTGTTGGACTAAGCTATGGAACTATGAGATATAAAGTCACTAAGTGTTTTGTAATTTGTTAGAAAAGCAATAGAAACTAACAGAATGTGATCCTGTTACATTTGCTGGTCAGTGCACACACTCTCTTTTATGCTTCTGGGTAAAAGGTTGGGGGTTAGGAGAACTTTGTCAAGGAAAAACGTATGGAGGGTCTAATCTTTTTCTTTCTGTGACAACACAGTCCTTATTTTTCAATTTATCATGTTTGTATTCAAATAAAGATGATTCCATGTACAGTTAATATGTACACAGGTGTATTTCTAATGAATAACTTTCTGATATCTTTTCATAATAATTCTGTGCTGGTCATTTCACAGTTGATTCTAAATCTTACAATTTTTTAAAATAAACCTTTCACTCTATTTTTTTTATATTTGAATCTCTAGCCATCTCAAACTATCATCCAGTCCTATTTCAATATCTCAGGGTGTAAGAGCTCTTCAGGTTCCCAAATCCTGCCCAGAAATGTAGAACTTTGAAATCTGGTTAAAAGTAATATCAGGAAAACTAAATGCAATAAATGCAATTGGTGTCCCCTTGCCTCTGATGGAAACTACGAAATTACAGAGGCATAAAGACATTCAAGATTTGAAGAATTATAATAATAAAGATGAAGGAGGAAGGAGAAGCACACTGATATTAATTTTACAAAGAGAGTAAAGGTTTTCTAGACTGGGACATTTGAGTAAAGGAGTTAGCACAGAACCCCATCATTGAGAACCCCATCATTCCAGGCTTTGAGATTTGCAATCATTCTTGTCACATAGAAGCAAAACATTTGAATAGACTCTGATATGTTGCACAGTATTTCAAAACAAAAACTGTGTGCCTACCTGCACTGTCACATTTTAAGACTGGTAGGAAAAGTTCAAAATTCATAATGTTGGTCTGCATGGGCTACTTCTAGAGTCTGCCCATAAGAATGCCCACATATGTCTCGATTTAAGGAAATCTCAAGATGAAAACAGCACTCCCTAAAGTGAGTGATGGAGAAATGGACAGAACACAGAATTCAGTAGCTCAGAGATGAAAATTTTCAGTATGTGGCCACAAAAATCTCCAGAATTATTAAAAGCTGATACATTGACTAGAAACAAATGAATTAGAAGTATTCTAAACTTTTAAAAAGGCTTATATTACTATATGAACCTGTTTCTGGCTAGTACAGTGGTATAACTCCTTAGTGTTCCCCTAGGCCCTTATAAGTGGTGGAACGCTGGGAATAGATGTACTTCAGCAAGCCTTCCTCACTTGTGACCATGGAAGACAAAGGTTCTCAAGTGCCTTTTAGAAAGTAGAACCAGGAGCTTCCAAACTGGCTAACCCAAAAATCACTCCACAGCCAGAGAATGGAGCATGAGTGCTTCCTGCTCAGTAAAACATCATATCCTATGGACCAGGGGCTACCACATGTTTGCCATTGTTCTTTTATTCAAATTGGTTGGTATTTTTTTAATGTTTCACCAATAAAGATTCATAAAGTCAAGATGTACTACATGATGATTTGATATACATATGTGTCTTGTAAAGATTACTATAATAAAATTACCTAGCAAATCCATCACCACTCATATCATATATTAGATCCTCACCAAATAGAAATTTTAATGTTATTACTCCTTCATCCCCTATTCCTGAATAGCAACTGCTTTGGTAGCAGATAGCTGTCTTTTAACTAGAGAAGTAACATCCCAACTGGTAAAGAAAAATGAGCACAAACATGAGATTTCTAGAATCAGTTATAGTAGCAGTATGAGGCTTTGGGGAACCCATGAATGGTTTCAAGTAATTATGAGGACTTTGAAAGTAAATTTCTCAAGAAGAAGGATCTAGATTCACACTTCCTGCTTAGAATTGTTTTTGCTATTCTGGGTCTTTTGTTTTTCCATATGAATTTCATGATTGCTTTATCTATTTCTACAAGAAATGCCGTTGGGATTTTGATTGGCATCACATTAAACCTGTAGAGAACTTTGGGTAATATCGCCATTTTGATAATGTTAGTTCTGCCTATCCATGAACAGGGTACATTTTTCCATCTTCTAAGATCTTCTTCTATCTCTCTCTTTAGGGTTCTGTAGTTTTCATTGTATAAATCTTTCACCTCTTTTGTTAGGTTGATTCCCAAGTATTTTATTTTTTTTGAGGATATTGTGAATGGAATGGTTTTCCTCATTTCCATTTCAGAAGTTTTGTTGCTGATATACAGGAATGCCTTTGATTTATGCGTGTTGATTTTATATCCTGCCACTTTGCTGAATTCATTTATTAACTCTAGCAGTTTCTTTGTAGACCCTTTTGGGTCTGTTAAGTATATTATCATGTCATCCGCAAATAGCGATAATTTAAGTTCTTCTTTTCCTATTTTTATGCCTTTAATTTCTTTTGTCTGTCTAATTGCTCTGGCTAGTACTTCAAGAACTAAATTGAATAGAAGTGGTGAGAGAGGGCATCCCTGTCTAGTTCCAGATTTTAGAGGGAATGCCTTCAGTTTTTCTCCATTTAGAATGATGTTAGCCTGAGGCTTAGCATATATAGCTTTTACAATGTTGAGGTAAGTTCCTGTTATCCCTAGTTTTTCTAGTGTTTTGAACATAAAGGGATGCTGTACTTTGTCAAATGCTTTTTCTGCATCTATCGAGATGATCATATGGTTCTTATCTTTAAGTCTATTGATGTGGTGAATAACATTTATTGATTTCCGTATATTGAACCAGCCTTGCATCCCGGGGATGAATCCTACTTGATCATGGTGCACAATTTTTTTGATATGCTTTTGCATTCGATTCGCCAGGATTTTATTGAGAATTTTTACATCCAAGTTCATTAGAGATATTGGTCTATAGTTTTCTTTTTTTGAAGTGTCTTTGTCTGGTTTTGGGATCAGGGTTATGTTGGTCTCATAGAATGAATTTGGAAGAGCTCCTTCTTTTTCTATTTCTTGAAATATCTTGAAAAGTATTGGTATTAATTCTTCTTTGAAGGTTTTGTAAAACTCCGCTGTATAATCCGGTCCAGGGCTTTTCTTGGTTGGTAGTCTTTTGATGGCTTCTTCTATTTCTTCCTTTGATATAGGTCTGTTTAAATTGTGTGTGTCTTCCTGACTCAATCTGGGCAGATCATATGACTTAAGAAATTTATCGATATCTTCACTATCTTCTATTTTATTGGAATATAGGGTTTCAAAATACTTTTTAATTATCTTCTGTATTTCTGTAGTGTCTGTTGTGATATTGCCTTTTTCATCCCGTATGTTAGTAATTTGTGTTCTCTCTCTTCTTCTCTTCGTTAGCATGGCTAAGGGTCTGTCAATCTTATTTATTTTTTCAAAGAACCAACTTTTAGTTTTATCAATTTTTTCAAAAATGTTTTTTTTTGTTTCAATTTTGTTGATTTCCGCTCTGATTTTAATTATTTCTTGTCTTCTGCTATATTTGCTGTTGTTTTGCTCTTCCTTTCGATACCAGAGTTCAAACTGTACTACAAAGCAATAGTAACAAAAACAGCATGGTACTGGTACCAAAACAGGCAGGTGGATCAATGGTACAGAATAGAGGACACAGAAACCAATCCACAAAATTACAAATTTCTTATATTTGATAAAGGGGCTAAAAACATGCAATGGAGGAAGGATAGCATCTTCAACAAATGGTGCTGGGAAAATTGGAAATCCATATGCAACAAAATGAAACTGAATCCCTTTCTCTCGCCATGCACAAAAGTTAACTCAAAATGGATCAAGGAGCTTGATATCAAAGCAGAGACCCTGCACCTGATAGAAGAAAAAGTTGGCTCCGATCTACATATTGTGGGGTCAGGCTCCAAATTCCTTAATAGGACGCCCATAGCCCAAGAGTTAATAACAAGAATAAACAAATGGGACTTACTTAAACTAAAAAGTTTTTTCTCAGCAAGAGAAACAATAAGAGAAGTAAATAGGGAGCCTACATCCTGGGAACAAATCTTTACTCCTCACACTTCAGATAGAGCCCTAATTTCCAGAATATACAAGGAACTCAAAAAATTAAACAATAAGATAACAAATAACCCAATCAACAAATGGGCCAAGGACCTGAACAGACACTTCTCAGAAGAGGACATACAATCAATTAATAAGTACATGAAAAAATGCTCACCATCTCTAGCAGTCAGAGAAATGCAAATCAAAACCACCCTAAGATACCATCTCACTCCAGTAAGATTGGCAGCCATTAGGAAGTCAAACAACAATAAGTGCTGGCGAGGATGTGGGGAAAAGGGTACACTTGTACATTGCTGGTGGGACTGCAAATTGGTGCGGCCAATATGGAAAGCAGTATGGAGATTCCTGGGAAAGCTGGGAATGGAACCACCATTTGACCCAGCTATCGCCCTCTTCGGACTATTCCCTGAGGACCTTAAAAGAGCATACTATAGGGATACTGCCACATCAATGATCATAGCAGCACAATTCACAATAGCTAGACTGTGGAACCAACCTAGATGCCCTTCAATAGATGAATGGAAAAAAAAAAATGTGGCATCTATACACAATGCAGTATTATGCAGCACTAAAAAATGACAAAATCATGGAATTTGCAGGGAAATGGATGGTATTAGAGCAGATTATGCTAAGTGAAGCTAGCCAATCCTTAAAAAACAAATGCCAAATGTCTTCTTTGATTTAAGGAGAGCAACTAAGAACTGAACAGGGGGAAAGAGCATGAGGAAAATATTAACATTAAACTGAGACGAATGATGGGAGGGAAAGGGAGAGAGAAGGGAAATTGCATGGAAACGGAAGGAAACCCTCATCGTTATACGAAATCACATATATGAGGTTGTGAGGGGAAAGGGGGGGGGAAGGGAGAGAACGGAACAACAACAGATGAGGTAGAGAGGGAAGATAGGAGGGGAGGGGAGGGGGGATAGTAGGGGATAGGAAAGTCAGCAGAATACAACAGTCACTAATATGGCATTATGTCAACATTGTGAATGTGTAACTGATGTGATTCTGCAATTTGTATTTGGGGTAAAAATGGAAATGCATAACTCACTTGAATCAAATGTATGAAAGATGAAAAAAAAAAAAAGAAGAAGGATCTATGTGAATCTTGGACAGTCAATGAGTTGGGTAGTGGATACTGCTGACCCTACATCTATTCTTCTCCTCCTTTTTCTAAAGAGATATTGTTCAGGATCTATTATAAGACTCATCGTTAGTATGAGTTGAAATACTGTTCCGGATCCAGGATTAATCTAAGATAATATACTTTTCCTGACTCCATAAGAAATGGGCATGTCATATGATTTAAATAATTAGATGAGAGGAGGTATCTACTTGAGATTTCTGGGAAACATATTCTGTCTCATGAAATGAGTCAAGGGAAGGGGTAGTTTGTGTTGCTGCTGGTGGTCCCCCTATACAATGTAGGCAATCAGCACCAGGATGGAGCCAGCCTGGGGATGACAGAGCAGAGATGGAATGAGCCTAGGCCTGTGGTATCTGTTTATGGCTAAACAGATGTCTAACTCTGCAATTTACCCTTTCTGGACTCCCAGTTATATGAACCAATACATTTCCATATTTCTTAAAATTTTAAACTGATTTTCTATCAATAGTAACTAAACAGAATCCAACAGACACAGTATTTGATACTGATGAGGGAATAGTTTGAAGACTTGCAGGAGAAACTATTAAGAAAGTTTGATTCTAGGATACCACATATGGATGTAGTGGCTAAAAGGACAGGCTTTTGAGGCAAATATACTATTCTGCTGTCTTTTGTCCATTGCTGTCTACATGTGTCTTCTCTGAACTTTAGTCTTTGTATTGGTACAATGAAGATAATGAACCTACCTTGTAAGATAATTGTAGAGAGTAAATGAGATAATGCACATTAAATTCCTGTCATGAAGTAGATGTTCAATAATTGCAACCATCGTTTTAATGGCCAGAGAAAAAAATTGTATAAGATCCCTTGGTGAGAATTTCTGTATGCAAGATGGCTCAAGAGGAATAGAATGCTCTAAAAATATGAAATCCTGAGAATACAATTGCAAATGATTCTAATAAGAAAGAAAAGAAGTAGTTAGCTAAAGAAACTAATGTGGCAGCATAGGGATTTAAAAAACAAAAAAGAACCCAAAAATTGAAAGAGAGAAGAAAAGTCTTATTTAGAATAAGGAATTAATATAAAAGAGAAGCACCAAATTGAAAGACCAGGACTAGGAGGGTCAAGGAACAGAAAGAATTTAAACTTAAAAATTCATTAATAATGTCCAAAGACACAATAATAGGAATGAATCAAATGACAGATGTAGAGAGACTAAGATGTTAAGGGATGACAAAGAGAAAATAATACTGTTTTAAAAGCAAACTGAGTGATATGAGATGTGTCATTTAGAGGGCACAACTAAAGAGCAAAGTAATCCACCCATTTTCAAGGTAATTGTCAGTTCTATGAAATTTTAAATTACACTTTGAAATCTTACAGGCCATATTGAGTTATTTGTTACTTAGTTATGAAAAACATAATAAAATAAAATATTAGATAAATTAGATTCAAATCAACCCAAATTAGTGATAACTTGGAGGAAGAAGTCTTGCCAGTACAAAAAATAAATGTTCTTTAGTCTGAGGTAATGTTGATGCCATACAACATTTTTTTAAAAAATATTTTTTATTTTATTTTTCCATGGTACTGAGGATCAAACCCAGTACCTCTCAGATGCCAGGCAAGCACTCTACCACTGAGCTATAACCCTAGCCCCCATACGACTTTTTTTATATAAGCATTATATTCATAGTTTGTCACAGAAACATGTAACTGTGGCATTTACTTTGCACCAGAACAACTTTTTAAAATTTCTGATTAACTATAAACTCTAAAATATGTATTAGTGGTGTCACTCACGGATAACATGCCCTGTTCTCCTTTCCCAATACTACACGTGCGCGCGCGCGTGCGCACACACACACACACACACACACACACACACACGTGTTTATTTGGGGGACACTGGGAATTGAACTCTGAATTCAGGCAGATGCCACCTTGTATTGGGGCCTTGTTACCAACATACTAACACAGAAAAGACAGAAAATAGGTGCTAAGTTCTCCTGTCTTTCCAAAATAAATGTCTGAAGGGAGGTCTTTACTATCAAATTTAAATTAAGGTCTGGCCTAGTTAAGTCTCCTGAAGAAGAGAAGGACTCTCTCTCTAATTCAGCAGGCCAGAAGAAAACACAGCTTCCTCATCAAAGAAGTCTTTGGAAATAATTCACATTCAGGTGAACTGCTTTTAGAAAGTACTTTTCAGTTACCTGCCCCCAGAGTGAAGTTCAAAAGAAAAGGGAGTAAAATGTTCTCAATGAAGATCTCTGGGCTGTGGTATTTTCTATCACTGGAGAGTTGCTTGATTCTGAACATTATCACCTTCAGGAATAGGAAAACACTCATTTCTTTACCCAGACAGTCTTTTAATCTTGGAACAAGAGGCCCAGAAAGCTATTCTCACAGAAGGTTTTTCTTGCTTTTAAAAACACAATCAAATTGGTTCCAGTGGAGTGGGATATAAGGAAGGGCATCTCTTCTACTTCCACACAAGTAATTGGGCTGGCCTAATTAGATTGCCCAAGTGTTTAGATACCATGGTGATGGGCACTTTATAAATACTGTATGTAGCTAAACTGGGAGCATCCCTTGTGACGATAATAGCCATACAGTTAGCTCTCATAGGTTAGGAAGGCACAAGCCAAATGCTTTGCTACATCCCATAATATTTATTGATAGTTATTTATGTTGACGCTTTCAGCCATTTGTGGTGTCTTTTTACTCCAGACCTGTGGGCAGTGTGGTCAAAGAAGACTTCTGCAGACAAAGACATCATCTTGTATGCAAGGTAAGCATCTTAGTTATCGTTTTCTACACAATAACTAAGAAAACTATTATAACTTATAAACAACTGACATCTAGAAATCAAGGAGCACTTAATCAGTTCAGAATTAGAGCACGCTCAAAAGAGATCTGTCGTGAGTGAAAAACCACATACTGCATAGAAGCTAATGGTCTTTTGATCTTAGGTATTCTCTAGTTGTTGAAATAAATCCACAAAATAGCCATACTGAATGCTGAGAGGCCTTGCTTTCCTTCACAGACTTTTCTCTCTGCATCACTGTCGAGCTGGGGAAAACTCAGTGAGAATGGCTTCAGGGAAAGGGTCAAACTGCTGACTTACAGAAGCAGGAAGACACTGATTCATGCTTTTTGGTCTGTGTACTTAATTCTTACAAACTGGATAGTAAAATCTGTGCTTTTTTGAAAGGCTTATAGAATCTTACATACTTCCACCTCAGTTATCTATCATAAAAATGTGCTGATGTATAAACACTAATACCTTTATTCCTTACATCAGCTCTTTACTATAGGAAAGTAAGGGAAATCAATGTTCCAGGTACCAGGCTTCATGCTAGAAATTACCCATCTGATATTAATGTTATCAGCCGGGTATCATACCCACTTGGAAGATGAGAACATTGAGGTGCTGAGATTTTGTTGTTGGCCATACAATATCCAGAGTATGTAGTGTGGCGTAAATTTGAACCTGTTTGCTTACTTCAAGGCTCATCCTCTTTCCATAAGACCATATTTTATTTCCTAATTAAGGAATGCCGCCCTGTGGAGATAGGCTATTAATTTAACCATGAGTCTTTCAGGACTCATATTTTAATTTTTGTTTGTGCTTTTTTCTTTAATTCTTATGCATTCATGAGCACATCACTGTATAATATCATGAAATAGATGGATTTAACATAGTAAGGTGGAAGAAGCCAGATTTAGAGTAAAAGCAACTGCATCTGAGGCTTGCAGTTTAAAACTGTGACATGAGAAATGTCAATTAACCTCTCTGAGTCTCAAACTACGCTAATAATTCCTATTCCCAGATCACCATGGTTGACAAAAAAGAAGAAGAAGAAGAAGAAGAAGAAGAAGAAGAAGAAGAAGAAGAAGAAGAAGAAGAAGAAGAAGAAAAGGAGGAGGAGGAGGAGGAGGAGGAAGAAAAAATGTGTTGAGGAAAGTATATGATTCATTTTAGCATGATTTCTAACAAAAAAGATTCAAATCAAGAGTTCTTCCTTAAAGTGTTGTTCTATTTATTGGGAAATCCTCTTCTATGAGGCTGCATAAGTGTTTTACCTGATGATGAAACATTATTAAGAACTTGTCAGGACTTTAAGCTTTTCTCAACTTCTTTTGAACTAAGTTGTAGCAACCTCATTGAGAATGATTGTAGGGAAAAAGAATCAAAATGCTGATTTATATAGGGAACAAACTTGGCACTGGCCTTTTGAAATGTAAAGGGTTTTCCTACTCCATTATTTTAAAATTTACTCAATGGCATCATAATCCTACAAATTGTCTGGGCTTTAATTCTGAGAATCTGTTCTGTTACCTTTTTTCTCTCCTTCCCCATGTCTAACTTCCTTCATTCTCTACTGTTAACTGTAAGTGGTCAACCAATTCTATTCCTTTTACTGCCTCAATATTCCTCCAATAACCAAAAGCTTGTTAACTGGCTCCTTATCCCCATTTCCTTTGTCCACCTTCTTTCATATAAATTACACATGTTATACTGCACATCTGATTATGTCATGTATTTGTTTAAAATCCTCAGTAGATTTTGATTGCCCTCAGGACAAAACTCAAATTTCAAAGTAAATCATAGAAAAAAACTTTTAAAATCTGGTAAATGACTATGTTAAGTCATTTCTATCATATTCAAAGAATACTTTTATCATCTACTGTATGCCAGGTACTGTACACTGTACTGGCAGCACTGGAAGTAGCAAAACAGGCATTAAGCAACTGATCACTCTAAATCATATAAACAAAAATTAGAAAAGTGCTTTGAATAGAAGGAAAGGATTGGGGGAAAAGAGGTGCTAACCCAGTATTCAGGGCAAGTTATTGAGAAAGTTTTATTTTTTTACCTCCAAGTCTTATTTCTCACAAGCAATAACTGGATAATTCAAATGTCCATGAACAGATAAATTCATAAGAAAATTTTTGTATAAATCTACAGCAGAATTCTACTAAGCAATGAAAAGATGTGAATTTTTGACACAACAACATTGATGAAATTGCTCTGAATGGGGCAAACCAGATAAAAAGAAGTATCCTCTGTATAAATTTTACTTATTTAGTACTCTAAAAAAGCCAAATAACTCTATAGAGACAGAAGAAAATGATTTGCTATGGAGCAAGTGTGGGACGGTGGAGGGAGGGAATTATGAAAGGGCATGGGGTACTATTATTTTGATTTTGGTGATGATTTCATGATGTGGGTGTGTACATATGTCAAATTGTGTCAAATGGATCACATTGTATATTACAGTTGAGCTCCAGATTATACCTTAATATGGTTAGAAAAAAAAACATATGAATCACTCAAATCCTGAACAGTTTTGTTTTTTTACTACTATAGCTTTTATTAAAAACACACAACAGCATCCAAATTTAAATGCTCCCTGGTCTTCACTAAGGGTGAGACCAGGAAGCCTACACTGCAGTGAATCCATTGTGTCTGACTTTTCCTTTTGATGACAAGACATAAGAACTGTATGGTTTATGTATGAAAAATGTACTTAGTGCATCAAGTCATAGAATTTTTCTGTAGGAGTCCTCCAGGATACTATAGGAATTTAATCTCTGGTGTATAATAAAATGTGCCACACCTGGGAATGTGTTGATTTTTGGTGAAAATGCACTATGAGATAAGTGCTAAGCAATCACACATAAGTGTTATTTTTCAAGATAATATTTTATTTTTAGGGTTTGGGTAGTACAATAATAACTAATTATATTTCAAAACTTACCTAATAGAGAAGTATGTTAACTTCCATCATATCATCATATAAATAATAAAAGGCAATCCAAGAATTTACTTCCATCCCAGTACTATGAAAACCCTACCAATGCCAACTGAATTGTAGTGTGATCAGAATTTGTCACATATAAGGACATTTTATTTTTTTGAAAACAAAGTAAAGTTGTTTCCTTGACCTTGATTCCCTTAATGAATAGAGTATCTAAGACTATGGAAAAATCAGGCAAAAATAGTAACTTGATTGACCAATCTGATGAAAACATCTGAGGAAGTTACTATGAGAGATAAGATTATAAAACCAGAAAACTTTAGAGCCAGAAGCAATGGTAACAAATTACTTGGTTCAATAATCTTGTTTTTTTAAATACTGAGGATTAAACCCAGTGGTGCTCTACAATTGTGCTATACCTCTAAACTTTTTAATTTTTAAACAGGGTCTTGATAAATTGCTGAAACTGGCCTCCAACAAGATCCTCCTGCCCTAACCTCCTGACTAGCTGGGATTACAGGCATGTGCCACACACCTGAATTAATAATCTCATTTTAAGTGATAAAACACGAGATCTAAGAGGAACAATGAATTGTTTTATGTAATAGAGCTAATTAAGAACTAAAGTAGGAGTATTTAAATCACTTAACAACTTACTTTGTTCTTGGTAAACCATTCATCATGCCACTCCGTGTAGGTGTTAAAAAGGACCTACTGAAACAATATTGTATTATTTTGAAAAAAAAAATCTGTGCAGATCCAGATTCACTCTCCTAGCACATCAGGATCCATAGACAGATAACATTTTTTAAGGCTGTGCCAGATACAAATATTTCTGATCAAAATATTTTTCAAGGTGTTAACTCACAATTTAGGTTACAGGATGATTTTAAAAAAAATAGGAAAACACTCCAACAACATGAAACTGGCAGTTAAGCCAACATTCATAATCTTTTGGAAAATGTTATTTGCTGCAAAAAAAAAGTTTTGCCTAAATGGTTATTCTTCACTAATTCTGGCCAAGTTTGAAGTATAATGTACTTTTTACTGGAGAGGGTATTTCACGGTTGTCATTTGTGTTAGTATCCTTTCATCTGTAAAATGGGTCAAACCAAGTTCTAGCCACTCAAGTGACCAGTTCATAGACTGCCCAGTTGGTCTTTTACCAGTGCTGGCATGTTTGCAGAAACTTGTCATTTTTATTTCCTTATATTAAAGGGCACACATTTATTTGATACCTTCCTTATTCAATGATTGTGGAAAACAGACTACATCTGCCTGAGAGCAAACATTGTTTCTTCTCTCCAGATGTCTGCTTTTTCTCCCAGAATTTGGAGAGCATTGGACAAGCAATAACAGATGATGAACACATGCATAACTACAAATGGGCAAGCTGATTGTTTTCAAAATTGGTATAAACATTTGCTCTTGGGTTGAGATTTAGCCCATAGCAAATCTTTACATTTGCGTTATAAACTCCCAGCTAAAAAAAATGTTTATAATGGAAGTGCTGACAATGTGAAAATTCAGTTATGGTCAGGAAAGCAGTTTTGTTTAAAAATGCCATTTTGCACTTCCATATTTATTTCCTAACCAGTGACTGAGATGTCAATTTCTCCAAAGTTTTCTTTTCCAGTCCAAAGAAGAACTTGACAACTGTTTTGAAATGAACAAGAGATCTGAATTTTAACCTCCTGCTTCTTCAACAAATAACAATTAGAGTATAGAACCACATGCTGGTTACTTAACTGTTACTTAACTGATTGCATAGATGATGATGATGATGATGATATGATGATGATGATGAATGAGATGGGAGAGAATTAAACTTATTGCTAAACAGAGTGAGGTTTTGCTTTTATACAATATTTGAAAAGAAATGGCAGCAATTATTAGGAAATACTTTCCACTGCATGACCTTGGCTCTGCCACGACACAGTGAGCACATTGACTTGGGGCTATTATTTAAGGTCAAAGAAAGCCCTTCACTTGGTTATAAATTACTTAGTGTGGGGCTGAGAGTGTTATTTGTACCCTAGTGTTGACATTATAGTGACCCCAATGAGCTGAGTCAGATGTACCTCATGTATCTTGTTATATTGATACAGCTATGGCCCTTTTTACATAGATGAACTGGACTGTCTCTGCTCACTCACAGAATGGCAAAAAGAATAAGCATAGAAATAAGAAATGAAGATAGAGAAATGAGCTAAAAATGCATCTTTGTAAACAAAGGATCTTCTTTTGGAAAACTCTGTGGAAATCAGAAAATTTTATAGGTGATTCTAGGCTAAGGCGGGAACTTTTGTTATCACATTGGATACAAGGCAACTATTTTTATTAGGGAATAAAAAATGGTAAAGCTATTACTATTGATGATCCAAGTTCTTATCCAGATTCTCATTTATTTTCAGGGGAATTGAAGTATTTTTATAATACAGGATAAAAAAGAGTAGGAAATCCAAAATATCCTAGAAACTCCATGGATATCAACAGGCAACGACTTGCCATGTTGCTCTTCATCATGTGGGGCTCAGTGTCAATTTCTACTCACTAGGTTCAAGCTTAAGAAGGACTAAGAACTCTTATCTTTGAAATTAAAAACACCCAACACATTTCTCTTATTTTTTTTCTTCTCCTGGATGGAGAAAAAATATATGTCAAAATTCCCCTGTATTCTAGGAACACTTAGACTTTTTTCCAATAATGTATTTGAATAGGCAGGGTGTGCGCCTAAATTTTTGACATTTACATTTTCCTGTATTCAAGCTCACACTATAGGAAACATTTCTCATTCAATGGTGGTTGCACAATAACTCTTATTTTGATTCATGAAAGATGCTGAAGTTCCCATTAGGAACTCCAGTAACAGGAAGCCATCTAAGCATTAGAGTAGAATGTGAATTTTGCCTTTGTACTTTTCTTCTCAAACCTCAAATCATGTAAATGTTCAACCTTGCCCAGGGTTAAGAAGATTTCTACAGAACTTATTAGTATATACAGGGAACAATAGGGACAGAAGAGCATCAAGCCTCTGAATGGATTGATAATTTGAGAATTAAAACTCAGCCTTTGGAGGCTGCTAGATTTTTCCAAGTATTTCAAAAAGAATCTTATACATATCAGAATACAAGGAAGAGTATATGTGTGTGAAAACATGGAATCAATTTTCATTTTTCATAGAAATGAGAAAATTTATTTGTGACACTGAGACACTTTCAAGGGAAAGGCATACCTTGAATAAAATGGTATGATATAAATCTTGGAGAGCTGGTTAATATTGCTAGTTATTTGGAATTTTTATGACAATTTAACATTACATAAAAATGATGTACATTTGTAAATTGAGATAAAAGAGCTCTGAATAACAGAATCAAAGCAGAATTGAAGATTAATTTTTTCCCCAAGTGAATTCTTTTTGGTTTGTCCTCTTACAATTATTGCTTGGAGGCCTTGAATGTGTTCTTGTTTATAACTCAATGATTCACATAAAGGCAGTATTGCAATACCACATAAAGTAACAATAATAATTTCTTATAATTGAATAAAAATGTGTTGTGTAGAAAGCACCTAACTACCACTGCTTTGCCGCATTTTTTGTAATCCTCCCATCAGCATTGTAATGTGAGCAGATTTAAAGTATACTTTCTAAGTGCCTTGCTTTTTTTCCTTTTTTTAACTACTTAGTGATATCCTAATTAACCATGCTCAATTGATTGCTTTCAAAATAAGAACGAAGAGCTCTCATCTAGTCAAGTGGAAGCTAATTCAACTCTTTTACACTATGGCAATGATAAATCTCACACATGCACACTCATACCCACACCCACACCCTGTATCATATGTGCAATATCATACTCTGGGTCTTCTAGTTTGGTAAGTATGGTGTGATTGTCACATTTCTATGGGTTTTTGTGCATTATTTTTTATATAATACTTATGAAGGTGAGAACAATTATCCATTTTTCCCTTCACAGATTGAACTTGTGTTTGGAAATGATTTTGTGATCATTTGACACTCTCACATTGAAGAAATAACTTTGCTTCACTCAGAAAAAAAGCATAAGAGTAGGCGAAAGGAAATGGACTCAAACCAGGCAGAAGGAACTGACTACTTCATGTCTTATCCCAATTACCTTTTTTTGCTTTTCTATTTGTCAAAGCTAAACATATCTAATTTGGATTGACAAACAATCATTTGATTATAGTATTATAGTATTACAGTATGTGGCCTGAAAGTCTACTTCATGATGTTATTCTGCAGAAGAGTACAGGATTCTTAGATCTTTGTTATTGTGCATCACACGAACTTCTTCTTTTCTCCATTCTCATAGATAAATAAGCATAGATGATAAATGCATAACTAGCTGTCATATACAAACCTGAAAAACTGTCTTCAGCATATATAAATTCCAGTCCCAGCATTACACAACTGGAGTTTAAAATGTTACATGTAAATCATCCAGACTTAAGCTTCTTAGGAAACACAAACCATTCTCTAAGGACATATGAGACCAGAACTTCAGAAGATGCTGTCTCACTGTGGGATGGCAGAAAACAGCGGCTCACAGACCACCCTGGTGTATAGTAATCAACAATGCAGTGGCCCACTTTATAAAGGCGTCAGACAGTCTGTAAGCAAGAAGGCAGAGCCTCCAACAGAGACAGGCCCTGCTAATAAGTGGCTTCCAGTTTAAAAAAAAAAAAAAAAAAGAAAAGAAAAAAAGAAAGAAGAAAAGAAAAAGAAGAGAAAGCCAGCTTTCATATATGCAACGGGTGTCACATTACATTTTTTGTCCTTTGCGGTCTACCTTCTTTCCCATGAACAACTTCAAGAGTCTCATCTTGAAATATCATAAGTAGTGGAATAGCACACACTGACACCCTCATCCTTCCGCTCCTACAGCATTTTGTACCCTTACTATGGTATTGTATTTGGTAATAGCTCACCATATGCCTGTATCCCTCACTAGACTGTGAGTTCTTTGAGAGCAGAACTATGCTTTTTGTCTCTCATTTCAAGATAGTGTCTGCTCAAGAAGTCATTCTAGACATATTGGGTGAAAGTTATTCTGTTCTGTCCTTAGCTACCTGGGAGGCTCCTGAATGACTTTATGTGTTTTAACTTAGGTTTTCTCATCTAACAAATGGAAGTAATGCAGTTTAAAGCATATTGCAAAAACTAGCAAAAGAGATTCTATGAAAAATATAATTATTATTTAATATACAACAATAAAGTTGAATTTGACTTACTCTGATAGAGTTCTTTGTTTTGTACTGAGAATTACTCAAGCACTGGGGCTGTGGCTCAGCGGTAGAGCGCTTGCCTAGCATGTGTGAGGCACTGGGTTCGATTCTCAGCACCACAAATAAATAAATAAATAAATAAATAAAAGGTATTGTGTCCAACTACAACTAAAAAATACAAGTTTAAAGAAAAATAACTCAAAAGATGCTTGTTAATTTGTATGATTTATATCACATACATAAGGATGGAAAGTAGGACAGCAATTACTTCAGGAAGTATTGAAAATATTTGTTTCCTTATAATTCTGACTTTCTATTAGCAAAAGTACCCCAGTAAGTGCTCATACCTGCTGTGATAAGCACAGAGAGGAAACCACATTTTGTCTATAGGGGCAACTTATACAAACTGGGTACACAAACAGAAAATAATAATGTTGAACAAAGTATAATTAATTAATTCAAGCTTCAAGATAAGATCACTGGATCCTGCTGACCTTACATGTTAATCAGTTGATTGATTAATTGCTACAATCATAATAATTATATGGTACAAATCTAAGTACAGTTAATGATAGAGTAGACTTAGAGTTAAAAGTTCTTTTCAATCTGCATATCTTTTCTCTTTCTTGAATCAAAGGAGTGGGCTTCTTTTACTTTAAAGATATCTTTTGGCTTGTAGATCTGGAAAGCTTATGTCAAAATTACCAAGATTCAATTACCAATTACCCATATTTGGTTATTTATTAATTTTGTCTTAAAATTTTTAAAACAATCTAAGAAATAAGAATGTTGCATTATATATGTTCATTAAGTCACATTATTCTTACTCCAAACATGTTCAATGCATAAAGGCCTATAGAAATTGTATGAATATAGATATCTGCCATATCCACCCCATTCTTTATCTTCAATATTTGGTTGATAGTTAGAAGAAGCATGAGTTTTTTTCTTTCTTTTTTTTTATTAACTATTTTTTAGTTGTAGATGGATACAATATCTTTATTTTTATTTATTTATTTTTATTTGGTACTGAGGATCAAACCCAGGGCCCCACACATGCAAAGCAAGCACCCTGTCACTGAGCTACAACCCAAGCCTAGGAGCCTGAGTTTCTATTAACATACTCAGATCAAAGTATGTGTGAGAAAATGAAAGTAATCAACTGTTTAAGAACTTTGTATTCAGACCCTTAAAATGAGGACTAGATCTAACATGGCTTTAAAATGTATACACATTTATATATGGGTGAATTTCAACTTTAGGCTTTAATTTTTTTACCCCCTGCACACCAATATCATAGTACCATCAATTTTGCCAAAATATTTTTTTTTCTGATCACTCTCAACTTCTGATAAGCTATTTGATGTGTGAACAGCCAAAGAGCTTCAGTTGGGTGATCCTGGAGTACGTTCCATGTACAAAGGTACACTGAACTGGGTTGAGGCTTAGAACATGATACTCGAAAGTGTGGCACTTAGATGTACTAAACACTCTGAAGTAAAGGAGGTTGGAGGGACCTCAGAAGCACTAAGTTCCCTAGGATCTTCTCCTGCCCTCCTTTCCCCTTCCTGTATTTCTCCACCAAAGCAGATCATAGAAACTAGAATTTCCCTTCCCCAAGGTGAGTTATAAAAACTAGAATTCCTGTCCCCTAAGATCAGCCATAAAACCCAGAAATGTCATGCTCTGACCTCCCCTTCTCCTTGAAGACCCTGATGTTATAGATGTCTTGCCTATGCCAGAAGGGATTCACAAAAGGATTCACAAAAATTCTTAGAGGAATAGGAACAGACAAGCCTTGCTAGGCTCCTCCTTAGTCTATCAATATTAGATACAATCACTTTTATCCCATTACATTTTACACGGCTGCTCGTTTTTTGGTAAATGTAAGCATAAAAATAAACAATTGTTTTCTTGAATCTTTGTGAAAGTTTACAAGTTACATAAATTTTGGTTAAACATATTCATTATGCTTTTTTTCTTGTTACTCTATCTTTTGTTATGTAAGTGTTGACTATGGATCTTGAAATGGTAAGAAAAACATATTATACCTTTCATCCTTGCAACTGTCCACATTCTGTTTATAGGGACAATGCCCACAGGGAAAATCAGCTGATTGATGACTCATATTTGGTGCAATCTTCTAACGTCTGCCAAACAACTCATCATCATACTTTCCAATTCTTGCCAAGTACATTTCTATTCTCTTAATCATCTAGATTAAAAACTTGATCAACTTATTGATTGGGTTATTATTTTTGTTTGTGTGTGTTCAGCTTTTTGAGTTCTTTGTATACCCTAGAGATTAGTGCTCTATCTGTTGTGTGAGGGGTAAAAATTTGCTCATAAGATGTAGTCTCTCTATTCACCTCATAGATTGTTTCTTTTGCTGGGAAGAAAGTTTTTAGTTTGAATTTATCCCACTTATTGATTCTTGATTTTAATTCTTATTCTATAGGAACCTTATTAAGGAAGTTGGGGCCTAATCCCACATGATGGAGATTAGGGCTTACTTTTTCTTCTATTAGACACAGGGTCTCTGGTTTTATTCCTAGGTCTTTGATCCATTTTGAGTTGAGTTTTGTCATGGTGAGAGATAGGGGTTTTATTTCATTTTGTTGCATATGTATTCGGCCAAGGTCCTGAACGGACACTTTTCGGAAGATGATATACAATCAATCAACAAATATATGAAAAAATGTTCATCATCTCTAGCAATTAGAGAAATACAAATCAAAACTACTCTAAGATTTCATCTCACTTTAGTCAGAATGGCAGCTATTATGAAGACAAACAACAATAAATGTTGGCGAAGATCTGGGGAAAAATGTACACGCATACATTGCTGGTGGAACTGCAAATTGGTGCAGCCAATATGGAAAGCAGTATGGAGATTCTTTGGAAAACTGGGAATGGAACCACCATTTGACCCAGCTATTCCTCTCCTTGTTCTACACTCAAAGGACTTAAAAACAATATATTACAGGGACACAGCCACATCAATGTTTATAGCAGCACAATTCACAATTGCTAAATTGTGGAACCAACCTAGATGTCCTTCAGTAGATGAATGGATAAAAAAAATTTGGACACAATGGAATATTACTCAGCAATAAAAGAGAATAAAATCATAGCATTTGTAGGTAAATGGATGGCGTTGGAGAAGATAATGCTAAGTGAAGTTAGCCAATCCTCAAAAATCAAATGCTGAATGTTTTCGCTGATATAAGGAGACTGATTCATAGTGGGGTAGGGAGGGGGAACATGGCAGGAATAGACAAACTCTAGATAGGGCAGAAGGGTGGGAGGGGAAGGGAGAGGGCATGGGGTTAGAAATAATGGTTATCATTATCCAAAGTACAAGTATGAAGACATGAATTGGTGTGAATACACTTTGTATACAACCAGAGATATGAAAAATTGTGCTGTATATGTGTAATATGAATTGTAATGCATTCTGGTGTCATATATAAATTCAAAAAATTAATAATAAAAAAACCTAACCCATGTTTTCTTCTCAAGATTGTTTATACAAGATGCCCCTAAACAATTGAAACTTTATTTTCGTAATCTCTTATATATAACTAGTAATTCATTTAGTTACTAGATGCTTTTAAACCTTTTCATGTATATAAATAACCTGAAGAGCTTTAAATGCATGGATTTCTGGGTTCCATTTTCACAGGTTGACATTCAGAAGGTCTGGAGTGGTGCTCTAGAATTTACATGGCTAGTAGGATCTCAGGTATATCTGATGCTCCCAGTTGTAGACTATACTTTGCATAGCACTTATTCTATAACATTTTGTGTGTGGTGGGAAAGGGGAGATCACCCAGCTAAGAATATACAGGTGGACAAATTTGTTTAAGCCTCTGGGGTGTGGCTCATGGACCCCTTGAAGCATGTGTATGGATGTGTTCTAGGGCTGTGAGGTCACTAGCTCAAGGTCATACTTGGATTACAGACAAACAAGGTGACTGATTTGCAACATGACAGAATTTTCTGCTTCCTTTATCCCTTTAAATGCATTCTGCCAATTACCAAAAAAATGATTTTCTATAAAACATAGTTTTCTGTTTTCCAAATTCCTCCTCAAAAAAATGTGTAATGGGATTTTCCCTGCCTATTGGTTAAATTTAACCCTTCTATAATATTAACTTCTCCATGATGAACTAGTTAATTTGTTGGCCAAATATTCACCTTTTCTATGGAAAGTATTTTGCTAGGCAAGAGGATATAGAATCAAATCAGATAATCACTGGCTGTGTCTTCATGGGATTTATAATCCTGAATTTACTGTATCTTCTTTCCTTTACCTCCTATCATCTGACTTTAAAGCCTTTGCTGCATTCAACCCAGATAACTCACTTGCCCCCAAATTATACACTCCCTTCATAGTTGAAGCCAGTGCTCATATTCATTCTCTGACTGACTCTCCAAACTCCATATACCCATAATGCTTCCTTCATGAGGCAATTCCAGTCACTGTACTTTTAACTTTCTTTGGGGGGAATATTTCTTGTCTGTCACTAATTGCTCAGCTAGATTTCATGTAATCACAAATTCTTCTTTGTTATTCCCCTTAAGAATACACACCATGGCTTGGGGTAAGACGCTGTGATGTCCCTCTACAGCAGGCAGCAAGAGCTGCCTTCCTCCTCCATGGTTTTATCAAGGAGAAAGGAACAAAATCAATGTTCCCAAACCTGACTATACACCACAGTGACCTGAAGGTTTGTTCATTGTTTTTTTTTTTTTTTTTTTTTTTTTTTTAAAAAAAAAAAACAATCTCTGAACCTTATCCCAGTACAATGAAATAAAATCTATAAGGGTAGATCCAGGAATCTGTTTCTACAAAGGTGATTTGAGTCAAAGCCAGGTTTGGAAGCCCCTAGAGTAGTTGATTCTGATATCCTTTGCAACATGCCTACTTAAGCTCTGCTTATATTTCTTTTTAATATTTTTATTTTATTTTTTTAGTTGTTGATGGACCTTTATTTTATTTATGTTATTTTATAGATGGTGCTGAGAATTGAACCCAGTGCCTCACACATGCTAGGCAAGTGCTCTACACTGAGCCATAACCCCAGCCCCTACACTTCTTTTTAAATGATTACAGAATATTCCTAGTGAAAAAGTGAGAAGAACACAGAAAAGAAAAAAGAATGAAGAAAAAAAAAAGGACATATAATCATGTGAAGACAATTCCTACTAATATATATTTTACATTGGTGCTAGGGATTGAACCCAGGGCCTAGAGCATGCTAGGCAAGTACTTTGCCACTGAATCCCATCCACAGTTCCTGATAATTTAAAGTAAGTTGTTTCAGTCTTTTCTTTACATATAAATAATTACATATGTATTTTGAAACAGTTCATACTTGCAATGGTTTGATTTGTACCCCAAAGGTTATGTGTTACAACCTTAATCCTCAATGCAGCAGTGTTGAGAGGTGAGACCTTTAAGAGGTAAGTAGGTGATGAGGGCAGAGCCTGGTCTTATCCTCCAAGTGGGTTCCTAATAAAAAAATGATTTCATCCCTTTTCCCTTCTCTTCTTCCTTCTCCATTCCATCCTGCTCTGTCTCTAACCTTCCCTAAGTTTGTACATATGTGTTACTTCTACGTGTTTCACTATTATACATATCATTTTGATGGGCAATCCTGTTCAGATTCTTGCCATGTCTGTAAAAATGTTCTCAGGAGTTTTTAGTCAGATTTTTTGTTGCTGTGTCTGAAATAACTGAAAAGAACAATTTTAGAGGTGGAAAAGTTTATTTGGAGGCTCATGGTTTCAGCAGTCCAGTCCATAGACAGCCTGCTCCATTACTTGGGGCTCCAGGTGAGGCTGAATGATGTGGCAGAAAAGTATGGTAGAGGGAAGCAGCCAACATAACAGAGAAAGCTCAGCTCAGCTCATAAAATGTATTCCTCAAAGGTATGCCCCTAAAGACCCACCTCTTCTAGCCACATCCTATCTTCCTTCAGTTACCACTCAGTTAATCCCTATGAAGACATCGATTCCCTGATTGGGTGAAGGCTCTCATAACTCAAACATTTCACCTGTAAGCCATCTTGCATTGTCTCACACATGAGCCTTTTGGGGACACTTCACATCCAAATTATAACATCGGGTAAATTTCTAGATATGTAATTGCTAATACAAAAGTATGTACATTTTTAAGGCTTTTGATGCATACAGCCAAAATTCCCTATAGAAATTTTGAAGACTTCAAATTCTATCTATCATATAGGGCTTGCCTCCTCATGATCCTTAGCTGGCCTTTCATCTATACTCAAGCTTTATATCCTAAAGCATTCTTCATACAGTACTAAGTAGAAATTGCAATTTTGTGAAGGTTGTTAAATTTGTGGACTATCTTTCTTGAAGGTTGCCAGCAATATTAGAGAAAAGAAAACTTTAAAATAATTAATCTTGAAGTAACTTTTGGTGAGCTATAACATCAAAGCTAGAAACCTGAGGAAGGAGAATGCTATTTTTTTTTTTAATGTGTGATACCTTATTCTGGCCATCTGTTGAACAAATATCTGGTTCCAAATAATGTCAATTAAAATGTATGACAAATCTTAATAACATTTACTTGTGAATGTCAGTGAGACTAACATTGTGCTCTCATGTGGTTATCTTATGACAGTTGAGGTACCTCCAGACTTTACATAGATGTACAGCAGCTTTATTTTTCTATTGCTTGCTGTCTCTTCTTTTTTGTTTTTTAACCTCTCAACACCCGCGAAACAGAACACCCACTGCTAAGCAAGTATACAGAATACAGTGCTGCTTAGCACTGGGAAATTCCAGATCTGGTGCCAAGAGGTTCATAAATATAGCAATGGACTCTCTTATGTCAAAAGTGAGCACTGGTTAACAGATCAAATAGGAAGCCTTTGGGCTGCTTTGAAGTTGTTCCTCTGTGAGGGAACAGAAACCTTGTGATGATAGTTGGTATGTCAGATTCTAGAAAAGCAAACTACTTCAGTCTGCAAAGTCAACTAAAGGGAATGGTTGCTCACACAATGGTCCCGATGTCACTAACACAAGAAACATGGCAACAGGAGCAGGAATTTGGTGGCAGATGGTCAGGTCTGCAGGAAGTGTCCACCCAGCTTTGTTTGGCCCATATTCTGAAACAACTAGAATAAATACTTAGTGTCATAATTTATAAGCATATCAGTACCAATAAATCAGAATCCTGCAAACAGTCATGTTTATTATATTCTTGTTGCTTAATATTCATGACAGTAATTTATTTTTATAGTACAGTTTCACTGTCCTCTCTACCATGGCTCTGTGTTTAAGTCTGGCAAGTTGAATTAGCAGGAGTTCAGGTAACCCTTTGAAGACTGCAAAAGTTCACTAGTTAAAATGTTATATTTGCTTTAAAAATTTCCCCTTCTTTTCTCAAAAACTTTTAAACTATCAATATGAAGTCTCTGTAAATGATAAGTAATACTAATTTGACATACAGAATATATGAAGATGAGTATCTGCATAGGCCTCAGATAATAGCTGTGTAACAGAACTCATAAGATATATTGGGACCTTTGGGTTGTTTAAGGAGGAATTACATGAAACAAGCACCCCAAGGATGTTGCATTTTATATTTACCTAGTGTTGAAGATATAGAAGGGAGCAGGATATAGCTCCTACCCCAGAGGCACTTCAATCAGAATAAGAGAAGGAAAACAATATTGCAATGTTCTATATGTAGACTTATAGAATAGTGTACACTATTTTCACTCTTAAAAACTCAGTAGAGAAAATTTACAATTAATTACCAGGAAAAAAGTCACAAATATACAAGCCTGGAAAAGCAATTTTATTTTTAATATTTCCCAATTACTAGTACTCTGATGTTATGATCTATGCACATTTCTACATATTTATTGTGCATCAACAAAGATTTTAAACATACTTTTAAAAAGTGAGTAGACTTATTTTAATTATAGTTTGGATCTTTTTATTATGGATATAAAAAATTGAAATAATGGATTTATTTTATAGACTCTAAAAGTACTTTTCTGGCACAATGATATTAGAAATAAAATGCTATTTTGATGTAGTTCTACCTTTCAATTAAATACTATAGGTAATAAAAGTTGAAAGAAATTTAATTATGCTACTTTTTAGTTCACTTACTGGGAATTATAAAAAAGGATATATTATCACGTTTTTACCTATACTTAACACATTTAGACTATGAGGAGGTGTCTACTGCTAAGTTGGTTGTTTTTTTTCCTTGAAGCATTTTGCACTAACTAGGTGCTCTAAGTTAACATTCTTAAAAGATAAATTCAATGTTCTTACAAATACATTTTCATACTCTTTAACCTTCTCCATCTGCTAGGTGTGTTTGAATTTCACTGGAGCTTTATTTTATTTTAAAAAATTTGTACCAGTAACCTAGGCACAGGCATAAGAACCTTTAATGTTGCCTTGGATACAGAAAGCAATAATTGTTTTTGAATTTTTAAAATTTAAAAGAAGCCTTTCTCAACTAATAAGATTTTAAAACCATGTGGAGGAACAGAAAAAGTGATTCTTGCTCAATTCAAATTCTTATCATTGTAGTTCCTAATAATAGAGTTTGTGTACAAACAAAATCTAAATCTAATTGTCACATTTCTGAATGGGCACTTGTTATTATGTTGTCCAAGTCAGGCAAGAACTGTAGGATCATGGTTAAGAGTCACAGCTTTGAAACCTTCTACTTCTGAGTTCGAATGCCAGATTTGAAACTTCCCATCTAGTAACTTGAGGCATACTATTTAATATTGAATAGACTCAGTTTCCCAAACTGAAATAAAGGGAGCAATATTATTGACTACTAAGGCATATTACAAATGAATTTAAATGGCAAAATGTACATATAGCATTTGGCTATCTGCAGGTGAAAGTGTGGTAAGTATACTATAAATTGCAGTGGTAATTACAGTGGTAGTTCTAAAATTTACTTGTATCCCCACTACTCTATAAGTTCACAGTACAGACTTACTTTGGACATTTGTGGGAGCAGTTCCACCCTACTGAAGTACAGTGAATATTGCAGAAAGCCAGTCAAAAGAATTTTGGTGTTTCCAAATATGTATAAAATTATGTTTACACTATCATAAGTATGCAATGGCATTACATCTAAATGAACAATGTACATAACATAATTTTTTTTTCCTAAAAAAATTCTACTGAACATCTTAGTCTTCAGTTGGTCATAGTGTTTATGCTGGTAGAGGGTCTTGCCTTGATGTTGATGGATGCTGACTGAGGTGGTGATTGCTAAAGGTTCAGTTGTTTATATCAATTTCTTGAAATAAGACAATTAACTCCTTTCATGAAATATTTCTCTGCAGCATGTGATGGTTTCTGAGCATTGCATCTATAGCAAAAGTTCTTTCAAAATTTAAGTCTGGGGCCAAGGACCTGAACAGATACTTCTCAGAAGAGGACAATCAATCAATCAACAACTATATGAAAAAAATGTTCATCATCGCTAGCAATTAGAGAAATACAAATCAAAACTACTCTAAGATTTCATTTCACTCTAGTCAGAATGGCAGCTATTATAAAGACAAGTAACAATAAGTGTTGGCTAAGATGTGGGGAAAATGTACACTAATACATTGCTGGTAGTACTGCAAATTGGTGCAATCAATGTGGAAAACAGTATGAAGATTCTTTGGAAAACTAGAACCACTATTTGACCCAGCTATTTCTCTCCTTGGTCTATACTCAAAGGACTTAAAGACAGCATACTACAGGGACACAGCCACATCAATGTTTATAGCACAATTCACAATAGCTAAATTGTGGAACCAATCTAGATGCCCCTCAGTAGATGAATGGATAAAGAAATGTGGCATATATAAACAATGGAATATTACTCAGCAATAAAAGAGAATAAAATCATGGCATTTGCAGGTAAATGGATGGCATTGGAGAAGATAACACTAAATGAAGTTAGCCAATCACAGAAAAACAAATGCTGAATGTTTTCTCTGATATAAGGAGGCTGATTCATAGTGGGGTAGGGAGAGGGAGCATGGGAGGAATAGATAAACTCTAGATAGGGCAGAGGGGTGTGAGGGGAAGGGAGGGGGAAAGACGTTAGCAATGGTGGAATGTGATGGCCATCATTATCCAAAGTATACGTATGAAGACACGAATTGTGTGAACATACTTTATATACAATCAGAGATATAAAAAAATCGCACTCTTTATGTGTAATAAGAATTGTAATGCAAAAAAAGAAATAATAAAGTCTGTCCTCTCATAGCTTGTCACTACTTTATCAACTAAGTTCATAGAATACTCTTAAATCCTTTGTCTTCATTCTAATGTTTACTGTGTGTGTGCCAGGGGTAGATTTTATCTGAAGAATCTACTTTCTTTGCTCATCCATAAGAAGCAACTTCTTATCCATGAAAGCTTAATCATAAGATTGTAGCAATTCAGTCCTACTTCAGGCTTCTCTTCTAATCCCAGTACTCCTGCTATTTCTACCACATTATACTTGTTTCCATTGAAGTCTTAAACTTGTAGAAGTCATCTATGGAGATCCACTTCTTTCAAACTCCAGCTAATTTTAATATTTTGACCTTCTCCATCTAATGAATCATGAATGGTCTTAAAGGCATTTAGAATAGTGGATCATTTTCAGAAGGTTTTCAAATTACTTTGTCCAGGCCCATCAGAGTAGTCGCTATCCAGGGCAGCTATGGCCTTACAAAATGTATGTATTAAATAATAAGAAATGAAAGTCAAAATTACCCCTTGATTCATGGGCTAGAGAATGGATGTTGTGTTTACAGGCATGAAAACAGCATTAATCTCATTTCACATCTCCATCAGAACTCTTGGGTGAGTAGATGCATTGTCAATGGACACTAATGACTTGAAAGGAGTTTTTTTCCCCCTGAGCAGTTGGTTTTAATGGTGTGCTTAAAACATTTAGTAAACTATGCTATAAACATATTGTCATCATGCAGACTTTTGTTGTTTCATGTATAGAATACAGGCAGAATAGCCTTAGTGTTATTAAGGGCTCTAGAACTTTCAGAAAGACAAATGAGTATTGGCTTCAGCTTAACATAATCAGCTGCACTAGTCCACCTAATAAGAGAGCCAGCCTGTCCTTTGAAACTTTGCAACTAGGCATTGACTTCTCTTCTTTAGCTACAAAAGTCCAAGATGACATTTCTTCCAATATAAGGCTGCTTCATCTACATTGAAAATCTGCTCTTTGGTGTGGCCACCTCCATCAGTGCACTGAGCTAGTTCTGGAGAACTGGCTGCAGCTTCTCCACCAGCTGCTTCACCTTGCACTTTTATGTGATGGATATGGTTTTTTTCCCTTAAACCTCATGAAACAACTTCTGTCAACTTCCAACTTTTCTTCTGCAGCTTCCTCCTCTCTCTCAGCCTCCATAGAATTATAGAGAAGGCTGTGCTGTGTTATAAGTGATTAATCTTCTATGCAGACCACAGTAACTTTCTCCACTTGAGCATAAGCCTGTTTCACTTTCTTAGCATTCCTGTCTTCAGTGGAATCATACCTCTGATTTCCTTCAGGAACTTTTCCTTTGCATTCACAACTCAGCTAACCTTTTGGCACAGGAGGCTTACATTTCAGTCTATCTTTTTATTCGGCCTGGCTTCCTCAATAAATTTCATCATTTGTAGGTTTTGATTTAAAATGAGAGACCTATGACTCTTTCACTTAAGCACATAGAGGTCACCGAAGAGTTATCAATTGACCCAATTTTAATATTATTCTGTCTTAAGAAATAGGGAGATATCCAAGAGGAAGAGAGATGAAGCAGCAGCTAATTGGTACAGCAGTCAATATGCACATTTATTTAGCTGACAATTTTATGTGGGTGCAACTTGTGGTGCTCCCAAATAATTGCAATAGTAATATCAAAGATCACAAATCACAGGTCATGATAATGGATAGATATAATAAGAAAGCATGAAATAATATGAAAATTTCCAAAATAATGGCCCAGAGACATGAATAGAGCACATGGTTTTTTAAAGATGGAGTTAGTAGACTTGGATGATACAAGGAGCCTTAAACTTTTAATTTGTAAAACATGCAGTATCCCAGGACGAATAAAATGAATTATGTCTATGATTCAAAATATTGTTCGAAATTTTAGAAAACTCTATTTTGTACATTTGGAAAGCCTCTTTACAATTTTTCCTCCTGGCACTGCCTTTGAAGTTCTTCCTGAACCATTGTGAACCGTTATCTCTAATTGCTCTATCATTGCCAATGGCCATACAAGGTCTAGACACACTGCTCAGGTTTGTAAATGCCACAATAGTAGGAGGAAAGTTGAATGATAAGATGAAAGAGTTATAGTTAAAGACTCGGTTTTGGTCCTAGTTCTAGTTGTTATGAGATGCAGGTGAGATGAGTCTTCTGAATATGAAAATCTTAAAGCAAAACTCTCCTGTTGTGTCATTGTCATGGCAAGCTGGGCTCAGGAGAAGAATGCCACAGGCTTGCAGGCACATTTCTGCATGTGAACTTCAAAATGTATAAACAGTATGAAAGAGAAATGTATAAAGGTGACACCTGGGACTACAAATTCAATTTCAGAGTCCAATAATATAATTTAAAAATATTAATAAAGAGATGATTAAATCTTGTATTGCAGTAATAGGAAGATATTGCCAGAATAAAGGGGAAAACTATCTTGCACTGATAAAGTTCCACATCTAAAACATTCCATTGAAGTATTATTTCTGCTGTAGAGTACATGTCTCCTAAATTCATATGGTGAAGCCTAAGTCCCCAGTGTCATAGTACTTGGCAGTGGGACTTTGGGAGGTAATTAGGTTTAGTTGATTTTATGAGCAATCCAAGGCCCTTATCCAAGCCTGATAATTTTGGTGTCCTGATCTTAGGTTTCCAGCCTCCAAAACTATGAGAAATAAATTTCTGATGCTTAAGATAAGTCTCTGCTATTTTTTCATGACAGCTCAAAACTAAGAAAATTTCCAAACTTTAGAAAAGCCACCTTAGAGGAGGTTGATAAAGCATCTGGAAACCTTGATTCATAAGAAATATATTCAGAGAGCAGGGAAAGAAAGGAGAACATTGGATACTAGGTAGAGTGAGAGAAAGATGCTGCTTTAAGGCTCATATTGACCAGTGTGGTTTTCTAGCAATACTCCAGCTGGTCTGATTTTGCTCTTGGGGTGCTTTCTGTTCTGCTCATGATGTTCCTTGTTCATCCAGGGGTCCAGCTTTCAGAATCTCTGAGCATCACAGACCTGAGTACCATAGACAGCAGCTTCTCAAGTCCTTCTGGTTATAGTATATGCTTAAGATCATCCCATTTTTTTTAGCCAATTCTTCTTAGAATACTTCATAACACAGTACAAAGAAATAGATCTTTCTGAAGATAGTGGTTCCTTCTTAGATGTCAATTAGACATTCAGAGAATAATCCACAAAAGGTATCAAGAGACAAACTTACCATTGTGCTTAGAGTTAGGGGCCTGGAGGAGGAGCTCAATAGATTGCTGTTTTCATTTGTTGGTAAGATAGTATCCACCTGCAACTAGCAGGACAGATGGCACTAATTATGTCTGCCCATCCGTTACTTGGCAGAGGAATAGCTTTGAGATCTGAAAGGGTCAATCTTTCACCTGCTGGACTCTGAGGGTGAGAAGAAAAAGAGAAAGGGGCCAAGAGCTGATTGTCTGGTTAGACACTAATCATGGACTCAAGGCCTTAGGCATTTGACCTTTCAGAATAGCAATTAAAAAAAAAAAAAGGTGTTATACAAAATGAAATTGTGGGAAAAGTAGGGGGAACTGCACATATAAATGGAATTATAATTCAATAAATAAAAGGATGAAAATCTCTTATCTATTCAATATTATTTTTATAGTTCATAGATTTTTTAAAAAATGTGTTTATTTTCCTCATTCCATGTATATTGCTCTTACTCCAAAAACACTGCTGAATAGTGAATAGTGAATCCATTTTCCAAAGTGTTTCTGTTTTCCAAAGTGTAGGTAGAAAATGTCTGAGTCAATCCTTAGGGGAAAATTCCATTCTCCAAACCACCTGGCAATTCTCAATATGGATATTCTGCTGTACCAACATGAGAAGAATTCCCCCCGGGAAATTTATAGTACTCTGCAGCATCACATCTAAGGTTTAACGCTTCAGAACAATGGAGAGTGAGCTAGATGAAGAAATACCACACTTCAAGGGTTCATTTAATGGTTCTAGAAGTTATTCAAACAAAATTATTTTATTGATAGAGTGGTGGAGGGCTAGAGTTAGAACCAATACTTAAGTAAATGTGACTGAGCAAGTGACTGAGCATGAAAAAGAGTGACAGAGAACAGGTCTTTGGGGGAAAAAATAGTGAACTCTTTTGGTGAACAAGTAAATGCATGTGTGTGTCTGCCTGTCCTTGTGTCTATGTGTGTACATACAAGAGGGTTCTTTGTTAAATGTGGATTAGTTGACAGTGCTTGGAACCATTTTTATCTATGAGATAGATTCGCAATGTTACATGTATCTTCAAAGGCTGGTGCATAGCCTTCCCTACCTCCTCACCTACCACCTACCTGTGAGTTTATGACTTTCACAAGATGAAATAGCAGGATACATTCTTAGCAAAGCAGCTAATTTTCCAATTGGGATGACATTGCTTTGGGGTTGTCTCATTGGATGATACTTTGAGGATCACAGGTTTGTTAATATTTAATAGAGGCAAGGCAGCCTCAAATTTGAAAGACTATAAATAGCTTTTGGGTTATAATTAAGAGGTAAGTTCTCTAGAAAAGGTCAGGTTTTAGACTAGCAAGTGGGGTTGGTCTCCTGCAAAACAAAGAGAAATCTCACTAGATGAAGAAATAAAATGGGATTTTCTGGATTGTGAAGTAAGAGAATATCTTACAATATCATCTTAATCATCTACAGACAAAATATTAAAGCAGGGACTGGGGTTGTAGCTCAGTTGGTAGAGTGTTTGCCTTGCATATGTGAGGCACTGGGTTCCATCCTCAGCACCACATAAAAACAAATAAATAAAATAAAGGTATTGTATCTGTCTATAACTAAAAATATTAAAGCAGAATAGAGATGGATACATATATGTATCATTCGAGATAGCTTTAATGGAGAAGAGGAAAGACTAATAAGAATAGACTGAAATGTCCTCTGAGACCAGCCTATCTAAAAGATAGTCTGGTTATATTCTGATGTAATAATACTAGCTAGCATTTACTGAATATTTTGTGCCAGGAGCTCCACACATAAGATTAGCATTTCATGAAATTATTTAAAAATCTTCATGGGGAAGATACTATTTTTCCATCTATTTTATAGGTGTGGAAATGGGAGGCCTAGAGAGATTAAGAATTTGTTCAATCTTACATTAGTACATGATGGAGTCATAATTTGAATAGAGGTGGTGGTGTGTGATCAGGTAGGAACCTTAGCTTTGATGATGAGAGTAGACATCACTGAGAAGTTGGCATGTGAGTGGAAATCTGGGGAGGTGAGTTTCAGTAGAAGTATGAGGCAAGGACTCTCAGTGTGCCTGCAGTATTCAAAGAAGAGACGGATGCCCATTGGGCTGGGATGTGAAGGGGCAAGGCAGGGTGCTTAGGAAAACCAGATCACATAGGACTTTGAAGACCTCGAAAATAATTTGGCTTTTATTCAAAACAAAACAAAGCCAGTTATAATCTGGATTGGGTGGGAGAAAAATGTTACTGGGGAAATAGGAGAGACAGATGTGGCCATAGTCAGAGTTGGGACTGGGTGGGTGGAAGACTTTTCAGAAGGTCCATCAGTGGTGATCACAGTGCAGAGTGAACTAAAGAATGTGAAATGAGGCAGGAGCCTCAGTGTGGAATGAAAGGCCACAAACCCTCAATTTCATTAGGATCTTTTGAGGCAGTGAAAACCAGCCACTCAAATCCACTATTAAAGGAATGGGTCAAGATAACTGTTTTCCACTGAGGTATTGAGAGGAAATTCTGCATTTTGTTATCTGTTTTTTAAAAGGATGTCTACTCAGTAGGAGTAGGGATGCTCAGGAAGCTGACTCATGAAGGCTGCCTGGCTGATTGCTCAGCTTGAAATGTTTATTGCTTTGAAAAAGTGACCTCTTAAGGATATGGAAGAAAGGAGTGCAAGTAAAATAGAAGTTTAAAGGAAAAGCAAAAAGACAAGCAGCACATTTTCTAGTGGAGCTGATGTCTTACCACTCAATTAATTTCAGAGTCAAGGCTCAATTTTAATTCTGAATCACCGTCTGGCTTTACATATAAAGGACTTTTTATTAAGCCAAAGTAAGTAGATAGAGGTCCAGTTGTTTATTCTCTAGCACTAAACCATTCCTACAGAGAGACACCTGTGTAAGCCATTTGGCTGTAGTCAACTATTTTTCTACATTTTAATTATGAATATAATTAGAATGAGTTAAGAGACAGGCTAGGCATCAGCCATAAAATTTCCAGTTTGTGCACACACACACACACACACACACACACACACACACACAGAAATTAAAAAGCAACCCCAATGAAAAGCCTACCAAGTCTGTGAGAATGTTAGCTTGCCATGAAAACTAAGGGAATCCCTGTAAAATTTACCTTTACTTCAATTTCCAATTTCATTGAAGTTGTACAATAAAGAATTATTTTCATATTATATTATTTTTACATCTTTTGCTTCTTTATGGTAAAACTTTAAACCCTGGTTTTACTTTCTCTGGTTGTAAAACAATTGTTCACTATCATGCTTTCATGTTTAGTAACTGCTTCAAGTGAAGTGCCTTGCAAGCTCTGTTTTTTTTCTCTCAAAAAGTGTCATCACAGAGTTGATGATGCATCAGAAATAGCTTGACCAAAGGGCATAAAGTCAAGAGTGAAGAAAATATCTGCAAATACACTTGGCTGGCTTTTTTCTCCAATTACCTGCTAAAAGTGTACTGTATAGGCAAATAATAATGACATGATGGCCATAGGTGGAAAACAAAACAAAAGAACATGTAATAGGTACTTTCTGCCCCAGGGTAATGCCTTCAATTTCAATCATTTTAGGGTGATTATGGTGTGAGTATGAGTTGTGTTTACAGACTAGGCTTGACGCCCACTTGACCTTTGATGATTAATAGCCTGAATTTTAGTGTGAACATACACATACATATACACATATATAATATATAAATAAACAACATAAATAACATTTCTTTACATATTATATGTATATACAATATTTACTTGAGGAAATTGGAAATAATGCCAAAAGGGATTACATTGGAACCATAAGGTTGTCTTGATCAGGAATTAGCATTCATTTCATTTCCATCATGGAAAATATATAGAACCTTGCTTAGGGGTAGAAGAAAGAGTCATTATTTTTACTCACAGAAGGCAACTTTGGAAAAGTACAATTCAACAATATCACAAGTACAAACACACATGGTCTAGTGTGAGTACAAAAGAGCTGAGATACAGACTATCACCAAATAAAATGACTGGAGTTCTTCAAAAGGTGAGGTTTGGTTTAGCTTTGAATCAAATCTCTTAATCTTTTCTCTCACAAATAATAGGAGTAAATACATGCATGAGGTCATTCCTTTCATCTACTGATCAATATATAGTTTCAGTATCATCTCAACAGGGATGATCGGTTTGATTTGAGAGAAGGGAAATGAAAATAGTGGATTAACAACAGCATTTGTGACTTGGAGGTGTACCAGGTGCTATCTGTATAAAATAACAGAGAGAAAAACATTGTGACTGAAAGAATAAAGAACCCTAAAGGATAATTTAAAGGATAATTTAATCTTGAGATTACCCTGAATTATGTGAGTGAACCAAATGTAATGGCAAGTGTCTTCAAAAGTAGAAAACAAAGACAAAATGTGTCATAGCAGGGTACAACTATGGAAGAGGTAAGAATGATGTGATAGATGAGAAGGACATAATCGGCCATTGTTAGCTATGAAGGTGGAAGAAGGGACCCACTATCACAAGAATGTGAGCAGAAGTCACAAGGGCAAGTAAACGGATTCTCCCCTAGAGCCTCCAGAAAGGAATGCAATTTCACCAACAATTGGACTTGTGAAAACTGTCAGATTTTTATCCTATAGAACTGTGGTGCTCATTTGTTATGGCAGAAAAAGGAAACTAATGTACAAGCCCTCCAGGAAACAGTGTCTCTACCTCAGAAGTCTGAAAGAAGTCTCTGGCCAGCCACCCCAAAGCAGTCCTGGAGGTAACCATTCCAATATGAATGATGCAGAGAAAAGGCTCTAGAAAGGAGGCATCTTGAAAAAATGAGACAAAAGAATATAGTCTCTGGAAAGAGTGAGGACATGGGGGGGCGGGGAGCAGAGAAAGGAAGAACAATTACAAACGCCAGGAAAAATAAATTTTAAAAAGTCTACCCAAGAGAATCATGATAATCATGATTTAACTACAAAGGGAACCCAATGTAGCCAAAAATTTAAGAAATTTTTGAAGAGTAACAAAGAGATTATAATTAACCTTGTGAGGACTATTTTTTGGAAAGTGAAGGAGTTGTGACAGTGAACTCTAAAGAAGAAATCTTTGCAAAACCACTGGTACAGGAAGTGAACAATGCTTCTAAAGCCATATTAATGCAAATGTAAGTATTGTTATTATTTTTATAATTGGACAAATTATTGAATACTTATGACAACCATTAATATGTAAAGGAGTTAATGACCAATATTTTTGTGAATGAAGAGAAAAAGAGATGGACAGGGTGTAAAGAAGAATATGCTCACCTTATGAAGGAAAGAGTTAGCAGATATTGTAGGTTGTTGGTGAAGTAAGAAATAAAGTTTAAGCATATTATTTAACTTCCAAATATAATAGCAACATGATGATCAAATACTGGGAGAATATTTAATTTCAGATGATAAAAGATATTATCTATGATTGACAAGTCAAAAGTAGAAATATTATCTAGAGTTAGGAAAGTAATCACCAGAAGAAACAAACATTGACAGGGTTAAATAAGAATTCCTCTCTTGAACAGGCCTGGGCATCTGAAGTGTTCAGGTCCAATCAAAGTTTTTCATCATAAACTTTTCTGTAAGACTTGTTTTCTTTGAAGATTATAATTAGATACTAGTAAAAAGTTGTAATAAAATGGCACTAATAAAATTAAGCCTATAATTGGTGCTCATATGAAACAGGAAAATAACACTGTGATATCATAATGAATTTTAAAATTGATTAGAAAAAAGTGTTAAGAATGTTCTCAGAGAAGGTAACATTTAAAAAATTGAATGATTTTAATATCTAATAAAACATACTGAAACTTTGCTTACTCTTGGAAAGTTCTATCTTATTTCTAAACTAAAACTACAATACTAAAATTTCTGACCTTTAATTTAATTCTAACTTCAGTTTTAAAAAGTAGAAATAATTGATTGTTATCTTATATATTGATGATTTAGGACATAAAAGTCTAATAAAGGACAATGTAACAGATATTTGGCAACAGGTTGGTAGTTATTCATCTTCATCAAGGCAACTTAAAAAGATGGAAAGTTATTTGTATTTTAGTGTGGAGTTAAATGCTAAATCTAATATTTTGAGCTATGTAAACTTGGGGCTCTTCTGAAAAACTGATTTCTCTTAAAATCAATCAAAAAGCACCTAACGTAGGAGGATATGGCAAGAAAATGTTTTCTTATTTAATTCTTATAGTAACTGTTAGAGCTAGAAGTTATTTTCCTCATGATCTTTCTACTTCTTCAGTAACTCATGCTTTGTTATTTTGAAGATTCCATGAGACAACGAACAGAAATGTCAATGAGTGTTTTCTCCTCTCCTTTTCTTTCCCAGAAACTTTGGGAAAATACAGACATTAAAATAAAACAAAACAAAAAAAGACACTGCTTGTTGTCTCTTTTCTTTTGATCTGTAGCTTTATCAGATTGAAAAAGATGGGAATAGAAATAAACAGTACATTTCCTAGGATTTAGGTCTACTGGAAATGTCCAGACCCCCTGCAGGCCTGTAGCCACAAGACTGCACCACCTATCATAAAACTCTATAACTGTGTTTTTCTACCAAGGTTACATTCACTGTACTAATAATGCCTTCAGCAAAAGTCATTTCCAGGGAATTGAGTCCTTGTAGTCAGTGGGTTAAATTCCCACAAAATAACCTGCAGGTGACCTAGTAGCATTGACCTCAACTATAGAATTACAGATCAATAGCTTCAGTATTAGATTCTGAAATATAAAAAACAGAATCTAGTGTTTTTGTTACCCAATGAGTATTATCAGACAGGGGATCACTATGGCAATTGCAGGTTCTTATGATATTAATGTTTGTTTTTGGTCCAAAAAGAAACTGTTTTAAAAAGTAAATGCCTTCTGTTCACTCTTCTTGGAATACTAAATAATGATTTTCAAACATGTAATAGGAATTAAAAGCAATTCAAACAGCAGAAGTGGTCACTAATTGCTTGTTGTAGAAATAACATTTCTTCCTCAGAGGCAAAGTATTCCAGTTGGACATAAACCTCCTTTTGGTCTATTCATCTTTTGACTTTGCCCATGAAAGGGTAATACATTTCTCAATTAGGGGCAAATTGAAACTGTGATCCATCATAAACTTGATTTGGGGGTAGTTGAATAGAAAAGGGAAATAACATTATGAAATCATGAACCATGACATTGACAGGCATGGTTTTTGCTCATGTCTAACCAAACAACAAAAACCATTTAAGTATTTACACCAACAGGATCTTAATTTGATGCAGAGAACTAGTTACTCAAGTGATGAAGAAACTGAGATAGAAGTAAGAAAACTAAGAAATTAGCCACAGTAGGAAGCCACTGCCTCCTTTAGGCTAGAAAGGAAAAGAGGGTCTGTATCATTACAGCAAACCTGAAACCAGAGTAGGTCTGTTCAGGCAAAGCAAGAGTCATGGAGGAGTTGGAACCTCAGGTAGAAGAGCAACCTGTGACAGACAGGTGGGTGAATACAGGCGTAAGGGAAGAACTAATAAATCAGCCAGACTTTGCTTCTCCCTCCAACTATTATATCCTGCCAGTGACTTCCATTGGCTTTCATAGCTGGAAGCCAATCCCTAAGTGCACCTGTGAAATTCAGCCAGTGAAGTTCAACCCTCTGGTATAGCATACAGAAAACAAGGACCAGGAAAGAGACCAGACTTAGCATACATTGTCATATCCTGTGAATTTACTAAACAAACTTACCCTTCATCCTAATAAAGCCAAGAACTAATGATCAAATTGGTGATGTTCTCATTATATTTATTCCATAAGAGAATGTGGTCTGAGATAAAGTCCTGGACTCCTCTGGGTCTGGATACAAATGTTTTTATTTTTTGAAAGATTTTTTAGCTTAACTAGTGCTCAAGGGAGCAAAAGTGCCTCCTATGGTGTGATTTTTAGCCATTGCTAAGGATCTAGGTGCTATTCTTCCATTGCTTCAAGATATTTAAATATGAATTACAATCTAGAATGAACCCTGAGTTTAGAACACTAGAACCAGCTTCAAGATTATGCCAAAAATAAATGGGTTAGTATATGTCTCTGGCCAACATTCTAACATATTGCCCGCATTACCCTGTTGGTTCACCCATCCATTTTACATATTAAGAAATCAGGATATTTTGCTCTTCTGAGTTAGTTTAGGAAAGGTTGCTGAGTTTTAATCTTTTTGTCTTGCTATTAAAAAATACCATAAACTGCACAGATTATAAACAGTAGAAATTTATTTCTCACAATTCTAGTGGCTGAGAATTCTACCATCAAGGCACCAACAGATTCAGGGTCTGGTGAGGGCCCATTCTGGTTCATAGATGGCAACTTTTAGCAGTGTTCTCACATGGTGGAAGACGTTGTGGATCACTCTTGGATATCTTCATAAGGACACTAATCCCATCACCAGTGTTCCACCCTCATGACCTAATCACCTTTCAAAAGTCCCACTTCCAATGCCATCACCCTGAAGATTAGAATTTCCAAATGTGAATTTTGATGGAACACAAATATTCCAACAATATCCCCCATTTCTCCTTGTCTTGAACAATGAAAGGAAAACTTTCCTGTCTCTTCTCTTTTGGGTTACTTTTCCAAACACAGTTCCCCTGGACAAACACAATTAGCACCTGCACATCATCTTACATTTTAAAAGGAGTTTCCTAAGCACTATCTCATTCATCCTCACCATAACCCATTCTGTAAGAGTCAGCAGAAGCACTTGCTAAAGCCCTGGATCCCAAGCATGCAGTCTGCCTCACCTCTGCTGTATTCAGTTCTGACCATGTTTGCATCTCTGAAATTCTGTCCAAATTGGATTTAAGTCTAGGATATCTCAGAAATCATTCTACTCTTTATGTCAATTCAAAAGTCACAACCTCACCTGAGTTTTGAGGGCCTGATTTCCTTTCTCTTAAGCTAAGGGAATGGCTTGATTACTATTTTTGAAATCAGTTGAACTAGAGGAAATTTAAGTGATGGGTATCCTACAACAAAGCCCACGAATCAGCATACATAGCAAGTATGTTTCCAAAGGAAATAATTCTCACTTGAAAGTATGAAGTTTAAGATGACATTATATCATTAAATAAACACAGAGTAGGTGCCTGAATGCAAATCACTCTAATTTCCCACCAAAATGTTTTCCTGGTGTGAATGATCCTCCAGGCTTGCGTATGTCAAGACAGAATATCCAAATAAGTTATTATGAAATGCATGCTTGCCTACTTTTCTTTATTCCTCCTCTTTTTATGACGTTAAGAGAACCTGAGAACTATAAAACTTCACTCACCTTGAGAAGTTGACTATATTTATTTATGAAATGCAAAGTCATAATTAGTGATAAGAGCTCCCCCTCTTGCCAGACCCATTATGAGAAGACTGTTATTACATTAAACAACAGTGACAGCAACAACCAAAGATGCAATTGTGAGCAGGCAACAAAAGAAAGACCATGGGAGAAAACCCTCTTCTTTAGTCCTCTTGATTCACTTTACCAGAGCTTTAAACAAGTGTGAAGACTTTTGCGAGTGAAAATCAAAATGAAGGGACATGTTGAGAAACTGTTCTCCAATATGGGCCCCTAAATCCCCACTCTCACTCCTGGGAACCCTGCACACACAGTCATCCAAGATTAGACCTCCTAAGTCGAACATTTTTTCTTGGAGATTTTTCTTGTTGGGACTTTAATTAAGCTCCTGCCAGGCTTGCAAGCTTTTTAATTTTACCTTTCTTTCTTCTTTCTTCCTCTTTCCTCCTTATATCAGCTAGCTTGCCAGGAAACTTTTTCCAAGCTGTCACAATTATAGTAAATGTACCCTAAGATATTAAATTTAGAGATGTACTAGTATTTGCTTTTCAAGGATCTATAGCAGAAGTTTTCTTGCATATGGAAAAGATCTTCATTTATTGATTCAATTATTTGTTTATTCTTATTTGTGTGTCTATTTTATAAATCAGAAAATAATAGCAAGGGAGTCTTTACAGAGTGTACAATTGCTATTGGTTAGTAAGTGATCTAATTCACTCTCCCCTAAGTCACCCATTAAACAGAAGAAACACACCACCACTTAATTTGGTTTTCACAGTGCTCATAAGCAAACTGCAGCTATTTACTAGACTGAACCAAGGGAACATGGTGTCTCACTTGATGATTTAACACATATTTAATGATGTAATATTTAATTAGTTATGTTCTTTTATAAGACCCCTTTGTCTGCATACTCATTGGAATTCTGAAAGTATAAAGGCAGGAGCCAGTGCAAATGGTGACCTCTTTACAACAGATTCCATGAGATGTTACTTTCATTAGAGTAAATATAGTTAAATTTGGTTACTCTAAATATCTTAGATGCTATCTTCTTTTTTTTTTTTCTGAATGATATCTTTTGTAAAAAATTCAAATAATATTACTGGGTCAGAAATAAGACAAGCTGTCAAAAACACAGAATTTAAAATGAGAGACAAGGAGCATTGGGAACATTATCTGTTCTCCTTCGTTTTTATGATCATTATTCTTATTATTTACTTAATAATTCCATGATGACAGGCTATTCTGATGACTGCTTCTTTCTGAGAGGTACTTACTGATCGCCTCCACAAATGGCTCAAAGAAACTGTAGGGGAAGAGCGGCTCAGGCAGCTCCCGGAAAAACATCTTCAGTGCTCCGGTGACAACGTGGATGTCCTCCCACTGGCTGTCGTCCAAATTCAGCTTCTCTTCTGGGAAAACACGAGGAGAAATGGAACAACTGGTTTTAATGAAACAATTACAAGACACTAATTATTATGTTAATGTTTGCCTACTATCATCAGCAACCGTTAACAGCCTTCTGCACCTAGAGGTTTGGTACTGTGCGTGGTTTTCTTTCTTTCTTTTTTTTTTTTTTCCCTCCCCTTTTTCCGTAGGAAGGGAACATTTTCAATGGAATACCATCTGTAGGAATGCAGCTAACAAAAAACAAGACACACAAAGAGACAGTGCCATTGACACAGTATGTCAGATACATTTATTCCCATAATGCATCAGTATGAAAATTAGCATCACAGCTCAACATGATTCAAAGCTATTTGGTTTTGAGGCTGAGGGGCTAAGAGTTGCCAATGATGGCCGGCTCAAGGGACCGGCCTAAAGGCCTTGCTGAGCCAACAGGAGACATATGCTAAACATGGCAATAGAAAATGAGTTATTGCTTTACATGTGTTAGCCTTGCTATGTACAAGGGAATAATGGGTAACACTTTTTTTTTCCCTTTTTTTGCCTGAATATAAAGTCAGCAAGGAATAGAATGCTGAGTGAGAAAGGATATTAATTCCTTCTTACTGCTTCAAAAATATCTTTTTTTTTTCAGTTTTCATCTCAGTGAGGAGAATGTGCCCAGCAACAATATTAGACAGACCCCTGTTGGCCTACGTAGGCTATGCAAAGCTGTCAAAAATGATAACACACTGAAGACAAACCACAAGTGCTTACCAACTCTTTAGAAACAAGAGAAGTCTTTGCTTGGGAGGTGTGAGTTGAGACGCTGAAATACTAAAGAAAGTAACTGCCAGAATGAAGGTTTTAGTTGAAATAAAATGTGCTAGGCAGTTGTTATCTTCCTTTCCCCCAGCAATCTGAAAGTCTGGAAGCATTTTCTTGAAGAAAAGGACGTATTTGTGTTGGAGAGTGACACCTTTACATACAATTAAAAGAAAGCAAGACAAAGGTATTGCTGTTGATCCCTAGGATTTGTCTTTCTGAATGTGCAACATGGAAAATGTTTTAGATACTGGGCTTAAAGAAAACAAAAATTAATTGTTTGATACAATCTGGGGGTTAACTGAAAAGCTGAGAATCCTGCAAGAACTTAACAGGTATATGATCAACTAGAATTTTGTTTCTTTACTGATGTCTTGGGCTCACAGTCACATGCCTCCTCCGTGTCAGTTTCATGAATGCTGAGGAGTATTTCTCACCAAAAAATGTAAGGAAAGCCGAGAATTGTCACTGTAGGGATTCTCTGCATGAGCTGTTTTGCTAATAATGTTCATACCCTTTTAAAAATATTAGCCCAAATCTCTCTCAGATCTTTTATTTTTTTCTAATGGGCTATTATTTTTAGGACTAGTAAGTGATGTTCCTGTATAATAATATATTGAGGGCAAAAAAGAGAAATTAGGTGGATCTGTTTATGTCAGATGGACTATTTTCTTCTTCTTTTTCATTCCTACCTCGATCATAACACAATAATACGATCCACAAGAAAATCAGCAGAGGAGACCTTCTTTCTGCCCTGCAATCATTTTTGATTGATTGTAGTTCAACAATTAGTCTTTTATTTGGCTACACACTATTGAAATAGGCCGACAGCATCTTAGCAGGCCAGCTTTAAACAGTCAACTGTTAACAATAGCATCAAAAAGGGAGACCTGATGGGGTTTACTGTCACTTTAAAGAACGGGGTTTTCACATTGTTGAAATCTGTCAGATATTTTGAAATGTCCCTCTCACTATGGTGCCACACCCCCTGCGTGCCCTTATAATAAAATTGGTTTTACTCCTGATTAAATCATTTTCTCCCTACCCACTACCATACTTCTCATAATGGACCTGTGCGCTCTACAGCTGGTGTTCTTCCCATGGTACCAATTCTTACTTTATCTTTTAAGCACTTTGCTGCTAAGATCTCATGCAGAGTGCTTATGTTTTGTTAAGAGCTTCATTCTTAGAGAAATAGCTTAACACATGTTCTAAAAATGTTGTACAACTTATTGCTTAAAACACATTTAGAAAATGTATAAGTACTGTAGCTTTGGCACTGAACTTTAAGTGGAAACCTAAACATACACGCACACACATACACACAATCGAAAATATACAACTATCGCTATCAAAAATTTATCTGAAAAGTCCAACAGGAAATGACATTGGGTGCATAGGTTTGAGATTGCTAAAGGGGTAATAAGGAATGATTTTATCTTAAGAAACCACCACTGGCAACAAATAAATAGAGAAATACAGTAGTTTGCTATCAAATGGGAAAATCTATCTGAAAAACATGAGAAAAGCACAAGGAAACATACATATTCACTATGGTGGGGAAGGTGAATCAAGTCCAAAAGGCAAAATATATTAGGGACTCAAGCAATGGAAACCCCCAGCAAACATCATAAACCATCCTGGTTATTTTATAGGATTTATCTCAGTGTGATGCAATTTTTCATATGAGATCACCAAAAACCATTACATACCAGAGTCCAATACTGGGAAGAAGTCTGGTTGAATGAAGACATGTAGTCATCTTTACTAAGTCTCAAGATCTGTCCTGGATTCTCCTGGTGCTCTAATTTTAGGCTATCTGAAATTAACTTTGGTCATGGATTTTGGGTTAAAGCACATAAACAGAATAGATACGTGAAGCTCCAAATTCAAATCCTTTGTGATTTTTATGAGATCACAAAAATATACCTAAAAGTTGTGTCCATATAAGCCTGTCTTAAAAAGTGCTCTTTCATGAAGAGTTTTTAGTACATTTTACTTACTTATTTTTTGAGTGAACTCTCTCTATATAAGTAATAATATATATATTATAGGTATGTGAAAGAAAAAAGTTGACTACAGCTATTAGGAACAATTTTTCTTACCAAGGAGAACTAAAAAATAGATCTTTGATAGCTATAGAAAGTCAATGGTAGTTTCCAAGGATAAAAGGAGCATGACTAGGAATTTAAGCACCACTTTCTTCTTGCATTATATATTGCTCTATAGAGGGCATAGCACCATATACTTTAAAAAGGTACAGCTGTCAAGGTTGCTTGATTTGTCCAGAGGAGGGAGCATCACTGGGAGCTAAAAAAGATTACTAAAGTGAATATTGATGAACTTATAGACATTTTATATCTTATATCTGTCCTCTACAATTTTATTCTGTCGACTTGGAGCATGAGCAGAGACAAACTAAAAGAGCAAACAAATCACCCTAAAAATGCACACCATGCCTTTTATGGACTGAATTACGTCTCCCACCAATCCACAACATCATATACTGAAATATTGAACCCTACTATCTCATGATGTGACTATTTGCAGATAAGGCCTTTAAAGAGAAAATTAAGGTAAAATAAGGTCAAAGGGGGCCCAATCCAATACTACTGGTGTCCTTATAAGAAAAAACTAGGATATACGAGAAATCCACTTTTGTCTTTCCTCTTTGATATATCTACAATTTATATAGAAAGCAAGCCAACACAGGATGCCAAAATATCCCATCAAACATTAAGATATAATACAGTCTTTCTTTGCCTTTTTTTTTTTTGTACTGAGGATTGAACTCAGGAGCACTCAACCACTGAGCCACATCCTCAGCCCTTTTCTCAAATTTTATTTAGAGACAGGGTCTCACTGAGTTGCTAAGTGCCTCGCTAAGTTGTTGAGTCTGCTTTTGAATTTGCAATCCTCTTGCTTCAGCCATCCAAGCCACTGGGATTACAGGCATGCTCAACCATGCCCCGCTCTTTACCCTTTAAAAAAAATGCTTTAAATATTTTGAAAGTTTTTGTAATTTCCTTAATTTTTTTTCCTCTTTCCTCTTCAAGGAGGCCACACACACACACACACACACACACACAAAAAAAAAAAAAAAAAAAAACGGGCTTTGTAAGTCAGGTAGCAGACCCAACCATATCCTCTTAAAGTAACCATTTTTAATTATGACATTTCTAATAACTTCAAGGGGGCTGATTTGAGAGTACAAAGTTCCTATTGAAATCCACTTTTGTCTTTCTTCTTTGATAGGTACCATGCCATAGACAGTTGATTTTGTTTACATTGAATTTTTCCTGTGAAAGTTTTAAATATTCTCTAGTACTTTATGTCTCAGCTACATGAACAATGAAATATTTATTCTCTTGAAATAGTAGTTTGAAAATGGCAATCTTGATTTTATTCTTTGCCACACTGGAGTGTATCCTGCATGTTTACAGAGCAAAGCATCTGAAACAGATTGAATCTGAATAAAGAAGCAATTTTTCAACTAATTTCAGCTTCAAATCCTTCCTCTGAATAAAGTTAGCTACTTTTATTTGTCTGGCATTATCTAAAAAGCTATATATGTTGTTTCCTATATTTTGCAAATGTGACCTAGCCCTCTTGTTGAGAAAACATTTAGATATGATTGAGGAACATAGTATCATCTTTCTCTGTCCAGAATTATTGAGCATTTTATTATGGGCTAGGACTGCCACAGACTGGGTGATTGAAACAACAGGGATGTATTTTCTCAGGGTTCTGAAAGTTCAAAGTCTAAGCTCAAGATTGAAATAGATTCAAGATACTCAAGATAAGTGTAGGCTCCCTTTTTAATTTTTTTTTTTAAATATTATTTTAGTTGCCGGTGGACCTTTATTTATTTATTTTTATGTGGTGCTAAGAATCAATCCCAGTGCTTCACAGATGATAGGCCAGTACTCTACCACTGAGCCACAAATCCAGCCCTCTTTTCAGCTTTTAGAGGGCCATTTCAGTCATTTGAGAATCCCCAGACATGAAAACAATGTCACAGGCTAATATGAAAGACAGTTGCTCTCTTTGAAGGAGGTGGTGCAGTCTTCCACCGTATCCAGCATAGTGAGGCGGGAATAAGAATGTCTTATTTGTATTTCTCCCCAGATTTCATTTGAATGTAAATAATAACATAATAAATAGGTACAACTGAAACTTGTGAAGTGAGCACCACAGATGGAAAGTATAACAAATGTGTCGTTGCTGTGTGCATTTTTAATTTATAATAGCATAACATAAAACATCATCCCGTCATCATAACTCCATGCAGAATGCTACCTTATGAAGTGTTCCTATTGATATAATGCTTCTCTCCAGGCTCCTAGATATTTTGTCCAGGCATCTGGAAAGTGGTAGGCCTTTTGAGATTCTAACACTAGAACCACCACCAAAAATGACCTGCCTTTTCTTTAGGTTAGGGTCATAAAAAAAAAAAAATGATGTATTCCTTGGTGCCAATACATATTTCTTCAATTGCTTTATTACTCAGAGCTTCCAATGCTTCTCTTATTTCCATTTGGTCAAAGGCTTTTTGTACTCTACAGACACTGTACACAATGCTTCATTTTATTTGACCATCTTCTCCAAATAGATTCTGAATTTACTTGAATTCCATGGATGATTTCATACATTACATACTCCAAAGGGTGGAGAATCCGTAGGATTAAATTTCAACAGTCATTTCTGAAAACTTGCTTCATATTGGCACTAAATGATACCATTTCTATTTGTTTCTTCCAATTTATGTTACATCTTATATTATTAAGAAGAGGATCAGGTCAAAATATGTATCACAGTGTTATGTAGGACATAAATAAAACTAAGTCCTATAAATGTCCATTTATAGGTAATATGTCTATTGTAGGAATATGCACATATGTAGAGGTTATTTAACTTTCTGGTTTCTTCACTTCTTATGAGCTTGTCTAATTAGGATTCAGTGTGGTAGTATATGAAAAGGATCTGCTACAGGTTTGTCATATCATTATTAGAAAAGTTATTTATACATTATATTCTTTATCAACCAGACTGGCAAATGTTTCCAGAATCTAGAATCTAATGTAACTTCTGGCTTTTCTTATTCCCCTTACTATATTGTCTGTACATGTGGGGTTAGCAATGGGAACACAGAGCTGGATAAGGACTTTGCTTTTTGCTAATACAGAAGTCTGTCTGGAAATATCCTTTCAAGAAATTAGAAATTAAATGTAAAGTTGCTAAATAAAGACTTTCATTCACTGAAACCCTTCTATCCCCACATAAGACATTTGTTAGTTGTCAATTTAAGACAACCAAAATGAATAGAATCTTTTTATCAATTATTCAGGATAATAATTCCAAAAACACTACCACCAAAAATGAACTGATTTTTTTGATAAGTTAGGGTCATAAAATGTTGCTGTATTTTAAAATCTAAATTTTTCTGATTGGTTTGATTTGTAAGAGTAACATGAGCAATTTATTTTTAAATCACAACATAGGGATAGCCAAAATATGAGCTGGGAAATTTACAAATTTTACAATTACTTGTATAAAATTAGGTGGAATAGCTAAGTCACTATGTAACCATTTCTTTTTGATGCCACAGAATAACACTATTGTTTTATTCTACATCTACAAGTTCAGAAGAGTGATATAGATTCTTTAATGAATGTATGTATTATCAGTAATTGATTATTTGATTTTTTAAAATGTAGCTTTAGTTTTTTTTCTACCTTAAAAGGGAGATTTCCTCCTTGACTCCAGAGACCTGATGATAATTCTGGCTTTCAAAAATATGGGTCATAAAATCAATCTTTTGTTCCACTATTATAAATTTGGAGTAAGATAATTCATATAAATAATTCCAATTGTGGGGTTATTTTTACTTAAACTACTTAAAATTATTTGATTTTTACAACACTTGATAACACATAGTTGACATGTTTAATTTTTAAATATGAATTGTGCAGTGTTTACTATAATTTTAAATTTTTTTATTATTTTGCACTAGTTCATATATCTAAACAATTTAAATTTCAAAATATATTACAGTGTATATTACAAAACTCTTTCTTTCTGGTCTTTCCCTAAGACCAGAGTTTGCATCCCCAAAAGAAATCTATACTATTACTTTTTTTTTTTTTTTACAAATTCTTTCAAAGGTATTTTCTATACTCAAGCAATATTACTGTCCACCACCATCTTAAAAGAAAATCTATACTGTTCTATATATTGATATATTTCACTTGTTAGACTTTGGAGATCATTCAAAATTAGTACATAAAGAGTTTCCTCATTTTATAGTTACATATTTATCTTTATGAATGTAGAATACCTTACTTACTTAGTCAGTCTTCAATACTAGAATATTTCCCATTGTGCATATGTGAGAAATTTTGTACTTATTTACATCCATTTCAGGATAAACCTGTGTGAGTAGAGCAAATTCCTAGATCCAGAATTTATGGATCAAAATTTGTGTGTACACCAAAATTTTAAAGACATTAACAATTTTCTCTTACAACTATTGCTTCAATTTATTAGCATCATAAATGAAGACAGACTATGTCTCTTTGAGGATATATAATCAATATTTCTTACCATTCTCCTCATATACCTGTAGAAAAATTATGTATAGTTGAAAAAAGTATGACAATAAGTTAAATGAGGAGAGAAGGAGGGGGTGAGAGAGAAAGAGGGAGGATTTGAATAAAAACATACATAAAATCCTTATTAAATAAAAGAAGAGAGTCTTCTGAGAGACTCAACTTCTGATGGAGTGCCAAGTTTGAATCATTAAATTACAGCAGGTAGCTAACAATTGATATTCAATAAATATATAACAATAATTATAAATAATAGAATACATTTTATAACAATAATTGCTTTTAGTTTAATGAACTTGAGGAAAAAGAAACAAAATCAAATAGGAAAAAAGAATTATCTGAAAAAATAAAAACTTATTTTATTTTTGAAAATGAAATGAATGAGTGGAATTCCATCATTATATAGGATTTGCTGTGTCAGGTGATGTTGTGCACGTCTATAATCTAAGCCAAGGCAGGAGGACTGCAAATTAGAGGCCAGCCTCAGCAACCTGGTGAGACATTGTTTAAGATAAAAAAGGGTTGAGGATGTAGCTCAGTAGTAGAACACCACTGGATTCAATACCCAGTGCTAGGAAAAACAAAATTACAATTAATAGTATAGATCCAGGTTCAATATGATATTAATAAAAATAATGTATTTATTCATTGAAACCACTTATGAGCACCTATTATTAGGTGCAGGTAGAAAGACAATTATAAAGATAAAATGAAAAATAAAAGATCAGATAGTGCTATATGCTCTCTTGATGTAATGACAATTCTCCAGTTCTATGTAATGTCACTAATAAGATTGTGCTGTCTCTAGGGAAGAAGCTACTTCTTTTAACTTTATATTTGCTTAATTAATAGAAAATATGCTTAATTTGTTATTTACTAAGTACCTTTTTAATAAATATCATGTTAGTGATGATGATGACTAAGCCACTCTCAAATCTGAGGATGTCTACAGTTTCTCTGGTAGAAAGGAAGATGCCATCTGCTGTGATCTCAGGTCACCTACCCTGATACTAAGATGTCTTTCCAAGTAGTGCAGACAGTTTTGACATATATTTTGACATATATGAGCCTCTCCTCTCCCAGCAGAACAGAAATGTTCTTGAACTAACTTCAGAATGCACATTATGATGGTAGAAGTCAGTGGGGGAGTTCAAATGACACATCCAGGAAGATTAAGGGCTTTTGCCACCATGTGCTCTTATCCTGCCTTTTTTTCTCTTCCAGCCTATACAAGCCTTGCTACTGACTCCTGGTCTCTGCCTAAGGTTTGTGAAGCAACTCAAACATCTATGGTATAAATTTTAATTCTTGCCCACCTCAGGTTTTATTTCAGATATTGCTTACTCTTTTTCCAATAATAGCCTGATAATCCCATCAACTGCCATGGCACATCTGATTAATTGAACTATAGTGGCTTAATCAAAGGGTCTGCCCTGTATCTCTCTCTTAAAGGAATTTGTTCTCACTCATTTTTGTATTTCCAGAGTTTAGCCTAGTGCCTAGTGCCTGTTACACTCCATTTACTAGTTGTGAATAGTGTGGATCACTATTAAATTTTAACCTATTTTGATATCAGAGCCTATTTCATACTAAATTAACAATGATGATGATAATAAACACATGTCTTGTTCACAGAACATAATTTTTCTATTCTTATTGCTCATCTTGCTCTTTCAAAACCAGTATTAAATATATAAGTAGGTTACTTGTTTACTCATTTATTCATTTATCAAGTACTGAATTCAAAGTTTTTTGTAGGCATATTGTGGCAACCAGAGTAAAAAATAAAGAAAAATATACAGATATTATGCTCAAAGAGCTTGCAGTATACAGGAAATTTAGGCAAATAGGAAAACTATAATAAAACCTGGTAAATGTTATAAATCTGCTATGGCAACATGGAAGACAATCATGTAGTTTCTTCTGAATGATATTTTCCAGACAAATTATCACATTATAATTATCTTAAGTCATGATCAGTCAGGTGGGTAAAGGGACAGGGGCTTTGAGAGAGGGATGAGAGAGGTATATGAAGAAAATTCAGTAGAAGTAACAGTTATGTCAAGGACAGGAGAACCTGATGCCATTGTGAAGCCAAAAGTTGTTGGAGAGCAGCGAATGGCAGATTCTATATCTCAGGACATTGAGGATGGAAAGAAAGGCAGAAGGTACTTTCTGCCAGTTCTCACAATTAAAACTGTCTGGATGACTACAAATAGAGGAGAACATTCTAGAGAGCTGCTCTGGCAGTATTGTGTAGGATGGAGCAAAGTGAACATGTATAAGAGGGACATTGTGTCCAAAGACACCAAGAATGAGGAGTTCAGTTGACCAGACAGGTGTGTTAAAATACTGGATATTCACATTCAAAACAGTCATTTAAAGGACACAGGAAATAGGGGGGACACCCAGGTGTATTCATGAAACTATTTCATAGTGGAGAATGAAGTTTTGAAAACTGATGGTTACATGTATGAGGATTAAAGTTCAGAGACCAATTATTATGTATCACATTTATTATAAGTTCAGGGCAGTCAAAATATCCTATTTTCCTGAAGTTTATAAAAACCTGCTGGTAGTTTGAAAATGAGAATCCATTTGGATTATCTGACTGGAGATAAGACTTCAATGGTGTTTTAGTATCATGCGCTACTTTACTGAGTCTACAAAAGGGAATTACAATTAATTGGATTATGTTGGTCTCCACATGCTGACTGTAAGAAAAGAAAGTATAAAAGTGTAACTATTGCTAACAGGTCATATCTATCATCAACCATGGGATTTGCTTTTTTACTTACCAATAAGATTAATTTCTTCCTTACAATCTTCCAATTTGAAGTCATTTTAATTATAGAGTTTAGAAAATTCAAAGGAAAAGGCAAACCTACTTTAAATGTATTATTAATAATTGACCTCATTTTTCTTCATCTTTATGATGGGAAGAAATAAATGGATATCTTGTTTATTGTTTGGAAGATTTTCACTTGAATAAAATCTCTTTGCAACCTTTCCTCAATCTCAACCTAATTAAAATAATTTAAAAACTGTATTTCTATAAAGTTCTTAATTCAGAGCTATGTTTATGAGGAGTCACAAAGATGTGGACTCTGCTTTCAAGGAACTTAACATCTAGAAAATAATTAGGCCTGCAAACCCTAAATGTTATTGTGTGTCTAATGAAATATTATAGAAAGGTATGAATTACTAGGAAGCAGTAATATTCTCAGGTCTGTTCCAAGTGTCTCACATAAATTCATTCATTTTATCTTCACATCAATATATGCTATAGGTACTATTATTAATTCAGTTTTACTGATATGAAACATAGGTCCAGAGATTAAGCACATTTTCAGATTTATTCAGGTATTTAGTGGCAAAGTCCAGGCAATCTGGCTTCCCCTATGCTGTGGTTTGAATTTTTGTCCCTACAAAATTCATATTCAAATTTAATAGCCACTGTAAGTATTAAGAGATGGGATCCTTAGGAGGTGATTAAACTAGGAGGTTTCCACTCTTATAAGTGGGATTGATGACATTACAAAAGGATACATTTGGTCCCTTCTTGCTCCTTCTTTGCCTTTCTGAATTCTGCCATATGATGATGCAGCAAAAAGCCCTTCTCCAGATATTGGCACCTTCATATTGGACTTCCCAGCCTATAGAATTGTAAGCCAATACATCTCAGTTCATTTTAAATATGCCAGTCTGTGGTATTCTATTATAGCAGCACAAAATGAACCAAGACAATCTGAAACTTTAATCTGCTACCACAAAGTGTAGACTGCTTCATTCTGACAGTGGAGACAGATGATGACGCTTTTTCCAGGCAAGGTCAGTGAAGAATGAATAGGATTTTGATGGACTGAGATGGATGAGGAAGGATGTTCTAAACCAGTGTTATTCAAATGTAGTCCAAGGACCAGCTATAACAGCATTACATAGGATATTATTTGCAATGAAAATGATCAAGATCTACCTCAGACCTACTGAAGCAGAATCTTGGGGAGCATCAGTGGTCTGATTTAATAAGTCCTCAAGGTGGATTTTGATGCATGATAAAGTCTAGAAATGGATCAAATTTTGATTATTGGCAAGAGGCCTCTTTATAGCTTGTGCCAAGGTGGGTTAATGACAATTACAACAACAATAACAACAAAAACCATCAATGCCTATCCTGTGTCAGTCATTGTGAAAGGCACTTTACATACACAAACACACTTAACTTCAGAAAGTGAGCAAGATACTTGTTATTTTCACATTTATAGTGAGAATCTCAGGGCCAGAGAAATTAAGTAACTAGTTCAAATGTATAAAGAAAGTCAATGTCACAGCTAAGTTTCTAACACTGATCTCATTTCCAAACTATTTTGAGAAACTACCTATGTTGACTAGGAAGGAAAATAGTCATAGGGAAACATATGAGATAAAAAAGACAAAAAGGAACATTTTAATTCATGTCCTAGAATTTAGAACAATTTTTACATGAGCTTTTAAAGCAAACATAATATCTGGAATATTATATTAAAGAAATATTTAACAAGAAACATGAATCTTTACATTAATATTTACAATGGTCAGCATCTAAGCAAGTCAGCCTACAAGGTAAATTTCACTATAGTCTATGTCTATAGAGTGACATTAGTCTTAAGTGCACTGAACAAGTTATACATTTTCTGTGATTCGAAATATCTACACAGAAGAACACAGCACACTGTTAATCCAAGTTCTTTATGTGTTGCAATTAATAACAATTTCTATGTGTGGTTTTTGTCTGCTTTTTGTTTTGTTTTGTTTGTACTGGTGATTTAATCCAGGGGAACCCAGACCTTTTTTATTTATGATTATTTTTTGAGACAGGGTCTCACTAAGCTGTCTAGGGCCTCACTAATTGCTAAGGCTGGTCTCAAACTTGCCTTCCTCCTGCCTCACCATCGTTAGTCCCAGGGATTGTAGGCATCTGCCATTGTGCCTGGCTTTATGGTGTAATTTTTGTGGGTTAAAACATACCTGAAGTTGAGAGGAATGAAACACATGAATAGTTGGTATTTCCCAGGTCCAGCAGATGTATCTAAACAATCAAGTTGATATACTAGTTTGCAAGCAAATTGGAATCCTGATAGGTCAAGTACAGATAAACTTGTCTGGCTTATAATTCTCTCAGTCCAAAATGTTTAGGAAGGTGGTACTAAACTATGAATCTTGGTTGAAGGCACAAAATGATCTTAAGAACATTATATTTTAATTTTCTGTAAATCTAAGTTACATTTCATTCAATGAAAGAGCTATTTTTAATTGGTAGAACAGCCATACATTAATTTGAATGTGTGATAAGGCACTTGAATAAAACTCCACAGTACATATCATTTATCGATTTCATTTATATACCGAACACACCTTTGTCCTATATTTTAAAGAATAAGTCTTCCAATCCAATCATTTCAGGGCTTTACTTTATGGCCACAATCTGCCATTTCATCCTGAAATTCCACCTCACTCTGAGCATCTGCTGTCTTTAAACTGATATACTCGCTGTTCCCAATCAAGAACTTACTTTGCAACCATTCTTTGGTTCTTGGTCACACTTGACCTAAACATTTTCTTGTTTTATTTTTAAATTTCGATTGACACATAATCATTATATTAGCAGGAATATGTAGATGGGAGGCTACCAATTCTTTAAAGCCCAAAGGAAGTGTTCACATTTCAGGAATCCTGCCTAGAGCAATCCAATTTTCCTTGATCTCACTTTCCTGTGAACAGGAACATCTATTGCCTATGGCACTAATTTGGGGATTAAACATTAACAATCATGGCATTCTTGCATTGTTTCCTTCTGCCTTTGCTCTCCTGCACATATTTCTCATTGGTCTGATCTAGTTGGGAGCAGTTTTGCAAGGGGGCCTTAGTCTGCAGTGAATACAGTTCAGATTCTAGGCACTGAGCAGGGGGGCAGAGAATGGTTATGGAGTAGGAAGGAAAATGGAAAATTACCAGTATATCCATCCAATATTGTGTCATTTGAAACTTGAAAGTCCAATTGCCCAGAGTACTATTTCAAATCCCACAGGATAGTATAACTTGATTTTGAATTTTGTAGAAACTTTCTGGATAGTTATGGAAGGAACAAAAATCTTTTGTGTGAGGCCATCCCTAACATCCTTAATCCCATAAAGAAACACATGTACATGCATTTATTTCAATGTGTAATTATTGACATAAACACAGCTGCTCTCTATGTTAAAGGAACATTAAACTCACAAAAGCATGGAAATTCCTACTTAGAGCGCCTACTCCATTCTTAACATGCCTTGTTGTTCCCAGATGCTGCATGTATTTTTGTGCCATTTAAAAGGTTGATGTACAAAAGCAAAAAGGTGGTAGAAAAATTAACCAGAGAGAGGATTGAGCCAGTAGAATTGTCCTATTCTTAAATTTCATTATGCACTAATCTCCATAATGTCTAGGCACAACAAAACAAATTAAGAATTAAAGAAGAGATAATTTGACTGTGGATTTCTGAATTTGGGGGCAGGAAAGCTACACATGTAAAGATACACAAGACACGTACAGCCAAAACAGAATACTGAAATTGTGTAGTTTATGTAAAACTTAAAATAAATAGAGATTTACACTTCCCTTTAGATCCAGAAATACATGAAAAGTTGCAAGGCAGCCCACAACAAAGCAATTGACAAGAAAGATAGCATCTGCTTTTCTGTCTATTCAAGCTGAAGTTTTTCATTCTAAATGCAAGCAATGCTTCCCAAGTTAACATAATTAACTCATGACAATCCTGAAACATCATAATATAAGATACAGATGGAAATTCAAAGCTTTAAAAATGTCAGCTAACTGCATCAGGATTATCACATTTTTTTTTAAGCGAACAAACCATAATGCTAATTAAAACAGGTGTTTTTATTTCAAACCCTTTTGCATGTTATGAAATTACAACCAGGGTTATTTATTTATTAGTCTGCTGTGAAACATACATCTTAGAGAAAAGGGGATCTGTGAAAACAACAAAGTAAAAAGATAAAAAGAATGACACTCAGTACTGCTTTCTGACACAATAGAGGACCAATCGTTCAATTAGTTAGTAATTTCTGTGTGACTACTTGACAGAATCTACTAATTGTTAATCTTCCACTAACTATTGCTTTACATAATTAATTATATTCAAATAAAAACAACAAAGACATGTGGGCCAGTTGCCCTTTTGAGAATTTTTTTTTTTTCCAAACTGATTCTGCTTACTGACAATATTTCTGGAATGAAAAAGATATTAATCTCATAGGAGAAAACATATAAAAATGTTAGCACATTCTGTCTTTTACCTTTCTTATTGAGCAAAACCTCCCCCCACCTGCCTCACCCCACAAAGGATAATAGCAACAAAATTACCCTAGAGCTACTGACTGCTTTACACAAATACAGCCTTGAAACAATTCATAACAATCAAAGTTCTTTGAGTTGAGATCTTTCATATTAATTTAGAATTGCATAAAATTCAAAGTAACCCATCCAGAGGTCAAGCATCATTCATCATTAGTTGAAGTGACATTTTCAACCCTTCATATTGCAGCTGCTAAAAGGGGAGGGGGGGAAAGGTATTCTTTAGGAAGAAAAAAACAAGACAGAGAGTACAATCCTTGTTCTATCTACCAAAGAGAAAACAAGGTGCCTCTATGTCAGCATGATAATATGCTTAAATTTGGTGATGTCATTCTTCCCTAACCTCAGAGTCACTAAGCACATGGCAGCTGCATTCCTCCACTTAGGAGTTCTGGTGGCCATCAGTATTAACCATTTTAGATGTAAATGAAGTCCTTCAGTGGGGTGGAGAACATAGCTTTGTGAACTATGATTTATGTCCGAATCCTATCTTGTTTTTGAGAGATTGCAACTTGTTAACAAGGCTGCCCTTGTTCTTGTGGCATCCTCCAGGCATAAAAAATTCTGGGAAGCTGAGTATGATCACTTCTGAAACTGCAAAACAGCATTCCAAGGCTTTGCAGCAGACACACTGGCCAAATTAGTCCTCTGAAACTTTGCAGTTCACAAATGAAAGATCTCTCTTTCACTTTTGCGGAATGCTTTCTTTTCTCTGAAACATTAAGGTCAGGACAGGAAATGGTAGCTATTAAAATGAAAAAAGCAATCAGAAAAAAATAGATAGCTGGTATTTAAATGACTAATCACTCACAAGGCTTTTGATAATGCATAGATGTTTGCAAAATCATAAGACATGTCTGGATTCTAAATTATCAGGGTTATTTGTTCTAGGAAGCAAGGTTTCTCTGGCAAATGTTCTAAGTCCAAAGATAACTATTATGAAATATAACAGTGAAGGAAGGGGATTTGGATGTTTCTACTAAGTAATACTCTGTTCTCTTTGAGGTGGCTTCTCAGATCCTGCCCCACCTGAGACAGTAAGATTTTGGTGCTAATTCTTCTCCCAACTTAAAGCAGTGTGATTGAAATGTATCTACAAGTAATTGTTTATGATGTCTGAGAAAACCATTTTCCAAATATCTGCAACAATTAAAACTAAAAATGACTGATGTTTCTTTGGGGAGGACAAAGTAATTTCAAGGAATCTTCCATTGACAGCTTATATGGATATGAATTATATATAGTTCTAATTCTGTTGTATTATGTGAAAACTAACATAATTTAGTTTTTTTTTTATCTGCAATGACTTTCTAAATATTATTTAACCATTTAATCTTCTCTGTTTGACCAGAATAATACCCATTCAAGAGAGGTAAGGGGAGAAATAATAGCACAGGGTGGAGGAAGATAGGATCGCAGGTTCTTTGGCTTCTCAAACATGTGGTCAGAACCTGCAGTGGTCCGGTTTTTAGACTTGACTCTGAGGAGAGTATATACCTTTTTCTTGCATAAAACCACACGGGATTTCTGGCACTGAAAATGTCTTTACAAAATAGGATTAGAGTTTGAATGTGAATATCTTATATACAAGTTGATAAAAAACTGGGTTGTTCTCACAGAATAATTTAAGTATTGTTATAAATTGTTGAAATATTTCCCACTTTACTTTTAATTACTCTGATATGGGCTGAGTGCACACAGAGATCAAACTGGGGTGTTAAAGAGGTAATTAGCTGGATAATTTAAGAAATTATTTTTACTAAGCTATTAAACCAATTGAAGCCAATATAATAACAGATAATGTTGAGATAGTATATCATAACAGAACACTCACATTTAGTATCTCATTTAATCTTCCCAACAATCTGGAAAAAAGCTGTTTGTGTATATTCTCTACATCTTAGAGGACAATAACTAGAGGGTTAATGAAATAACTACACAAGTACTATAAGTAAGATAATTAAGATTTAAGACAAGGTTTTGAGTCAATGCTCTTTTTATTGTGTCATTTTAACATCATTGCTACATTTTAACTGGGCTCTCAATTTTAATTGGTAAACTATGTCTAAGTTGAACCATGAAAAAAAGGATCCAAGGAATAAAACAATATAAAACCATTTTAATTTCAAAACACAGTTTGTTTGAAAGACACCAGTGAATGCTTTCAAGGTAGGTCTCCATTGTCTCCCTGTAGCACATAGATTCTATGCTTTATCCTGGAAGTCAAATGCTCTTTGTGCTAAACATCTTGACTCTGCTTGATGGTAGCACATCTTGGCATGACTGTAGATTGGGATCAATCCCACCTCCACCCCTGCCTACCATGCCTGTCCTCCTTCCAATTTTGAGCTTCAAGTAGCTCATTGTGAAGAGCTATATCATATAGTTCTTGTTCCTGTGCAGGGCAACTTGTTGATGTGGGTATATAAAGTGCTAATTATGCACTGGTACCATGGAAGAGAATGCCACACGGAAAGTGTTTTCATGGGAGCAGTCATCATGCAGCCAAGGTGAATAGAGTAAGCAAAAGCTGAGAGTCAGGACTCCTCCCATCAAGTCCTGCCTCTATCAATATTAGTCTCATTTGTCAAATTGCTGTGAGTACCTATTGAAGAATTAGGAGCTAAATAACTACAAAAAAATATTTTGCTATAAAAGTCATTGTCATTACTCCAGTTTTGTCTTCATGAGAAAAGAGCTGAAGATGGTAGAACATTTAGGAGAAAGTGGAGTAGAGTTTGTAGGACATAAGCCATGAATTTGAGAATTGAAGTTACCTGAATGTCATTATTTAGTTGAAGCAAAATCTATTCTAGTTCTGTGGAGTTAGGAGGGTATGCAAACCTTTGTGTAACTAATGATAATCAGAGCTAACATATTGAATCCTTACCTTCAGTAAGAATTTATTTGGGAACCTCTTAATAGATACCTAGATGTAATACTTTCTCTGAAAGGGCATTTTATTTTTTTAAATTTTTCCTTTTTTTTAATGGTTGTCCAAAACATTACAAAGCTCTTGACATATCATATTTCATACATTAGATTCAAGTGGGTTATGAACTCCCATTTTTACCCCAAATACAGATTGCAGAATCACATCGGTTACACATCCACATTTTTACATAATGCCATATTAGTAACTGTTGTATTCTTCTACCTTTCCTATCCTCTACTATTCCCCTCCCCTACCATCTTCTCTCTCTACCCCATCTACTGTAATTCATTTTTCTCCTTGTTTTTTTTCCCATTCCCCTCACAACCTCTTATGTGTAATTTTGTATAACAATGAGGGTCTCCTATTTCCATGCAATTTCCCTTTTCTCTCCTTTTCCCTCCCACCTTTTTTTTTTTTTTTTTTTTTTTGCTGAAAGGGCATTTTAAATTTAAATTGGCAAAATACTGGTGATCATAAGTTTGAATTTCATAACTGTGTGATGTCTTACTGAGACACTGAAGTAAAACTGCAGTTGATGATAAACACTGGAAAACTGAGGCAGAAAGAATCCTCTAAGTGGATTTAAAATAACTGGGATGCTATTTCTGCTTGAAGAACAATGTATATGAATATAGACGATTAGGTCTGTATATCCATTTTAATCCTAGATACCTGCGATAGCTTGGAAGAGTCCAAAATAGAGGATATTGGAAAATTCCAGTCCAACTTTTCAATTAGAAGAGGATAAAAACAAGAGAAATTACTAGGCTCAGAAAAGCTGGTCCCTCCAACTTCTGGAATAACCCTCTTGCACTTGAGCCTGATATCTGTGGCTGTCTTCCGTCTAACCTTAAATGCTAAATCATGTAAGCAATGCAACCGCTACTTTGAGAGATTATTTTGTAGTCTAATGGATCTCATTGTCAGGAAATGGTTTTTGATATTCAGCCAAAATCAAGATTTCCAGAAACAAGTTTTATTTGCACATTCTCCTCCTTTAATATTTATGGCTAATGTAGATATTTCATTTATGGGCTTCTTTTTTAAAGCTTCAAATTGGTAGATGAGGAAAAGAAGGAGAGGAGTTTGTTCTTTATTTCCTTAGAATTGCTTTCTTTTCCCCTAAGTGTTTGTAGTAAAGTTAACTACTAATATGGATGACTCTCTTTTCATCGAGAACATGACAAATCTTTACAAGGAGAAGCAGCACAGATAGGTGGGAATATTTGAACAGTACCTTGTAAGAGCTGCTGCTGGAAGTTCACCAAACAAACAAAGTCTGTAAGAAGACTACTTCAGTTTCAACAGCTTTAAGATTCTTTGTATTGCCATCATTCATTGGTAACTGGGGAGTTTTTACAGCCTTTCAAATCTTAGAGCCCTTTCAATCATTAGATGCCTTAAAGGGACAGGAGGCCTTAAAATGTGCTCCCAATCTCCCTAGTTGAAAAAGATACATAGACAGAGGGGGAAAAGTCAAACAACAATACAAGAAGCATTAATGCAAAGAACAGTGGGGTCTCTCCCTAATTTGACTTTCTCTACAGGTGGCCTGCAGCTGCGTCCAAACAGGTTACTCCATTGCCTTCCCATGAGCACGACAACAAAGTGCTATCTGTATTCACAAGAATACATTTAGTGGCATAGACTGATTCAGGTCTAAAAATAAGAAAAAAGCATTTTTCCTGCATAGCCTGAGGTAACTGTGCACCAGCAGAAGACAGTAGCACTCTTGTCTCCCTGGCTGTGCCTGAACATAAAGGAATCAGAAACCTACTTCACATGACTCGAGGAGGCCCAGGGCCAGCAAGGAGTTGATTCATTCTATTTACATCCTTGTGAACCCCATTGACTACATACAGCAGCCGTGCAGGCAAAATCAATAAGGAATATTCCATTTTCAATTGACTTCAAGGTAAACTATACATATAGATCCCTGAGATTGATATACCTGTTTAAATTAGTATTTTATCATGCCGTGCAACATTAGGCTGAAAGAGACAAAATTAGAGCATGCCTATTGGACCCCTTCCTTAGCCTAAGAAGAGGTATATGTATGTGGTTATTTGCTGGTGATAGACAAAGAGAAGCCAGAAAAATGCTTGCATTGTTTTGATAACATCTCTAAAACTGATTTCTGATGAATTTCTAATTTATGTATTACTTAAATAGTTTTTGAAATGATTTTCCAATAATGTTGCTTTCTGCACATAACTTTCACATTGAAGCAGTGTGGCATGCCTGTGGAAAGTTTTTCTTCTTTCTTCCCCCTACCCATCTTCTTTACCCCACTTTGCCTCTTATCTTTGGTGCATGTATTCATATTTTTCATTTCATGGAATCTTGACGCTTCCCCTATTCATCAGGCTGATTTGGAAGCAAGTCACTGAAGGGTACTCCCACTACCACCTCTGGTCCTTGTCATAAGGAGTTTCCCTGGAAGCTCTCCATGGAACATAGTTGTGTTTCCCTTCCAGGGCCAAGCAAGTTGTCTCTGAGACATGCATAATCCTTACTGACCGAAGAAGTGTGAATCTCCACTCTCCTTTTAAATCTGAGGAATGATTTTATTGTTCAATTGCTTCTCTCTGGAATTGTCTTTTTTTTTTTTTTTATAAACTTTTTGATGGCTCTGACTTTTCCCATCCAGTTAGAAAGACATACAATGTTATTTTTGTAATGTGGACATGACAACCTTTAGCAAAACTTTTTTCTACTTTGGATATCCAGGTGGTTCCAATTTCTTTCCTTACTTCTCTTTAAACCTCTACCTATATTGTTTTATGAAGATATATTATTTAAGAATACCTCATAATAACATATTTTTGCTGATGCATGCCAGAGGAAGAGAGAGAGAGAGAGAGAGAGAGAGAGAGAGAGAGAGAGAGAGAGAGACATTAGCTGATTTGCTTTTTTAATTCAATAAGAGGAAAAGAGAATGCATTTAATAATGATTAATGAATGCCTTACTGTTAAATGTTATATGAGAAAAATAACTTGGAATATATATTTATAAAAGGGCAAGATAAGTGTCCAGTAGTCACAGTTCATTGTTAAGTAAGGAACATAACTGGGTCTGGGGTAAGATTAAAAAGTCATTCTCAGAGAAAGTCATAAACAATTGAATAGCTATAGAAAAGAAATAGATCCAAGTTAAGCTACATAATAGTTTTCTTATTTTAAGTGAGACACATTTAATAGAATGCAGTTTGAAATGCAGCTTTGAAGAATTAGAATAGAAAACTTTAAATCCTCCATCCAACAAAATTTTAAGTACTGGGTAAAATAAAAAATGCTCACTTATGTTCTTATGGTTGGAATATGAAGGGCAAATGTTTGCTAAGGGAAAGGTGAAAGTCTCTAAGCACTTCACCAGAAAAAGCATAGAGCTCAAGGTTTTGATCATCAAGCCCTGTAGGTAGGCAGACAATTCCCTCTTGTGTTTGAAAATGTGACATTTATTTGATTACTAATGAATGCTCATTTTAAAGTCTATGAATATTAGCTATAGCAAAGATATAGCAGTTACCTTTTTAATTTATTCTATTAGTCTTTACTTCTTATTGTGCCAACTCCTATCTTCCCTTCTAGAAACCTCCCATAATCAAGAAAAATTGATTTTGAAGAGATGGCAATATAGGGTGTTATAAGACATTATAGCTCTTGAAATTAAAAAAAAAATGTAAACCACAACATTGAAAAATAAAGGTTAAGGGCTGGGATTGTAGCTCAGCAGCAGAGCGCTCACTTAGCACGTGTGAGGCCCTGGGTCTGATCCTCAGCACCACATAAAAATAAATAAATAAAATAAAGGCATTGTGTCCAACTACACCTAAAAAAATAAATATTAAAAAAAAGAAAAATAAAGGTTAAAGCTTAAAAGGGAAATTGAATCACATTTGGAGAATAAGTCAGATAAGTTGTTGAGGTCCCTTCAGACTCAGCAGTTTTATTATTATAAGCTATGAAGGCCAGTCTAGGGCCTTTGATAGATATTAATGTTCTATAGCCAAACTTTGAAAACTACTGTTTTAGGATAAATGTGAGCAAACCATGGCCTGTGGACCAGATGAAGCTTGTGACATCTATACATAATGTATTTTTAAAATCAGGTCATATTTTAAATATGACATGCTTCAAGGTATGCCATTCATACCACTCACATGTTTAAAATGTTTTGTATTGGCATTTCTTTAATTCTAAAAACATTAGTTTATAATAAAGAGGATATAATATAATGGAAAATAAATATACATTAGTGCAGGTATTTCTTTTGCCCAAGATCAGCTGTCCATCCACAAAAAAAATATCTAAAATGCTATAGTCATCAGTACTAGAATAGAAAAGAATTTTAAAGCCCAGTATTTCTGGCAATTAGTCTAATCTATTTTATGGCACTCTAAGCTCCTCCAAGACAGTGGGCAATTTCAATGTAATAGTTAAATGAGATGAGGTTTGTAAAACTAATTTAAAGCAGTAAAGAACTATACAAAGTGGTAGTCATGGTTATGATACTAGTAGTAGAAGTGGGTGTTTAATAAATATTTGTTGGATGAATTAAATGTTGGCTCCATTCTGAATTATGATTTTTAAGGAATTTAACTGCTAAGAAGAATATCCTGCAGATGAAATATCTGATTTGGATATGAAGGCCTACTGAGTTGCATATGATATGAATACACCACTGGTTATGCAATGCTTGGAATTCCAAGTGGGAGTTTTACTTGTGGAAGAAGTACAGTATGTGGCCCTGTGACTAGAAGATAATAGGAACTATTGAAGATGGAGATTTTTCCACTTGGTCCTGGGCATGGAATCAAAATCTAAGTTTAACTTGGTGATATTTAAAAATGCATAACATGCAAAAGTCTGTAATCATTCTGTTTCTCAGCTAGTGAAAATAGAAGTCTACAGCATAGTATGTGTCAATTTTGAAAATATAGCCAAATCAGGCCGACAAGAAAAATTTTAAGTAAATAACTTCATCCATGTGTTTAGTACCATCCATGACTCTATGCCAAATTCACTTCAAGTTCCCTTCTTCAGCAACTTCTTTTATAACATGTGCCTGCAGCTATTAACTATCTGAAGTGTTGATGAGGATAGGAAAGAAATTACTTTCATGGTTATGTTTCAGGGGGGCATTTGGAATTCAACAATATGTGACAGGAACAGCCTCAGCCAGAAATAATTTGTTCAGTAAAACACCTGAATTCTAAGCAAATAGTTTAGCCATTTAAACTCACTGGAGCAGATACATACATAAGAAATAGCAAACTGAAAAGAGAGAGAGAAAGAGAGACAGACAGATAAAAAGAGAGAAAAATGATCCAAGTCACCCAGCAGCAATAGAAAAGAGACTGAGAATAAATGATGAATTCTAAACTGCATGAAAATAGTGGATTTTAAAGTTTTCACTTAAAATGTTTTCTGGTCTCTGAGGCATATTTTTCTGGTTTTGATATCGATGGCTTCATTTCTTTATCATTTATTTTTGGTTCGGATTGACAATTTTTCATTGAATTTTAACTATCACAGAAATCATTTTTCTCTCATAATAATGAAACATCCAAATGACCCAGACTCAAATTTATTTCTGTGAGAAATGTGCATTAATAGAAATTTACAGGTGCACATATCCTTCTCAAATACATTAGTCTCTGTTCGTAGAAAACTACTTAGGTTATGTGTCATCTATGTACAACAACAACATTGTTCGAATGTCCATGTTTTTTAAGACACTTTTCCATGTGAACACCATCTAAATGTTTGGCATTCTATGAACAGATAAGTAAGTGTTCTTCTGTTCATGATTTATTTTTTGCTTTTAAGGAAGTATGTAGGCCTCATTCCTCTTAAGACTCTTGAGGCCCCTTTGCAACCTAAAGCAAGGTCTCTCCTCTCCCTTTCTTCCCCTACACATGTATTAGGATTTCTAACTCATACAGACAAGTTGCATGCTTCCAATCTATAATAAAATTAAACAAAACAAAACAAAATAAATGGAAATAAAATAAAACTTCTTTGTAAAGGGTTGAGTGCTCATTGCTGTGCTGAACCAGGCAGAGGGTGATGATGGTATGGCTGACCTTATTGAGTGGCTGCCCCAAGTGAGCTCCTAATTCTTTTCCCTTTGGCTATCTTCCAGATAATGGTGACCATCCATGCACCATAAATCAGAAATCTTGGAATTTTGACATGACTTTTTCACTTAATGCAATCTAAAGTCTTTACATCCCTCCAGCAAGACTGAAGAACTTGTTTTAACTTTCATTATTTCATCATCTACTTTTTATACCATCTTTGACCAAGATTTTACCTGTACCTAAGTTTATATTTTATGCCTCACAAACTAGATTTCTCTGTTGTTTACACAGTTTCTTCAGATCTATTAGTTTAGATGTTCTTCGCTTGTCTTTTCTTCTTGAATTTCAGATAGTCCTTCTAAGATAATGCAGTTTATTCCTGAAATATGTTGTTATAACATCTGCTATGGTCTGAATGTGTTTTTAAAAATTCATGTGTTAGAAAGTTAATCCCCAGTGCAACAGTGTTGAGAAATGGGGTCTTTTGGTTGATGTTGAGGCCATGAGATTATCACCCTTATGAACAGATTTTTGTTTCTATAAAAAAAAAAGGGCTTGTGGGAATGGATTCACTCTTTCTTGCCTTCTATTTACCACCATGTCCAGGCAAAGCAAGAGACTCTTAGGAAATGCCAGTGCCTTGATCTTGGCTCTCCCAGTTCCAGAACTGAGGGGAAATAAACTTTTATTCTTTAAGAATGTTCTCGGGCATTCTGATAGAGTAGCACAAATGGACTCAGGCAATATCTTTTCAAGAGAGAATGTTGATATTAAACTCTTATATTTCTTCACTCGAGAATGTTTTTATTTTGTCTCAGATCTTAAAAAAAAAATGGACATGTAGTAGTAGTTTGAGTGGTATGTTCTCTTGAAAGTAAATGCTATTTGCTTATCCAGTCTGTCTTTCTGTGCCATTTTTAAAGTTCAATATTTCCCTTTGTGATTAAAGTCTTCTTTCCTCCCCCTCTCTCTTTTTTCTCTCTTGGAAGAAGAAGAATAGGAGTGCTTTATTAGGCTAATTCAATGCTTCTACCTATCAAGCTGGTGACTAACTTCTTGGAGTTTACTGGAGGAATTCTCATCATTGGTTTCCTTTTTTCTTTTAGAAAAGCTATATTGTTGCTTTTCCCTATCCACTGGATTCAAAATAGACTTTGAATGTTCATCTACATTTTCATTAATATCCATAGACTTGCATACCCCATTTGAATCAAATGTATGATATGTGAAGATCATTGTAATGTTTTGAGCAACTAACAAAAAAATTTTAAAAAATAAAATTATAGTTACAAATAAAAAAAATATCCATAGGCTTGGATATATTATATGTAGTATACACCATAAATTATAACTTTAGCATAGTTCTTACCAAAAAAATATCAATTAAGTATTTTTATCTCTTTATTATTACTCTTATATTTAAGCAACAACTAACAGTGATAATAAGAGAATTTCCAAATTATTTCATGTCTTTGAATTATAAATTAATTCTTTAAAAATCTGCTTTTTATTATTTATTCCATCAATATGCTTAGTAGAAATTGATTATTATGAGGAAAAGATGGGTGCTGGAGGGGTAGGAAGAGGAAAAGAAAAGGTGAGGTCCTTTTAAATCAGTGAGTAATAAACTTGTAGTCATCTTTGAGAATAGTTAACAAATAGGATTGTGTATTTTGGGATAATGAATGTTTCTTAGTGGAATTCCTTAGAGGATCTGAGTCAATGATTACTTATCAAGGTTTTAGAGTTACAACATCACTTTAGTGAAGATAAACAGATACCCCTAAAAAGATTGCTTAAAAATGTTCTTGGAACTTTGAAAATATTTCTTTTCTGAAGATATCTTGCATAATAAACAGGTAAACATCGATGCATTCTATCTTGGGGGTTTTAGGGGTTTGGGAGATACTGGGTATTGAAACTGACAGTGCTCTACCACTAAACCTGATCCACATCCCCACTCCTTTTTATGTTTTTATTTTGTAAGTTAATGTTTCTATGTTGCTGAGGCTGGCTTTGAACTTGTGATCTTGCCTCAGCACCCCCAAATTGCTGGGATTATAGCTAACTCATTCTATATTGAACATGTATAAATCATTAATTAGCACAACTTCAGTTATTTAGAAGGGTAAAACAATATACTAAAACATTTGATGATTCTAAGTAAGGTAACAGTTTTGGGTAAGGCTTAGAACAAATGCCAGTTTTTAAATAAGTATAAATAAGTAAATTATTTTCAAAGGTTATTATTTTGTTTAGGCAAACTGGATGGCTTTAGAAATGAATGGTGGGTTTTATTACATAATTGTGATGCATTTAAAGCTAATTTCAAATGATTATACTATAGGCTAATCCATACAGCCCCTTTTCCCAGTAATATTTTAAAGACAGACTACAAGTTTTACCTATTAATGATTATCCAGTTTTAAACCTAAGGTGCCTCTTTTCTTAATTGTCTGATTCCAGTACCCCTGTGTCTCTGGGTTGTTGTGACGTTTATTGAAAGTTTTAACATTCTTTAAACAATTAAAAAACAAAATTTCTTGTTTCTGATATCAGCATCAAGTTTTGTTCACACAACAATGACAGTATAGGTTGAAAAGTTCCTGCTACTGTACAGCAAATTGGGTGGTTCACTTCATACTGACACAACCTAAAAGAATTTTATGTTACTGTTAAAACCATAGCATTTTTCCTTAGATGTTTTCACTATAGGGACTGCATTTTGATCCTGGAAAAACTGGGTACCACACAATCATGAGAACAGAGCAATATTTTCTCTTTCCTTAGAACAAAGCAAGGGTGGTTTTGGTAAAAACTGAGTGAGTATCTCTCTATTCCAGAGAACTAAAATGCTACCTCACCTTAAAAATACTTCTTTATATAAGAATTCATGCACAAAATCCTCAAGTTTATTTTCAATTTCAAGTTTAAGGGGCAGATCTTGGTTTGAGTATAAATTCCCTTGGAGAAGACAATACTTTAAAGATTTTTTACATTTTGTATTTTAATGTTTGTGAGTTTTAGATGCTCTTCTGGAAGTGTGTTTTAGAAGAGAATCAGAGAAATAATTGTATGGGAAATATGATATCAGAGAATCTTAGGAGAAGGCATAGTAGGCAAGGTATTGAAGAAAATTTCTTCATGAAAGTCTCATCAGGAACCTCTCCAATATTCACACAAGCATGCTCTCCTTCATTTGACTAGCTTTAATTTGGCACCTACCATTGTCCAAGCAATGTTGAGCATTGAGGATGCAAAAAGGAACACAATATATTTTTTGTTGTAGGAGTCCTATTCCAGTGAAGGGGGCAGAAACCAGCAATCAAAATACATACTGACAAGTGTGTAAGAGAAGACTAATTCCACTGGAATTAACACTGAGTAAATTAGAAAGACTCCATTTACCTGTAAACAACTATATTGGAGTTAGAATCTTTATTTATGGAAACATGAAAATGATACTCATTCATGCATTTCGGATCTAAGCAGCCATTGCTGCCCTGACTCTGCTGGCTCTGGGAATGGTTGAAGATCAGGTGCCAGCAAAGTTGAAAATATTTTAATATCTGGTCAAGTCAGCTGCTCTGACAGCCATTGATTTGCTGAATGTCAAATCGGTTCACTCTGAAATTTAATGGGTTTTAATAAGGTTGGGATGGTATAAATCTAAATAATGCTTAAATAAGTATTTACCAATTTAGCTTTTTATATTTTGGTTGAATGGAAGGCATTTGTATTTCTAAATACAGATTTACATCATGAGCATGAAAGCAGCAGTGCTATTCATTTTACAGATTATAATATGTCTTGACACAATTCAGGGGATTTGAAGGTAGAGTTGACACTCCATCATTTGTTTGCACAGTTGTGTCTTTTCCTAAAACTAAACAACTTAAGCAGGGGGTGATTATAGATGTTAACTTTGACACTGCTGACATTTGTCACCTTGTGTCATAACCTTAACATTATTTAAGTGTATTTGTGGAAGGGTTTCCTGATTGTTCAAAGTGCAACCTAGAATTCTGAAATGTGCAGGCTTCTGTAACATTTGCTCCATCAGCAATCAACACATCAGATTTCCTTTGAGAGGTAAATATTATGTGTCATGTTCCATAGGCGAAAACATTAAGAACTTCTATGACACGGTCTTTGATAATTTTCCCTATTTTTCCTTTGTTTTAGAGGTTACTTACATCAGAAACAAAATAGGCTGTGAATTTCTCTTTGTCCTTCATCAATCAAAGCTGATCAATTATAAGACCAGCAAAACTGGATCACAACTCCAAGCTACATGGTCATATTACACTCATATTATTACTAGAAGCCACATCTATATTCCAAACTGGGATACTATAACCCCTTTGTCATTTTCCAATAAAAAGACCATACCAAATAGGCCGAGCACACCGTAATTAGCAGCTGGCAGAGAAAGCTGTAAATCTGTATGAGTTCTGAACGATTTGCTTACATTGTTGCTTTGTTGACAAATGATGCTGTACATGTTAATGTTCCTGAAATGTCCCCATTGCACCTGACGTGCCAATAAATGCCAGCCAGCTGTATGAATTATGGAAATAAGATTTTTGTTTATGAAGGTATCCCAGACATTTATTTTACAGCATTCCTCTCGACAGATTTAATGTCTAGAGTTACATTGAGAAGATATTTGCTACCTGACATAATGGATAATGGAAACTTTAAAGGCTCTTTTTTCCTCCTTTTAATGATGAGATTAATACATCCACACACGCACACACATGCACACACATATATATGTATTTTAACACTACCTTCTGACTTCATAATTTGCTCTTAATTTGTAAACAATACACAGTCCTGCTTAAGAGTCAAGTAATGTATCAGCTTCCAATTAAGACTATTAGGAGTCAAATATCTAGAATTATGTACTCATAATTTTCACTTACATTCCAATCATTTTTAGGTGTATTTGTGAACAGCACATAAATATTTTGTGCATATTATATTATTTGGTATTTGTTGATCTATTATTTATTGTTAGTTTAAAAAGCTTTACTTGTGGGTGTTTCTTTCATATATTTCAAGAGTATTCAAGATAAGGCTCTGTACATGTAAGTACATAGTAAATGGCTTTATTTTGATATACTTTAAAATAATATATGCTGTGGCTGAGGATCCCACAGACTACTGCACTGCTCACTGTACCATTTAAATACCTTATTCAAAGAGATTTAATTAATACAGTATTATTAAAGAGCTCTCACAGGAGATAAAAAAATTACCTGATCTTATAATCATAAAATACCACTGGTTTTGAATCCTATAGACATAACAATAAAATAAGTTATATCATACTCATGTAAAGGCATTTTGTTTTGAACCAGAATGAAGTTTATAATTCCCATATGTGAATGCCAATTTCAAGTTTTAATCTTCAAAACATTTGTGCAATAGAGACTCACTGTCACCTTTAAATTTTTGCTACTTTGCCCAATGTCAAAACAGGGTTAGAAATTCTGATTAGGGGGGGCTGGGGTTGTAGCTTAGTGGTAGTGTGCTTGCCTAGCATGTGTGACATACTGGGTTCGATTCTTAGCATCACAAACAAATAAATAAAATAAAGATCCATCAACAACTAGAAAATATTTCAAAAAGAAATTCTGATTTAGGGACATTAGATATATTTTTGTTTTTAGGTTCATCACTAAGAAATGGAGTGAACTGGTCCCTAAAACAGCTGGTAAGTAGATTGCTAAAAAGCCTTTGAGTTTGAACATTGAGTTACAAAAATGATTTGCCATGTCTGGTGGCCTGCATTTTAGGGAAGAGCTCAAGGAGTAGAGGCTGATTGGCTCTCAAAAGTGATTGGTGACAAGCTTTTTACCTGGAATAAATTGTTCAGCTGATTTTTACACATGTAGGTGAATGTGCTTTGCCTACAGAGATGTTTGTTGCCCCTACCAACATCTTCCAGATCTCCATGCTATCTAAAGTCTCAAGCAGCAGTAGGGGAAACAAAAAAAAAAAAAAAAAAAAAAAAGCCTCTTTATGGAATTTTGAACAATGGTGCCTATGGGATGATTAACATATAAATAGGGAGGAAAGTCAAATCACCTTTGTGACCAAAGGCAATTCCCTTCAAATGTTTCTTTCCCCACAAAAGAATCCAGATGGCAAAAATGATGCTTAAATAAATGCTGGCTACAGCTCAATTCTTCTGGTTCACATTGGCTACAATGGAAATGACACTTGCATTTATGTATTAACCATTTCACAGGTTTTGTGTAGAGAGAACTACACGGCGTATGCAGGCCCATTGTGTTCAAAGAGTTAAGTCTGCAGTTCCTGGCATAGCTGCTCCAGTCTGTATTTGCTCAAAAGAGGATTAGGGGTAATGTGCAGCAGAGGAACAAGTTAAGGAAACCTGGACTATATCTCGATCCTCAATATACCTGCACAACGGGACACACAGGGCTCCAGGCTCCACTCTCCAAGTTCTCTTTCACATGCATGGAATTCATTGAAACTAATGGGAAGGAAATTATAGTTGTCTCACAGGTCTCCTAACCATAGGTTTCTGTGTGGATAAATTTAACTTGTCAAGGTTTCTTACAGAATGATACAAGGAAAGTCAAATAGTCAAGTAAGAATAGCAGAAAAACCTAAAAGTATTCAATTCCTCCATTTCAGTTAAGTAAAACCAGATACATCATAGGCAAAGATCTGAGTTTTACTGGAGATAGTCCAAAATGGTACTATAGTTTTTTACTGAGTTTTGGAGATAAGCACACATAGATTAATAAATATCTAGAAAAACAAAGATATTTACTAATTATATGAGGGTATGGTTTTAAAAATGAATTATTTATAATAAACTTTTTTACATATTATGCTATAATATACTAGGATATCAGAAAAAATAAAAGAGGGAATTACTGAATGATATTTGCCCTTCATTTAGAAAGAGTACATCATCCAGGAAATATTAAATTTAATAATATTTGAAACAGATATGGATATACCCTTTTGTTTTGGCAAAGTGATAAAAGAGTATCTTCAAACACCAATCCTTCTCCAGATAAAAATTATTAGAAATTTTATCCCAGCAACACTTGCAGATACTAATAACAGCCATTTATCTCGTTTTACTTCTGTATTGGAACTCTATGAACTAGGAAATATTATTAGTTTGACTTTATAGTTGAGGAAGCAGAGCCCTGAGGTGTTTGAACCTATTCAAGGCTGTGCCACTTTTATATAGCATGACTCACATTTACCCACAGGCACTGATTCCAGAAGCCACATTTTAAAGCACATATTGTTCTGGGCTTAGAAATGAAATGGAATGATTGTCCCTATCTTATTTAGGGAGTTAATATGCATGTTTTGGAAACTTTACTGAGAAATGGAAAACAAAGTCAAATGACTTTAGGAAATGGTTCCTCTGGATAGGAGAAGTTGGTAGCAAATACCATAAAGTAACTTTGTACAGTGGGCTGGATGTGTAAGCACCAAATATGAATTTTTTGGAAGTTTATAAGAATAATTATTTTTAGCTCCTTCATACTCATAATTTAGAACAAAACCCTGGATAAGATGACCACTTTTTAGTAGAATGTAAAGTATGAACTGAAAATGTGTATCTTTCAAATGACATTACCATATGTGATAGATACTCAATCCAGAGAAACAAAAGATATATATATTAATTTCTAAGAGTTAATCATCTTAAATAGCAGCAAAAAAGTCACTTCATAAAAAAATACACAGCTGTACATGGCTTACATACAAACTTTCTTTTTGTCAACTAGTAAGAAAAATTTAATAATAATAAATATTCTTTAAAAATTTTAGTAAAGGTCCAAATGACATGCTAGATTATGTTAGTAACCAAAAAAAAAAAAAAAAAAAAAAAAAAAGGTACATGCCCTGTCTCCAAGTACCTGCAGTCTAGTGGAAAATACAGAAAATAAATCGGAAACATTATAGAAAGTAAAATGTGGGATGAACCTTCCTATTCTAGAAGTACCTGTGACCAGGATTAAGATTTCTGAAGTGAGAGAAGACAGACACCAAGGCGATGCAAAGAAACTGAGGCCTTAAGTCCTTCATGCAAGAATAGAGCATTCTTATGGAGAGGAGTGAGGAGCTTAAGTAGCTAATTCTAGAATCATTCCATTCCTAAATTCAAACAGCAGTTATAAAACTCCTATGGCAGAGTTGCAATCTCTAGGGACATGGTGGTGAATAAGAAAACTAAGATCTTTCACTTCATGCAGAAATACAGACAACCTGAACATGATAGTTTCATGTAGTAATGTCTACCATGCAGAACACAGAGGAAAAAAAGTATCACCACAAGTGAGGTTAATTTTTAATTTGATATGGAAGAAAAACAGAGATTTTTGTCTGTTAGCATTGACCATCCATTCTGGAAAAAGGAGGTTGCAATATATCAAAGAATTGAACGGAAAGTGCTTTCTCTGAAGAAGGAGAAAGGGGAACATGCACATCTAAATGAGCCTAACAGCTGGGTGGGGGCTTTCATGTGAATCAAGGTCACGATAAGGCAGTGATGCTTCATGGAACAAGTGCAAAATGGGTTTTAATCTTCTTATCTTTACTGCTGTGGAAAATCTCAATACATTCTGTATCTTAGAATCACATGATAAAGCACACCTCTCTACTAAAATCAGTCCAGCCATCACGTTATCAGTTTTAGTTTATTTTTAATAGACAAAATTATTTCCAAGATTTAGAACTTTTGTTTTTCACTAGCCCCTAAAGTCTTCTGGACAGGGATCATATCTTACTCATCTTTATAGTCTATTACCATGTGTCTGGAATGTAATAACCATACAGTTAACGTAGAAAGAGAGACTACAGATTCAAGAAGCTTACCTTAGACCTAAACAGAGATAGAAAAAGAAAACATTGTGTATAGAGGCCAAGAGCACATTGACCCTAGATCCAATCGATCCTAGGTTTGAATTGGCTGTGCCACACATTCCTGGGCAAATCCACCTCACTGAGCCCAGTTTTCTTATCAGCACAACTGAGATAATAATGTTTACTTATTTGTGTTCTGTGATTATTAAATAAGATAATGTAACTGAAGCACACCACACAATGCCTGGAAAATAATAGATGTTCAAAAAGTGATACTAAGTCTTGAGTGGTTGGGATAGTAAAAAGGCAAGTACTAGAAATTACTCAAACTAGTCTCCTTGGGAAAGTAAGAACAGATGCCTGGCTAGGCAGCAGAGTGAGTGCAGAGGAAGTGATTTCTTAGAATAGAGATCAAATTTCTCTATCATTCAGTGACTAGTGACCACTTAAGTGGAGGTATATTTCAGGCAATGAAAATCAGAGTTCTAATGATATGTTGAAAGGTGGGAATTAAGGGATAAAAATGTGGGTTTGAGAATAATTTAATTGGAAGTGATGATAGAACTCTGAAAGTTTTTGGGGGAAAGAAGTGAGCAGAGAAGAGGCCCAAAGTTAAGTTTTTTCAAGCCTAGTGAAATAATGAAATGTTAATAGGAGAACTATTGATGAAGAACCAGCAAAAGTAACATTTAAGGCCTTTTTGCAGTCTTGGCTGAGTGTCTTGAATCCAGAAGTAGGTAGAAAAGACCATGGAAGAGATCAGATGACTGAGGAAGACAGACTTTAATATATATTTATTAAAGAGCATAGGAAACATGCAAACCAAACAGCAGTGAGATTATACGGGGCAGGAAAGAACATGTTCCAGAATCATTTATTATTTAACACAGTATAGGTGATGTTTCTTTGTGGAAGAATTTCTGATGGGTGCCCAGGGTGTGTACAAGCCAATCTAACCAGCTGGAAATCCAGGTTTTACCTCCACTCACAAATGCAAATTGGGATGCAATGGAACACTCCATTTTAAAAACAGAAACTTTGATTTTCCTCCACCATTTAGAAAAAGGTAAATGACTTGAAAATGTAAGTACTTAGAACATTAAAGATGGCTTTTCCAGAATGTGATAAAGGGAAGAAAATCTAATGGATAGCTGGACATCAGTGGCCACTGGTGCCCCAGTCCTCCTGTCTGAAAGAGACTTTAAAATTCAACTAAAACATAATGAATGAAGGAATTTCTATTACTAGAACTTTTAAGAGGTGAAATACATCGTTCTTTTATAAGCTATTTGGACAGGGGAATGGGGCCTAGGCAATTATCCTAGAATAGAAACAAAACATTATTAAATTGTCTTCTGAGGAGGGTGAGTCCAGTAAGAGAGAGGTGATCAGTGTCGAGTGGGGGAGGGGTCAGAGTGGACTTCCTCTTTGTTCTCCCATCTTCTATTGTTCGTCATTGTCTCCAAAAATATCATTATACATATTATTTACATGTATAAATATAAATATATACACAATATATAATATTTTATTATATCTATATCATTTTATATACACACATATAAAATTACTGGCTTGATCTGGAGAAACGAATGCTAAGTTGAACCACAATTAAAAATCTTTATCACAGTAGGAATATCCACATGTCTCCATTTACTCCAAATAGGTCTAGCATTCTGGAAATGGCTATGAAACAGGAAATAGCAGAGGAAAGGAAGGTCTCCCTCCTTCATTTTAGAAGTATAAAGTCAACTAAAGCAAGAGGTAATTGAGAAGGAGTATTATATTTGACTTGTTTAGACTAATTCATTAGAGACATTTTTTTTTTCCAGAATGTGTATGAAGTAAAATCAAAACATCAAGACACAAACTTTAGAAGTCCGTAAGAGCTCTGTTCATAGTCTATGTCTCACTTAAAAGCATTGGACTTGAGTCCTTTGAAAACACATCAAAACCAAAAAAACAACAAAACAAAACAAAACAAAACAAAACAAAAAACCTGAAAACTACAATAACAACAAAAGCCCTCAATCTTCATTTGATAAAACAAAAGTAGCCACAGCTTCAAACAATAATCAGTCCTGTGTACCAGAAAATACTATGAAGCATGTACCAAAATAAGGGGATTATCTGAAAAGCAACACAAATGTCAGAAATGCAAAAGAAAGTGATTTCCCCTAGTCTTGAGAATGATAGCTTAAAACCTGAGTATCAGGACATGCTGGGCACTGTGATTAGGGAAGCACTCTAGAGCTTTCTTGGCACAGAAAGTTAAGGGATGTGATACTGAGGGTAAAACCATTCTATTGTCTGTTCCTTGTTAACCTTTCTTAGGAAGAGTGCCAAAGAGGATGCTGCATGAAGGAGGGAGAAGAGACAGAAATGGCTAGATTCCAAAGGAAGATACACACACACACACACACACACACACACACACACACAGAGAAATAAATTTTTAAAAAGAGAGATATTCAGTACCCAAATTTGAGGATCAATACTACTCAGATAAATATAAGGAGTAGTAAATATGGGATGATCGATGAAGCCCAAATAAAAAGCAAGATGGATATAAATCATAATAGGATTTTTGTCTAGAAACCGAGAGTTCAAATAGTTATCTGTAGTTTTAAATAAGTTAATTTCCACATTATATCAGGAGTTTTTAAAAATAACTATATATTCAAAGAGATGAAAAACAAGTTGGTAGAATTCATAATATATGTGAAATAAAAAAAAACCCTTATGTCAAAGTAAAGTCAAAATACAATACATATGATTTGAAAGCAGAGAACAGCATGCAAATTAGAAGGAATTATATAAAATAAGAATTTTAAACATAAAATATATGTATGAATAAATTTAGTGTACATGGATAAAGGTGTTTATAATACTAAAGAGAAATAGAATTAGTGCTTTTGGAGAAAAAGAATCGAATAAATCAAAAAGAAAACACAATTAAAGACATAATGGAAGAAAGTGTTTTAGAGATAGAAAAGGACACAATTAGTACCATGAAAAGATGAAAAATCTAGCATATCCTAGGAACATTACTAAAGCTTAAGGATAAAGAAAAAAGCCATATTATTTTCCATGGAAGACAGGTAAATGATATTAAAAGGGAGGAAAAAGATTGATCTTAGACGACTTCTCAGCAACATTCAGTGCCAAATGAATAGGCATGTAAAAAATCAGAAAAAAAATAATGTTTATCTGTCTATCATTATGACTTAATACCATAGAATGATCTTTAAGTTCAGAAACCATACACAGACATTGTGAAGCATTCCAAAATTTGGGTGCTGAGTGCTCATAATCCTTTCTGGAAGAGGAACTGAATGATAAAATACAATACACAAAAAATAAAAGTGAATAGGGGTTGATCACTTATTTCTTTAGCAGCATAAAACTAACACTATTCAACTCTGGGGATATGATTATGATTGTAAATATTGACCTCATCAATAATGAAATTCTAGATAAATTGGAAGGAAAAATACCTACACTAATAACTTTATAGAAGGAAGTTTCTTACTTTTATTTATAGTTATACATTTTTATTTATCTTTTTTCATCTTGTCTAAAATAAAGACTATTTTCAAGGGCTTTAATTTCTTAAGTTTAATTTTAATTTAATTTCTTAATGACAGATTATTTTTAGAAGCTATCTCTTGGGTTAAATAATCATTTATTTCAGGCACTTATTTCTAACTCATTTATTTATTTTTCTTAAAAGTTGAGGGATAATCATCATTAAACATTTTATTAAGGAATAAACTGTGATTTATCATGTTTTTATCCCCTGACTCTCCATCTCTATTCATCAGTCTACAACACACAAAGCACCATCTAACATTTTGTTCACTATTAACATATTCCCCGTGTGTGTGAACATATAGGTATATGTTTACTTATGCAATGATTAAATGATTCAATTTCTTATGTGTCCATTTGCATTATTTGAATTTTTTAAACAGTTGTTTAATATTTTAATATAAAAAATTTGAAATATTCTTTGAACATCCAGCAACATAGTTGCATGAACTTAGGACTAAGGTGTTTTTATACCTGTCTATTCAATCAATATACAATTATGAAGAAAAGACATGAGGAAGAAAATCTCTGAATTCTTTTTGTTTTAGTTGTTTATGGGATTGTGACTTCCCTGTGGGATTTATCTTGCATTTGCCTAAATCTAAGAAGGATATTTTAAATCACAGAATGATTTTTGAATCATTGTCCAGCATGTTTCTGATCTCTCAATGTTTTCATCAGTATGCTTACAAAATATAAAATTGTTATAAAAGCAAAAAGTAAAATACAAATTCAAAGATACTTGCCGGATATTTCGAAGTAAAAAATGAATAACTTGGGCTTATTTAGAATTTGAGATTTTTATCTTCTAGTGGCTCTGAGCTGACCATATTTTATTTTCAGAATTGTTCAGGAATGAAGATTTAAAATATGCAATTGAAAAAAAAAGATGTATAACCTGACTTATTTACATTTATTATTTATAAATAATCTTTACATTTATAAAGATTGCTTTGCTGAATTTGACTTCAATTGGCTTCTATAGATTTGTGGGATGTGTCTATACTGCCAGATTTTTAAATGCTCTAATCATCTAGATTGCAATGCAATAACAGGGCAATAAACTCTTCTAGAGTTTTAAGTTTGTTGGGATGCTACAAATGAACAGATTGTGCATGTTCAGATGCCTCCACATCAATGAAGACTTGATCTCTACTGATTCTCCAGCCTGCCCTACATTTGTCATGATAGTTTTATTCAAGTCGTTTTGGACACTAAGTGTCAGGATTCTCCCCTCCAAATATGTAACTTGAATAGAATGCATGTTTTCAGGTGCAAAAAATGTAAAATATGAATCTAGGGTGGTGATTTCTCTTACTGAATTGTAAAATATGTCAGCAAAAAGAGAAAATAAACTAAAAATATTTTAGTTTAAAAAGTCTGAAATTTCAAGTTTACCAAGAAAACTTTTATTTAATTTATATAACAGGTTTAGTTGAAATTGTCAGAAATGATATGAGAAACTGAGTTTCTCAATCAATGAAACACCTAAGAATTAGTACTAGACATTTAACTATAAATTAATAAAATTCATATTTTATATCAATCAGTTCAGATATAAAAATAAAACCTTGAAGAACTCTTTTATTCAGAATTATTTCTAAATTTAAAGATTGCTAGTTTTTCTTTGCTCTTGAAATGTGTTCTGGTCTGGGCTTTAATTTGATCTCCCTGTTTAAACAATTCAGACAAAGACTTAGAAATGTCCCTTATAGAAACTACAGTAATTTTCAATTGTTTACAGAATTCACTGGCTTAAATAAATTCCATTAAGTATATTCTCACCATCCACCTTTCTGACCCCTTTCATCCTCCATCTCTTATCTTTATGAATGCAAGCAACATCCATCACCAATAGCGTACCTTTCTATAAAAGTAACAGATTATAAAAATGTGTATGAAACTACTACTGGGAACAAACAAATTAAACAAATGACAATGCAATATAATAAAACTGCTGCTGTCCTCCTCTGGAGGAAGACTTGCTTCTTCTATGGGACTAATACATCTTTCTGGAACAATTTTAAATAATATGTAACATATGGATTCAGCTTTTATTATTCTTCTAAAAGAAGACAATTATATTTATGTGATAAACTGTTCACTGTTGGTAGGTAGCATGATGTGTATATTACTGGCCACTTAAATAATCCCTGACATGCCTTTAGTGGATCAACAATCTGCTTTTCTTGTAATGCCTTTTGGAATTTAAGCCCCATGTATTTACAATGGCAGGAAGAACCTCAGAGTAGCTGAGCTCTATGCATTAGAACAACAAAGAAATGATTTTCTCACAGTTGATGTAGCCAATGCATGATCATCTCTAAATTACCACACATTCTCAATTCTACACCTTCCATCTGAGTGTTCCCCTTCCCATGAAGAGAAATCTGGGGATCAACCACAGTCAGTACCCAACAGATTAAAAGAAAAAGCAGTTTCCAAAATTACCTTTTGCTAAAGGAGCTATCGAATGGATGTTAACTGTGTAAAGTTGTTGAAGTGTTATCTCCTCCTCATCCATTGAGAAGTGGGCATGAGATCTATTTTATAACTTTAAAAGACATTTTTTTGGGGAAGAGAGAAACCCTAGACATTTGTTGAGTTGCCTTCCACAATTGATCTAAAAATGCTTAACAAAAGTAGAGAAGAGCTTTTCTCTTCATAATTTCTCCTCATTCAATCTGACTACCCCCAACCCACACAGTCATTTCTGAAGGAGAGAAAGAAATTTCCAAATTGTCACTTAGACTCACTCATGGATTGCCACTGAATGTTTAGATAATGCTTGCTAAAAAGTGGTGGAGTTTGCTTTGCCACCTCATGCTGCTGCAAGGAATCTCTTACAGATATCAGTTGGGGTAGTATTTACCAATGCCCCTCCTCATTGCCCCAACTGAGTGAGCTGAATAATTCTAATAATCAAAGGCACAGAGTCTGCATCTAGTTTGGAAATGAAACCATGGGTAATTTTCAAAAGTGGTGCCCTCAATTTTTGATGAACTGTCACAGAAACAGGAATTACCACAATTCAAAAATCACATCCACTAACAGACAGAGATCAGCATCTGTGGATGATTTCTTCTAACCCACTACCCTCAAATTTCTTCCCTGGCCCCCTAATAAAAACACCCCTTTGCCTCATGCTTCCAATTTAGTGCAATCATGCCTCTTACTGGCCATTGCCTTGCAGGACACCATCTGTTAAATACGTGGATGCAAGATATGGGGGTGTGAAACAGAAAGTCTTACAATGAAAAAAGATGTGCATGCCCTATATCACATCCCATATTAAACTCAAGTAAGACTGCTCAGCATGCAGAAGCAAAAACTGCTATGTTGTAAACAATTGAAATAAAGAAATGTTAAATGATACTTATAATTTTTAAGAGTCTTTAGATATAATGACTTTCATGAAAAGAAAATATCATGTGGTGTTCTTTATGTTCAAATCACCTTCACATCAATGGAATGACTGTGAGGGAGAATCTCCAATCCTTGGGAGGTTTTAAGGAACACTGTTCAAGTGTACCTGTGTTTAAATCAGATTACTAATTCTATGCCCTAAATCAAATTGTCTCACTATTCCTAGGTTTTTTCATCTGAAGATGGGAATAATAATGGCACCTACTAAACAGAATATGTTATTATATATATTAATATGTCATTAATGTATTCTGGTCATCACCTAGTACCTAGCCCATGATAAGTGCTCCCAAAATATCAATTATTGTTATCACCATCATTACTAAACATCCATTACATCACAAACACTTTTCTGGGAAGTTTGGGGTTATTATGATTCTATCCATGAGTCTAGATGGTTTTGGTTGGTAGACTTGGCCTAAGAGTATACATTAGAGAAAAGAGAAAATTACTTGCATTAATTAGGATTATGTACTAATATACATGTAATGATAAAGGAAACTAGAATATAGAACAATTGATTTAAAGTGAAAATTACTTATATTAATTAGGAATTATGTACTAGTATATATATACATATATATATGTAATGATGAAGGAAATTAAAATATATAACAGTTTATTTTAAGGCATTAATTATTATTAAATGCATACTAACAATCTTCAAGTACCTATTAAAGAGGGATGAGTAAGAAAATAAGCTGAATTCATCAAAGGCATTTGGAACTCCTGTTGAGTTTCGCAAAATGTGCTAAGCAAGACAATTTCAGGGAAAGAAGAGGCTGAGAACACAGAATCTGTTGGTAGCAGCCAGTCATAGAGGTGGAAACAAACATACCATTCTCTGCCTGCGATAATTATATTTGCTGGCAGGAGCATAAGCTTTATGTCGGGCGTGGGTTGGGAATAATTGGATGTGGTCAGTTCCTGGAGGACATGATGAGCTCTGGAGGAACATATCTGGCTTTGGTACTAACAGATACAGGAAATCTCTCATTTTGCCTTTTCATTTTCTATTTAATTGCAATGACACAAATCTCTGAAAAAAATTGACATATTGAATACTCTGAATTGGGACAACTCTTTTCACCTCTCCATCTTTAGCTCACTAATCAAATCACTACTAAATAAATATGAACTAGAAACAAATTGCATGAGTTTCTCCTCTAATTTTAGAATATGACATAAGCCTGGCCTGTTGGCCCTGTGTTCAGATCACTGAAATTTTAGACAGGATTAGAAAAAAAAGTGTTTTCTTCAACTCCCAGTGTTCTTTCTTAGTAAAAGCAAGCATTGTTCCAGTCCTGCTAATGAAGGGAAAAGCTCTGCGTGGGGAGGGTTGGGAAAAAAAACAACAACAACAACAAAAAAAAAACCTCAGAACCTTAATTCTTGCTCATTTAAAGATGTACTTCAAGATCTATATTAATAAGAAATTGAGCTTCACTTTCTAGTTCAGAAGTTGCCTTGTCAGCCTTGACTCCTGTTGACAAAAAGATCTGACAGATTTACTCCATCTGGAGCATATCCTTCCAGCAATCTTTGTGGGACTCTGGATGGGTCTGAGTGCTCCACAGATTCTTTTTTTTTTTTTTTTTTTTTGGTTGTCAATGGATCTTTATTATTTAATTTATTTATATGTGGTGCTGAGAATTGAACCCAGTGCCTCACACATGCTAGGCAAGGGCTCTACAACTGAGTCACAATCCCGGCCCCTCCATAGATTCTTTCTGGCCTAGTTTGCCCTGTAATCCTGTGATTGGGGCAAACTTTTGGGAGCACAGGTCTGCATTGAGGGTACAAGTTGTATCCATGGAGTGAGAGCATCAAACTGACCCACAAAGAGACTGGGACTGCTGAACCCTAACTCAGACTGTTTTTTTTTTTTTTTTTTGTATATATATCAAGGAGAGAAAACTGTAGTAGGGCAAATTCAAACAGATACAAATCTGCTCAGAGTTAGCACCCATGATTTTGAGTCAGCTACAAGTCTTCTAGAAAACTTGTGTTTGAACTAGTTTCCCATTGAATAACAAATATGCATCCCAACTTTATACCCCTGATTTAACCATCCCTGAGAAGTCGATGTACTTAGATGCCTCCTATCACATTTTAAATGCTCTTTTAAATATTCAAATTATATAATTATGCCTAATTATGCAGTGCATTGTATTTGAATACAAAATCATAATACAGTTTTGGCATCATTGTCATCTTACAGCATTTGCCTTATTATGCTGTGGCATTTTGAGTATTTCTGATCAAACAGTATAAATGGAACAAGTTTTGCATACTGAGCCTCTTAAAACCCACTTTAAAGAGATTTACTATCAATGCACATTTTCTGTTCAGCTGGAAAAAATAAGAACTTTGTAGTGTGTATTATGAAATGTTAAATATTAATACTACTTAAAGTTAATGGTATGCCAAAGAAAATGGCTAATAATATATTATACAATTAAATGCCTATCATATTAGCTCATCTATTAACAAAATAAAATAGATTCAAACCGAAGAGTTCTGATTTGTAGTTTTTTAGCAAGGGTTGCCCATGTGTAAAAGCTAAATTATTTATTCAACTTTTAAACAGCTGGATACATCAGTTTGCAATTATTTGCATTATATTTGAATGCTTTGTCATGTGTCTCTGATATAACAAAAACAAGTAAACAGTTTTCTCTTCTTCTATGAAGGCATATTCTTTTGCACAGATGCCAATAACAATGACCCAGAATATTGACCAAAAACGACCTTTCTTTATGTCTAGACAGTCACTGGGGATTTTTTCACAGCTTGGAGTCACCAAAGATCTCAACAGTCCACTGACAGACTCTTTGCTGGACTGTATTTGCTATCAAGTCTTAACCAGACTTTCAGCTACATAACGCTACATCATTGTTCTGACTCTCTCAATATTTGCCTTTGCCTGTCCAAGGTTAAGTCTCCCCTATTTCATATGCTGTCTTGTAATTGTATATATATATTGGTCCATAGATGCTTGTGTTCCTTCATATACTTGGCTTAAATGACAGACTTTTTTTCTTTTCTTTTCAATGTTGGTTGCCTAAAATGTATTGAAAGCATTTTTTTTTTTTTCATTTCAGCAATTATATACTAATGGAATGTTCAGGACATCTGAGGGTCCACACTTGTGCCTGAGTAGGCTCACCAACTTAACTTGGATATAATTACTTCTTTCCTGAACAAATCAATTATAGCAAGGTTTGTGTATATCATCTCCCAAAGCAATTTCTACATGTTTAAAAAACTCCAAAAACCCTGTAAAATTAATTTACCTAGTGAGTTTTAAGCAGGTTGGAAAAGGGCTTGCAAGTGACAGTATTGCTTGAGTGATGCCTGATGTCTTCCACACACCAGTCCCTACAATGAGGTATTCATTGAATTAACTTTAAAAGTTCACTTCCTCATTATAGACAGAATTTTCTTCTGGGATAGTTCACCAAGTTCTTTTGAGGAGTATCCACTTTCTCCTATCCCTGATTGTGTGCCCTGGTGGACCTTGGTCTCTACCTCCAAATGTGGAGCATGTCACCTTGGTCTCAGCTAGTCAGCTCATCCCATTTCCTTAGCCACTTAGCCATAGTGATTGATTGAGGGATTGGTTAGTTACCCAGCTTTATTTAGTAGTAATAATAATCAAGCTCAAAGGGGAAAAGAGATTTCCTATGCATGAGAAGCTGGGACTATGTTGACCTTAAGCCATTTTAGGTCATTTTATCAGCACATGAAGGCAGAGAATGAAGATAACATGCAGGCAAGCAGAGCTGAGAAGAGAGACAAGGTTCTAATGATGCTGTTTAAATTTTAGAATTTAGTCATGCTTGAAGCCGGTCATTTCCTGAATTTTCCAGTTACATAAAATTTTCTTTTTTTGTTTAAGCCAATTTGGATGGATTTCTGTCCCTTGAAATCAAAACAGTTCTGACTAAAGTCTATGTTTCATTTACTGCTTTGTTTCCCTAATAGTGCTGAGTGTTTCTAGCTATAGAATTTTTACACACTGAAAGAACAAATATGTAAATAAATCAAAAAGTCAACATTTCCTTATAGCTCTCATTGAAAGGGACTACATTTAGGCTGATAGAAAAGGTAGGCAGGAAGTCTGTTCAAAGCCAATGGATTGGTTACATAGAATATTGAGATCTGTTGCAAATGGTGGCTTCATCTATTTTTTCAGGCCTGTTTAAAAATTTATGTTAATGAAAACAAATCTCATCAGCCTGATCCCAAAAGAAATGAAGACAAAGTAGGAAAACTTGGCTTTGACATATCAAAACTCAAAGTTTTGCTCTATTTCAAGTGATTTTCTTTTATCTTCCCTATAGGAAGGTTAGTTCTAGCTTGATGACAACTTTTATGGAACAAAGATGGTGTTTATGGTTATCAGCTGAAGTCATCAAATGGCCTGGGATATTTTTCCTTCTTCTCCTTCTTTCTGTCCTTCTTCTTCTGTTTGGTATTGGTTCTCAGGAATTCTTTACCACTGATCTACATCTCAAGTAATTCTTTTTATTTTGAGACAGGATCTCACTAAGTTGCTGAGGCTGGCCTGGAACTTGTGAGACTCCTGCCTCAGCCTCACAAGATGCTGAGATTACAGGAAGCACCACTACACTCAGCTGGGGCATGTTTTCTATGGAAAAATAGTTTGAATTTTCAGTCATTCCCATGGCAATTAACTCAATATATGCTTTGCACAATGAATGAGAATCAAAATAATCTTGCCCATACCTTATACCAAAAAGGAATTTTGCAAGTGGTAGAACAGAGTTGGCTCTAGTGAATGGTTAAGTAGAATATGACTTTTTCATCCAACTCATTGTTTGAATTAAGGATTTTAATTTTACCCTTAAGAAAAAAAGACTGTTCCCACTTCTTTATTTTGTAATGATAATAATCTTCTTCTGACGCTTCCAAAATTTCCATTTTTATTTTATTTATTTATTTTTTTGCTGTGTTCCCTGGAAGATTCACTATATCATCTGCTGACCTGCCTGATACAGATAAATACTTATAATATTTACACAATGTGTAAGCCTCACATGGCATTTTCATTATAAAACTCCACTTTTCTTATGTAATACCTTAACAGAAACAAAGTAAATACATGTACATAGAAGATCATTAAATTTTTAAAAATATGCCCAGGTAGCCAGGTGTGGTGGCAAATGCCTGTAATCCTAGTGGCTCAGGAGGCTGAGGCAAGAGGATCTGGAGTTCAAAGCCAGCCTCAGCAATGGCAAAGCACTAAGTAACTCAGTGAGACCCTGTCTCTAAATAAAATACAAAATAGGGCTGGGGATGTGGCTCAATGGTTCAGTGCCCCTGAGTTCAATCCCTGGTACCAATAAAACAAAACAAAACAAAATAAAATATTCCCATGTCATATTTCACTATTAGATCAGACAACTCTTACTTACTTACTTAATTAAAACATTGCTTCAGTACTCTTCTTAACACAACCATCTAATCAGTCACTTACAACCAACCATTATTTATTATAAAAGGTGAGGTTATTAGTTTTTCTTGCCTTAGCCAGATGAATTGATTTTCTAATTGTGGTATGTCAGGCACAGTGAAATACTGGTGGAAAATTATTTTGTAAAGAATTCCCTTCAGTGGCACATAAGCATCCACCTACACTGCCATCAAATCAGGTTAGTCCACAAGTATTTTAGACATGGTTAAATAAGAGATAGAGATTTGGGTGCTACTGAACAGCGCTTTTTATAATGTCATTTGAATATGGATATACTCAGTGACCTAAGTGAGTTTATATTCCACCTCCTCCAGTTTAGATTATTTATAAAATAATTCAGGGCACTTCTTTGTCAGAATAACACATTGCATCTAGAGAAGGCTAAATTGAGTACTCCAGTCTCTGCTTCCTTTTCCTTCTCTCTTGCCCCCAGAATAAGACTATTCATATGGAAAGCAAAATACAAGCACTATTAGAACAGTATCATCTCTTATTTACTCCACAAAACAGAATACAATATGGGTTGCTGTGAAATACAAATGAACTGTAATCCTCATCAGGTTTGAAAATAATGGACTCAGGCTAACATTTCCAGAAGAAATATGAAGGCAGTATTCTAAATTTCCTATTCTTTCCCAAATGAGTTTGCACAAAATGTGTCGCTAAGAAGAGTAATGTGCCCATCACATAGTGAAATTTCCCACTTGCAAAATGAAAATGAAAAGTCTGCATTTTAGGATGGCGTATTTAAACACATGCACCATGCTGCTCTTACAGTAGGGAAAAGAAAGCTCCCCCTACTGGAGCATAAAAAAGCCTCATCTCCCTCCTGCACCCCATGGCTCCGTCATATGCAGGAAGGCAGAGAAACATATAGTCTTCCCATTATCTCTCACAGAATCCTGGTTCTCTCATCAAACATTACATTTCCCTCATTTCAGTTAATTAAAGGACAGCTGGACATTTCATTATTGCACTAGTCTCAGCTCTGGCTAGTTGAAATGGGGCATGTATAGGTCTTGGTCCCAAAGACATTTTCACCAGAGACAAATGGTTTTAAAATCCTTGGCTCTGATAGAGAAATTTGAATAAGAACTAAAAAAAAAAAAAAATCTTTAAAGGGTATATATATATATATATATGTGTGTGTCTGTGTATTGTTTCCACAATATACAAATATATGCACATACAAGGAGAATGAAATTCAGCATGTAATAATTTTAACTGGGGAAGGTAGGAGATATATGTGTATTTGTTGGAATGAAGAAAGAGTCACATGATTAGTAAGTTGGTATTAATGGCTGAACATTAGTATTTATTGGCAAATCTTTAGATACGTGAAACTCAAAACATATCTGTTTTACGCTATAAGCATAAAAGATACAAGAAGTTTAGAGTCAGAGCGAGACTAAAGATAATAATTTTTCATGATAATATATAGAGATGAGGATCAAACCCGGGCCGCATGCATGCCAGGCGAGCGTGCTACCGCTTGAGCCACATCACCTCTCTCTTTAAAATATATTTCAAAATATATATAGAGAAAGAAAGAGAGAGATGACATGCAAAGGGGTTTGTAGAGAAAAGTACTCAAAGGTAAATTTTCTTCAAAAGAATTTCTGTGGTTTCATGTTTGAAGTGTTTGCTGTCTATAGGAAAAAACCCTACAGTTAAACTATTTCTGCCAATTCAAACATGATGCAGTCATGGTTGAGGGGGATATTAAGCATCACCATATATTTTCATTATTTTCGTGTTCCTTACATAAGGCATTTCAGGGATACTCCTACTCATCAGTAGAGAGAAAGGAGATAACTGGAACAAGCTTTGTTCAATTATTTTTCTCCATTTTCATGGCAAGGCTCATAGTGGCAATTCTTTTCTCTTTTGAAATGAAACCTGGGGATTGTGCCTCCTTGGGGATCAGCAAATACATCAGGCCCTCACTTTATTTTCCCACTGGATAGAGCAAATGACCTGCTTCCAAAGCAGCTTTAGACTCTTTGGATAATAAAGAAAGTCTCTGAGCTTTAGGCATTGGAGGTATTAGCTAAGATTCCAACTTCTTAGAAATGTAAAGCATTAGATTCACATTATTTTGTAAACCATGATCATTAGATTTTGACCAGATGATTCCAGACACCTAAGGGTATGTGAGGGTGAGTGTGTGTGTGTGTGTGTGTGTGTGTGCATGTGTGTGTGTGCATGTGGCTGGAGAGATAGTCATTCATAAATGATATTTTTTCCCATTTTCTCTTCTTCAAGAGGTTTGAGTACAACTATTTTCAGATACAAGTGCCACATAGTTAGAAACCATCCGTGATTAGAACTGTCACTGCTTATGCACATTTTAAAGAAAATAGTATAGTCACTAACTAAAAGAACCTAGACATTTTTTTTCTCATCTCAATGTTGATTTTATTAGACATAAAATGTATGAGGTAACTTTTTTTAAGAAATGGATAAAATATTATTTTGATCTGTAATGGAAGGAGGAAATAGATAAAGATTTGTCACTCATTTCCAACAGCTAGACCTGGGTTACCTCTCATAAAGAAAGTGCACCTCCAAACCCACTATACTAGGTATGTTGGAACCCATAAAATTTCCAATTACTGCTTCAGAATTTATTGTGCACATATGGAAAATAATACTTGTAAAACAGAAAGGGGTTTGTGCCTTGTGCTGTCAATACTGTGAAGGATGGGGTGATTATAAAGCAAATTAACAATACTTTTAAATGTGCATTCACTTATCTTTCCAATTAAATCCTTGTTAAACAACTGCACAGACAGTAATGGCGCTTCTGCAAAGCACTGATCAAGACAGTTTTATTGTAATTTTTACTCTGTAACAATTAATCAAGTAGGCATTTTCTTTATTATTAAATTATTTAGTTAATAAATATTCTCAATTGGCTAACATATTTGTAGTTTACATGTTATTTTTGATTTTCCTACAGTGGAACTTATTTGGGAATACTTCCATTTTCTAGCAGAGGGACCATTAAGGGATGTGATTTTATAAATTTCTTTTCTCTAGAAGAATAACTGTGAACAAGAGAAGTCCTTGAAACTTTAAGCCATTTAAAAATCTTATTTCAACCATTTTATTTTGTAAGGGATGCAAACACATTGCTTTTAGCAGATAAGAAATGTGAAGTTTTGCTTTAAGGCATCTTTCTGTTGGAGTAAGCATTAAAATTAGCATTTAAAAAGTTCATTAATACCAGTTACAGACTTTTGAGTCATGAAGCTGCATTGTAGTTAGCACTTCCTTTTCTTATTCCTGGGAAATAAAAAATGCCTTAATATTCTTTCTTCCATAATAATTTGAGGTGTTATAAACGCAGAAGCAGATATAAAGATATCTATGATTATTTTTCTATTTTTGAATTTCCATTTTTATAATTTGAAGATTTGAATTTGTCTACCAGATACACTTCACCATTTTAAAAGTATTTTCAATGATACTGTATGTGGCCTTTTGCATTTTGGTTGTATTTGGAACCTTGTTAAATTTTTAATTAGGAGGGATTCTTAGGTTACTGGATTAGAGAGAGGGTGGTGCTATCAGAAATTACATTTAGATTTAGAATTCAAGAGGGCTATATTAATTCAGAAGTAAGAATGAACAAACACATGAGAGATACAATATTTTGGGGGGGTCTGAAACAGAAAATTCCAGGCAAGGCTGACTTTATAGTTGTGAAATGTTATAATTTAAAGAGTTAACATTATTTTCTTTATGTATAAACTGAATAGTTCATGTACAAACTGAAAACCTCACTATTGTTCTGATTCCAATGAGGTCCCTGACCATATGCTTCCCAGGAGTCACAGAGCCTGACCTGCCAAATGATTATCACCTTGCAAAGTTGGAGCACACTCAGAGGAGGTGGGGATGCTAATGTGTAGCCAGCAGGTGAAGGAAAAGGAAGAATGAGAGAATGGAAAAGATGGATGGGCACATGCGACTTAAGTGTGGAGAAGGTGGGCTCAGTAAGGCTAAAAGTCTTGCCTGTGCCAGGGCTGAGGGGAGGGTGACCAGAAGGCTCTGAAGGCAGACTTGGCCCCTCTAGGCTTTGGATGATGACTGACCCTGGTTTTAAGTAAGGTAGATATCTGAGGACAGAAGTAGAAAATGGAGTATTTTAGCAATCAGAAATAAGAGGACCTAGCAGGCACAAGGGTATTGAAAACCTACAGTAAGAATGGCACATGATGGACATAATTCGGAATCCTCAGGTGACTGAAGCACAGCTCACCCTGCAACATCTAACAGAGTGGAAAGGGAGAGAAATGGGATGGTAAATTAACTAAAATCGGTACTAAACCTTAAGTACAAAATGCTGTAGGAGCAGAGTGGAGAAGCTAATTCCTCTTGAGACTTGTGTCAAGGGACGCGTTTATCAGAAAGCAAAAGCAACAGTAGTGTGCCTCTTTCTCTTAAGGACAGATCTACTGTACTGTTGGTACCTATCTAATCACAATACATTCTCTGGCCCAAAAGGCTGATGGGACATTGGTGGGATGCTTTCAAAACTCTGAGCACAGGAATGTAAGTGAGCCCATTATAACGACCAGAACATAAAGGAATAGGGTAAGAAGAAGCGGGAACAGGACACTCAGAAAGAAGGTAGCAACGAGGCCACACAAAAGCAATCTGGAGAAATAAAAATGATAAGAAGATGGTGATGCTGCATTGCCACCAATCGTTCTGCTATTTTAGAGAAGAAGGGAACAGAACAGGGGAGGCCTTCAGTTCCTGGTATTTTCTCATTATTTACACTGAGTAAGTCACCAGTGTTCTTAGCCAGCAGACTGAAATGTATATGAAGTTGGAGGCTCCAGGTGCCTGGGAATATTGCTTGCTCCTTTCATTGTTGTGTTTTTAGTATCCCACCTAATGCCTGGCACCTCGTAAGAGCTCTTTAAATATGTGTCAAATGAATGATGTAAAATAAAAATCTTATTTTATTGAGCTCACCTCTTAGCTCCATATAAATCCTGCTGTTCTGGGATCCCCAGAGAGGAGGGAAGCTACAAAGGTTACCAGCCACTCCTTCTCCAGTGGGCAAGCATAAAAAAGAAAGGGGTTTGGTGTCTTTGTCACTCCAAGGCATTCAAACCTTAATTTGATTCTTCAGCCCTGACATTTGCAAACTTTGAATACATATATCTTCAGGGTGTTCATGAGGACCTGAAAAAATTCCTTCCTATCCCTAAAACTGTTACCTTCTTTATAGAAAGAGCTTTAAGAAGATGAGAATACTTTTTCTTTATGCAGCACACTTTGTAGGGAAATGTTACAAAAGTATGTGGGGCACCTTGGAAGAGAGGTGCTATATAAATATATGTGAGTCATTAAAGCTGTAATTACTAGCAACAGGGATTTCCTGTGTGAAAACAAAAACAAAAGAGATACTTTCAAAATTCAGGGCACTGGAGTTAACAAGACCAGCATAGTTTCATTGCTATTTATCCAAATCCAGTTTTCTTCCTAACAAGTAATTCCCAGCATTTTGAAGGGGTAAAATAGCAAGTCTGGTTACACCATTATTTCTGATAATATCTGATGTATTTAATTGCTAGTGATGTTCTGTGTTGAGGAATAGTAAGTTAACTCCCCTGAAGCTTTGTTTTATTGAGACAGGGAATGGGGTTATGGGATTCTTCACTGTTTGTTTCTGTCCCATGATTCTTACATCCAGACTAACATCAAATGCTAATTTATAGCTCTCTGAGAGAAAACAGAATATAAAATATAGCATGTGATTTCTTTGCTGAAATATACAAGAAATGGAACCTAATACAAAGTACCAATGAAATCATTTGACAGAGTTGGTTTGTATTAGAAATTCATCATTCTCTCATTTTATTTTTTTAGCAACACATTTTTTTTCAGTCCATATGAAATATCAGGCACTTTGCTATGTTGGAGATACACAAATGAATCAACTTTTACATCATCAATGTACTTATAGGGAGTTAGGGATTCTTAATTAAAAGGGCATTTTAAAATGGAATTTTCTCTTATAAAAGGCTCCCACAGGCTGGACACCAGGAAGACACAACATTATAATGAGAATAAGTGGTTATTGATTCTTTGATGTTAAAGAAAAGAAAAACCTCACTCTGACCCCTCTTCCATGATAAAGTAAATCCCACAATCAGGCTATATATATATTTTTTTTTTTTTTTCAGAAAGTTTTAAATGGATTTGTGTTCTGGCTTCTTAGTATTAACTCTGTGGCCTTAGAAAAGTTACTTAATCTTTCTGAAGTATGGTCTTCTCCTGTGAAGAATGTGGATGACAAATTTTATCTACCTTGCAAACTTATGAGGTCAGAAATACCTCTAACTTTGAGGCACTGTCCAATAAAATAGATTCTCAACTGAACATTAGTTATCATCAGCCTTAGTACAGCATTTTTCAATGTTATTTACTCTTAAGTTTTGTCAGCAAATTATTAGGTAAAACATCTTTACTTTTCATTTATTCCAGAATGTACACATTGTAAAATGATTGCAGCTGGGCACAGTGGTGCATGCCTATAATCCAAGAGGCTCTGGAGGCTGAGGTATGAGGACTGCAAGTTCAAAGCAAGCCTCAGTGACTTAGCAAGACCCTATCTAAAATAAAAAATAAAATAAAATAAAAAGGAGCTGGGGATGTGGCTCAGTAGTTAAATGCCCCTGGATTCAATCCTGATACCAAAAACCAAAAAATGATTGCACTGATGTACATAATTTTAATCATATGAATAACATCTGTTCTATCCATGGTATTTTTTTTTTTGACATTAATGACTCAGCTTATAGGACTTAGTGAACAATGTCACATTAGAAAAAGAGAAAGCTTCCCCTCACAAGAAAACTGGTTAACAAAAATATGGATCTATGGTCTATTTCTGATTTGCTTCACCTTCATCTGTCTTAGTCTTGGTAAGTCATGTGTCCAGTGGAGAGCCTGAACAGAGCTAGCAAGATGAGAGCCCAAACAGAGCTAGCAAGATGCTATGGAGGAGATTCCCAAACCTTGCTGTGCACCTGACTCCACTGCAGAGTTTCTCTTTTAAAGCATATATTTAGAGCTCCAATCTGGGACTTCTTACTTGGGAGCTTCTATGAGAGAACATCAAAATATTTATTTTTGAAAAGCTCCACCACTTGATTGCTGTGGCAGACAGACTCAGATGTCCTTCAATTATCCCCACTTCTTCATGTTTATTCTTTGCATAATCCCTTTCCTCCGAGTGTGGGCGGAATTTTCACTTGCTTCTAACCAACAGAAAGTAACAAAGGTGATGGGACCTGACCTTCATGATTCTGTTACATAAGATTATAACTTCTGTCTTGCTTCTAATCTTGCTTTCCCTTGCTGCTTTGATGAAGCAAGCTGCCATGATATGAGATGGTCTGTAAGGCCTCTGGAAAAGAGCTACCAATAGACAAAAGCCTTCAGTCCAATAATCCAGAAGGAACTCAATTCTGCTAGCAACCATGTGAACCTGTTCCCAAGTGACCCCCAGACAAGGATCCACTACTGGCTGACACCTGGATTGGAAACTTTCAGAGGATTCAGTTGAGCTGTGTGCAGACTGCTGACCCACAGGAACTATGAGATAATAAATTCTTATTGCTATAAACAGTTAAATTGGCAGCGGTATTGTGAGATAGCAGCAGACAAGCAATACAATTCTAATATTCAGTCAGGGTCAAGTACCAGTGCTACAAAGTGAAGTTAAAGCAGAAGTAAGCTTGGTATGCATTCCTACCTAGTTTTTAATAACTGCTCATTAATTTTGAAGGTGATGATGATGGTTTGGTATAATAATGATGATAATGATGATGGAATTTCATAAATATTCTAAGGAATTTTCTTGGGGATTGGCAGTTACATAACTGTGATCTAATTTCTAGAGGCAATGGCCAAATCTACATGAAAAAGCCACAACTGAAATAGGATTTAAACTTTCAGTAGAATACACTCCCCAATAAAAACTTATCTACCAAAGGAAATTTTTTTTTTTTGTTTTGTGCCCAAGAATCTAGAAGCCCTATGAATTTGGTTAGCAATGAGATCAATCTCTTGGCTAGAAAGAAGCCTCCAATATTTTCAGATATGGTCTCTCTTTTTAGAAAAATAATAATCTTACCATCAAAGAAAATTCAATCATGTAGAAGGCAAAAAAAAAAAAAACATTTGATGGTTAATATTTGGTATTTTTATTACTAGAAAACTTAAGTAATATGGATCCTATATCTTTTAACCTCTTGTTATCTTAATTAAATACTAATTATCCCTATGTTGATTGAATTTTTATAGTCCGCACATTCTTAATAATATTCCCATTTTGGAAATCAAGAATCTGAAGTTCAAAATGGTTAAAATAGATTCTATTAGACTCACAAATAGCTCAGAATTAAAATAAGGAGAAAGATCCTCTGATTCTTATCTGATGTTCTTTCCCCACTAAATGGTCTCTGCCTTTAATTGTTTCATCATGGTGTTAGGTCAGTTTCTTATGGCTTGGCTTGTAAGGAATAATAAAATATGATCCATAAGAAATGTGTGGTATATTTTTTTTTAAAATGAGTATCCAGAATTTGTGTTCATTAGAAATAAAAGGATTCATAAACTTGCTATTGGAATATACCACATAATGTACAAACTAGAAAGTATATAAATGTGTGGAATATGAAAATCTTATTGTTTTGACCTCAGTGTTCAGGATTATTTTCTATTGCTCATACATTTTCTTAAGCAGCTAGAAAGCAATACCAGTGTTACCATCAATACTCTGAGCTCTCTGACTCAATGTAGCTGAAAAATGAGGTCTAAGAAAGTTTCCAAAGCCCTGAATGATGTTAGTGTCTGGCCTTTTCATGATCAAGTGATCTCTTTAGCTTTAATGGGAAAAATAAATCATTGTTAAAAGATAATCTTGTCATATGGAAGCCAAAAAGGTGCAATACCAATGATCTGACTTACCAAAAACCGCCCTGCGGAATGGGATAAAGCAAATAACACAGTTTGTTTTGCTGTTGCTGTGTTTGGTGGTGAGGGTGAAGTAGGCTTAAGGAAATACTCGTTTTAAAAATAATAACGGGGCAATATAAACTGATGTAATAGAAAAATGAATGGGCTTGGTACAGGGATATTTTATAAGAACAGAACTAGAAGTTTTGAAATCCTTTCCCAAAGCCTTTTCTATTTCATCCAATTGCTTATTTCATGATGAAACTGCCAATTGTTCACATTCTTTCTCACTTTCCCTTTCTTTTATTCAATTTTGATGCTGCAAATAATATGAAAAAGCACAGGGTTAGCTACTAGAGTTAATGTTTTGCTTTGCTTTAAGGTACCAATTTCTACAAAAGTAGCTTAAATATGGTTGGTAACAAAAATTATTTTTCTATTAGTTTCTTTTCAATGGAGTTTATTCTTAGCAGGTTAAAAAAAATAAGCAAATCTATCCCTTAGAGATGAGATCTAATTTGCATTATTATGTCAATAAAATATGGGTGGACAAAAACAGGAAAAATATAAGACTGTAAATTAATTAAAACATACTCCCTTCTACTTAAAGCAACAAATGCACACACACAAGATTCTTGAGTATGTAGATGTATGGTATTTACACATTTTGTTCCTCTTGCTGTGGAAAAATGAAAAGTACCCCTAAGAGTCTCCCTCTAAGTTTTGTTTCTATCTATGGAAAACAGGTCTAAAATACTGGTAAAAAGTAATTTCCTCCAGCTCAGGCAAACAGTGACAGGGAATATTTGTTATTGTGTGCTAAAAAACATCAGTCTGGAAAATTCCCAGTCCATCCTTCCTGCAGTGCTTCATAGCTCTCCCTTTGGCTCATAGGCTTGGGAAGCTTCATAGCTGGTATTTTCCAAAAAGGTTGCCAATCTCTCTTGTCTCTTTTTTAAAAGAGGAAAGAGGAAGTTTAAGTAATACCAAAGAGAATCTGAACTGAATTTCAAGTTTGGGCAATAAGCCTAGATAGCAGCTGAAATTAAGTTCTGATATGGGGAAGAGGGGGAATTCAGTCTGGTGGGATTTCCAGGACCTACTGTCAAAAGTTTTCAACACAGTTATGCAGCATCCTCTGTTCTGAAGTCTGTCCTTTGCAGAAGTACCATGCTAGAAAACCACCAGGAGGTCACAGATCATTCTGAAGAATCAACGTAATGACACAGGCTGATGACAGGTTGACATCTAAGGTCATGGACCATTTTTCTTTGGGGGATGCTTGCATAGAGCAGAAGAGTTACATCAGCAAAATGTCACTGAAAGCTGTCACCAAATTCAACAAACAAGGCAGAGGACTACTCGCTAATGCACCCTCATCCCACTAAACCGAGAATACTCGATGCCATTCATCAAGGCTAGAACTGAGTATTGGTTCTTTGTCTAAATGTAAATACACAAATCCCTATAGGGAATGGCAGTGCCAGGCTTCTTCATAACTATAATGTTTGGTATTTTCCCAGCTATCTCTCTTCTTGAACAATTTTCACCAAATTCTCATGGTAGTACTTTTCACTTACCAATATCAATAAGCAGGATGGAAATGGAAAGTCACACACCAACATGTGTAGCATGAAAAGACTGCTGTCTGCTTTTAAAAAAGTATAATAAAAAAATTAATGATTGGGAAGAGAAGAGTCACAGCAGTGGTAAGCAGCCCAGGTCCTGAGTCAGAGATCCAAGATACATTCCTAGCTCTCTTGCTTATATTTGGATCACCTTAGGACACTATTTAACACCTGAGCCTCAGCTTCTCCATTTAAAAAAAGAGGATAACTATATATGTCACTGAAGACACTATTAAAGCTTACATGTAAAGTACTCAGTACAGTGCCTGATACATGAAACATTATGAAAATGCTAGCTTCTTTTATAATAATAATTATTATCATCACTAGTTATAATTAGGAAATGCTTCTCAAAAGTGATATATTTGGACTTAACTTGTATATCATCTGATCTGGAAGTATAATTAAGGGTATCTAATCCCTTCTGATTTCATGAGTCAAACAGAAAACCAAAACAAATTGAATCACTCAACTGGTGTATTTAGAATTGCTGATGATTATAGCATTCAAGAAAGTTAGTGAAACACGCAAATTGCAATTCAACTGTTCTTGAAAATCTCCAAAGTCAGTTTTCATTTGTCTAGTCTAACAGTGGGTAGGGCTTATTCATTAAAAAAACACGTATATTTAGAAACATGTATAAAAGCCTCCTTGAAAGGAACATTGAGTAAGGTGAACATAGAGGAGATAAGAAGGTATTGCTACAAGGAGGGTATTTCAATATCATTTGTGTTCCATCTTAGACAACAAAAATGTGTTCATCCCATTTGCACAGTGCTTTATGCTTTTCATGTAGTTATCACTGTATTGCCTTTTTATTTCATCTTTCTACCCCCAACACACACACACACACACACACACACACACACACACACGGCCACAGTGTACATGGCAGCCTCTGTTCCTAGCACTGGTTCTCTTCTAAGTCCGTCTACTATTAAAGCCTTCATGTGGGTGGAAGGGCAGGTATGGTGTTAGTCACAAGGTTTATGAAACCCTTCCAGAAGATTCATTTAAAGGATAATCTAATTAGCAAATTTTAAAAGGGGCTGGTATGCACATTTCATTTATCATTTAATTCAAAAAACTCCACAGCACAACTTGGACAAAGTCACTGGTATCAAAGGTCCTGATGTAGCATAATTTGTGTTGAATGTGTTGCATTTTGACAGTGCTATAAACCAGGGAGACAGTTTACTGACAATTCTCTGCTACCAGATACCAACTCAGGCCTCTGTCCAGCTTTACATTGTCAACTTTCATGGAAACATGAGCAGTTACATAGCCTCAGAGGACGCTGAAGTTTGGACTGCAAAAGACAAGATGGACAGATTTCATATTTTCATTGCAGATTTTTTTTTTTGCCTTTTTAAACTGCTGAGAATAGTTTTTTTAAGGCAGGAAATGCAACTAGTGTTTGTTTCTAGCAGGGCTTCTGTTTTGAGATTTCTTCTTTGTAGAAGAAATGTGTTGCCCAGCTGTCTAGAATCCCAATCAGGATATGGTTTCAGCATGAAATATATTATAAGAATGATTTTAGCTGGTTATAAACAGGAACAAAAATGAAGCTGGGGCTATTTTATCTCAATTTTACCCACAGAAGTGGCACTCTCATTCTGTCCAATGGGACCAATCTGAATAAATAAGGTAAAGTTTAGTTCTGTGTTTTTCCCAGGAAGGAAAGAAATTCCAAAAGATAAACATTCAATAGCAGAGTTGTTGAACTTCTCAGTTATAGAGATTCTGAGAAATAAGAATCATGGGGCAGCTTACCTAACGGACTACAATCCAAACTGGGTGGTTCAACGCAAGTAGAATTAATGTAGAGTTTAATGTTTGGCATTTTTAATGCTTCTACCTACTACACTTGTACATTGTTCAACAAATACTAATTAAGAAATCCCTTTCAGGAGGCCCTGAGATTTAATGTTAGTAATGGGGAAAATATAAGTACGATTCAAGTCTTAACCTTTTATGAAGATTTGTAGAAAAGATGGACATTTCAACCAGTATCCTATTTTTTTTTTTTTTTTAGTGTTTCTGGAATAGAAACACTAAGTATATTTCGTTATATTCTCTCCCCCCAAAATGACATAAGATCTGTGGCATTAGATCTTATATTAGATGGAATTTTAGATGCTGGATATAAATACACTACTGTAAATTCAACCATCCAGTGTAATGGGAACCCAGAGACAAATCCTAGGCTAAAGGATTCTGGATGGAAAATGCTTACAGTCTGGATCTTAAAGAATAAGAATTCTACTAGGCAGGAAGCCTATGTATGTGGATGAGAAAGAATAGGTGGAAGAATACTGAAAGCAAAGGGAAGAAAGCATGCAAAGGCATTATGAAATATAATGGTTGCAAATTTAGGAGTCGAGCTGAGAAGTGTAGTGTGAAATGGATAAAGATATCGTTCAGGGGCAGGGTGCCTACTTAGCATGTACCAGCCCTGGGATTGATCCCTGGCACCACCACCACCACCAAAATAAATAAATAAACAAATGAATAAAAGTACCACAAAGGCTTTTGAGGATCGGGGGATCCTCTGGTGCTGGCTAGTTTGAAGTTGGATGCAAAGCCAGATTATGAGGAATTTCTAAATTTTTCTGAAGAATCCACTGACTATTTTTAAGTGCAAGAAAAACTAATATGAACTGGTCATGTTACTAAGGAAATATAATATATATTGTTTAATTGTATGTTCACAAATATCCTCAAGGCACTTCTATCCCCCACTGTTTTCACTGTAAGGAACAGAGGCACAAAGGAGTTAAATAACATGGCAAGGGCATAAGAAAATTCTGAGTTTTATCATATTTATCTGATTATAAAACATATGAGCTTCTCTAACACCACTTTAAGACGTATTGGGCTTCTTATTTTTCATTTCCTAATTTTCAATTTTTTCATTAATATTTTTCAAAAGTATTTTTGAGTTTGCAGAAAAATTGGGTAGAAAGAACAGGAAGTTACCATATACACTTTCAATTTTACATCAGCTTCCCCCAGTGTTAACATCTTACATTAGTGGGGTCACTGTTACAACTGATGAGCAAATAGTGATATATTATTATTGATTATGTCCATAGTTAATATTAAGGTTAAGTCTTTGTGTTGTATGTTATATGGTTCTTGACAAACGTAAGGTGATATATTTCCACAACTCTAGTATCATACAGAGTTGTGGAATTGAACCCAGGGTCTCCTGCATGCTAAGAAATTGCTCAAACAATTAGCTACATCCTCAGCCCTGCTTTCAAGTATTAACAGTAATGAATAAGGTTGCTATATATATATATATATATTTGTGTGTAGGTTTTTATGTGAATATTAGTTTTCAACTCATTTGGGTAAATATCTGAGACAAATTGTTGGATCATATGATAAGAATGTATTTAATACCCAACTATGTTCCAAAGTGACTGCACCATTTTGCATTTCCGTCAGAAATGAATGAGATTTTCTGTTGCTCTCCATCTCAGTCAGCATTTGTTGGTGCTTCAGATCATAGCTGTTCTAATAGGTGTGTAGGGGTATCTTGTTATTTTAATTTGTAACTCTTTGACAACATACACATTTTCTAATTTTTCATCTTTGTCCTTATTGATTAAATATTTTTCTAACATGATTTTCACTCTTTAATTTTCATCATTGATTCATTCTTCTATTCATCAGCGTATATTAAGTTTCTATTAGAAGCTGTTAATTTTGGGGGAGATATTTTCATTTTGGTTAAGATTCAGAATATAAATACAAATTTGAGCAATTATTTGGTGTTTACTATTTTTATATGACAGTAGAGTATAGTAGAACATATAGATATGTTGCATTCATTCTAGAGTCTTTCCTATTCCCATACCTTCTCCCTTCCCTTCATTCCCCTTTGTCTAGTCCAATGAAGTTCTAATGTGCTCCTCCCTTGTTGTGGGTTAGCATCTACATATCAGAAAGAACATTCTGCCTTTGGTTTTTTGGGGACTGGCTTATTTCAGTTAGCATGATAGTCTCCAGTTCCATCCATTTTCTGGCAAATGCCATAATTTCATTCTTTTTTATGACTGAGTAATATTCCATTGTATATATATACCACATTTTCTTTATCCCATTTTTCTTTTTTTGATTATTATTTTCCCAACTTTTATTTTGCCCTTTTCCACTTGGTATCTATTCCACATTAACTATTAATTTGTCTCTCTCTCTTTTCTATTTATCTACAAGTCAATGGTTATCTTTTACCTCCATGGAGATAATTTAATAATTTCTTCAACTTTCCCTTTCTCCCTTCAAAGGTTTTATCATTATCTCTTCATAGTGCCCACAGTGCAGAGTCTGAATATTTGTTAGAGATTACAGAAGGAAAGGTCCAAATTAAAAATATCCTTTACCTTGGTTGACGATAAACCTTAACTTCTGGATTGTTGCCAGATTGCCACTAACTCGATATATTCCATCAGCCTCTAGACCTGAAAATAAAAGGTTATGTTTTATATTAGCTTCCATAAGAACCAAGATGATACGAAAAAGTAAATTTGAGAAGGAAGAGAGCAGCAAATCACCATCAAATCTCTCTTTCTCACAGATAAAACAAATTCCTGTGCTCTAACCTAAGCAATCTTCAACATTTTAATACCAATAAACTAATCATAAAATTGACAGTTAATCATCAAAACTTTTGACTCTAATTGAGCCATAAAAGAGCTATAGATAACAACGGATGACATAGCACATTTAAGATTTATTTAGAATAAAAATATAGGAATTAAACCAGAGGAATGAGAACCTCTAGGTATATGTATATTGTCTTCTGCTTTTGAACAGGTAAAATAAGTCCAGGTTTTTTTTTTTCCTGTTTTCTTCTCATCTTCCTAACTTCTTAGCTTCTTCTTTTCTTCCTGCTCTCCCTCCTTTGTTTGTTTGTTCTTTCTTCATTCCAGTCCATTCTCTTTCTCTCTGGTACTGGGATTGAACCCAGTGCCTTGCACTTGCAAAGCAAGTACTCTACAACTGAGCTATACTCCTAGCCACCAGTCCATTCTCTTTTCCTTGTCACTATAGCATGACACACATTGATTGGTCTGATTATTTCAACTATAGAATAAAAATCATACTCAAATGTAAAATTTTACCATTTCAATGTGAGGTGTTCCCCAAAAGCTTATGTGTGAGCCAATGCAAGAAGACCTAGAGGCAAAATTATCGGGTTAGGAGTGAATTATTTAGCGGGTTAATCCCCTAACAGGATTGACTAAATGGTAACTGAAGGCAGGATGGGTGTGGTTGGGGGTGTGGCTTTGGGCTATATATTTTGAATCTGGCAAGGGGAGTCTCTCTTTGCTTACTGATCACCAGGTGAGAGTCATCTCTCCACCAAACTCTTCTGCCATGATTTTCTGGCTTCTCTAGGCCCCTGAGGAATAGACTTGACTGTTTATGGACTGAGATATCTAAAACTGTAAGTCCCTAAATAAACATTTTCTCCTCTAGAGTTGTTCTGGTTGGGTCTTTTTAGTCACAGCAACAAAAAAGCTGACTAAAGCATATAATTAGTTGAATAACTTATACTATACAATAGTAATGTGACATTATGGAGGAACCAATAAATAAAACCCTTGCCAAAATGGTGATATTAATTTCAAATTATTATTAGAATTGGTCATCAAAATGAATTATCCTGGAAGCCGATATGGATATTCAACAACTTGTTTTAGACACACCTATTTGTAGCATCTAGTTATTTTCATGACCTAGTTATCAGGAAGACTAAGAAACATGAAAATTTTAAGAGAAACTCTTATTTGACACTATTATTGCCTGTAAGAGATGCTGATAATATAACTCTAATGTCAGGAGTGTATATTCTTAGATATCTCTAGACTCTTAAGAGGCCCTGATGAGATTCCCAGACCACATAGGGGTCATTATCACACTTCCTGGGGAGGTGGCATAGCACCATGATTAGTTATTGTGATTCACAGTAGTAAGCATTATATAAATTTGGAGAACTTACTGTCATTTAAGTAAATGTGTTCCCTTCAGATATTTTCCTCTTAATTTTTCTGAACATATATCCAAAGAGGAAAATATTTTGGAATTATTTAAAAATCAACTTCATTGGACTTGTATAGTGTATAGAGAAAAGTTCATGATGCTGGAATTGGGGCCTTAGGGAATAGTTTTGGATCCACATGTAGTCAAACATCATTCAAAACCAAGAAAGGTGAACAATGTCCACTTACATGTCACCACAATCAGGTAAACAACTAAAGTTTGATGAAATGCAAATTTCCCTAATTTTTTCCTATAGGTAATAAATTGTTTTGAAGGAATTTAGAGAAGAATGATATTTTAGAAAATAGAGACATCAATGGACAGTATGGGTCTATGTACTCTACATGAGTAATCCTTATATATGCAAGAAAAAAGAATCAGTTAAATTAGTTCTACTTAAGATAATGATTACAGATGAAAAGTAAATTAATATCTATTACAATAAAGTGAAAAATTTGAATGCTTCTTTTTAAATTAATTTGCATTTTGGTAATTAGCTAAGCCATTAAGTGAGGTCACTGATAAGTAAAATTATTTGAATTCTCATAATATTTTGTTGCAAATCAGTATCTTACTTAAACCTAATTTCAATTCATATATCCCTTTATATAAGGTATAAAATAAAGAGCATTTGTAATTTAAAGCTAGGACTCATGCAATAGTACTTTAAATGCTATTAAAATTCAAGTAATCTAGAGTTGTAAACTAAATTTTCAGTATCCAAATTTTCAGTATCCAAAACCTGTATTTTTCTCTTACACAAATTTTAAATTACAAAATAAGAAGTAATCTCCTTAGTCTTTAGTAAATTTCAGGAGACGTTTTTTTTCTTTTCAATAATCAAAAACATTTGAAAGAGTAGTGTGGATTGGATACATTACATATGAGCACTTGGAAAACACTATGCTGTTCAAAGAAAGCAACATCATCCTAAATTAATAACCGAATTTTCTTCTGGGATAGGAAAAGGGAGCACTGGTGATGGAGACAGGGAGGGTCATTCCAACCTGTGCCACCACTGTGGGTATAGAGCTGAGTCACAGAGAAACTGCTTTGTGGCTTAAGATAGAAACCAGAAAGTAAGAGGAGTAAAGTAAAACATATTAGATGCAATATGAATCTAACTTGACACAACTTCCAAGCCCTTCAGATTCAGAGATATCAACACCATCCATCTTGTGAATGATAATCATCTCTGACATTAGTGGCTCCTGCTTTGAATAGCTCATGCTCCCTTTATCATGCTTTTTAAATTATATAAATAGAGTGAAAATGACAAAGTAGATATTAAAAAAGAGGGTATTACATTTTGCAAAATAATCTGGAGCTTATCAGTGAATTCAAGCAATTATGAATTATATAGGTTCAGTCTTGACGTTGATTACCTTTTCCCTGAGTGTCTGACAAAATGGCAAACCCAAAGTCCTGGGAATGTTATCCAAATTACAATTCTTCACGTGTCGTCCTCTTTTTATTCCAAGAACTTTGAAAGTTATGCCAAACCAAACCAATGTAAATTGGTGGATTTGGACATCCTTTTCATGACCACATTATCCTTGCTGAACTAGAAACTACTTATTTTGGAAATATAATTAGACTTTGAACGATTTCTAAATGAGCAATGTCTTCAAGGTACCGACATTGTGCTTTGGTGAAGTTTGGAGACAAATTACTTTGAGAGTTACCTCTTTCAAGAAAATAACATTGACTGTGAATGTTGACAGAAATTTTGCCTGTTATGCTAAAAATACTCTGGAACACAAAAAATCTAAGTTATTTTACATTTTTTCCCAGACTGTCATTAGCAGCATTAATGAAACATTCTCTGAAGAAATCCACATTCACCGAAATAGCATTTATCTGTTCATCATCAGCTGACTTTCTTATGTTTCAAAATAGTGTTTACCATTGGCAGAAATCACTGGGTGTTGCTGTAGGGGATTTTAAAAAGCCTTTCTCTCGTTTTTCTTTTGAAGAAGCTTAGACAGGATAGACACACAATTAGGAGTTATTAAACCAAATGGTGGTTGAAGCTCAGTGGAAAGAATGCAGCTGTCATAAGTAATTCCCACCATAAATCTTAGACACTTTCCAAAAAGAAATCTTAGAGACCAACACTGTGTGCAGAGTTGACTGGCTTATCTACCAAAGTAGGGGCAGTTTTTTGACAATGCAAATGAGCATGATAAAAATAGTTGCACACCTTGGATTAGGTAGCATTCTTGGTAGTTTGAATTAATGGACACACCATGGAGATGTGGAGTTTGAGTCTGGTTGAAGCCTAATTGTTTTTTCTGATTCATGACAAAGTGCATCTGAAACTCTTGAGTCTGCAAATGTGGGCTGGGAATTTTGCACAAACTGTCCCTTTCCTGAAATTTATGGTGCTTCCTTAATTCCTAGGAGGCCAGAGCTACCACAAGACAAGTCATTCTCGCAATTCTTTGGACGTCTGGATTTTTCCCCTGGCAAGGACCACTGAGACTGCCCTGTATCTGAGGCACATTTCTTTCTCTTTTCTTCCAAAATCCTGCTTGAGTTCAGAGCTAAATATCAGGAGTAACTTTTGTGCCATTCAGACCTATTCCTTCTCTAAATAGAAGTGTTTCCAACCATTTATTTCTGATTAATCAGTTCATACACTTAAAATTCAATTGAAAGTACAAGATAGAATTTATGACTCTACATTTCATTGCATACAATGGCTGCAATTTAGGCTGTATCTTTATGCCAGCTTTATTAAGTAATTGCTAATTTCTTGTGAGATGACCTTCTTTCAACAGCCATACCATTTCTTAAAAATAATTATCATAGGAAAGAATTGACATAATTCTGTTCATCAAACAAGAATGCTTTTATTCTATAGAATACCTGTGTAACTTTATAACAATCGTTGAAAGTAAATATTTTTTTATCATAGGGACAATATTTTTCCATGCTACATAGAAGAATATCCAATGATAATGAACTACTTGCCCCAACCTGCTTTTCCAAAAACAGTTATTGGTAACAGTTCTGTTTTTACTTTCTTTGTTGTTACTCATTTATGATAATGTGTCATATTTCTGTATATTAATTTATTCACTTTGAATGGTATTTATTGACCTATCAGTAAAGATAAAGAGCTTGGTGCATTCATAATTTTTACCACTTATTTATGTACTTTCTTTGTTTTCATTATTAGTTACATCTGTCTATTTCCATTTCAATATATCAAATTACCTTGGTGCTATAAGAAAGAAATTAATACATTTAATTTTCCTCTTTCTCCTCTACCACTTCCTATGTTATTATTATTTATAATCTATAATTATGTTATCATTTTACATATTCTCAACATTTATATTTTATTTGTACTTTATAAATGTTTTGTGACTCATCTATGTGTTTATTTTAGTCATTATCTTTTAAAAGGAGTGTAAGTGGGTTCAACATTAAAATTTTGTTTCCTAAAGATCTCCCAAAAGTTAAAATCTAATATATCCTCTTCTTCCTTTCTTGGCTTCTTCATTTCCTCAAATTAAGTACTATCTGATAAAATATAAATGTTCTGAACTACATTTACTGTCCAAACCAGTCATCAGTGAACACATATGATGCTACTGAGTACATGAAATGTGGTTAATGCCGCAGAGTAACAGAATTTTATTTAGGTTGCATAATGGAACCACATGTGGCAAGGAAATGCCATATTTGACAGTACAGGTCTAGGTAAGAGTCAACTGGAAATATTTTCTTATATTCCACTATCATTTGTTCTTGGACTTATTTATTTTTAAATTTTTTTAGTTGTTTATGGCAGTGCCAAGAATCGAACCTAGTGCTTCACACATGCTAGGCAAGCACTCTACCACTGAACCACAACCTGAGCTTGGATTTATTTTTTAAGAATTTTTTTTTGTTCATAAAAGTAAACTATTGGTAATCTTCCTTATTTCTCCTATCTTAATGACTGTTTTCCTTTTCTTTTTAATTGACTGTTGATTCAAATATTTATTTGGGTCTCAAAATCTTTTACTTTCCTTACTTTGAAATATAAATGTTCCATCATTTTATAGCACCCCTGCTGTTAAATCTGATGTCAAATTGACTCTAGATGCTTTTCAGGTAAATTGCTTTATCTCTCAGGGATTTAAAAAAAAATATCTTTAAAATTGTAGCAGTAAAAGGTTACTCAGAAATGTTCTACACGTGGGCTGGGGCTGGGGCTCAGTGGTAGAGTGCCTGCCTTGCACATGTGAGGCACTGGGTTCAATCCTCAGCTCCACATAAAAATAAATAAATAAAGATATTGTGTTCATCTACAACCAAAAAAATATTTAAAGAAATGTTCTACCTGTGGGTCATTTAAATCAGAAAACAATTTCTAATATTTCTTTACATATGTTTCCATCTATTGCATCTCTTCTCTATGTTTAGAATTTCTTTAGGATGGGTACTGATTAAACACCAGTTATCCTTATGATTGAAAGATAAAATTAATTAGAATAAACAGCAGTCATACATACCACTGTACAGATAAAGCATACTTAATCTGTAAATCTGAAATCCTCCAAAATTTGAAACTGTTTTTGAGTGCCATTGTGACACCACCAGTGTAAAATTCCACAACATGAAACTTCATTTTTATAAAATTGTTTAAAGTATTGTATGAAATTACCTTCAGGTTGTATGCACAGGTATGTATAAGACATAAATGCATTTGTTATTTAGAGTTGGGTCCCTTCCCTCAAGATATTTCATTATGCATATGCAAATATTCCAAAATCCAAAAAAAAAAAAAAAATCTGAGATATGAAACATTTCTGGTCCCAAGAATTTTAAGTAAGGATACTCAACCTGTATTTGTACCAAACTTTTTTCTCCAATGACTTCATCTTAAATGAGAAGGCTGAGTAAGGGCTTCTTGTAGGATGAATAAATGGTGATTATTTAACAGGCTAGCAGTCCACCTACCAAGTAAGTAGAACTTCACTTTGGGTATGCAGTACTATAACTACTGTGCTCCTGTGTTAGGGTCTGTAAACAAGTCAGGATGGCGCCTGGCATTTACAATAAACGGCTCCCACTCCTGCTGTATCAATGTACACAAGTTGCTCATCACCCCCTGGTTATTTTGCTGCAGCTGGACTGCGGCACTCCTGGATAAAGCTCTCTATCTGTTGTAGAGGACCTTGCTCTTAGATATCTGTCACTTTGCCTTTTCCCTCATAGAACATGTCTGTAAGCTCATGTGTCTACTTCAGGTACTTTGCAGAGTGGGAAAAAAAAAAAAAAAAAGTCAGAGATCCAGATCTTCCAATAGTTAGATCCCATTATTTAATGAATTACTTTTACTTAACTGACTTCTTGCCAACTTCTGCTTTTTATTTGTTGACTCCAAGTTTGGATATTCCCTAGAACATCCCTGAAAAGAATTGTGCCTAATTATGGTGTCTGGGAATGGTGTTCTTCTGCTTTTATTTCTTTAGCTGTTTGATCTCATCTGCTCTTTGTCTTCCTGGAATTTCTACCATTTCTGGTCTGGTCTGTTGATAGCACATTTTCTCCTTTCAGCATCCTGTTCTTTATTTCTTTTCTTTTTTTGGGGGGGTGGGGTGGGGTGGGGGATGCTTCTAGGGATTGTACCCAAGACCTTGTGAATACTAAGTAAGCACTCTACCATTGAGTTGCATCCCTAGTTCCTAAACATCTTTTTTATTGTTTCATTGAAATTTTTTCTGAGAAAAGAAAATCAGATATGTTTTCTCAGTTTGCCAACTTGAATAGTAGGCCAACATCATCGTTTTACAAGGTATATCCTTAATGTTGAAAACAAAGTTTAATTAGATTGTTGACATGCTGCTGCAAAAGAATTTTTATTGGTGCATGGGATATAAATGGTAAGGATGAAGTTATAAATATTTAAAATACTCATTATGTGACTTTAATGTTGGGAGACTATGCTAATATATGGTTCAATTTCAGTGTACTCCTCATATCCTTTTATTTTTATCATTCTTGTATTTTACTGTGTTTATGTAAATCCTACTGTCATTTATACTTTTAAAAATTTACCCTTTACTACTAAAATTGTTTGGTTTTATCTTATATTTCATGAATGCTTTCAATTGTCATTTCTTTCTTTTCTTTTTTAAAAATTTTTTAAAAATTTTAATTTGTTATACAAGACAGCAGAATGTATTACAATTCATATTACACATATAGAGCAGAATTTTTCATATCTCTGGTTGTACACAAAGCAGAGTCACGCCATTCATGTCTTCATACTTGTACTTAAGGTAATGCTATCCATCTCATTCCACTGTCTTTCCTACCCCGTGCCCCCTCCCTCCCCTTTGTCCTATCTAGAGTTCATCTAATCCTCCATTGCAACCCCCCTCCCCCCCGCCCCAAGAATACAAACAACAATATTTGTTGGTGAGGATGTGGGGGGAAAAGGCACACTTTCTCCTTCCTTCCTTCCTTCCTCCCACTCCTCTTCTTCCTCCTCCTCACCTCCTCATTCCCCTTCTCCTCCTCTTCCTCCTCTTTCTCATCCCCCTTCTCCTCCTCTTCCTCCTCCTCATCCCTCTCCTTCCCTCCTCCTCCTCTTCATTCCCTTCTCCTCCTCCTCCTCCTCCTCCTCTTTTTTTTTTTTTTGTATTTTGTCCTATCTTTCTTATGTCTCTGTTATAAGTCCCTGTTTCTTACAAACAGTTACTGTAAAACCTTTTTCTTCTTTGAATGTCATTACAAAATATTTACCTTCAATTTTTCCTTCACTACTTTTGTTTGTTTTGTTTAAGGTCATTATATAAGTTTTCACTGGTTCATTTTTATTATTCATTTCTGAAGAAATGAGTTTTTCATCTATTATTTAAAAGGCAATTTATATGGAAAAGAAAAATTTTTGTCTCTTAAGATATGGAACAGATAAACATTTGTTGCTAAATTTCAAAAATAAAAGGGTGAAAAGAGGTCATTAAGAAAAGGAAACCTTTCCTTTTTTATTTTGTGGGAAAATGGCTTAGAATCTATGACACTGATAAATGAACAATTATTTTATATTTTTCATATAGTCACTGTCCTGGGTGAATCCCAGGTTTAAATTAAACATCTTAAAAGTGAAAGCACATACAATACAAGCAACAGTATGTGGGACTAATGAAGAAAATGATGTCAAGCTTAGACTTTCTTGAATCAGAAAGAAAACTCTTCAATGACTTTTTATCCAGCACTGAGTAATGAGGATCACCATTAGATGATTTCTTCTACCTTCTATCTCACTGTTAGTTCAACCTGTTAGTACTAGGAAAAAAATAATTAAATATCTTAACCCAAAATACATATTTATTTATTATTATTTATACATTGTTATTCTGCCCAATATTGACCTCTTAATCAACCTTATCCTATTTGGACACCTGGAAAGACTGGGTACTGATACTGCTCCAAACTTAAAATGGGTAGAATAAAAGGATGAGATAGCCTGAATGTTAGGAGTGTTACTCATTTTTGTTTTCTTGTTGATTCTGCACTGTACCACTTAAACCTTAAAAAAGGTCTTTGAAATGGTATTTGGGAAAGTGAGACTTAGCAGGGTTGTCTATTTTGTAGAGATACAGGGTTGGGAAAAATCTTGGAAAATCATTTATTGCATTACTTATCTAGTTTCTCATCTCACTAGGTTTTTTTAAGTGGAATATAGGACATTCTTAAGTAAAAAAGAATATTGTAATTTTTACCCAGAAAATAAAAGCCATCCATACTCAATGGATACATAAAAGGTAAGTCACTGCTATTCCATGCGACAGGAATTCCCCCCTCATATTTATATGTCATTCTTGCCACAGCATCTCATTACTTTTCTCATAATTGAAGACACTTATCCACTTTTCTATACTGTTGAGGTCCAGAAATGTGGACAGAAATATATGAAAGGTTCTGTTGCTTGTTTCTATTTGCTGTTATTCCTTTTATGGCTCAGGAATGTTTTTTTTTTCATGTCAACTTCATACATTTCATTCAATTCATGTTCCATTTAGACTTACTATTGGGCCAAGAAAGATATCTTTTAATATCTTTCCTTTTAATTTATAGATTACTAACTGTAGTTGAATCAGGGGAAAGACAAGGGGAAAATGTCCCAATTTAGCTAATGGTATTTATTTATTTATTTTAGTTTTCCTGCTTAGTTTATTTTATTTATTTATTTTTATTGGTTGTTCAAAACATTACAAAGCTCATGATATATCATCTTTCATACATTTGTCTCAATTGGGTTATGGACTCCCATTTTTACCCCAAATACATATTGCAGAATCACATCGGTTACACACTCACATTTTTACATAATGGCATTTTAGTGACTGTTGTATTCTGCTACCTTTCCTATCCCCTACTATCCCCCTCCCCTCCCCTCCCATCTTCCCTCTCTACCTCATCTGCTGTTGTTCAATTCTCTCCCTTGTTTCCCCCCTTTCCCCTCAAAACCTCTTCTATGTAATTTTGTGTTACATTGAGGGTCTCCTACCATTTCCACATGTTTTTCCTTCTCTCTCCCTTTCTCTCCCCTCAATCGTCTTTGTTTAATGTTAATCTTTTCCTCATGCTCTTCCTTCCTGTTCTGTTCTTAGTTGCTCTCTTTATATCAAAGAAGCCATCTGGCATTTGTTTTTTAAGAATTGGCTAGCTTTGCTTAGCATAATCTGCTCTAATGCCATCCATTTCCCTGCAAATTCTATGATTTTATCATTTTTCAGTGCTGCGTAGTACTCCATTGTGTATAGATGCCACATTTTTTTTAATCCATTCATCTATTGGAGGGCATCTAGGCTGGTTCCACAGTCTAGCTATTGTGAATTGTGCCACTATGATCATTGATGTGGCAGTATCCCTATAGTACGCTCTTTTAAGATCCTCAGGGAATAGTCCGAGGAGGGCGATAGCTGGGTCAAATGGTGGATCCATTCCCAGCTTTCCCAGGAATCTCCATACTGCTTTCCATATTGGCCTTACCAATTTGCAGTCCCACCAGCAGTGTACAAGTGTACCCTTTTCCCCACATCCACCCCAGCACTTATTATTGTTTGACTTAGATTGAAACCATTTGTATGTCCTGCTTAACATCTGAGTAAGTGAAATCATAAGCAAAGGATGGTATCCCATGTGTAGACACTCATTTCTTATATATTGGTTCTTACATTTCTGTCTAAGCAAAGAATTTGGGACCTACAAGATGGTAGACATAAATATGATTTAAGAATTATGTAAATCATAGGATCATTCTGGAAATAGCTAAAGATTAGAAAGATTTCAGAGGGGCTCTGAGTTTGATTATAAAATCTCAGTAGGAAAGAACTAGCATCTGTGGTTGGATAAGACCAAAGATGACCAATGCTTTCTGGAAAATGGGAAAAAAGGGTGCCTATAGTTTTTGACAAATTATCTTATTATTTTCCCTACCTTTTGTAAAAATCTTGGATGATGACTTTGGTTATCATTTAGCAAGAGCCTGTTGTCTTGTAGAGCTTTATGTAGCTAGGAGATACTGGACTTTGAGGATGCATTTCCATCATATCATTCTTTTTGTTTCTTTTATGTTTGAGTTTTACTGGTATGCTATGCTGTAATCATGCTAACGTAGATATCATTCCTTTAAAATTGTAACTTCCCTAGTGTGTTTCATTAAAATAAATAAAAGTAATAAGAACAAAGAGCCTAATTTCATCTGGCAATTTGCAAGCAAATATGCCAGCCTAACCTGAGGTCTACATAGCAGTAGGGTAGCCACAGCAGGTTCAAGGAGAGTAACCAGCTTTGCAAGATACCATTTCTATGAAGAGCTGGGAGTCTAGGGAGGAGTATTCTGAACTTCATGCACATGCATATTTTTTCTTTGTAAAATTCTAGCAATAGACAACTTCATAAGTTACAGACATGAAATAAAGGGCTCACTAACACAAACAAGAAGAGAACACTGAAAAATGGCTTCTTTTGTGAAGAAGTCATAAGACTTATATAAAATCTAGCTTTTGATCCATCATACGTGAAGTAGGTATTGATTTAAAATTCATATATTTGCTGTCATTCTTTTCAATCCCTCTACCCCTATTTTCCCTTACATCTAAACAAAGTGACCTCATTGTTTTCCATTGGACTTTTTTTTTTTTTTAAACATTGGCTGGGATGATTGAGATTCAGGAATGTGGGAAAATGGATTCCCAAACCACGTCCCTCCCCTTTCATTCTGAACTGTAATTTTTGGCTTGGCTTGAATCACAGTCATCACATTTCAGCCCGAATCTCTCTGTAAAGTGATCTTTCTTAAACATTTCTCTCACTCATCAAGGGATCAGAAACAAAGCCATTCTAGCCTTTCAGCAAAACACTTACAAGCAGCTTTTATGGAGAAGTTGCAAGAGCTAAATTTCCTCTAAAAGTGTTTGAAAAGTGAACATTTTCAGTGCCTTGCTGTCCTTTTTGTGAATCTTGTCATCTGTATGCCATGAGCTCCAGCAGCTATTTTAATCTGTTTTTGTTTGCAATCCATTTGGTGTCCACCCAAGGAAATGCAGGTGATTCTAATTAACTTACTGCTGAAGATGTAGGAAAAATATCTCAATTGTGTTGTACAGAATTATACACTTAAAACATTTCTTCTATTATTTATAACACATTATTAATGAAAATGATTATATGAATATATTTACCACCTAATTCATTGCTGTTCCTTTTTTTTTTTAAATCAATGAGGCTTATGGCACAAGAAAAAGCCACACACATACACAAGTACACAGACACAATACAGACCCCAGCAATGCTTGCCAAGTTTTATTTAACAAGAGTAGCAACTTAAAAATAACATTATTTTTACTTTGTGCAACATAGTTTAATATCTGAAATAACCCTGTTCCAATAAAAACCTATTGAAATACTCTCAGGCCTAACTCTGCCCTGAAGGTAAAAGTGATTAATTGAAAGATTTTGGCAGATCTCCGCTCACCACCAGGGCAGTTTAATTTAGAACACATTCAACCATTTCTCAGTGTCTCTGTATTGGTAGAGCATAACTTTTGATCTTCTTTGGGGAGGTGCTTCTAATTCAGATGCTTTGGCTAACCACTTCCTGGAGGGTTTTGATGGCTGTCTCTGCTAAGATTTCAGGTGAGAGAGAACTTACTGGCACTGATGCCTAAAGTGAGTTAGTATAGTAAATCCTAGGCACAAAGATGACATATTTCTACAAGACTATTTCAGCATACCAAGCACCAGCAAACTCTTATTAGATCATAGACCAGAGTGTTCTGTTCAATTTATTATACTCTCCTAAACTTCTGAGAAATCATAGTGTCATTAGTCTCATTTCTAGTCAAATGTGAAGAAGCACCTAATCATGACAGTGGAGAAGGCTAATGCATACGAAGTTCCTATTTTCAGAAAATATGAATACGATTATCACTTTCTTTTAGAGAACACAGGAGAGACTACCCTGTGGGTGTTAATATTTCTGCTATACAGAAAGATGGGTCTGGGGCACATTTATTCCTGTTTGTAAATGGAACTATGTTAAATTTTGGTTCAATGGAAGGACAGATAAATTCAAATATAGACTAGATGGAAACTCCTAGAGTTGGTGAACTCTATCCACGTAATTTGACAATGTAATTTGACAAACATGAATTTCAATCAAAAATTTTTCCATGTAATTTGACAAATATTGATTAAGCTCTTATTATGTAGCAACAGAATGCTAGGCATTAGAGATATATATATAGCAATAAACACAATGTGCACAAGCCCCAATTGCATACACACACACACACACACACACACACACATATACACACACATATGTATGTATAGGTACATAATATTTATATGTATGTATATTTATACTTAAATATAAGTACAATACATATGTAATTATGTCACATGTATACATATATATGATATTCATAGAAATATTAAAAGTGATTATCCTAGGTATTTAAAAAGTATTTTATGTATTTTACAATATATGTATATGTGTTTATATATAATGAACATACATATATATATACACATATATTACTCTTATGAACAAACAATAATAATGGTATTTGTTTTATTACTAAGATATTACTACATGAATTATATTTCTCTATTTTGAGATAAGCTTGTGGGTTTTTATTCCCATAGACCCACTTGAAAAATATTTGAAAAGTATCATTAATCTATTCAATGTCCTTTAATGTATATTTTTTTAAATTTTAATTGATTTTTTAAAAATAAATGACAGCAGAATGCATTACAATTCTTATTACAGATATACAGCACAATTTTTTATATCTCTGGTTGTATATAAAGTATGTTCACACCAATTCGTGCCTTCATACATGTACTTTGGATAATGCTGTTCATCACATTCTACTATCCTTGCTAACCCCCTGCCCCCTCCCTTCTCCTCCCACCCCTGTCCTATCTAGAGTTCGCCTATTCCTCCCATGCTCCCTCTCCTCGATGTCTATTTTGTATCCCTAAATTAACTAAAATATGCTTTGAGAACCAAGAGATAAGGTTCAGAATCTTCATAGTATACATAGTAGATGTTTCCAAATGTAAGTATTTTATGACCTATATCATTATTTGGCTCATTAGGCTCAGATTTGCAGATATAAGTATAAGGTTTCTGGAACAGAGCTGGAAAGACATGATCATTTTCCCACTCAGAAGCTCTGACTCTCCCTGGACAATAGTTTCTATTGACATTCATGATTTTATGACTCACACAAAAAGAAATCTACAGATAAAAGCCAAGAGGTAGCATGAATACTGGCTTTCTTAATTTCTGCTATCACACTGTAACTAGAAAGATTAGGCAAAGCTTTCTGTTAGTGGTCAAGGAGAGCCCTATCTTTAGCTTCTTTCCTGATTATGTGAGGGCTGTTAACCATCTAGCAAGAAATTGCATACACTCTGGTTAATCAAAACACTACTTATTGATTTTTAAAAAGGCATTCCAATACCAATTGTTTCCTTATTTAAACTCATCTAGCCATAGTGTAATATAAATCAGATTTCCTGCTTCTGGATGGTTTTGTCACACATGTCTATGATGAAAGTCTTATTGGAATATGTTGGTGTGTGATATCTATCTATCTATATCTATCTATCTATCTATATATCTCCACATACATACACAAACACACACATATTTGGTATCAATCATTTCTTTCTGATGTGTTGTCATTGAAAGATGATACATTAAATTAAGATGATTTACATAGGTTGATGCTCCTCTTTATAGTATCCATGCAGTGTCTCTTCACATATATGATTTTCTAAATGCTGAGAAATAAGTAACAAACACACCTGTATGAAAATTAAATAAGGAATATCTTAATCTCCTAATTTTCTCCCTGTGCTAGTACCATTTGTGTTTTTGTTTTTGTTTTGTTTTGTTTTTGGTACTGAGGAGTGAATTCAGGGGCACTTAACCACTTAGCTACATCCCTATGCTCTTTTTTTTTTTTTTTTTTTGTATTTTTTTAGAGACAGGGTCTCACTGAGTTACTTAGGGCCTCACTAAGTTGTTGAGGCTGGCACTGAACTCACAATCCTCCTGCATCAACCTCCCAAGCAGCTAGGATTATAGGTGTGTGTCACCACACTCAGCCACTATTTGAGTTTTGATAGTAATATTAGAAAATCTATAATCAGTCACTATAGCTAACCCTGAAATACTATAGAAGATAGAAGTGAAAGTCCATCAATTTACAAACTTGGATTTTATGCCATTAGTCACCAATGTAAGTCTTAAGTTTAATCATAGAATATGAATATATATAAGAAAATTTTATGTTAAAATATTTGTTTCACACAGGTTTGCTTATGCCTAAAATTCTGCAGTTAGAATTTTATCTCCCTGTCTTGAAATCCTATGAAGGCATTTCACATCAAACAATAATTCATACTTCAGTGTGGGTTATCTACTAAATCCTCTACTGAGAGCACACTTTATCTAAAAGAAAGGTGAATACAGTAAGAGTTAATGTATAGGATATGAGAGAGAAATAATGGAGAATAAAGGGTCAAGGACAGTAAAAAATAGCACAAGAACACAGAGAGAAAGATGGTACACCATATCAGCTTTAACCTAATTGAAAAGAGTGGTTGACATTACCCAAAGACTCCCTGCCTTGATTATTTGCTATTTTCAGATATACCAAGTTACAGGGAAAAGAAATATTACTACTGTACTTATAGATTTGGAAGAAAGGAGACACATTTTTCACATTTGACTAAGTACAATTAATTTTTAAACATGATTTATTCTTACCATCATAATATTTTCCCCATCATATGAAAATTGTAAAAAGTAATCTATCTTCAGGGATGACTTGTATAATGATTTTTCTTTCAGGTGAAGAAAATCTTTCAGATTTTTACATCCATATAGGTCTTTTTTCTACAGATTGAAATGTACTCCCCTGGAATCATGAGATCTTTGACATTAATTCCTTTCTCTTCTCTAGTGGTGACTGCAGAGAACACAGCCTTGGTGCTTCTTCCACTGTGTAACTCTCCTGTGACTTCACCGTATGAGGAGCTGTTTGTGTATAGATCACCGGACTTCATCCAGCACCTCCATTCTCTCCAGTGACCTTAAGTTCCCCCAAGTAACTAAGCCTAAGATTCATTGGCCTCAGCTAGAGACTCATAGCCCTAAACATTGACAAACTTGTGAACTCCTAGATTTCTAACCTACTGTTAAGTTTTCAAACAAATCTTGATAAAGGTTATCATACGTAGAAACAAATGCTTTTCTACTAATTCATTGGCCAGGATAACAAGAGAAAATATTGACTTTACTTCACCCAAGATAAGAGCAAATACTACAAGCAAAACTCATTGAAAGGAGGAGGATACCAAGCCTGGGAACACAACATGATTTTAAAAGTGTCACTATGACTCTCTTTCCCTTTTTTGCCTTAGCAGACAAAACAATAAAATTCTTTCTGATGCTTGAAAATAATGCAATAGGAGACAAAGCCATTTATTGCTAAATTATTGATACCCTTTAAAGCAGCTATGCTCAAGGTAATACTCAGAGGAGTGATAAGGATGTCTGAACTTCAAGCTGAAGTATAAATGCTATTCCTGAGGCAGGTTTGCCCAAAGGAGGGTATTAGAGGTCAGATGGAGGTTCAAGGTGACATCATGGAGTGATGTAGTCATCCCACAAAGAAAAAGAAGGAGAAAGACAGATGCATTGTTTTTGTTCAGATTACTCCTTCGAACTGAAATGCTATTACCTGCTGACTTTAGTTATGAAATCTTGTTCTAAAAATGAAACTAATAATTTATTATTAAAGAAGTGAAAAGTGCCCCCCCTGCCCAACCTGTCAAACAGGATAATGTTGGTAATGATCCAGGACCTTGGGTATAAGGACCTGTTTTCATCTAAGACAAAAGATGACTTTTGAATGCTTTCCAAAATTAAATGGTTGTTCATAAATTTGTATTTCTGTGCAATCTCCAGTAATTTTAGTTAAACAGGAATACCATGACTGTTTCTTTTCTTGCTTTTTTTTTGGTCCATAATGGAATATATGAGAATTCATTTAAAATATGGAATTTGAAGAATTGTTTAAAATATTTCTCCTTTATGAAAATCATTGCTGGTTTGTCCTTGGGATGTAGATGCAACATCTTTTACACATTTAAAGTTAACTTTTTTAAGTCTGTAAAGACATAGGAAAATATGGTCAAACTCAATTTTACTGATCTGTGATCCTGTTTCAGAGTCCCTGGTTATTATTATTTTTCCTGATTATTACTATTTGAACATGGCACTCCGTTTCAGTTGGCTCCTTAGAAATCTACAGTCTGTCTACAAAGCAACAATCAGTCAGGAAGCACTGATTTCCAGCATTAATACAGTTTCTATCCTTATAAATTTCCTACTTATGAACCATTTTCCATTAGTTTATCTAGGAAGACAAATTGTTTTATCTGTTCCCATCCATAAAAAGCTCGAGGAAAGAAGCCTTTTCAGTGGGAAAAGAATTTGAGTGGAAAACATGGACATACATATATCAGACCAAGGATTAAAAGATGAACATTATACGTGATGAAACATTATAAGAAGATTTCACTATATTAGTTTTTCCAAGTCAGCGTTCCAAGTCAGTCGTGGATTATGTGTGAAAAGTAAGAACTTTATACAGTAACAGGTGCTGGCAGGAAACCCCCATTAAAGCTTATGGAAGTTATGCCTGTAAAGTCTTGGCATCTGAGAAAATTCTCTCATAAGAATGCATTATGCATCAGACTTTTCTCACTAGAAAAACAATGTGAGTCTGTGACTACTTAACAATATTCCCAGTCACTATGTTGTTAACACTATCCCTTTGTGATGACATCTTTGCTGACCCTGGGTTGTATATGAAGTATACATCAGCCTTCATTTCACCACTGTGAATGTGTACTGTCTTCTGTAGAGACAATAGAGATGTTGGTCTACCATCTGTCTGCCCCAGTCAAAGCATAAATTGAAAGCGATTTTTCCAGTGGGGGGTCAATGGATTTACATTAATCCATCCACATTCCAAAGAGTGACTCTTTATAGGAAAGATTAAAGACATTTACATGATTTTTTTGGAGTTAGGACTATTGGGTACTAATTAATGTAAGTTCAGCTAGCACATTTTTATGGAAAGCACTGGAATTATGTCTAGCACATAGTGGGAGCTTAATAAATGTTATCTTTGTTTTCTTTACATAAATTGTCCCGTGTGTATGTCCACATTTTCAAAGTCTAACTGTATAATTCTTTGAACCTGTAAGAATAGGTTACCTTAAAGTTAATAGGTAAGGCCTCTTTCTCTGCTAGTTTAATTCTCCAGACTACTAATTCTAGACATTAAAATACTCTTTTACTAGCCGGGATGGGACATGTTGGTAATCCTAGCCATTTGGGAGGAAGAGACAAGAAGATCACAAGTTTGAGACCAGCCTGAGAAATTCAGAAAGACCCTATCCCAAAATAAAATTTTAGAAAGGGGTGGGTATGTAACTCTGTATTAGTGTTTACCTAGTATTGTTGAGGTCTTGGGTTCAAACCCCAATACTGAAAAATAAACCTTTTATGAAATTTGCCTGTTGTACACAATTGAAAAAAAATTAAATCCTGACTTTATCTTATAAAATATTTATGAAAAATTTGATTGAAATCCAAGGGTTAATTTGGATTTAAAACACTTATCAAGTTAAGGGCTGAGATGAAAATTTAGATCACAAGTGAATGCTAGAAAAATCACACCAAAAATGATTGAGAAACAGTATATATCCAAATGTATGTATCTATATCTAGGTTTGTAGTGATACTGTGGATTAAATATTATTAAATATTACCATCTTACATTTTATTACACAAAATTACATTTGTATTTATGATTTTAAGTATGCTTTTCACATATCCTTGAATATATCTTAATAGAAGTCCTCAGGATAATAAAACCACCTCTAGAACAGAGAACACACACATACACATGCGTGCGCATGCACACCAACATCAACCCAGGCAAGATGCCAAATGCAGTTTCTGTGAGGCAGGTTTGCTTTAGGGCAATAGCAAACTAGCTCACCACCCCACTGCACTGTCCAGTCCTCACCACATGGTTCTTTGCTATATCCTTAACTTCCCCTCCTACAGTGAAGGAACATTTCTTTAGACTGTTTTACTGCCAATGCATTTTTACTTTGTATGATGAAATGAAGTAAGAGACTGCTTTCATTAGAAAGAGAGGTACACAGAGCATTAATTAAATTTGCCGATGATACTAAATTGGGAAGAACTGTGGACATCTGTGAAGACAAAAGAATCATACGAATGGACTTAAAGAGTTTAGAAATACGAGCAGGAAATAATAAAATGAAATTCAGCCTTAAATAATGCAAGCTAATACATTTGGGAAAAGATAATCAGAAACATGGCTATGCAGTGGATGGTGGATGCCTGGAAAGTGGCAATGGCAAAAGAGACCTAGGGGGTGATAATGGGAAAAATTATACATAAACTTACAGAGAAGTAGGCACTATGCCTAGAGGGTTATACATATAAAAGCATAATTTGTTTGAACCAGAAAGATGATAGTGCTATTCTTTAGACACTGGTATATCTTAAAAGCATCAAATTTGGCTTTACTTAGTTGAATCCCTTAGGTATATGAAACAATTTAACACTATTTGCTGAGAGACTGTTTTCTCCTTATTTTAAGGATGAGGAAAGTATATTCTGAAACCTGTATTGAATATCAGAGTCATTGCTATAATTCTGACCTATCCTATTATAGACTATAGTGTAGACTGTGGTATGTCATATACATACAGATATATATATCATTCCACACTGCTAAAAAGATAACAACAATGGCACCTCTCACTTTTACTTTTAAGGTGATTTCCCGACTTTCTCAATAATATGGCTTCACATTATTTTTTAAAAACGCATTTAATCACTATGTCTTCTAGTAGGTCAACACATCTTCAGTCCACAGGATTTGATTCTCTAAGGATAATAAACACAGAGGGTTGATGAACAGAAGTCCTGGATAATAAACATCTTTTCATCCATTTAATCAACAGTCATGAGCTGAGCCCCTACCATGTGCTAGGTATGGTAAGCATACCACTGTGAGGCCAGATGAAACAAACACAATTCCTCCATTCAAGGAACACATTCTAGACTGGAAATATAATGACACCAGAAATTACAGTGCTGGAAAATAGGGCTGTGTTAGGCAAAGGAAAGCTGTCACTGGAACACTGTGAAAAGAGACCCTTCTAATGTCCAAACAAGCATGAAGGCGGTGTAAGGCATGCATAAGAGAATTTTGCTTGGAGAAGGTGCTCCTATGCTATACATGAGAGTATTAATGTGGATTTGGCAAGTGGACTATTGAAGAGAGGGTTTTTAGGGAGAGGAAACAGCACATGGAAAGAATAAAGGCCTTTGAAAAACTTCATGTGCTTGGTATTCCTGGAGCATAGAAAGAATTTATGAGGATATGAAACTGGACAGTAGACAGAGGTCATATGCTGATCTTTTCAATGAGGATAATTAGTGTGGAACTTTGTTTATCCTGATGAAGAAGAGCCATTGGAGGGTTCAGAGAAGGAATAATACAATCCTATTTGTACTTAAGAAGGATTAGATTATTTTAATTGCAGTAAGAAAAGTATCCAGAGCTGAAATGAGAACATAGGCAATGTCCTCATTAGGAGATCTATCTCAAGAGGAATTATGGAGGCCATCAAGGCCAAGAAGGTGAAAGGAAGAGCCACATTCAGAAGACAGAAGAGATTATGAACTTGGTGAACAATGCTATGTGTGACAAGAGAGAAATGAATGTCCAACATGTTTCTTTTTAGAGCACTGGAAAAGGGGGATGTGATTGAATTGACTGAGGTAAGAAATAGAGGAAGAACATGATAGAAAGCGATAACTTCAGATTGAAAAAGTGAAGTTTGAGGTGATAGAAGAAAATTCCACAAAAGTTGTTCCTAGACCATAGGTTTGAGTGGCAAAAAAAAAAAAAAAAAAAAAAAAAAAAAAAAAAAAAAAAACCAGCCTGAAGAGTTATTCACATATGGAAATGTCACAGTTCATCAGTGATGGAGCGACTCATTGAAACTTTAGGTATGATTGTGGCCACCCTGAGAAAATGAGTACATGAAGTATCAGAGCTAAAAATTGAATCCAGAAAAAAAAAAATTGATGCTTCTTATGTGGTTAAACTCTATGCCAGACACAGGGACTCCAATATTAGGCTTTGCAATTTCAAACACATGACCAAATGCCTACCCCCAAGACAAAAGTTCCAGAGCTTATTCCAGTGATGATGATACTGTATGCGAGGTGTTCCTCTGCTCTGTTGGGAAATCAAGGAGGTAAGTTATCTCCGATCACCAAAAATGCAGAATATAACAAGAACGTCATTTTTAAAAACAAAGATAATGTTCTAATTTATAGAGTTTTGGATAGCATCAGCAGAGTTAACTTTTCTGTGCAGTAAATCTGGAAAAAGTAAAATCAATGTTCATGTCAGAATTTAGGGTATTGATATCCTGTCTTCATTATCTCCAAATTGATAAGTCTGTATTGATCATATTTTTCTTCCTTCAAATTCTTTGACAGATTCTTTCAATTCAAAAACTTATCATAAAAATAAAAATTTCTTGAGCAACACATGGAAAACACAATGAATCAAGAAGGTGAGATAATCACAGAGAAGTCAACTAATAAAAAGCACTAACATTGTATTCCAACTCTGAATTAGGAAAAAAAAATGTGGGGCTCAACATTCTGTGTGTGGTTATGGGAACCTAGCCTATGCCTGACCATTCTCAGGCATGTCAATTTTAAGTCATAGTTACCATTCAATTACTTGATTAAAACCAGCAGGCTATCGGTGTTGAAACAATGCCTAATGGGATATGACTTTCTCTGATGAAAATGAGTAGAAAATGGATATTTTAGTAGCTGCTTAAATGGAATATCCAAAAATTGATGAAAATAAAATCTTTAAGGAAACCTAACTTCAATTGTTTAGCATAGCTGCCTATTGATGGAAAGAATGGCACCTTATTGAACAATATAATACACTCTTACTACAAGGGGACTTGCTTAAATGTTTAAAAAACAAATTTATAAACCACATTATTCTCTGCTTGTCATGCAGTTTTCTTCATTCAACAACTCTTGGCCATCAATCTTTTCATAGTTTCCACCACGTGCAGGTGTAGCAGTGGGATGCCACTTTTCAATGGGGATTCAAGCAATGTCAAGTACAATTTATCCATTTATTCACTATTTATTGAGGACCCATCTTTGTTAGGCACACTGTGAGAAGATAGCCTGCATGTAAATGAGTGCATATAGTGTATTAAATGAAGTATTTTACATACTTTTCTTGTGTAGTTATGTCTTCACCCTAAAACTTGGGGATTCTTTTATTCTTAAAAAGAGTGTACTTTTATATATTGGATCTATAACCTCAAGAACACTTTCAGCATTATCATCTCAGATATATTTTAGTCTTGCATAGTGAGTTTGTCTTCTTAAAGTGTTTTGCCCTTGATTTTTTTTTTCTGTTTGATTGTTGTTTGTTTGTTTACTTGTCCTGAACTGAAAATAGAAAGTGGCTTTAAAAGTATAAAATTAGGCAAAAGGATAAAACTAGGAAAGATAAGATTATTTTTAACCTAAGAAAAACATTTCTAACTCCATAGCCTGTTAAACACTAAGATAACCTCCTAAAGAATTCTGAGGAATCTCTAAGACATGGATCTTTAAAGGAGGTAGGTAAATTATTACAAAATATCCTGTAAGGAAGATACAGCATATTTAATTATACAAACCAATGTAACCACTTCATCTGGAATCTGTACATTTTAAATTCTATGTGAAGATTACTGATAAATGCTTAAGTTGGACACACTTTCTTTGGAAGTAAGAAAACTCCTTGAAAAAAGGCCATCTTTTTCAAGAAACATTAAAAGGCAACATTATTTAATAGGAAACCAAAAAAGTGTAATATTATTGTTCATTTATAGCTCCCTAAGTTAATGTAAAACTTCTTAGTTATAGCTTTTTTAAGCTTCAGGAAAATGCCTACACAAATATAATGCATAGATTATTGTTCCACCAATAAACAAAAAATTGTTTCACAGAACACTGGTGTGGAATTTTTTGTTTTTGCGGTATCAGGGATTGAATTTAGGATCTTACACATGCACAGCAAGTTCTCTACCACTGAGCTATATCTCCCACCCTGTTATAGAAGTTTTTATAATTTATTTCTTTTTAATCAATTGGTTCACATGCAATAAGAATAACCAATTTTTATTGAAAAACTACAAATCAATTTTTGAATCCTAGGGCAATAAATTTCTGAAAATCTCTGACTGCCTTATTGTTCTTTTTTTCTTTTTGCTCCTACTTTTTGAAAACCTGAAAGCTTTCCAAACACATGTACTTTTTTTTTTTCTTTTTTAGTTTTGTAAACATTTGCTTCCAGGCTAAAATATCTTGCCAACTTTGAGCCAAGATTATTTTTATGGTTGAACTATTAACTTCTGAATATAGGGCTTTATAATGGAAAAACGCTCAGACCCAGAACTTCTATCAGTAAACGACACCACCATAGGATATTTTAGAGTGTTGCATCTTGATATGTTGGGATTTTGCATTGTTTAATTTTTCTGTCCACAAAGAAAGGCTAATTGCCTATGGTCTCTTGGCTCTGTTTCCTTCCAACTGACTCCAAGGGAAAAGTATGTTAAGATCCTCATCTTTAGGATCAGAGTGGGAGAGGGGTGGGGGTGAAGGTTAGAAATTAGGCTCAGGCTTTATCTGGGAAGAGACACTATTTATTCTTATGCCTTCTGGATTCTAGAGTGTGGGAATATCCGCTAACTGATTTGACCAGAGCCAGTCTGCTGTATTTGCCAGATAGCCTTTCTGGTTATTGAACTGCACATTTACTTCTATGTTAACTTCTGTTATGTTTAGCTGCCGTCTTTGATAATAAGATTGTCATGTATGGCTAGATGTAGATAAACTCAATGAACTGTCATTAATAAGTACAGTGAATTAATTAATAACAGTCTGTACACATAACTTGTGAACATTCGATGTATGTTGTTCATTGCAAGATTTAACTTGCATGCATTTCCTTGAGTAAAAGTAAAATTTCTCTGGAACAGAGAATCAAGTATCAGGTAACTATGGCAAAGATAGCAATTGTTCCAATAGTCTGTCTCCTCTTCATTACAGACCTCACAAGCATGCCCTTTTATCCACATTTGTTTTCTTAATTGCAAAATTCTGCTTTTTCCCCCTCTCTCCACCTTGTCATCTTTGATTTCTTTTGGTTGTCTTTTCCTGGTTTCTCTTTTATACTCTTGATGGCTGTTTCCTGTTTACTCTTTTTTGATTTTGTCTTCCCCTCTGGCCCTGAATGTGGCTTTCTTACAGACACAGAGGCCCCAGCATGACTCCCCCAAAGAGCCAATTCTAACTTGGACCCAGCACAACACCACTGTTGTCAGGAAGGTGGCCGTCTCTGTGGCTGCATTAAAACAAAACAAAACAAAACAAAACACAAAACACCAAAGCACTAAACTGGTCTTAATTTTAACTCAGAAAGAAAAATGAAGTTAATTCGCAGCAAACTCTCATGGAGGCTCTTTGAGGATCATCTCCATTGTAAATGCATGTCAATGCCTAGCTTTAGGCATTAAAAGAAAGCGTTAAAAAAAAAAAAAAAAAAAAAAACATGGGTCACTGCCCTCAGAAACATTTTTGTCCGGTCCACAAATATTCTCTGGGGAAATAGAAAAAGTGCTTATCTTGTACTCTTGATTTTTTTTTTTTTTTTGAGCATGTAATTTTTATCAGTTTGTTTTGTTTTTGTTACTTTTTTTTACTCACTGCTTATAAAACTAGCAAGCAGAAGTCTCTCTGGAACAAGATAGAATCATAAAAGTTTTCAAGAATCTCATCAGAAACTAAACAGTACAAATTGCACATTCTTCATGGAAGTATCAGCCTTTAGTGCGTGCCTGGATCCAACTATAATAGATTATCCCAAAGTGGGAAAGAATGAGCAGTACAAAATTAGCAGAACTGCGAGCAGAACTTGTCTAGTGAAGGCAATATGATCTGCACTTTAGGGCCTGGATTCTAAGGCAACGTGAAATAGCAATGTAAAGTTTTATTTTTGCAAGAAAGTCCTTGGTAGGATCTCTAAAGGGAGGCTGGCTCACTGAATTGAATACCAGGGAAACTATATTAAAAAGTACAATCTTCATGAGTCTCAATATAATAGATATACTATAATCTTCCTGTTATTTATGTAATAAACACATACACGTGCATGCCTAACTTAATATGCAAATGCAATATGTATGCAACAAATATTCACATATTTATGTACATTCCATGTTATGGAGCTTTATAAATCCGTTTGGGATATTCCTGAGAAGAAACCTCACCACTTTTTCTTGCAATATTAACAGACATGTCTAAATAAATATTCACAACAGTTAAATAGATTTAATTTATAATATCATGGGCTTGTTACTGTAACATGCTCTCAAGCTTCACATTAAAAGCAGAGGAATTACCAAAAAAGAAACAGTTAAGGTATAATAATAATTTTAGCCATTCTTTTTCCAAGTTGCTATAATCTACCCAAAGATAACTAATTGTTCAAAGTAAACATTCCACTCAGACCACAAAAGGAATCCATTACACAAACATATAATTCACAGTCATTTTTAGTGGGTTGTAAACAGTTTGGAATGAGTATAAAATGGGACAAAAATCAAAGTGAGCATTTTGAAATGAAAAAGTGTTTGCTACAAAAGGTCAGTCCCTTTGCTTGGCAAACTATGTATAAAAGCCTGGGAAAATGCTGATCACACAAGCAATGAGGGAATTTTAAAGCCAACAGCCTCCTTGTTTCTTTAAACAGACATCGGAACCTATAACTGGATCCTGTCAAACAAACGACAGCAAAAAAATAGAACAGCTGCTATGAAGTCAAGTTGAGAGATAAAGTTTTGGAGGCTAAGGGCCTTCTCAGAAGTGGACGAAAGATCTTTCTTAAATCTTTAAGCAAGGTTATGGATCCCAGGGTGGCTTTTAGGCACCAAGTCAAATATGTAACTTTGTGTATCATTCCTGTCATAGCATTTTTGTGTTTCAGAAATGAGACAGAAAAGACAAACTTCTTGTTGATTAGCATTTGCTGAGGCACTCTGCAAAGTAGCTTGTACCTGGAATCATCAAATTTGGAAGACATGGCATCATTTTATTTCTTTAAATTGTGGTAGAAAGCAGAAAACATAAAATTCACTATCTCAACTATTTATTTGCACATAATTCCATAGTGTTAAGTATATTTACATTTCTGTGCAACAGATTTCTGGGTATCATTTTAATATGCTAAGTAGCTTGTGGGTATATTAACCAGAACTGGGAATCTTGAAGGAAGAAGGAGTTATTAGATCATATTCCAAATGATGTCAATCCTTATTACTTTAGCGTAAAAAAAAAATAGTTCTATTCCCTTACAAACAAAAATGTATTGTATGTACAAAAACATGTTTAGCATAGCTTTATACTCCTTCATCAGTTAAGCCCATAACTCTAGAAAGAAGTATTTAATAGGCACATGTTTATATTGTTGGGTAGAAAGGACAGGTTTGCCACTAAATACATGTCCTTTTTTGTATATCGTACTAAGTTTCTCCTTATATTGCATTGCCACAATATGTAAAACAAACAAACAAACAAACAAATTTAAAAAAAACCAAAAAACTTGCTAATAAGGCAAAATTAAACTTCTCCTGGTCTTATATGAATGTCAAAACCAGGTAAGTATGTGTTTATTATTATTCGGGGCCTGCTGAATCATTTTTAGGCACACCAGTTTCCCCTGTCTTTTATTATCATGGTGGTTATTCTGTCTCATAGTGTCTGATCTTTTCTCTTACAGCTCTTGACACAGTTTGTGCCAAGATACTCTCATAGTCATGTGGGCATCTGTTTAATGTCTAGCTCCCCAATATTCTGAGCTGATAGCAGGAAGAATGACTCAGAAGTTCCTCAACAACTACTTGTTGCCTGGGAGCAGCACACAAAGTGTCTGCTTCTTCATTCAATCAATTTCCATTGAGTGCTGACACTGTGTCACTTGGCTGTGAAAGCTTATTTCCAAATCCTGGACCTTCATGAAGGGCAGTCAGTCAGTTACACCTTTTCATAAAAAAAATTATGACTTGAGGTCTTACTGCTTATGACTCTAGGATAGCTACATTATACTTTGGTTCAGGTCTCCAAGGCTCTTTTCTCTAATAGATACAGGTGACCCTATTTTAAGTATCAGTTTCTGTGTATATGCGCCATCGTCATAAACTTCATGAAACATTCTATGACGTAGTGAATAGTGGGCTTCTCACTGCTTATATCTACCTACTTGTTAGAGTCTGTAAACAAGTCAGGATGGCGCCTGGCATTTTGCCAGAGGGAGTGGTTTATGAAGTAATGCCAGTGAGCCATTAAGTGTGGAGATTCCTTATTGGTTGACTGCTGTATCTATTTTATGTTAATTAAGATAAGCTGTGTGGAATGTATAAATACCTCTGTTGTCCTACAATAAATGGCTCCCACTCCTGCTGTATCAATGTACACAAGTTGCTCCTCACCCCCTGGTTATTTTGCTGCAGCTGGACTATGGCAGATGGTGGCCTGTACGGGGAGCCCTGAGACACTCGGGGGTAAGTGATGGGGAAAAAAAAAAGCTGCCTGTCCCTAGATAGGACGGGAGCAAATCTGCTCATCCCTACGCAGATAGGGTGAGAGGAAAAATGGCCATTTTGAGAAAATGGAGAAGATTGATACAGTATGTTTGTGTCTTGTTTTGTCTTGAAATGTTGTATTGTCTTTGTGATGAAAATATGGAAGGGGTGAGAAGTAAATTACTAAGGGAAAGAGGCACCCCAGTGGAACCAAGAATAGTTAGGGCATGTGTTGATGGAAGCCCAGGAACTCTAGTCAGAAAGAAAAAGAAAGTTCAGAGGAGAAAGGATTATCAGGAAAAAAGTTGCAGCAAAAGGCTATTACTGAATACTTTTCATTACTGGAGGGTGCGTGAATCGGTGTGGCGGCTGCCATGTGCGCTAGCCGGTCATGGCGCAGCAAGGGCTTTCCAAGTGGCAGCAGCCGACTCTTCCCCACCCTCCGCCCAGGGAGAGGATGCCACTGCGAGAGCCCAAATCCAAACCTGATCCAGAGGCACAGTCTCACAGGCTCTTGCTCCCTGTGCCCAGTGGCAGTTTGAGTCCAGGATACTCCCTGGACTCTCCCGGGCTGCCCAGGACGCTACAGGCGGAAGACAGCCCAAGTCCCTGAAGTTTGATCATTTCCAAGGCCAGTAATGAGTGCCATTAAGGCCTATTTCAAATGTAAAAAACTTTGAGATAATGTACTAAATTGTTCAGAAGGTTGTTTTCTTAGCACCTGCTGGAATACTACAGGATTTTCTTTAGCCATCTGGAGTTCCTGCCTTCATCCCAGTGCCAGTTAAGAAGAAGGTGAAAGAATTTCCAGTGTTCCTGAGAACCGGAGGAGACTTCGGATCAAGCTGGCTGCCTGCAGAATTTACCTGGACTGTGATTTAAGCTAGCTGCCTGCAAAACTTACCTGGACTGTGATTTAAGCTAGCTGCCTGCAGAACTTACCTGGACTGTGATTTACCTGGACTGTGAGTTAATCTATTGAGACACTGCTTTACCTGGACTGAGACAACAAACTGTAATCTACAACAAATTGTAACTCGGTATCTTTGCAAATGGTGTCATTGCTGTTATAATTTTTCCAAGGGCTTCTTGCATGGAGCCATCAATTGGCTTGGTATTGTGGCATTTTGTATCCTCCCCTTCTGCTTGTAGCAGATTATTTATGGTGTTTGTGTAAAAACCACTATGGTCGTCATTTAAATTAAACAAAAGGGGGAAATGTTAGAGTCTGTAAACAAGTCAGGATTGGGCCTGGCATTTTGCCAGAGGGAGTGGTTTGTGAAGTAATGCCAGTGAGCCATTAAGTGTGGAGATTCCTTAATGGTTGACTGCTGTATCTATTTTATGTTAATTAAGATAAGCTGTGAGGAATGTATAAATACCTCTGTTGTCCTACAATAAATGGCTCCCACTCCTGCTGTATCAATGTACACAAGTTGCTCATCACCCCCCTGATTATTTTGCTGCAGCCAGACTGCGGCACCTACCAGTGTGTGTCAGTTTCTTTCTTTATGAGGTTGATCCCGCACAACTTAAAAAATGTTTCAGACAATCTCATTTTACCAACAACATGAATTGAGCATTGGAGGAAATTGCTCGAAAAGAAGAAACAAAAGTGGAATTTTTCATTGGCTGATTCTGATACCTTATATACATGACCTGCTACTGTCAGGGAAAGGTGGGGAAATGACCCCTGGAGAGCAGTAAAGACTAACATGCCTTTGTACTTTCTCCTCCACCTCTCCTAGTGTTCTCAAGTCTAAGCAAACTGTCAAAAACACCTAAATAATTTCTGTAACAGTTGGTGAAGAGGAGAGTGCTCCAATAGTATAGAGGAAAAGAGGGAATCAATGAGATAAGAAAATACACTAAATAAGTTATTTGCCATGTGGGTTTACATTCAGCTCACAAAGATATTCTTCCAGGTATGACAAGAGATGCAAAATTTAAAATATAACTAATACCAAACCACCTTGCTGTAGAATAGTTAATGCATCTTGTGGCAATTACTAGATTGAAATTCTCTGGGGAGACTACAAAAACATGAGCAGTTTGGGCTGGGTGTGGTGGTGTATGCCTTGTAATCCCATCAGCTCCAGAGACTGAGGCAGGAGGATAACAAGTTCAAAGCCAGCCTCAGCAACTAATCCAAGCCCTAAGCAACTTAGGAAGACCCTGTCTCAAAAAATAGAAAGGGGTCTAGGATTGTAGCTCAGTGGTAGAGCGCTTACCTCACACATGAGGCACTGGGTTCTATCCTAAGCACCACATAAAAGTAAACAAATAAAATAAAGGTATTGTGTCCATAAACAACTAAAAATATATAATGAAAAGGGCTGGGAATGTGGCTTAGTAGTTAAGTGTTCCTAGGTTCAATTCTTGGTACAAAACCAAAAAAACAAACACAAACAATTTGGTGTTGTCAAATACAAGCAATAATATAAATAAATACCTCAATCAATGAATGAATGAATGAACAGCAAGATCTAACTTTTTCATAATGTTTTGTTTTAAGTATTTAAAAATACATTTAAAAGTACAACTACAGTTTATAGATGATTTTTCTTTGGAACCTAGAGTTGCTTTACTGTTGATTTATACCCTTAGTCATTTTTATTTTTTATTTTTATTTTGTTTGACACAGGGTCTTGCTAAGTTGCTGAGGTTGGCCTGGAACTTGTGATCCTCCTGCCTTGGAGTCCCTAGTTGCTGGGATTACAAGCATGCACCACAACACCTGACTAGATGGTCTCTTTAAGGAAGAGAAAATAATATCAACAAAAAAATAAAGAGGAAGGAAATAATTATTTTTTTCTAACAGCCAATGTGAGCACTGAGGCCCTTTCACTCAGACTGAGAGTAAACACACAGTGTTCATTAATTGTGCCTTTTCCAAAACTGTTCCATAGTATTTCCCTTGACTCCACAGTTGAATATGTTAGTTGGAAGAAGGTCTGACTACCAAAAGGGTGACTGCAGGTATGCTGAGTTCCTGTAGTGCTGAGAGACTTGGCACCTTCATAAGCTACTTCCTAATACCAACCCCAGCATACAATGTCTTCAGAAGCTTGAATAAACATTGGACTTAGATTCACATAAATTATTTCTGTCCTGAAGTTCTGTATGCCAGAATTTAGTAAAAAAAAACACAAAAACACTTTGAGTAAATAAAATTGGTGTACAAATGCAAGAATATTCACCCAAGTAAATGATCATAGAAAAATATAATCAAAAGTACACACTTGTAAACCTTGCAATGATGTGAGCTGTTTATCTTGTGCTTCTGAGTTGTCATTGAACATTTCCATAGAGTTTCTTTAAGCTGACACTGCCAATGTACTTTGGTTTTTCAGTTGCTTTGTGTAACTGTAAAGTCTTCAAGTTTTATTAAAATGCTCAGGAATTATTTTAATAATCATATGTGTGATTAGCGCCTGTTTAGTGCTTGATCTACAAATTCATTTTAAAAGTAAACACTGGAACAATAAAATGGAATGCCAGATATGACTGCTCCTGTCAGCAGAAACATTGTCTTATTTTATTAAAAATCACCAACAAAATGTCATGTACAAAAGATACAGCTTCTATTTATAGACATTTTCTACTGTACAATATTATAGTATCTGAACACTGCAAGGCTCTAGCAGAGTTTTCATTTTGCCTAGGGTAAATTCATAAATCGAGAGCTATTTTTCATACATGCATACATCTTATTACAGCTTCCCCCAATGTCCTATTTGGATTTGGGGTCTAATATAACAGTGCTCACACTGCTGATACTGAGTATTTATAAGTGAATGAAGATTTCCTGGGAATGATGATAATTTAGCTATTGGAAATAATAACATTATAATATTCTCAGTGATCCATTTTGGCTTTAAGTACTTATTAAATAATATTTATTCCTAAAATATGTACTTATAAAATTAAATGAAATTGCAATATGCAATAAAAACACATTTCTTTCTAAATTCCAATTGACTTCATTTCTCACAGACACCTCTCCTTATGTTTATTCTGCAGTTACTGTTTTCTACTCTCTCTGTACCTTCAGCTCTTTTCTCTGATGTGTTGATCCACTTTCCCACTGACTTTATCCACATTCTCTACCCACTCTTCCCCCTCTTGTTATTCTCTCATTCCCTACTGATATGGGAATAATAGGATCCCAAGGCTGTCCTTACAGTATAATTAAAGTGTGAATTTCCAGGAGTTAGAAATTGCAGACCATTTTTATTATGCTTCTATAATAAAGCCAGGTAACATTGAGAGAATTAAAATGGCTTTTTCCTAGCAGATTACGTGGTAAAGATTTTTTCCCTTTGGTTCTATTGTTTTAAGAAAGTAGAAGCCGGAAATGAGAATAGGTTCACCAATTCTTTTTTCTGAAAACACCTCTATCTTTTACATGATATATATCCCCCTAGATCCTGGGAATATGTTATAAACTTGTAACAGATGGTGATGAAGCTTCACATTTTTATACAATACATTTTTTAAGATTCTGCATCTACTCTATGTATCTTCCAGGAAAAATGACCTTGAATGAATGAAGTCATAGTTTGAAGGAAAAACACTCCACAGATAGACCAGCATAGAAATGATGAGTCAATTGGGTTTTGTTTTGTTCTCTTCAGTTAGATGAAATAATTTCAGATGAAAAACAGAATGTTGAAAAAAAGGAATCGAAGGTCAGCTTAACACTGGAGGTGCATTTGTTAATTTTTCCAGGAAAACCAGTTAGCTGTATTCTGTACTGAATAGAAACATGTGGAAGATGGGGTATCTCTGTCTGCAAGTAGAAATGCTATTTGCTTCACTTGGGTAATGTTGGGGGCTTACCAAAAATTGTTCTGGCACAACGTCTACCAGCATGAATGTTAGGAGGGTTCTAACACTGTGAGTGCTGATATTTTATGAATGTTTTATCACTGGCTTGGAAACAAGAACTTTGCAATTGAATCAACAGTATGTCAGACAGACAAAATATTAAAAAAAAAGAACATTAGTGAGAATTACTAATGTCCCTATTGTAAAAACAAACTGGAGTTAATAAGAAACTTGATCCTCTTAACCGATTAACGAAAGTCAAGTTTTAATTGCATGGCTTCCCAGACAAATCAGGTGGCACCGTTAACTTGAGCATTGGTTGTTCAGAGGGTGCAGCAATGAGGGGAACTGCTGCATATTCAGTTACCCACCTCTTTTTTCGACAGCTTCAATGCATTGCTTTACAAACCATGGAACTGTGGAATTTTCACGTTCACACACTGTGTGCAGATGAGAGCCAAAAATTTGATCTGCAAAGGAAACAAAGATGAGCTTCATTAAAATCCAAGCTTGCGTTGTTCTTTAATTTGATTCTGTTTCCATATCTAGTGCATGCTGAATTCTTCATCTTGCATAGGAATTGATTTTTTGCTTTAATTTCAAAGTGTCTATGGCAGATACACAAAGACTATAACTCCCTTCTTTATGGAAAAGGACCCTGGCCCCAGAGTAAGAAAGCTAACACTGGTATTGATTAGGCAGGATGACTGAGTAAGTTATAGTCTCTCTGGGCCTTAACTTTATTGTCTATAAAATAAAGACAAAGAATTAAGGTAACTTGCACAAAATAATTTGACTTTCGTATCCTGCATGTTTTAGAAGAAGTTTATCAGTAGTCATCAAGATTATGATTTTATCAGTATATTTAGGACATTCATTCTGCAGATCAATGGTATTTGAAGAGGCATGTTGCAGAAGAGGAACTTTGAAGGGAATTGCTTCACATTTCTGTGCTCTGAATGCAATTCCTCCTCTCTAATTTAAGTATCACCTTTCCTTTGAGGTTCAGCTCAGATCACCCTTTCTCCACACACTCCTTCCCTCCTATCTTAGATCTTCATGTTCTGTGCCATAGGTTCTTTGGAATACCAATTACTCAGGATGTTCATGGGGGATGCTAGAGAAGGGCTTGTGAACCAAGTGGTTTAGCAACATCAGATTGCACAAAGTTAAACGGGTATCATTAAATTGTTGTCATTTTCTAGAGCTAGTGAAAAGCCAATGCACATGGTGAGTTTCTATGGTTGGGGAGGCATTATTTCTTAAATGAGTAAATCCTTTTATTTCAGACAGAGTCTCTTCGGACAAATGTTTCTGAGAACACATACTACAAGATCCCAGGCAGCTTAGTCGTCTCATTTGTTACATGACCTATGCTACCTTACATTATGTACTTGAATTTATAGGATTTACTCTCTTAAACCTTACTTTGAGCACTTCAATAATCTATGTCTTCTTATAGTTACCAGAACTTAGCACTGATTTTTGCATAGCATGCACTCCTGAACTTTTTTTAAAAAACATTGTTAAAATATGTATAACATAAAACTTACCATTAAACCGTTTTTAAATATACAGTGCAGTGGCTTCAAGTACATTCACAATATTTGCGGTCACCATCATCATCCACTTCAAGACCCATTTCAAGAGCATTGATAATTATTACTGATAATGAAAGTAATATGTGGTGAGTCCAAGGGCTTCCCATTTTGATCAGAATGAAATCAAAATCTCTCTTGTGACTTACTGTGCTGTGCATGATCTGACCTCCACTAATTAGTTGATTTCATTTCTGTCCTTTTCCCTCTCACTAAACTTGCCTGCAGCCCCACTGTCCACAATACTGTTTCTCATCACTGCCAAAGCACACTTCAGCCTCAGGGACTTTGCACTCATTATTTCCTCGGCATGGAACTCCATTGCCGCAGGTCTTTGATCAAACTGTAGCTTCTTATTGTAGCCTTTCCTAACCACCTTTTCTTAAAAATGGCACCACTCAATACCATTTTCTGTGCCATGTTCCCTACCCTACTTTTCTCAGAATATTTATCTCCACCTGACATACCAGACTCTCATGTTCTCTGCATAAATTTTTCCCTTAAAATGCAAAACCCAGAAGAGTAAGAAACATACCTATCTGTTATTACTAGATCTCTGGTACCTAGACAATATTTGGCACATACTGGAAGTTAAACAAAAATTTGTTGAATAACTGAAAACATTGTCTTAATCAGTGGAGAAAATCAATAAAATAGAAATATGTAAAATGGGGAGAGAGCATGTAATGAGGTCTAGCAGAATGCCAGGTGATACTATATTATAAAGGCTTGTGTGTGTGTGTGTGTGTGTGTGTGTGTGTGTGTGTGTGAGAGAGAGAGACAGAGACAGAGAGAGAGAGAGAGAGAGAGATGAGTGTAGTGAGACTTCAAGGAAGTCATGATTTTCACCCATTTTCTAGGAAAAGGTAATACAGTGAACTGTTAACAACTTTGTCCAGAAAGAAGTAATTAAGGATAATCAATACTGATGATATACTCCATAATGGAAATGAGCATTTTTTAATCCAATAGACAGAAATAGAAGATATGTCCCCAAAACCTGAACATGGTATAGAGAAATGGGAAATAATCATGGGTATTTGTTTCAAATACTTGATTGAGTTTGAAGACTTGTTCAAAACCGTGAGCTACCCTTAAAAAGAATAACATAAAATATTATCAAAGAAAAAATAAACCAGAACTTCAGATCAAATGTTTTAATTTGGCTATAGTCAAGAAGAATTGCTATAAAGTACAAAACTTGTTAATAGACTCCATAATTCAGATCAATTTCACAAATATTTATTGAATATTTTCTGTTTTCACAGCAATGCAATAGTATTAGGTTGTAAAAATGTATCAGGATGTTTCTTATTATAGGGGCTAATAGAAACAGTCAAAGAATATACAAAACAGAATATGGCAGGTGTCATAAAGACATTGCTGAATGCTAAGAAAGCTGTCCTGTAGTGTAAGTATAAGGTTGTTTCATGACGTTTAGTACAAATGTGCTGTGTGTGTGTGTGTGTGTGTGTGTGTGTAAGAGAGAGAGAAAAAGAGAGAGAGAAAAAGAGAGAGAGAGAGAGATTGTTGAGACAGTGGTCATTGAAGAAAAATGGATTCTCTCTCTCTCTCTGTCTCTGTCTTTTCTTCCTACTGTTAACACCATTTATCAATAATGTGATGCTTGGGGCTACAGCGGGAATATTATCACCATGAGACAACAAGCTTGAGAACAGGAACTAACTCATTAAAAGAAAAAAAAAAGTAACAAAAAAGTTGACATAAACCAACCCTAAAACAGATTTCATGTTATGTGAGATATTTTCAACTGGGTATTCTATCATTTGCATGGTATGGCATTAGGAAGTTGTTATTTTTTAGGAAAGTATACATTATAATCATATTTCTGCTTGCAGAGGTTTACTTGGTAGCACTTTGTAAAGAAAATGGAGGGGCACTGAGAGTAGGGAAGACCAGACGCAGGAGATAAACTAAGAGGCTATTGTGATTGCCTAGGGACAATGTAGTTAACAGAGTCACCATAGTCATCACAGAGATATGATAAGTATAATCATTGGTAACAATTATTCTTGTCCTTTCTGAATTAGATTTGTACATTCATGTCCTTTGTCATATGACCATGTGTCATCACCTGTGAGATGCACTACTGATAATATAATCCATAGTAGAAATGAGCATTTTTTATCCAATAGACAGAAATAGAAGATATGTCCCCAAAACATGAACATGGTATAGAGAAATGGAAAATAATCATGGGCATTTGTTTCAAATACTTGATTGAGTTTGAAGACTTGTGAGAGTGGGCAGCACTTATCTCGCCCATTTCATTGATCTTGGGCTTAACTCTGTAACTTGCTTGGGGCAATGTTGGAATGTGTCAGTTCCAGCCTGAGGCATTAGAAAGCAGCACGGATTTCTATTCACACTCTTGCTTCTCTGCCATTGCCAAAAGAAGACTTGCTCTGGACAGCACCTACCCTTTCAGCCTGGGCTCCAGAATAAATACATATGGACAGACTGAAGCAAATCCTTGTTGAAAGGATTAGAATAGTCAGACCTGCAGCTTAAAGTAGAGCTGCACAGTCAAGTCTGGTGCAGGCTACCTAAACTGCAGACATACAAACAATAAATACATCTTGTATATGTTACTGAGATTTTGCATTTGTTATGCAGCAATAACTTACTGAAACACATGGCAACTGGATTTTAGGCTTCTGGTCACCTCGGATTTTAAGCTATGTATGACAATGAAAACAAAAAGGAATGGCAGGACATGGAAACTGTCACAATAGAGCAAATGAAATCAAGAAAAATGTCTAAATTTGCTAAGTAGGAGTCCCAAAGGAAATGTTTTACACTTTAAAATTTAAATTCTATGACTTGAGAAGTATTGTGATACTTCTTGTTCTTCATTATGTCCAGATCAAGTCAATTGTGAATAATTCAATTCAGAGAATATGTAGTGAGCACCTACCATATGCTAGGCATTGTAAAGAATGCAAAGATTAATTAATTAATTCAGTAACTATTACATGTCAATTTTAAACTAGATAATGCACTATAGCCTGAAAATGTATGAGGCATATGATCTCCTACAGCTTGTGGAGTAAAATAACTCTCCCAATGGTTATAATAGAATTTGATCTATGTTCTTACATCAAATAATAGAGAGGATTTATTGTATTCTTACATTAAACCAAATATGGTGTAAAGTACTTTATATAGGTGCTCCTCAAATTATGATAGGTTTAAATCCTGATAAACTCATTGCAAGTTGAAAATATCATACATCAAAATGCATGTAGCACACCTAAATATATTAAATATATGTACCAAACACCATAGCTTTACAATACCATAGACTACAGAATGCCAGGTGTTAACCCTCACGATCCAGTGCTAACTAGGAGGTGCAGCTCATTGTGCCATCCTACTTGGGGAAGCAATTATTCTACTGTCAGGTCCAGGAAAAGATAAAAATCTGACATATAGTTTTTACTAAATGCACCTTGCTTTCACACCATTGTAAAGTCAAAAAATGGAAGTTGAAGCATCATAATTTGGGTACAATCTCTGTATTCTAGCACATGTAATTCTCATGTTCAACCCCAATTTTCTATTGGTGTCACCATTTTCATTCTGCAGAAGTGGAAACTGAGACAGAGATATCAGATAATTTGTGCAAGACATAGAGCATTAGGCTGTTGGGGTGAGAGGAAAGAAGATGAGGATCCACACAATACAATTACTCTGGAAGGAGAGAACAGGTGATTCCATTGGTTTTAGTAAGTGGATGGAGGAGGTAAGAGAAGTCGCTAGGCAAAGTTGACTCCCAAGTTCCTTATTTGAGGAAAACTGACATGCAGTCACCAGAGAGTATGGAGAATGGAAAATGGAATTTAGAAGTTAAGATAAGCATTCAGATGCAATAGAATGATGAAGGGAGATAAATGTAAATAACACTCCTTGGATATTTGGCAACTATTGGAATATGAGTAACCATAAGGAAAATGGTTTTGGAGAATGAAACTGAAAAGCAGATGATTATGGTCAACTGTTGAAAAAAGGCGGGAACTAGAAAGAGCAAATATACTATTTTAAAAATTTTCATGTTGAAAAGAAGAGAGAATGGAGTTGGAAGGAGACAGAGGACTTAGGGAAGGGTTTTGACATGGGGTTGGGAGGAGAGAATTTAAATGCTGGAAATTCTTGACTGCTCAGTAGGAGGACAAGGTGCACTACTGGCTTATTGTGGTGGTTATAATGTCAGAGGTGGGGGAGGTGTATTACTGCCACTTACTGGGCAGTTCATGCAAGTGCATCCAGTCCCTTAAAGAAAAATTATCCCTCCCCAGTTGACCATAGTGCCCTGCTGAGAAAACAGCCTAAATATATTGAATTTCATTATATAGAGAGGGAGATGTTTGCTCTCAACAAACAGCAAAACCAAAACTTTTCTTCTGACTTGTATTCTACCTTGAACCTTGATGTACTAGGTGAAGAAGGTGTGGCTCTAGAGTATAAGAATTTAGTCCCTCACATGAGCCTGATTAAATCAAATTTATCATGTGGCTGAAGTTAGATCAAATCTGAACAGAGAGACTGAGGTTGTTCTCCTGTGAATTTGAACTCTAAGACTGCCTAGATTCAGCCATTGGGGACTGGTATTGCCATTTGGGGATATGGTTATGTGCAATGAGTGAGTGGATGCAGGAACTGATTTGCAGAGAGAAAATGGAATAGATATGCCTCAGCTTTTGACTTCCCAATGCCCAACTCCATACACTCTATATTCTTGCCATAGCACTTGGCATTCCCATGTCATGTACTGTGAGGTTCCCCTCCCATCCACTTCAATTGAACTCTTTTGAGTGAATTTGTTCTTATATTCAAATAAACTTGGAATAGAACATGGATATAGCATTGGTTGAATGGTGGGAAAGAGAGAGAGAGAGAGAAAGAGAGAGAGAGAGAGAGAGAGAGAGAGATATTAAAATTAAAACAGAAAGGTTCTAGATTGACTGACAAAATAGTCCAATGGTATTCCCTATTTCACATCACACTGACTAGGAATTCAGATAACACTGGCTTGGAAGGATATGGTGGATATGGATTGGTTTAGCTGGCTTCAAATCTATTCTCCCATCCTCTTTTGAAAGAACACCCTGGTTTACCTTTGGGAATGATACTTTTCACATTTTGCTGCCATTTATTTAGGGCTGTGATGATCCCACACCACAGCTGCCTTTCACCTCCTTGGAGGTAGTAATTTTGTGAACACATAGGCTAAGTGGATCCTGTCAAGAAAATCCTGAGACTCTTCTAGGTGCTGCCAGGAAAGAGGAGCCTTGCTTCAAGAGGAGCTATGAAACTATGAAGGACTATAAATTTCTAGAAACCATGTTACTATCTCCAGAAAGACATAGAGAAGAATGAAGCCAACAGAATAGAACCAAGCTAAGTGATGAGAGAATGGCTTCATAGCATTTTGTGTTCCTAGCTTCAGTCATGCCCAAAGCTATCCTTTCCCTTGGACTTTTCAATTAAGTAATCAAATTACTTCCACTTGTACTTTTGCAGTTTGTACAAGTTTCTATCCATTGCAACAGAATAAATCTTAACTACAACACGAGCCTTCAACATAAAATGATAAATTACATAACTTAGGGGAGACGGTGATGCACAGAAATGGTTTGCAAAGTAAAAAGTGCTATCCAAAGAAAGTAAATCAGAGATGAAGCTAAAATGTCATGGTCGAATTTGAGTGTGATTGTAGGATTGCCACCCATCTGTAATCTGATACAGTTCAGGGTTTGATACACCAAAGAAGACCATCCTGTTATAGGAACATGTTCGAACCACAGAAGTTGCTCTCTTAAAATAGTGTAGGCAAGCGGGAGGGAGAGGGAAGGTATTCTGCTTTCTTGGCAAGCATTAATGAACTAGCTTTGCCCCTAAACTTACATGCCTGTTGTCCTGGCACAACCTTAAGGATTTTTTTTTTTTCTACTTTCCTCTTCCTTATGGTATTCCAAAAAAGGGAGCAGCCCCCGAACCCTGAGCTCCTAACTCCCCACCTACATTCCCATCTGTGGGCTCACTGGTAATCTCTTCTTCCTCTCTTAACAACTTTTTCTTTTTATTTAAAAAACACCTCTTGCTAGAGGTGCCAATATTTTTGGAATCCTCTGCAAATGCCTGTGGCCTCAGCAAGCGTGATCATTATATCTTCGTCCTACCGTTTCAGCACTTACACCAGGGGCGGCAGGCAACACATTGGTTGGAGAAAATCCATTTTCTGCAATTTTTCTTTGAAAGCATCTTTTGGTGAGAAAAATAAATAGACCTTCCACATGACTGCACTTATAAATCACGTTGTTTACATAATGAATTAGAGTTTAAGTAGAGAATGGTGGTTTTTAATCTTTAAGCTCTCCAACTTTTGACCGATTTAGTTAGTTCATCAGCATAACCAGGTTAAGTCTCCCAGATTACAAATTAGCTTCATTCTCCCTCATCGCTGCTATATATTTTTTGACAAATTATGGAAAGAACACCCAGTAATGGGATCTTTGTCAGTTGGATTCCAAATGAATCAAAACTACGAGGAGAACTACTCAATAGAAGCAGTTAAATGTTCAAATAATGTGACGGTGTTATCATCATTTACTCATGAGACAGTTTCCACATGCTTTTCAAAATGATGTTATTCTGCTTTCAGGAGAGAGGGCCATTGCAGCTACTGTAGTAAATTTTAAAAGGAAGAACAAAGCACCTAAGACCACACATATGTGAAAAATCACAGTAATGCTGTGGCTATATTAAGCAAAGCAAAGTTTACTTGAATGTTATTGAGAGGTGAAAGTGGGAAGGAACTCAATGAGTTTAGGAGATTCAGCACCAGTCTTGGAGATGTTTAGAAATCAAGAAGCTCAGGAGATCACTGCAACAGGAGGCAGGACAGACATAAAGGGCCTTGCAACCTAGATGGCTGAGTTGGGGTACTGCTTTCATTACTACCACCAGCACCAACACTGGTATAGTGACTCTTAAGGATTTATAGTGACTCATTTACTCAAGATCCGGTATAGCATGCCACATTGATTGACATTTCTTGAAGAAAATGGACAGGGAGAGAAAAAAAAGCAGTCCTTGTTGTTTTCATAGTACATAGCATTCACTTGGAAATTTTCTCCCACCAAAACACTACACATATGATCAGATCATTTCCTAATAATTTTCCATTAGGGAGAGGCCTTGAATGCTGAAAAGTAAAAATAATATTCTCAAAAAGAATACTTTCAGCCAAATAAATGAAGTCATCCTTTAATTTTAAACTGTAAATTATATTTGTTTTTTTTTCTTTTGAGAATAGGTTTACAGATGGAAATTTTAGATTGCATATCAAAGAACACTCACTGTCCTTCTCATTTTTTATCTTTTCTGGAGAAAAGATGGAACTGGATTCCACCACCTTCTCTTCTTCTTATTTAAAACAGTCACAATATGAACTCCTATCATATTACTGTCTCAGAATTTTGCTGAAGATATCTGGAGAAATTGAGACTTAAGTAAGAACTATAGTTTATTGGATAGCTTATGCCTTAAAATTAAGACACAGAAACATAGGTCTGATACTAAAACACTACTGTATTTAATGTAGTGGAAATGCTTCAGAAGGGACTACATTATCTTATGATGTTTTAAAGGGCTTTGATTAAAAATATCAGCTTCTGTTCTTCTGCAGCATATAGATATAAAAAATATGGGTTGCTTCTCTGTTGAACCTCCAACATGCAATGGAGGTAAACCTCTTGTAGCTTATTGTGATCTCCACCCCCCGCCTCATAGAAGGCGAAGACAGGCAAAAGTTTAATTATTTTTACTTTTAAGTAGTTTGGAATCTAAATAAATCTGAGTTGCCAAATATAAGCACTTTTGTGTATATTTTCCTCCCACTTGTTTATTTGTATTTTTTACGTCTCATCAAACCTAAGAATTTTAAAGTCTCTGGCAGATAACAACAATGTCTACCAGAGAAAGATTGGCCTGGGGCAGATTTGCCTGGGCTATCAGGAGATCTCTAAACAGGCTAGGTGAACTTCTGCAATTTCTAACTGACAGTTGGCTGCTGGGGTAGCATCCTTTGACAAGTAGCCCAAAGGTGAGTTTCAGGGATGGGCCAGCTGCCACACAGACAGTAGCAGAATTCTTCTCAGTCCTTTTTATTTTTTCTCTTTCTTACTTTTTCAGACTTCTGACAGTCTTCCTTTTACAGTTTCTCTCTCAGTGCCCTTCCAGAAAGTACCCTTTGGACCCTTTTCTTTAGCTCCTAAACCATCATGGAAATAAATCTCAACTCAGTTTTGTTCTGATTAATGAAACAGACATGTTGGTGACGTGTTGGTGACATGGAGAATATTTGTATCTTAAATGAAGAATGTACTAATTCAAATGAGACAATGAGTATGAAATTTTTCTGTTTGTCTACTCTAGGCAGCAACTTTGTCTTATACAATTTGCTTCTCTGCTTACCCCAAGTAGCACAACTCTTTCTCTTTCTCTGTTGCTCTGTCTCTCTCACACACACACATGTACACACAGACACACATACACAGAGAATCCCAACAGGATAGACAATGTTTTGACCAAGTGAATCGGTCATACATTGTTGTCTTCATCCATTCAATTTATACATCCAAGAGTATTTTTCAGTCCCCACTGGAAATGGGGTAGTAAAGGAAAACTCTGCCTTCACATAGCTTATATGTATAAATAGGAGAAACAAACACACAAACACATGAATATGTAATATGAAGTCAGGTGGCTGTAAGTGCTATCAAAAAATAAAGCAAGGCAGAGAGATAATGGTGTTTCCAGGAAAGCTATCTTTGAGGAAATGGCATTTGACCAGAGATCAACTGAAGTGAAGGACTGAGCAGTATAAATGGGAGCAGCAAGTGCACAGAGGTGCAGGTGTGAGCTGTGTGCCTTTGAAGAGAAGCAAAAGGTCTGAGTGGCTAGAGTTGGGTATACTAGAAGGAGTGTGGTTGAGGATGAAACTAAAAAAAAATTTAACCTGGAGGGCAGAGCACTGAGGACATTATAGGTCACAGGAAGAATACTAACTGTCATTTTCCATATGATCTTATTCTAAGGAATTAAAGATTTTTGAATAGGGGAGTGTCATGATTGGATTTGCATCTTTAAATGATCTTCTTAGTTTCTGTGTGAAGACAAATTTTAAGAGGGCCAGGATGAGAAGCATAGAGGCCAGTCAGAGGGCTAGTGAAATATTCCACAGAGAGATGATGGTGCTTAGATAAAGATGGCAATAGCGGAAGTGACTAAAAGTGGTTGAATTTAGAATATATTTTTAGGCAGGATTTGCTGATGGAAGTGAAAGAGACAGAGTTAAAGTGGAGGGTAACTCCAGCTGGCACATGGCTGTGGTATTTCCTGAAATAGAGAACACGTGGGAGCCGGGGAATCAAGGGTTGCTCTGGATAAATTTGAGATGTCTACCAAGCACCCGAGGAGATGTCAAATAGACATTTGAATATGCAAGTCTGGAGTGTGAGGCTGAGGTTTTAAGTTTGGAGAGCATCAATTTGTAGATAAGATTTGAAGCCACATGATTGGAATAATTTAGCCCTGGAAAGCTTGAATAATGTCCAGTAGTCCAAGCATGAGAATGACAAGAGAAATGAAGTTAAAAAGAGCAGAACCGCCCAAAGTAGTGCCCAGTTACATGAGTTTCTATAGGAAAAATAAACTGTAAATAAATTATTACTCTAACAGCACTGAAAGGCTTCATATCCAACTTTAGTTCCTTCCTCATCTCTTTTCAGGCAACAACTTCCCAGGAAGTACAGTTTTGAATAAGGTGGTCTTCAGTCTACCTGATACAGCTCACAGTCTAGTAGGAAGATCTAAATAATGGCATCATAGCTTTGGGATAAAGAGAAGGGAGAACTAATTGAGAAGATGGCAGGGATAGCCTCATGGCATTTGTAATTTTGATCTGAAAGAATAAAAATTATTATCAGTTTCTTACAAGGAGGAAATGAGAAATGAACATTCAAGCAAAGGAATCTTGACATAGTTGAACAAGATAAATGCAGTTTCTTAAGCTTGTACATATATGTATGTATTTATTATTTTATGTGCCTTCTGGTCACGCAATAAATATATAAATGAATGGATGATGATATAATACCAAGGGAAAGCAATTTATAAGTGAAAGTTATTTCTATGTAAAGATTGTGACATGATCCCTTGAGTAGGAGAGAAATACGGGTCAGTTTGCTTTGGAGTATTTTAGCTGGTTAACAGGGCTAAATTTGATTCACAAAGACTTTATTTACTTTGCAAGTTGACAATATTTTCTGCTTTTCATTCATCTGTCTTTACCTCATTAGAGTTATGGAGGGGATCAGAAAAAAATGGGAGTGTTTATTAAATTCAAGCATGTCAAATTTTTATAAGTTCTGTCATATTTGTATGTTTTTTTATATCCTTTAAATAGAAAACTGTCCATAGAATTCATTCAGTCACATAACTTTGTGTAATCTGAAGTTGAAACTTCTATCAATTATGTTGTCACTTATTTAACTAAGGAGGAACTTTATTGAGATATTAAAACTACTGTGAAGTCAGTAATTTTACTTTTGTTTGAGTGACAATTCTGAGAAGAAAATTTGATACATAAAATTTATTCAGGTAATTGAACTAATTCCAAATGATATAATTTATCTTTTAAACACAGCTAATAGGGACTGAAACTGGAAATGTCATTCAGTGATGTTGAGAGTTGAAAGATTCATTTTAGGTAGAGAAAGTGTAGAAATTTTTAAGTCACTCCAGATTTAAGTAAAATCTAGGAAAAAAGACTGCATTTTCCTTAATATCAGCATAGATTTGTTAGAATCCCAGGTGGCGAGACTTCAATTTATTTGCATGAATGCATAGTTCAATAAGAAAAGACTCAAATTTAGTTGCAGTAAAACTGCTTAATGATTTCAAATATTACTTGTAATATATTAATATAACAGGCTTGAATATCTATAATGGAGTCTCTTTCATTTGGGTCTTAAGGGTGTTCTCAAAGCCACTAACGCTGAGTGCTAGGTACACACTGAAGTACCTAAGAGGAAAGCACTTTAGGTTAAAAGCACTTTCTCTCTCAGCCTCGGGTTAAAAGCTATTTCAGGATTCTGTTAAAGGCATTCTTTAGTCCTCAACTTCAGCTTAAAAGTGGCTTTGATGAAAAGTGCTTTGAGGCAGGTAAAGGATTTTATAATAAACCATATTAAGAGCTGGGGAATCATGTGGTTCTGTGGAAGCGTTGGCCAGCTCTGTGGAGGTGTGGTGGAAGCTCTGCTCAGGAATGCCCATTCCCTGTGGGCAGTTCTGAGCAAGGACATGCGCTAGTTATTCTATTCGAAGAAACCGAAAAACATTTCCAGGAATGTAATTGGAGTAAAGGGACTATGAGCCCAAATTAGTAGGACATGATGCACACATTTCCGAAAACATTTTGTCTCTTTTGGACTTCCAGTCAAATACAGTGTGTGTTTCTCACTTTTTATCTCCCATTGCAGAAAGGGACCATGCAATGACATTTCTAAAGCACTTGGTCCTGCCCTGAAGTTGTCCACAACATCGAGTGAACAGGCATTATCTGTGACATGCAGTTTTTTATGTTGCGCATTTTCTAGGTTCACTGCACACTATTCAGGTATGTTCTTTTTCCAGCTAAGAGAACTCTCTAAGAATGGGTAGGGGAGCTTAGAAGAAGAAGGGAGCACCTCAGCTGGATCTGCCTACTGAACTGGCAGAGTGATGCTCACCCCCCAGATGACCTCGTGTAAGAGTTGATATTAGTTGACAAAAGACAGAAGAAATTTTGAACACATGGAGGTCAAGGGGATTTCTGAGAGATGGCATATGGTACATAAACCCTAGCTAAGTCCCATGGAGTAGGGCTGATTTCTGTTAAGAAAAGAACATCAGACCTAAGGGAATGAAGAAATCGTCTCACCTTGTGAGATCCAAAGCCTAACAGTTGCTGTTTCAACTCCTTAAAAACCATACACACAGAGGTAGAGTGGGGGAAAAGAGCAGTTTTTTTCTGTTTCCTCTGGAAACACAGTGATTCTAGGGGCTCAGTAGGAACCGGAGAGACTGGATCACTTATGGGCAATTGGAAGGTTCTGCAGGCTTAGCAGCTCTCAGCAGTCCCTAGGCAGGGAAACAGCCAACTCTCAGAAGGTGCTGGATGCACAGTTGTGGTAAGGCACCTTCTTTGGATGCTGTGTAGACAATTGGGTAAGAAGGAGGAAAAAACAAAGTAGAAGAACATGAGGGGTGGAAGATGGTCCTCATCATATGCAACACATCCCATCCATTCCCATAAATAGTCAGGGAGACCTTAGAGACAGGAAGGATGATGAATGGTGATCATACAAGAGGGAACCATAGCCGTGACATTTGTGCCTCATAGTCACTGCTACTTCACTTATACCCGCAGCTGTTGGGTCTTTTGCCATTGAGATTATTCAAAAATTAAATAAAATTGTGTTTTGAGCACCAGTTAAATAACAAAGCCTTCTAAAATGTTTTCCTGTCCATCTTCTAGTGGAACCAGGTTTGAGAGGAATGCATATGATTTTCTTGAAGCACAACTTTTTTTTATGAGTAGCACTGATGTGTCTGATTTTGAAGAAAGCAAACAAGTCTCATTCATCTTTATGATCCCAGTATGCAGCTTATTGTTACTGCAATGCAAGTCATCAGTAAATGTTTGCCAAATAATAAAAATAAGTGTTGAATAACAAAACTGCCTTATAAAAAGTTTTCCTACAAATTCCTTAGCCTGGGGATTATACAAAGCATCTGCCACATACCCTTCTTATCACCAAACCCTTTACATTTCATCCAAGCCACTGTTCCTAGGCTTTCCTATAGCTGTGCACCTCAAATATCTTATCCACTTCTCCACAATCCAAATGTTTTAATTCAAGATTCAGTATAAAGACCAGAGAATAAGGAAACATTAATTTTTCTTTTACTTTTCTATTTGTAATTCTTCCAAATTTGTGACCTGAATGCTCCTTAAAGCATTTGACATTTGATATATTATACCATATTTTTTTACACATTTATCCTCCTTACTCTTTTCTTGGGGACCCTGCTTTATGTAAGTTAAACACAGTGGTTTAAAGAAGATACTTTGGCAATAGGCAACATGAATAATAATTAAAACTAAAACATCAAAAATGCAAGCATGTCTCTTCATCCCCATCATTGAGTAAGCCTGAAAACATGGTAAGCAGAGTGCTAAGCACAGAATGTTCAGGATGTGGACTTCCCTGGTACACAGTCACAAACTTACACCATAATTTATATGTTTTGCAATTTTCAGGATATCTTCTCTGCAATCAGGAGAAGGAATGGCATATTCTTAGTAGAATAGAATTAAGAACACAGTATAACAATTAATTTTGTTTTTGTTTTTTTGTTTTTGATACTGGGGATTGAACCCAGGGGTTTATCATTAAGTTTCATCCCTAGACTTTTTATTTTTACTTATTTATTTATTTTTATTTTGAGAAAGTACCTCATTAGATTGCTGATGCTGGCCTCTGCTTGTGATCCTTCTACCTCAGCTTCCTGAGTTGCTGGGATTACAGAATTGTTATTTGCTATGCTAATCACTCTTTGTATAATGTCAACATGACTAAGAGGTATTACCTGGAAAGCATGAAGAGATGATTTCATCACCTTGCCCAAATTTACAAAAAAGTAGTGGTAGAGCCAAGGTATACTTTGAAATCTACTAAAAATTTAGTGATCTTGATGGTTCTGCAATATACCATTTCCCCAAATAAAAAGAGAACACATCTCTTTCAAATATCATAGGAAGGGTTTTGTCTGTTCGTGATGTTCATTATCTCCTTGTTCCCCTATCCCACCATTATAATTTACCTAAGGCCAATAAAGAAAATAATTTTTGGTATGTTTATCTCAAGTGTGCTTTATATACTTAACCATCATGTAAAGTGAAATATATTTTTTGTGCTTGACTTTCACTTTCTCTCAAGACTGAGCTGTGTATTTTGTCAGATGTTTTTTGAGTCTGGACCTCAATCCGGGTCACAATAAAGGCAGCAGGTTCAGACCCTTCCCTAGCAAAGGCTCCCTGGACTGTTCCCAGCCTCCAGATGGTAGGCCTGATTGATTAGCACAGGCTCCTCCCAGAAGATCTCTGATAAGCATCTAAGGTCCAGGTCAGCACATGAAACTGATGCTCCACCACATGTTCACTGTAGCTTCTCAGGAATCACATTGGGAGGCCAGGAAGAACCCATCTACAGAAGCTCCCTCTAGGTTTTGCTAGGATTCACACTACAATTTCTGATTGTAGGAACCAATAGATGGCATAGGACAGTGTTTTCCACTAAGATTTTACCCCAAAAGCATTAATTGCCATTTCCAGAATTCCTCAGATACCACATCTCTTGTTGCAGTATCTTTTTGTCCTGGATCAAGTAAGTCTGTGGCACCTATTTTTCTCACTCTACCTCCTGCCCATCAGTCCTGTCTGAGGCCAAAGGCACTTTTACTTCTGTGGAGCCCTGGTCTGTGCACACATCTAGTCAGCTCCCCACCGAAGAGTCCTGTTAGTAACACTTCATACCACAAGGCATCTGGAGTTGAACACAATCTTACACAGAGATATGATTGTCTCTCCTTATATGCTTAACAGTATATTTCCAGCCAATGTCATTTGTCTTTAAGATTATTCACTCACTCACACTGTAAATACATGATTTTTCTAATTAAATAGGAATGCATGAAAGCACGTAAATAAATCTAGAAAATTTATGCTAGAGAATTTGAGGTATCTTACATCATTGGGAATTCTGTCTTTGATGAAGTGAGGGTCTAACCTTGCTTTTCTTTCTAAAATGTTTCTGACTTCTGCAACTGCTAATTATGTGAACAGATTTATAACCAAAATAGGCTCTCACTTCCTCTTTTGACATGTTAATTGTTTCTAAAAACATTCAATGATGCCCTGTCAAATTCTTTACATAATATTGAATGGTCTTCTATGCTAATTAAATTTTTTTATCATAGAAAAATTGTAACATGCTCAAAGGCCCAGTGCATTTGAAATTTACAGTCACAAAAGACAAACATAATATCTTGCTGAGTATGTATATGAGGTGGTGAAAATGATGAGGGAGTCGAAGGGAGTGATGGCTTTTCTGACACTTAGATGATTTGGAATTTCCAGATATTAAGATATCCTTAAAGTGTTATTTTCAGATTATCTGCTTTCTTATGTCTTAGCCTCTAGTTGTCAGATAGATTCCTTCATGGTGAGGTTAACTGAGGCCGGGCTTCTTCCGGCTCCATCTTTTACTCCTAAGAATTTGAGATCTAAGTTCAAAGGAACATATTAGAAGTGATATATTCAAGTTAATGGTTCTCACATGTGTTTAACTTGGATGACATCTCCTGTAAAATTTCCCTCCTAATATGGATAAGAAACATGTTGAAAGAGAATGAAACTTCTCTTCCGCTCTTCATTTTTGAGAGTTACATCTTCTGTAAACATCAACTCTATAGTAGTTCTTAAAAGCTATCTGCACAGACACAAACAAAACCTGGTTCAGTGATTCTGTGCGTCTCAGGAAGGTACCATAAGGGGCAGTGTCAAGATTCAGTTTAGGTGTACAGGTTATACTTTGGGGCAAAGTTCAAACCAGTAAGTGCATAATAAATTTTCTTGAAAACATGGAACAGATTACTCACAATTTATTTTGTTTTCACATCAAACCATATAACTTATAATAACAATAACTATCCATGATGTTATTGTCAAATATATCAAAATCTCTTATTCCACTAATTTTTATTAACAAGAGGACAATATTTACTACATATTTGGGGATATGCTAATAAGAACTTTTTTCCATTTTCCTTTTAAAAATTAATATGGGAAATGGGCACATGATATTTGGCTTTGTATTTCTCCAATAAATCCCAGTTTAATTATTAGATATTAATGCTCTCCATCAGCTAGCTTTATAAAGTGATCCTAATATTTTTAATGAGATATCAAAGGTACAATTTAAACAGACATTTAAAAATAGAGCAGACTTAGGTCATAGTGTTGTGTAGGAAGGGCACTGAACTCTTGGAAAAAAAGTTGAAGAAGGCATGTAATATAAAAAGATATTTCTTTTTTATAAACTTTAAATTTCTCTGAATTTTTTTCTTTACTGAGTCTTTTCCCTAAGCTACTATTAAATTGTGAAAGTACATTTTCACAAAACCTGCTTTATAAAAAGAATAGCTGATTTGGGGCGGGGGAGAAAAGTTTTCTTATTTCTCTTTTGTGTTTTGTTTTTCTTGTGTGAGAGGAAAGTATTCAGAACATCTTTTTAAATAATGAAGACAACAATAAATGTTCCCAGGAGAATAAGGAAGCAGAGAAGGGGCCTTATTTGACTTGTCTGTGATAAGGCACTTTGGAGCTCTAGTTTTTATGAGTTGAAGAAAGAGATACACACAACACTTCAATCCTTCTATTATGACAGTTTATGCTTCCTATACAGCTTATTTAACTCAAATGCCTGGGAAATAGACACAATTACCACCTTATGGAGTGCTACTTAACTTTAAATGTTCCCTACAGATTAGAAACCCACTTCATCAGAATTTATCTCAGTTTCTCAGGAATTAGTTTTTTTTCCTCTTGGCTTTCAAATATTCCTACACAATTTTAAAATTTAACCCCAGATTGCTTAGCCATAACTATAATAGAAAAAGAAAGAAAAAATTCCCACACTACTGGAGTCTGTTCACAAGAGTTCCTATGAAAGAGCTGTGTCCTCTGCCCATGTACACTTTAATCATTCACTCTTTCAGCTGTTATCAATTTAAAACCAATGAAACTCCCACACTGAGTCCATTTGAGCAGTCAATTTTAATATCTCGAGGCATCTGTAGTTATTCTGAATTGGCTGCAAAAGCAGAACTAACAAGTTAAGCTCTAACCATAAGTCGACATCAGGCTGGTAAACCATACATCAAACACAGACAGTTAGTCAATACTCCAGTATGAAAAACCAACTAGCATTTTTAAGAAGAGCAATATATTCATAATATGTTTGGCAGTCTGGTTTGCATTTCTTCCTCGATGGCTATGCATTTAGATTTCTAGTCAAAGGGTGGTTCTCAAGCTGGCAGAGAAACAGGTTTGAAAGAAAACTGGTCAGTTTTCTGATTTGAGGGTTATATTTTTTAATAAGAATAAAAAAAGATGGGGGAATGTGATTTTAGTGTATAAGAATCTAGAAAGTGTCTTAAATGGTTGCTTTTTATAAGAAAACTCTTTCAACCATATGTTCTGGATCTTTGAGCCCAGTCCTACTTCAAATATTATGTCACTGTCAAGCCATGTGTCTCAATTTTGTGTTTGGAAAATATGGTTGCTAGAAATACCTCCTTCCCTCCCAGGAGTGACTCCATGACAGGACTTTTGCCTCCCATAGAGAGAAGACAATGAAGAAGGAGGAGTATTCAAACAAGATCAAGGTAGTCATCACTTCAATCAAATCATTTCCAAATTTCAGGGGCTGGGAGCCCTGGATGGGGAGGAGAGGGAGGGGGGTGTTTATGACATGGATGCCTATTCCCAGGACTCTTTCATGTACTTCTTCTATTTTATCTTCAAAAAGAAAGGACATATTAAAAGGAAATATCTAAGGAGGAGCAATACTACATAAAGTTTATGTTTTTCAGATCTGTTGCCCCAGAAAATGCTTTGATAAAATACACTTAGAGCAACATACTCAGTTTCAAAGAAAAGCTGTTAGTTACACCTTTCCATATTGCAATTTGACTAACATGGACAGATAATAAATTGTAATTCTCCAAATTCTGATACAGACTCCTCCTTCCCTCCCATAGGGAAAAAAGTAAACAAACAGAAAATACAGGAAACATGGAGTTCTTTTACTAATGATTAAATTCAACAGGGGTTATTTTTTGATTGCTATCATTTTTGTTTTGAGATGGGTTCTCACTAGGTTGCCCATATTGGCCTTGAACTTCTGGACTTAAGCAATCCTACTGTCTCAGTGTCCCAGGTAGTAGGAATCACAGGCACATTCCATCACTAACAGCTTGGGACTAGTTGATTTTTACTATCACTAATCAAGTAGGTATAACAAGCCACCAGGGAGATATTTTTATATTGAACAAAATTTGAGCCCCCCCAATAAAATGACATACATTTTTTTATTTTCGTCCTTGTAAACTGATGAAATACTGTTATTTATGATAGACATAAATTTGGGGGGAAAAGATTCATAGGCCAAACTGTCAGTGATACTAAACAACACAAAACAGCATCCTCTGAATCTTAGAATATGTCTAAATGAAATGTTGACATTAATATTTCCTTGCTGGTTACAGTCTAACACATCTGTTGAATGTGGTTCTGGTAAGGTGAGCTGGCTGTAGAAAGTCTGATTTGCACCATCCCCACAGATACCCTCAACATACACAGGACATGGGCTCTTAAATCACCCTCATGCCAGGAGTGAGGAAGGCATCAGACCTCCTGTCTGAAATGCCAAGGAAAGTTCAATGTCCCAGTTCATATGAAGCACTTATTTACACATTTGTTCAAATTATCAATTTCTAGGACAGGATGAAGTTCTGCTCTAATCTCTCTGAATTGCCTACCTTCATATAACATGAAATCATCAGCCTGCACTTTATGTGAAGTATAGAATTATAAAAATTATAAGAGAAATAGTCAATATCTGCACCAAGTTTGGATTCTGTTCACAGCATCTACAGAAATCTAGAAAAGCCAATAAGAACTAGGCTGAAGAAGCTCCCATTGTCTGCAAAGCTGACTTTAGGTGTCACAAGGGGAGGCTGCAGGATGTGGGATGAAAACACCTGCAGGAAAACAGCAGTACATCAATAATAAATGCTAACTTTTAAAACAGGACTTCTTTTGAGTTCTGACAAGGGCATTGCATATTTTTCTTTAGTAGTTTCACAGAGGAAAGGCTTAGGATGTGATTAGAGAATTAAAATGGTCATGGACCACTTCTCCAGAGGGTAGCAGCCTTCTGACACCAGAAGGAAACATCAATTTACCTGTCTTGTAGTCATTTGTGGCTGATTGAAAATATATGTTTTGGAGAGCATTAGTCACTATGGCTTGTCCAATGTTAGAAGTGGAAAAGGAGGAGGTTTTTGTACCTTTTGTACACACACACACACACACACACACACAAACACACACAAACAAAAGATCAGATTTAATGTACAGGAAGTTTAAAACATAGTTCGTATTCACATGTTGAAAGCAGGCCTGCCTCCACCTATTACTGTTCCTTATTGATGTACATGTCTATTTCTTTTACTTCTATGACAATTTGAAAGTCCTTAAACTGGAAATTTCAAATACAATATTTTGAATTATCATCAGAATTTGAATAACCATGTAGGGTATACCAAAACTCTGGTCCATAGTATGTAAAAAGCTAGCACCTACTGCCAGGGCAAGAGCTAGTATGGGGTTTAGATGCCATGTAACTAAAATCAAAACATTAATTTTTTTCTAATATTTCACTGATGCAGAATGAATGGACATTGGAGGGCCTATTATACATGTAAGTCACCATCTCAATTTTATATTCCAACTAATGTCTGTATAAAAAGGTCTCTTCCCATATGAAAATAAATTCTTGAACCATGGGGAAACCAACTTGTTATTCTGGCTCATTTTTACCCCTTACTTAATACAGTCCCATTTCTGGACCTCATTTTCTTTCATTGCTCCAAAGTTAATCTGCTTTTAATATCTCATAAGACCTGGATCATTTCCTCCATGGATAACAAACTTTTCAAAGACACAGGCTTAACCTGTTACCCAGGTGCACTTTGCCCCAACATTTTCTGTCTCTCACAGTGACCTGTATTTTATTATTGAACCAAAGCTGGCTATGTGGTACTCTATTACCAACACATTTGCTCCAGGAGCCCTTAAATAACAGAAACTGCCTGGGAACTACTAATGCAAAGGAACCAGGAAGCTTTGGGGCCAAGATAAAGAAGCTTAAGGTTGACTATTAATTTTGGCTAATATTAAATCATGACATAGCTCACACGTAAGGATCACAGTTCACTTATAAACCATAAAGAAGTTTAAAGAAAAGAAGATTTACAAGATATTTTTAAGCACATTAGTGCATATTGTGGAAGTATTTCAGGCCCTAGCAATGATAGACCCATGGCCTAGTATATAAATTCAAATAAAGTTATTCTCAGACTAACACTGATCCAGTGACAAAGTTGGAGCATGTCTCTACTCAAAGCTACATTGCACTGTTGTGCATATATATTTTGCTTAAATTAACAGTGTGACAATAAGGTTATACTGTCATACATTAGCTCTAATTAATTATTTAAAAATACTTTCCTCTTAATAATTTTGCTATTCATAAACATGACTTTTTGCAGAAAGTTTAGGCCTGATAACTTGTATCTGCAATGTGAGTGAAAATTCTTTCTTTGCTTCTCAATATAATTGACACATTTTACAAAAGTTCTATAGTTTTTCAAAAACATTATTTTCTTTTTTTGACAGAAACCTTAAATAATTTGTGTGTCTGTGTGGGTAATTACTTAAATATTCCAGCAACTCTATGACACTATGTAAGCGAGAGTAATGAGCTCATGTCCATTGATGTATGACGACTACCACAATACAAATTATCAAAAAGATAAATATAATCCAATCTCAATTTGTTAATGCACTTTCCTTGAAGTGTGTGAGTTATTTCTGCCTTTCCTAGACACATGCTTGGATTGATTTCTCAAATTTTAAACTAATATTTGGGATAATGGTTTCCTGGTGTCATCTTGATTATAATTTCCTCCATGACACTAAGAAGAAAAGAGGGAAAGAAAGGAAGGAAATAAATTTTGGAAAGATGAAATAAAGAAAAGAAAGGAAAGGAGAATCAAGAAGTGAAGAAAGGGAGAAACCAGTGGTTGAATGGCAACAATAAGCTGAGCAGTAGTTGAATGGCAAAAATAAGCTGGGCACTGAGAGAGGTTCTTTTTTTATATCATTTAAACTAAACTCAAGTACATATCATAGGGGGGAAATCCATTAGCCATATGTTTAGTTAGGTTGCTGATAAATGAAAAAATCCAGTGTCAAACCTGCCTTGGTTGAATTCTCAAATTACTTCCAAATACACTAAAATTTTTTCTCCTCAATTTTCTTTTTCTTTCTTTTTTTAAAAAATACCTTTATTTTATTTATTTATTTTTTTATGTGGTGCTGAGGACTGAATGAACCCAGTGCCTCGCACATTCTAGGCGAGCATTCTACCACTGAGCCACAAACCCCAGCCCCTCAATTTTCTTAACCATAAAATAAAGTTGAAAACTTTCTGTCATCAGAGTTATTCATTCCATTTATCAAGAGTCTAAAGGGTATTCTGCATCCCTTAAAAATACATGACATTTGAGGAAGGTGTTGGAGCCACTGACAGATCACCCTAAGCAAAACCATCTCATTGATAAAGCTCTACTCATGCATTTAGAGCTCCACCCAATCTATGTGGAGCATCATTCTTTAATAAAAATGAGTAACCATGCCTATAAGATATTTGAACAAAGGCATTAGTTTATTAGAAATAGAATGAGACAAATAAATCAACGTATGGTAGGTAACTTTGATGATTCAAGACATAAAAAAGAATGTTTTAAATAAAAAATCAAAAGTCCAAAACAACAGCAAATTCCAATTTATGTCCTCAGATGAATGTTAAGAACACATTTGTGTGTGTGTGCCTCTGTGTGTGTGTGTACCTGCACTTAGTATGCATGGGAGTAGAATGGTCAACAAAAGATTTATATGTGAGAGAATGAGATTTACAAAAAAAAAAAAAAAGTTAAATAAAAGAAAAAATCTAGAAAAATGAAAATATTATTGATAAAATAAGAAAATTAATGTAAATAATGGGAAATAAAACAATTCTTTCAGAATATGAGAATAATAAGATTGAATAAAATAATCCATTCTGATGATTTAATATTCACCTAATAAATACCTCAAAAGAGGAAGCACAGCAGTCAGAGAAACATATCAACATAAACAAACAAACAAAAATGGAGAAAAATTACATAGTTGAAAAAAATACTACTTTTTTTTTTCCAATACTGAAAATTGAACACAGGGAGGTTTACCACTGTCCTTCATCCTCAGATCATTTTATATTTTATTTTGAAACAGGACCTCACTAAGTTGCAGAAGCTGGCCTTGAATTTGTGATCTTCCTGCCTCATTCACCTGAGTAAGAGGGATCATAGGTGTGTGTCACCTATACCATCAGAGAGTTATAATTCTTTTTTAGAGTCATAAGTCTTGAAATTAAGTGCTAAGAATAGATTTAAAAATTTTGTTAACTACATACATTATCTTGATGACAAAATCTCAAAATAAATCCAAAATAGCCAATGATTTTGAGAGAAAAAAATTCAAAGTAACCATTAGTGTTTAAAAATGGAACAATTATGACTGAAACATGCAAGTCTGTCTTCTAAATGCAAAGGAATTTAACAACCAACTAAAGTATTGATCAAGTGTGTGGGCATACTGAAGGTATTTTTCTGACCTATGAGGTCTCAGGTGTTCTAAACACATGAAAGAAGCCTGTCACAGAGTAGAAGGTATTTAAATGAGAAGTAAAAACCATGGATTCAGAGGACAGCAAATACAGCTGAAAAGCAGTGAAAAGAAATCACAGGGTAACAACCCTGGAAAGTAACCAATCCAAATTGGAATAAGGATTGAAAAACATTAGAAGATTTTCAAAGGAAAAAAAGAGCAGAACATTGAAGACTAGACTGGGAAGATGAAAGCATTTGATAACATAAAGACCTAGAAAACATGAAAAAATAAAATAAAACTCTGTTGGGGAGGAAATTTGTACAAGAATGTTATAATCAAAAAATAAGCCAAGCTAAAAGATGATATGATTTTAAGTGAATGGTGGAGCTTGCAGTTGAAAGTAGGAATATCATTCCTTGTTATATACCCATAAATTACAACTTTGGACTTACAGATATATTAATCCTATATTTCTTGGACAAAGATTCTGTCATATTTATATGTTCCAAGTAAAATTGATTATTGGTTTTGTTCACAATTTGATCCAAAATACGGAAAAAATCTTAGATGTGGGTTTAAATTAGAATAACATTATTAATATGACTCTCACATGTGAAATATAGGAGCATCTTTTTCACCATGATCAGGGAATTACTTTTGAGTGTCACAGGGGTTATGATATTGTAAGAACAGAGAAGGAAGTCTAAAAGCATTTCAGTAAACAACTTTACAATTGATAATATGCCATTATCAATTTTTTAAAAATTTAAACTTTTTGAATGCACCTACTAAAGAATTATAATTATAGAGACAAGTGAAGGTAGTATAAATTTTTATGATAGAGAAGTATAATAGAAAAGACAGAGGGGAGACAGTAAGACCAGCTGTTCTGACCATGTGTATTTGAGGAGGAGTAGAGAGGAGGCATGGTAGAACTGAGTCCAGTTCATTCCTATTACATCAGAAATATGAATTAATGTCTAAGACTGATAAATTATGATATTATAGCATTAAAGAAAAGAAAGACACTGACAGACACAAACCACCCTGCACCCTAGATAGTATAGATATGGAGCCAACCGCTAGGAGAGCTAAAAGTAGAAACCGAAGTGGTGGCTCCTCAGAGCAAAACTGGGACTAGGCTGAAAAACATTGCTTTTTAACATATACTTCTGAATCTTTAAGTAGATTGTCTACTTTACAATATACTGATTAAAAATTGAACTAGTATGACATTAATTTCAGTTTCCACTAATGTCATGGGTTTTGTTCATATTAAGATGAATAAAACCACTTTCCAAATATACAATCTTATTTCTTTTGATATTTGGAAATAGTATTCATAGATAAAAAGGTTGTTATCTTTTCTAAAAACTATATTTTTGAGTATGTCCTTTTTTTGAAGTCAGTGCTATTATTTAAATGATTACTTGTTTGGGGAACTGAAGTAATAATTTGCTAGTATTAGCCATACTGACTTATGTAGAAGATGTGCACAAGCACACCTACTATCCTAAAGTGTACCCTTGTGCCTATAATCTCCAAATTAAACTGATTCAAGTTGTGTTTCCAGTGAGATGGTCAATGTAGTAAAATAATACATATACAAATGTTGTCATCCCCTTGGCAAACATAAATGCACTCAGGGAGCTTTCCAGAGACTGTCACTGCAGTGGCAGGATGATTGCTATACTCACCTGATCTATTAAGGTCCCACTCCCCAGTGACCTATCTCCTTCAGCCACACCATCCTTGTCTATAGTTATCAACCAGTTAATCCATATCAGTGAGGTTACAACTATCATAATCTATTCTTTTTCACCTCTGAACCTTCTTGCATTTTCTTACACATGAACTTTTGGGGGATACCTCATATTGAAACCATAACATGGTCATGGTGGGTGAAACTCAAGCAGCCATTTTGGATCATTAAGTGTTATACTAGGAAAGCAGAGAAATAAGGGAACACAAACCTAAGTTTACACAACTTCAGGAGGCAGAGATTCTCTGTTTTAGTCAGTTTTTCTTTCTTTCTGCTGTGACTAAAGGACCTGACTAGCACAATTGTAGAAATGTTTGAGGGTTCATGGTTTCAGATGTCTTAATCCATAGAAGCCTGGCTCCATTTCTCTGGGCTCAAAGTTGAATATCATGGCAGGGGAGTGTGGCAGAGGGAAGAGCTCACATCATGGTGATCAGGAAGCAGAGAGAAAGAGACACCACTGGCCAGATACAAATATATATCCAAAGCCATATCCCGATTCCCATCTCCTCCAGCCACACCCCAGCACTTCAGTTACCACTCAACTAGTCCCTATCAAGGGATAAATTCACTGATTGAGTTAAGATTCTTAAAACCCAATCATTTTCCCTGTGAACCTACATGTGAGCTTTTGGGGGACACTTCACATCTGAATTATAACATTCCCTAATATTTTTTTTTTCACTCTAGACTTCTGGCAAATGAATAATATTTGGGATATTTATTGCAAACAAAGCTAGACTTAGTAACATCTTCCTTTCCCTATGTAGGACAGTATTTATGATTGTAATGTGTAGCAACTTCAATATGTAAGGCATGAAGAACCATGAAATGGTTTCACACTCTCTTTCCTTGTAGAGGAAACATAGCTTTACTGCCCCCAATACACACACACACACACACACACACACACACACACACACACAATGATTTCTTTCCATTTACCAATCAGAGATATCTGCTGGATCTCCACCACCACCTCCACCATCCTTGGCATTGCAATGTATACTTGTCATTAGTCATACTAAAGAATTTAGAAAACATAACACTATTGAGGGACAGTTTTCTGATCTAGATTCTGGCAACTGCAATCCCAAATTGGCCAAGTCTCCATAAGTCCAAAAACTAGGTTTTGAAGAAAGGGTTTGTGACTTAATTTAAAATGTGTGATATCAGGGCAATTTTTTTATATAATGTTCTTTGTGGACATGAGTCTGATGGGTGTTATTAAGTACAGCAATTCCTGCCTCCCACATGGATAATCAGTAAAGCCTGGCTGAATTCAAAGCTCAATTCTCTCAAATTCTTGATACTACTATATAAAAGAGCACACACTTAGATTTTTTTTTTCCTGGTAGTGGGGATTAAACCCAGGGGCACTTAACCAAGTCCCTAGCCCTTTTGAATAAGACAGGGTCTGGCTAAGTTGTGTAGGGCCTTGCTAAATTGCTGAGGCTGGTCTTGAACTTACAATTCTGCCTCAGCCTCCTGAGATGCTGGGATCACAGGCAAGAGCCACTGGCAATACTTGGGTCACTTTGATCTTAAATAGACACTTCTCAGGAGAAGTGCAAATTGCCAAGAAATACATGAAAAAATGTTCACCACCTTTAGCCATTAGGGAAATGCAATTGAAAACTACATTGGGATTCCATCTCACTTCAGTTAGAATGGCCATTATCAAAATAACAATAGCAACACGTGTTGCAAGAATGTAGTGGAAAGAAACCCTCAAACACTTTCCGTGGGTGTGTAAAATAGCATAGTCATTATGGTAAACAGTATGGAGGTCCTGAAAAAAACTAAAAATAGAACTACCATATCATGTAGCTATGCCATTCCTGTGTATTTATTCAAAGAAAATGAAGTTAGTACACAAAAAAGCACCACCATACCCACATTTATTGCAGCACTATTCTCAATAGCCAAGATGGAATCAGCCTACAGATAAATGAGTCAATAGATATACGGATACAGAAAATTGTATATATGTACAATGGAGTATTATTCGGCCATTAGAAGAATGAAATCCTGTCATTTGCAGGAAAATATATGAAACTATAGGTCATCTTGCTATACAAAATAAGTCAGACATAGAAAGACATGTATTATATATTTTCTCTCAATTATGGAACCCCCCCCAAAAAATAGACCTGAAAGTAAAAAAAGAACTAGGAAGGGATCAGGGGAGTGGGGACAGAGGATGGACAATATCAGTGTGTGATATATACATATATGGAAATGTCACAGTGAAACCCACTAATCTGTACACTTATTGCTTGTTAATAAAAGAAAAAGAGGAATACAGTTATGGACCTGTAGGAAGCATAACTGCAGGGCCCAAACTGGGAAGCATAGTTTCTTATCTTTGGCAATGGAGGCCTTTTATTCATATCTAAAAGATAAGGCAGTTTAAAAAATACGATTCAGATTCTTTAGCCAAATGCACTGCAGATCAATTTTAAAGGAAAAAGAACTCTATACACTCTTGGTGAAAATGAAAATTAGTATAGCAGCTGACCCTACAGTAATATAAATAACTTTGTGAGTCGTTTTGCTTGGGGGAATTTAACCATTTAAACATTAATCATCAATTTTTTTCATGTGGTTTTTCTTTACTGATTTTTTTCTAAATCTCTGCTTTAAACAATAATAATAATGAAAAATAGGACTAAATTACTAAACTTGACTGGCCAGATCCTTTTAAAAATTGGGTCAGTGCCTTTTACTCAACTGAAAAAAAAAAAAAAAATCTCAGTGAAAGCTTTGAGAAAAGTTCATAGTTAAATTTGAAACAAGTCCAAGAAGTGACTACATTTGCATAACTTGATCTGTATTTGGAAAAAAAATTCCACTGAAGACAACAATGGAAGCTTATCAAATCAGAATTTCACATAGATTTTCCATAGCCCTACTAATGAATACTGACTCATTGGTCAGCTATGGTGAAAATTTAATGGAACTCTGAGATAGGAAATGAATGCATTAGAGTGTGTTCAGCGGTTCCATTGCATCAGTATGAAGACTGCATTAAGCATCTAGTTCCTCTGCTGCTTTCTGAGACCAATTCTAGGGAACTGTCAAGGGTTATTAATTCTTTAGCATTTTGATTGGAGCTAGACCCTATCACTGAATTAAAAACTCTTTTATTTTGCCATAGTCATAAAAAATTAGAACTTATGTAAAATTGGGATTGTTTGTGCTGCTAATCTAGTTTTATTTCAAGATGGCAGGTAATCTACAACTGAATCCTTCCTAAGGAAAATAAAAATCTACAGGATAAAGTCTAAGGTAGAATTGAAGATACTAGTATATTACACTAGTATATTATTGTATGAAGTCGATGTGTAGTGAGCCAAATGTGCTCTCAGTATTTCCATTTAACAGATGGGAAAGCTGAGGCTCAGAAAGTTCATAAATTGTTTAAAGTCAGTATGCATAATAGAATAATTGTCAAGGTCTAAATTCTAACTACTTCTAATGCCAGGGACCATGTTTTTTTATTTTTATTTTTTTATAGTGAAAAGGATGATTTGGTACAGATATTTTTCTCTACCTTGGATATATTTAAAAAATTATCTCATTATTTCAGTTTACATTGAGCTCTGGGCCCTTCAGTAGAGTGTAGTCATATTTTTATGACAATAGTTTGCCTCGGACTTTCTTCCTAGAACTTATTTTAGACTCTTATTTGGGTGATTAAATAATATTGTTCAAATCAGGACACTTCTGAGGCTACTGTTATTAGATATGCTAGGGACACCAGGACTACACTGGGATGTACTGGCACATGGGACTTTGCAGTCATTTGACCAGGCCACCCACTAGGATACTTCTATGCTGCTTCTGGTACAGAATTCCTATCTGCTGAGTTCAAAACTAGGAATTGTTTTCAATGATCCCATGAGGCCATCTTTATTTTCTCAGGGTTCTTTTTCTAGACAGCTATTTTTTCCTCTGTTATAGAACAGAAAATTTAATAAGCAACCTAAGAAGAATAAATTATCCTAATGTTCCTTTAGAGCAGATTGGCTGTGGACATGGAGGCGCATTCACTTATCACAGCAACAATACAAGTATAAAACTTCTGTACCTTTAATAAGTCCTTTTTCTTGCAGAGTTTTCAGGGAAGGTCTTCGGGTAATAAACTTCTTTAATCGGCTTTTAACTCTGTTTTTGTCGCTTGTATCAGAAGCACTATGATGTAGTCTGAACACTGGAGATTAAAAACAAAGTCAGAGGCTCTCAGTAAATTTCTCCTTTATGATTATTACTTTATGCAAATATGAATAGAAAACAGTAGTTATAGAAAAACTACCTGAATTAATAGCTCAGGCCCTTCTCTGTATATAGGGCATATGGGTAAAATTCGACCACATGAAAGTATTAGTATGACTTCAACATCAGGGTGCAATCAGAATATGGGTAGCTCCAATTATACACAATTAATTTTCACTTTCATTTCTTTATATTTAGCATAATAACTTTTATCTAAATAATTTTATATCTGTTTAAACACAAAATTATGGTCAGTTAGATTAAAATCCATTATCTAAATTGGGAGGGAATGATTTAGCATTGCTAATTGCAATTAATTCTGATTATATACTATCTATGAGTAATGCAGGTATTTTTGAAGGCTCTGTTTGTCCAAATAATTTTGTGAATCTTCTATTTTATGTTAATACAAACTGATTTTCTTTATTTTGGAAGCTGATATTTGTTACTTTCATTATTGATGCTCTGTTACCACAAAATTTAGGTGAAAACTGGACACATATTTCCCTCAAACATTTCTATGTCTTCATCAGTTCCCTATTCTCAGCCTTATTTTCAAATTCATATGTGTGTCAAATTCATTCCTGAACAAATACTTGCTGAATATCTTAATAATGATCATCAGGATCCATGCTACAGGCTGTGAATTAAATGAGGAATATAACACATAAGATCTGTATTTTCATTAAGCATAGATTCTGTACACATTCAAGGTGTCTTATTATTAGTTACTGATTATAATTTGTTGTATCTCTAAGGTAAAATAGATCCTAACTGGGTTTCTAATTTCTTAACCCACTTGTTCAAAAAATTCACATTTTGGGACACTTTATTAGGTATTGTTTTTAAAAAATTCAGTTCTCTTTATAAAAATCTGCCTGAGACTGTTAGAAGTCTTCCAATATTGGTCAATTGTGGGTATTTTGCAACTCCTTCCTCCAGCTTGGATCACAAAGCAGTTGTAAATTTGAGTTAGCAAGATGGGCAGTTAAGATGAAGTATAAAGCTAGAAAGGGGAGAAGGAGGAAAAGTCGTACCTGCATGTTGACTGGGAGAAGGGTGGAGTTTAAATGGTAAATTAGGTTCAGAGTTTTGGATAAGACATGGGACTAGGTGCTATGCTATACTGAATCAAGACAACCCTTGCCACTTAAAAGAACCAACATACTTTGTATTATCTTAACTAGAATTTCTTGACTATTGATATTTTAGGCCAAATAGTTCTTTTTGCAGGATGCTATCTCAGGCAGACTGTGTAGAATGTTGAACAGCCTCCCTGGTATCGATCCAACAAGATACCAGTTGCACCCGCCTCAGCTGAAACAATCAAAAATGTCTGTATACATTTCTAAATGTGCCCTGGGAGGAATGCAAAATTGTTCCATTGAGAATTGCTGCCTTAAACTGATGGGACAAGTTACAGAGTCCAGTAAGTTCTCTTTTATTGGTGCTAAACCATCTATCAGCACACTGGGAGAATGCAAAGGAAGTGTGAAAAGCAAAATGAAATCCATAAGTAGCATATGTATAATACACATAATATATACCCAATCTATCACCAATCTATCATAAACTATCTGTTCATTAAATGAATTGGTAATAGGCAACTGTTACCTATTACCTATTACAAGTGAGAAAGGTGAATGGATCTACAGCTAGAAAAAAGTTAGGACTCACTGCTATAGATAACTTCCCAACTAGTGTGTCTGAAGAATGGGTTATGTAATACTCAGCACTCAGCACTCATGGTAATAAAATAGAATCACAGTGATTCTATTTTATTACCATGAGCAGCTGTGTACACTTTGACTATGAGTCTTATGTATTTCTTTCAGTGGGTTTTAAAAATATTGTCATTTTCTAAGAGGACCTTAACTTCAACCACTGGAGAAGCACTGCATCAGACAATGCCCTCTACTATGGTAGTTACTAGTCATTTGGGGCTCTTGAGCATTTGGAATGCATCTCTATTTTTTGGTACTTGGACTGAACTGGGAGGTGATTTTTGCACCCCCTTAGTTAATTTTTGCACTGTGTGATTACAAGTTTGTTAAAGTATGTGTGGGGTCACTTGGGTGCTGTGGGAAAATGGAAGGAACACATCTTCAGTCCTTTTTATTATTATTATTATTATTATTATTTTTTTTTTTTTTTGAGACAGGGTCTTACTAAGTTAATTAGGTCCTTGCTGAATTGCTGAGGCTGGCCTTGAACTTGCCATCCTCCAGCCTAAGCTTCCAGAGTTGCTGGGATTATAGGTGTGTACCTCCAAGCCCAGCTTTGGCATGCATTTTGTGATTTATGTTTAAATTGTAATATTTTGGATATTTTCAGCTACAAGAAATATAGAATTAAAATGTTTCTTTTACTCTTTAAAATAGTCTACCAGAAGATTTTACTTTACATATATGGCTCACATTATATTAATAGGCAGTGTTGCTAGATGATAGAAATGAATACAAGTTGACCTACTATGTACATAGCAGTACTGGGTTTAACTGTTATGGATAAAAATGCACCTGGTCTATGTAATTACAATAAATCATATAATAGAAATATAAGGAACTAAGGAATTCTAGAGATGAATTGACCTCAGAGAAAAAGTGCCTTTAGAACCCAAGCAAGCAACTCAGCAAATTAGTGAGACCCTAAGCAACTTAATGAGACCCTGTCTCAAAATAAAAATAAAAGAGGATTTGGCTCAGTAGTAAAGCCTCCTAGGTTCAATTGTGAGTACAAAAAAAAAAAGTCAAACAAATAAACAAACAAACAAAAAACTACCCAAGAAAGCAAAAATTGCTTTTACAGAATCATGATTATTCAGGAATTAACTATTTCAAAATTGTATGATTAGAAGAACTACTCTGAGCATATTAATATACTATTCCTATATGATACCCTATCAACTTTCATTGTAGGTCTAGCCATTACAATGACTACCAGTGGTGTATAATCTGCTGTAACAGATAACTGTAGTTAAAGTCCCTCAGGTCTGGGTTCTAGTGATGAAGAAAACAGCATCCTGCAAAAAAAGGTGTCTCGGTATTTCTGGTCACAAGTCCATCTTTGGAATTGTATGGAACAATCAGTCTAAGTTTTTACAGGTTACCATAATTTTCTATTTCTGGTCTAACCTCAAGACCTTGTCATTTCCCATGACAGACTGCCAAGAAATTCTGGGTCATTTTGGAGCTAAACTAATGATCTGTTGAGGAAGTACTCTGCAAATTAAAACACACACACATAGACACAGCCTAAATGCTAGATTATGAAAATAATTATGTGGTGAGTTATATCTTTTTGGAACCCCCGAGGTATTCTGTGATAGTATTCTTAATTAGAGAGATATATATGTATATTATATTGTTTTCAATACCACCATCTGGCTCCACACATGAGAAATGTCTGTAAGGTGCACTGGCTTTTCAAAAGAAATGGAAATATGTTTTTAAACGCTTTAACTTGTTTCCTTTTCACATGTCCTAAGAAACTAGCAGTCTTGGATATGATTGTACAGCTTTTTAGCATAGTCAAATTCTTCAAAGTTTCCTGTAATGATGACTTTCCTGGAGACAGACTAGAGCATCAACTTCCATTTCCTGCTGTCATAAATAATCATCCTCAGATGACAAGTCAAATTGCCAGGACTTTGCCATCATTCATTCTGCTCATTTGTTCTAAGAAGAGTTATGCAGAAGGTAAATTCAATATATGGCTATATATATAAGGAACAGTTTTTAATTAAATAATTTTAAAGTTCTATAAATACAAAATATAAATGTAAGAAATGCATGGTTAAAAAGCAAGGTCCATCACTGGGTCCCTGAAAACTGCAGAAAAATCTTCGAATATTGTGGTTTACAAATCTGATTTTAACAGCCAAACTTATAAAACAGTTTACGCTTTTCTGTTGTCAAGGGAGAAAAACTTGCCAAATTGTTCATTTTAAGTAAATACAACATAACCAATTAAGGAAAGCAAAATTTAAACACATGCCTATGATAATCAGGACATAGTTTGCTTCTGATTTCACTACTGATTTTAACAGAACAGTGTTCCTTCCATTTTCCCACAGCACCCAAGTGACCCCACACATACTTTTAGAAACTTGTAATCACACAGTGCAAATAAAAGGACACTTTACTGGAAAATACACAGTGTGGTACAATAATCCATCATTTATGAAAAATAGAATTCAGCCTTTTCTTTTTCCTCAGAGATTCAACTACTTTTTGAGGGTGAAGCTTCCTGCAGTTTAAAGATTTATGTTAAGCCAATGAGTAGTTCTTTCCATTGTCATTTAAACTTTTTATTTGAAAACGAAAAGAACTGTAAGAGATATGTATTTAAATTCCAAAGCATTTAATCTGATTTACATACGAGACTAGAGGAATCACCCTTAATTGTACTTATTTTCACCTCCAGGAAGAGTTAACCTGAATTGTATTAGCTTTTCAAGTTTGCTAGAATTTACTTACATTTCCTTTATGATTTTCTTTTCTTTTTTTTCAATCCATGGATGATCTTTTCTTTTAAGCCCAAATAGAATATTTTTTCAAAGACTAAGAATCTTTAATAACAATATGCAATTTTCGTCTCAACACACATAGGCCAAAAGCATTAACTTTAAGCATCATTCTTAACCAGTTGAAAGATTTAATTGGTGCTAAAGCCGTTCTCACTAAGAAGGGTTAGGATCTTGGGCTTCCTAAGATGCTAGGATAGTGGGCTTTCTAAGATGATCTTCATTTAATAGCATTACATATGAGAATAGGCATCAGCCCAACACAAGCTTTATACCTGACACAGCTACTAGGGTGTTAAAACCACATCTGGAGGTCAGAATGCATATTGTAATGGTGCCTTTGAATATTTATTTTCCTATGTTAAGAATGGAAAGGGAAGCAACACAGTTGTTTGGATGAGGTACATGTACTACCATTTTATTAAGGGTATGGGAACCACGAAAGAAAACCCCCAAATCTTCCAGAATCCAACAGTTTGGATAACATGATCCACAATTGTACATCGGCCAGAATTTTTCTTGCTGGGGACCTTATTTTGAAATATTCCCTTTTCCTGCCAAACTGCTGTTCTTGCGGTATTCCCATGTTACAATTACATGTTGTTATTATTCTTTTTTTTTTTTTTCCAATTTGGAAATTCTGGGAGAGCTAATGTTTCAGAAATTCTGCTAAAGAAAAGCAGAGTCATTACCCTTCAGAAATGCTAATCCAAACAGCCTCCTATGCTACTTGCTCTCACATTCCTGGTGAAGATGCACATAGGGATCAACATCAGGTATATAGAGAGAGTTTTGTTAGCAGCTCAGAGCCCCCAGCACTTTAATCCAGTTCCAGGAGGACACTGCGGGGGCGCGTGTCGGGGGTGTGATTGTTTAGTGCAATCATCTTACCACACTGCGGTGTCCGGAACAGGAGATCCAGAAAGAAATGACAAAATAAGGTTATGTCAGGCTCTTTATCCCCAGAGATTCCAAAACACTTCTCACAAGGATTATATAACAAAGTACTGTTGTCTCTACTCATATTTTCCAAGGCAACCCTCTTGTATTTGGAATTACCCTGTTGTACCACTTTCTAAATTGCTTAAATAAGAACACCTTATTCAAAATGGACTGCAAAGAAAAATAAAGTTTATTAAATTTCTCTTCACCCTTTTGCCTGACTTTTTCAAGGAAATATACACTCTTGGGCTACTTCATGGGACTGTAATATTGCTTTGCTTTCTACAGCATGCAGTTTCAGAGCCCAAAAAAACTGCATGAACTCCCTCTGTTAAAGGGGACAAAAAGGATAGGCATGGGCCTAATGTACTGTTGATCATTTAATATCTCTTAATTTCATATGCTTGATGTAATCAGAAGTCATAATTCCAACCCCCAACTTGCAGCTAATGACACTAAGTTATTAAAAGTTTAAGTTACTTGAAACACAAATATTATTAAATCTGGAAATAATAGAGAGAATGCAGGGCATTTTAACAGCAGTGCTTTGTTTAACCACTTAATTCCCACTTAGACATTGTAGAAATACAAAATAGATGATTAGATTCATAACAGAAGGGTATGCATATGTTATATATTCAATGGTCCATATTTATGCTATTTATCAATTTGTGGAGAAATGAGAATTCATACAATGAAAATGTTTAGTTAAATTATTTAGTTTAAATCGTCAAATCTCAATCGAACCATATTTTTACACTTTTAGGGTTAATAAAAAAACTGACAAACCATCATTTAAGGGTATGGAAATTCCATGGTTGCTTTTTCCAGTAATATTCGTATCCATATCTTCCAACATTTAATTGATTCCTCTGTTTATGTTGCAAATTCTTCACTGTTTTTTCATATAAAGGCATAATATTTATATTTTGTTCATAATATACCTTAAGTGTGTCTATGTTGATAATGTGTTTCTATACCGCAAACCAGGTCATTGTGTTCAAATTATTATAGCATTTAGCCTAGCTTTGAGTTGCATAATGCATACTTTTGCTGACAACAATGATGATGAGTTCCATGCTGTACTGTCAATATTGAACATATCATCACAATATGTACCCTTCATTTCATTGTAAATATATCTGGTATTGTTTTATGAGCCAAGGTTTAAAAAGATGTTTTTATTGCAGGTTATAGATATACTGTATTTTCAGAAAAACAAAAGGAAAGAAGAAGAAATATACCTAAATAAGACCAGCACAATTATAGAGGAGGAAATGTTTACTTGAGGGTCATGGTTTCAGAGGTCTTAGTCCATAGAAGGCCAGTTCTAAACCCTGGGGCTTGAGGTGAAGCTGAACATCATGGCAGAGTATGTGGTATGAGGAAAGCAGCTCTCATCATGGTGACCAAGAAGTAGAGAGATACTCTACTCTCAAGATACAGAATATATATCCTATAGCCACACCCTACCACTTTAGCAGGGATTAATTCACTGATTGGTTTAAGACTCTTGCAACAAAATCATTTCTCCTCTGAACCTTCCTGCATTGTCTCACACATGAGCTTTTGGGGGACACCTCACATCCAAACCAAAACACATATAGTGTCATTTTTTTCCTCAAACAGAATCAGTAACAATGTAAAATGTAAAGATTCAGATCATTAAGACATTCTTCTATGAATTAGATCTATTATCTTGGTTTCTTATGACTTGATATAGTGTTAGTATAATTTTGTCACTTAAGAGCTACTCAAAACGTTGATAGTTGATAAATTTGCTAATAAAGTTAAGTGGTTACTGAGTTAAGACAGTAGCCTATTTTGATAAGTAAATTATTTAAAAAAATAACACAGAGCATCAATCCAGATGAAGTGCATTATGAAGTAGAAACACCTTTTGCATGAAGAAAGACCACATATTAAATATAGGAATGGTACTCTTCTAGTGACAGAAAATAGTCCATAGTGAAATACAATGGAAAGAACCTTATAGAGAATGTCAACATCAGTCTATAAGCAGAGGAAAAAAGACTCCCAAAATAGAGTTGTGGGCATGAAAATTGCAAATTAGAAGTATCAGGATTGCAAGATTCTAGGAAAATAGCACCTGTATTATGATAAAATCAATAAGCAAACTTGGAAAATGAAAAAAAATTCATTTTTGAAGGATTGTGTATTTCAGGGTTGAGCAGTATTTCAATTAGGTCATGTTTAAAATCCCCTCTCTCTGATTTTTATCTATCTATCCATCTATCTATCTATCATCTATCTATCTATTTCTTTTATATTTGGTACTGGGGATTAAACTCAGGGGCACTCAACCACTGAGCCACATCCCCAGCCCTATTTTGGGTTTTATTTAGAGACAGAAGACAGGATCTCACTGAGTTGCTTAGTATCTCATCATTGCTGAGTCAGGCTTTGAACTCATGATCCTCCTGTCTCAGTTTTCCAAGCTGCTGGGATTATAGATGTGAACCACTGTGCCTCATGTGTTCTCTCTCTCTCTCTCTCTCTCTCTCTCTCTCTCTCTCTCTCTCCACACACAAACACACACACACACACACACACACACACACAGAGTTTGTGTTTATACTTGCTTATACATCTGGACAAATGTGTATAAAAATGCAATTTCAGGGTGAGGGATGCAACCCAGTCATGAAGTACTTGCCTAGCACGCTTAAGGCCTGGGTTCAATCACCAGTAATCTTACCCAAAACAAAACAAAACAAAAAAAAATGGATTATCAGCATAGAGTAACATATGACAACTTTGAAGTATTTTTCTTTAAATCTGCAAACTCCAGGCCCTGAGAGGGCTACAACATATCTTTACAAAAGAGTATGTTATAAGGTATCCTTAATTTTTCGCACTCAAGAGTTGAGCCACATAAAAATATACATAAAGAGTGGTACAGATAACTAGAGAAATGACTTAAAGCAAATAATCAATAGTTAAAAGAAAGAGTAAGTGGTTGAGTATTTAATGGAATTATAAACAATTTATATTAACACATATAAATAAATGTCTTTCATATATTATTATAATATATTATTACATATCAATACATATTTAGATTACTTATATAATATTACATATAACATACAAAACTTTCTTACACTCTAAACTATATAATATGCTATTTACATATGTTATATGTGTATATATTATACATAATATATTTATTGCAGTCACAGTATCTTTTCTATAGACAGACATGTACTTAGCCCACAACAGTATAAGGCACATCTCTAAACTTCTCTCAGTGAGACCTGGAAATTTCGTTGTTCTCTATGCTGAACCCCAGAACTCAGTAACTTATTTTATTCCTGATTGCTTCATAGGGACTGAGTACAAGAGTCCCTTATCAGCACTTATGTGGAAAGTAGGATAGAACCATTGATATGGCTATTTTCATATTGCTAGTGCCAGTTCCATTTTTTTAAATTCTATTTTTAAGAAATCCTTTCTCTCACACTCATTCTTACTCACTTTTTTGAATACTGTAGGCTTTGAATTTTTAATTCAATTCTTACCATTTAACATGGTATCTTGTTCAAACTATGAAAAAAAAAATTTGTGCCTCCGTATTGTAATCTGTTAAATGGGGATAATATTTCCTGTATCAAGGATTCCTGGGTAAGTTAAACTCCTATCATAAGATCTAGTGTATAATAAGTATGCTAATAATTATTATTCATTTTAAGGTTACCACTGTTGACCTATATCATTATCACTGTAGCAATAATCATTAGGTAAACAGAACAGGTATTACAAAAAGTACCTCTTCACCCTTCATCCCAGTACCTCTTACTTTTCCAACATATACTAAACATTTATTATGTGTCTGGTATTATTAGATTATACCATTAACTGTTGTGTGTGTGAGTACACACACACACACACATACATATATATGTATATATACACATATATATGTATGATACACATTGCTGCTGTTTAAATGCATCTATACATATATGTGTATATATATGTGTGTGTGTATATATGTGTATATACATATATATGTATATTTTAATTGACTGCTATTTATTTTCAACTTTTAAAAATATTGTATACAGCCCCAAGAATTACCTGTGATTAATTTCTGCCAGGTAGAGTGCATTTCAAGACTTTGAACATGTGTTAAAATCATTGGTTTTTGAAGAACTATCCATTAAAGACTTTCTGAACTGTGACAATGGATATTGACAGTGCTTGTCAGACTAAACCACTATTGATTGGCTCACATCATGTGTATAGCAAAACCAATTTCTTTCAAGTGCTTCTTCCTAACTGAAATACATTATTGCTGCCTTCCTCTCTGTTTATTATAACACCCCAGCTCATCATATGTAACACATCCAGCAAAAGGGTTTCACAATGAACACAGCAACAAACAGCGACATGGAAAGAAGTGAAGGCACTTAGCAATCCAAATGCTCTTGTCCTGCCAGTTACTATGCCTTTGAAAATATTGATTCCTTGCAGAGTCTTTGTTTTTATTTTGCAATCCTTGTGAATAGGGAAAGATCATGGACTAACAGAGCTTTGCTATTATTTAATGACCCCGTGACTCTCATGGATTCTAGTCCTCAAAGAAACTATTTTAAGTATTGTGTATATGTTTAAGTTGTGGGAAAGAAAGTATTTATGATTGGGTCAGTGCTCTCCTGTCCATAAACATACATAACCCTAAACACACACACACACACACACACACAAAGGGATAAAGGTATGCATCTTCTCCCAAATCTTAGAAATATTTCCCCACTGAGAGACTTGGGCCAACTTTGGGCATATGCTATATATTGTACAGAATTTTTTATATAAATTTGAATTCACATTGTGCTTTTCTTCCCAAGAGGGTACATTCCTTCCTGAAACAATACTCTTACATAACAAAAAGCAGTTTTCACTATGAAGGGGTAAATGGGAAACATTTCAGATTTATTTTGTTTCCTTAAAAAATATTGTCATTAAACCAAAACCATAAACATTCCTTCCACAGGTACTGACTGATCATCCTTCATGCTTCTACAATGTGACAGGAGTTTCCCAAAGCCCAAAGAACCATCGGTCCTAGTTTTTACCCTTTTAGAAAGTCACAGTTTACTGTGTATAAATTTCTCCATATTCCTAAAATTGTCATTACACTAAAAAAAAAAAAAAATGATCCTTATAACTCACCTGACCCCTCTGTGCTGTACGGAGGATAAACTTGTGACTAACTCTACAAACACTTTAATTTTATTTGGTATGGTGTTGCCCGTTTTTAGCCCAATCTGAACATTCTTGGAAACTAAAGAAAGATAGCAAATTCTAATTCAGTAAAATATATAATCTTTCAAAGTTTCCTCTTAAAAACAAGTTCCAAGTTTACTTAAACATTGTGGATGAGAATTTCCTTGAGGTAGAATTCCTTTGAGTCTCATCTCCTGTTCCATGCCATGGCCCAGGAGAATGGTGGTGTTCAGCACCCTGGTCTGTGCCCTTCCACAGGCTTCACCCCATGGTTGTGGCCTTCTCAACCCCACATTCTCTAGCTCTGAGACAGGCGCCTGGCTTTGGGCCCGTTCTCTTGGCACTCTCTGCCTGGCTCATTCTGTCCTGAGGAAGGGCTGCTTGTCAGAGTTGTAGCCTCCCTTGCCTTTTTCAGGACATCAGAGATCAGGAAATGTCAGGCCAAAGTCAGTTAGTCTTTCAGAAAATAGTTTTCTTGGGAAAGAACCCTCTTATTAGAAGCATCATTTTGACATAAGCTTTAAGCTATTTGCCTCAAAATGTGTGTGAGAAGCACTGATGCCCTCCCCCATAATTTGAAAATGCAAAGGATTCTCTGAGAAGATCTGAGGAGGCAGTGTGTAGTCTATGGCTAAGTGATCAGGGATAGTGGGGTGGTTTGTCCTCACAAATGCTGACAGACAGCTGCAGCTTGCAGCTGGCAAGGAGCTTATGCTTGCTAAACAAAGATCTAGCTGCAGCCCGGTGAATACTTGGCTCTATTGCAATGATCATAATTCATAACATACATTTCTAAAGGAGAGAAAAAAATTAAGAACGGACCCAGAAAGCCTCTCATCAGTTTGACATTCAATGTGGTCCGGGTATAGGTTGTTTTATTTGTTGTCTAATTTGAAATCCCTCAGGGGTCCTTCATGGACACGGGGGTCACCATGTCTGTGACAAATGAAAACTGCTTTCTGCTTTCTAGCCATCCTCTCAGATTAAATCTTCCCTCTATTTAAAAATCATGATGGAAGATTTACTTACTGCCAAAAACCTAAGTGTTATCCCAAATATTCTATTTATTTTCCTAAATGAGTTAATTGTAATCAAATTGTCAAGTTTTTTTTTTTTTTTTTTCTTATTTTTGACCATCAGATAACCCCATCCTTGGGTACAATTCAGCTCATGTTGGAATCTCAGAAACGTGAAATTTTAAATTTGAAAAGGACTGAAGATAACATAGTATAAATGCTCCTAGCTTTTGAGACGAAGTAAAATACATTCAAATTATTTAGTTCACTTGCTCAAGGCTACATGTTTAGCAAGAACTGAGTAAAGACTCAATTCAAATTTTGTAACCACCATTTCTGTTCTTTTGTCAGCACCTTCTTATTTGTCCTTAATCCCAAATCTACTTTATTAGAAAAACTGTTCTTAAATCCAAAAGAATGTTCCAGATGAGGCAGTTCTGTTGCTTAAGGTGCCCACTACTGGCCCAATTCTTCTAGTAACAAGGAACTTTCCATTTGAATCTTAATGCAATAATTGCCGACAATTAATTCTGTTTTATTCTACATATTTATAATTAGGGGATTTTGAGCCGTAATATGGAAATATATTTAAATTTACATGCATAATAATATGAAAAATACATGCCCCAAGGGGGGAAATTACAGTAGCCTTCCTCTTGACATGTAGCAATGCTAAGTGTTTTGCTATGATCCTTTCCTCTAAGTTTTGGTAACCTGAAATCTGTAATAGATTATTATTATTATTTGGGGTTTTGAGCCTTCCCATTCCCTGGGGGAAGAGAATTCTGTTGCTGAATGCCAGGACACCCCTCCAGATGCAGATGTCTCTGAGAAGAGTGCTCTGCTGGATATGCTTTCCATGTGTTTCTGCCTAAGCTGGGAGGAAACAGAGGATTGAACTATAGATGGGAAAATGTACTTCACCGAGTTCCAACACCTCTGAAATTCAAACTTTTGGACTATCAAACAGGCAGTGGTATTGGTGTTCTTCAAGCTTGTTTACTCTTGACAAAATGGAACTTCTGGTCTTGAGGGGAAAAAAAAAAAATGTCTTTGGGTTTTAAAGGCCTCCAAAAGCTTCTTGAGACATTAAGTACCTCTTACATAAAATACACAGTAATGATTTAAGACCTGAGCAATTGGAAATGCATGGATTAAATGACCTTTAAAATACACATAGGTTTCAAATCGAAAGAAAAATGCACTTAGCAAAACAGCATTTGGGATTTATTTCTTAAATATGGTTGGAAACATTAAGCAAACTCAAAATGAGGTGGCACATGCATCCTCATTTTGACTTAAAGATCTACTTTAAATAACACAACAGATGTAGTCATCAGCATTTATTCCAGCAGGGACATTGTGAATGGTGAGAAAGACACAGTAAGACTTGGGTAATAATAAGAACTACTGTCATTGTTATCCCTTAATCCTTCATACTGTCAAAGCAGAACTAAGAGTACAAGAGAAATATTCTGGCAGGATCTGACTACCGCCCCCCCCCCCCATTTTTGTCTCAATTCAGTTAGGATATGTCCACCAGGAAATATTTCCTTAAATTAGTCATCAGAAAACAAGTGTAGCTGTTTTCATTCCATGGCAGGCAGGGAAAATAAAAAGCCACCTGTGGACTTTAGTCTAAAAACACCCTTGACAACACAAACAGGTGCTGGCTTATGTAATGGCTAAGGAAAGCAGAGGGGGACTGAGTCGTGAATCATGGGTGGGCCCTTGCAGAAGAAAATTGAGCTTAATTGCTGCATTGTGAGGGAATGGCCAACTGAGAATCATCAGGGTCACACGGCACTTTGGCAAAAATATTTCTTTTGCCAGTTTTGTGGCACATAAAATAAATTGCTGTTGCAACACACATTCAGTTGAGGCTGAAGGTGGGGCGAGGCAGATCTTCATGTTGTAAAGTTAAAGAATGCTCCCTACACTCTCATCAAGTCTGAAACATAGATGGTGATTAGCAAAAAACAAACAAACAAAAAATTTAATAATTGAGTATTGCCTGTGCAAGCTGTGTTAAGAGATCTGATTTTGAATTCCAGTTCTACCACTTAGAGACTGTATGATTTAACTTTCCTGGATCCCAATTTCTCATCCACATAACAGGGATAAAAAGATCTTGAAGCAACATTGTAAGGATTAAAAACTATGTTCTATAAAGTCCCAATGCTTTATACGTACATGAGTAGATTACTGCTTTCATCTCCTTTCTTCCCTATGTCCTCCTTTCTTCATGTTCACGTTCATTATCATAATTTACTGCCTGCGCTAGACTCTATATTCAGTGAGTTAAATTGGAATGGTCCTTGGGCTTTGAGAGCTAACAATTAACATCATGATACTGATGTGTCTAAACAGAAAGAGAATATGGATAATTTAAGAAATTCTGAATTAGTATATAAAATTAAATTAAGCTTATATTAATAATAGCTGTCAGTGGTGTTGGTTGGTGTTCTTCAATGTTCGTATTGCATAAGAGCCTAGGAATAACTTGTTGGGACACAGAATCTTTTCTCATGCTTTTGATGCATTGTGTAGCTAAATATCCAACTGCCTGAATGTATGTTAATTGCAATTTTGATGTGTATATATATAAAAGTAGCATCAATGCCACCACATGAATGGATGGTCTATTACTACTACCACTTAAGCTAAAAATAAAAATTTTAAAATATAAACCTTTTATTTTATATAATTTAAGGCTTAAACCCTGAGTATACACAAACTGAAATGGCAAGAAGTTTGCTTTGATTAATATGGCAGCAATGTTACCTTAAATAATGATAAGTGTTATCAGAGTTGTATCAAAAGTATATCCCATGCCATGTATCCTTAGGACACACAAATATATACTTTAATAATCACAGTCAAAACATCTTTTACATATTAAATTTTAAAAAAAGATCCCTAACACTTCATTAATTTCAGATGGAGTGGTAGTTTTGGGGAGAAGCTAAATTTGAGGAGTTGAATTATAAGTGTAGTGAGAGGTTAGGGAGTAGGTTAGTAGTGAAAGGAAGACCCTTTTGATTTGCTCCTGCCCAAATAAAATGTTACTTATCACCTTCAAGTTAGATTAGTTCTGACCAGTAAAGTAAAAAATGCTTCTCAAAATGATAACTTTTCTTATCCCCAGAAGGAAATCATTGGCTATACTTATTAGCAGTCCTTAATTCTACTCCAAACACATTGGTATTCTTGTTCTTTCCTAAGCATATCCTGCCTCAGGACATTTTCACATGCTGCTTACTCTGACCTGAACATTCTTTCCTAACATATGGTCATAGTAACGGTCCTAATTTCTTTCAGGCCTATTCCCCAAATGTCACTTCTCATAGGTTCTCTCTACTTAAAGTTGAAAGCTTTTCCTACTTTGATGTTCTCTATTCCTTTTCCCTTTTAAACAAACAAACAAACAAACAAATAAATAAATAAAGTTGTTAAACATCACTATTTAACCAAAACATGTTTTACTTTTTGTTTTAACATCTCTCTTTTTATTCCCCCACTACTAAAATACTAACTCTATGAGGGCTAAATAGTTGCCATTTTATTTTATTTTATTTTGGTACTAGAGACCGAACACAGGGCCTTGTTCAGGCCAGCAGTGATTCCGCCACTGAGCTACACTCCCAGTCATATTTTATTTCTTAGAGATTAATTCCAGGATTTGAAGAGTGCTAGGCAAATAAGTGTACAGTACATATTTACTGAAGGAATTAAAGAATATTCTAAATTCTTCTTTTAGAAAAATAAAAACTATCTATTCTTTGATTTAAAAATTCCTAACACATATAGATAAAACCTTGTGTTCTAAGAAATAAGCATTCATCTAATCTTTTATGAAGAAGGGGAATGGTGGTTGGTGAGTATCATGAAGTGACAGTTTATAACCACAAGCAGAGAGAAGCAGATCCTGGTTCTCATGTTCTTCTGTTCAAACCCCGGACATCTAGAAATAGCTTAGTATTCTTTCCTTATTGACTTATGCACAGACAGTAATGTAAATCATGTTGTTATCTTTACCTAATTTAAAGAAAATGTAATCCGCTTACTTTTCAAAAAATTAAATATCTGTTAAGGATATCTATGTACCCAAGGATATATTAAAATTATTCTAGGTGGTGTTTCTTGGTTGGAAGTTCAATGGAAGATGAAGGAAAAAGAGGATCATAAATGGAACTCTCAGTATAAATTGGGAGTTGGGGTGAGAAGGGAAGAGATAGAGACTGATTCTTTGACTAGTTTAACTTGTGTTTGAGGTTACAGATGCTTTAGATTAACAGGCTCCAGTAGAAACATAATGTGAACTTCATATGTAATTAAAACTTAAAAATTTTCTAGAAGCCACATTAAAGAGGGTCAAAAAGAAACAGTGGACATTAATTTTAATATTATATTTTATTTAACCCAGTCTATTCAAAGCATCAGCATTTCCCCATGTAATCAGTATCAAAATTACTGAGACATTTCACATCTTTATTTTGTACTAGACTTTTAAGCTGGTGTCTATGTCACACCTAAAGTACATCTTGATTCAGACTAGCTATATTTCAAATGTTCAACAGTCCCTTGAGGCTAGCAGAACACTTACTGGGTAGTATAGTTTAAAGCAAGACTCTGGGTATCATGTCTAATCTAACACATGTGTCAATACAAAGAACGGACCTCTGGAGCTTAAATGGGGGGCCCTACTGAAACTGCACGGTGACCTGACTGTCAGACTCAGGATCAGAAGGAGAAGATGTTGTTTTCAACTGTATTTGTACCTCAAATTGGTAAAGCAGCTCATAAGAGTTGCAATTTATTTATTTATTTACAGTAATTAGGCACCTGAGTTTATTATGCATATTTTCCTGGGCCACTCTGTTATAGCATGCGTATCCATAAATTTTCACACATGCTAGACTTTATTTATTTATTGTGGTACTGGAGAATGAACCCACAGGCGCTCAACCACTGAGCCATATCCCTAGTCCTTCTATAATTTTTTTTTTTTTTTATTTAAAGATAAGGTCTCCGTAAGTTGCTTAGGGCCTTGCTAAATTGCTGAGGCTGGCTTTGAACTCTCGATCTTCCTGCCTCAGCCTCCCGAGATGCTAGAATTACAGGCATGCACCACTGGGCTAGGCTTGTTATTGCATTTATATCCACACTCTAAAATAAATCTGAGAGTACTGAAAGGTCAACTACAGGTTCCCAGGGTTGCTGGGTATTTTAAGTTGATAATCTGTGCTATTTGCACTCTGGACAGTTATGTGTTCCAAGATGGCAATGTTTATCTGACCCTCTCACCTATTAAATAATATTTTATCATTAAAAACTCACAGCAAAATAAAAATATTAAATTCTCACAAAGCGTCAATTTTAGATTATTTACTTTGAATATAGGAAAGATCGGATAGGTATCATCTGATTTTCAGTGCATTCCCCAAATCAAGACTTTGTTTTGAGAAGAGAAGATGGAGAGACACACACTTTGTAGACAACCAGATATATGAAAAATTGTGTTCTATGTGTATAATAAGAATTGTAATGCAATCTGCTGTCATATATAAATAAAAACACATAGCATATTCTTGACTACGTATGAAGTTGGTTCTGGTTTCACTCTACATTGCCACATATTTAACTGACTGATCATACATTGATTTAAATAGACTATTGATTTTACTTGTATGCCATTTCCCAGAATAAGATTGATCTGCGTGATCTCAGTTGAAACTTATTCAAACTCAGAAGAATGCACATGACCCAGTTTTTACATATCACACATACACACACATATGTGCACACACAGGCTTGTACACACATTCACAAAAGAACCCATGGAAGGTAAAACTATATTGTGATCCCTAAGGATTTAATTATAAAATGAAAACGCTGCTACAACATTGAACATAAGCAAGGCATATTTTGAGAAAGCCATGTGATTGGCTGGATGATAAAAATTAATATCCATTTCTAAAAGGCTTATGAAACCATGGAACTAGTTCTCAAAACCAAAGCAATATTCAGTTCCTAAAGGAAAAAGTAGAATACAAACAGAATTCCACCTTGAGAAAAAGAACACATCTTAAAATAGGATGAGTATGATGGAAATATTGCTAGAGGGGACAAAAGCAGGAAAAAAACTGTTCCCATTCCCCTTGAAATGTTTAGTGTGTATAAAGTACTTAAATATAAACTGTAAAGTAATTGATATGAAGAAATGAAAAATCAAACAAGGCAACATGAGGCAGATTGCATATTTCCCTCAATCATGTTTTCCAGGTTTAGGGAAGCAAAGGTCTAATAAACATGAACTTGAACCACAATGAACATACTCAAATCATTCTTAAAAATATAGGTATTTACAACAACAAAGTAGTATTTTAATGGCAAAGATAGATGAACTAAGCTTAGATCCATGCAATATAAAAAAGAAACAATGATTATGTAGTACAAATAATTTTGCTGTAATGTGACAGCCTAATGACTTAAGTGCCCAATATCGTCATTATGGTTCTGAACCCCATGTGCATTAGCAATAAAGCCTCAGCAAAACTTCTGTATAATTCATTTTTTGAAAGAAAATCTTGTTCTTCTTTTAAAATAGTTGTATCTGAAAGATCTATAAGTCTGAATGAAAAAAGTTCAACTTGAATTTTGTATGATGATCTACAGGTGTTCTCAAAGAAGTTTCTCAACCAATAATAGTGAGAAGAGAGATAAAAATTTTAAGCATCTGAATGTATTTCCGTGTTTTTTTTTTTAATGTGGTAAGAAATGTCTAGTTTGCTATATTGAGACATTGAGTTATTGTGCATATAATTCCCTGAAGATTATATAATCCAAGACTACTACTGTTACTTATATGATCAATGCATTTTAATTTTCTGGAAAAGAACAAATAATTGAAAGTCTAACAAGTATGCACATGGCTATGAGTTTAACAATTTATTTTTTCAGTACTGGGGATTAAACTCTGGGACACTTGACCACTGTGCCACACCCACTATTTTGTATTTTATATAGATTCAGGGTCTCACTGAGCATTTTATTTTATTTTATTTTTTTATGTTGCTGGGGAGTGAACCCATGGCCTATGTGCATGGGAGGCAAGCACTCTACCAACTGAGCTATATCCCCAGCCAAGGTCTCCCTGAGTTGCTTAGCATCTCACTTTTGGGGAGTCTGGCTTTGAACTCATGATCCTCCTGCCTCAACCTCCTGAGCCACTGAAATTATAGGCATTAGCCACTGTGCCCCACACTTTAACATTTTTTTTTTTTCAGATAAGGTAAATGAATGGTATTTTCATTTTAGAGGCTCCATAGAATAGTGATTAAACAAAGGACTGGAAAGAAGAAACCCACTGGAATAAGTGAACAGTATGACTAGGCATTATATCAAGTTTGCATATTCTCTTCTCAAGTTTCTGTATTTATTAGGAACCTTCTCTGATTCAGGCAAAGGAAGCAGTGCTTTCGAGCATAACAAGAGGAGGCGTTTTCAGGCAACAGAGCCATGTATCACAAAGCTATTTTTCTAAGAGTTGCTGAGAAACATGAGAAATTAAAGATGTTATTATCTTTTATTTTTCCCTTTAATACTTGCAAGGGAGCAGCTGTGCCCAATTCTTAGAGTAAAAGGAAAACTGTACCAATTTTTACTCATTTTTGTGTTTGGAATGAACATGTGATAAGAATCACATCTTGCCATTACTGAATCAGGAAATGTGACAATAACTATAATAGGTGTTGCTACATCAACCTGCTAAACTGGTCTTCCTCACTCAAAAGGAGTTTTGTAGGGGCTGGGGATGTGGCTCAAGTGGTAGCGCGCTCGCCTGGCATGCGTGCAGCCCGGGTTCGATCCTCAGCACCACATACAAACAAAGATGTTGTGCCTGCCGAAAAACTAAAAAAATAAATATTAAAAAATTCTCTCTCTCTCTCTCTCTCTCTCTCTCTCTCTCTCTCTCTCTCCACTCTCTCTTTAAAAAAAAAAAAAAAAAGGAGTTTTGTAGGGTGGCATCAACCAACTGGCTTTACAGAGTGAGTTTTACAAAGAAAATTCTTGGATCTCTAAAAATTATTGAGAACACACAAGCCCCTCAAGGGGCTTTCACAGATGAAAATCACTTATATTTGAAAATGTGTTCACAGGGAGGATGAAATTACCCAGAGCACAGCTCTCCTCAGTCACCTGCTTTGCACCTGAACATTCTTGATTTATGAATATTGGATTAGGAGATGGGAACTTGAAGAACTAAACCAGAAGACAAAGCCCATCAGGTAAAATACTCTTTTCCACTAATACTCAAAACACATTCTATGAATACTTGGACAAATGCATATGCTGAATTTATACAACTACTCTTTTTCCTCATGAGCAGAAATTGAATAAAAAAGAAAAGAAAATTCAACCCAAGCTGTCTTTTCCATGAGTCTTGGGAAATTGCATAGTTTTGGAAAAAAAAAATTGGCTTGATTTTTACAATTTTTTAAAAAATGGATATGGAAAGAATAAGATTGTGCCCATAAAAGCCAATTGTTTCCAAACCACTTTGTATTGTTTGGCCCAAATAATTTATCCTCCTATATGGAAGTAGGGAACCATGACAGACTGAAAATACAATAGCCAATCAAAATACAAGTTGTCTTCTAGAATAGCTTTACCATTCTGGAGATATTTGCTGAGACTCAATCTCATCCCTCTTGCCAGTATGACAAAGGCAGACTACAGAAAACAACAACAACAACAACAACAACAACAACAATTCAGTTTCTATATTAAATCACCACTGTTCAAGGAATTGGTTTATTGACTGATAACTCTGGAGATCTGTTACATGGATCCCTAAAAAAAGACATAAAGTGCTGAAGCCTTGCCAGGAATTTTCTATCTTTTTTTTGGAAGAAAACTAGAGAAATGATGTGAATTTGAACTTGTGAAAAACCTCCTACCTACAGGCAAGAGGAAGAAACTGAGGAAATTTAAAACATCATCTTGGCTTTCAGTTCATTTTTATGTGCTGTCATGTCAAAAAGTATTAATTAAAATACTTATAGTTTTTGTCACTTATTAGCATTTTAAAAAGCAATTATATTTTCAAACATCTGATACATTTTACATGTAACATATCAGCATTTGGATTTTTAAAATGGAAAAGATATAAGGCATCACCTTTCTCCTGAAACGTGTAGACAGGGATTTAATAATACTGTCAGTCATAGCCTAAAAATGTAGATATCAACAGAGCAAAGACTGTCAGTGACTACATTTACTATCTTTCAAGGGACACGCATCTATACTGTTTACAGGTAAGGATCACAGAAATAATCTGGAATTCAAGGACTACAGATTCTTATTATCAGCATCTTGACTTTGTTAAGATTTGTTCATCTTGTAAATGCTAAAGAATTTAGTACAACTGTGAAAGTGAGAGCCACCTGTGGGAATGAACTTAAAACGAGAGCCATGCCCACTGCTCCTCTCTTTCTTCTGTATCCACTCTTTTTTTTTTTCTCCTGCTTTTTTCATTTTAGGTCCTTTGGTCAGTGCTCATTAAAATGTGTTTACAATGTTCATGAGAAATCATAAAAAAGCAAAAATGGGGGAGAGTGTAAAGGGGGAAATAAAGAAGAAGAAAAGAAACTAGCAATGGGTTAACAGAGAAGGATAGCAGAAATATATCCAGGGAATAATGGCAGAAAGGCTTTTGATCTCAACATTTTCTTGCTAAAATAATTTCACCTAAGGAATGATTTAATCTTTTTAAGTTTCAAAAATAAAATATTATAGTAAATATTTGATTGTAAAAATGCCATCATTGCTTTATAGGAGATGAAAAAGGGTTTTCCTCCATGTTTATTGCAGCACAATTTCACAATAGCCAAGTTGTAGAGTCAGCCCAGCTGCCCTTCAACAGATGAATGAAGAAAATAGAGCATATATAGGCAATAGAGTTGTATTCATTCATAAAGAAAAGTGAAAGTATGGCATTTGCAGGAGAATGGCAGGCACTGGAGACCATAAGTCAGACTCAGGGAATAGTTGTTGTATGTTTTCTTTCTCATGTAAAACTAGAAGAAAACAACAACAAAAACAACAAAAATGGAGTTCATCAAATCAAAAGGGGACCAATAAGATAGAGGAAAATATTGAAGGGAAGGAGGAAGGAGGGTTGGGGGAAGAATCAATGGGTGAAATTGATAAAAATTTATGTTTTAATGTATGCACATACATGCCACAGTGAAACCCATCATTCTGTATAATAAATATGTACCAATTAAAAAAATTCTGTATCTTATGTAAATTATGCAGGGATATTATTATTACATGTGGATCTGGATTACCAGTTCTATTATTATATAGGCTGTTCCAATAATATTGGGTAATCTTCTCTTCAAATAAATTTTAATATTAATTGAACTATATGAAAGATCAGTATTATGGATTTTCTAGAATGTATTCAGTACAATCACTGAAGTAGAAATAAATTCATGAAAATAGAAAAAAATGAAAAAAGAATTTGTTTTATTTTTCTTGCAAAATAAAACAAATTTTTCCGATAAACATTTTTTAATTTGACATAAAAATGCAAAGAATGGCAGTAGAAGTTTGATATCATGACTACTTAAAATAAAGGAAACAAATAAGAAAGAAAACTCGTTGAGTGTTCAGCTTATAATAAAAATCTTTGGAAATGCCATTATCCTCCAACACAAACTTTTTGAGATGTTTTGACTATCAGCAAGTAAAGAGGCAGAACTAGGCTTGATTACATCATTCCACTGGAACAGAAGTTGTCTTGACTAGAAATTGTCATAGAAATTTGTCATTTATATTTAGAAATATAAATAACTTGTCTGGCAAGACTAAGCATAGTTTTCCAAATTTTCATGAAATATACAGAGGGGTGGTTTATTAATTTGTTTATGCTTTTTAAGTCAGTGTTTGCCATATTAATAAAATCTTTTTTAGGTTATGTTGTTCTATGTCTTTAGTTCTAATGCAATTTGTTCTGCTTACTCAAGTTTAGACATCCATTTTCTACAGAATTATTACATTTATTTCCATCAAATTAATCTCCTTCCTAAGTCACTACCAAAATAAACAAAATTGAATAAATGAATTGTCATTGACCTTGATTCTCTTAATATCAATTTAATAAATTAAATAGATTAACTTATTTCTTATAGGAACACAGCCTGTTTTCCCAAGATTGTAGAAGTTTTGGCCAGGCTGGTCTTGACTGTCATCATGCCTACCAAGTCAAAGTTAAATGAGTGGTCTCAATTAAAATATAATTAAGTTTATAGGCATTCTAGCTATTGTAGATCACTTTATAACTTTTTTTTTTTTTTTTTTTTGGAAAAGGGGTGAGACCTGTGATTGAAAGAAAACTTTTCCCCTTGTAGTTGTCTTCAGAAATAGAATGACATGTGTGTGTCTGATAGGCTTGCCTTTCATGAATGAGCTGGGTACTAGGGGAGTCAATATCAGTTCAATTTTAGCTCAGCCAGGTGACAGCTGTGTGACACTGGGACAGTGAATGTTCCTGTGATGGGTTTTTAATGTGTCAATGTTGGTAGGTTAAACTACAGACTTTAGTCACTAGATCATACTAATCTATGTGGCACTGAGAAGTGATTTTTAGAGAACATTACCAGTCAACTTAAATTTAATCAGAAGGGATTAGATTATGGTAAGACAGGTAAGCACTTTACAAAGGACTTAGACCTCCTTGAGCAGAGAGATCCTAAAGAGCTCCTGCCTGGGGAGTTTCAGCCTACTCTGTACGTTTTCTTTCTGCCTGTGTATATCTAGTTTCAGCCCAGGTGTGTGAGATTCCAGCCTTTTGGTGGTTGGTGGTCTCACTTTCTGACTGCTTATCCTATATACTTCAGGTTTACAATTGTATAAACCAAGCCTTTTTTATTAATCGTATATCTGTCCATCCACCAGCTGATTTTCCTGCTAGTGGTGGCACTGCTTATCTATTGAACTCTAACTGAAACAGTACAATTTTGGTCTAAATTTCTTATCAGTAAAAGTAGAAGGTTGGTGGACCGGGGTTGTGGCCCAGTGGTAGAGTGCTTGCCTCATATGTGTGAGGCACTGAGTTTGATTCTCAGCACCACATACAAATAAGTGAATAAAATAAAGGTCTATCAACAACTTTTTTTATATAAAGAAAAAAAAAGGTAGAAGGCTGTCTATGTGTAGTCTTGTTTACTTTTAGCCTTCAGAGCACATGATTCTGGCTTTAGGGTCAGCAGTTTCTTACATGTGCGGCATTTTTGAAAAGGAAGCTCATCTATTTTGTACATTATTATATCACATAAAATGTGGGATGAATGAATGGATGAACTCTGTAAGTATCTACTGGGAATGTGAGGTGTATGGACCTTCTGTGAGGCTTTGTGTTTTTCAGTATTAAGACTTTGCAGGAGATTTAGTGATCAGGAACAACTCTCTACAGCCATCCCTGTCCCTGAGTTAAAAACTTGTAAGCTGTCATTTTTGTAAAGGCAAACTTCCACCATGAAAATAGGACAAAATTTAAAAGACAAGTGAACAAACAATATTCTCCTGGCAGGTTATAAATGACCTGTTAATTCCAGCTGACAACCAACTTTACATATCACAAGAGCCTGCTGGTAAGTCCATTTTCATGATGAACCTCCAGGCCTGTAGGAGTTGGTGTTAATAACTAATTGTTAATATCCTGTACAGAAAAGGACAATTCAAAGGGGAATTATATTTATAGACAATGTCAGAAGCAGGGTTAACTAGTATCTTCAGTTTGGCAAATAACTGATGTTTTTCTTCACTGATAACAGTTTAAGTCATGCTAAAAACAAATGAACACGAACAGTTACTTTCTGTTAGCTTCAGAACTTTTTTTTTTTTTCTGATCAATACTGATTTACTTATCCTTATAGATTGATTCTATTTCTTTAGTTTTCTTTCTTTTAATATCAGAAATATTTTTTTTCTCTAATAGTAGCAAAACTAAAGGCATTTTTATATTTTTCTTATAAAATAAATTTAGTCAAAATGAAGAAATAATACATTTCAATGTTTCCTGTGGTTGCTTCTAAGCTCAGGGAATGAAGATTCCACATCACATACTCTCTAGGTTGCTGTGTGCCCCAAATGAAAGAATAGACATAGTTCAAGCCACATCTGAAGACTATGCCTCATGGCTTTCCTCAAATAAAAGCTGGAAGGCAGCAGGCATGAAGTCCTCGGAGCTGGCGTAGGGGTAGTGCGTTCTGCATGTCTGCTTCCCTGCTAGGATGCCACAAGTGCCCTCAGAGCTGCCAGCTCTTCACCCAACATACAGGGCCCTTTTTCTGAATTGTAATGGTGCTCTGCCTCATTTTCCTAAGTTTTTTTCTAAAAGGGTCCTTTCAGCCTTGTCTCACCTTCTTATTGTGTTCTTGTTGAAGAGAACAGGAATCAAAGAGATTTATAGTTTTAAAAAGGATCAAAGTTTAGGTAAAATCTTCCTAGCAGATTATATCACATCTTATATAAAATCATAGAGGAAGAAGATGACGTTAAAGTGCACAATGAACCTAATGAGATTACCACATCAAGCAATAAAGTAAAATTTGCACTTCATATCTGAGGTCTCCTTGGTATAGAATAAAGATTCTACATTAACCTTATTCAGATATTTTGTCTTCTAAATCTTTGCATTTCAGCTCTCCGATAAGAAAGTATTTTTAGTCTCTGATATCTATATTTTCTAGACATGTCATTCACACTTTGATGAATGCCAAAGTAAAATAAAATAAATAAAACTAGTAGTAAAAATAGATATGGCTGGTGAAATTTGGTGAAAATAACTGGGATGAGCAGGCCTGAGTTTGAATTTTAGTACAGAAAAGTCAAGCACACATAAGCAAAACATAAGCACTTTGTGAAATGTATTTCCCATAATGATATTGTGCATCTATTGCAATAATGTCATATTTTTATAGTTTTTCTGATTTTAGGAATAAACATATGGAAACTTTAGAAGATAAGTAACTGAGAACGAAACAATAAAAGAAATAAATGGTAATTGTATCAGATTTGATCATGTTGCTGTTGTCCTATTTTGGTATATTTTTCTATTACTTAATTTATACATATTCAATGAGTCCTTACTTGAGTAGGGATATATTTCTGATCAAGAATATCAGAAAGAATCTTTCTTTTTCATGACTACATAATATGCCATTCTATGATTCACCATAATTTTTAAAAATAAATGTCCTCTCTGATTATTTCAAATTATTTGCTATGATAAAAACACTTTAGTTTGTTACTATTTTTATATGATTTTCTAGAATTGAAAAAGTTTGAAGAATACAAATTTTTTAAGGCTATCAGTTCACATTTCCAAATAGCTTCATAAAAAGGTTATGTTTACAGTAGAGATGAAATATTTATATATGTATGTGTGTATATATGTACATATATCTGCACATACGTACTTTCTTATTTTTATTATTATAATGTAATGACATATAACTCTTGATTAGATTTATGGAAAAAGTACTGTTATATCCTTTTAAATTTTATTTCCAAATGATACATATGAAATGTATGACTAAGATGCTATCCTATCATTATTACTTATGATTATGACTGTGATATTATTTTATCTTTATGGTTAGCAATATTACCTGGAGGCATGGAGAAACAAGGCAAAAAAATCTTTTATTTAACCAGATGTATCATTTTGGAATTTCACACATGTGCTTGTACCTGGACCTTTTGATTGGGATTGGATATTGGGAGGGCCCATCTTTGCAAACTTGGGATCTTCCCCAACAATTAGCAAACAGCGCTACACTTCATTAAGGACATCTTCTTGTTTCCTGTACCCTGTTGTACACTCTGAGGCTCTGTTCAATGTGACCTTCTGGAAGTTCTCAAGTTCCAATCTGATATCCCTTGTTAAGGCAGGAAACAGTCTTTGAAAAGCATTCGCCTTCTTGGCTGACCCAGGCTTCTAGCAACCTTAAAAACCATCAAGCTGTTACGTAAAAAGAAAAAATTATGCCTCCAAGTATTGAAGCCTTAGTTTCAGCATACCTTTCAGAGCATTAGCTCACTGAGGCTAAAAAAATGAGAAAATGTTAGTACAGGGTACTCAACAGCTGAATTTAAGAGGTCAGGGGACCCTGAACACCCTGACTGGCTTACCATTGCTTACATACATTTTCTCAAGCTGATTACAGACCAAGTATTTCAAACATTATCACAAAAAAGAAAAAAAAATAATAAAGACTATTTGACCCAATTTAGTTGCTGTGAGATGCCAAAGGAACTGAGTCATGGCTTCAAAGCAAGGAGTAGTGGGTCATCAACAAAGAAGAGGAAACATTAAGAAGAAAGGAATAAATTTCCTCCCTCTTAAACTATTTGCCCAGCTGATATCTATCTTGATGACCTTAACTGACAAAATCCAGAATTCCTTACTTCCTGATTTGAAGGTCCTATTTTTAACTGTCAAGCAGTGAAGAGCCTTCAAGACTTTTCTTCCCCATGGCTTGAGATCACTGGCCCCTCAGAGGAATCTACTTTCCTTTTAATGCTGTCTGAACACATTGCAGGTAGTGCCCGAAAAGTGAATGCACAGGTCTGGCACTGTCTTTCTTAAGGAACCTCTTGGAAAGCCAGTCTGGAAACTCTGGTCCTTCCTGGGTTTCCTGCCTGTTCAGATGCCTCCCACAGTAGCTGCAGCAGTGGCCTTGTGCCCTGTGCTGCATTATGTTTTTGTTCCTTAAACACTTCTGAATTTGAAGATTTTCTCATGGATTATGTGTGTGCTTTGGAATGGTATGAAAATGAACTGTTCTTCAGAAAAGTGATATCACATATTATTAATCTTTGTATCTAGATCTTTTTTGAGGAAGATTTTGGAATGTAGTCAGATTTTCTGTTTTTACTTACTTTGGTTATTTTTTTTTTCTCCAAACTAACTAGTTTCCAAATCTTTTATACAATTTTATAGTTTAATCTCTTCTATATCTGCTTCACATCTTAAATGATAGGTAGTTATGTTTTGTTCTCTTAACTAGATTTTCCTCAGCTGTTTTTATTTCATTTTTAAAAAAGCTGCTTATTTCTCAAAGAACTACCTGTTCATTCAATAATTTTTTTCTTCTAATTGATTTTTAAAGAAATTTCATCATTACTAACTTTTGGTTTCCTTAGTTAGATTTACTTAATTAAAATATTTCTTAAGTACCGATTTATTTTTTTACTTCATTTTTTTTCATACTAAAAATATTTCATGCAGTGCATTTGCCTCTGAATATTTCTTTGGTTGCATGTATTAAATTTGCATTTTTAGGATTTCTACCAAGAGAAAAACAATTGAAGAGAATCTTATTTTGAAAAATAAGCTACTAGAAGTATTCTGTTTGAGTTTTTGTTATCTTCAAGTTGTATTCATATCAAATTTCTGAATAATTTTTTTGTATTTAGGATTTCAGTGGCCTTAGTAAGTGATTGATAGTACTTTGTTTGCTTTATATCTTGTGGGATATTTTAAAAATAAGTTATACAGTCTGTATTTAAGGTACAAAGTTGAATGCATATTTATTATTAATAATATTAAATATGTGAAATATGTTTTAAAAATCTACTACAACATTGTGGCTGTTAATCTAGGAGTAAATTGTATATTCTGACAAGAATATTTGTACATATGATGGTTTAAAAACAGGATCTATTAGTGAAAAAAGTAAATTATTTGTGAACTTAAAGGTGAGAGTTTTTTTTAAATAGAAGTAGAAAATAACAAACTTCCAAACAAGTGCACAAAATAATCTCATTAATTTTAAAAGTCATATTACATTATAAGTTTTTGTTTTTAGTTTTTAACTCACCATCTGTTAAATCAATAAATGCTAGAGTTTAGTTTTTGGTATTATATATTTATTTCTTAATCAACTTTCCTTGACATTTGTGTTTTTTCCATCTGCCAATATGGCCTTAAAATTTATTTTTATGTACTATATATACACACACATGCATTTATATCTATAGACAGAACACTTTATCTTTCAAAACACATTGAAAAAAATCACTTAACAATGTAAATTTTTTTCAAACATAATAATAAATGAAACTAAAGAAAGACAAGAGTGGGGCTGGGGTTGTGGCTCAGTGGTAGAATGCTCGCCTTGCACATGCTGGTTTGATCCTTAACACCACATTAAAAAAAAAAAAAAAGTGAAATAAAGGTGTTGTGTCCAACTACAACTAAAAAAAGAAAGAAAGAAAGACAAGAGTAGGAAAAAACAAAATTTTCAAAAAGCTATCAAAAAGGTAGGTTTACTAAGTTAAACTGCTTAACATAAAATCTGGGCTTGATAACCATGTATGTGAATTCCCTTCTCTGTAAATGAATATAAAATTATTTTAATATATATGGTGTTTTGAAGAAGAAAAATGAGAAATATATAATATGTACTTAAAATTACTCATGGTGCATATGGTGTTTAATATTGATATTAGTATGTAAAGATTGACCAAAATTCTTTAACCTTATGGAAATAAATTTGGCCATATCACTTTATCTCTTGGCATACTTCATGTTGTTTCTTAGTTTATAAAATTTTAATGTATAATACAATCAAAACTTCAAAATTATTTTATTTTTTATAATTCTAAACATTTTTATACATCAAATAATTTACCACTCTGAAGCTTATGTTTTTACCATTTTGTTTTTAAAATCATGCACATTTTATGGGTTATTAGATTTGTTTGCTCTAAGAGAGCTCTCTAATATTCTGAATATTTAGTTAGCCCTTACTGAATTCTAGTAACTATTTAAAGCACTTTCAGGGGCAAAGTTTATTTAGCTCCACTACAACTCTTCAAAGAAAATGTTACCCAAGTCAACAAATGAGACCAGCAGGGCCAGTCTTGCTGTAGTTCCCACAATATTCATTCTAACGTGCAGCTGGACAATCAGGTAAGTGGGCCTAATCCCTAATTTGGATGTGAACAATATGTAGCATTTCCTTCCCATAGACTGGGCTCCACAGCATTTAACACAGATTCTATGACTGGAAAGTGACAGATCTTTCCTAGGGTCGGCCAGGAAACATTTCCCACTTCAAAAATTAGGGTGAAAAAAGACAACAGGGCTCCAGTTTGTAGCACTCTGATTTACTAAATTTTTCCCTCATAAACGCATGGTAAATGATGATCAAGGCATATGACTTAACACTCCAGAGATTAGAATTAATCTTTACAGTAAATAAAACATTTCTTTTTTTTTTTTTTTAAGAGAGAGTGAGAGAAAGAGAGAGAGAATTTTTTTAAATATTTATTTTATTTTAGTTATCGGCGGACACAACATCTTTGTTTGTATGTGGTGCTGAGGATCGAACCCGGGCCGCAGGCATGCCAGGCGAGCGCGCCACCGCTTGAGCCACATCCTCAGCCCAATAAAACATTTCTGATAAATTCAATTTAGAATATAAATAAAAATATTATGAATTCCCTTTGCTAAAAGCCTATTAACAAGTCAGCTGTACTCATGTTGTTGATAAGATCAAGCAGGTATATTTAAAAAATATTTCATTAATGAATTCATCTTTAAAATAAATCACCTTGATATAGAATAGGAAGAAAACCACTTAAAAATGCAACAAAATGCTCTTTGTTAATGTAGAATTGAGACTGTGCCGAATCTCATTAATTCCGGTGCTTGAAACTGTGAGTGGGTAAGGAAAATTCCCAGTTAATGCCTTGTGGTGGGAATGTGCACTGAGGTCCTGCTCCCCCTACTTGAGCTTTTTAGAGTCTATATCATTATTGCTTGATCTTGAAATATGGATTCTCAGTCCTCAGTTATAGATCATTCTGAACTGAGTTAATCAACTTATATTATGAACAGATAATAGAGAGGAATTATTCTAGTCTCCATGTTGTGAGAATAACTCTGTGTGCCTAGTTTCTTCACCAGTTTTCAGAGGTGATGACTGACACAGTGGGTGAAGCCCAGGTTCCTTCCTATATTATCAATCCATCTAAGTCAAGTCCTTTCTGTTTCAACAGAAGAGCAGAGCTAAAGAGTAGACAAGAGCTTCACTCCACTCTCAGGACTTCCAAAGAAGCCAGCAAACAAATGAATAAGGAGGAATTGTGGAATGGCCAAATGAAGCACGTTGCTGGTTGTTTTAAATACCAGATTGTGATCTTATCCTCATATTCTTCCCAACATTGTGAAATACACATTGTATTTATGTGTAATTCTCTCCTGATTTACAATACACTCTGCCTTAGAGTGAAAAATGAATAGAAAGAAGAATTCCAACTAATTCCTAATTTTCTTGGCAATCCCTAATAATACCAGTTGTCTGAAGTATTAGAGCCTGAAGACTAGGTATCAAATACTATCAAATAAAAGTCCTCAGGACCTCTCAAAGACACTGATTACAGTGTAAAGTTCTGGGATAGTTTTTCCATCCAGCTTTGAAAGGTCTAAATTTATTTCCTTTTGTTTGTTTATTCCCCATCAAAAGAATGGTAAATAATTGCTTTTCATTTAAATTACTAAAACTTCATTGAACTTTGTAAGTCTATATTCTATTGTGAAAGATAACTACTAAATATGACTGTCCAAGTTATGTAATTATACTGGTAAATTGGGATTTCTGCAGTCTTCTGAAGCAAGGCATATGCACCCAAGCATATGTTCTATCAGATTTGGCATGAGGAGTCTGTTGCTAGAAACAAAGAAATTGACCATTATCTTTACCATCTTTTTCTGATTGGGTAAATTTGTTTTCACTTGATAAGCTAATATGATATATTTATGTTATGCATTATGTTAACTGTGAGTCAAGACTTTTGTAGACAGAGAATGGATGAGAACAGTCATTTAACTCAGTTCAGGAAATTTATAGCCTTCTGTAAGGCCCTCAATAGACTATTTCTCCCCACCGAAGGCCAAAGACATTTTTTTTTTTTCACTTTATAAAGAAAAGAGGCTTATTTATCTCATGTTTCTAGAGGTTCAAAGGCATGGAGTCAATATCTGCTCAACTCTGAGGGCTTGGTGGAGGATGGCCTCACAGTGAGGGAACATGTGCCCCTGGAAGGAGACAGGAAGTCAGAAAGGATGGGGGGTGGCAAGGCTTGTTCTTTGATACCAAGCCTCTCTGGAGAACTGACTCAAGGGTCCCATAAGAACTATCTTTGTCCCTCCCAAGGGCAGCTCCTCTAGTGTTTTAATGATCTCTTGCTAGGCCCCAACTCTTTTATTTTTCTTTAGTTGGTGCATTATAGTTATACATACAAGTGGGTTTCATTTTCTATATTCATACTTGCACATAACGTGCTTTGGTCAATTGCATTCCCTACCACCTCCACTCCTCCTCCCCCATCCTCCTTCCCAAACCATTTTTGAACATATGTTAATCTTCAAGGATTTCAAATCATTTATCTGTAGGTAACCTTTTCCTAATCAAATTAGGAGCACATTCAAAATACTAGAGGAAAAAATAATACTTGTGCTAATGGTCATGCTATGATTAATATTTATTGTGTCAAACACTGCTATAAACCTCACATTACTTAATTTAATTTATGCTTCTGAATAATTCTGCAAGATAGGTACCATTATTATTGACATTTTCAAGACTGTGAAACAGAAGCTAAGTGATGTCAAGTCACTAGCTCAGCTTATAGTGGTAGTAGGCTATAGAAATTCTGTACCTAGCTCCAAAAGCCAGCAGTTTCACAGAACATAGTTATGGTTCCAAGCTGTGAAGTTGGGCTACTTAGTTTTGAATTAAAACTTGGCCTCTTCTTAACTGTGTGACTTTGGGTGCATTGAGCACACTTTCAGTGTCTCAGTTACATAGTAGGTAAAAATGGGAATAAGACCACTATACCACCTAGTATTATTGATAGGAATAAATAAAAGGGTTCATAAAAGGGTTAGAACAGTGCCTTCTGTCTAATAAAACATTTTGTCAGCTACTTCTACACCACGCTTCTGTAATATGGGAGACACAACAACTTCATTCTTACAATGCTATTAATAGATTGGACATAGCAATGGTTCTTGAATGAGAATCAAAGGATTCTATCCCAGCCACATGTTTGGAGAATGGGAAAGCTTAGACGTATTTCAAATGCTACTATGATATCCCAACATATTCTGGTGATCATCATTAGTTATTATGATAAATTATGGGAAGAAATGATAAACGGTTAGACATACACAGAACTTTTGTGAAGAGGCTAACTGCATGACCTGTTGGTTTCCCTCTTGTTCTCCCATTCAGTGAGCCAGCTCATTTTAGAATAATAAGGCACTGAGAGAAAAATCCAAAGGGGCCACAGTTGGGACTCTTTCTACAAGGGAGCACCTCAGCACACAGATTGTTACACATGCATCTTTTACATACTTATCCTTAAACTGTTTATCTGGCACATCGACAGGCAGCTGGTGGAACAAATAGGAAATCCTGTGAAGCACATTCATTTTTAAAGTGTTAATGCTCCCAATCCAAGAGACAGTAATGTGCTTCCATCCGTTAAGATCCCCTTTAATGTTTCAGATTGGAGGGCCATAATTTAAATGAAATGCATTATCCAACCTGGAAGGTATTCCACATCCTAAATATTTAATTGATTTCTCCATCAGGAGAAGATGAGTCTACACAATAGGCAGATCCTATCTATATCTAAGTGTCCGATTAATAGTGTCTCTAATTTAGGGTAATTTAGGAGTTTACAACTTATAAAATGGCTATTTCTTCCACATTCCTCCCAAAGTACCAGGAGGATTGTGTCTGGATTAATTGCAAACAGCAGACAATCCTCTGTGTGTAATGAAAACCCAGAGTCAGCATCATCAGCCATGCACCTATAATTTGAGATCTCATCTAAATATTTTTCACTAGGGGCTTCACATTCAATGTAAATGGAAATAGCAAAGGAAGAAAGTTATAATTGTTGTATCTCCCTATTAAAAAAGTTTAACAAGTCAAGTTCATTCCTGCTGATTTTTACTTAGTTGGGTCTTAGCTAACTGAGTGGGGAAGATAAATCAAGCTACTTGCAGATTTTCCTAATGGTGCAAAGTTTGGCACCCTGAGGACTGTGGAAATGCCTATTACTACACTTGTAAAGAAGAGAAGTGGAACAAGACTGTGGGTGGCTGGATCTATATGAGTGATTTATGACCTCTGAATCCACTTAGTCATTTCCGGATAAGCACTTAAGTGCCAAAAGTTTATGGTCATTTTCAGTTTAAGAAAAGAATAGGGCACATCTTACCATTCAAGATGGATATATTAACTGGAGAAATCAGTATTGTTTTTTTTTTCCCTTGAATTTATTAGTAAATTGTAAAATTGGAGTTTATAAATGTAAAGTGACATTTTACCTAATTATGTCTACTTATTATTTTGTGAGGTCATTCCAATGACACCATTTTGTAGGGAAATAACCTGGATGTTGGGCTGCTAAACTTTATGTTGATATTTGAAGTTTACTAACAAATAAATATAAAAATTAATAGCATTCATGTTAAATTTACTTTTTCTGTCCAGTTTTTGTCTTTTTGAAAAGCTACTTTGTGGATAGCTTAATTTTTGTTCAAATACAAATTAGAATCAATTTTCTGGGGAAAAATAATCAGTATAGCTCCTGTTCTCCACAACAAAGAAATTACATTTGTAGACATATTCTGGAAATTTAAATCCCTCAATACTCTTTTGAGCAATTCCAAGGAGATTTGAAGACTGACATTTTGTACTTTGCTATTCCCGAGGGGCATATGTATGATCATCTTTGCTGAGGTTTGTTCCCATCCCTGCTGAATTAATATGCATTTTCGTTAACTAATCTTGAAACAACAGGAATAAAGTTTATCCAGGTCTTTTATACCTCAGAGAACAAAACAAATACTACAAATCTTTAGAGAGAAAGGATATACAAAAGGGCTTGAGGTGAATATTTCAAAGCAAATACTCTTTAAATGATGTGCAAATTATTTCAGCTCTTGAGCATGATTTATGAAAGGGGATTAGCCCACTGAAATAAGAACCAAGTTTAAACTGTTGGGTTTCAAAGTCAAAGATGAGAAATGGTTACAAGAAAAAGAAGGAGAAAAGCAACAACAATTTAGAGGAGGAATTTGCCTTAATTTTCTCCTTAACTGACTCACCTTAAATTTTCACAAACTATTGTTCTTACTTGCAATTAAAAATACTGTATTCTCCTCCTATTTTCTATAAAGTTAAGAATATAATAATTAAGAAATGATTTATATTTCAGCAGGAAAGTCTCTACTTCTCTTGTAAAAAACATAATCACAAACTGTTAGCAGTTAAAACTCTTCAAGCTGGAAAGGGTGACTCCTAAGTCTGAGAATATTTTTTTTTTCAATTCACAAGTCACATCTACAATAATAAAACATAATACTTTCTAATATTCCAAAAGGCTCTTCAGGTAGTAGTTAAAGCTTCTTGTAAGACTTATGAAAATGATTGTTTCTGTGTAATTGTAAAGAGTATTAAGTGAGCTCACTTCATATAATTCCATAATGACCCACCATTCTGGAAGGTAAAGGAAATTTTAATGATTCCACTCACATGTGATTAATATCTAATGCTTCTTGACTAAAATTCTGGATTTTGTTCAATAAAAATGAGTTAAGCAAAAATTCTTTGGGTTCTCAACCAAAGCTTTCTGTGAAAATCAGTTATGCCCAATTTAAAAATAAGGCATGGAATTTCAATAATAAACCCAGGTACTGACTACAAAAAAAAGATTAATTATTCTTATGTAAGCTGTCTTGGGGTAATAAAGCCAAAGAAGTGAAGTGAATCTAGGCACTACTAAAATTTTAAGGAAACTCCTTCAATTGGTCTTATTACTATCCAATGAATTTTTAAAAGACTAGATATTTTGGTACACATTTATGAATAAGGTTTTTATTGAGAAAATGATTATCATTAGCCCATTTCCTTTTTCATTTCCTTGAATAAAAAAAGAAAAGTGGATCTGAGAAAATATTTTATTTTGGATCTAGTTATTACCATTTCTTCTCAGTGAGTGAAATCTCACAATAGTAGATGGATTAATTAGATCTTATTTTAAATTATCCTCTATTTTTGAGAACTAGACTGTGAGCCTACTTTTGTTTTCTTTGAGATTTTTCAAAAACAACTTGACTGAAGTGCAGCCTGGTGGGCCTTGATTGTTTTGGCAGGCAGCAGAGAGCAGCTAACTCTGAGTCAAACAGCCAAGCTGTGGCTCATCCAGAATTAGGACATCTAACCTGAACGGCTAATGGGAAATGAACTCAAGAACCACATAAAACATCATTCATGCAATCAAATACTATCGTTCTTGTCTTTGGAGAAGGAAAGTAACAAATAAACAAAACAAACTACATGTGAGATTACACGTTCCTAAAAGAAGAGTCAAATAGAAGGTAAATAGAGTCTCAGATGGGATTTACACATGTTTATATCCAGGGAATTAGTGGATTATTTCCAGGGAATTGCTTGCAGGTTTTTTCTATTGTCTATTTGTTTTGGTGAGTGTAGTTTATTCTTAGAAACTGGTTTTTTTCATTTTTTCTTCCTTTCTTTTATTTTCTGTTCTTCCTTTCTTTTTTTTCACTTTTTACTTTTTTTTTTTTTTTTTGGTTATTGTGCTTTGGCTAGAACTGTTGATTTTTGAGGCCAGTTTAGAGTTTAAGACTGGGTGTGGTACAGGCAAAAGTTACACTGGAAGTTTGTGTCTTGATCCTGTATTTGTCTGTAATCATAGGCTAGAAGGAATTGATGAGAGTAAATAAATATTCACCATCTGAAATTATGCATTGTCATGCAATTGCCAATGTGATAATCATAGCAGGTTTACTCTGCACAAAGGCAGATGAGACAGCTCTTTTATATAAGCAATTCTTGTTGAAGTCCCCAAAGCCATATGCAGTTTCTCAGCTTTCAAAACCTATTTAGAAAACTTACTTTTATTATTTTTGTGATATGGCAATGTATGTTTTTCCTTATCTTAAAAATTAATCAATTAAGTATTTTGAAAGTTTTTTTTGTACTATTAAACACATACTCCCAGCCCTTTTTTATTTTTTATTTTAAGACAAGGTCTCACTAAGTTGCATAGGGCCTCATAATTGCTAAGGCTGGCTTTGAACTTGCAATCTTCCTGCCTCTGCCTACAAAGCCACTGGGATTACAGGTGTGTGTCATGACACCTGGTCATTTTGATAATTATTTTGATAAATATTTGATATTTTGTAACTATTTTTGATATTTTGATGCTGGGGATCAAACCAGGGCCTTGTGCATGCTAACCAACTGTTCTACATTGTGCTAGAACAGCAGCCCAGAAATGTGTTTCTCAAAGGTTGGAATATTTCAAAGTGACCTCTAGACATAAATGGAGGTATTGGGGGAAGATTGCCAGGGAAGTGATGGAAGCAATGAAAGGTTTCTACAATATAATGTGACTGTGGACTTGTGGGAGTCATTCAAGTACAGAAGAAAGAATGACAGAGAAAAAAGTAGATACATATTAGGATAGAGGACAGGGAGTCATGGAATATAAAGAGTTGGGGAATAACAATTTGATTGGTAAACTTTCAATGTACGAAACACTGGGGAAACAACTGAAGCATAGGTTGGAAAGGAACAATAAATCATTGACAAAGGGTCTTTCAAGCCATGCTAAGAAACTTAGACTTGTACTACAAGTAATGGGGGCATAGTGGACCCCTTTTGTTGTTGTTGTTGTTGATATTATTATTTGTGTGTGTGTGTGTGTGTGTGTGTTTGTGTGTGTTATCTGGGATTGAACCCAGGGGCACTTAACCACTGAGCCACATCCCCAGCCCTTGTTTGTATTTTATTTAGTGACAGGGTCTTGCTGAGTTGTGTAGGGCCTTCCTATGTTGCTGAGGCTGGCTTTGAACTTACTAAGACTCACATTAAGAGATAAGTGCTTCACAGTTCAACCTTTCCTCTTATTCCTTGGGCATGAAATTCAGGATGGGTTCCTCAGTCATTAGGTTACTTACTCACTCAGGCCTTTAATATTAAAATATTAAACATCACTGCTTTCAGACTCTGATCTAGTTTATAAAGGAAGAGGGGTAATCCTTAGAAGGTCCTGGTTAATGTTCTTCAGGCATTCCCCATCTAATGGATCAGGGTTTAAGCAAATGAGAGAAGTACTGGTCAGCTAGGATTACCTCTTCCAGATAACACCTGCCATCCCTTTGATATAGTGGATGTGATGGGCCTCTAGGTGTACTTGCCACCTGGCCAATGAAATGCACTTGGGTGAGATCAGATTTTCAGCAACTTTAAGTTAATTCTTTATAAATGGCTTGGTAACTGTGTGTTTCATATTTTTACTCTAGTCAATAAAAATCAATCACCTTATCACCAGATACTTTATGATGCTGGCTTATTCTATTGAAAAAAAATATATATATTCATATTTATTTTGTTTATGTTATATATATATATAACATTAAAAAAATCTTCCCTAGCTTTTATGCAAAATTACTTAAACTCTTTCAAAATTCTACAGTTGTATTACTATTCTATATTCTGCAGTAATGCAAAAAATAACTGACATTTGGCCAAGTTTAATATTTAGAGATTGCCATAATGTCAGGTTCACATTCAGGAATGACATTATGCCTCATGACACTCAGAGTCCTTTAAGGAAAGAAAAGAATTAAAGGATATATTATGCTCTGAGTTAATGACAATATTAAACATTAAGTTTTGGCAAATTACATATTTGTTTAATTTGCATTTTTAAATTCTGTATTAAAAGTGCATTCTTGGCATATTTCTAAAGAAAGAAACTGGTGGTTTTATAGTAGAAAAATTTATGATTAATTTACTTGGACTTCACTCATGCAATCATTACATACAATATTTATATCATAATATATAACCTACAAAGTTCTTAGATATATTTTAGTCGTGTGTGTGTGTGTGTGTGTGTGTGTGTGTACAATCTTTAGATCTATTACATATCAAATCCACATTTGTATTTCTGATAATGTTATAGTTATATAAAAAATACCCATTATACTTACCAGGAAAATCAATTTTAGGAAACTTATGAAACTTGTCCAAATCATATAGTTGTTTATCCTGAGAGTAAGAATTGTATTCAAAATTTCTGATTCTTAGACCCAATTTTTTTTTATACAATTTCACATAACATTTTGAGGAGGGTGTTGAAGACTAATATTACTTGAAGATCAACATTAGTATAACTTATTTTCTACAACTTTTGTGTTAATCTAAATTTTTTAAAATAAATTGATTCAAGAAAAAAGTATTCTGAGTCTTTTAGAATTATCAAAATTATTATTATTATTGTACATTACAAAGTTTCTTTTTATTTTATTGCCTCTAATAGCACCTTGAAAATTCCAAGTCATAGCAATTTAAAGAGCCTCAAGAATTAATATGAAACATAGTAACTCTTCAAAATAAAAAAAAAAAGGACATAAAAATGATGATAAAGGGGCTGGGGCTGTAGCTCAGTGGTAGAGTTCTTGCCTTGCATGTGTGAGACCCTGGGTTCGATCCCCAGCACCACATAAAAATAAATAAATAAAGAATGTTGGGTATAACTTCAATTTACTGTTAAAAAAAACAAGTTTCCTTTAAAAAAATGATAGAAATATTGAGAGGTTATGGCCTGAGCTAGTCTTAAAGGATGTTTGTTTAATAAAGAGAATACCTTATCTTAAAGGTAAAACTCATCATGTAGTGTATGTATCATGATTATAAGCACTATTTCCTTGGAACATAAACTGTGGGTCATGGAATGGTGGTAAATTCTGGGGAATAGGGCATAGGCAGTTAAAAGCTGTCTATAGGGGAACTTGGCCCTTTGATTCCCAATGTAATAATTTGATCAGAAGTAGTTCTTAATTGGAGCAGGAAGAGGAAGAGAAGGAAAAGGAGAAGTGGAAGGGGAGAAGAAGAAGAAATTATTCTTAATATTTTATCTCAGTTTTGGATTTTTGAGGATACTAGATGTGGTAGTAGGATCTCAGTCCTATATTTTCTACTTGGTCATGGTATTTCCTGTTTTGACTCTATTTTTTAAGTCTATTAATTTTTTATATAAATAGGGAATATCTATTTACATTAGAAAAAATTAGACAACAGGAACATTTGTCTTCAGGTACCATTTAAATAATCACAGAAAGATGAATTAACAGACTTATTTTACCATTTCTTGAAAGAAGTTAGAAATTTCTTAGGTATGGATCTCACTTCATTGAATTCTGGAGAAATATGGTATTTTTAGATTTGGTCCATACTCTAGGGTGAAAGAAATACCTAATTTTAATTAAAGGATTTGGATTCAAGTATGAATAATAAGAAATAAAATTTATTTTCCAAGGAAATCTTAAAAAAGTTTCTATGTTTTTATAATTGAAATATTTTAAGACCTGTTTGGAACATATAAATAAATACATTAAAAATCAAGTTACTTTCTTTTAGGATTTTGTAAAAAAAAAAAAAAAAAAAGTAGTCTACATTCCTATACTCCAGATAAACTTTGTGTTTCAAAAGAGGAGATCATATGTGTTCAAAATAATGTTTTTTTCTCTGTATAGGATTCACTATAAGAATATATTTTACATTGAGGAAAGGTAATTTAAACTGATGTGACAATAATGAATATATATTATATACCTAACTTTACAAGAAGATATAATTTATGCCTCTTGTACTCATGGAATAGAAAGAAACTTTCAGGGGGGATCAGAGAGCATTGTTTTTCTCTTGTTTACAGTCACAGTAGCATATTAATGCTAAGGAAATATTGCTGGAGAGTTAGAGGAAAGAGCCTTCTGTATTTGGCCTATTATTGAAAGAAAGATGCCACTTGACCTAATGAAATCAGAAATTGATTAAATGCAGTTCATCTGAGGGGAAATATGGTCACGGTGTTGCTGCCAGGGTCAGGAGGAGGATAGGGTGATCTAGTGCTGGAGTGCTGATAGGGTTAGATAGACTTTCAGAGTAGCTGATGCTACAAGATACATGACCATGGATGCCCACAGGTCAGAGGGCAAGATCAGCCCCTTAGATGGGAAGGGAGATATTAATCAGAACATTCTTTGCTCAACTCATAGCTAAGTCCTCTTATCACATGATTCATTGAGAAGTAAATGTTTAAAGAAACTACAATCTATGGGTCCCAGGAAACTTGGGTTCACTGCTAACTGTCTTGAGAACACATGTCAGAACAACGACTGGTCACATAAGACCACAGTAGTCACACAACCTTTGTGAATAACACTTTTGACAATTACTTTGGATGCCTGGTTATCAAGTATGCGTCTAATCTTTAATGTTTTTCTCTGACAAATTTTAAAACCTCCAGCCTAAACAACATATATTTTAATTTAAATTTTGAAATATTTTTCTTTACCAACTGAAATATTTTAAAATAAACAACTTCCTTAAATAATGAGAAACAATTGAGTGAAGAATTGGCACTCAACTATTCTTTAGATATTGTTGTTTTGTAACTACAGTAAACTAAAATCATTTATTTTCACATTTCATTCCCACAGTTTATTTTTCTAAAGTGGATATTGAATAAAATTGGTGTCAGAATGACAATATTTGTTTTAGAGAAAAAATAGTCAAGTCGATCAATCATTTTACCCAAATAGGGAGCCTTTGTCCTCATGACAACATAATAACCTATAGTATGCTACACAAATATTATGAATTTTTTGTTGTTTCCAGGTAAGAGCTTTCCTGATTCTTCAAAACTAGATAGGATTCATTTGTGCAATTTTAATATTGTTTTCTTTTTCTTGGCAGATGGCTGCTACTGCTTCTTAGTTTCATGCATTGGCAGGAGTAGGCTGTTTTATACAAAATTCTTAATAAATAAAGTCTTAAAAATATGTATTTCTCTGAGTATCCAGGACAGGCTTCTTAGTATGTGTTTTAAACAATTGCTAATTACATATTTATCCAAGAAACTACTATGAGTTTTGCATTTGGGTAATAATAAACATCTTACAAATTTTACATAGTTACAAGAAAGGTCATAGTAGTCTTATAACTCATGCAAAATAAATAAATATACATGGAGTATGTGTGTGTGTGTGTGTGTGTGTGTGTGTATACACATACATATACATATATCATATATATACACACATAGATATACATATATTATATATATATGTTTGGGGTGGTAGGAAAATGATGAGTTACATATTTTTTTAAAAAATTTCTTAATGTAACTTATATTTGGCAAATTATATCTTTATTTAAAAGTTTTCAAGTTGTAAATAGAAAATATATATTTTTTAAATTGAATTCTGTACATAGGAAGTGACAAACTTTGTGTGTATGTATGTATGTGTGTATGTTTTTTCAGGGAAATCACAAACATACATAAAACAATAGCATCATGATCATGTGTGTATCTACCACCTAGATTCATCAAATGTCAACATTTGGGACAATGCCAGAGTTAATCTGTTATGCACATTTCTGAAAAAGAATATCTGCCTTGTTGAAGACTTACTTTCTTATCCATGCTGAAAAACCTTTCACAGCCCTCCATTCTCTCCTTTCCCCACTATTTCTTTTGGCTTGGAGCTCTACATTCTCTTCCTTCCATTAGGCCGGGGGTGGGGGGACGGGGGCGGGGGGTCAGGGGTTAGCAGCCTTCTAGCCAAAGCTATTCTGAGACTCCTAATTGCATTGGTGGAGTTGGTGCAAAAGTGAGGTAGTAGGAAGTGGGAAACCAGATGGAGAGCAATACTACTGGGAAGTCTGGGCTCTCAGGGTCAGAGATATAGCACACTCAGAATGAGTTTTTTGCTAGAAACAATGTGACTGAAGAAAGCTCAGTGTGTTTTTGTGCCTGGTACATGGTTTCCCTGAGAAAATGTATCAAGTTCTAAGCAACCAATTTATACCTGGATTTTGAGAACATTAGCCTACTTCCAGTTACCATCAGTCAGTATTATAATTATTTAGTTAAAAATATTGAATTCTATTTTAAACTTGTTTTCACATGACATAATCATAATTATTCCTCAGGCAATTTTTTAAAAGAAAGATAGCATTAAATACCGATATCATTTTCATTTCCTTCCTTGTATAAATATCTCAATTAAAGTTTTCCATTCCAATCTTTGTCCTTGTAACTGCATTATACATATCATTTGGGGATATGAAATTGAGAAATCCACATCTAAGAACCTGGACGATTTCAGTCAAAACACATTTGTTTTTCATAATAACTTAATCAAAGGACAGCTAATAGGAAATATATTTCCTTTTAGTTCTTTTATCATTTGACTTTATTCTTATAACTCTTATAACTCATGTTCATTTTGGGGGTGCTTACTTAAAATACTAAATAAAGTCTCAGTTTTATATAAAAGTTGTCCAGTTTCTTCCACATATGGATTTTATAGTTTGGCAATTGATAGACATGATATATTCACTACTGAAGCACAATCTAACCATAAAAAATATTTTTTTAAAAAAGGGATACACAGACAAATTACATAGAGAATTTTAGTTGTGTATCTTTAGGTTATATTTGTTGACAAAAAACAATGAATGTATCATTACGTGAATAAACTAGAGCTTTGTCTAAAGCAACAGGAAAAGAGCTAGATTTTGAGTCTTTTGTTAACTAGAACTTCTTAATGGCATGTTCTTCGGGGCATAAAAGAATCAAGATATCTCTTGGCACCCTTCAACTATGTCCTGGTTTGCTGCTCCCAAGAATACTCTGGCTGCCATTTTCACCTGGGGAAGTGCCAGGGGAAAGACCAGCTGCTCATATTTAGGCCTTTGTATCTATGACTCCCATATCCAATTCTGGCTCATTCCCCTATTTTCTGTACACTTGGGGAGTAGGATGTCAAGTATACACACCCTGCTCCAGTCTTCTACCAGTCATCATCCTTGGCTCATGCCCATTTTGGTACCATCTGCTTGGGGACACAGAGGATAATAATAAGAGCTTCTACTTATTGAGTGCCTGCTGTGAACTACGTATTTACATCTCTAGTTTCAAATTCTCACTCAATCCTGTATGGATGCTATCAGACCCATTTTTAAACATCTGGAAAGTAAAGCTTAGCAAAGTTAAAAAAAAACAAAAAAACCTTTCTAGGGTTATCTGATGCTGGGTTTATATTTGGGCCTTTCCTCCTTGTCATCAGTGGAAGATTTTCTCTTGGAGAAATATGTTAGCATCGTCTTTGATTGACTCTCCACTTTCCATAACAGCCCTCCCTGGAGAGCTGCTCTCCTACACTCATCCCAGACTGGTGTCCTGAATTTCCCACAGTGATTTGGCCATTACATTGAATTTTCTGGCTTCTTGTCTGTTAGACTCAACTGATATCTTAAAATATCTGATTAATACTTAATACTGTTGGCAGGTTAGAATCATATTTTAAAAAGGAAAGTGTATTTTAATACAACTTTCTGAATCCACTCATTGAGAGAACATATTTTTCCCATGTTAAACAGACAAACTGGACAAAAAAAAAAATGACCACCTGTTAGTTGCTAATGATGTTCACATGCTTTTTTAAAAAAGTAATTCTGGCTTTATCTTCCTACAATCTTGGCGACAAAACTCGTGGGAACATCAAGGGCACAGGAAGCCAAAGGCAGCAAACTGACAATAAAGTTTGTGCTTCGACTACTAATGAGGAAGAGGATACTGTGAATCTCTGATTCCACATAATTATTTAATCTCCAGAGGGTGACAAAAAATCAAAAGCAGGTTGTAAGAAATCTAAGTTTGGGTGTTCAACTCTAGGACCAAGATCAGAGGGGCTTCAGACAGGCTATTTCCTACTTGAAAAAAAATATCTTTAGAATCATCAAGTATAAAATGCACCAACCTCAAACATATAGTCTAATTTGACATTGTATGGGTGAGTAAATCATTATGCCTTTAGTGAAAATGAACACATACATATGGACTGAACTTCTTTTTTTTTTAAATTGATGAATACTAACTATTATATCTTGCAAAAAACATGCTAACCCTAAATAAGGCTTACAATTATACATATCTACCAAGATTCAGAAACCAAGCATTTTCTAAAATCAGGACTAGCATTAAAGATTAAATGACTATTTATTTTAATAGTAAAATCAAATTAAGAAGAGAACATTTGATTTTATTTTTTTAAACAAGTTTTGGGGTCTTGTCTTTAAGTCTACTGATTTCTATGGGTCATTTAAAAAAGTATTTAATGTATTCATTTCCATCCAAATTGAAAGTTGATAGAGATTTAGCTTACTATATATTTCTTCACATGGTATCTTGGTTAAAATCACAAGTTCTAAAAGCAGATTGTTTGGGTTTGAAACAAGTCTTGATAACTTGTCTTCATACATAATACCTTAGTTTTCCAAGCCTCCATTTCCTCATCCATAAAAGAGGATGATGTTGAAGAGCTAAATGCTGATTTTTTTCATTAACTAAAACTTCTAATCATAGTATCTGTCATAAAGTTAGGGGGAGCATTAAATGAGACTATGTAAGACAAGCACTTAGAACAACTACTAGATAGCAAGTGCAAAATATTTTCTAGTTATAACAGGCTTTTAAATTTCAAAGTAACTGTTGTATTCTGCTACCTTTCCTATCCTCTACTATCCCCCCTCCCCTCCCCTCCCATCTTCTCTCTCTACCCCATCTACTGTAATTCATACAACAATTACTATTATGGCAGTATGTAAAAATGTGGATGTGTAACCGATGTGATTCTGCAATCTTTGTAATGTTTTGAATAACCAATAAAAAAATAATAAATAAAAAAAATTCAAAGTAAAAGGTAAATGTGGCATCCTTGTACAATTAGGTATATAATAAAACAAATAGAATAAATAATGTGTCTTTTCTCCTTAGGCAGGATTGAATTTCAGAGAGAATAACTATCTTTCTCAAAGAAAAATAAATTCTAAAGAGAAGTAGCAGGTATTCTATCCATAAAATTCCTGCCCCCAACCCCAGTAGTATCCTAAAACTTGTTTAAAAGAGATTCTGCCCAATACAGAATCTGTTAGCCTCAATATTTCTAAAATACATTTTTGCACACCTTTATTTTCTCCCTAATTTCAGGCTTCAGAAGCATGTCAAGGTCTCTTTCAAATCCCAGATCAACTAATAACTGTAACACATATCCTTTTTCTATTTACTACAAAATATTTATGTAGTTAATATGAAACATGCACTCACAACTGAATTTTAATTTTGATATCTTACATTATATCAGATTCCATATGAATTAAAATGGTTTAATAACCAGCAGTTAAAGGAAATGTTCTTTAAATGAAATAACTCTAAACTTTAATGTCATATGGAAAAAATCTTTAAATATGGCATTGTTAACTCTCCACAAACCTTCCACATCATGTGTTTTCTAGCTATTAATACTGATCATTTTAAACTCCAACATAGCACAACCGGCTAACTAAATATGTATATGATATTTGTTGAAAATTATGGTATGTATTGGTGGGTATAGCTCAATGGTAGAGTTTTTGCCTAGTATGTTTGAGGCCCTGGGTTCAATACCCAGTACCAAAAAGAGACAATTATGTGGGTCTTTGAATAATGAATTAATTTCAAAAGGGTACTTATGCTCCAAGTTCTTATATAATTTCTAGATTTGTGGTTCTCAAAATTCAGTTCTGGAAGATATGCTATCATGTATATATCACACACATACATATAGTTGTCTAGCATCATACTTATTCACATGTACATTCTCAACTTACTGAGGCATCCTTAAATTTGAAGTTAGGATGTAACTAAACTGATGTTTGGTCAGAGGGAACTGTTCCAAAATGTGGTGAATCAGAAGATTAAGATAGGAAGGTAGAGGATCCAAGAAAGATGCTATAGTTTTAAGACATTGTTAAATGGGTTTTCTATGACTTTAAAAATATCTACTTGTTTTTTCAGAAGGTTGAGACTCAAACCAAGTCTTTGAAGTAAGGTGACATGCTTTAATAGCTCCCTTTTATTGAAGAAGCAGTAGGCTTGGAAAATATCAATAAAAGTACTGAGGTTTACTATGTAACTGGTATAAGTTCTTTGTAGTCCAAATTCAATTACTTTAGAATAGCAGACCTAGTATGACCTAGGAAAACTACTAATTCACATCCCATATTTTCTATCAACCTCTGGAATGTGCATTTCTAAATCTTTCTGGTGGTCTGAAAATGTGCAAAGTTGCATAGCCTATTGGCTTAAGTTGGCCCAACTGTGGTGGTCACTCATACCTTTTAATGTATGGAAATCAAATATTCAGCATTCCAAGGTTTGGAGACGCTTGACATTTCCCACTCTCAAAATCAATCACCAATCTGAACTCCATGGCTATTACTCAGAGATTCAGAGGTTTGCTGTAAGCAGAGACCATGACCTTGGAATAATTATTTTCTCAAAAGGCATTACCAACAATGATGTGAGCAAAGTGCCCAGACTGCCCTCCAGTGCATGAATCCCTAGCCAAGAAATGGCTACGAATCTTCCATGAGAAGTATGAGTTTGGCTTAAATTTGATTTCGATGCATTTATATTTCATAAGCACTGCATTTAGACAAAGTTAAAATGAACAAGTCAGAGAAAGTACTCACTTAAAGACTTTCTGTGTTCTGGTTTCTGGTCTTTCACATCACTATCATAATGACTTAGCAATTCAGTACTGGAGGATCTCTGCATTTTGAATAATTCCAGGTTTCTTGATGGACAACTTGGATCCCTTGGCTGGAAACAGAAAGCAATTAGACTCAATAATTTTAATATGAAGAAAGGATTCACTAAAGAGTTTTGTTTCTATTTTGATGTTAGATTTAAAGGAATGTTTGAAATATGGTGATTATTTTAAGATAGGTTCTCTATGCTAAGCTCTATATTAAAATTTAATAATAGATCATATATGCACATGGTGCTTACTAAATGCTGCACATTATTCCAAGCATTCATGCATTAACTCAATTAATCATCACAGGAATCCAATGAGGTAGCCACCATTATTTTTACTTAATAAGAAATTGAGGCCAAAAGAGGAAATAATCTGCTCAAGGCCACACAGCTAGTAAGTGATGGAGTCAGTGTTCAAACAGGCAGTTCGGGCCCAGAGTCCATTCTAAAAGAAAACAACTTATGTGTTTTTTGTGTGTTTATGGAGACTGTATTAATAAAGGGGGTAAGTTATTTTATTTTTAAAGTTTTGATCTCAAAGTGATAACATGAAAGACTTTAATCAAATATCAGCAAAATCACTGAGAATGTATTTTCTTATTGCACAACATATTACAAAGTCTCAGGAATATTTTCCTCTCAAGATTTTACAAATATTAATGAGCTAAATTATAATTAGTATGAAATGAGTAGTTTTAAATAACTTGGTTCTTTTAAAAACATATTCTGGTATGATTGAAGATAATTTCATGAAGTTCTAGATGTGTAATTTTCATGAGAATAATAATATAACCTAGTTGGAAGAACAATAAAAATCAGCACAAAGGATTATTATTTACTGGTATTATAACAGGGAGTATGGCCTTAATAATATTTATTTTCCAGAATAAGTATTAGAAGCTGCATAAACTGGAAATGTAAAAACTCAGTAGTTATTAAGCGCTTGTGTGCTTTTTACAACCTCTAGTAAATGAATGTCCATGTTATTTCAGAAAAAAAGCACTGCATTTTTGAAAGAGAGAAATTAAATGACATTTAGTCCCACAAATCCTGTCTGCTGAAAATGTTCCTAGTGGACTCTATTTAAACTTAAAAGAACTTAATATCCCTCAGTCCATATGCTCTGTTTAAATGTGTGTTATATGACTGAGCAATAAGATTTAAATGACTACATTTTAACTAATAAAGGTAACAGCCAAAACAAATACATACCAATCTGTCAATTGCATTTTTGATAGCATGGAACCAATCCAATATGATGAAGTCAATATCTGACTGTAGAAGGAACTCATTTCCTGATACTGTTGTGATCTGAAAAAAAAAAATATTGACAGGTGAGAAAACCATGTGAGATAGATCTCCTACATTTGAAAAAAAAAAAAAAAAAAAAAAAACTTCTAAAACAGAGTTTAATACACTGAAATATTTTCTTGTCTTCCAGTAATTGTCTTTCTGGGAACTGGGAGGCTAGGATCATTTTGAAGTACTCTCTATAAACTGTTTTTTTCATGTCATAACAAATACATTATTGTTTTAATAATAGAACGATTAACTCAGAGTAGGCTAAAGCTGAATTGCTCCAACTTCAGGAGAAATAAGGCAGGAAATCCAGAGCGATACAGACAGTGCACACTTAAGTTAGAAGTCTCAGAAAAATGTAACCGGGTGTGTCAGAATTCATTCTGCACTTCGGGCTCTTTCCTGTTTGTCTTTTTCAAATCTAATAGTATCTCTATATTTGATTTCCTTTTATGGAGGGCTCTAAAACAGATTATTTACCGAAGAGACTAATGCAGACTTTTCTAAAAGGTCATACGGATGAATACCATTAGGCTGTTTCTATTTTCCTATCATAAAGATCTATAGGAAAGTAATAAAGAGCCAATTTCCCCACAAAAGGAGTATATTAGAATAAAAGTTCTTTTACATCTTTGAACCCCTCCTAGAGGGTATTTCTCAAGTGAACATCCTGTGTCCCTTCTCTCAGTGCTGTTAAGTAGTTGGCAGTGCTTCTTAGCATGCAACTATACATTTTTCACTGCAGTAAATCTTTTTTCTCCCCAGAATTGTGACAGAAGGATGTGACCCTATAGAAACAGAGCAATGCTCTTGATTTCACACATAAAGGGCTCCTTTGAGGAGAATTTGATTAGAGTGGGTGTGGACACGCTTTTTGTATGAGGCCATCAATCTGAACTGTGAAGATTTTCCCTTTGTATTATTGACTTTTTGTTGCAAGAGGAAGATGAACATTTCCCAACTACTGTCACACATCAAGCAAGGCTTCAGAGGTTGAGAAGACTGGCATTTCAGCATACTCAATCAGGAGCCAGTCACCTCTTCTCAGCCTTACTTGCTCTAAATAGGAGGTGAATGCTGAAATGTGGCACCAGTTCAGAAAATCACAAATCGTGCTTGAGGCCATCTTTAAAACTCTATGATTAAAGTGACAATTATTACCCCAAATAGCTTACTCTGAAGTTTTCTGTGATTCTTATGGCAACATTTAAAGAGAATGTCTTGGCATTTTTAAGAAATTTTGATGGCACATGTGCACATATACTCATTTTTCATTTATTTTTCATAAAGAATCTATGAAGATGCGACATTACTCTGTACTGCAAAGCAGCTCTTCTTGAGTGACGTGAGTTCCCCTATCAAGCCTGGCCCCTTCTACAGTAAGAAGAGCTGTCCAAGGCATATGCAATTATAATAAGTGAAATATTAGAAAATAATAGGATTTAATTACCCACACTAGAATTTGGCAGATTACTGGGGCAAATCACTCTCTTTAAAAATAAAAATGCATTTAAGATTTGGGATGGCTCAAAATAGTCCTCTGTTTTATGTATCCAGGAAAAGACAGCTAAGCTGATGTTTGCCTAATTATCTGAACACCACTACAATATTCCTTACTTAAATAAAGTCCCGAATATTTACTTTATAAAATGTTGCCTCAGAAGGAGAAATCTAAAAATATAAGGTCATTTCTAACTAACTCAAGAAAGCTAGTAATGTCCTTGACCTCTACCTTTATCCTAAGTTTAAATATTTTGATTATGAATATACTATATGCCATAATTTGTTATTATACACAGAAATGAATTTAGTCCAAGCACAATGTACAATCTAATATAATAATTCTCTGCCAGTATAAATAAGCCATTATTAAAATTATAAAAAGGAGCAACATTTTTAAAGTACAAGAAACAAACATAATTAGATTTACTGTATTGTGAGGGTTTATGAGAGAGCCAACATAGTTCAGTTTTTGGCCTAGTAAATTCAAAGAGTGATAAAATATAAGTAGTTCAGCAATGCATTTGCATTTTTGGTGCATACTATGCAATGCAAAGGGATCTTTTACTGGTAACACAATCAGAAGCAAATGTATTTTGAAAGGTTCTTTGTCCATGTATATTATTACATTAATCATACATAATCAGTGATTTATAAATCCATTTTGGGAAGTGAGATGAGGGAACTATACGAATGCAATTCATTCAAATCATACTGCCAGAGAAATCCAGTTCACATCTTTTCCTCTGTCTTCCCACTAATCTTTTGAGTTACTAGGCAGTCTGGAGAAGTCTGCTACTGCTCTCTACAGTTTAAATGCATCCACTTCTTAATTACACTCAGTAATTGACTTTGTTCTGCTCTATTCCAGTCACTCACAGGAAAGTAGTTTCAGAATCTCTGACTGGTAAAGTCCATTTAATTCAGGGCTTTCAATCCGCATTTTTACATTACCTCTTTAGGATTTCCGATACGTGGTTTGCTGAATCATATTTGCACTTTGAACAATTGAATTTTTAACACTCTTGGGGAAAAAATGTCACTAGTAAGGAATGTGAACTTTGACTGAAACTTATGATTGACAACATATGATGACAACATAAAATGATACAGTACTAATAACAGGGATAAAGTATCTGATATTAGCCATGCCAATGTACTCTCCCTATATCATGTTTTGCTTCCATGGCAGATGCTGGAGTGAGGCAATGAAGGAAGAACTTACAGAAAACAATGGGTTTAGGTAAGAGCTGCTGGTCTCCATTTTGCTTAGAAGCCTACTTTAGCAAAACGTCTTATGCCATCTCCACCGGATCATATTTTAAGGGATATATCAGGGCATCAGAGCAGCCTTAACAAAGTGTGCTAATATTGTCAATAATAAATATCTTTGAGTACTTGTCTGGGGAAATTTGTGTCAAACTTTTTTTACTCTAAATTGGGACCACTTAATTTTTTTAAATTATCTTTCTCTTTTTTTATTTGTTCTAATTAGTTATACATGACACTATAGTGCACTTTGACACGTCATACATAAATGGAGTATGGCTTTCCATTCTTCTGGTTGTACATGATGTAGATTCACACTGGTTATATAGTCATATATGTACACAGGATAGTGATGTCTGATTCATTCAACTATTTTTCCTACCCCCTATTCGTTCCCCTCCCTTCACTTCCCTCTGCCAAATCCAAAGTAACTATATTCTTCCCTAGCTCCCCAACCCTTATTGTAAATTAGCATCCACATATCAGAGAAAACATTTGGCCTTTAGTTTTGGGGGATTGGCTTAGCTTGCTTATCATGATATTCTTCAGCTCCATGCATTTACCCACAAATGCCATAATTTCATTGTTCTGTAAGGCTGAGTAATATTCCATTGTGTATATATACTGCATTTTCTTTATCATTCATCTGTTGAAGGACACCTAAGTTTTAAACATTGATATGGATGTGTCACTGTAATATTCTGATTTTAAGTCCTTTGGGTATAAACCAAGGAGTGGGATAGCTGGGTCAATTTGTGGTTCCATTCCAAGTTCTCTTAAGAATCTCCATACTGCTTTCCATAATGGTTGCACCAATTTGAAGTCCCACTAGCAATGTATGAGTTTATATTCCCCACCCCACCCCCACATCCTAGCCAACATTTATTGTTCCTTGTATTTTTGATAATTGCCACTCTGACTGAAGTGAGGTGAAATATGAAGAGTAGTTTTGATTTGCATTTCATGTTTGCTAGAGATGTTGAACATTTTTTCACAAATTTATTGATTGATTGTATTTCTTCTTCTTTGAAGTGTCTGTTCAGTTCCTTAGCCCATTTACTGATTGGGTTATTTGCTTTTTGGTTTTAAGTTTTTTGAGTTCTTTAAATATCCTGGAGATTAATGCTCTATCTGAGGTACATGCAGTAAAGATTAATACATACCCAGGAATTACATAAGTATATCCACTGAAAAACCTACAGAATTTTAGACATGTCTGTTAAAGCTTTTTTGGTATTAACAACAATAGTTTCTCTTTGGCTTGGAAACTTGGTCTGTGTCCTTGTGGTTCCCCCGAATGGAGGCAAGGATATGCAAGCTCCAATATCTCAGACAAGAGGTATATAGGAAAAAAATAGATTTAGATTAAATCGATTATTTTTGTGTTAATTGAAAGAATTTTAAAATATTTTTAAGAATAGTGTTTAGATTTATAATCACTGTCATTTTGAGAGTAGTATTTATATTTGTAATATTGCCAATTAAGTATTACTTTGCCAATATTCATTGCAGCAGTAAGATTTTTTGGTCTTAGATTTTTATTTAAATGAGAAGCTATTGTGTAGAATGGCATTGATACTATTAAAATCTTCAAAGATTTATTTTTTAGAATTGGTACAAATCCCTTGTAGAACACCTTTATCCTGATTATAAGAATAATATAAATTTATTGTAGAGAATGGAAAAATAAAAATTACAAAGACTCAAATTAAAACTATTCACAGCTCCACAGACTAAACATTGCAATATTTTAATTTAGACAATGCCAGTTTTTATATATAATAACCAAATGGATATAACGCTCAATGGATTAATTTATGCTATAGATAGATGCCTCATCAGCAAAATATTTGAGTGGTAAATATTGTTGACTTCTTCCTTTCCAGTTGACCTCAAATATACATTATGAGATTACCAAAGATGCAAGAGATGATGAATGACATTGTGCTCCCTTCTCTTTGATATACTACCCTTCCAATTGCAAAATAAATTCCACAGATAATTCTGTGAGAGGATATGTTCATGACTGATCATCCCCCTAATCCCCTGATCATCAACAAGGACTGATTCAGCATCCATTAAGTCCAAGGCACATTGTTAGAAGCTAACAACTCCCAACCTCAACAATTCACAATCTGTTTGAATAAATAGGACATATGCATATAAACATAAATAACAATATAAAATGGCTTACAGTAAGACTAAGTGTGAGTGGTGCAAACAACTCTCATGTCAAGATTTCAGAGGAGGGAGTAATTACTGCTGTCACATTTACCTCATGAAATTATATATATACTGCTGGTCATGATATCTTATTCTTTAAAGGCTGATTGTATCAGAACTTTAGCATATTAAGGATATGAATACCATCACTTGTTATGCAAAGTGATATCAGCTTTAATGATCTCAAAGCACATAATAAACATTCTCCAAATGCAGCTTCCTTCCACTGTCATAAAGTAATTTTGCAAATGAAGAAAATGAGGAAAACAAGAATGCCATTGTATCAAATTGGCATCATTTAAATGACAGAATTAAGAAATTACAAAGATACTGATTTCAAGTTCATGAGTTCTCAGCAAACAGTGTATACAGTTAAGAACTGTGTGTATGTATATGGGAAAAGGCCATGATGATTTGGTTTCATTTGTGTGATTTGGAATATTGACTTTAGACAAAGTTGTTCATTCCTTGGTGTTGTGGTAAAGACAGCAGAATTTTTGAAAATCACCTAACATCCCTATTCTGACATTTTTCTTTCTTTTCTTTTTCCAAAACAACCATTCCCTTGCTATGGAAAAAAAAGCATCAGGCAAAATTGAGGCATCTAAATAAAAAAAGTATTCAAATCCTAAAAAAGGACTAAAACAATCCTATATTTGAACAAATATTTTTCATAATTTTCTTAGAATCAGTCTGTGACTGAGAATCTAAGAAGTTATTCCATCCTAATGAAACTGAAACTGTATGTAGGAAATATATAATAAAATTTACCAAATGTCCAAAGAGTCCTAAAACATGTTAGATGATATGGCTACAATGGTTTTAGAAATAAGTGGATAAGGGGAATGGAATTTAATTATTATTATATTTGGAGATACTTTGGACTTCATGATGAAATCATTACATTTGTATTAAATTAAGTAGAAATAAAAAGTTATGTCAAAATATAATTACTTTATTTGATGTGAATATGAGTTATTTTTATGTTATTAATTTTGGCCATATCTTTATTTAATACTCACAGCATAAAATATGGATATATATTTTGGCTACATTATAATGAGATATCAAATCATAAAATCAAACAATAATGCTCAAAAAACCCAGATTCACATTGTTTTCATCTTGCATCACTCCACATTTGATATATCTTATAAAATGAAGATGTTCATGGTTATATTAATAGTTATCTTACTTATTTCCAAAGGTGTTTATGGCCGCCATAGGAATTACATTATCAGGCTGCATTGCTGTCTAAAATTTACAGCCTGCTTAAATAACTTCTAACTTTTTTTTTTTTTAATTTCAGAGCTTGAAGTAAAAGGTCTTCATTTTGTCTTTCCAAAAATGTTATTTGTTAAAGCATTTTGTGAGAAAGTAACTGCCTTGTGTTCCCAATGTTGCTAGATGTTAAATAAATATATACTGATTATCAAAAAAAAGTTGTTTTGGCAACTCCTTATTAAAATGCATTTGTAACCCCCATCTGTCATGAAAGTTTTGAAAAGTTTGTTTACTTTGGATAGCAGCCTTATTCAGGGTTACCCCAGCAAACAATGATAGCAGTCTTCAGAAGTTGTGTGAGGAACAAGCCACTAGGGACCCATTTTTGTTTTAATTGGCACACACAAACACTTCTCTGGTCTGTCAAGAAGATCAAGCTAATATGCATGGAGGGTGTTATATTCTCAGCTTTGGGGAGCAGTAAAGCTCCCTTTATTTAAGTAATTTAAATGATAGACTGCAAAAACTTTGCAAGTCAGAAAAATGTTTTATATTTTCTTAGGGAATATTTGTTTTAAGCAACGGAAAATGTTCTACATATCTAAAGATGTTGAACCTTATGTTATAATTACCCTGTTTCTTCTGACTCTGTGAAATGTTCCTAAATCCACATGCTACTAAATAAGCTGGGCCACCAATGGATCCTGCATTTCCACAACTCCCCCTGTGTTAACAAATGTGCGTTCATTAGTTTCCAGATGTTTATTGGATATGTTTTCAATGTGTTTGGGTTGATTGATTTGCATGTACATTTATTGGAAACCTCAGTGGTGTCATCATATCAACATAACCTGCCCATGTAAGCAATTTCTTATTTAATGGAAAGTAAACAAATGTTGAGCTATGTACACTACAGATCTCAAGAGCATTCTGAAATATAAGGTTTAGGGACAACCTTTTAAAAAAACATGGTTTTTAATTGAAATTGAGCTGTACCATTGACATCCAAATAATTTGGTCCATGCATTCTTACTTCAGAGATTTATTCTGCATAATAAAATTTGGGCCTATAATGAACATTTACACCCCATGTCATTTGCCGATTCTACCTTTCTGTTTATTAATGAAATGTCTACACTCAAATTTTTTTTCAGATGAACAAGCAAACAAAAACTTGTGTTCATTCTTTTATCTGTGCTAAAATATTTTAAGTACTGAGAAAGAGTCTTCTCAATATTCATGAAAGAATACTATCCAAGTAATTAGTAGATAGTTTAGCAGTTTCCACAGTTTTGCAGGCAGCTATACTCAAACTTTTGCCTGTGGTGCTCATATGAAAAGTGACTGAAAAAGTGACTAATCTAAGCAGTTGTTGTAAAAAGATGTCAGAATAGAGTTTTATGACTCGTAATGTTAATTTTGAAACTTGGGAGGAGCAATTGTATTTATTTATCTAAATACCTAAATACCTCATCTGAGGTCTGTGCTTACTCGTATCCACTAGTCGGATATTCCTACTGCCACTTCTATCCTGAACTTTAGTCAGTGTGCTCAATTACTCATCTAGTTAGATGAAATTTGGGCATATGCTACCTCCATCCTTATCAAATTGAAATGATATTATTATTATCATTATTTAAATAAGTCTAATTTGAGGATTTTTTTTAAATCCAAAAGTCTTAATATAAATGCAGAATCCCTTTTTCCCCATGATATTCTGAACTGTTGTCTCTCTTTCCATACCTTTCAGATACATTAATAAACATTGTGTATATGTTTATATCTTAATGAAAAATATAATGTATACTTTATGGTATGGATCTAGAATGTCCCTCAAAGTCTCAAATGTCTAAAGCTTGGCTGTTCCCAGTATAGCAATGTTGAGAAGTGGGACTTTTAGGTAATGATTGGATCATGAAGGCTCTATTATCAATTAATTCATTCATTTGGTGGATTAATGAAAATTACAGGCAGATGGGGCATGGGTTGGAGACAGTAGATCATTGGGGGCTTACCTTTGAAGACTATATCTTGTCCCTGGTCCCTTCCTCTATTTCCAGTACCAGACTTCTATGAGCTGAGCAATACTCCTCTGCCATGCTCTTCCACCATGAGGGTTTGCCTCACCTTATGTTCAAGCAATGGAGTGGCAAATGTGAACTGAATTCTCTGAAATCTTGAGCCAAAAATAAATATTTCCTCCTCTAAGCTGTTCTTATTGGATATTTTGATCATAGCCACAAAAAGGTAACACAACACTTATGAAATCTTTTCTGAATTTAACTATTTAAATACATCATCACCCACAAGGATTTAGTTAAAATACCCTTTGCTTTTTCCACTGTCTCATCCATGTTGTCTTTTCTATTCCATATTCTATATTGCAGCCAAAGTGATCTCTCTGAAATTTGGAACTGATCATCCCATTCCTCTGCTTGATATCATTCTGAGGTTCCCCACAGCTGTTGCAGTGAAGTGCAAACTCTTTAATTAGGCCTGCCAGACCCTGTGTGCTCTGGCACCTACCTGCTCTGCAGTTCCCCTGTTCCATATTTCCCTCTACATCTCTACAATCCAGTCATACTGAAAATCTTTTTGTTCCCCAGCTGTCCGATACTAATTTTCATTTCTTCCCTTAGAGCACATCATTTCTGCTGCTTAGAACCCTCTGAATTCCTCTATTAAATCTTTTAAATCAAGTTAGATGTCACCTTTTCAGTAAAGGCTTCTGTGAAATAGATGTCACTCCCAAAATGCCCTCATGCTATCCTACTTCCCTTGTCACAGCACAAATTGGTCTACATTGCAATGCACTGTTGATTTTTCCATTCCCCTACTATGCTAAAGTAACCTTGAGGCCAATGGTATTTGTCTGTTGTTGATGAATAACCCACACATAGGAACACTAAGAAAATTATAAATACATAAACCTTACCTATCTTATTCATTTAGTGAATGCATACTATTCTCTTGTTTGATATGGCATAATACATTTAACTAATTTTCCGTTATAATAAAAATTTGAAGGCTGAAATACAATTTCATTCTTTCATGTAATGTAGCTAATATATTTTTTGACATCTATTGATCATAATGCATCAGAGTAGAATAGGCAAACAATTGTGAAGATTGAGTACAGTCACCTGAAGACTGTATTTTTCCATGTATCAACAAGACCTGGACTTCAGAAAACAGGATTACAAACTTGAAGGGGCCAGGAGAAACCAAGAGTTGTTTGTATTTCAATGCATGTCCATAGAATATAATGTTCTTAATTATAATCCAAAACCACCCATGTGTTATGTTGGGATAATCTATACTACACCATCCAAATATATCACCCTATATTTGGAACTATTTACTTGAGAATTGACAGTATGGATGATTGATCACAGATTCAAAATTTTAAAGAGTTAATACCTGAGTTAATGGTAGAACTTTATTTAGAGACCCTCAATGGACAAAGGTGTTTACTGCTGATCTGTGAATGTTGCAGTCATTAATTTTACTAAAGAACTGCTAATACTAATAAACAAATTATGTAGGAAAGTGTCAGTAGTTATGTTACTAATAATTTTTTTAGATAGCTAATTTTAAAATACAGTGAGTTAAGCAGAAGAAAGAAATGTTGCCACTAGATTATTAATCACACAAGTCTTTCTATTAATAAGTGCTGAGGTTGAAAAATAAGAATAAAAGATATTTCAATATGTAAGTACATCTATGCTATTGTAACATATTTGGCAATGGTTTTGAGTGTTTATAAAACATTCAAGAATTGTTCCATGTCTACTTACATTAATGAGAACACCTGTTAGCTTTAGTGCCATACAGACTTATTTGCATCAGATTCAGGTTTTTGCATACTGTACATCATTTTCCGAAACAATTAGATGCTTATAGAGAAATACAGCTAAGGGAAAAACAGCAGCTTGAATGCCTTCCGGCTCAAGATAGTTCGACTCCAGGTTTCAGAGAAAAACAGAAATCTGCTGAATTACAATACTGCCACTTAGGAGTGAATGTAGGTGTATTTTATAATTTTTACATTCAGAGAACAGAAGATACATAGAAAAATCTGTGCTTTAATCTTCAAGTAAAATTACAGCCAATGGAGACAGTTTCCAAACAAGGATGCCAAGGAGTAAAGAATGGCAGTGCCATCAGAATACCATCTAGTACAGTTTCTGAGAACTTTAGCACCTCCTACCAAATGTATGTCTCTTGACCAGTCTCAGAAAGCTGGAAGACTACAGCAGGACTTCTGGCTGAAGGAGGAAATCTACAGGGGCTAGCCTACCTTCTATTGTTGTCAACCCTTTGCCATGGAGCCCTCGGGTTGTGATGACAGAGCTAGAAGGAGGTAAGAAGCTGTCAATCACTTCCAGGCTAACGGTCACAATGTAGCTGGAACACACCAACATAGAATGCACTGTCATTTCCTGACAAGAGCTGATAAGTGTTTTATTCATTAATGAGAAAATAGTCACAACTTCTGTAGGTCCTACTCTGTTGACATATCTGTCTGCCACTCCCCATAGGATGTTAAAGCTTCTGTGATTTAAATATTTTCAGTTATTGAAAAGAGAGTACTTGTGCAAATCTGTGGATTCACAGCCTCTATTATCATCATTATATTTAAGAGGTGCAATATTTACATCAAAATGACTCAGTTGGTGATATATTCTAAAGATAAATGCATATTTATGATGGGAAGAAGTGTGATTTATAACTATTTTCTGAGACAAACAGAGCACCTCTGTGCTGTGCTAGTAAACACAGATTAGCCAAGGCACATATAAACTACTCCCACAGGGCTCATGCTATTTTGTCCTGGGAAATGAGGGAACTGGGAATGGTTCTTGTAGAGTGTGTGGGTCACAAAAAAGAATGGTATTTGGTCCTTCCCTGCTGTCTAACTGCAGGATCTTAACAGAGAAGTATTAGATGGAGACTTATGGATCAACTCCTGAATTTGTATTGTCTGGAATCCAAACTACATAATCAGAAGTAAATGTAAAACTGTACTATTGATTTCTGATAATTTTGAAATTGTATTTAATCAAGTTTAATAATCTATATTTTCTTTACTCTTTATTTGATCATTGTTCATTAAGGATGATAGATTAACTCTTTCCATTAAATAAATGAAAATGTTGAATTTTTTCCCCTGAAAACATACAAAAATTATAATTCCAACTATTGGGAAAATCCCCTTACTCTTTACTCAAAATTGTTGCCCTTAAAACAAATATGAAAAAGTACTTAACATTTCTAAAATGCTGGATTAGAAGTATATAATACATATGATGCATTTCATATATAGTGGCATATAAAGTTTAACACACACACACACACACACACACACACACACACTTGGAAAAATAGGAGGGAATTTAATGGTTCTTTAAAAAACTAAGCCCCTGGGACTATATAATAAACGATGACATCTGTCAATTGAGCAACAGGCCACCACCTAATAATGAAGACATCTGGAATGACACATCACTCCATATTAAGCATGTGCCAAAACACCTTAACATGCCTTACTCCCCAAGAAAAATTGATGCCTATTTTGGAAATACTATAATTTTAAAATATTAGACATAAAAAAATACATGTTGATTATATTATCAATAGGGTGACCATATATAATTTACTGTCCAAATGTTGTCAGTTTTGATAGCAAAAAGGCACTATTAATAACTACACTGGAACAATAGGTGTGAACCAGGTCTATTTTGCATATATTGGAACCTATGAATTACTCTTTTGCACACAACACTGGGGAGTCATTCAACAACCACTGATCTTTACATGATAGTGAATACCTACCATGGGTCCAATTCTAGAACTGTGAGATATACCAGAAAAAGTTATCAGTGACCCTTGCTCTTAAGAAGCTTATAATTAGTGTGACATATAAGACCAGAGTGGGAAAACAGCTAGAAAATAACAATTGAATCATGATCAAGATGGGACATGTAATAGATTTTATGGAACAAACCTGTTTTGGTGGGGGATAGAAGAGAATGCTCAGGGAAGAATGTTGGAGAAGGATCTTAAAAGATTAGATGAGGTTTAGCAGAAGAAAAGGAGGGAGAAGGCATTATGTAAAAATGTGAATGTGTAACCGATGTGATTCTGCAATTTGTATTTGGGGTAAAAATGGGAGTTCATAACCCACTTAAATCAAATGTATGAAAGATGATATGTCATGAGCTTTGTAATGTTTTGAACAACCAATAAAAAAAAGGAGGGAGAAGATGATAACACAGATGAGAAAAGCAGCTTGTACAAAGTCTCACAGGTAGAAAAGACTATGACATTTCTAGAGGACATTGAGGAGCTGTTTCTAAGGTCTCTGTGGGCTTGCTTACCTTCTCTCCTCATAAATGGAGGTGTTTCTCAGCATTCTTTCCTAAAATATGACTCTTCGTACTTCGAGTTGCATTCTTAACTGACAATATGACTCCTGTTGTTTTCTTTTTAATAATAGATTTATAAACTGACAAATCTCTAATTTGTGTCTCCTCCTCTATTCCATTTCAGGCCACCACGACTTCTCATCTGATCTCCTTATGGCTGGTTGGTATTGATACAATTCATTCTCTATATCCACTCATTAGTAAACTCCTAATTTGAAATCTCACAATTTTGTCTTTGGCATTTTCATTTCTTCCACTTATTAACTGTGTATCTTTGAGAAAGTTATTTAGAACCTTTGAGTTTTAATATTCTCACCTATAATCTGAGAAAAACAATAGTACCTACTTCAGAAGAAAATTGCAAGGGCTATATGAAAGATAATCCAGGAGAAGAACAGCACAGTATCTGGCACCTAGTGAACATTTAAATTATTGTTTTAATTATTTGACTGATTGATGATTCATTGACAACCACATGGATTTTGCAAGTTCCTTCTCTATTTCAGGAAAATACTCAGACATCATCTATTCAGGAAAGTCTTTAAACTCTCAGAAGTCTAAATATGTGATGTCCCCTCCAGAAGTCTGAACTGATTTTTCACTGATGTACATTTCACTATTGTATTTTTCTAACTTCTCACCCAACTCTCCCTGCACTGTAAGCTCCCTGATGAAAGAGACCCTGTGTTCTGTGCTTGGCTGACTACCTGTAACACTACAGGCTCTCAATAAAGAATTATAGATTGAAAGATAGCTCAGTTGGTTTAGGTTAATACTACAGAGTTATGGTATCCAGTAAACAAAAAGACCCTGAAATTTGAAAGCAAGTTTTATTTGGTAATGGCTGATCCCTGAGCATACCTATGAGCAGAACTGTACAACAGTGTCAGAGGAGGGCAAACATCCTCTTATAGCTGACTCTGCATTGTAACTTCACTCTGCATTGTAACTTCAACTATGGTCAACATGGCACTGTCCTCTGAGGTTGCACCAAAGCATCTATCTGAAAAGATGACACCATTTCCCTCTGACAGAGAATGCCTCTTTTAGGGTATCCTGAGCTTTCTAGGGTTCATTTTGCCCCTCTTTTCATATAGCTTTGGAAACTTGCTTCTTGGTCTTCAATTATAGATGTCAGGCTTTTCATTTGAATGGAGACATTTTACTCATACCAAGGTGACTTTACATGATCTCAGGCCCTGGAAGTTGCAAATGCACTGGTCATCCATATCCTGTCTTCACCAAAGCTCACATTTGAAACTGTGTTCTCTTCTGGTTCCTGGACTAGACAAGTACAATTTTGTTGTCTTATCTAGTATATCAGACACTTTCAGCTAACAGTGGTGTTTATTTTTAAACATGTATTTATCTCAATGTACTTTAAAAATTAACAATTCAATATATAGTCATTCTAAAAATTATTAATGAGATATTTTACATTTTTGAAGTTTCCAAAATGTGATATTTTAAACTTACAACACATTTCAGCTTACCTTAGCTATATTTCCTTTTAAAATTATAATTATTGAATATTAATTATACAACTTAATGGATTTCACTTTGACATTTCCATACATGCAAATACTATGCTTTCATCATGTCCACCCTCCCTTCTATTCTTTCGCTTTCCCTACTCCCCTCCCCTCTGGTCCTCTTCCTAGTCCTAAACATGTGATATTTATTTTTCTGTCTCTGTATAATTTGTTTGACATAATGTTTCTAGTTCAATCGGTATACCTACAAATGAAATAATCTCATTCTTCTTTATGGCTGAATAATACTCCATTATTTATATATATAGCTTATTTTCTTTGTTGACAGTCACTTAGGCTGATTACATGTTTTGTCTACTATGAACAGTGCTATAATAAATACTGATATACAGATACCTCTTTTGCACACAGACTTAATTTCTTTTGAATAAATACGAAGGAGTGGTAGTACCAGATCACATGGTAGTTTTATTTAGTTTTTGAGGAACCTCCATACTATTTTCTATAGTGTCTATACTAATTTACATTTCTACTAAGAGTTTATAAGCATTCCTTCTTTTCCACATTTTCAGTAGGCTTTATTACTATTATTATTTTTAATGTTATTTTTAATAATATTCTTTTATTATTTTTAACATTATTTTTAGTGTTCATTGTCAATACAAGATTCTTGGCAGGAACATATCTAAACATCCTAAAGGCTATCTATGCTAAGCCTCAGGTCAACATCATTCTAAATGGAGCAAATTAAAGGCATTTCTGCTAAAAACTGGAACAAGACAGGGATGCCCTCTTTCACCACTTCTATTCAACATAGTTCTTGAAACACTGGCTAGAGCAATTAGACAGATGAAAGAAATTAAAGGGACATGTATAGAAAAAGAAGAACTTAAATTAGCACTATTTGCTGACGATATGATAGAATCATATGAAAAAGCTCCATCAGAAAAATTCTAGAACTAGTAAATGAATTCAGCAAAGTAGCAGGATATAAAATCAACACCCATAAATCAAAGGCATTTCTGCATATCAGTGACAAATCCTCTGAGAAGGAAATGAGGAAAACTACCCCATTTACAATAACCTCAAAAAAAAAAAAAAGATACTTGGGAATCAACTTAATGAAAGAGGTGAAAGATCTATACAATGAAAACTACAGAACCCTAAAGAAAGAAATCAAAGAAGACCTTAGAAGATGGAAAGATCTACCTGGCTCTTAGATACGCAGAATTAATATTATCAAAATGAGCATACTACCAAAAGCACTATACAGATTTAATGCAATTCTGATAAAAATTCCAATGGCATTACTCATAGAAATAGAAAAAGCAATCATGAAATTCTTCTGGAAATATAGGAGACCCAGGATAGCAAAAGCAATCCTTAGCAGGAAGAGTAAACCATAATAAAGTATAGAGTAAAGTATAGTGATGCCACTATACCAGACCTTAAACTATACTACAGAGCAATAGTAACAAAAACAGCATGGTATTGACACCAAAACAGATTGGTAGACCAATGGTACAGAATATAGGAAACAGAGACTAACCCACAAAATTACAATTATCTTACATTAGACAAACATGCCAAAAACATGCATTAGAGAAAAGATAGCATCTTCAACAAATGGTTCTGGGAAAACTGGAAATCCATATGCAAGAAAATGAAATTAAACCCCCATCTCTCACCATGCACAAAACTCAGCTCAAAGTGGATCAAGGACCTAGGAATTAAACCAGAGACTCTGCGTCTAACAGAAGAAAAACTAGTCCCTAATCTTCATCATATAAGATTAGGCCCCAACTTCCTTAATAAGACTTATATAGTGTAAGAATTAAAACCAAAAATCAATAAATGGAATGGAATCAAACTAAAAAGTTTCTTCTCAGCAAAAGAAACAGTCTATGAGGTGAACAGAGGGCCTACATTCTGGGAGCAAAGTTTTAGCCCTCACACATCAGATAATCTCTAGGATATATAAAGAACTCAAAAAGCTAAGCACCAAAAAAAGAAATAACTGAATCAACAAATGGACCAAGGACCTGAACAGGCACTTCTCAGAAGAGGATATACAATCAGTCAACAAATATATGAAAAAAATGTTCATCATCTCTAGCAATTAGAGAAATACAAATCAAAACTACTCTAAAATATCATCTCACTCCAGTCAGAATGGCAGCTATTATGAAGACAAACAACAATAAGTGTTGACAAGGACGTGGGGAAAATGGTACACTCATACATTGCTGGTGGGACTGTAAATTGGTGCAGTCAACATGTAAAACAGTACGGCAGATTCCTTACAAATCTGGGAATGGAACCACCATTTGACCCATCTATCCCTCTCCAAAGACTTAAAAACAGCATACTACAGGGACATAGCCATATCAATGTTATAACAGCACAGTTCACAATAGCTGAACTGTAGGGCCAACCTAGATGCCCTTAAGTGGATGAATGAATAAAAAAATGTGGCATATACACACAATGGAATTTTATTCAGCAATAAAAGAGAATAAAACCATGGCATTTGCAGTAAATGCATGGTGTTGGAGAAGATAATGCTAATTGTAGTTAGCCAATCCCCCCAAAACAAATGCCAAAGTTTTCTCTGATATAAGGAGGCTGACTGATAATGGGGTAGGGAGGGAGAGCATAGGAGGAATAGATGAATTCTAGATAGGGCAGAGGGGTGGGAGGGGAAGGGAGGAGGCAGGGGATTTGTAAGGATGATGGAATATGGTGGACATCATTACCAAAGTACATGTATGAAGATACGAATTGATGTCAACATACTTTATATAAAACCAGAGATATGAAAAATTGTGCTGTATACATGTAATAAGAATTGTAATACATTCTGCTGTCATTTAATTTTTTTAAAAAAATCAATAATAAATAAATATGTTTTGGCATGACAAGAACTAGTGAATCCCTTTGAAGCTAGATGCAGCCATTTGCCTTAATTTTAACTACTATATGGTGAGTAGAAGTACACAACATTCTTCTCACATTATTTAAAAATAAAATTATTTTTCTTAAAAAACAACAACAACAATAAGAAAGCCCATTATTTTTAATAACAGTCATTCTGTCTGAGGTATGATGAACTTCTAATGTAATTTTGATTTGCATTTCTCTAATCTAAAGATTGTGAGGGTTTTCTTCAGGTATTTATTGGTCATTTGTACTTTTTTGGTAATTATTTTTTCAGATAATTTGTCTTTTTCTATTTGGAGTACTAGTTCCTTTGTTTTAAAAATTTTTGTGCCTTTCTTTTTTTGAGTATAAAGATTGATTGAGGGACCATCTATCACTGAGCTACAACCTCAGACTGTTCTAGATTTTTTATTTTTAATCAAGGTCTTGCTAAATTGCAGAGGCTGGCCTTGAACCTGTAATCCTCCAGTTTTAGCCTCCCAAGTAGCTGGGATTACAGGTGTGTGCCACTTACCTGGGTTTGAATTCTTACATATCCTGGATATTAATCCTCTGTTAGATGAGTAGCTGATAAAGATTCTCTCCTATTTTACAGTTGTCTGTTCATTTGTTGATTGTTTCCTTTGCTGTGTAGAAGCTTTTTAATTTGATACAATCCCATTTGTCAATTCTTGCTTTATTCTCCTAGGCTACTGGAGCCCTTCCCATTCAGGAAATAGATTAGAATAGGACACATCAAATAACTTCATATTTAGGTAGGTCAGTAAATATCTTGAAGTGTTTCCCTATTGGTTTCAAAGTTTCAGGTGTTACGTTAAGGCCTTTGATCTACTTTGAGTTTATTTTTGTACAGGGTGAGACATAGAGGTCTAATTTCAATCTCCTCCATGTGGGTATCCTGTTTTCCCAGTACCCATTTGTTGAATAGGCTGTCTTTTCTTCCACATAGAATTTTGGCACCTTATTCAGAATTAGATGGCTGTAGATGTGCAGGTTTATTTTGGGGTCCTCTATTCTATTCCATTAGTTTGCATGTCTGTTTTTATGACAATACCATGATATTTTGTTACTGTGAATCTACAGTATATTTTGAATTAGGTATTTTGATGCCTCCAGCATAGCTTAGGATCACTTTGGCTATTTGAGATTTTTTTTTGTATATGTGTTTTCATGAGGTTTTAGGATGATTTTTTTTTTAATATAGTCACTGGTATTTTTGGTGGGAGTTGTGTTTAATCTGTAGATGGCTTTCTCAATATGGCCATTTGAAGAATACCAGTTCTCCCAGTCCCTGAAGTTGGGTATCCATCTTTTATTGTTTTCTTCAACTTATTTCTACAATGTTTTATGATTTTCATTGTAGAGCTCTTTCACCTCCTTTGATAGGTTTTTTCCCTAGGAGTTTTGTTTATTTATTTCCAGGCTTTTGTGAATGAAGGGTTGCTTTGCTGATTTCCTTTTCAGAGAATTAATTACTGGTGTATAAAAAGGCTACTGATTTTTGTACATCGATTTTTGTATCCTGATATTTTGCTGAATTCATCAGTTCTGAGAGTTTTTTTGGTAGACTCTTCAAGGTTTTCTAAGTACAAATTCACACTGTCTCTGATCAGGGATAATTTGACTTACTCTTGGTGGAGGTTTGTTTTGTTTGTCCCCCTTTCAGGAACTCAGGCTCTGCCGGGCATCTCCCTGATCCTCACTGCCTCTTATCCCAATATTTTAAATCCACCTTCCATCTGCCTCACCCATCTAAATTACAACACATGTAATCAAAGACTAATTCGTGCTTGCATTCAAGGCAGCCTGGTTATAAGAGCATCTGAAAATGAGCTATGCCAGCACATTCAGTGATTATCCAACTGGCCTGTTAAAATGTTCTTGTTATTTCTGGTTGGAACTCACACCGAACTTGAACAGCCTGGACTATATTCTATTATCTTACTTTTTAGGCTCTGTTTTCTGTCCAGCAGCTACAATTCCTTCCAATATTATCAGCTCAAATCTTTTCCATAGTAGCATTCCCAACTCTAGTTTTTTGTTTGTCTTGTGCTTGCTAGATCAAGATGGTTCCATTGTTATTATCTGGATTATTCCTGATGCCAAGAATCAAGCAATAATCTTAGTCCTTGAATGAATGATACCCAACAATCTACAATACAGTGAGTTTCTCTCCCAACTTCTGAGGCTCACTGTGAACTATTATGCCATTTATCATTCTCTAGGTTCTTGAGGAGTAGAACATTAAGGAGAATGTTTTTCTATCATAAGAACCAGCACTGAGCTTGTAATCTGCTACCCTTGATGAATGGCTTACAGCATTGGATCTACATTTTACTGGGTTTCATCCACAACATTTTCTTTACAAGTTTGAGATTTAATTAGATTAAGTTTATATGCAGCTTGTGAATTTACCTAAAAGCAGATGGAGGAGGCACTAAGGGAAGAATTTATTCCAAAATCAAAGAAGCCATTGCCCTGGAGGCATAATCTGGCTTTCAAATGCTTTTGGCTATCATCCATGGTAAGAAATATATTTACATTGCCAACTAGTACCTCTCTCCTCTTTTCTCTTTGTCTTTCTCTCGGCATCCTTTTTTTCCTCTCAGATACACACACACACACACACACACACACACACAACATGTATGTGTGTATTTCCCATCTGTTTATATGTTCATTATATATATATATGTACATACAACATGTGTATATATGTGCACATATATTAAATAATTTTAAAAATTTTCATACTTTTATTTTAATAAATATGATATAATTTGATATGTCCTATTCTAATCTATTTTATTCTTTCATCTGTTTAATTAAAAAAATGTTGTTCTTGACTCACTAAATTGATACTGTGACCCAATAAAGGGTCTTAAATATGATTTGACAGATATTAGCTTGGGAGTAATGAAAGATGTAATCTTCAAACTCTGTTCCTTGGCACTTTCTCTGTCTCTGTTTTTGTCTGTCTAAGATGCTTCAAAATGTTCTCAAATATAAGAGTTGATGTTTAAACCTGCAGTAAGTTTCCAGAATATTTGTCACAATTTTGACTAATAGTCCAGGATGATCAATAACCCTGTGTGTGGGATTCTGCACTAAGTCATTTCCTGCCATTTTAAAGTAGAATTAGGATGTGATTCTTTGGAATTTGGCGTAGACCCTGGGTTTTCTAAATATACCTTAAAGCAAGGGTTTCCTTATAAAAGAAGAAACAAAGACTTGGGGTAATGTGTTGTTTGGAATACATTTGAGATACCTCACCAGGACCAGAAGGGGGGAAAACCAAAGAAGTTAAAAGCCTGGCAAACTATCAGAGGCAGAGATGGCAGCTATTTGTTTTTAAGTCCCTTGTACCGAAACAATGAGTGCACTCTACATCGCATCCTGCAGCACCATGATACAAGGTCTGGGAGTAGTTATTAGCATGTGTCTGTGTGATGGGAGAGCGAAAGCTAAACATTTTAATAGTGTTATGGCCTCTCCTTCTCAAGTTCCCTTTAATGCAAATACTGCACATGTGGTTTAAGTCCCAGGAGCATTGTAGGACACAAATCACAGATGTAGAATAAACATCATCAGAGAATATGACTTCATGGTCTCCTCCTTGCCATCAACAGATACCCTTGTGCTCCCATGATGTCAGGCAAATACCATAGAGGAGTACTTGAGCAAAACCAAAAAAAAGGTGGGTCCCTTGAGGACCTAAGATGGTAAGATTTAAAAGTTGACCTGAAGGCCTCTTGGTAAACCATGGCAGAAGCTTCCAATATATCATGGCTTTCATAGAGCACTCACAACTATGATAACTAGAGTAAATCTTATTTATCCTACATGTACCAGAATTACCAAAGAATTATGCTCTGTGTGGAACAGATCACTGTCATAATGTAACCCAGATGATACAATGGCAGAGGCAGATAAAATGGACCTGGTGTATCTTAGAAATACAATGAAATTTTTGTCAGTTACTCTGATCTTCTGCGCCATCTTGAACAAGACTATAATTCTGGTTGATGGCCATACTGAGATTGTGCTTTGGGTTATGTACATTCTATTTTCCCCTCTCTTTCCCAATTTCATTCTTGTCCAAAATTCTTAGGCTCAAAAAACAAAATGAGTAAATGAGTAAATTGAGTCTCTTCTACATAGCCCATTATCATTACTGTATTCTAAAATTGCCACTGCCTTGGAGAAGCCTGGGTACTCCTTTTACATATTGATGAACTGCATTTTCCCACATTTCCCATAAGTGAGACTTCAGTATCCATATGCTGACCTGAACTTAAAGCTTATATTGGCAGTATTGTCAATTGCTATGTAGTGTGATTCAAGGAACGTTAAGAAGCCTCTTTGGGTGACAAACTAATTCCCTAAACCTGCTGTCTAAGGTCTGGAATTTTAATTATCATGTCATTCTTTTAGGAGAAGCTTTCTAAACAGTTAAATGAAGGGATAATATTTTTCTGCAATTATTTTTTCAGACATTGGTATAATACTATTGTTCTGAGAAAATATGGAAAAACAAACTATTTCTAATTACAAACACAAATGAACATTATAGATTATGCAAAATCATAACATGTAAAATAAAAACTAAAACCACATCTAATCACATTACTAAAATATAGCCTTCTTAACATTTAATATATTTCTTTCCAGACATTTTAAATGCAAATACTATGCATGTTATATATAAATCATACACAGTTGAAATTATACATAAATTATTGTATCTAATTGATATTTTTTATCATTATATCTTGAAGGTATTTCTGAGAATTATTCTTTGAGAGCATCACTTTAATGGCTCCATAACATTCTGCCATAGAGATTAACTGTAATATATTTGTCTTCCTATTTTTCCATAATATACTTGTTCCCATTTTTTGTCTGATAAATGAGTTCACATTGCATGACTTTCTGTTAAAATTTCTGATTTGTTTTTTACAAGAAATTCTTGGAAAGAGAATTGCTAGGTCAAATAATACAATTTTGAAAGGCTTCTGAAATGCATTACTAATTACTTTCTAGAAAAACTGTACAAAGTTTCATTGTCTCATCGAGATTCAAGGATGAACTCTTAAAATAATATATTTATTTTAAGTAATAAAAACTGTATACTTCATAAATTTTGTAGAAATTATTTTTTGTTTAGTAGCTTTTCTTTTGTAATTAAACATTTGCTTTTTTTTCTTCTTAGAAGTTGTTGCTACTGTTCTTTAATATTTTTAATTTCAGTATTACTAATATTTATTAGAATGAAGACTTTAGTAAGTTTACTAACCTACGGATAATTACTTCATATATTTTTCCCAATTTATTTTGAATAAAGCTTTTAATGTAATTATTTGTATATAAATATGCTATTTTTATTTTACATTGTAAAATTTACTTATTGCTCCTTATGGTTTTTCTGATCTATATTTTAGTTCTTAGAACTGACTCACTCATCCAGATATCAGATTTTAACTCATATTTCCCCATTACTTTTTAATATATTTTTACATTTGCATCCTAAATTCTTCTTGGATTTGCTTTATGAGTGTTTGAGTATATATTATTTTGATTTTTTTTCTAAAAAATAAATTTGTTATAGAGAACTATGTATTGGATAATCCTTCCCTTTTATGCTGGTTTGTGATTTTCTGTCATTGTTTAGCTGCATGGTCTTTTGGAGGTATCTTTGTATAGTCACATGACCTTTCTCTTGATTTATATTATTTCAACCTTTTTTCTTTAAATTTTTTTTTCTAAATATCACAGGGCATGTTTTCCCCTTGTTACTCCTTTGAAAAAAATTTTGGGGAAAACTATTTTTGACTCTAAATATTTTAAATGAGTTTGAGTATTTATTCTCTTTTCCTAGAATATCCTACAAGAATTTTGATAATTCTATACTAACTTAAGGAAAATGAAAATTTTGCAAATGGTAAAACTTCTTCAAATATGAAGTATAGTTCCCAATTTTAATGTTTTGCATGTATCACATAGTAGACATTTATAGTTTTATTTATACAGACACAATTTGTAATACGTGTTTGGAACACAATTTTCAGAGAGGCATGAAAAACAAAACAACTTGAGGGCAATGTGTATTTTAGAGTAAAAGAGAAACTATGATTCGAAAGAGGGGAAAAAAAAAAAGGCTTAGAACAAGTAAATGGAGAGCACTTTTTCTACTGCATTAATTAGCACACGGCCTGATATCAACATCCTGAATGAAGGAACTCGATATTCGCTATGGCAAACAATTCTAAAATGTACAATGCACATTGTCTGTAAATGACTCTAAGCTAACAAGGTCTATTAGAGTAATTTAATCCAAAGACGTGTACATTCTTTGATAATGAAAAATAGAGCTCTCAGCCAGGCATGGTGCACACCTGTAATCGCAGCAGCTTGGGAGACTGAGACAGGAGAATCTCTTAGCACGTTAGTGAGGCCCTAAGCAATTTAGCAAGATCCTGTCTCTAAGTAAAATATAAAAATTGGTTTGGGATGTTGCACCCCTAGGTTCAATCCCGGGTGCAAAAAAAAAAAAAAAAAAAAAGCGCTATCAATACTCAAAATGTCACCATTCCTATTGATCTGAGTTTCTTATAAAAATCATTGCACATAAAACCTCTGTCAGTAGCTGCAAAACTGTCATCTAATTGTAGATTCAGAAGTTTACCTTTCTCCAAAAAATCTGTTTATCAACTTACTATAAATTCTTCATGAACCAACTTTTTAGTAGTCATGAAATATTACATCATTTGAAAACATCATATCCCATTCTCAAAATGTGAAAGTATTGCTGTAATTTCTTTTATATTCTGATAATGTCTCATAAAACAAAAGTCTGAAAGTTTGAGTACAAATGAAGATAAGGCTGTTTAGCTTGAGACGAGATAGCTCAAGTTTGAACGCTGATAACTCTTCACTTGGATCTGTGCCTGCTATACACAAGCTTGAGTTTTGGACAAGTCACTTCACTATCTGGTGCTACAAACTCATCAGTACCTAGACCAGTCATGATAGAGTAAACCAGCAATGACTCTCACTATGAAGGTAAATTCCACAAGGGCAGCACTGTTTCCTCCTTATTTACTGCAGTGTCCCCAGGACCCCGAATGGAGTATAGCTATAGTAAGTACAGTTATGTGCCCCAGAAGGATAGATCAGTCAGAGGCAGACAGCATATACAATGGTGGTCCCCTAAGATTATATGGTCTCATGACATCATAGCCATCTTAGCTTTGTGAGTCCACTCTATATGTTTGTACTTAAAGACAAAGACACCTCATGACACATGACTAGAACATGTGCCTGTAGTTAAGCATCCCATGACTGTACTCAGTATTTACTGAATAAATAAAAAACATAAAAAATACAAGTTATTGTCTTATTTGCTATGAGCTTCTCCTTCTCCTCCTCCTCCTTCTCCCCCTCCTCCTCCTCCCCCTCCTCCTCCTCCCTCTCCTCCTCCTCCTCTTCCTCCTCCTCCTCCTCCTCTTCTCCTTCTCTTTTTAAACCTAGATCCCATCTTGGAAAGGAGACATGGGAGGGCAGACTTTCCAAGAGGTTATATCTAAGAAAAGTGAGTTAATCATAACTGGCAAGTGTCAGAATTTTTGTTTTTGTTCTTTCAACTCTACCTAATCATAGAAATGGGTGATCTAGGGGGAAAAAGTGATGAGTATAGAAATATTCTTTTTAAAGCAAAATTTCATTTTTTTTCACAGTCATTTTTTTACCGCATTACCATTATCTCTATCAAATCCTATTTAGTTATAGAAAATCTTTTAGCTATAGAAAAAACAATCCTCTATCATGACAATCTCTTTTCTTGTTCTTCTCTTAATTCCTCAACATCTCAGCTTTTCTTGCTATTACCCTAACGATTTAAATGATTTCTCCTAAGCCAAATTTTCCTTTGAGTCACTTCTTAGATGACTTAAAAACTGACATATGTTTACATGGTATCAACAATTATATAAAGATCCTCACATTTGCATACATTGTTTCTCAATACTTAAATATTCATACAATAAATAGACCTTTATTTACAAACTTCCTATAAATAGATATTTAACTTGGATACACTTAATATAGTTATTATGCTATGAAAAGTAAATGCTACAACCAACACTTCACACACATATATATATATTTCTATAAGTGCAAGCATATGATAGATTCTCAAAAGTGGAAGAACAGGATCAAATATAATGGACACTTAATTTTAATAAATTCTGGCTGACTCGACTCTAAAACTGCAATTACACTAACAATGAATGAGAATCCCTTTCTCCAACACTCTATTAAAACTGGACATTATCAGTCTTTTTAGTGTTTACCAATATAATAGGTGTCCCATTTAAGGTTACAATTCCCTCTTAGTGATTTTAAGTCTCCATTCTATAGCTTATTAGAAATATTTAATTATTTCATTTTTTACAATTATTTTCCAGTTATATATTGGTATGTTTCTTTTTCTCTAAGGGTGTGTTGTATTTGTTCTTCTTGGAAATACATATTTTCCTAACTGCCATTTCTTTTCTATTACTTATTTACAGTGTTTTTTTTCATTTTATATTCATATATGCAGTTTATTTTTCCAGAAGAATCTATGTCTATTGTTTGCACACTACTTTTTAGAATCAGGTATTGAATTTTAACAAAAGCTTATTTTTAAAACATTGAATGACATGATCATATGGTGTTTATCCTTTATTGTATTGTAGTAATGCTGTAGAAAACTGATTTTCTCATTAAGGTATTATATGGACTCTTGAAATAAATATTTTACTTAGTCAACAGGATTTGATTAACATCATACCATAATTTTGCTTGACCTGCCAGTAATTTTCTTTTTGGTGCCCCCCATGTTTTATTGTTTTAAGGTTATGACACAATCACAAATATATGAATAAGCTTTCCATATTTCTACAAAGAAATTTATACAAAATGGAGACTGCTCAATCTTGAAAAGTCTGTGGATATGCTTCTATAAAAAGTGTTCCAGATACTTTTTAAGACACAGATACTTCATTTCTTTTAAAATGTCTTCCATAAAAAGTTCTATATTCAGGTTTTTAATTTTTTGAGTTAATCTGGAAGTTTAAATTTTCCTAAAAAAATAATTCCTTCATCTTGATTTTCTGAGTTATTAACTAGGTCTTTTTTTCAAATTTTCATGTAAGTTATTTTTTATTGATAGTCATTTTTTTCAATTTTAGCAGTCTTAATTTCACTTTTTTTAGAATTGTCAAATATTTTAAAATTTATCACTTTTTTTTAAGAAACAAGCTGCAATTTTGCTGACAAAATTGCAACATTTATGATTTTCTCATTCTCTGCTTTTATTTTTAGCTAAATATTTTATATCATTTTCTTTGGATTTATTTTAATTTTTAAATTTAATCCCTCTTATATTTATTATTTATTTGTATATTTTCTAAATATATGAATTAAAAAGATAAATATTTCTTGAAAACCTACTTCACATTCTGTTTTATTTATTGATGTATTTTGTTGTAGATGGACAAAATACCTTTATTTATTTATTTATTTTTAATGTGGTGCTGAGGATCAAATGTGCTAGGTGAGCACTCTACCGTTGAGCCCCAGCCCCAGCCCTGTATTCTATTATTATTATTATTAAACAAAAAATTGCCAGCAATGGTTAACTACCTACAGATGAGCTTTCTGCTAGAACCTCCCACCCCACACACTTCTATTTGAAAACATTGAAAAAAAAAAGAACTGAAATTTATTGGGAATAAAGTTAAAAGATCTGAGAAATATGTAATTGGAGTCCCCCAAAAAAAGGATCAAGAGAATTGTACAGAAAGCATATGAAGCAAAATTTCAAAGGGAATGGAAGCCCAGAGGGGTGCACTTATAATTTGATCTTGTTTCTTCCCTTGACACATTCTGTTTTTGAAAGTTATGGATGCACACTGAGACATTCATCAGAGTTTAGGGCAGTCTCACAAAAAAATTGAAGTTCAGTTTCACCAAGATGGAGGGGCCTCAAGGCCTTCAGCAGGGACCCTGAAGGATTATGCCTTAAAGTGGGGAACAAACCAGAAATGCTCCAGTCCTCACAAATGCAGAAACCCAACATTGAAGCAGCTTAATCTCTACTTGGATTTAAGTTATCTGCTTATAGTACAAAGTGCCTGACAGAAATAAAAAAAAATAAACATGATCTAGAAAAAATAAATCATCTGAAGTTATCTCTATAATTATCATACGTAAAATCATTTTAAAAGTAGATTTGCAATAGATAAAAGATCCACAACAAATAGAAAAAGTGATGAAAATGGACTCAAAATAAATCTAAGTAATCTGATTATTAGACATAATATTTTCAGGAAATAAACAGAATTGAAGTTTGAGCATAAAATTGGAAGAGACTTCCCTTTGTACCATATTTAACTCATTTCTATTTTGTATTTCTGAAACAGAAAACACCTCTCATCTACATAACAGGAGTTTTCCTAATTGACCGCCCTGCTTCCATTCCTAGCCTTCTCCACTCAATTTCATTATGCAACTGAGAGAGCAATCATTAAAAATATTAATAAGATCAAAGACATCCTATGGATATTGCAGCACCATTGGTAATAGGTAAGATATAAAATCCACCTAGTGTTCTTCAGTGAATGAAGAGGTAAAGAAAATGTGGCATATATCCACAGTAAAATATTATTCAGCCATGAAAAAAAAGGAAATCCTGTCTTTTATGACAACAGGAATGAATCTTGAGAATTTTATGTTAAGTAAAATAATCCAGATACAGAATAATTAATACGGCACCCTCTCATTTATATGTGGCATCCAAAGTTGATTTCATGCAAGTGCAGTAGTGGATTCCAAGGCTTGCGGGTGCTTAGCAGGAGGAGGAAGGGAGAAGTTAGTCAAAGCATACTTAATCACAATTCGATAGGAGGAATAAGTTCAAAAAAGCATAGTGTATATAGCCAATGACAATATATTGTATTCTTGAAAAATGAAAAGAGTGCTTGTTAAGTATTCTCATGACAAAAATAGTATAGTATCATGTCACTTCTCTGCTCAGAACAACTGAATAGTTGGAATTGAAACTATTATAGCCTCAAAGGTTTATATGACCCTAATGTTGCTGACCATATGGACTTCTTCCACACTGCACTCCTCATTCTGACTCAGCTGCAGTTGCCTTCTAGTATTGCCATTCAGTCTTTGAAATGTGGGTTGCCTCTCAGGAATACTCTGGATTTCAAGTGTCCCTTTTATTTTAGATTCTGCTTCCATCTCACTGTCTCAGAGATGCCTTCCTTGACTACTGTCTATCATGCTCAACCTCCTGTTCATACTTTATTTCCCTTATGTTTATTGACATATTATTGATACTTGACATTTTGTACCAAGATGTAAACTCCTTTCATACAGAAAAAATCTTCTTAGTTACCAATATATTTCCAGTTCTTAAAATAATAGTATCTTGATAAATATTAATTTAATGAGACAATCAATTTATTCAAATGTTACAACCAAACAGTGTCATACATTCTTCTCTTTTATGTGCAAAGATGAATGTACAGGGTTCTTATATTTAAAAAAAATTGATAATAGGAGAGAAACAAATAAACAATTAGAGATCAATGTGATAACTATAATAAAAAGACAAAGTCCCTATCATAATGATGGAATTTTTTGCTGTTGATTTGGTGGTAAGAAATTGGTTTATTTACGTGTCTTCACACAATCAGTGGATGGTTATCCTAAATACTTTTATTCAGACACACACTTTCATTTAAGTTTAATGAATACAGAATAAAAGATAAATGGTTCTTTATATATGTACCATTCCATCGTCTTTAAAGTATATGGTTTTAAAATTTTCTAATTAATATGGATTTTCTTACTACATTCCCATTTCCATCATCATTATGACTGAAGCCATTGTGCTCATGTAAATCATTATCATCATTAAAACCTTGCCCTAACCTCAACCCATACTTTATATTTTACTCAAATGCCACCTTTCTGAAGACTTCTCTGGTCTTCTACTTAAATTTCCATTCCCTGTTTTCTGCTCTAATTTTCTAGTTACCATAGCAACATATAATGCACTCTATGCTTTAACTTTTTATTGTTTTGCTGTTTTCAACCTCTCCAAACTAGAATGTGTGCTCCCCAGGAGTAGAATGCTTCTGTGTTTGTTAACTGCTACATTCTAGCAGATATCCTAATACTTGGCATAAACATATACCTGGCTTGAAAAAAAGTAGGTGCTCAATTAAAAGTTGTTGAAGGAATAATCACGTTTTCCCATTTTCTTCCCTCTAGGATTGAATTTTAATATTGTGTTCATAATATAAGGAAATGCTGACACAGAGATGAGCATATTATAATTGATAATCATATAGATCACTGTTAGTGGATGAATATATTAAGCAAGTATATTTACATTGGTACCCCAAATGAGTTTATAACTATCCACATGAATAGTTGACAAAATATTACCCAAATCTTCAAAATTACCAAAACAAATAAGATTTTCATATTACCAAGAATATTCAACTTCATAATAATTCATCATGACATTTGATTTAAATTGCAAGTTTCCATAAATTAAAAGTCTGTTATGTTTTAGTTTTCTATATATCACTTTCCAAAATTATCTATACTAATACTGAAATCAGAATGATTTTTGGTTGGATTTAAATGACTAATTTCAATTTCAATTTCATTTAATTTTTAAAATTCAAAATCTACAAAAGTGGATTTCTGAAACTCAAGTGAATTTCTTATTCCACAATAGAGGAAATGAAGGGTATACTTATCATATGCAAAGTACCAGTCTCTGTGTTGGGGGATATATAGGTAAATGATTACAATTCTTCAGGGAATTCCTATGATATAGAAATTTTGATCTTAATAATGAAACCTTAACAAGAAGCTCAATAAGTTTGATTAAATATGTGGTTAAGCCCAGTTAAAGGACCATTGGAGATATTCCCTGGTGGAATTAACACTTCTAATATGACTGTGTCTCCACTTCTGTTTCTGACATAAATTAATAAGATTCTATTTGGTTAAAAAATTCTCTCATTAGTGTCCCATCAAAAATAGCACCATTTGCCTCATTAAATTTAATGAGGTTGTTGTTGTTGTTGTTGTTGTTCCATTGGTAGGTGTGGGTGTGTGATATATGTGTCAATGTGTTAGACTTGTATCTTTAGAGAACAAGCTTTACATAGGCTGGATTTTCTTGAAGCTAGCTATTTCTAGAATGTGGTGCATGCACCCTAATGGGCTCAGTACCCAGGTAATATATCTTTTACTTTATTCTGAAATATAAAATGTCCCAGAAATCAGTGCATTTTATGTTAAAAACTCATAATTAAATGATGGCCACATCAGAATATTTTATAATTTATATAATACATATAAAATATGAAAATCGCTAAGTCAGTATTTAAAGGAGAAAAAATGTATGTTTCTCTTTTGTCTGTAGTCTCTGAACAACAACAAAAAAACCCCTCAAAACAATGAGGAGAATTAACTAAAGCTACCCTTTTTCCATCCCCCATAGTTGGAATTTTATTTTGTGAAAAGCTAAAATATTATTTTATTATTATACTGATTAAGTCTTCTGTTTTCAAACTTACGAAAATTAACATGTGATTATTTTAGATGTATATAAATTCTAATTAAGTGATACAAATACCATCTGTATTAAAGAGGACATTTCTATTTTCTTTTAGCAATTATCAACAAAATAGAGGCCCTTGAATACATATACAATATGGATACATTTAAAGAGCATATGTAATGTCTACAGAGTTTTTAACCCACTTGAAATTATTATGGGCAAAATTGATATGAGAACTAGTCACATTCAGGGAAAATATATAAGAAAGTAGATTTCAGGACTCTTTCATCCAATCTTGACTGTCAGATGGGATTAAATGATTCTTAAGAGAAAATAATTTGTTCTCAAAAATAGCTGCAGATTTGGACACATGTAACCTAAAGCTGGAAGAGATTTTAAAAGTCCTGTCCAGAGTTCCTTGTAAGAAAGGAATAGAAGTCCAGAAATATGAAAGGGTCCAAATATAGCCCATAGATTAAAATGAAAAGAGAGTAGAGAAGAGAAGGAGAGAGAGAACAGGCAGCAGGCAGAGGAGGGCTCAAGGAGAATTTAGCTACTTTCTCCAGATTAGTACTATGGGTTTGAATGGTACCTTTTCTATGCTAAAATCTGTGAGCAAAAGCATCCCATCTGAGACTCATGAACAGATCTTACAATTTTGACTCTAAGAGCAGGAAAAGAAAAGATAAAAACTAATTAGGAGTAATGTGAAAGGAAATATACATTAGAAGAAAAGTTATTACAGGAAATAGGAGAAATGTTACATATCATATTCTATAACTTTAGAGAAAAATGAAAATTTGAACCTATTAAAAGAATAAACATTAATGGTAAAGGACAATATGCCAAAAAAAAACAAATAAAATGAGAATTTGCAGACTTCAAAAGGAAAATAAAATGTTACAATAAAAATTATTCCAGAAATTAAAACACATTACAATGCTCAAAAAGTAGAACAGGTATAATGAAAAGGTTAAGAAAACACATTGTATAAAAAGAAAAAGGTTCAAAGCTCCTTTTGAGAATACTGGAGAAATTTAATTCAAAATGGTTGAATACAAGTTTATTTTTTTTAATACTGGGAATTGAACTTAGGGGCACTTGACCACTGAGCAACATCCCTAGCTCTATTTTGTATTTTATTTAGAGGTGGGGTCTCACTGAGTTGCTAAGCACCTCCCTGTTGTTGAGGTTGGCTTTGAATTCACGATCTTTCTGCATCAGCCTTCAGAGCTGCTGGGATTACAGCAGCTGGGACTGTGCCTGGCAGAATACAAATTTTAATTCTACTCTACTGTCATATTCTAACCATAGCCACAAAAGCTAATATCCATATGAAGAATATCCAAGGATTTTTTGTTTGTTTGTTTGTATTGGTGGATGAAGAAGAGAATATTAAAAATTATCTTGACTCAATGGTAACAATTTCCAAAGCTCAACATGGATGAAACTAGACCAACAAAAACAAACAAACAAAAAAATAGTCATTTAATTTCCTAAAGATAGAATAGAAAAAGAAAAAAATATGACCATCTATGGTATAAATTTTCACATAAAATCACAGAAATATCAAACACTTCATCTTAAAAATTAATTTTCCCTTTAATGAACAGAGCTTATAAGATAGAGCTTAAAAATTAAATGCATCAATATAATAATCATATGAGACAAAACTAAGAGAAGAATGAGGCTGAACAGGAAGGATGCAAATTTATGCTAATGAAATGTTATAAAAAATGCAGCACATCCAATATCAGGAAAACAAAAGAAATTCTAGGGATAAGCATCAAATTGTGAGCCAAACATTTCTGTGTTTCACCAAAATAATATCCTCCTTCTGGGAGAGCAGCTAGACGTAGTAAACTCTTGAATGGCCTTTTAACATTCCCCTGAACACTCCTCTCTCCCCTTTCCCCAATACATACCCAAAGACATGAAATTCTGAGGACCTAGAGGAAGGACCTAGAGGAACCAGAGAGGGAAGACTCTGGAACCCCTGTAAAACTGTGTAGTTCACTGCTTTACTGAGAATGCACTCAAGCAACTATGATCAAGAAATAAACTGCATCAAGACACAGAATCCGGATTCTAATGTTAAGGTGTATAATGCTATCCTAATAGTAGTCCATCTTGCTAAACTACATTTTCATATAGAATATGATATAATAATGTCAGATTATATAGCTTAAAGTACTCAAAGCAAAAATGATTATAAATATAAGAACAAATTTGAAGATCGTTAATATATTTGCTTGAAAAAAATCAGAGACATGAAAATTTGAAGAACAAAATGATACAAACACAATGATTGACACATCATAACAAAACAAATAAGAATATTTGAAATATTTAAAGCGATCAACTACAGATTAAGCCACAACAAACATATCAATATATCCTCGAAAGCCATATCTCTCAACTACAGTGTTCTCCAATTAGAAGTTAAAAGCAAACAGGATAGCTGAAAAGATTTTTTTTTCTATTGAAAGTAATAACATGTAAAGAAATAGAAAATACTCTTCTAAAGTTTATTTGGGTTAAATGGATATTAAAGCTAGCATTATAAACTCTTAAATATGAACATCAGATTATAAAACTGTAGAGATGTGATCAAAACACTAGGTGAGAGGAAAATTCCTTAACTGAGGTTTGTTCATTTATGAAAGATGATAGATGTGAAAAAATGGTCTCACATTGACACTCATTATTAATGCAACTGAAAAAAATTCAAAATCAAATGGAACAGAAAAATATTCAAGATCTCTCAGGTGAAAATTTTCCTTCCTTGTTTTATGTATAGATATGATTCAAGTGTTCCAGGAAATTTTTCCATATCATTTAAATCCTAAAACTTTTTCTTGAAAGATTACCATATTTTATGGCCAAAGAAAAATCTCTTGGTCCTATAGGCAGAAGTACAAAGTCATTTATTAGAGGGGAAAAAAAGCCTGACTTCAGACTTCTGCATATCAATACTCATATTTAGAGAGTATTAGAGAAAGTCTAGGAGTCAGAAGAAACAAAAGCATTACTCAAGTACTTTATAGCCACTCAAGTCTTTGTTCACTTAAAAGGCATCAGAATGACTTCCTTGGGCAACATGGATATCATAATATCTATGTTTTCAGAAAATTAAAAGAGTTGAAATAAAATAGTTTCAAGTGAGCAAAATAAATGAGGATTAATCCTTAAAGTACAACTGAGAATTAGAGTGACAGAAGAAAACAAAAATATTGTCAATCTGATGCTATAAAAATAAAACTAAAATACATGTAGATCATTGATGACCAAGTGGGAAGAAGTATACACATTTATCATATTTCATAAAAGGCATTTGCTTAAATTGATGAAGAAAACACTAAAATTTATAGGAATAAATAGGAGAAGAACTAAATCCCATAAGGGAGGAAATGATAAACACAAGTGATAGGCAAGGTTGAATAAAGACAACGGTTGTAAAGCAGATAAACAAAAACCAAGAGAATTGCATATATATATATATATATATATATATATATATATATATATATTTTTTTTTTTTTTTTGCTGTAGGAAGGTAAACCTTATAAGGTAGAACTTAATAAATTCACTTCCCCAAACATATTCTTGTGTTGCACATTAACTTGGTATAAAATCCACTGAAAAGACTGGTTTGTACTACAAGTTATCTGGCTAGGGATAATTCTATTATTCTGAAATTTATCATGATTTCCCACAAATTATCTACATATTGCAGAATCACTGCAAATCTAACCTACAGATTGTTTTCACATAGAAGTTGTACATTTTGATAATATGAGTCTCATCTCAGGTAGCTCTTGAGAAATTTCATACTGTATATCCCAATAGAATCTGTCTATACTTTAAGGCATAATTTCTTTACCAATACCTAAGTAATAAAAACTTGCATTAATTTTTAAGAACGTGACCATGAGTCCCCCACTTGCTTTTTCTTTTTTTATTAGGTCAATTCAGTTCTCCAGTAATCATCAATGCTGTTGCCCAATGAGGCATCCATCTTTTTCACTTGCTCTATTCTACAGTTTAAGAATATTCCCTGGCTTGTGCCTACCCCATGGTAGCAACTCATGAGTAGGTACTGATGAAAGAGTAAATGAATCATGACTTCATATTTCATATTTTATTTAAGATGAACAAAACTATTTAAACAAAATACTAATAAATAAAATTTTAATGGCAATCACATATTCAGCCTCAGACATTTATTTTAAAATTAGGAGTAAATAATGCTTAAGGTGACTAATAGGCTTCTGAGAATAGTATGCATTCTTCTATTCAATGAAGTGACAGCTAAATTTTCAGTCTATAATTTGATTCCATCTCTGTCAACACATTTATCTTCTACAACTATCTAAGGATCTCTATCAAATTTTTGTTCTTCAATTAAAATTTATTCCTTAATTCACTGGATTGGACAAGGAGATGGGAGGAAGAGAGGGGACATGGGAATGGGAAAGACAATAGTGTATTCAAATTTGAACACATGACCAGTGTAACTCCACATAATGTTTAACACAAGAATGGGAAGTTACACTCCATGTTTTTATGATATATCAAAATACATCCTATGTCACGTATAACTAAAATAAAATTTCAAAAATAATGATTTTTTAAAAATTTCCAAAATCCCAAAACAAAACAAAAAAAATTTCTTCCTTAAAATGTGTTGCCTTCCAGAAGACCAAGTAGAGAAGGAGAAGAGGAATAGAGGAGGGAGGAGGGCAGAGAAAGAGGAAGCACTGGGGACAGAGTGGAGTCAATTATATTCCATGCATGTATGATTATGTCAAAATGAACCCCAGTGCTATGTATAACTACAATACACTAATTAAACACTAAAAACATAGAAAGTGTCAGCTCTGTATTGTCATAAATCTTTCAATGCCACCATCATCTTTTTTCATCTTTTTTATCAGGTCTTGTTCTACTGTTCTGTTTTGTTTTCTACGTCTTGTTTGTCCCTAGTACATCATCATTTATGATTTGTTTGCCCTCAAAAATTCAGAATAACCAGTATATTTCACCTTCTATTTACTCACACCAAGATTTGCCCCTGTGTTAACTCTGGGCTCCCTCTCTCTCAATTCCTTGATCATTTCATAGTTTTAATGTAATAGCTGCATCACTTTCACCATAATACAACTCCAAGACCATAAAAGGTTAAGATGACAAAGCTTCTGAATTGAAATTGGAGAAATTTCAATATACTCTTACTTTTTAAAAATAGCTCCCACTTTTTTTTTAAAACCTTCATATACCAGTACTATTTATGTGATCCTTATTCTACAGCTCCCAAGTGAGTTTTGTCTGAATAGTTGTTACTGGTGAAACATTTAAGTTCCATTTATGTTGGCTTTATGTGCTCAGAGTAGAAACTCAATAATAATAGTGAGTTATTTTCTGGAATGGTTATTTTATGAAATTTGATACAATTTGCTTTTAAAGTTAGACACACATACACTCTATGTGCATACATGTGCACTCGCGCACATGCGTACACTTCCCCTGATATTTCCTGAAAATCTAGGTTTCCTTTTATGGTTTTAGTATCTCATTTATAATAAAATTTATCTTTGTATGAGCATAACTTCCCCATAATCATGCATCATGCAATTTTTTTCAAAGAAGTTTAGGGAATTGTTATATTTTTTTCTTAGGTGGTTTTATATTTGTTTCTTGTTTTCTCCTTAGTAACAACAGATATATTTTTGAGAGCAAAAATTATCATTCGCTTCTAATTCTCACAATACTTAAGTCTATCTGTGAGTTAGTGATTAGTAACTGAAAATTGAGTTGATCGTTTGAAAATTAGAAGAAATATATTAAGTCCCATGAAAGTGAAGCATGTGCATTGAAAGAGGTCCACAGGAAATCATACTCAGGGCTTTAGGGAGGACTGGCTTTGGCAAGTGGAAGGCTGAGAAGAAAATAGCAGGCCTAGGTATCTAGAATGGCACAGCATAGAAATCATTAGTCCTATTGTTTTCAAGGCTCAAAAATTAAAAAATATATATATAATTTTGGTAGGAAAAACATGGCTTGAGGATAAAAATCACATTGTTTACTTTCTTTAAGAAGATGTTAGATTTACTCCAAAAATATAAATTTCTTCAGTTCAGTCAACCAGGTTAAAGTTAATTGATGGATTAACATTCCTTTGTTTCCATCTAGCTTTGAATAGCTTGTTAATTATTATTTAATGTTTTTTTTCTTGAATCTCCATTTAAATCTTCGAGAAATTAGCTTTAATATTTGTGATTAGGTTAACAAAACTGTATAACTTTAGAATAATTTGTTCTACAAGAAACTAAGTCCTCAGGAAGGCTGTCCTCCAAAAGTCTCTCAGCCAGGTAGACAATTAAAAAATAGGTGAAAAGAATATTTTCACTGAGGTCACAAAGTGGCCTTCAATTAACAAAAACAATCGGCTGATGTTTCTCTTTTTGATGCCAGGAAACTCTGTGCAGTGTTTCTAGTTTTTCCTTCAATCAGCCCAACATGAGACTTTGCATCAAGCTGTGATTTTGTAAATTTTGTTTTAGTACCTATTGGGGCATCCTGTGAATCATGGGTCTCTTCATCTCTGCATCCTGGGGAAGTGCATACAGACCAGAAAGGCTTGGGCAATTTTTCATCTCAAAATATTCTCACCCACCCCCTTCCAATTTGGAAAATAAAATTATCTGTGAGTTTTTATCCCAGGGAACCACATATTTTTGAAACAACAGAGTTTTCAAGTCCTGAAGAAGGGTGATTCTTTTGTTTTCTCTGTCACTAATAAGCCATTTCCTTTTGTGAACTCAAAAGAAGCTAAAATCCTCACGAGTACCTTAGCTGTTTTCTATTTTTCCAGCTTCAGTTTGATCTGTAATAAAACAACAGAATATTTGTCTCTCTCTCACTGTCTCTCTGTCTCCCTCTCTCATCCTACATGCCTTGACTAATAAGTCAATCCTTTTGTTGAGGCCTAATAAACTTATCTTGTATTTTTTATATAATTGTAATAATATTATATGGCAGGCAAAAATATAATGATAAATGATAATTTGCCAAAAAGATTAAAAAAACACTGAGGTGTTACCTATCAAAAGTTCTCCTTCTGTCTGTGATGCAGCACAGATTGTGATCGTGACAGTAAATCTGGTGCTATTGTTAATGCCATGGCACTTGGGTTTTTGGCTTGCTTTAGTCCAATCTGTGACATGCTTGTGAATATCTTTCTTCTGTTCTGTCTGTATGGCATATGGATTTCTGGGATACAACGTCAGACCTATCCACATAACAAGTGTTCAGAGCACCTTATCATTTTAAAAAGCCAATTACTCAAAAAGACAAATGTGAAATGTTTCACATTTAATGATGAGCAAATCTGCAAAACAAATGCAATTTTGCTCGTTCTAAAAAGTTTAGTTTAACTGTAAATATTGCAATGGAGTCTTGCATGACACACACCACCAATAGGGAAAAGCTCATTTCATACATATTGTATATCATCACTGTCAATTACATCTGCACAGGATTTAAAATGAGGGTGGTATAAGTAATTAGAAATAAAGAAAATAGAATATTCTAAACTACAAGGCTCTGAAATCACTGTAAAAATGTCACTGCTAACATTGAACACTCTAAAAAAATATTTTGAAAGTCTCACCCAAAAAACTGAAAACTGCATATGTCTACAGAGGTAAAGGTCACTCATGAAACACTCAACAACAAAAAATACCAATTCATTTTTTAGAAATATTTGTCAATATGTAAAGAATGTTTTGTACATAAGTTCTCAGTTACTGTTGAATCAGTGGCTGTATGTAATATTCCCACATGGAATGATGTCCTTTCAAATACTTTAAAACAAAGGTTTAGTGAAAGATTTTATGGGGACATCTTGAGTGCTGAGATTTTATGCATGGGAAGTGCACTAACAAAAAACAATAGCATTAGTTTTGAAACTGATTTATCTATTTATACTTTTCTATCTATTTATGATGAAGACAATAGCTCATTCATAACTATACATCTCTATCTCTATCTACCCTCTGCTATCTAAACAAAACAAAGATGAGACTGAAAAAGAAAAAAAAAATCAATCCTACTCTTCAGTGTCTACCATGTAGGTTATGTAAATACAGTTGTCACATTTAAATATCTTTACTCTTTTTTTTTTTTTTTTTTTTTGCCTGCACATTCTTTAAACCTTCTTTTAAACTGTGAACACTGGTAACAGAATATTATATGACATGAGAAATGGAATGCACCTGGCACTAGTAATTTTAGAAGAAACTAATCTCGATATTTATAACATCATTTAGCAAGCAGAACAGTTTTACCAGGCTTGGAATGTTGATATGAAAAAGTTCATTTAGTTCTTGGACTTTCATTCTTCATTGAAATGTAGTCAAAATTCAGAAAGTCTTCAATCAGCTATTGCATAACAAACACAAAAGAGCCTATAGGACTCCTCTACTAGTAACTGAGATGAGACAATACCCTTTGATTCATTCTATTGTATTTCATATTAACTTTTTATTATCCAGCATAGAATCTGAAAAAGAAGAGTTAAACAACAACTCCATACATTAAAGAAAGATAGGAAAAATTAGTCAACCATAATATTTTTGACAGTATTTCCTGAAAATAAAGGTCTCACATAGTATTTACTTATTCTCTTAGCTATTGTGGGTTCATTTCAACTAGATGCATATACATTTTAATTTGAAGTGAATTGGTATGATAATGTCCATAGCAGTTAAATGTTTTGATATTGTAGTTAATAATCTATCAGGTGATCTCAGGCACTTAATTACAATATGAAAGTAATGATTTTGGCTGATCATCCACTTTGTGGAAAGATTCAGAGTCTAGATAAGCAAACCAACAAATAATTAACCAATATTTTTGGCCTTTTCAAAGTAATAAAATTTATTCTATTTACAAATAAAATAATTTGATGTAAGCCTTCCAATCTTCCAATCAATATACTGTATTCTTTCCTTACACTGAGCCTGAACAACTTGAAATGTGAGGAGTTGTGTAACCAGCCCAAATTCTTATAGTAAAATATTTGATTTCTAACAGTTGGGGCTTAAAATAATGTAACAGGGAAATTCTTATACTAAGGCACTCATCTCAATATTTATATTCATAGCTTATACAGAAATATTTACACAGAGGAAAATGACGATACTCATGGAGCTCTGTCAAGAAGCAACCAGCTCACAGAAGCACCAAGGGATGTGATCTGCACGTGAGTGTGAATCAAAGCTACACTGAGAGTCTGAACAGCTCACCCTTGCCTACAGTCATGCTGCAACAGGTATTTGTTTTCTAATCTGTTGCTAATATCTATACTTCCAGTGATTTATAATTAAAGGTCACAATCACATTTTGAAGTTGGAAGGAAGACTTAAAGAACAACTTTCCCGTAGTGTCCTTATTTGAGAGTGGAAAAAATTTAGACAGAGAAGGTCTGAGGCGCTGTCCAGGAAGTACTTTCCTCAAGCCTTGAGCTGAGCTGAAGTCAAATGTTCTGTGCTGGTGTGAAGGTTGCCTCACTTGCTCTGTGTGCTACTCTAGGAAGTCTCTTAAACCTGTTAAGAGGAAATTTTCTCAGCTGTAAAAATCTGGTGACCCCTATTTTACAGAGGTATTAGGAATGAGGTAATACCTGGGAAAACCCCATAAACCACAATGTTCTCCACAAATACACTGTAGTGTTGTTCTCCACCTCACTAGGGACTCAGTTTTAGTTCCATTATTGTTACTGCTATTATTTTGCCTTGCCTATCTTACAGGTAATAAACCATTAAACAGCACAGGGAAATCAGGGGGTAAAATTCCAGCTTTTATAGATAGAAGCACAGCTGCCAAGGAAAGAATATCCTTTCATCTTAATGTACTTTGAGACTATCTGAAACGGTTAATACAGCTTGGACCCATCTTCTTGTTAAAAAATTTGTCCAAAGGAAGAAAAAAGTAATAATGGTATAAGGAATAATTATGACAGCTGCAAGCTTCCATAGTTGCCTCCACACAGTATTATTATTATTGGAAATGCTATCTGGGCAGTACCTGAGTCCATAAAGTATCAGGTGTCCATTTGGCAAGAGAAAAAGGAAGGAATCAGATCAACATTTTATAAGTGGCTTGCATTTTTTTTTGCACCTGTTATTCTACAATTTCTTTCAGTTATATTTCAAAACACTACAGTTGGGATCTCCTTGCCAACCTGAGATGGCATAAGCCTGGATAACAGAACAAAATGTGAGAAGGTCCTTCTGTCTTTAACGCCTGTTCACCAGTGAATCAGCCTCCAATTAATCTGTTTCTTCAGTAGGAGTTTAATAAAAGTCAAGAGCACACATGTTCAGGCTTGTTTAGTATTGAAGCTGTGTTAACATTATCTGTCTAGCCAGGTCAAAAATCCTGTGTAATTAGATGCCAGAAACCATTTAAAAATTTTTAAGGATTTTTCAATTTATTTTGAGCAATTGATTATCTGAGATAGGGAAGTTTAAATCTAAAATGGAAGTACAATGAGAGGGATGCTTCTCATTAAATGTTCCAAAGAAAAAAAAAAGTTTGTTTTGTGGCCAAACTGCACATAAAACTCAATATAGTAGGTTTGTTATTTTCTATCTGTTTATGAACCAGAAAATTCAGGATTGCTCGGCAACTCTTATTTCCATTCCACTGTGTGAGTGATGATCAGAATTGGTCATTTACATTCAATCATACACAGCATTATGTTTGGAGGAAGTGCTTAACCCAGTCATCTGTGCCTATGAACTGAATGTGCCTCAGTGTTTTCTAGAGGAAATCAACAACACTGCAGATGGAAATATAGGTTGGATGTATTTATGACAAGCCGAGGTGGCAAATACAAAGGCACAGAACTGAAAGCTTCTGAGACCCTACCTACACTGCTTATTTTGAGCAGTGGCAGAGGCAACAAAGTCCCAGAAAGCCCAATGCTCTTAGAGTTTATGGGAAATGACATTTAACCCATAAGTGACGTGGTACATTAACTTTGCATAAATCACTAAACAGAATCATCTTCACCAGCATCTCTTGAGTCCACCTTGGAATCATAACTGCTCAGACTGAGGAATATGAAATCTGATTCTTGTTCTTACATTTCAGTGTGGGAAAATGAAATAAAGATGACTCATACACACAGGACTCTTCATGTCACTGTGAAACTTTTTACAGGGAGATTATGTCAAAGATCACAATTCAAGGCAGAAAGCAGACATTTCGAAGAAGAAAGCAGTTAATAGTGATTGTCTATATTCAGCTTTAAGATTTCACCTAATTACACAGAATATAATTTCTCCTTTTTTGATAAGTTTAATAATCAATTCATTAAATATATGACTTTATAGGTACCTATTTCCAATAACTGTAGAAGAATTCTCTAAACATTCCAAATGAAGATGAAGCATTGTAAGGTGGATCTGTTCATTAAGAAAAATTTAAATTAGTGAAATTTTATGACCACAATGACTTCCTGTACCATATTGGGTATAATGCATTGTAGAGCCCATTATTGGTTAAGTGTTAGTTTTTATAACATCCTTAATTTTGTCACAACTTTTTATCTATGAAAAAGTAATAATAAAAAAAAAATTTAAAACCCTCCAGGATCATGTTGTATTTCTTTTTAATTTTTGTCTGTAGTCAATATAAGATCCCTATATGTCAAAGACAGTGGCTACTTTCATATCTTCTATTCATTCAGAATATGTTGGATTGAGTGATTTTAATAAGTCATTAAAAAAATATTTTGAAAGTGTCTGCCTCATGACAAATGATCCAAAATCTACTATTTATAAAGTTGCCATAAGGTTTAAAATGTATGTTACCTTGGTCCATATAAGTTTTATTATTATTTTTATTTGTCATTATTTTTCACATAAACCAACACTCTGCACAATTACTCTGCATGCGGAGATGGAATGATTGCCAAACCTTTTTTAGAGAATTGTCATCTGAGCCCCAGTTGTATTTTCTTGCCTAGAGTCTTATCTACTTCTCTTCCTATATAGGTTGTATTCAAGCTGTCCCAAAGGAGTCTTTTGGCTTTTACTTTTGGCAGCATTGAAAATTTCCACAAACCTACCTTCAGGGAATCGGCAAGGACATTTCAGGAATTTCCCACTTCCACCTAACTTTGGGAAAGTCATAGTCTCACTTTTTTTCATTGTCTCTGTTGTTAAATGTGAGAAATCATGAGATAATTCATGTATTTCAAAGAGTCATATCCATGAAACAATTGTAATCATTGTACTGAAGGCAGTATAGGGTGCTCTTGGAATACTGGGTATTGAGGGGTTTCTATTTCTCGGCAGAAAATGCTTTAACTTTGGGCCTTGATGCACATCTAGAAAAGCAAGAAATATCCCAAAGAATGAGTTATATTCCAGGATATTTTCCTTTAGGATGAAGTTCATGAAACCATTCAGGGGCCTGGAGTTGCCATGGTAAATTAAAGAAAAAAAAAATACTTAAATCCCTTTTACTTTGCATAGTGCTTATTTTAAACACCAATATGTTCCTTTTCATCAAATAATACTCTTCTGGTCTGTCATAACATCATTAAATAATAGTTTCTGTAGTTGCTGTGGCCCAATTGAGTGGGAAACTTAACTTATGAAAACCCATAAAGAGACGATAATATGTTCCTGATTCAAAATGGCCATTAGTTAACTCTCCTCGATGTTCTTTAAAATGTAGTCATGACCTAGAGAATAACCTCTGAATGGGTTCATGAGTCTGTTGATACTCTTTATCAAAAAGTTTTAAAACAGTTATAATGGGAGAAATTTTGGAAAATAAAACAATAAGAATATAACTATCTAGGTTCTTTTCATTGCTCTCAAACATAGATGAATAGCAAACTCAGCAAAACATAAACTGAATATGTAGTATTATTTCGCCTTTGTTTTGATGAGATCATCAGTACACATCTTTGATTTTTGATAAAAATTTAAGGGACAAATTAACACAGAAGTTGACATTGCCTAAGGTGCAGTGTTGAAGATAAAGAGTTCCACAATATCAATTAACAGAATGTGAGAAAAGCTCATATGTTCCTTGGAACTTTCGTGTTGTGGTTCATATTTTGATTGGAATCATCCTCATCTGTCAGTGTACCCTGCTATGTACCACGTTCTTCAAGACTAACTTGTCATGCTTCTGCCAAAACCATCAGTGGCATCTCATGGGCACATAGTGAACAATGAAACACATTTTGCTCAGCTAATAAGGACCTGAAACACCTGATTTCTACCTATGTCAGAGGCCTTATGTATTACCATACTCTGCCTTCCTTATTTCATTTCTTTCTTTCCATATATATCTTTAGGTTTCTCAAAGATGTCACACTCTCTCCTGCCACAGGGTGTTCCGATGAGATGTTATGGCTGTAATTCTCTCAGACTCTCTTCTCTCTTGTGCTTGCCCACTTATTCTCTTTTCCTAATATATATATATATATATATATATATATATATATATATATATATATACCTTCCTTAGAAGAGCATTTTTTGACCCTCCAGAATAGGTACTGCTAAAAATAGTCTTTAACACTATGTCATGTGCTTTAATAAGACAAGAAGATCTTCTGTAGGTAATCACTTGTGTGCTACCACTGTATGCTGTGCTTTTCTCTCTGAAAACATTGGCAGATTTAATTATTGACTCAATACCCTTCTTCCAAGTTTGAACATCAACACTATGATGTCATGAACTGTGTATTGTTCACCACTGAATTTTTAGTTCTAGGTCAGTGTTAGAAGAGAATCTCAAAAATATCTATTGACAAAGTAAATGATCACTCTTGAAATTTCTTTCACCTTCTTGCCTGTTAAAAACCTGTTCAAGTCTTCATATTCAAGCTGAAATGCAATCTTTTTATTGACTTTTCTTCTTCAATTTGAAGTCTTCTTTGATATTCTTATAGTTTAATGACCATTCTTTAATAAATTATAAAACTTTTTAATGTCAACAAGTATGTATTATTAAAATTACTGTATTGTTCACATTATATGCTAAAGGTATGTTGAGCTTTTGTTATTTATGTTTGGTTTTGTTCGCAAATTATGGCTGTTAGATGATCCAGTGTCTTTCAGACAAAGTACAGCAATTTTCCATTCTTGTTCTCAATACCATCCTGTCTTCATGCCTCTCTTCTCCCAGAATGATAATTCTTGACCACTTTACAAACATCTTCTTAAGGATATGATACAAGCAGAACTCCTTTATCTTCACCTTGTCACAAAGTGTAGCAAGGAAACCTACCAATCAGTAAGCTGTTTTATCACTCTCTGAAAATACATTTTACAACCCAATGTGGGATGTGTACAGTCTCCTCAGCTCTACATATAAAGAACACTTCAAAATGTGAAGTACAATTAACACTTCAAAATGTGAAGTACTATATGGTTCATTGTACTTCATAAATCTACTGAAACATGGCTTCTATTACCTGGGAAACACCTTCATATTTCCATTTCTGTTGTTTTATCTTTATCATTTTTATTATTATAGAAGTATCATATGAGGTTGGTGTCATGGAGGTAAGGCATTGATAATACAAAGCCAGGTTTCATCTAGAACCACGCTTACACTGTAAACACTTTTTCTGGCCTTACTACTTTTCCCATGTAACCACAATTACAGTACTGGATCTGTGGTTTTCAGTCTTTTTATTTTTAATTTTTTCAAACTTTCCAATAAGGAAGAAAGTCACTTTTTACTTTTTTTCTCTTCTTGGCTGTCACCACCTCTTGAGTCACCTTGGACATCTTTCCATGCCTCACAGACTAGCATATTTATGGTTGCTTTCATCTTTAAGTATCTATTAGTTTATGCAAAATGGTAATGAGACTGTAGCTTAAAGTTGTAAGGAAGTTAAGTGTTTGTCACAATGGATGAGCAGAGAAGTCCATTTGAAAGCTCTAATTAAGTTGTCATTGTGTATATTGTGTGCTCATTTAGTGATCACTGTATAGATGCATCAGTAATTAATAACCTCAATTTAAAAAGAGGTGGGGGTTTTTGAAAAGCATTAGATAATGCTTGCTGTCTTCCAACCATAGAAGCACGTTGAACATGACCCTGTTGGGTTCTACCCTCTGGCACATAAGAGTGCCAATATTGACAAAGGTTACTGAGAAGCAATGCTTGTAGAATGGACATACTCAGTGGACTGTTCTTCCTACAAGCAGGCTGACTTTACAGTAATAGCAATTTGAAGTGTTTCTTTCTGTTTTAATTATATTCAAACTGGGAAGACAGTCCTATGAAATACACCTCTTTTAATGGCCTTCCCCCAAATATCACTTTGTATTTTTTAAGTACCAATTAAGTAATAACATAAAATTTCTTGTAAATTATCTGGAGAGTTTTTCAAGAGATAAATTATGGATAGATTGCATTCTTATTGGTAATATTAATAATGCCTGTCTAGTGGATAAGTCACTATCAGTGATATAAGTTCCAGTTTAAGGCATAAAATGCAATATTGAATATTTAAATCCCTGAATTATAAAATTTACAATAATCTCAATCTTATAATCTAGGTAAAAGAAAGAGGATGCTAATTTTAGCTATCTAGATATTTTAGGCTGCTTTAGCTAGTTTCAATTTTTGATTTTTATTTTCACAAACACAAAACTATATAGGACCAGTGACCTATACAAAAAAACATACTTTAAGTAGTCTCTTTTGAAGAAAGTAACTTATTTGGTAACACAAGTGAAAAAGCTATAATATGTCTGGAAACAGATCCATACTTAATTCTATCCTCTCATTTCCTTCCTTTCTGCTCCTCCTTTTCCTAGATACATATTTAATATATTGTCTATATTTTGAAGCATAACTTGAGTTTTTAAGAATATTTATCTATCAAGATTACCATTCTGAGAGGCACTTGTACATGTGTTACTTTAATATATATATATATATATATATATATATATATATATATATATATATATATATATTCTTACTGTTTAATGAAAAAATTCTACATAGATAATGATTTTTGTTGAAAACTTGACTGATCACTAAGAGGTCAGAATAATATTAAGAAGCTATGTGTGCTATACATAATTTTTCCTATACTCCCCCAAAACCAAAACAGTGAAAAACTCTCAGTAGGTTCATTAGTTTTCTATTTATGCTTCATTAATTCCTCATCCCTCTCTACTTGCTGATTTCATAGCATTACTTCAAGCTGCTGAGGCAACCCCACTCACCCAAAGCTATCCAAAATAAATCTCATTTGTCTTCTGTAAGTAGAGTATACATGTAAATTGTACTGGCAGCTACACGGTATATACTATGGAGACATGCTCATTACTTAACTCTGACTTTCTAGTAGCATGCTCATTTAATACAGGTAGAACTTAGCACTCAATAGAATGTAAAGTGTAATAAGTCTACTAACAAAAATATTTATATCTTTTGACAAATATACAATGTATAATAATTCTTCCTTAAAACATTACTATATAACTTTCTATTTATATTTTATACATATTTAAAATATAATGTATATGATAGTCATATTTAAATTTTTCTTGAAATTATTTGAAAATAATAGCCTCAAAAATTCTATATAATCTTAGAGAATAAAAATACTTGGAAAAATATAATTGTGACTTTCCCACATTTTCTCATAAGACCTGCATAAAGTAATGGATAGAAGTTACTTTGGAAACTGACCACTCAGAGCCTGATAAGTTTCTGTGGGCTCCTGTTACCTAATTCATTTCTGTCATCTTTTTCTGAAGCCAGTGGACCTCTATTTTACCCTCAGGAATCTCTTGGATAGCCTGTGTGTTAGTTTCTAATAATACATTCCTGTTTGTGACCTGAAGTACCACAAGAATAACCTTTCCCAGGTTCCAATGACAACATGATAAATGTCTTAGATCCGTGGTAATTATTTTTGAAATGTGAATTAAGGCAATGTTTGTTCATGATTTCTCTTAAAAAAAAAAAAAAAAGGAAATATACAATTTCGGTTTACGGCTGTTCTAGAAAAACCCATAGGTCTTCTTCGGCTATTCCAAATCTTCCTTTTCTTAGGAAGGAGTATCCTGCTCTGAAAGCAATGGTGGGAATGAAATTCTGTAACTTCTGACAGCCATGTGGTCAAGGGCAGTTGAGCGCCAAGCAATTGTGTTCATGAGGTGGCAGGAAAAGGAATTGGTTGCAGTGTATGATTTTCTTTTGTAACTTTATAATTAGGAGTCAATTGAGTTAAGTGCTTGCTTAATAATTGGCCTCCAGACTGAAGGCAGGCTCCCCAAAACCAGGAAAATAAAAACTGGTATTGTGCTGCCTAGCATGTTTAGAACAGGGTAGAAATCAGATCTCGCCTCACATAATGGCATAAATGTTTCTCTGTGGTTGCATCTAACAAAGGTATCACATGGGTATAAATCAACGAGGGTAACGTATTTCACTACAGTTAATTATCCTGAGTTATCCCAAGAAACTAGGTTTTATTCTGTAATCTGTGAGGAAATCTGCTGTTCCAGTCCTAAATCCTTTTCTCTGCCAGGTGATTATCAACTACATTTTTGTACAGGAGAGAATTAATGCCACATACTGCCTAAGCGGCTTTGAAGGCAAAAAGGCCTGGACCTGTAATAACTTTTGTGCAGGGTATTGATTCAGAGGACGTGAGGGAGCCCATAGTCACAGGGGTTTCCGGGGGCTTTCTAAGCCCTTCTCTACCTTTTATATTCTACCACATTCCACCTCCACTGTGAACTCTCGCATTAACTCTCCACAGGAGACCCCAGGTAACTCTGCACTGGTGTCGCCACAGACTGAGTAAAACCCTAGGTCAAAAGCTGGCCCCACAATGAAATCTGATTTTCAAGCCAGCAACAATCAATACGGCTTTAAAATTTGATAACAAGGAACTTTGGCAGAAAATAATCACGGTTGCTGTAAAAGGCAGAGGCAAATTTTCTTCCAAGTATGTAGTTTGTTCTTTAACTTTAGTTTGGTGCTTTGGTGAGAATATTTAGTTGTCTGTGCATGCATGTGTGTGTGTGCATGTGTGTGTATGTGTGTCTGTCTTTTCCCTGGGTGCACTTGCAAATATCTATAGGGGGATCTGAAGCCTTTGTTGGAAATAGTAAGCACACTTGGCTGAGGGTTGGGGGTAAAGAGGGAGAAAGTGAAGGGAGGGGGAACCAGAGAGCTGGGTAGAGCATATCCTGCTCCATGAATTTATTCAAAAGCATTTCAATCTGCGTGCACATCTTCATCACTTCAGCGATAATTAAATCTCAGCATCACAGGTGATGTCCTCACGCAGTCTCTTTCCCTGGTTCCCACTGGGCCAATGAAGCAGGCCTCCCCGTGAGGCCTGTTAGCACAGATCAGGTGGTAATGTGGAGGGACAGATGAGCTTTAGCTGACAGATGGCAAGATGACCTGGAAAACCTGCCCCCTTTTCTAGGATCAGGCAGCAGCTGACAGGTATTATTTCATAAAATAACGTCTAAAAGGAATCGCCAGGGTCTTCGCATTAATCTGAGGCTGCAACCAGCCATGTAACGTTTATGTCAGAACAAATCTGTCTCTATGCAGGAGAGGGAAAGTGGTTTTTGATGAAGTTGTTCATAAATTTTAATATAATATGCCTGATGGTGTCAGATATAGTCTCATATCTCTTTTATATTTAAAGGCTCTAGTGAAACATAGAAATATTCAATCTTCAACAAGCTACTTTTAAATAACTAAAAAGTTAACCAAGGATACCTTACTGCCTCTCTCCTCCTCTCTCTCTTTTGTATTTTCAATAAAGAACGGGTTCATCTGAGCTCCCTGTTTTTAAATGAAAATGATTTCAATGCCATGGAAAGCTTTTTGCCTGAGGTACCAAACAAAAGGAGTGGGGCTGTTGCAAAGTTGCTTTTATGAAAAACTTGCTTTCTGGAAAGGAGGAAACTTGCCCAAACCCACAAGTAAACAGCAACGGCAGGAAGCCCCTGTCTTCTACATACATAAATAATATTTCACAACTTCTGGTGGGAAAAAAATCAACTACTGACTGGTTGGCAGAGATAACCCTTTCATTAAATGAGCTCTCCAGGCACCTGACATTTGAAGGTTTCAGCCCAAATGAATATGTGGGGAATTCTACCACCTGGATGGGGTTTGGCTTTGTCTGCCCCATGTGTATTTCCCAAAATAATGGTGTAGCAGGGTACAACCTAAGCCTCCATTTGCATTTTACCTACTAAATAGCAAACTCACTTTAGCTCTAGATGTGCAAACTAATATTTCAGCATCAAACTTTCTAAACCTGCCAGGGAAAATGCTGCCATCTTTCTGTTTATTTGATTGTTAGGAAACAGGGAGAAACATTTATTGTGATTGTGTTTAAAGAGGGAACAGTTTCTTGTCTGTAGACCTTTTTACATTGTAAGATCGCCTCTTTAAGTGCCTTCAAGGATAATCATGAAGTGAATTCATGAGCATAACAGACGCACAAGTAACCTGGAGAGACGTGTATTAACAGAGATGGAACCATCTCCATACACCTCATAATCACATTTTCACCTGCCCATCTGGTACAGGCCTGGGCTTATTAATAAATGTACCAGTTACAGAAGCCTGCCATTTTTGTGTTTCAACACATACTGAATATAATCTGTAAAAAAGAATAGTGGCTTTGGAGAAAAAAAGAGACAAACATAAATATCAAGATGTTTCTTTTAAAAATTTAAATTATGGAGGCCTATGAGACAATTTCACAGTCTACCTAGAGACTTTTTAAGGACTATGTAGTCTGAAGTCCCCTAAATTACTAGTTTGCCAAAACTTTTTTTGGAAGTAAATTCTCTATTTGACATGCCATAAAATGTACTAAAAATTCAAGTGTCTTCATGCAGATATTTATATTTGCGTTATAACATAATTGAATTAAACCTTTAAATAGTTAAAAATGGCTCTGGCCTTTGTGAAAATTCTGATTATTTACTCAATATTAAACATGCAAGCAAATTATAAGTAGATAAAGTGAGTATATAATTTATATCTAATCATCAATCATTGTAGAAATAACTGTAATCATTAGGATGGTTGCTTGATTACTTTAAAAAGTGAACTGAGGAATCCTAGAATCAGAGATACATTATACCTATCTAAGTCTATAAGTTAAGTTTAAAACACACACACACACACACACACACACACACACACATATATATATATATAAAATATATTTTACTTGCCAACATTTTTGTGTAGGGCTGAAGCCTTTCTTTGCATGAGCGTTGAAACTTGGGGGTTTGTACTCTCTTCTACAAATCTATTTATAACTTAATGATTATAATTTCTATTTTTTCTTTCTTTAGAGTAAAAATTCAGTAATCCATACAAACTAAACTAAATGCAGATTCCTTCTAGACCTTTTTTTTTTTTTTTTTCCAGTTTTTCACAGATGTCTTGCCCATACCCAGTTTGGAACAATTCCTTATAGCACCGCCTTTATCAACTCTTCCAAAGCATTCGACTTTAGTTTCCATACAAACAGAATTTTCCTTTCTTTGAGTATTCTTATTTCATCAATTTATATAATATTGAATTAAATTATGTATTGTATACATACAAATAATGTGAATGATTTGAATGACAAATGAAAAGATTTCTTATTAATACCCCAATCAACACTTAGGCACAAAATAATACAGAAAGATCAAAAAGTAGACCATCAGCTGTGAGAATTTACACTCTGGTGTAGGCATCAGTACATGTGACAAAAGTAAGGGGAAAGTACAGCTAAACTTGGAGGCACTTCAGTGAGACCATCTAAGAGATCTTTGGAATATTTGTTTCTATTGTGTGTGCTTTCTCCCACACTTCAAGATAAGGATAGTGGCAAGGATGAACAGCACCAGCTAAGAACTCAATGATTTTCCCACGTTCATGGTAAGAATCAGTGGATTTTCCCCCAAGATTTAATTCTGTATTTTATTATTTTTATTCAATGGTTTCTCACAAAGCCTGGTCCATACATAAAAATTAGTAGTTTATTAGATAGCTCTTTACCTGCTCTGTTTGTACATTTCTTCATTTGTAAAATGTCAAATCCCAGCTTATTTTATGAATTTCATGGATTACTATATGCAAAGGACATAGAAGAGGGCCTGATCCACAGTGTAAAATTAACATCTGTGTTATCAAATTATTGCCTCTCAGCTTTTATTTATTTGATTTTTTAGGGATCCATTCATTAAAGACAACATCTAATAATAAAAAGGAGATTCCTGAGTTGCCACTTACAAATCTGGACCAACTGTAGCTGCCAAACTGTAGCTACCTTTTAATAAACATTAAGAATTCTTTCATTCAATATTTATTAATGGTCCTAAATTTCCTTAGTTGAATTATTGAACTTCAACTACTATAAAAATGTGCAATTTTCATGTTATTCCTTTTTATCCCCCCACTCACTGATTGATGTTTTCTAAATATTCCTGGTACAAATATTATATCATATAGCAAAGTAGTAAGATTATTATATATGGCTGGGCCCTGTTATGTATATGCTTTGTTATTTATGTTTGTATTCTGAAATTGATGCCCTCCATAAACAATTTTGTAAGCCATTCTGACCATTTTGAACAAAGAATATCTACATAAGTAGATTATCCTGCATTGTGTGTGTGCATATGAATGTATGTCTGCTATTAACTTTTATTTAGAACATTGCAAAAAATAAAATATAAGAATTTCAGTGTATACCTTAAAGATATTTTCAAGATTTTTCCACCAGAAGACAGACCTATTATTTATTTATATTTTCTTTTCTCAAACCTTGTTTTAGGAAAAACTGATTTTTCTCAAGTTAAGTTGTACTTTCTTTTTTTTTCTTTTCAATGGCCTTTGCAAGAATTTAATCCCTTTGTTTAAAAAGCATGCTCTAAATTAAAAATAAAAAAACCCTCACTTTTGATATCTGGCTTATTTAACTAGAGCAGAGAGAAAATACAGCATATTCAGTGATATTATTTAGATTTTTAACAGTTATTTTTCTTCCTTGAAAAAAAAACATGGCCATTCTTTGTCCACTTCATAATATCTTACCTAACAATACACAGATGATCTATTGACTGTGTTGGTGGCTGAGTTGTTTCAGGCTGATATACACCTTCAGTGGAATTCATCTACATTGATAATGTGAATTACATCATGTGTTTTTGAGGAAACACATTCATTTTTTATGCTTGATCATAAACTGGACTATGACAATGATTAGAGTTAAATACAAACACTAAGAAGTCCCAAGAAATAATAGAGAAGAAGTATTTATTTATGTAGTTCAAAGCATTAGCACTATGTCCTACTGACAAACATGACAACTAGAGGCTGTGATGGTCCTTTAACTGGTGTTAAGAAATCTAAATTCTCTGGTTATTTTAATATTAATACAAAAATTAATTGGAAAATCTAGGTGTCAATATTACCTAAGAAATCCATATATTCTCAACCAATTCTATTTTGCTTGAGTAGTTCTTTTCATTTGGGGCAAATAATTGGCTTTAAGTTGGGAGGTTATCTTCCAGGCTAGAGGATGATAACAGTGAGTGGTTCATGATTTGGGAAAGGAAACTATTATTGTAATTCCACCTCTGTTAGTACAAAAAAAATATGAAGACACATCTTGAATACATTCCAGTAATTTTAGTAATTGGTATGTACTTTGGTGAAATGTCTGCTAGTAGGAGTGTCCAGAAAAAAGCCGTTTCATAGTTTATAGAAAAATTATCAAAACGTATGTCTTCACTTATATATTTGACTATCATTTTGATGAAATAAAGTTGTTTTTTAACTTCAGCATAGCCAAATGATCTTGTGTTGAGAAATATAGTCAACTTGATAGAAAAGACTTCACACACAAGTAAACGTTCTTTTGGTTGAAACTTCTCTACCAATCTATTTGGCTTGTTTTCATGGGTTGTGCATATAATCTGATGTTCTCAATCATTGTAAATAACTGCACACACACACCTGAAGTGGTCCAGCTTCAGACAGATACTTCTCTACTCTTTGTGCTATTAGAAACATGTGGTTGACTTCTGTGAGCTCTATGCTTTTGCTGTGGTTGATATGAAAAACTAAGATTGCTAGATTTCTGAAGTAGTCATCAATTTTACATGGTGAATTTATGAAGTTTCTCTCCAGGTAAAATACAATGATAGCCTACGGCTTCTATCAAATGCTTGACACTATTGGCCTTTGTAAAATGAAACAAAATCTCTTTCTCTACAAAGACATGTCTTTTTCAATTTTCAAAAAAAAAAAAAAAGATATTAGGGGAGAAGTTTTCTTGTGTGAAGAGTGTTGAAGCATGTTTTCATAATGGGATAAGATCTATACAGAAAGGTTAGTTTAATTCTTTTTGGAGGCAGAGACAGCAATGGATGGCCTTTCAAGGGGACTTTGATTTTGCGTTTCCTCACAAATACATCCAGATGATAGCATACAACAGAAGGACACTTCAAATATGGGTGATTCCTGAATGACGCCAAGAAAAGAGACAGCTATTTTGGAGAATCCAAATCTCTTTTCAAATTTCACTTATGCAGGTGGGTTATATTCCCCTACTATGTACTTAGCAACATTTTTTTTTTTTAAACTCTAAAACACATAGGCCTTTTTGCCTGAGTTAAATTTGTTTCCTTAGCTGGTAAAGCTTTTCCTTTCCATATGGTCAGGATAGCTAATTTAGTTTGTCTCTGAGGTGGCCAACATTATAGTGTGGTATCATAGAATGTAAAAATAAAAGAAGGTATGAAAACCTTATTCTAAAAATGAAATAAAAACAGATGGGACATACGTTTCTAACGTATTTAATTTGCATCGTCTTTTTCTCCTTTTAAAGTTCTTGTGGACCAATCTTGCAAAAAGGCAAAACAAACCCTAAACACTCTAGTTCCATGCCAGCAAGCTGCCAGGCTGATCTTTTTATCTCCATCAACTCCATGAAAAATCAACGAAAAGGAAAAAAAAAAAAAATCAACAGGCATGTGTTTAAATGTCCTGAAATTTTTAAAATAAAAAATTTAAATAAAATTCTTGCAATGTTTTTCACTTACAGTCAAATGATTTCCAAGTGGAGGAATAGTCATCTGCAAGATTGAATTACCCCCAGGAAAACTAATGATGGTTTTTCTCAACCTGACAAGGATGGTACAGACTTTAAAGGGTACCCCAGAGGAGCATTCAGAGAGCTATAAATTTTAGTGTTTTCTCTAATACCTGTCCCTAACTTAGACCTGTTTTAAAGAATTTATCACTCATTCCAAGTCATCTTACAAGTTTGCCCCAGCATCTTGAGTGTGTCATACTTTCCCAGTATACCTTGTTAGTAACTCACTACATAAATACTCTGTGGTCTAGCACCAGTAACCAAGTAAGAGTAGCTAGGCCTGTGTGGTGTCAAAGCAAATGGATTACAAGGCTTCATAATTTAGGCACATAATTACTGGTTTTGTCTGAACAACTGACATACATATTTTTCCCTTATAGATTCTTAAATCAACAAAAATTCAAATCAATTTATGGAAGAATTGCTTTAGAACTATGAGGACCTGTCTCAATATGTACTATGTATCATGAACTATTTTGTATACTTCCACATTTGACAGAGTTGCTTTTAACAAAGTACCAAGGTAGATGGTTTGAATCTGACATAGGGTTATAGTAGCATACAAATGTAAGAGATTTGCAAATATAAGTTGGATATTAAAACATTTTGATTGTATTAGTAACTTCAAAAATACTTTATTTATTGATAGGTAGTCTTAATTTTTAATAATGATACATCCAAATAAATGTAATATCATATAGTTCTTAGTTAAATGAGTCAAGATATCTGTTCAGTTTTCTTTCCTCAATTTTCTAGAAGCAAGTGAAAATGTTAATAGAGGTGACAATGACAATTATAAGTTATTTATCATTGAAGGAAAACTTTGATGGCAACATAGGCAGATATTCCAATACTTATGACTTAAAACTGCTCCATTCAAATATGTTCTCCTTAACAGAATTTTAAAAGATTTTATTGATTACTAGAACTGGGCATTAAACTTGTATATTGATAAGTTTCCTTAGTAACCTCTGCAACCTTGATATATGCCTAAGTAATAAAATTGGAGAAGAAAAACCCACAGCTGGTGTTAGTAATACTTGGTCATTTTGTTTCTCACAGAGCTCAATAGCTTAGTTTGTCTTTCTCAAGTTAGGTTGTTTACCAAACAGATTTTACTTAGTACATTAAAGAACTACTTATAGACTATTGTTTGAACTAGTGGCTTAATCAAATGCTTTTGGAAGAGCATTTTGCATCTGATTCTGCTTTTTCTATGGAAACTCTGAAATCAACGAGGCAAATGAACAGTGTAGAAAAATCACAGAGGAGAAACAGCCACCAGCACACCTTTAGCCTTGCAGTATCCTCTGAAGTGCCAAAGGCTCAGACTTTCTTTTGGAAACACTGGATGAGAAAGATTCTGCTGTTAGTGGGATATTTCTGTTTTTGTTTTACGTCCCTCTTCCTAAAAAGGTATGTTGTAGTCCCAACCCCCAGTACCTCAGAATGCTATCTTGCTTGGAAACAGGGTCTTTACGGAGGTAATCGTATTATAATGAGGTAAATAGGGGAAGCCCAAGCCAATCTGATCTGGTATCTTTATGAAAAGGACACATTTGAACACAGAGAAAAATATACCCAGAGGGAAGATGATGTTAAGACATATAGGGAGATGTGATAATGAAAGCAGAGGTTTGAGTCATGCAGCTACACAAAAAGGAATGCCCAAAGTTGTTAGCAATTCCTCAGAAACTAGAAGAGGCAAAGGAGGACTCTTTCAGGCTTCAGAGGGAGGATAGGCCTGGAAACCTTGATTTGGGACTTCTAGCCTCCTGAATTATGAGGGAAAAAGTTTCTCATGTTTTAAGTCAACCATTTGTGATCTTTTGTTAGAGCAGCCCTAATAAACTAGTGCAGGAACAGAAAGTAGTGCCATGACAGGAAGAAAGGAAGGAAGGAAGGAAGGAAGGAAGGAAGGAAGGAAGGAAGGAAGGAAGGAAGGGAGGGAGGGAGGGAGAAAGGGAAAGAAAGAGTCTCAAGAGAAGTGAACTGCCCAGATGTGAATTGTGAATGTTTTGAAAAATTAGAAAAAAGAAAACAATAAAGGTAGCTAGTAAAAAATAAAATCTAATGTCTGAGTTTGAAAGTCACCTCTTATTTAGACCTCATCACCTCATTTATTGTTAGTATTAGTATTGCTAACATTACAGGCATTTTAAATTGTTGCATAGAGGGAAAGAATCAATTGCTAGGAAACACCAGGCTATAGAAACGCAGTTAAGGGCTGCATTGATAGTGATATCAGTTAGTTTCAGGGAAAATCATGAAAGAAAAGAAGAGGATGGTCATAGTCTACAGTGAGAGGTTGTCTGTAAATCACTGTGTAAACACCCAGGAACTGCTCACCCAAAGTCAAGAACCAGTCAAGCAGTACCAGCTGTAAAAATGGAAGTATGCAGGAAGTGGAGGATTCCTCCAACATCTGTTGGGGCCATTAAAAATGAAAAGTAAATCCAAACTGGCAATATAAGAGATTTATTTTTCTACATTAACCCTGGCAGGAACTGCCAATTTTTTTTCAATCTTTTGCCACACAAGTACCTTTCAAGGGGCACAAGAATCAGCGCCAACTGCAAAAGCAGCAATAGGTGGAAAAATCAGGATTAAAACAATTTAATATTGATGGCAAGCATCCAATAAGATGAGGGTAAAGAAGGGAATACGAGAAGTCAAAGCTGGTGCAAATGCGTCAACATTTCCCTGGAAAATATAATCGTCTGGGGAGAATATAAATCTGAAGTGCACCTTAAAACCACAGCAGAGCCAAACAACCCTTTGTAGGCATTATCATTCTTTGCAAAATAAAAAAAAAAAATTGAATGAAGATATCATTATGTTATAAACTAGACTTGTTTTAAATAAATGCAAACTACCTTCAACAATAATCAGGTGTTTTCACATGATTTCATGCTCTTGAGACACACCATTTCATGCTCTTGAGACATCATTCCCACAGGAAGCTGCAGCTTCCTTAACACAGAGTAAATGCTTACCTGTTTTTCATGAACATTTTTAAGGGAGGCCAGTTTCTTGAATTGTTCCAAGCTACACTTGTCATATGAATTAGATAATGTGCTAAATTTTCCAATTTCTCCTCTTCTATCCTTCCTTGATCTTCAATCCTATTTGCTAACACTGGTGTAAATTTTGCATCCCACATCATGAGCTCACAAATTTGTTAATCTGTAATTGGCGTCTTAGAGTTTAAAGATGGAAAGAGATCATTTACTTTAAGGATTTCATTTCATTCATATGCAAAGAAGCAACAGAACAGTTTAACCAGGGTGAACATAAATAGTAGTTCTGTATATGGCCATTAGTCATAAAGAGCCTTGGATCAAATATATTTCTATTATTGATAGATTATGATAATAACATTTTTCATCATATCAAGACAACTTAGTATAATCACCCAAATTGGAAGACTCTTGATGGTGAAAAGTTTGCTAGGACAGTAGGGGTGGTGCAGGATTATGCCTGACAAACTGCATTTATGGTCACCTGTATTGTCAGAATTATACTGACCTCAGAAGAACTTAAGTGAGAATTGAACAAAACAATGCACATGAGAATCCAGTCATCAAATCAGGGGTAGTTATTATTATTATTAGTAATAATTTTCCCATGGTCAGTCCAAATGTTAGCAACAGAGACAGGAAAGGAAACCACAGAGTGCAAATATACTCTCTGCATGGTTACTTTAAACAGAGCAGAGAAAGCAGGAGACTAATAAGAAGCAGAGTACTAACATATCATTATAATATATTAGTATTCTTTATTAATCTACCTAATCTATTTTGTTTACACTACAAGATGCATATTCAATTCTCCAATTAGATTAGAGCTGCTTGAGAGCTATAACCACAGGTCTGATGTATTTATCTTCATTGCTTCCTTCACCATTTTCTTAGTAAAGTGCCTGGTACAACACTATGCACAAAGTCAGTACTTACAAAAATGGGCGATTTTTGTTATTCTTGCTCTATTCCCCTGCCTATATTGGGTTACAAAAAAAAGCATCCAGTTCCTGGTATAATACATATCTGTGTAGTGGATATTGAATATGAACCTCTTTAAAATTTACCTATTTATATGGATATCCTTCAATTTTTCTTTGAATAAATGCAGACATTCCTTTTTTTCTTAAGCATTTTGCTCTCTAAAGTTGAAACTTGTCTTTGTGTAAGACAAAACCAATAAAGATTCAAATTAGGAAATTTGGTTTGTTTTTCAGGAAACTAAAAGAGAGACTGTATAAACTATGCCAATGAAATTGACTATATACTGGCTATATATATGGTGTATGGAAAATACCACATTAGTAGTCAGTATGGATCATTTCACTGAATTCCACTGTAGCAATTGATCAGACACAACAGGAAAAATTTATGCCTGAAAGATTATTTCCTCATCGGGTTTGGCACAGACTGAGTTCTCTACCCTCACTACTATTTTTTGTTAGTTCTGAATATGGGAGGCTTTGATACATATAAGACAATCATCTCTCCTTTCAATCAACACATTTTTTGAAATTTAAAGTTCTAAAACAAGTGATTGGAGGTGCTCAGGATGGGAAATTTTTAGATTCCCCATTCTGCTAAAAACCCTACTTCATGGTTGTAAGGTTATGTGTACCACCAAATAATGTACTGTTCCTGTTAATATTTTCATTTCTTCAATTTATTAACTTTATCATTTATCTATAGTACTTCTGTATAGGCTACTTTCAATACTTCAGAGATTGATTATTTGGTCTGTGGATTTAATTCAAAAACCTTTAACCTCTCTATTTCCCTCAAGAAATCTGACTTTAGGACATTTCTTCTCTCTGGAGTCTCTGCTAGAGGTGACAGCAGATGGAGAAAGATAAAGCACATCAATCACTGTTTATACTTTTAGAACTGGTAGAGGGTGGTGAATAGGAAGATGTTGAGAAGCTGGCTAGAGCTATCTAAAATGATACTCTAGTGATTTCCAGTTTTCACTGAGTTTTGTTTTGAGAGTACAAATATGCTTTTCCCTAAGGTATTAAAGTGAGTTTTATAAACTAGTGCTGTAATCAGAAAGAGAATTCAGAACAGGAAGGATAATGGGTTTGATCCAATATATTCCCATTATGGATATATAACTGGGAATTGACCTCAATATGCCAAGAGGTAATATGGATACATAACATTAGCCTTAATGCCAGAAGAGATTTATAGAAGAGTGCTTTTATTTCTTAAAGTTTTAAAAATACTTTAGCATTTGTTTAATAAACTGGTTCATATCTCCAGATTCAAGAAGCTTTGAACTTCCAATCACCTGCAAGTTATTTCTAAAAGATCTTAGAAATTGTGCCTTGTGGCTTTATTTTCACATGTGCTAATCACATTAGCCACAATTATTAGATCACCTGCTTTGCTGAATTGAAACATATCTCCCAAAGTCACACATCCAAGTCCATGGTCAGGGTAGCTTTCAGCATTTTGATAAATCTCAGTGAACATAATCTTCATTTATTATTTTTTCTGCATTTATCTCCAAAGACTATTTCTAAAGTCAGAATTATCTACTCAATAAGTGTTAACACATACTGAGTATATTAAAATAATTATTGTTTAAATGGAAATAATATTTTGCTTGTTTACTATAAGGGGAAAAAGGAAGCAGCAAGATATTTAAACTATGTATAAAAAAGGCATTTTATAAACACCATTTGAGAAATTAACTTTTGAGAAATGTACTGAAAAGACTGAAACATCATAAAGGACTGAAATGTACTAAAATCAAGAATGGATAAATTCTAATGCAATACCTATGTGCTATAATGCTCTATACTTCTAACACCTTGTTAATATAGTGTTGTAAATTAACATTTAAAAACTCCAGTTCAAACATCTTGAACATTGTATTTGCTATATTAAAGCTATTTATAAAATTTATAAAATTAAAGCTATTTATAAATTTTTATAGCTACTTATTTCTCAGAAAAATATTTACTAACTTGGAACTTTCATAGTCTAAAGTTAGTGAAAAAATTTGGAAAATAAAATTACCTTTAGGATCCCCATTTAGAAAATAAAGATACATATGTAAAGAAAAATAAAAGTAGAAAGAATATGAGAGTATAATTATGTAATATATTTTTAAAAAGATAATTTGGAAACTATCCTTTGTTCTGTTTTCTCCAATTTTTTTTCTGAAATTGTCATGTTTTATAAAATAATATTTTCCTAATCACAGAAAGGATAAGATTACCCGAAATGTGCCAATAATTTTTTCTTCAATTTTCTAGAAAAAAAGAGTGTCTTTAAAAAAGCATATTAATTGGAAAAAAAACTAAATGATAATTAAAGTTTCTTCATGCTCTAAACTTCTATTGTAGTGTGTATAACTTCATTATGTAAGTATTGGCTGTATATAGTTCTTAAAGTACTTATTGTTTTAGGATTGAATTGTGCACAAATGTTTTAAGATAAATTTTATTAAAATTGTTCTGTCTTTGAAAAAAAGTAGCAAGTGATTACTGATCAAGTAATTTATTAGATGTAGTTCTTGGATGCCATTTGTAAATAAAATCCAAAATGTGTACTTCCTCCATGAAAGAGCAAAGTATTATTTCAGTGGCAGACAAATGGATTGATGTTCTTATGTTTTACTTACAAAGCAAAATATTTAAAAGGGATTAAAGTAAGTATTTACCATTACCAACAATACAAAACATAGTATTAGGGCTTGAGAATCTTGCCTTTATGCATATATGCATAATCTAAGGAGGAAGGAAGGAGTGCTTCTGAGAGTGAAAAAGTATGTTTGATCAAATTAAATATGCAGCATCTCAAAATATACAACCAAAGCTGTCAGGTTTATCTTATTTTTTTGTAATCTCATAAAGAAATAGAAAAGCAAGAAACTAACAGAAGTTGGGATAAATTAAATATTAAATTAAAATATTCATTAAATAAAAATATTAAAATATTATCAGATTATTTATGACATTTTATATAGTATATGCTTTAAAAGTAATCCAATTGATATCAGAGTATTCTAATTCTTAGTGTTAGTTCCCGTGGTACATTTTAATTTCTGACATTTATTCTATGTATTCTAACTCTTACCACACGCATATATACTGTATACCTGAAGTTAATGAATATAAATTTGCTTAGCCAATGGTGCAGTAAACCTACTTTCTGGTCAGGATCATGATTTTGGAAGCTTTGTTAACTATATTAACTTCACACAAACCCAACAGAGGAAACTCAATAAATGAATTCTATCAATGAGAATTGATAGACTTCAACATCATTCGGGAAATATCATCATTGACAGCCTCTAAACAATCTAAGTCAAGTAAAATCTAAGTTAATATAACACTAACAACAGAACACTTTGGCAACAAGACATTATAGTGAATTAACTTTCCTGGTTACCTCAGGATAAATAAAAACTTTTTTTTTTTTTTTTTTTGTCTTTGTATTTAAATGGCCCTTAGTTGGGCAGAGTGGCTCATTTTTGTAGCCCTAGCTATTCAGGAGGCTGAACCAGGAGAATAACTTGAGTTCACAGGTTGGAAACCAGTCTGGGAAACAGTAAGACCTGGCCCCACAAATGTTTTAAGTGATGTCTCTCTCCACTTTTAGCATTCTAGACAGTTGCATAATGGAATATATCAATTATGTTAAGAAAATTACAGTACATATCAGTCATGACTATACACATCAAATCTCATTGTAACCAATGGGAAATGTTGAGGTTGATATTTTAATAAGACAACAAATTCATATGAACTTTAGAACATACTGAATATGTTTGTTTTTTTCATTTGTTTTTCTCTTGATATAATAAATTATAATTAAGTAATCATTCATATTTTGCAATACTAGAGATCAAACTCAGGGCCTCCTGCATGATATGCAAGTACTCTACCACTGTGCTACACAACCAATCCTGCATGATAAAATTTGTAATATGATCTTGATCAGTAGTCACTTGCTACTTTTTCCTTAAAGAGGGTTTGCTTTTCTATACAGCACCCCTACCTCCAATTACCCACCACCAAGCAAAGTAAAATCCATTTAATGACTGAAATAATTAGGGTCTCAGTTGTCGTTTCATTGTTGTTAGCTTTTTGGATAAACTCTTTAGAGTCATAGTGTTGACACAAATTTTCATACCAATGGCAATATTATCAGTGAGTTGCTTTCCTTACCTTAAAAATTATGCAATATCCATTTTTTAAAATTTAAAAGTAGCATCTTCAATTTTCCCAGGGTAGCCTAAGATTACATTTCTAAGCCACTGGAGCTTTCAGGGAGGCCATGTCTTTATGTATGTCACCATTAGATATTCTTGCACTGTTGTTCTAACACCTAGTGAGCTGCACAGTTTCCCCCAACATTCCACATGTGCAGGAGAGTATATTTTTCTTAGCTTATAAGTGCTTGGCAGAACTCTGATTCCCGAAGTACTTGGGCTATGTTGTTTTGAATTTTCATCACCAATCAGATTACTTACTTTCAGGCCATAAAAGTCACAGAAAAGAATTTGGGAAATTTACATTTAATAAGTCTCTGGGGAGGAATGGCCAGATGAGAGTTGAAGAGGGGAGGAGAGATCATTTCTGCAGTTCAGCAGGTAGACAGTTCTGATTCTAGAAAAATGCTAGTAATACATTTATTAATAGTAATATAATTTAGTGTATTCACATTGGATATAAATGTTAATATTAAACAAGCACTTGTGTTTTAAAAACTATAAACTGTGCATTATGTCAGTACTGGTCTTGTCAGAAAATTATAGAATCCATTTTAAGATCCACATTTATGACATCCAGTCAAATTTCCTTTCTGTCTAACCTGTTGTTTTTTCATTGCTTTATTTTACAAATTCAGATTCCTCTGGTAACTTCTTCTCATAGTGAAGTTGTGACAGCTTTCATCCATTCATTTATTCTACCTTTTCTGGTTATTTTGTCACACATTAACAGTATTAAATGCTGAGTATAAAATGAAAAGGGCATTGGATTTGTCCTGAAAAACTCATTTTTTTATGGTTGAAAAGAACAACTCTTTCAATAAATAGCTACCACAACAAAAGGGTTGGTCTTATAGTAGTGATGTGCAAAAATTATTCTTGCAGCCCTAAGAAGAACCAAAGAATGAATCATTTCTGCACAGGATAAGGCTGGGAGAGTCAGCAGTGGGAAAGACGTAAGATGGGAAGTTAGTAAGACAGACATCTATACTAATGAGCCCAAAGGTGGTGGATGGAATTGAAAGTGGCACATTCCAGTCAAAACACCCATTAATTCACTTATAGTATTCTTATATCCCTTTTTTTTCAAACTAGGAAATGAGCAATATGTTCCCTTTTAGGAAATACATTCCTTTTTACCCACTTTACTTTTTTTTAAACCATTATCATGGCTTTCATCCACTTACTTTTGAAAGCCCTTTGCCAACTGTTTGAGAAGTAACAAAATTACAATAACAGTCACATGTGAGTAACAGGAAAATTTTACCTCATAGACATACAACATTCAGGATTTATTGCTGTGGACCTGTTTCTAATAGCTGACCATAATTCTAATGACAGTTTAGCCTCAGTGAAATGGTTTTGCAACTTTGTTAGGACTAAAAATGGTTTCGATTCTTTGGGATTTCTTGTTCATGAGGAACTTGGCTATGATTATATTTTGTTCTTTCATCAGGAGACACAGGACTCTACTAATATTAAATTAAGCATGTTTAACAAGTAAGATTTTTATTTAATAAGAAAAAACAACTTAGTTGTTATGTATGTCTTCTAATCCTTCTTCAATAATTTTCCTGCAATTTTTTTCTAGAACTCCATCAAAGGTAATTGCTTTCACTTTGCCATGCAGTGCCATTCTATATACTTCAGAAATATATTCCTAAGAGGCAGCAAATGTAATGGTTAAGCACTTGCATTTTGAAACAGTACCTGGTTTTGAATTCTGGTACTGCCACTTAATACTTATGAAACTGTGGGCAAGTTGCATTACTTTTCTGTGCCTCAGTTTTTTCATCTTTAAAATGGGAAAGTAGCAGTATCTAATTAACAATGTCCTGAGTATTAGATGACGAAACATATAAAAGGGATGGAAAATTTGTTTGGAATAAATAAGTATTGTGTATTTATGTGTTATTTTATATCTATCATTTTAAACAATTATTCTTCAAGTATGTGTTGCCCTCATTAGGATATTATTTATTTATTTATTTATTGAAATGGTAATTTTTTTATTGGTTGTTCAAAACATTACAAAGCTCTTGACATATCATATTTCATACATTTGATTCAAGTGGGTTATGAACTCCCATTTTTACCCCGTACACAGATTGCAGAATCACATCGGTTACACATCCACGTTTTTACATATTGCTATACTAGTGACTGTTGTATTCTGCTATTCTTTAATTCAATAATGTCATTGAATTTTATGCCCCAAGCTTTTCAAATCCTCTTAAAATTCCTTACAATAGAAATTTTGTAAATATTAACTTCTACAACAATATAATTCCCGTGTCAATTTGGAAGGTATAATCTGAAGTTTACATATGAAGTTATCCAAAATGTACAATAATGTGGTATCTTCATTTCTTGTGTTCTATTTAATCTGTCCATGTCAAAGATGAGATATGGTGTCCTTCAAAAGCTCTTGTGTTAGATAATGCAAGAAATTTTAGAGGTTAAGTGATTGGTGATTCTTTTGTTTTTTAAATTTTTTTTCTAATTTTCTTTATATAACAGCAGAATGCATTTCAATTCATATTACACATATAGACCACAATTTTTCATATGTCTGGTTGCACAAAACATAAAGTCACATCATTTGTGTTTTCATATGTGTACTTAGAGTAATTATGTCCATCTCATTCCACTTCCTTTCCTACCCCAATTCCCTCCCTCCCCTTTACCCTATCTAGAGTTCATCTATTCCTCCCATGCTCCCCCCTCAAACACTGCATTAATACAGTTGGATGGAGTAACTGGGTAGTAACCCTAAGCAAGTAGGATGTAGCTGGAGGAGTTGTGTCTTTAGGAGTGTGCCTTTGGGGTTTATATTTTGTCTGTGGTGGAGACACCTCTCTCTGCTTCCTGGTTCCATGTTTCCAGCTGCCTTCCTCCAACACACCCTTCTACCATGATGTATTATAAACTGCTTCCTCAGGCGTGATGAATGGAGTCCGCCATCTATGAACTGGGACTTCTGAAACCATGAGAACCAAATAAACTTTTCTTCCAATAATTGTTTGTTTGATCTTTTGCTCATAGTTATGAAGGAGTTGACTATAACAGTCCATAAGCTATTTTGAAAATTGAATTCACATGAACACACACATACACACAGGCCTACACACACATACATTTATACACACACACACACACACACACACACACACATGAGTTATTAAATAAAAGCTGTGGTTTCAGTAGTAAAACATAATATATTGAATCCTTTTTTGAGAAATTAATGATATTTTTGTGAAAGTCTCAGGAATAAAATTGATTGCTTGGCTTAAGGAATAAAAAATATTTTGTAAGTACATACATGATAATGGAATGTACAAATTGAAAAATTTCATTGACAACTTGGGGAGTGGTAGTCTATATATAAATGATAGATTAAAAGTAGGCTATCAAGAAATCTCCATATTGCTTTCCATATTGGCTACACCAATTTGCATTCCCACCAGCAATGAGTGTACCTTTTTCCCCACATCCTCGCCAACACTTATTGTTGTTTGACTTCATAACAGCTGCCATTCTGACTGGAGTGAGATGATAGAGTATTTTGATTTGTATTTCTCTAATTGCTAGAGATGATGAAGATTTTTCATATATTTGTTGATTGATTGTATATCCTCTTCTGTTCAGGTCCTTGGCCCATTTATTGATTGGATTATTTGTTTTTTTGGTGCTTAGCTTTTTGAATTCTTTATATACCCTAGAGATTAATGCTCTATCTGATGTGTGAGGGGTAAAGAAAGCAGTATGGAGATTTCTTAGAACACTGGAAATGGAATCACCATTTGACCCACTTATTCTTCTCCTCAGTCTATACCCAAAGGACTTAAAAATAGCATACTATAGGGACACAGCCACATCAATGTTTATAGCAAAACAATTAACAATAGCTAAACTGTGGAACTAACCTAGATGCCCTTAAATAGAATGAATGGATAAAACAATGTGGCAGATATACACAATGGAATATTACTCAGCAATAAAAGAAAATTAAATCATGGCATTTTCAGGTAAATGGATGGAGCTAGAGAAGATAATGCTAAGTAAAGTTAGCCAATCCCCAAATACCAAATTCCAACTGTTTTCTCTGATATAAACAGGCTGATTCATAGTGGGGTAGGGAGAGGGAGCATGGGAGGAATAGATGAACTCTAGATAGGGCAGAGGGATGGGAAGGGAAGGGAGGGGCATGATGTTAGAAATAATGATGGAATGTGATGGACATTAATATCCAAAGTACACATATGAAGACACGAATTGGTGTGAATATAGTTTGTATACAACCAGAGATATAAAAAATTGTGCTCTATATGTGTCATAAGAATTGTAATGCATTCAACTGTCACATATAAATAAAAAATAATAAGATTGATAAAAAAGTAGACTATCAAAAATTATAACAAAATGGTTGGCAGAGTATAATGTTGGCTGTAATACCATGTTCCAAGCATGAAATTTCTCAAAACAGGGGAACAAGTTGGACTTAGAAAGAAAAGAAAGAAATATGTAGGTGCAATGTCATGCACCTATAGTCCCATCTATTTACAAGGCTGAGATAGGAGGATTGCTTGAGCTCAGGAGATTGAGGCCAAATTGCGCAATGTAGAGAGACTCCATCTTCAAAAGAAATGGAGCACTTGAATCAGTTCCTGAATTGCTATCAAATGAATTAATTTAAACTGAATTTAGATTTATGTGTAAATGTATTCTTATCTGTTGTATTCATGTGCATACACATGCTTGTGTGCGTGTGTGTGTGTGTGTGTGTGTGTGTGTGTGCGTGCGTGTATCAGGACAAGAAAGAGAAGAATAGATAGATATAGATGGAAAGAGAAAGAGAAAGATGGATAGAAGTATGGATGGATGAATGGGTAGATAAGATAGACATAAAGAAAGATATATATAAAGATAAATAATATTCTAGTTTACAGTATTACACAGAAACTTGAGATTGCCAAATAATATCTTCAAATAAAATTCTTCACTTTGGGGGAGAATTCTTCAATGAATGATCCTTATTGTTACATGTCTTTCAGAAACTTATTTTGTCAAGAATATTTGAATTTCTTTTTTAAATCCAATAACATTCTTTGTCAAAAGTAGACCTAAAACAGGTTTCTATAGTGCCAAAACAACAATGACAAACAACAATAAAAGAAAACAGAAACCACCCAACAATCTGCTCTCCAAAACTTAGCAAGGGATATTATGCAACTATCCTGATAGTCATATTGGATCAAGATTTTCAAAGGAGGCAAAAAGTAACACTTAAGCAAACAAGAGCTCTTGGCTTCCATAATCATTTGAAACATGAAAAACTAAGCAATAAACTTTTCATATGGTTTAAGTAATTTCATGAAAGAGAAAATAATAAATAAAATGCAGAACATGTCTCAAAAATTATACAATACTTCCGGGGAAAGCAATCTGATATTGCTGTGGATACCTACAAATTGTACTTGACCTGAACCCCATTTTGTAGATGGTTATCAGAGTTAAGAAATCGAAGAATTTTAGAAATGATATAAAAGATGCCATTTCTTATTAGGTCATTTTTGTATAAGATATTACACCTAAATTTTTTTTTAAATCACACAAAAGTCAAAAATATTCTAATATAATCAGTATGACTGTTGATATAATGGAACTATTGAAATAGGCCAGAACTGAAAAATTAATATACAATATCCAAGAGTCTTAAGTAAATAAATGAGTGAATAATTGAAGAATTTAATTATTTTGAGTTTTGGTATTAAGAAAAAGCAGAAATTAAACACATACGGAGAAAATGGGTATCTTTTCACAATTTCTGTTTGTTGTTTAAGGTTTGTGTTATGATTCCTTAGGGCTCATGCAGTTCTTTCTTTCTTTCTTTTTTTGATACATTTTTGCTCCAAATAAAAACTATTTTATTTCAGATTTACTCCCTCTTTGCTTATTTAACCCTTTCAAATGATAATGGTAGTGCCTCTGTTATGGTTTGAATGCGAGGTGTCCCCCAAAAGTTCATGTGTGAGACAACACAAGAAGGTTTAGAAGAGAAATGACTAAGTTATGGAAGTCTTAAAACAAACAGTGAATTAATCCCCTGGTGGGATTAATTGAGCTGTGAGGTAGATTGAGTATGGCTGAAGGAGGCAGATCCCTGAAAGTATGTCTTTGGGGTACATATTTTGTATCTGGCCAGTGGACTCACTCTGCTTCCTGATTATCATATAAGCTGCATCCCTCTGTGATACTCTTCTACCATGATGTTCTGCTTCACCCCCAGCCCAAGAAATGAAGTTGGCTGTCTGTGGATTGAGACCATGAGCCAGATAAACTTTTCCTCCTCTAAATTTGTTCTTTTCAGGCTTTTAGTCTTTTAGTCACAGCAGTAAAAAAAAAAAAAAAAAAAAACTGACTAAAATATTCTCATTATGACAGCATTACTCAGTGAAACAACAATGGGCTTTCGAATAAGACTGATCCAGATTTCCAGATTTCAAATGAGGATTTCTGTTGACCAGTGGAGAGAGTTTGACAAATTATATGCTTTCATTGAAATTTAATTTGGGGAAAATAAATTATGAAAATCTAATAATAAAATGATTATAATAAGAAAAAGTCTAATTTCTCTTTAAAAGATTATTTCATATATATGTATTTTATTTACATGTGTGTGTGTATTTTCTTTTTCTGTAGTGGGGATCCAAACCAGGGTTTCATGATTGTTTAATTAAATGAAACAGTCTAGTAGTATACCTTGACAATAACTGTTTCAAAGCTCTAGTATTGTCTTAATATATTGCATGACATCAATATAGCTTGAACAGAAAATGTATTAGTAATTTAACATAGTTTATATAAATAGATTAACATAGCATGAATAGGCAATGTGTTCTATCCATGGATCAAATATCTATATTACTAAATGCAAATTTGACTTACAATTTTATGGGAAATTTTGAAAATCTGGAAGAGAAAGTTGCCCGAACTGAAATCTATTTAAAATCAATAGCTCTGCATTTCATGGCTACCTTCTCAAAATGACTTTTTTAAAAAAATACACCAAGGGACTTTTAAAAGTTATATGCTGTGTAATTAAACGGTATGCAAATTCATCTTAAGCTGAAATGTTGTTTGCTTTTGGTTGTTGTAAAAAAGAAGAAATGAATTTTACATATTTTTTCATTTTAGAGAAAAATTGGCATAATATTTATGATATTTATACTCTGATATGGTCTATAGTTCACAAAACCACAATTTAGGATAAAGAAGATATAAAATATGATCAGTGAATACTATTTGAAGAGCATAAGTATCACTGAATTAGATTATGCAAATGAGCTGAACAATATACTATGAACATAGTTATAAGATGCTTTCCTACATAGTATGCAAATGTGGAAATTGCATTTGATTTAGGACCAAATTCTGCCATTTTTAGAATTTACTACCATCGGTGTTCATTTTGCATGAGTGTCTATGCAATTTCTTTTTATTTTTTTTTGGGGGGGGCTCCCTTGTTGAGTGTTAGGAAGTCTGGATGTGTCCCTATTAATTTATAGAATAAAGTATTATTTAAATATTAGCTATTTTATGTTTTTCATTGAGTATACATTTAATTTATTCAACTAATTATCATGATTAGTTAATCACTGTCATAAAGTTGTAGTGAAGTAAACTAAACAGTCAATGTAGACTGGAGATTGTATCTGGATGAAATAGGGTTTACTGGACAGCTGTTTCAAAGCTCTATTTTCTAATTTAAATTAAATAAGTGGTCTGAATTCTATGGAAAAATGACTTTTGACTTTCTTATCAACTGCTTTCTTCTACATCCACAGCTAAGTGTACTCAAATTCTCTTGATTGAAGTCTTCAAATGATTGTCATATATCTTCTAATTGTTCCTCCAGTGACTATCATAGTTTGCATCCTCATTCCGTCTAATCTATGGAATTATCAATCTTGTTCCTTCTTGGGTTAACATCTCCAGTGATTGTGATGGAATCACAGAAAGTTCTAAATTTCTTAGTAAAACATACACATATTTTGAAATTCCACTTTCTTCCACTCTTCCTGATGAATCCTATCCTTCAATTATAATATGGGACAATGTCTCTGAACACTTCTTCCCCTTATCTCCAAGGGGCAATATGTACATGATTATTTAATACTCAGCTGAGATGTCATTTGCTCTAGAAAATCTTCCTCTTTGCATCAATGATACACTAAGTACATCTTTATTTAACTTACACTATTTTTCATAATGCACTGCAATTTATTTTGTATTTTTTTATTTACCTCAATTTTATGCTTTCCAAGGATTTTCCTTAAAGTATGTGTGTCTAGTTTTAAATGCAAGAAGGAATAAAAATTCTGAAGATAAATAGTGCTAGCATGTATACGTCACTTTATCAGTTAAAAAACCTTAAACAATCTAAACATATCTCTCTTGGAATGTTTGCATTTTGTTTATTCACCTTTCAGTGAATTCCCCTTCCTGACCTCAGGCCCATAAATTAAAATATATGTGGTCCTTTCAATTTGCAAAATTATCTTCTAATTATTTATTTGGTCGAGCCTTATAATATGGCCGTAAAGAAGGTGACTGGCAAATTGCAGCACAGTGAATCCAAACCTATTTTTAGATGATCCAAATTAATGCTGTTTGTGACAAACATACAGTGGTTTATTTTATAAACCCTCCTAATAATACATGAAGCATGAATTACAGATATGAAGGCATATTAAAAAAGCAACAACAAAAATAATACACCAACATATATGAGAAAAGTGAGGTTGCGAAAAGAAATATATAAAGAAAAGACACAGAGAGAAAATGAAAAATCCTGAAAGATAAATTAATGTATGCCCAAAGGCAATGAATGTCATTTAGTAATAAATATACTGGAAATAAAAATGGAGCCAATTAGGATGAACAAGAAAATGCAAAAATAATCAGGAATAAGGAAGAGCAATATGCAGGGTAGGTTGCACAAGATTCAAAACAGGATGTGGAAGATTGTAAAATGAAGTCAAGGGAGAATAAAAGGATAAGAAAGGAAAGATGGCAAATAAAGGGAAAAGTGTGAGATGATAAAGATAAATAAGACAACATTTTTCAACAGTAGAAAGGGCACAGGGTCAGACTCTCAAAGGGATGGAAGAGGTAATTTATTGACAGTAAAGGTAGAGAAACTGATAAAACAAAATTATTTTTTTTTCTGCCTCAGTGTCCACAAATAGTGGAGAGGCTAATGTGGCAAGCACTGTTATACATTTCCCAGGAGATGGAAACATTGAAGGAAATTAAAATTGTATAGAATGCCTAATCAATTGAAGCAGTTGTTCTTTTCTTCATGTTTCATTCCATTTAAAACAAAAGATAAGTCTAAACAATATTACTATTGCAACTTGGCTACAAGAAGCATTTTTAGAGCTGATTGTCAGTGTCATGAACCTGCCAATTACATGAAGACCATACTTTGAAAAATACCTTTAAGAGGAAACCTATAAACACTAGGCAGCAGAACCCAATTATAATATTTTGTCAAAGACAGAGAAATATTTAGGCCACGCTTTATATATTTTATTTTAAATTTATAAAGGAATAAATAATTATATGATTAGAATTTTTTTCAACTGGAATTATTTTAAGAATTTGTTTTCTAAATTAGATTTTAAGTTTTGAGGATTCAGTGAATTTCTTGTGTGTGATTTTATTTCAATTCTAAGTTTATTTGCAATAATTTTCCACAAGTCTATTAAAGGAATTTTTAAGTAATAATATGAAAGGTATGAACTTCATTTTTAAGCATTATTCTGGAATGCAATCAAATTTCCTACAGAAAATTCACTCAAAACATGTCAACATGGTACTGAAATACATACTTTCTGGTATTTTGTTTATTAGCCAACATTGTACCTTTGACCTAAAAGTGAAACATTATTTAATTTACTTATACAGCCTTCATCAAAAGTCTACATTAGAGGTCTTAAGGATTTGTGATCTTGTTTTCCATTACATAAGTTTAAAAGAAACTGAATAAGATCAAATCATATATATATATGAATAAAGGGACCTTAGGTTATAGTCAGATAGAATGATATTAATTTGCTAACTAGGAATGAAGAAGGTTCATATTTTGTTACTGTACTATCTAGTTATTAATAACAAAGTCTATATTAGGTTAACTACTAGAAGTAATTTAAAAGATTTTTATCAATCTAAATTGCTTTACAGTAGCTTAACACAAAAGAACCATTCAAAGAAATGATCCAACATGTGTATATATAGAATCTGTTATTTGAAAAAAAATGATATATTAGATAGTGTGAGGATATAAAATTGGAACTGTAATTTGTGTTAGTAAACTTTAAGTTACTGCAACAAATATCAGAAATAATCAACTTATACAATCAACTCAATAACTATACTCAACTCAAATATAACTTATAAAGAGACAAGTTTTATTTTGGAGGCCAGCCCATTATCTGTTGGCACTATTGTTTGGGGGACTATGGTAAGACAGCATGTCATAGCAGTGAGCACATGGTAAAGAAGAAAGGGCTAGAGATCCAATATCCCTCTCAAGGGCACACCCTCAGTGACATAATTGCCTCTCACTAGGCCCCACCTCTTAAAGGTTCTAACACCTCCCTACAGCATCACACTCAAGCTTTTGGGTGACATTTAAAATGTAATCCATAGCAAAACTTTCAATATAACAAGGAGATAATAAATATTTGTGTTAAAGTAATTATGATGGAGAGAAAAACTAACTTCAAAGAGTTTTCAATAAAATACTTATATAATTTGTAAAAGGGGGACATTAGTGGCAATAAGCATTCCATTCAACTTATCATTCAAAAAATACTTTAGAAATACAGAAATACTAACTTGTATATTCAAAGATGACTAAATGTTACACAGGTGGATATGTGGAATAAAGAATTTGGTGATAGAAAGCATTAGAAAATACAAAAGAAGGCACCAACATTTTTTAAATCTTTAATATATACCTGGTGTTTTACACATCTTCTGTCATTGATTCTTAAAACATTTGTCAATTAAAGCAAAAATTACTTGTGTTGTGACTCTACCAAATAAGCTATTTAAAAGGTGTTTATGATTATTCCCATTTGTATACATAAAGCAATTTAGAGTAACCGATGTGGTATGGATTGGATGCTGTTTGATCTCTGCCAGAGGCTTATGATTTGAAGTGTTGGTCCTCAGGCTGGTGGTACTGGGAGGTGATGTTACTTTTAAGAGGTATATCCTCATGGGAGGTACTCCAGTCACTGGGGACATTCTGCCAGAAGGGACTGTGGAACCCCAATCTTTTTCTAGCTCTCTTTCAAGATGTAACTGCTTCCTTGCATATATGCTCCTACCATTATCATTTACCATGACATGGATGCAGCTGAGAGGACCCTCACCAAACTTTGAGTTAAATAAGCCTTTTTTCTTTTTAAGTAGTCTCTGGTATTTCATTACTATAATGAAAAGCTGACTAATACAAGTTTTTTTTTTTTTTTTTAATGTCCAAGGTCCATGAAGTACTGCATGAGGAGGCAAGATTGTAGGAATTTTATGTTTATAAACCACTCTTTTTATCAATGTTGCATTTTTTGATTTTTTTTCTTTGTATGCACTGTTAGGGATTAAAACCAGGACCTTGTGCATGCTAGAGAAACACTCTACAACTTAGCTATACTCCTAGTGTGTCTATCAATTTCTTGCTAGTAATTTGGTGTGTACATAAAAGACAAGACCCAGAGATCAAGATGAATGGGAATGTTGGTGCTGCATCCCCGAGGGCTTAAAATGTACAGTGTGCCCAAAATTGTGGCAATATTCAAATAGAGGAATCTGCATTCTTCATGCAGAAACTGTCAACCAGAAAGGTAGCAACAGTAAGGTGCACCGGGAAATTATAGATTTTAATCTAAAAGGCTTAGTGTCAGATTTCTCCAAGAACTAAACCAATAAAATCTTGGGCCAATGCTGGTTTTTCACAGCATTTGTTGAGCGCTCATTTTTTCCTAGCAAATACTTAGATTGGCATCTTATTTACTTTACCTCTTAGACTGGTATAAAGAGAAGCCAAAGATGAAAAGGGAAGAAGTAGGCATAAGATAAGACAAAATGTAAGTGATAGAGACAGGGTTTTAACAAAAGTTGGGTTGCCTATTATCTTTTATTCTACTGAGATCTTTAGAACATATCTTCTTTCTCTGGTATATGATATCATGTGATAAAAGGTCAAGAGATACCTATTTCATTCTTGCTTCCTGTCTTATTAGAATGAAACTAGTTATTTACACTAGTACATGGGACCATGATAATTGTTGTTCATGTTTTGCTCAAATTGTCCTTTCTTTCCTTTACACTCTCTGGCCCCCAGTTTATACACATGGTAAAATGCTGGGCATAATTTGTAGCCAAGCTTTCTGGATATTATAATACATGAACTCTACTGAGCCTTAGTTGGTATATAATTTCATTTGTCTGGTACTTACAATATTTTTACATATGACTTTTATGGCACATATTACAAATATTGTGCTCATGTTTTGTACCTTTTGTAACTTTTGTTAGAGTATAAGCTTCCTAGAGAATGTTTAATAAGTATTTCTTGGATTAAGTAAACGGACCAATGTTATTTTCCTTCCCTCCTCCCCTAAAATGAATCTTAAACCATGTCTAAGGAAGGACAAAATAATGTTCAAATAAAATTCCAAGGAAAAGGAAAAATAATTTTCTATAATAAAATAGCATTAAGGTAGGCCTTTGCCAAAAAAATTATTATTCAGAAGTCGATTAGTTTATATAATGGACAGTTGAATGTACTACTGTTTTTGCTATGGTTTCCTCTTTGACTTACACTTTTTTGGCTTCCTTCTCCAGCATGAAATATTTGGAAGAGAAGTTTCACTAGCACTTCTTAAGAAGACAACAACAGATAGTTTGTGAAGTCCTCTCTATTCTAGCAATGAGTGTCTAGCATGGTGTCTAGCAACATGTTTGTCATTGATCCCAGCAAGCAACCCAAAGATTGAGGCAAAAGTCATGGTAACTTTTTCACTCTACACATATTAGTGAAAACTCTCTAAATTATGATGTTCTAAATTTTACTCATTCAAAGTGGATTCCTTGTTCCATTCAATAAAATTCACTTATTTGGCAAGTATTTATTGAGTTTATACTGATTGGGACCCAGTTCTAGGTGCTGGAAATACTGCAATGGATAAGACAGGCAAGGCCCATGGTGTTATGAAGTTAGCATTTTTACAGGTTTGAAGAAGATAAATAAAAAATATTGATTAATAAACAGAAATATATGAAAATGATATAGGTATTATGCAGAATATTAAAGTAGCAGGCATTATTCAGGGAAATAAAATTAAATGATACTGATTATAAACAGAAATATGTGATCATAATAGGTGTTATACAGATTGCTGTGATAGAAATTGTCTACTTTGTGAAATGTCAGTTAAGAAAGTCTTGGTATGTACATAAAATTTAAATGAGAGAAAGAAGAAAACTGTATAAAGATCAGAAATAAAAACTTTCTAGACTGAGAGGAAATAGCTGAGTCACCAGAACAAATAGTTGATCCATAGAACAAAACTGAGTTAACATGTTAAAAAAAAAAGAAAGAACAGTGAAACTGGAGCAAAGTGAAAACGGGTACAAGGATGGAATGGGGTTAGAATGTTTGGAAGGGATTGATAAACCAGGATTAGGTATTACAATTTTATTGTCAATAGCATGAAAATTAATGCATGGATTTGAACAGGTAAATGGTTTGGGTTCATTTTACTATTTCAAAGATTCTCACGACTGCTATTGCAGGATGTATGATAGGAGGGCTAGAACAGAATTATGATAACCAAGAAGATAATCCCAAATGGTGACTGGGACCAAGATGGCTTAATGGATATCAACAGAGTAGATGCATTCTGGATGCTTTGAGATAAGGCTGAGAAGTCCTAGTGATTGTTTAGCTCAGGTTAGATTTAGATAGAGTGAAGAATAAATCCTAGAGTGTACTTTGAACAACCAAGTGGTTGAGGAAATTTGTTAATTATGATGGGAAACAAGAAGTGAGAAACAGATTTTCAGTGAGGAGAAAAACAGGTATTCTTGTTTGATCTCATTAGTTTAACATGAGTATTAAATATTCACATACAGACATTGAAGAGACAGTTGGATATACAGTCCTGAAGATTAAAATGTAGACAATACCTGGATAGTTTGAAGACATATTCTTGAATAGAATCATCTAGGTTATTGAAAATATTAAGAAAATGATAGGCAGAAAGCTCAAAGAGATAAAGGGAACATTCCTAAGATCATGGTACCAAAGAAATTAGGTAGGAAGTGGTCAACTTGAAAAAAAATGTACTTTGTCACACATAAGCCTAGAACTTAGAAGTAGAAAAGGGGAATGCAACTTTGCCCATGAACTGAGCATTCATATTCCTGCATGAGAGGTAAGGAAACTGTTTCATTCTGAAGTAAAATTATGATAGCTCAAAGATTACAAAAGCATATAAGAAGAAAATGTCCACCAGGACTTGGGGGCTGAGGGGAGTGATTGGGAATGGCTTTTAGGGGATATATTACCTAAAGGCAAGGTAAGAAAGAGTTTGAAGGGAGAATAATTAGGAAATGTAGCTAGGTAGAAGAGCATTCAAGGCAAACGTAGTAGTTTGTGAAAAAGCTACAAAGGAAGAAACCTCAAAGTTCAGTAATGTGCAGGTATGCTGCTAGGATAGACAGAACTTAGACTGAGCATCAGAGAAAAGACTAGAGATGAGCAGAGACAAGTTCACAGGGAGCTTTAAAATGATCACAAAGATTTCTCAAGGCTATGGAGGGTTATAGAGAAATTATAAAAGCAAAAATGAAGAACAAAATTTGTAAAATTAGAAAAATCTCCTTGACAGCTGACTCCAGGAGGGTGGCTAGGAGAGGGCCAAGAGGGTTGATATAAATATTGTTTAGAAACCTGTGGAGAAATTCAATCAGGCAATGATGAGTACCTAAAGAAAATAAGGTGCTTAAAAAAATTCTACTTAAGTCCTTCAGAGTCTATATATCTTATAATAGTTCTAAAATACCAAAGACAGACACTATTTATAATTAAGATTGAGGATAAATTTGAGCCAGTAAATGGGGCTTCTTAATTTGGAATTTGGTCAGCAAAAACTGGTAAATAATTCCCGACAGATGGCAACACAGAATCTTCCATGACCATTAACATCAAGATCTCTGCTTTATGCTTCATCCAAGAGTTGCAACTTCTGACAACATAGTAATTTCCAATTCTATAATAGGTCATTTGCCATAAGAGTGCCATTTCCTTTTAAGGAAATCAGAGGTCTCTCTTAATTAATAATGTTTGTGATATGTTGATGCTTAGGATAATAATTATTTGGAGGCTTTATATACTACGCAATAATTGGCATATGCCACTCTAATGCTTAATAGGTGGCACATCAAAGTACTGAAGATTCACTAGAGACCAGAAGCCACCTCCAAGAATTTTGATAAATTGGATTTCTAATTCATTCTTCAGTACACATTTTTTTTGCTTGTGTTAGCTCACTTCGGCTAGTCATTTGTTCCATCGTGTCCATGGATAAAGCTATTTTTGCTGTAATTCTGGGACCTTAGATTCACCCAGAATGAGGAACTTATACATGGAATACAGCAATGGCATTTCTTGTGGCAATGTTCTAATACATGGGGATATTACAAAATTTTGCCTGGAGAACTATATTTGAAACATTTTCCATTATTAATTTCCTATTCAGTTGTAGAAAATGTGTTCCAAATTATGTATCAAAAATTATGCAATGAGAAATTTAAAATACAAAACACTAAGTACCATATAAATGATCATTTACTTAACTGGCTTCAATATTGCTTGAACTACTTATTTGGTAATTAATCATAATCATGTGTTGCCTAGAGACATCACCTGTATAGTGCTATTTATTGGTACTTAATTACTTATTTATCTCTGTAGTTTGTCTTTTCAACTTCATATAGCCACAGACTATTTTGTAGAGGATCAAAATACTAGAAATCATTCGACAAATGCTGTAATTATATAGATAGGAAACTGAGGCCCAAAGATGTAAATGCTTTTTTATATTTTTACAGTGGCAGAGCTGGAATGCAAACCCTGGTTTTCAAGACCAATGTCCTTACTTAAAAATATTAAATTGAGCCTAGCATAGTGGTACACACATGTAATCCCAGGCACTCAGGAAGTTGAGGCAGGAGGCTAGAAAGTTCATGGACAGCCTAGGTAACTTAAAGAGACCCTGACTCAAAATAAAAATATAAAAGGGGTTGGGAATATAGCTCAGTGGTACAGCATCCTTGGGCTCAATCCCCAGTACCTTTCCCCCCATCACACATCTGAAATGGAGGGGCTATGTCTTATACTAAAGACAAATTTATATTGTTTTTATCTCTTAGTAAAATATTTTATATCTTTTGTTCATTTTTGGTTTTAAATTGTTGACGCTCATAATGTCCTAGCTCAAGCTTTTGATATTAACCTAAATATGATTTTATAGGAAATTTGCATTGTTAAAAATAACCTTTAAAGTTTACTTCCTTTGTGTTCTCATCCAAGAACAGAACATTAACATTAAATCAACCTTTAATTACATTAACTTGACTTGTTTAAAAGTCCATGAAAGTATCCATCAATCAAAACAAAAATTAAATAGGTGCAAATATCATAAGGTACATCATTTTTGGTAAAGGGATGAAGTGAAACTACTTTAAATCTTTTTATGACTTTTTATAGTAAAGTTTCCTACTGATAATTAAAAAACCTTGTAAATATTATTATATTTAGAGTTTATTTTTTCTGATGCAGCAATGATAAGATAATCATTACAAATATCAAGCACCTTATTGTGTGAAAAACTACACTTAATATTTTCAAAATGTATTATAATAATTATTTTTGCTCTTATATGTCCTTTTATAAATACTGACCTACACATGACTCCTATCAAGGCATATTCTTAAATTACAAGATGGGGCAGATAATAAAGCTTCTACATTCTTATTTCTTCATATGAGTTTCTGAAGAAAACAGTATTATCAGGAAAGGACATACTGAGTGATGTAGGTACTGGCAAGAAATGAATTCTGAAGGAGGTTCACAAAGAGAAGAAATTAAAAGAATGTTCCAAGTTTAAGTAAAGACGAAGTAAGTACTTTATAAAGAGAGGCAATGGAAAAAGGGAATAAAAAGAGAGTGAGAAAAGGATCTGATGATGGTTCCTGAATGGGAAGCTCAAGTTATTCACATATACACAGAGAGTACCAGTAGCCCTTTGTCAAGGGATCAAAATATGGATGTTGCAGTGGACTGATGAAAGCTACAAAATATATGCTCATCAATAAACTTTACTGCAAGGATATCTAAGAATGTTTAGTAAGGATGATGTCCAAGAGAATGAGGAATGATTGAAAATACAGAGGAATAAACCAAGGGATTTTTCTAATACCCACTAGGTAGACTAAAACCTATTTAAAAATAAGCCAGTGTTATGCACAACTTGTAATTAGAAGAGTTAGCTTTTTCTTATATATTATTGTATAGAATTTAAGTCAATCCAGTCCTAATGGAATATGTTGACATTTTATGCATATTTTGTTTTATATGAACACTCCATGGTTTTAGTTTACAAGATATGTATGCATTTTATCATTTTTTTTACATTAAACAGATGGCACTTACTATCCCTTTTATTACAAATGATTAGAATTTGGCTACCCACTCAATATTTTTATTTTGTATTTCTGATTTATAATGTCTGTGTTGATGATGAACCCCATTCACACATGTAAAAACATACATATACATACATAAGCATTATATATACGAAAATTAACTAATCATTTAATTTTTTGAAAAGATAACTCATAGAGAAGTCTATGTTAGTATCGATATCATGTTGCATAGCTATGTATTTTCTTATAGAAGGAAAATATTTCATATTTATAGGCATGTATGGAATGTTTTCCTTCTATAAGGTCCAGATTTATAAAGAAAATAAAATTCTTTTTTCTTTAAAATAAATGCTTCCTCTTTTTAATTTTTTACTCAATGTATTTCCTTTCAATCACAAAAATACAGTTCATTTTAAATGTATTTTTGCATAATGTCACATTAAATGTGGCTTTTAATTATTGGTTTTGGTGATTTTTGAAGATTTTTGTATTTAGATGGCATACACATTTTCAATCATGTCTTAATTACTTTTAAAAATGCTGCACTGGCTTAGGGACAAGACAGATAACTTGTTAAGCATTTGAAATTTCTGAGCTGTTTTCTCAGTTCTGGCAGTCACTACCCAAGTCCAGATTGTAACCTCCTTTCTGCCTCCAAAGCCTGCCTTGGCTCCGTGTCCAGTGAGGGATTATGGATTTAGCAAGGAAGGTAAGTGTGACTACAAGCATTGGCTCACCATCTGCTCCCCAGCAGAGCATGGGCCAACCTGCATCGCCTGCAGCAAGACCAGGGCACTGTTCTCCAGCCAGCCCTTTCCAACCTGGCTCAAGGCGCACAGCACATTCAGTCAGATGATTAGGTCTAAGTAGTCCATATGTAACAGAATATTTTTCCTAAATACCAAAATGAAAACAAAATGAATGCCATTTTTTTCATTCTCCTTACTCGATACATCAAGTTTTACACAAATAAATACTCTCTTAAGGTTTATGCAAATGATAGAAAAATAAAACTATGCATTATTTAGCAGTTCTCCTATTTCAAGATCTAACAGACTTTATTCACAGCATGTTTTTCCCTAGTTTATGCTGGCCTTCTTTTCTGATTCGACTTTTTAATTCATCTCTTTAAATTATTCCTTTTTAAATCATTATCTTATGTGTCTTCATAGATTTTCATGTATTAATCTATTATTAATTTTTACTATACTCAACTTAATCTTAAATTGTTTAAAGCTCTTTTAAGAGTAAACACTTGCCTATGCTTTAAAAATAGCTTTTGCGTATTTGATCCAGTAGCCTCGTTCAAACCTAACTGTCAAATAAATTATGATTTTATTATGGGCATTTTATGCATAGAATAATCAAGCATTGAACAGGAAAGTTAACCTTTGGGTTCAAGAATCAAGATTATACTTTGATTCTCAAGAACCAAGATTTTGAGTCACCGACATTAACACATTTTATTTCTTTCTCAAATTTATCAATAATATGCTATTACATATTTTCATACTTTGTTTTAGGTCAAGTGCTTAAAAAAAAAAAAGGATTTCCATAAATAGCAGAAAAACATGCAGTTGAAAGTAGGTTTCTGCTTCCTTTAGCCCTGTTGCTGATTTGAGCACACAGAGTGAACGTGAAAATAAGCTGAACAAACACCTCACCCTTTTTACTTAAACTGTTGTCTGCCTGACTGCAGAATGCACACAGAAAACAATCTAAAATTGTATAACCCATAATACAGTATATTAAATTACAACATTGGTCAGTAATGGAAACTTATTCCCAGATATGAATTATTTACAGCCCATTTAAGTAATCCATATTCAGGTGTGGCAATGAAAAAAAAGTGCAACATAAATCTTTAATGCTGACCGGTTGAGAGAGCAGAGCTGAGGATTACAGACATTTTAAAGAAAAAAACTAAACGAATTGATATAGCCTGTTCAGTGGCTTACTGCACCAGCGTGCTAATAAATTGACGGATGGCATGTCAGTGGTAGGAGTTGAAATCCTAGCATTTCTAACTAAGGCGGGATCTAATATCAGACTACCAAAATAAGGAGTTTCTGAACCTGGTTGTTACAGGAAACAGCCTGTGCCTCTTTTTTGTCTATGCGAGTATTCAAAATGCCATATTTTCACATTGAAAATCCATGAAGGATTTTAAAAAACTAATTCAGTAACTGCATTAGTAATTTCAACGAGCCACATACATTGTGTTATAAAACAGAGAGGGTATATGAAAGGTAAGCATTGCTTTTTCTTGTTCACAGAGTTGGGGCCAAGTCTTATTTAAGAAAATAAACTTATCAAAGAAATCCCTTTAATCCTGTTTTACATTTCCATAGTATATAGAATAGAATTCATCAACCAACTCAAAGGAGGAAAGGAAGCAAAGACTTCTGGAGTATTTTGCACTATTTTTTATACAGATTGTGCAAGTTGTTAGCTACTTCAAACTGAAGTATAAAAGATTATGTGTGGTGGTGGGGGGGAGAGTTTCACATTGCAATTTCTTTTGTTTCCTGGAGCAGTACCTATATTAATTCATCTTACAAAGATCATTGCTCAAGAACTAAATTTTGCATATATTAGAAAGCAGAATTAGCATTGCACTGTGTACAACATTCCACGCTAACTTCTCTCCAAGCAACCATTAAAGGTCATGTTTTGACGACTGAATGGCATGTCGGCACCTTGGTTCCCTGGAGAGGCATTCCCCAGGTACATGCAAAAGGTTATTAAATTACCTTCCGAGCAACACTATCTCTTCGGATGAAAATAATTACAGGCTTTTAGAAGCATCAGAATGCTTTCTTTCCTTCTTTCTTTCTTTTTTTTTTTTTTTAAATAAGATGAAGATGCAGTACCTAATGACCATTTTTGTGTGTGAGTCATATAGCCTGTCAGTGGTGACAGGACAAATGAGCGTAATGGCATAGCTTAAAGGGGAAAGGTTCATTTTAAATAGTGACAAATAATATTTAAATGGCATTGTTGGAGACCCATCATGCTTGTAAAATGTAGTTTGTATCTCTTCTTCATCCTTTAATTTCATCACTGTCAAATGGCATTAGCTGTTAACATGCAACATCAGGTGCAGACAGAATTTTTAACTGTTAAATGTGCCCATAACCAAACATAATATATCTTGATTTTTCCTAGATTTTTTTTGGTAATATGGATAATTCATTCCATAATATTTTTTTAAAAAATGTAATTTTTTAAAAGGGATTTCATTGTAGAAGACAACTTTGCTAGATGCATAAAATAATATTTTTGAACTATAATGTCTAGAATTGCATTTCTTGTTATCTAGGTTCACAAATGGAAATGACTTAATTTTTAAGCTAAAAGTAATTAATAAACAGGGTGTATCTGTACAAAATCACTAGCTGTAGTGATTTGGCCTAACCAAATATAGTGAAATAAAAAGAGTATAAACTTGGAGTAAGATGGTGATTATCTTTTAAAACAAATGTGTAACTTCAAATCATGTAATAAGTAACAGGTTAAATTTTTCTATTCTTTGTCTAGTTATGGAACTTAGAAAAAGTTAACCAAAAGTCAATTCATCTTTTAAATTTCTTGAGATAATACAGCGCCATAATAAAAAATATATTAAAATAAGTAAGTGCTAAGATATCTTGTGCATAGAATTGTAATTCTAATTTCAAACTTTCACATAACACCTCTAATTCTTAAATATTTTTACACAGCTTCATCACATTTATTGCTACTTTATTTTCAGATCACTTAAGCCAAAACTGAGACTGTTTAGGTACCTTTGAGTTGTTAAAAGTTATAGCCAATTTTCTGAAAAATTATACCAGCTAAAAACACAACATTAAATATTTACCCTGTTGGATGTTAAAAAACGCTTACAATGAAAAATGTTCACATATTGACTATTCAAAATGGCCTTCACTTTGAAATTGTGAAATGGAAGGGATTGCAGATGTACAAGAATAAATATAAAAACAAATGAGTTGACTTGAAGTGTTGCCGGCTTTCATAAACATGCTACTGCAATAACATGTGACATTAATATTTAATTACAAAAGCACTGCTGCAAAATCTTTGAAATTAATGTTTTGCAAAATTAACATTCAGTGCACAGAAGCAAAGTCGTTCCAGGCGCGACTGTGATTAACAATGCCATTCACTTTACATATTATATTAATATATTATTCAAGCTACGAATTAACACCTCCTAATTTAAATAAGGTGCTACATATCATGATGAGCTAAAATGCTTTTCTTAAAATGGCCCGTCTGATTTTAAGCAATCTGTGTTTATCATTTAATATTTTGTTATTGAATACTGTTCTCTGTAAAACTCTTTCCACTTTAATTTCAAGCAGAGGAGACCTCATTAAACTGGAGCCTTCCGTTTCTAGGATTGTTAAGCCATTTGAACCATATTTTGTTTGCTAGATATGCCAGCAGTACTGAAATACCACTGTGTGCATGAGTATGCACGGAGGCAGCCATAGTTTTAAGGTTCTAAGGATCCTATCAAACAATGTGCTTCCTTGCTTTCAATGAGACACTTGTTTGCACACATGTGGCCACTATCATTGTGCATTGTGTCACAGATTTCTAAATGTTCACTCAGACTGAGAGAAAAACGCAGTTCCTGGGAGGGAGGAGCTGCAGTTTCAAGACTGCCTTGCATACTGAACCTCAGAGCTCACCAATTTTCTATGAAAGTGTGAAGACACTTGGAAATGATATGAATTTCTCATTCTATTCTATGAATGTGGGATAATTGTCATTCTTGTTCAGAATTCATTCATCAGGAAGCAGCTCACAGGGCCATTTCTCTTTCACTGAGGTCCATGCAAATGAAAGGTTCTTGTTGTAAGAAAAAATAATACCTGAGCAGATGAAATTGTGCCATGGGGAGCATCATTTTAGAGCCTCAAACACTTGCTACATTACTACATGGAGGTACCAGGCCTCAATGATAATTTGGTAATTGACATGTTCACACTGAAAAAAACAACTACTGACATTCTAAAGAAATAAATAACATATGTAAACTCATGTTAGGTTTAGTTTATTCTAGAACAAATTATCAGTCATATTATAGTTTTTTAGTTTCCCAACCAATCAACTAAGATATGGGAATGATGACGCAGAGTTACAACCAATTCACAATTTGGAACCCTGGAATGGGGAGAAAAGGATTTTCATTTATGGAATTCAGGTGGAAAACCCATAGATAGATTTTTTTTTGTGCCAGTTCAAGTAGTTCTAACTCTGCATTTATATAACTGAATAAATGACAGTTTTGAGATACTGAAAAAATTGCTGGAAAATCTTTAGTAATACAAAACCAAATTTATATCACATAGTTAGTCTAAATATAGGATGTGAAGACCAACAAGATATTTGCCTGTAGCCAGTAGCTATCAGTCTACTGCTGTACTTTCCTAGTTTGCTAAAGAAGCAGTAAAACTCAACAAATTTCTTGTGAAGGCCTAGCCTCATCTTGGCTTTAATATCACTCATTTCTTGCTCATGTGCCTTCAAATAAGTAAATATATATATATATATATATATATATATATATATACACACACATACATACACATACACACACAAATATACACACACACATACATACATACACATATGTGTATATATATATACATATATATATACATGTATGTATAGCTATCCTTTTGTTTTTTTAATGCATATTTATTTTACAAAATTTTTCTGATTCCATCTTCTGTATCATTTCAATAATATAAGAAATCCTAAATGAGAAAATTTGGATTATTTATTAAGGAAAATTTTGAAATAATGATTTTGATGATAATAATGATAATAATCGAATTTTCAACGACTATTTGCCCACACTTTAAGAAAGATTTATTTCCAACATAATGATTTCTAGGAAATCTATATCTTGTGAAAAAATATATGCTCTAAATAGTGAGTTGGTCCTATTAACACTAGTTTGATGGTTCATATATTTTGCTATATTTTAGAATAAAATATTTTAATGAGACTCTGTGTTACTTCCAGGAACACATTTCAGATATTCAATTAACAGACTAAAAGAATGTGGAAATTAGGAATTTCAAGGTGACTTAGATTATTTTTCTGCAAGTAGTCAGCTTTTGCCTTTCACAACAAACGATTCCTGAACAATTTTTTTCAAAATAAGTTAGGTTGAACATCAGTTCTGTAGCGTGTAACCTCAAGAGAGAGGGGTTTCAATAATTATATAAATCTTTCAAATACAGAATAAACCAAGAAATATTTTACTTAGAACTCCTCATGACCTTTGGTTTGGTTTGTATTGTGTGCCTCCACATGGATAATAGTACACGTAAATTTTCTCAAAGAGTTTTGAACACAGATAACTTTTCCATAGACTATCATGGAAATCTTGAGCCACATTTTAGAAAATACTGCTCTATAGAAATAATGCTTATTGTGAATGATTGAAATTAAACCCCAAATATTTAGCATTTTGAAGAAACCATATTTTAACAATCATTATTTTATTCCAATGACTCTAGAAGAAAGGGAAAGCCATGTCCACTTAAACAGGTCTGTTAAAGAAATCTATAAACTTGGGGCTGGGGATGTGGCTCAAGTGGTAGCACACTCGCCTGGCATGTGTGTGGCCCGGGTTCGATCCTCAGCACCACATACAAACAAAGATGTCGTGTCCGCCAAAAACTAAATAATAAATAGTAAAAAAATTCTCTCTCTCTCTCTCTTTAAAAAAAAAGAAATCTATAAACTATAATTTTACAGTAATAATTCTTGAGGATATGCATTTATTTATTTAGATAGTAATAGTAGTACATAAAGAAAATTATTTGTATATGTTCCCCAAGCTATTCATTTCTTTAGAAACATATTATAAAATTCTGAAAATCACTAAATATATTAGAATATTCTATTCCAAGGCAATGGGGAAAAACACTCAAAATACTGTATTACAATGTGAATCAAAGACATGAAGATAGTTGCAATGGTGGGTGGGAGATGGGGACAAGAAGGGTTATTTGGAGAGAAGCTTTGTCTTATTTTTTGATGAATTATGTGACTTTCTAATAATTTAGTCCAACGTAATGATTTCTAGGAAATCCATATCTTGTGAATAAATGTATGCCCTAAATAGTGAATTGGTCCTATCAACACTAGTTTGATGGTTCATATATTTTGCTATATTTTAGATTAAAATATTTTAATGAGACTATGTTACTTCCAGGAATAAATACCTCTCTGTTATCGAAGAAAGAAATATCATATTCCTAATTCCTTGCCATATTACAGCACTGCTCCAGGGCACCAGAGTAGTTCATTTTCTAAATGCCAATTAGCAATTAGTTCGATCTTATTGATGTAGACACAAGATTGAAAAATGGGGAATCTTCTGACATTAATCCTCCCACCACAAGTCTGCTTAATCGCAAGCTAATGTAATTACAGATGCCCAAATTTAGTCCACTTCCATAGTCATCACATATCCCCCCAGGTTAGAAAACCATTCCCTGCGGAAGAAATGGACCTAAGACACTGAAGACTCACCACCTGGGCAAAGTTCTCTTCATTATGGGAAGTGTGTTTTGTCCACTAAGCATTTAGTTAATGAAGGTAGAATTTGGCTAATGGTGTCATGTCCAGAAATTCAGTAGTCTTGTTCCCTCCCTCCTGTTCGCTTCTCTTTTCCAGGTGCAAAATCATCTTTGAGATCCTTGACTATTTGCTGGCACTTCCCTGGCTATATAGAGCATCCAATAGAAGAATATACCATATCAGAAACATAGCACAAATATCTTTTAAATTATTTGTATTGTTATTTGATTGCATATGGCTCTTTTTAGACTGAGAGATGAATATATAATCATGAGCCTAGACCAGTAGTCCTTATCCATGTTGAACACCCATTGGGACTTCATATATTAATTTTTTACAATTTTAATTGGTAAAAGCAAGCTGTGCATGTTGTCTATTCTTAAACTGTTAACCTTCAAAAGTTATGCCATGTTTACTGTCCTGAAAGCACCAATTTTCCTTTCACAGAGACCTGGATGACTTTCCGGGTACAAGCTATAAACCTTCAAATTGGCTCCACATAATACTTTAATATAATGGATATTTTAATAAAGTCCTATAAGATACAAGAAGAGAAGAGAGACAGATAAGTAAATGTTTTATAGTTACTATTTGTTCCTTGAGGCTATGTAACTACAAAATATATTACTTCATAGATTGGAAAACTAAATGATGAAATAATTAATGAATTAGCATCCCCTAGGTGATTCTAACTTATCTTTGATATAAACCAGTTATGACCCATTTTTTAATATACTAGCTTTATTTTCAAAAGGCAAACATTGTCCTTATGTTTGTTAGAATATGAAGTTCACATTAAAATTTTCTAACTATTGAAGATGTTGAAACTCAGGCAAGTGATTAAAGACCTTGGTTGTTCCAGTGAGAATATATATAGGTGGTGCAACATGCTGTATAACTCTTCAAAGGTCTGCTTTTTTTTCTAAACAAACATGTTGAAAATCAAAGTAATTTTAACCATGAAGAGGCAGATGTATTTAAAATAGTTTTCACTAAATGGGGTATTCTGACAATAAATCTGTATTTTTTGTGATAGTAAAATGTATTTTTACACACCTCCTTATCTTTTTGGCATAAACAAAAATTTAAGACAATAGTAACAAAAATTAATGAAACTAATGATGGTATTATTATTACTATCATGACAAGGATATAGTATGTATTAATCTTTTATTTTTAGGTATTTCTTTCAAAAGGCCTATTATGTTTTACTTTAACTATACTAACTATTATAAAGTTTAAGTTGAAATAGTGGACTCATATACAATTCTTATTCTATAGACCTTAATTTTTTGTCATCTACATACATATCTATCCAAGAAGCAAGACAGTAAGATAGAATAAACATATTATACAAGATAAATTAAGGCCAAGGAACATAATGCATTTGCTTAACTCTCTATAAAAATATGCTTAGCTCAGACTGAACTTTGTGTTACTTGATTTCAGATGTACTCATTGTCATATAATTGAACTCTATAATCTGTCATGGGACATAGGAAAAGCAACAATCCCTTCATTTAAGGTTCATATCATCATACCAATGTAAATGATGTTTACTTATGCATCGATAAATTTACACAAAATCTAGTTTTATAGGTGGATAGAGAAGGGGGAGGAGGAGAAGGGGAAGGTGAGGAAGAGGAGGGGAAGAAGAAGAAGGAGAAGAGATGAGGAGTAGAGGGAAAGAATGATGATGATGATGATGATGATGATGATGATGATGATGATAAGGAGAAGAAGAATGGTGAAAGGCATCAATTGGCCTAAGCAGAGATATTTTCCTATTCAAAGAGACCCTCCCCAAATTTCAGCATAAGTAATGTAGACATTTTGGAAATTAAAAGCTTAATGATTATATCATTTTCCACTTTAAGAATGAAGAGTAATTAATATATGCCATGAGCATGCATTCATCCTAAGTAACTGGACAGAATAGCAGGAAAAGAAGAGAAGATAGGAAAGAAAGACTTCTTAGAGATAGTGGTGGGCTTTCAAGACTCTTAAACAGACTTTAACTGATTGATCTTGTTTCAACAACAGTTAATGCTTTCAACAGTTGCTTTTATCTTCTCTCTGAAATCAATCTAAATTTCTGAAGAGTTTAGAATGAATATTTTTATTGGTTGAATTTTTGAGTGTTGAATGAATGAACAAATTTTTTGAGTATTGACTGCATGAACAATCACCAAGTTCCTTAAGAGCAACTTGCAGAAATGTCAAGCAAATTCAAGCACCATGCCATGGTGGGCAAAGCCCTGCCCTGCTTTAGATTTCCCTCTATAAAAAACATGTTGGAAGGTCTAAATAACTTGACAGGTCCTCAAAGCCCTTCCACATTATCTTCTTGTATGTATCATTCAGGACATACTTAGGAATTATTTTATTCCTTACAATACCCAAATTTCTCTAGCAAACAAGATCTTTATAGTTTTACTAACTAATGATAGTTTAAGAAAAGTTACATTTTTAATTGTTCCATCTACAAAAGTCCTATATTTTAAAAATTTTCTCCATGTAAACATCCCAAGCGGTAAGTAGTTCATATAGAACATAACATCCTCTGGCTTAATTTACTTTATCATGTCCTTATTTGGAAGATGGTGGCAAATTTCTGCATAAAAAGAATCTGAATTTTCCCAACATGATCCAGAAGATGAGAATTGAAATGACAGGGAATGGAGGCATAGAAAAAACTACTGTCATTGAAATTCCATTAACATAATTTAAAATCACAGATAATTCAGATTATACTTAAGTATAAGATGACATTGAAGAAATTATACATGTAAATGTACACCTCTACTATGCTGATCACACCTGTAGTCTCTGAAACAAACAAACATGGACATCTGTATCACTTTTAGCAATATAATGACTGCATAAGCATTAACTGGGATGAGAAAGATACTTTAAAGTCACTTCAACCTGTTCTTATGGTTGCAATGAAACATTAACATTTTTTTTTCTTTCATTAAAAATTTGAAATAACAATTTTCTGATGTTGACAATAGTCAAGTAAAATTTTTTCAATAATTAAATTCCTGAAAGAGTTAAAATATCATAAAAAAATGACAAAGGCACTTTTGAAAAAATAATGTGGCTTTCACAGTAGAATAATATTTCAGAAAAATAGTGCACATTTGATGACTGTCAGAATTTACATAACTTACTCTGCATGAATTAACTATGAGGCATAAAATTCAACTTTGGCTTAAACACTCACACACACACACACACACACACACACACACACACACACACAGTAATTGTCAGGTGACATTTTTAAGCATTGCAACCATGACATCAAGGAAATGCCCAAATCTCTAAAACAAATTTTAAAAAATGCCTGTGACATCTGATTTCAGTGCCCTAATTCAATAAATGGGGCAAAAAAAATTGATCAAATAAGAAAAAAAAAAAAAAGCTGAAACAAAAATGGGTCCATATTTGACAGTTTGTTTGGGACTCCTTGGGATGGACACCAAATTGACAAGTGTCCATGATCACTCATCTGATATATTAGGGTAATGCAATGGACGCACACAAGATAACTCATAGATGTCAGAATCTTCTGAAATTATTAACTGTTAGGAAAATCAAATGCTAATATTTAACATCTGTCCTACGGATTTTTACCATTTATCTTCTGATCAAAATTTCAAACGGTGCCAAAAAAAAGAAAAAAATTACGAAGTCAAAAGGACTTGGTGGGGGTATCTTTGTTTCTCTCCCAAAGCCTAAAAGTTATACTCAACTGCAGCACAAAGAGTAAAGAGGTTGTTATTCATATTAACTACATTTACATTCCTAACGCAACATCCAGAGAGCTAATAGTGGGGTTATTAACATAACAAACGTAAATGTTCTATATAAATAATACTGTTTCAGGCCAGCAACCGCTCATCTGACAGCATTTAGGCACAGGCTCAACATCTGTTTATGAACACTTTGCCTAATGATATCATCAGATATCATTAAGTGCGGCAGAATACAGCATAGAGGCAGGTGCAGCTGCCTTCACAACCCATCACAGGGAAAGAAAAGAGCTGCATTCCCCATCCGAAAACCCATCATTAGGACAATTTTCTTCGACAAACCAGCCCTGTGATTTCAATCTGTATATCACCTGTAATTGTAGTTTTTAGCAAGAAGCTGATTCTATACATTTAGCGACGAATCACGTTGATGGCCTGAATACTGGAAACACATTTGTGGTACCAGCTGCGGCAGCTTTTTTTAGAGCCTGTGTTAACAAAATACTGCTAACAAGGCAATGCTTGGAGTGCAGCTTTGTTTCTCTTTCTTGTTCATAGTGTTTAGATGTGCATAATTATGGAAATTAGCAATTGATTGCTTCTCAATAATAATTGATTACTGGTCACTGAACTCTTCTGTAGCACTTTACTGAAGGTGAGGACATGAGATAAGTGAATTCTTACCAGTTCCAACCATATAGAAAGAAAGAGACCAAAAAAGAACTCTCGATTTGTACATCAGTTTCCATGATAAACAGACCAAAGGGATAATAGAATATCCCAGAATCTAGTTTGCCCTGAAGCAAATTGTAGAGATCATAGCAAGCCTGCAGAATTCTCCCTGTGGACCATGTAAGAAACATACATCATTTTTATATATGTCAGTTGGTCTTTGATTTGAAAATATTTCTACCCATTTAATTTATCTCTTTCAGTCAGTTTTCTTAAATTGTACAATTTAAGGGTTATATCAAAAAATGAATACCAATTTTCAACACCTCTCAAATTGAAACAAACTGACAAAATAATGTGAAGTCTCTTTTTGCAAAGAGGTACAAATTCAAAAACCTATCTTCTCAGACAGATACCCAGCACTTCAAAATGACTCTCCTCTTTTTGATCTGCTGTATATCCATCAACATTTTGGTCTGTGCAACTGACTTGTTTCAGTGTAGCATAATGTACGGAATGTTACTAGAAGCTGCAGCTAACATTTAAAGGAAAATGCACTTATTTTTTGGCTTAATCACTACTGTCAATTTGGAAATAACATATCCAATTCAAATTTGGTGTAGTACATGGAAGCCTCGCAGACAATAAAGAATCAATGATGTTTGTTAAATGGGAAACACCGTGACTCATGTTATTTCAAAGATAGGAAGATCAGTTGGAAAAATATTTAACTCTTTATTTTAGGAGAGTACAGAGCTTCCACGAGTCAAACGATGCCCTCCCTGGTGTGTTTGTGAGTGTGTGTACATAGACTAATTTGTATAGGGACATGGCTGTATTGTGGCAGTCAACTTTACAATCTGATTCATAAAAAAAAATGCAGCTTGGTTAAAGTTAGTATGCTCAATTTCAATAGTGTTTTTATCCCAAAATGGGTAGCAGATTGTACAATCATGACTCAAAAAAATATGCACAAGTTATAAGAATTAGGCAACAGTTTGGGAATAAAACTGAATTCCTCCTATCTGCCCACAGAAGAATTTCTCACATAATGAACAGGTGCAATTTCCAGATATCTCTGTTCATTGAGATGGCAAAAGCCACTGTTTGTTGCTTTCACCAGCAGTAACACAAGATAATATGGTAATAAAACTGTGATTAGAAACTAAAAAGCCACATCACATATCACTACAATTCTACTCTCTGGGTAAATCTCTCAAATACACACTCACATTCCTACCCACCTAGCTCTTTCTTAAATTCACATTTATGCATTAAATAATATAATTATAATATTTTGCACTACTTTGTACCCAAAACCTGCAAAAAAAAAAAAAAAAAAAAGAATTTAGGCAATGTGTGTGAGTCCATGTGCTTACGCCATTATGTTAGTGCCAAATGCATTAAAAAAAAATACAGACAGCTTCCCTGTAATATATCTCTGGGTTTATTATCAGCATGACATTTTAATGCATGTTATTAAAATTATATTTTAGGGATCGGGGTGGGGTTCAGGTGGAAGGGTGCTTTGGAATATTGCAAGAAGTTGCACATAAAAATGATTTTGGTAACCTAGTGATGTCCTTGACACACTTTGGCACTACAAAGTGTATCTGCTTAAAGAGACATATGGCTGGAAAGGCAGAAGTCAGAATTTGAAGGGTATTAGTAAAACCATGTGGGGGAAGCTTGAACTGATACTAGCGTAGGCTAATTGTGGCTTTTCTCTGATTTCACATACTTAAAACCCATAAATGATGTCAATTATCAAAACCATAATTTCCATTTTTGAGGTAGTTTTTAGATCACATTAATAGGAAATGAGATAGAGAATAAATTTACTTATTAATAATGCCAGCTAACATTAAAATGTTAATAGTACAAGGTAAAAAGAAATCAGTAAATGATCAATACAAATCAAGGAACAGCTAGTGTGATTTGTTGTTGCTACTGAATTACACCTTATTGCAGAAAGAATTTTCTGAGAAAAATAAGAGACCAACTTAAAGTCTCATCTACTCTGCAAGGTTTTCCTGACCACTTAATAGTCCTATGGAGTGGCCCTAAGACTTTCTCAATAGCTATATTTTCAGCAAAGCCTTTATGCCTACTTGATATTCTTTATCTTTCACTTCTTCACTCCTTTATTGTCTTCTCCCCTTTTTACTGAAATTTAAGTTCCATTCACAGGAGTGGTCTTGTTAATCTTCTTCATTCCTATCTGCCTGACACTTAGGAGACATTCAGTAAAAAAAAAAAAAAAAAGTGTAAGATGGTTGAACATGGTGTTCAGAATATCCTCTGCAAACCATGGTTGGCAATGTCCTTAACCTTGCCTTGGAATGGACACAATGTACAGACTTTGTAAAAAGTTTATGTTTGAGTGTCCATAAAATGTCATTTTATTAAAGACAAATGAAAACTTTCATATGGTGCTAATGTTGTTTTACATAATCTGGCTAGAGAAGGATTTTATTTAATTAAAGAAAATTAGTATAGCACTTCCTTACTTTATGCTACTACACTCCTACCTAAACTTTTCCTTGAGTAAATAATTTCATAACTGAAGGCTTAGCTCAAAAGTGTTTTTTAAAATTAAGTCAATTCATACAACCTAGAAAACCTGTTGGCATGTGTATTACATGCAAATAGCAACTGTGAGACTACCTATATTTACTTTCTGCTCTTTGTAAATATATTAACCATATTCAACTTTGAAAGAAAGACTTCCAAATCACCTATACTATTTTTCTAGTCAGGGTTAAAGAAGCTAATCACTCTCAAACAGCCATCAGAGAAAATGATTTTTCAGTTAAGACTTAATTCCCATAGTACTGAGGTAAGTGAGAGAATAAGAGAGGTGTGTTACTGGAAAGGAATTCAGAATGAGTAATCATTCTGAATGTGTGTACATCAGAGACTCCTCAAAGCCTGCTTGACAATCTGTTTTTTATGTAAGTTTGTTTTTATCTGTGGTGGGGAGCGCTGATATTTAAATTTGTATGAACTACTTTCCATAATGAATAAGAAGTACATAGTTAAACTCGATTTGTAGCAAATCAATTTTGGCAGACAGCAAAAAGTCAAAAAATTGTTTTTGTTTTTAAAGTTGAAAGCTTCTGTTTAAGAGAGTCAAAGATTTTCAGAGAAAAGAGATTACTAATAGGAGTAAACAAGATGAGTATAATGATAGGATAGTTGCTAAAACAGCAAGTGGCTATAGAAAAGTTTCCCAATTTTCATGTCCTGAAAAATTGGGTGCATTCTTGTCTTCCTCACTAGTACTGCTCCATCACTCAGAGTTATTTATTTCTCAATCTGTCAATATTTGTAGTAAAGCTTGAAGAATCACCAAATTGTAAGGTCTAAAGTAATGTTGAGAAATCATTCATTAACTCAACAAATATTGAGTTTCTATCCATCCTCCACACTGCTAACAGTGATCTTTCAAGGGCAAATCTGATCTTTCTACTGCCCTGCAGAGAATCCTTCAAAGATTACTCACTGCCACAAGGCTGAAATTTACATTTCTGACCATAGATAATAGACTCTTAATAACCCAGTCTCTATTTGTTTTCTGATACTCTTTCATAAGTCTTCTTCTGACCCTTCCTGACCATTCCATTCCCTGCCAAATAATCCTCAACACAAGTTTTTACTCTACAGCCCAGAACTGAGTCTGGTTTTCAACACACATTTGCATGTTCTTGTAGATATTGTTCTGGCTTCCTGATTGCTCAGTTTTCAAGCTTCCTTGTCTGCATGATGAACTCCTACTCATCCACTAAAACTCAGATCAAATAAAATTTTATCTATAAAAATTTAGTCAATGCCGGCTTCCCATTTGTGCTTCTCTATTAATAGAAGTCTACCATACTACCAGACACCCACTCAGCAAGTACTTTCTAAGCTCACACTGTGTGCTAGATATTGGAGGTTACACCGTTGAACAAAAATACATAAATTTATATGATCCATAGAATTTACCCTCTATTTGCAAAAACAGAAAACGAGGCAAGCAACTTATATATGTGTATTTTATATTTACATTATATATTTATGTGTATGTATGTAGAGAGAGCTACATATATATTTAGATTGTGTTAAATTCTAAGGAAAAAATTAAGGAAGGACGATTTGTGGCATTGGAACAGGTAATTATTACTGCTATTATTGTGGTCAGGGTAGCAGTGATAGATAATAGAGAATAGATAAGTATTGCTTATCCATGTTCATTGTGGTTCTCATAGAGTTGTCTTCAAGTTATTCTTCTAAGGCTTTTTCACCTTTTATCCTTATCTAGAACCCAGAATAGTTTCAGGCACAATGTACTAAGCAAACAGATGGAGTCTGGGACTCATGAAAAAATAATTCTTCACAAACTTAAAGGTTGTCAGAGTGATGCATGGAATATTAGGATTTATGTCTTCCTCTTAGAACTTTTGTGCTAGACATAGACCCTGTGAGGCTTATAGACTTTAAAATGCAATTACTTATACAATAACACTGAAGAATCATCATATGTCTGGAAGAATACCCTCTAAGAAGTCAAATGACTCTATTGCCATACAGGGGAGAATAATCATGGCAGAGTCACATTAAAAATCCCTTTGTTAAGCCTTTATTAATAGTAAGAAAAATAAATCATCTTTCCTATTTTAGGCACTTTTTTCTAATGAAATATTATTCTGTTAAATGAATATTATTTCCTTCTGAAGACTGCCCTGTCTTTTATTTCTAGACATATCAACTTCCCTCCTGAGTGTGTTTTTTTTTTTTCTACAAAACACTAGCAATAGCAATAGGAGTAGCACCATTGCTAGTGGGGTTTTTTTAGAAAACATGATGAGTCTACAGCTCTACCAACTTTAACATGCCAGATATGATCTCGGATGCTAAAGAAGGTTAGGCCTGGTTAGTACTTGGGTGGACAAAAACATGATGATTTCCATGAAAACACCCAGAAAGTGTTTAGTAATAATACCTGGGACATGGCTATTTATTTTCACAAATCTCCAAATCAGAATAATTATCTATGACATCACTATGTGCAGTGAGTGAAATTCTGTTCTTTAGTGAACATATAGTCGATGATCAGTCTTACAGCATTTGGAAGCATAAATACAGAGCTACCTCCAATTACGTCACAAAACTCATAGGCCAATTATGAAATGGGATTTATATTTGTTTTCAGTGATTGAGACTATTCTTAAGATTCAATGCAATGTAGCTTTTCACATCAAATTAAGAGAAACTTGTGTTGTAAGACACTTAAAAAACAGAACTGTTGATAATTAAGAATAATCAATATTTTCCTGAGTTGATATATTCTTCATGGTTCTAATAAACGTTCTTATAATTTTTTTCAGGACAACTGGGACCCACTAATTTTATTGAAAAGGTGGGAGGAACCAGTATGTAATGTTTGTTTGGAAATTAGGAAGAGTCATTCTATAGGTTGCTGTTTAGCATTCATGCAGCGTAAACAAGACATTTTAAAAACTTAAATGCATGAGAAAAATAGAATGATTGGGTGAGATGAAATTTGATGTAAAGGGACTCCTCTACTATTGTTTTCAATATATATATGCTACTTTTTGGACTAAGTATAGCCAAAACCAAGAAGAAGAAAGGAGAACATGAAGAACATGAAGGTGGAAAGAAACACATTATCTTTTATTTTGAAGTAATTTCCATAAAATGTATGGCAATATACTTAGAGGCATTATTTATCTTAGGTAGAACCTTGTGGCTTGGCTGTCTTTGCCAAAACTTTCTGAAAAGTTTCTTACCTTCATCTAGAAAATTGTCATAGCTATGAAATCCTTTCTTACATTTTCAGTGAATAATGTAAACAATCTTTACCTAAGTATGAAATTGTTAAAACAGTATTTAATAAATGGCTATCATTCAGGTGCTTTCTAAGTCAATAAAGAGGAAACAAAAGCATGTAGCTCCATGAATTACCCAAAGAAGGGAAGCTAGAAAGGTAAATAAACAGGCCATTTATTGGGCAGAATTCACAGGTTCCTGGGTATTCACAGAGAAGAAAGGAGTTTCTTCCACATTTATAGAAATCAAACCGTCAACAGACAGAATCCAGTCAAATTAAAGAATAAACTCTTCCAAAAGTATGAAAACAAGAAGCTACCTATCTTGCATTTGTAAACTGACACAGGGAAAATTTCAGTAGTTTGATTGCTTCATAGATGAGTTTATTTTTTATGATTATAGTTTTCATTTGGATTACTTTTTACTATTGCCCCATCAAATGTATGAAAAACAGAAGAACAAAAATATTTTTATTCCAACAAATGTGTAGCTTCATTATGACTTGCCCCCTTTTCACTACTGTTAGAACTTCATTATGTAAACAGAGGAGCAAATCCTCACCATCAAAGCTGCCTTCTTTCAGAAACCTGAGCCTAGCGGTGAACTTTGTTATAATCAAACACTGCAACAGTGACTGACCTTACTACTATCCTGAGTTTTACAGTTTAGGAATTGCCAAATACATGGTTTATAGTCAAGTTAAACAAATTTACTTGCATGCTGCTGGCTCATAAAAAGTGAATGATTTCTTTTAAAATTACCCCGTTCCCAAAATTACCAATGAAAATTTGGGAGAAATATTATAAACTGTGGCAGATGACAAACAAAAGCTACATCACTAAGACAGACAATTTTCAAAATCTTTTCCCAACTATTCCCTAGGATCTCACATAGTAGAGCAGACATCAAGGTTGTCTCAAGACATTGTTTCGGTCTAAATGTCTCAAACTCTCACTTATAATCACCACCTGCAGGCCTCCACTCCCACATTATTATTTTTTTTAAGCCTCTTTGCTCTTGCTTTACTTGTTTCCCCCTCAACCTGAGAGGTTTCCACTCTGTTTTGGTTTAATTTGGCGCCAAAGCTTAAGCCATTATTCCAATGAGTAATTCTTTGACTCCCATTCCAACGAGTAACATAAAAAGTATAGTGGCAGATAGCAGCCCCAACAACAAAATACCCTTCCCTGTTCAGATCCAAGAATTGAACTGCTCACATTTTTTATCATTATCATATGGCTGCTGTTTCTGTATGTAGGAATATAAACATAATAGTGGTTGTTTTCAAAGAGAAGAAAGACTAACTTTGAGTTATGTGAGTCTAAGACATTTGAAAATCAAGGAAGGAAAACTGCTTGGTTTGATGAAAGAAGTTCCCTGTTGATTTATAGGCCATCTAAAAATTGCATGTGAAAACTCCCAAAACCTTCTCTAGAGAGTTTCACATGGTGAGACACAGGATTAGCTTAAATAATGCACATTCCATGATGCTGCTGAATACAATTAGCTAAATACATCTGAGAGTATACTGTGATATTTTATGTGAACACACACACAGTGTAACCTGAGAATCTTAGTCACAGATCTTCAATAGACAAAACCATTGACACCAAAACAAGTGAGGTGGAATCTAAGATAATTAAAATAGGATGGACACAGGTCTGGTTTTTACATCTGGTGACATGAGAGAAATATTTGAAAAACAGCTTCTCTTTGTGGCTCTGTTGCCTCACACAGCAATTCCAGACTTCTCTCTGGATGCTCAAGATTGTCTGGAGCACAATGTAATCTGTCTTCACAACTGTAGTGACTCAGTCTGTAGATCTGCTTGATAATAATGTCACTGGTGCTGTCTGTAACCCATCTTTGCTGTCCCATTACATCTCTTTGCTGTATCCTATATTTTGCAATCAACATTTGTGAATCCTACCATAATTGGTATGTCACTTAATCTTTCCTTTTAGAAATAAAGAAATCAAGTACCCAAGAAAAAAGAGACCTGGGAGGGGTGGGCCTCTATCTAAGGTCACCCAATCAGCTCAGTGATCTTTTTCACTACCCCACAATATATTCCCACTCAAAAACAGCAACAAAAACAAAAGGTCCCTTTCTTGCTCTTTAACTAAGTTGGCATGACATTTAAGGAGCATATCCCTTAGAATCAATTCTGACATGTAATGGGCATCCAATCAATATTTATGAAAAAATGGATATCAATCCCTAACAGAGCACACATTGCCTCATATTCCCTGCTTGCTATAGTTTTACTTCTTGTTTGTTATTATCAAGAATGATGTAGTGGTGTGAGCATGAGCTTTGGAACCCAGGGTTTTCATCAACACAGTGGAGGAGATACTATTAGTCTAATTTTATAAACAAATTGAGATTTAGAAAAGTTGAATAGCTTGTAAAGGGTCACTTAGCTATCAAGTAACTGAAGAAGAATTGGAACCAGGCAGTCTGACTCCATGGAATTAGTGTGTATATTTTATGTACTTTATTTTTCTTGATAGACACCTGGGTCAAAAGTCATGCCTTAAAGTGAAGCCTTATTTGGTTTATTGTACCTTAAAGGGGCCAGCTGGATTGGCAAGACGAAAGTGCTTAAATGAAATATATGAAGCCATTACTCCAAAGTTCTCTCTACTGCTATTATTTAACAATTTGACACTAAATTAGCTAAACAAAGCCTTCTTTTCATTTTCCACTTACCATTAAGCAACCAATATAGGGTCTAGATTCTATTTGCTGAAGAGACTGTGAATAACCTTCACTCATAGCATGTCAATGTCAAATATATACCCAAAAATCTAATCTCTCTGATCTATTGTCTTTCTCATTGATTATAATTTTCCTAAAATACAAAGGACCACTGAATCCAGTGCACATTAACTTACAAACTGAAAATACAAGTTCTTCTTTCCACATATTAGAAATTTATTAGAGGTCATGAAATGTACAACTGTTTGTTTATTGTTATTTTCTTTAAAGAAAGGGTACTTTAGTACTTAATGGACACTTGATTGGACTTCCTGAGTTCTGATCTCCACTCAGCCATATTACGTAATATATGGCATATCCTTGGTTAAGCAAATTATCTCTTCTAATACCTCTGTGTCCTGTCTGTAAAGAAAAATACTCCTACTTTTTGAAAGTAATTGTGATGATGAGATAGAACACATAAAACATAGATATTTCTATACATATATTAAGACCCAATAAGTGTTTGTTATCACTAGACACCTAAAGGTAGACTTGATAAGTAGAAGTGAAAAGAAGGAGTAATACATTTGAATATTCACATTTCAAGGTGTCTAACAATACTATACCAAGAAGGAAACCATTGGGATTTAGAAGTCAAAGAATTACTAAATAATTTCCAGCTGAGCAATTAATTTAATGCTGTGTTTTTCTCTTCAAGTTAATTATCATAGGTCATTGGCATTCCCCTTCCAGTGCTTTGGTAGGATTTTGCTAACATATAAGCAGAACACCCTCCATCCTTTATTTTTTTATATATTTGATAGTTTGCCAGTCATTGTTGAATTTAGTTGACCTAGAGTTACTTTGAAAATAAATCCTATGATCCTGAAAGTATAAAAATCTAGAAGAGAACTCAGAAGGGGCTACCTGGATTAAATTTTGAAAAACCCATGAATCTTGTAAGGTAGCATCCCAGGTAGGCAAAACTCATGAATTCTTAATTCAATGAAAAATTTGATACATTTGTGACATGTAGTCTATAGTAACAATACCACATAAAAAGTTTAAAATCTAGGGGCTGGGGATGTGGCTCAAGCGGTAGTGCACTCGCCTGGCATGCGTGCGGCCCGGGTTTGATCCTCAGCACCACATACAGACAAAGATGTTGTGTCCACCAAATAGTAAAAAATAAATATTAAAATTCTCTCTCTCTCTCTCCCTCTCTCTCACTCTCTCTCATTCTTTCTTTAAAAAAAAAAATAAAAACTAGTATTTTCTTGAATCACTCAATGGCTTCCCATTACCCTACAGAAAATATTAAATCTTAAATTTAGTCTATGAAACTCCTCCAAATCTGGCCCTTTCTTCCCCCACTGGAAAGCCACCTGTCCTATCCCTATTATCCATCCCCCATCTACACAGGTGTTTTTGTCAGCTTTTTCGGAAAAAAATACTAAAAGACCCAACCAAAACAACTGTAGAGGAGGAAAAGTTTATTTGAAAGCTCATAGTTTCAGAGATGAGGCAGAACATCTTAATGAAAGAGTGTGGCAGAAGGAAACAGCTTACATGTTGATCAGAAAGCAGAAGGAAAGGTGCCTCTCATCAGTTACAAATATATACCTCATAGCCACGCCCACAATGAACCACTTCCTCTACCACACCCAACTGCCTCCAGTTACCACTCAGTCCCATCAGGGATTAATTCACTGAATAGGTTAAGACTATAACCCAATTATTTCTCTTCTGAGCCTTCTTGCATTCTCTCACATGTGAGGGTTTGGGGAACACCTCATCTAAACCATAACAACTCCTAAAATGAGCTGGGCTCGCTGTCTACACAGTATATTTGTATACTCTCTTCACTTGACCTGGAGTTCATTTCTAGCCCCTGCCTCCTCACCTCACCATCTGACAGGAACAGAAGCTTCTCTTCCCTCTTGTAGACCAGATATCCACTTGCATAGTGGTGCATGTTGTCTTGAAGATTCCCCCACCCACCCACTTTGCACAGGTGCAGCTTCATACCCATTTATGGTATTATTTGCTCATATTCCCTACTTATGTCTAAACTCTTTGGCAGTAGGGATATTGTCTATGTTTATTGTTTTCCCAGTGTCCATTCCAGGGCCTGGTACAACTATTCTCAATAAATATTGTGAACTAAAGAAATAAAACAGGGTTGGGATTTTGGCTCAGTGGTAGAGTGCTTGCCTCACACGCATGAGGCTCTGGGTTGGAGACTCAGCACCATATAAAAATAAATAAATAAAGATATTGTGTCCATCTACAACTAAAAATGTTAAAAAAAATTTAAAAAAAGACAAAATTTTCAAAGAATTTAAAAAGAAGGCAAAAAGCTTATTGAAACAGAAAATAGGCCATTTAATATGTTTGGCCAAATGTGTGATTTTTTTATCAATATTTAGAAGAGTGACTTTTAAAACTCTGCTTCACTATGTTCCAGAGTTTTTTCTCAAATCTCCTGATACCCACCTGAGTCTGAGTAAGAAAGAAATAGAGAGCCACATGCCAGCTCCCTGAGGCCTTTCATATATACATCCATACAAATCCAACAGAGCTATGCCCACTCAGTATTTTTCACTGCATTTTTTTTCACTGTAGATTCTACCAGCAAATTGTTCAGAGGTTAAAAATAGTTTGAAAATCAGTGATGAGAATATAACCACTGAATAGTCAATTATTTTGTCTTTCATTGTCATAAGCAGGGCAAGCTTCCCTCGTTGAAACTTTGTTAGCTGACATTATTTTTCTGCCAAACTTTAATCCTAATCTATAGTCATGCTCTTATACATCCATGCACATTAGAAAACAGATTTCATAGTTTGCTCATGGATCCATTTGTTTGCTCATGGATCCATTTCTTTCAGTGGTTCCTCCATTGTCCAGAGAAAAACATTAAGTCTGTGACATAACATTTAAGAACTCTATCATTTATTTATTTATTTATTTTTTATATTTACCACTTCAGCTTCCTTCCTCTCCCCTTGGGCTTTATATTTGAATCAAGAAAGACAACATGATTTCTGCCATGCCTGCATCTGTGTGTTTGGCATCTTGTCTTTTTGGAATGTACATTTCTATGGCTGAATAATTCCTTCAATTCCTTCATGAAGCACCTCAAATGTTACCATCTGGTTACCAGGTCTGGGTTATTTACCTAGACTCCTACCACAGGTACCCATAGGATTCTACGGTTTCACATCATACTATTGACCTTAATAAGCTGAGTGATTTTCTTCTGTTTTTCCTGCCTAGGTGGTTACCTCCTTAAACACAGATTCAACTCTGTATCCTCATCTCTCAGCTTTACTGCTTGGCATACAAACCAGATTACAAATGAGTAGAAGAATACATTTTATTTTGAATAGTTCCTTGGCTTTTAAACATTTAATATTTGTGATTTCAATTCATTATGAGTCTTCTCAAAGTGTGTGCCATATTGAAATTTTCTGAAATCCAAAGTCACATATGCAGGGAGACTACTACCCACAAATATCCTTAGCTTATTGAGCCTCAATTTAAAGAGTTTTGTCATTTTTATTTAAAATAATATTTTAGCAATACAATAATTTTCAAGAGGATTTGCAACTTTTGTGAAATATATTGGGAATTCTAAGACCTTTTTTTTTTAATTTAGAATGGGAACAAGGAAAATGATTTTCTTACTGCAAAGTTGATAAGGGTTGTTGCTGGTATAGGTCAAGATCAGTATTTCTCCAACTATGTTCCAAGATGCAACTAGTCCCTTGGGAATAGGAACAAAAATGTTCATGATCAGATATGTTTGGGAACACTTCATTCCAGGCCCTGCATGGAGATTTGTAGGGTGCTTTAGCATATTAAGTGCCCTGAGAAATTTTTTCAGTATAAAAAAAAAGTCTGTTCATCTTTATTTAGTTTAACATTTCCCAAACTCATTTGATTGTGAGCTCTATGAACATTAAAAGAACTTACTGTGGAAAATGCTGGACTTGATCACCCAATTGTCATTCCAATGTTTGCCTTTTAATTACAGTGGTGTGTGTACATGCAAAGTTGAGATCTGAAGCAATTATTTGGGACAACTCTGGCTAACATCATTTTTACCTTGAAGAGTCTATATAATGAGAGCAAATTATTTTAGATGCTTCTTTGCTTGTTCTTTAGTATGAAATATATAACTGCTTAATTTTCTTCTTCTCTATGGCGATTAGGAATAAAATAAATAAATAAGCTATTTGTAATACATTTCACAACAGAAAAATTACATTGATTATTATCAAAAGCAGTTCCTTTTCTACATGATTATTAAAGTTTGATAACCTTGCTTTATATTAATCACTGTTACTACATCACAGCAGCAGGTTATTATAGCAGTTGTTTCAATGGCATGAATCTTATTCAATTTAGAACATGTTATCTAATGCTTTCCAGTTTTAAAGTTGATTTTTGACACATGCACAGACATAATCAAGAAGCCTAAACTAAAAACTTATAAACAGATTACATGACAAATGAAAGTTGTCATGCAATGACATGTCATGTATAGATATTTCTGCATCTATATCTACCTACCTATCTACTTACATACAATAATTGGTATGGTTGACATCTAATGATGGATAGCATTGGGAGTCATGTATAGTTAAATCCAGAAAAAAAGAATAAAATATATAGAGACTACCATTGAAAACTCTATGTTGAGAAAAGTTATTTTACATAAGGATTAGTTGTTCTGATTTGTAATGCAAAACAAATTAGAATAAAACAAAGAAAGGAAAGTCTTGGTTTTACCAGCTTAAGAAAAATTATATAGGTCTGTGGTTGTCAATTTTCTAATAAACATAACCACATTTTCTAGATGGATTCAGCTCACACCACTTCAGCATGGTCTATACTGCAAATGTACAAGTGGAAGCTACAACCGGGACACTGCTTGATAAGTAGCATAAGATGGAAGTATCTGAACACTTAGGTTGTCACCTTAAAACAAACTGTCACACATTTTTCTTCACACATTTGAAACCCAACTTATCAACCTTAACAAGTGTTGTTATCAAAAGAATTTTGGTGCCTTTGTTCTTTCCCTTTTGCAAGTAAATTACACTTTTAGGATTTATTAAGACAAGAAACAATTTTTGAATAGCAGGTCAAAACTCTCTACGGAAAAATTCTCATTACTTTCTAGCCTGAAGCAGTATTTACCACCCAATGTATCCATCTTTTTCCTGTTTCTTCTATATCTATATTTCCCGAATCTTGTTTCTGTGCCTAATGCTATAACAGTGCAGCAGTTTGTTCAAAGCAACACTCTTATTTTTGCTCTTAGCCGGTGCTATACAAACCCTGATCAATTATTGAAGTAGAAGCCCTGAAGTAACACGGCCATTACTGCAGCAGCCGGATAAAAATGGAACACTTTCAGCTACAGTATATTTACTTTTGAGTTTCGGCAAACAAACCAACAAGTTAAACTACCTTGTCTTTCACTATGTTTGATGTACTACTATTACCTGCTTCCTTCAAAGTCTTTTTCTTCATAAAGCAAGTCTCTGAAAATTCCCATTTCTTTTTGGAATTGCAGTAACCTTAGCATTGAAACAAAAGAACCCTGCAATTTGGACGAGAAGGGTTTAAGTGAGTTGCAGGGACATGCCACGCCAAGAGCCACATGGTGTTTCATACAGTTCATGGATGTGTTGTCTTCACAAGGTAATAAAACCACAAAGAGTTTGTGATATATATTGAAAACAACAAACAGTATCACTGAGGAAAGTACTCATTAAAGCTTTTCAGAAAAGTCAAATTAGAAGTGGAAAGAATTTCTCAGGAGGAGCAACCACTAATCACATTTGGGTTTTTTTCATTCTCTTTTGCTTACTCCATTATTCGCAAAGAATTACCAAAGATGTTGCAATTTTATTTTTTAAACTGCTCCCTTATTTAATTATACAGAATATATCTGAGCAGGTTGCCAGTGAAAGCTGCAAGTATTCATCTTCTGATGATGCTAACTTGCATCTGCAGCTTTAGTATAATGGTGTATTTCCCCCCTTTTTTTTAGCTTCTTTTTTTTTTTTTTCTTTTAAATGTCTGTTCTGGGTTTTAAGGACTAAATGATAGTGAAGATATCTGGATATGTTCCAGAGTTTTTATATGTACTGTGCAGTCAAAACCAAAATTAGTACTTATACTCCAGAACTGATAATATTTGTCATTTATTATTATTGCCTAGAGTTTGGGTACAGAGTTCCAACAAGTTCCTGAAAAGTAGGTAAGGACAATATAAGAAACTGTTTTGGAGTGTTATGTATCTGCAACCCACTCGTAGCTCTTCTTTTCCAGCCAAGCAAATAAAAGCAATCTGCATAACCTCTAAGCACCAAAGGTGAGCACATTATGAAAAACACTTTCATGAATTCATAAGTATGTCATCAAAGCCACTTGAAGCACTTTGATATTTGAATAGAAAAGCCATGAATAAAAAGGCCATATGCATGTGGAAGCTTTTATAATTTAGGATAGTTTATCTCAATGTCTTATTATGAAGTGATGTTCATCTTTTTCCTTCATACACTTTTCATTTGTGAATAGGTCTATTAAATACAATATAAAGCATAAAATACCTCAACTGAAATGTACAACAGATGAGGATCTTATCAAACATTTTTGAAAATATGAGGACATTTGTACCTCTAGCATTATGAAAGCCAGTTATATCTTACCATCAGGACAACCAAAGGGAGACTTGTTTTTAAATTCCAGGCTGCTGACAGCGGGTAGGCAACAATATCACATTATTATTAGTTTCTTTTCCCTTTCCTCATTTCAAAGAGAAGAAATAATGTATGTGTATGTCCCATTCCTAGAACATCCATTTCTTTGTTTGAATTGATATTGTGATCTAAGCAAGGCACAAAGGGGTGAAAGGGGTATGATTTTATTATAAGATAATTATAAGATTTATAGATTGACAAAAGAGAGATGGACCCTTCACTGACTCAAACATCTGCATTATTATTTTTAGGGTTTCCGTGTAGATAGCTTAAGAATGGTAGCTCATATAACAAGAAATGTAATTTGAAAAAGTGCAGAAGGGACTCTCTAAAAATGTATGATTTGTGAAAATGTTCTTCATCTAACATGGCTCTGAATAGTGGAACCAGGCTGACAGAGTTTATAATGTGTGAAGCCTATGTCTTATAATCATCAACATTAGCATTGCAATGTAAACTGAGGTCAGGATTAAGAACTAACATTAGCCTTTACTCTACTGTTGAAATATCCAGTCATCCCCCTTTTTACTTTTGAAGAAGCTCTTAGACTTTTTAAAGTTACATGTTTCAATGCTTTTCTCATGTTGAGTGCTCATAGGAGTAATTTATTACTGCTTTAACATCAACAATATTCTTTTTAGAAAGCCTAGCTTGATGACTGAATGGAGATGTGTGTCTCTCTATAATCTCTGCTTTAAACGGACTTAAAATTTTCATTATTCACTCAGTCATTTATGTATTCCACTATCAAAGGGTAAAGTCAAAACTACTTTATTGAGTAATTATTATGTATTATCTGTTCTTCTGAACTTTGACAAAGCAATGTATAAGACCCTGTTCTTGCTCTGAGTTGATATTCTACTAGAGGAGACACAAACAAATATTTATAGATAAGTACCAACATGGAGTCTATGATACACTACTAACCTAAAAACTGTTTGATTTCTACAAATGCTTTGGTCTGGAAGAAGGTGTGAGAACAAAGATTTCACCAATAGATCTTAAAGGCATAGTGCACAGCAGCCAAAGAATAGAACATAATAAAAAAAATACCTTGTTAAAACGTAGTTCTCGGGGGAGAAAACATGGTTAGTTGTTATGTATTACAGTGATGTACAAGACAACCCCAGTTTGTGTATGGGTTCATGATTGACAAACCTCTTCAAGTGCATCTTATTCTGCTAGCAAATTTTTGCTGCAGGTATGGTTTTTTTTCCTTGTGAAGCTAAAAGAAATGATATATATTAAGTTCAAAGGTTCATATTCAGAGAGTATGAACCTCTCTGAATATGAGGATATCAATTTACAACTCAAATCAAGAAAATGTTATTGTTTAGGAAGAAAGTGACATTGGTTTAGCAATAGTTACAGGAACATGCTCATAAGGAAAACTAAAAAAGAATATGCATACAGTGTAGGCTACTTATGTTAATGTGCAAATAAATGCTTTCCCTATGGACATCCAAATTGATCTGGGGACATTGACAGTTACCAAACATATTACTTTAGAAATGGAAAATTACAACTCATCCTGTGTATATTTATTGCCTAGAGGAGTTTTCCAATATATCACTGGTGGAGAAATGAAACCTTGAGGACAAACTGAATTAGAAAAAAATCATAATTCTATTTGGATAATATGTTGAAATTGCATAAACAGTTTAGCAATATTATACATGTGGTACTTCAAAACTCTGAAGACATGATTCACTAGCTTTCTTTGCCCTTACATAATGTCCCCAAGAGCCTAAAAAAGACAGACTTTATTTAACTGTAAACTGACAGGGACTTAGGCCTCATAAATGGTTACTTACAAAATACTTGTAAATTTAACATACAAATTACCATGGATATTTCATATATTCATCTTATATAGTGCCACTTGAGAGTTCTGTTTCTATTATGCAACTTTATTTTATGTATTAAAATTTGATGGAAAAATAGTAGCGCAGTTGAAAGCTATATCTGTAAAGCTCTTTTAGGCAGGAATATTGAAATAGTAACATTACATTATTTATACTTTATAGATCCTATAAGCCACTTTTTACTTAAACTCTTCTTTTTTACCTTTGACAAATAGAAACTAAACTTGGAAGTTTAACACCAACTCTTCCATCTACCCCTGACATTATTCTTAATCACCAGGCAAATACCTTTAAGATATGTTCGCTCATAATTTCTGCAGAGTGGTTCCATAATTTCACTGAAAGTTTTGAAATTAAAAGTCTTTAAGATAACAGCTGTTAAATTAGGCATGTGTTATATGTGCATGTGTGCAAATAATATGTATAAAGTATGTGTGTATGTAGATATGTATATAAATTCCATAGAGATCAACAAGTTTTATAGTGTATTAAAGATAAAGCTATGACTAGTTTTCTATGACTGCGCTACTGGTTTGGATCTGGAATGTCCCCCAAAGTCCTACATTCAAAGTCTTACATTCAATGCTACAAGACTCAGAGGTGGGGCTTTTCAGAAATGATTGGGTCATAAAGACTCTGAGCTCATCAAACACTAAACTTTGAACTTTAATGTCAATTTTCTCCTTTTCCCCTGACATTCTTAATCACACACAGACTCCTTTAATATGTGTTCACTCACAACTTCTGTAGGGTGGTCCCCAAACCACTGGGGCATTCCCTGGAACAGTTTATCTTTTCCTAGATACCTTTCTCTCTCTCTGCTTCCCAGCTGCCTAGAGCTCAGCAGCTTTCCTCCACTGTTCCCCTTTGCTATGATGTTCTTCTTCAACTCAGGCCCACAGCAATGAAGCCAGACAACAATGGACCAAATCCTCTAGAATCATGAGCCAAAATATATCTCTCCTTAAGTTGTTCTCCTCAGGTTTTTTGGTCACAGTAATGAAGAGCTGACTGACACTGTATAAGTAATTGCCACCAGCTTAGCAGCTCAAAGCAACACATATTTCTTATTTTACATTTCCATAATCAGAAGTTTGAGCACAAATTAGACAAATCCTCTATTCAGGAAGCCATGGGTTGTAATCCAGGTGTTCAGGGTCTGGGTCCTCTTTCAAGCCCATGTGCCTTTGGGAGCTTATACTTTTGAAGTTGTACTGCAAAGGCCCTCAGCTTCTAGAGGCTGCCTCACTCCATATCCCATCTACAGCATGACCATTTAGTGGTTCATAGCCAGAAAGAGATTATTGTATCTGGACTCTTGTATGGGCTCACTTGATTAAATGAGGCCTACCCAGGATAATCTTCTTGTTAAGTAAAGACAACTGCAATGAGATATTAATTTCTTTTTCAAAATTCATTCACTTTTGCTATAAAAAGTTAATTTTTCATCATCTTATATAATAACCTAGCAACAGGGGTAAGACCTGGACACAGAGATGATAAGAGCACAATTAGAATTTGCCTACCATAACTTACCTGAGCATAGTAAAGCTATTGTTAAAACATCGGGAAAGGCAAGCTTATACTATTTAGAAATAAAGTGTATAATGATAAGTTTCTTTTAACTATTACAGGGTAGAAAAGTCATGAATGCATATGCTCAGAAATACTATTGCAAAATAATATCTGATTAAATGTCAAAATGAGTGGCATGTGCCCATCACTCAGAAAATTGATCAATTGAAATGTTTTAATTTTTGGAGCTGTCCCACTACAAGAGACTTAGGCTGCATCTCAAAAGTTATAAAGGTGTGATTGAATGGACAGGGACTGAAATATTAGCTTATAAGCAAGTTTAACATTTTTTTTTTTTAAATATTGGATTATAGAGTGAGGCAGTACTGAGTTTGAATTCCAGTTTTGTTAGTCAGTTAGTTGCTGTGTGATTTGAGTAAATTATTTCGGCTCTTCAAACTTCAATTTACTTAGTTATAAAAGAGGGGTAAAATACCTACTTATAAGTGTTGACCAGAGAAAGGAAATAAAGTTTCTTAATAGCTTATTCATAAGATCATTAGAAAGAATACAATAACAAAAATATCAAATGAGAAAAGGATTTTGAAAAGTATAAAGCTCCATAAAACTACAAGCTACTCATAGCAAAAAGGTCCCCAGTGACAATTTCTCATTGGTTAATTAGATCTAATTTGTTGCCTTACTGAATTTGATATTTGATATAATAAATGTGTAAGCAATTTGAAGATGATTCTGAAACAAGAAAGTTTAGAAATAGGCACATAAATAATAAAATTGGCATTTTTTCCTGAGAAGGTTTACACTTTAGGACCACAAAAATGAGGAAGAAAGTGAAAATTTCAGGAAACATGAGGCCCAATCTTGGTGATAATTTAAGGATTTGCATTTGTTTTCTTTTTTAGCACCAATAATTAACTGTAGTGATTGTTTCTGGTGTTTAGTGATAGTAGATGTGGCAGATTTTCATGGAATAAGTGGATTATAGATGGAAGGCTATTATTTAAATCATAAAACTGTACCCACACTGTTGATTAGAGATATGCCTTACATGGAAGTATAAGCCCAAGGAGATTTTTTTTTTCTTATATGAGTATATGTCAGTTCAGGGTCCTGAAATAAATGACTTAATATTTCTAAGTAAGAAACTTGCTTTATAAATACCCAAAAGTTTCAATTCATATTTCATATCTTTGGAGAAGAGGAATAACCAAATAAACACCAGACTTCCTTCCTGGATTTCAAACATCTTCCATTTGATAATCATTGCAAGGTGACAAGGGAGGACTCAGGGAATATTTATTGAATTGTGAAGGAAGAAATCTGACAAACAGTATACTTTAATCATTTTCCATTTATCATCATCATTTGGTGACAGGACATAAAAACAATTGTACTAAAATGAGGTTTTGTGTTGAGGATGAGGCTCTAGAGTATTAAAAAAAAGGATTTATATTTCAGTAAATAAAATTCTGCTGGAAACAGAAATTGAAGACTATTTGAAGAAATGTTCTGAACAAGGGTAACTGATTATTCTTCATTTATAATGTCTGTTTCAAGCTGTCTTGAACATAAGGTCCAAGAAATCTTGAGTCAAGACAATACTCAGCTAGGGAGAAACACTAACTTTTAAATTAACTAGATATGAAATGTGTATTCAAAGTTGTGCAGGTAAATGAAAGTGATATATAGTTAGCTGTTTTTTTTTTTTTTTTTTCTGGCTGATAACTATATCTCTGAGGCATGTGGAAATGTGATTCCTAAGAAATGATGAAACCTTGAGATTGACTTGTAAGTGTTCTTCTCCAGCCACGGCTTCTGACCTATTGTGCACATGCTGGAGAATGAATCTAATTTTGAATATTCATTATAATCATGTTTTTTTTAAATACATTTTAATGTCACATAGAAACAAAAGCTGTTCACGGGCCACAGCCTAGTCACTTAGGTTTACCACAGAGTGATGAAAATTCATCGAAATGTCAAGAGATCTGTATTTACCAAGTTTGATGAAGAAAATCTGACAAATACTATTTAAGATAAGTGGCATTTTTTCCTAATTGTTTTCATATGGATGAATGAAAATCAAGTGCCCTGTTACTTTGATGAAATGCTAAATTGCTTAAAAATTCATATTTACACACCGGACCAGCATACAAACTGAACGGAAGATTATGTCTACAAAACCAATGTATAGATTTTTCCTAGATAAGCTTGTACATTTAAAGATAGAAAAGAAAATATCAATGAATGCTTAAACATGAAAAATCAAACTGAGCTTTCCTTTCCCTGCATTTCTTTGCTAAAATGAAGCACAAATAAGTACTAGGTTATAATGTAATAAGTATTTTTTCCCATGGAGAATAGGTCAGACTTTTTGTGTTGGTGGCAGACAAATATAAATAGAAAAGACAAATAAATCATTTTAACAGGCAATTCACCTTAAGAATTAAGAATATAAATACCAAAAGAAAACCATACACTATTTTTCTGGTCTTCATAGAAAGTATTTTAATTCCAGAGAAGAATAAAATATTGTAAGGAAACACAATACCAAAAAAAGAAAAAATCAACTAACCAACAACAACAACAACAACAAAACAGATATTAACCTTAATTGATGCTTTAACTAAGAAAAGAAAAGATCAGATGCTAATCTGGGTTCTTCTATTGTTTTATGTATACATGTATGTATACATATTCTATGTATACATGATGCATTGATAATACAAGTTTAAATCAAAGAACCATAGAATGACCTTAAATTACTTAGTGGTAGAGTTAAGGTTTGAACCCCAGGTTTGTGAGACAGCACAGAACATCGCCTTGACCACTCCTTTAGGCTCATATTTTTTCATATAGTCTTCTCAGAGGTAATTATGAAGCATTTTAAGGAAATTCTAAGATTTAAAAATTACTGATATGTGGCTCATTGCCTGTCTACATAGAGTTTTTTTTTATTAGAATATATAAAACTTATCAAAGCATTGAAATTTCCTGAGGGAAGACTGATTCCTAATCTTGAAATATACTTTCTCACACTAATGGATATTCCATTCTTTTCATAAGATACTTGTATGTTGAATGCTGAGCAAGGGTGATCATCAAGTTCAAGTCAATGCCTCTACTCAGGCACTCTCCTCAAGCCATCTCCGGGCCACATACACATTCAGTTTTATCAAATCTTAAAGATTCCTGAAGAAACCTATTTTCTGACTCCATTCATCATCTATTTTCCTGCTTTGAGTGAGCAGTTCACTGTTTCAAAACAAAAATAATTCTCACCTATAACAAAAACTTAGCTTATCTGCTTTTTTGAAACTAAACAAGTCTAAAGTGCAAGTAGGCATGAGTCAGGAATTAAACAGGAAAACCTGTAACAGACAAACTGGAAGGTGTGATTAGGGAAGAAGGATGAGTACACTCCTTTAACCGTTCAGCACCAAATATTATATCCAATGCCAACCAATTTCCATGAGTCTAAGTCAATCAGTTGCCTGATAATTAGAGATATAAACATGAAGGAAGAGATATAAACAGGAAGGAAGTTCACATTATTGCAAGAGGAACAGTGTGGCTTATTTATACCAACATTGAATTTCACCTAAGCCATTTTCCCAGTCATTAGGACAAACATTTGACATATGAACTCCTCCTCTGTATCTTCACATGCCATGAAGAAACTCAATCAGAAAGTAAACAAACTATTCAGTGAGTGACAGCAGTAATTTGTCTAGGTCCTCAGGTCATTCTGTCTATAGTAATATGGACTGTTGAGTTTCCCCATCAGACCACTTAACAATTTTAACATGGGAAAATTGCAAAACTTACTTGAACCTCAAAATTTTAATTAAATGCAAATGTTAAATTTTGTGATTTCTTACTAGTATCATTATAATATTCTTATTTTGAATTATTATTATTATATTACATTCCTACCTTGTAAAGGAAGTCCATCATTGCATTATTAGATTAAATAATTCTGTTCTATTACTTCTATCCATTCATATTACAGGTGACTTTCAAGTGGGCTACAGAGTTATATAACAGGTAACCTAGTTTGTCTTTGGTTAAATTTTTAAAGTCACAAATAAAAATAGTGACTTATATAGCAAGTATAATAGCTTTTGTCTGCTAATCAACAGCCCCTTATCACTTAATCCCTGGATTTTCTTGGTGAAGTAACAAGAACTTTCCCTGAATAACTGCATGCCCTCAGTTATTCAAAGTGAAGCAAATTGAGCAGGAACCCAGTCACTGAAAGCACTGAACCTGGCATAGATCAGGAAGCCAAAAGCAGGGTGGGTAGAGATGCTAGCAGGATGATAGAAATTAGACCAAAACATAATTGAAATAGACAGCAGTGGGCATTGGCAAAAGAGGGAGATTTCAGAAGGAGCGGAATTTGATGGAAAATTAAACTTAGCAAGAAAGAAATTAGAACCCCAGATAGAGTAGATCATAATCAAAGCTTTTAACTACTATTAGCAGATGTTAGTAAGTTCCCTGCAATTCCACTGAGACCATTGTAGTGGACACCTTCCAATGTCCAACCTATGCCTGTTCTTTTGAAGAAAGGTCCATAGTGTGCAAGCCCTTCTCCATATATTGGCACATGACCCCAGGTCAGGAGAAAATTATATTTCTCTGCTAATAGTTATTGGTTCAGGGAATGACATGTGACCAGAGCCAGGCCTATGAAAAATCCCATAAAAAATGTTTGCCTAAGTTGCTGGATGTGGGCAATGACCAAGTGTAGATTTTCTGAGTGCTGAGATACATGTCATTCTGAACTGTTGATGAGTAAAAACTAGTTTAAAAATTAAACCAATGGATGAGAAAGAGGGAGAGGAACTTATATTTAAAAATTCCCCCCTCCTTTTTTTTTTTTTTTTTTTTTTTGCTTCCATAAATTTCAGCTGAGTTTTTGTCACTTGCAACTGAAAATGTTTTGTACATTCCCTGAATGAATGATGGGCCCAGGGACTTTATAACTGAACATATATTTGTATGTTTTCTATAAACCTAAGCCTCATTATTTGGTTCTCTGCAGGCTTTTTCCTCTCTTCTGTTCACAGTATCTTCTTTTTGAAAGCACTGTGCCTAAATACAGCAACCTAGTTTCACCAGGTAAATCTGTTGTTATCTGCCATGACCCCCAAATTCCTTTTTGTTTAAAATCTCAACCAGTTCATTTTAGTGCTTTTGAAGTCCAATCCCACTTTCCATCATCAACTGCAATCCATCCTACCCAAAGAATATGAAGCTACTCTTTCTCTACTCAGAATTTTCTCAGGCTTCTCTGCCTTCTCTCACCTTTAATTCCGTTCTGATATATTCTACCAAAGTACAATCTTGTTGATTCACCTCTGAAATCCTCCTTCTGCATAGCTCAGTTAGATTCTAGGGTTGGCCTTATTTCTTATTACTTCTTTTCAGTCTGTAGCCAAGTGACTTCCAGCATATTTTTGCCCAGACTTCCAGGGCCTGGCCCAGTGCTGTGCTAGCACAACGTTCACCACAGACTCTCCAGGAAAAAAGACCTGTTTTGCAGCATTTGCTGATTTTCATACTGCAAATAATTCCACTGCAGCCAATTCCAAGCTGACAACATGATGTCACCGAATACAGAGTCAGGAAGAGATGTGCACCATCTGTTCTGCCTCCAGCTCCAGCCCAGCCACTGTCCTGGGCCCTGCATTATTTAGGAGGAGGCTGGATATAAGAAGAGGGGATTGGTACAACAACTAAAGAATCTTAACCAGGTTATGTATTTTATATTAGAAACTTCTAACATTTTTTTTCTGGTTATCACCCACACAGTTTTAATCCTTCATTGGGTCCATCTGTCTCTCTACCTACCAAGAAGAGAGAAGAGATGAGGACAGAAGAGAGGCTTCTTGTTTAATGTTATTTAAAAAACAATTATAATAAAATCTATTATGATACATTCATGAAAAAAGTGGTAGATAAGTAGAAATGTCATTTTTTATTTACTAATAAATAGCAGTTCTCTATTTAAGGTAACAGCTGAAGACCATTTGCATTTCTACTGGACTCTGTAATCTATGCAGAATGTTTCTGACATAGCCTTTTCCTCCTCTTTGAAATGCTTGATTCCCAGTGAGTTATATATTTAGCTATCCACCTGTTATTTATTATTTTTGTTTACATAAAACCATAAGTGCACAGAACACATAAAAGGCCCCATAAAGATGAGTTTTCTAATCCAATTAGGAATACAATACCTTGGGCAACAGACAAAATGTGCAAAGAGATGGAAATATTTTTATAGCACAGATCAGAAAAGAGTTTCATAAAAGAAGTAGAAAAGAAGCATAAATAGAAGAGAGTACATGGTTTGGGAACACAGGATGTGGGAATATGTAATTACATCATTTAAAATATAAATTAACAGCATTAAATAAAATAAAAGTGGTACTCAATAAAAATTCTTTAAAGATATACAAGAAGGAAGTGAAATGGACAAAAAAGGCACTGGAATCATCAATCTAAGAGCTTCATAAAAATGCATCATAACAAATAGCAAACCAGTGCAGTCTAAGAGACAAGAGACAGACTGCTAGGATGAAAACTACAGGGAAAAGAATATAACTATACACATCTATTGGAAGGGAGATCTGTGGATTAGAAGAGATAAAGGCAAAATTTCTCAATTTTAAATTTACAGTTGAGGTTCAATACTGGAAGAATATGTAGCAGCTTTCTGAACCTAATCACTTGAAAAACGATGTTTAGTCAGTGAAACCTCAACGACCTTTACTCATTTGACAAATTTTTATATTAATATTGTCAAGGTACAATAATAGGTCTGGGAGGAAGTGAGGGCAACAAATATTTCTTTCTTTCCTTTTTTTTAGAGAGAGAGAGAGAGAATTTTTAAAAATATTTTTTAGTTTTTCGGTGGACACAACATCTTTATTTTTATGTGGTGCTGAGGATTGAACCCAGCACCCCGCGCATTCCAGGCAAGCGCGCTACTGCTTGAGGCACATCCCCACCCCAACAAATATTTCTTGACTTCCCACTAGGGCATGGAGACTGACACAACGAGATTTACCCCTCATTGTGATCTGAATAGGTCAATTTTAATATTCTAATTTTTGGTTAAGGAAACTGTTGCTCAATCAGGTGTGGTAGTTCAAGCCTTGTAATCCCAATAGCTCAGGAAGCTGAGGTAGGAGGATTGAAAGTTCAAAGTCAGCCTCAGCAATTTAGCAAGACTCTGTCTTAAAATAAAAATAAATAAAAAAAAAATTTAAAAAGTTCTGGGGATGTAGTTCAGTGGTTAACTGTCCCTGTGTTGAATCCCTAATACCAACAAACACACAAACAGAAATATATTGCTCAAAATAGAAAACAATGAAGATTCAGATATTTGTGACTCTGAGGAGCACTTTGCAATACAGGAATAGACTCTCGGGTTGTCCTTTTTATGGGGAAAAAAAAAAGAGATCCTTAGACTGGAAGTGAAGCCATGGCTCTTGCTGAGAAGAAAACAGACTTCTGTTTTTAGTTTCCTAATTGCCAAGACTGCTTTGCTATGATGTAGCCTAATGGCTTGAGCTTTAAGTCAACAGGAAATGATCATATCTATATCTCGGCAAGGATGATTTTCTACACAGCTTGCATTACTACCCTCATAGTTCTGATTGTGGGAAAGCTTTATGTACTACAATAGTGAAGAAGAAGATGTTGATACAAATTACTCATCTAGGATTTTTTCCTTGCTTTTGTGCTCTTCTGACATTTAATATATTATTAGCTCATTTAATACTTTATATTCCAACCTCATCCCTTAATATAGGCTACTTTCCAAGTATGATTTGAATCACAAGCCTCTCTGTGCCACCGCCTCTTAGTCCAGTTCATCCTGCACGTTGTTTTTACATGAATCCTTCTAAACTACCATTGTGAACACCTATTTTCTCTCCAAAAGTCTGTAAAGTAATGCAAAAATTCTTTAGTTTAGGAAGGAAAGACACCAGAAACTAGTCAGAATTTATCTTTTTAACTAAGGTTCTTGCTACTATGGTTCTTATCATTTTTTTGTAAGCACAGTGAATTATATCATTAAATAGTTTACTATCTTCACATGAAAAATTAAGATCCAGAAGGCAGAAATGTTGCCTTTCTCATTTCCCTGTGTCTAACAGAGCTCTAGATAAAAGACAAGCACTGAGTAAATAATTTTGGTTAAATGTCCAACAAAATTAGTGGCCTAGTGTATTCGTGGTTTTGGTGTATGCCCATTGTTCCATGAATAATTCTCCAACTATTTCAACCCAGAAGAATGTCATTTATCCTTGTGAAAATGTTATCATCCATTGTCTACTTTCCAAAATGGACTTTTTTTCTTCTACTACTTGTCACTGACCTCACCTTTTAACTGCTGAAGAATATATTTTTTATCTATTTGCCTCCATATTTTTATTAATTTGTTCATTTCTCAACTGAATTGTGAATCTTTCAAAGGCATGCTTCACATTTATGTGCCCTTCTGTAGAGTCTACCACAGTGACATATACTAGGTGCTCAGGAGTATTTTTGATGATACAGCTTTACACCCACTGAACATTGTACCATTAATTTTTCGAATATCCACTCAAAAATTACTTACTTATCCTTGCTTTTTATCTGGTGCTCTTCTAGGCACTGTAGAACAAGAAGGACAAAATGTTTGCCTTCTCTTCTGGATCTTATTTTACCATGTGAAGACAGTCAGCAAATTAAATAAAATAGTTTTGATACAATAATGTCATACATTGTGCTTACACAAGTGATGAGGATCATAGGACCATAAAAATTGCACAATAACCTGGATAGAGTGGTGCATACCTGTAAACCCAGAGGCTCGGGAGGCTGAGGCAGGTGGACTGTGACTTCAAAGCCAGCCTCAGCAACAGCAAGGTGCTAAGCATCTCAGTGAGACCCTATCTCTAAATAAGATACAAAATAGGACTGGGGATTCGGCTCAGTGATCCAGTAACCCCGAGTTCAATTCCTAGCACCAAAAAAAAAAAAAAAAAAAAAAAAAAAAAAAAAAATTCACAATAAAGTTGGGGAGGAGGAAGGAGAGAGATGCATGAGAATTCATGAGGAATTAGACTAAATCTGTGCTCAAGAGAAGTTGATTGGAGACATTACCACTAAGCCAACACCTCTCTGTGTTATGTAAGAGCAACAGTAAAAAGGAACAATAAACCTATCATTTTTAAAAAGTAACTGTGTTTAACTACGTATTTGAAAATATACCACAACAGGGGCAAATATAGAAGCAAGGAACAGTTAGAAAGCTATTTACTAAAATCTAGGCTGAAAATAATTGTGCAATTATGGTTGCATTTTAAGAGTTGGTGGATTGGCTTATATGATACAGTGAGGTTACATATTTGGAAGTAGAACTGATCAAAGAATCTCATGTTATGGATCAGATATAGTAAATGGCATTTTTGGACTTTTACTCAAATACAAATTCAAGTGAAATTCTCTAAAACACATTGGATTTTCCTTTTTCCCAATTATAGTTAGCTAGATAGTATTAAGTAAAGACAAATCCTAGTAAAATTTTTGCTTTTTATTTTGGTACTTTGGATTGAATCTAAGGACGCTTTACCACTGAGTTACATCATTAGTTTTTTTCTTTTGACATAGGGTCTTGCTAAATTTCAGAGGACCTAGCTAAATTGTGAGGCTGGTCTTGAATTTGCTATCCTCCTGTCTCAGCCTCTCTGTGTCTAATGAATGCCCCACCATGCCAGGCTAAAACCCAATGAATTTGTTTTGCTACAGTGTTCAAAACCTACTTTGCATCTACTTTGGAGTTGAGCACATCACGAATGCTGAAGAAGTTCTTTACCTTTATTGTGCAAATCACCTGAAAAACTTGTCAGAATACTTACTGATTCAGTAGGTATGGGATGACCTGGAATTCTTCATTCAAATTCTATGAAATGTCAAAACTGTCTTGACAATCACCTTTATGTAGCAAAGTTTTATAATGTTTAGATTGATTAGTTCCTTGGTTAACTAATTAAACAAAGGAAAGTTAATATTTTCCTCAGCTAATATCCATTTTGATCAATTTATTTAAAGTATCAATGCTTACAGATAGATACTTAACATACTTATTTCTTATGTGGGCAAGTTGATCCAGAAGTACATAACATGAGCATTATAGTTTTCTGGGTTAGAAGCATTGGATAGAATAAATTGAAGTAGTATTCTTATTGGCACTACTGAATATAGTTTTTAGTAGTATTCTGCAACTGTGGTTTCTGACTAATAGAAAGTATGGGATGACAGCATTCTTTTCTATGCCTACAGTAGCACCTGGGGGTTTATGTAATATACAGACAGCTATGTCCCACCCCTTGGAAATGCAGCAAATGATCTGGTATCTCTGTTTTTCAAAAATTAGTCAAGCAATTCTAGTTGTTTAGCTGTGTTTGGGAGTCATTTGTATAGCTAACTAAGTAAGCTGTAATTATTATAATAATATCATGAATCTAAGATCAATGACATTAATAGAATTGGCTTAGGATGAATTAAGAGAATTAGATTTTTTAAAATGAAGACTACTTAATTATTTCTAAAATATATTCTATAAATTAAATCCTAAATGTAGCCTCTGAGGTTATATATATATATATATATATATATATATATATATATATATATACATACACACACACATATATGTGTATATACACATATATATGTATGCAGCTATTTTAAAGTTTATAAGAATATAAATGGTGCTTACCAATTAATGGCATCTGCTAGTTACAGAAAATAAACATTTCCACTTTATATAAGTCTGATAAATTAAAATATACTTGCTTAGAAAAGAAATATATAAAATATAATTGTTGCAGCAATAACTCTTTAATCTGTTATAACTTGCATACTCTTTAAAGAATTAAATAGGCTTCCTAAAAATGTCTGTGTGCTATTGTATTTATACATATTTACATACATAAAACTAAAGATGCATTCACGTGTACTACTTCATAGAAAAATACATATTTTGTCATGTATTACTCATAAGGAATATATTAGAGTAGATTGGAGATAGTAGGTTTTCTCATAAGCTAATTGATTTCTCCAAGTGTTTTAACTGAGGACAGATGAGAGAAACTTCATTATAATGTCAATCACCATCTTGAATAATTTTCTTAAGAATTTCATATTGTATATAAATGCCAAACATATTTTTCAAGGTCATTATCCTATCAATTTAAATCCTGAGCATTTTTCAGTATACTCTAGATATGATTCATTCAAGTTGTTTTAGGGGTAGCACATGTTTATCTAAAACTGTGTTCAGGGAAACTTAAGAGATTTATTAGCTTCTTAACCATCTTTTCCTGCTGTCTTAAAGACCAGAAAGTTCTGTTTATTCCTAAGTATGTTATTAACTGAAAAAAAAAGTTGATCATATTCCAATCCTGAACCAGTTCCTCTACTTTGAGCCCTAGAGGAGTCTGTGGGATAACATGCTTCAGAGCATCTCCAAATGCTCTAGCGGCTATGATCTTGGAGGCCTTTTCCTTCCAGCTACGTCATAGCTACGTGCACTAGCCCTGGTACAGCGAAATGACTGTCTAGTCCTGATAAGAGTTAATTGTAAAGGTGAGTTATTTGGAAAATCTTTTCTAGCTTTAAATGTCATCTAGCAGTTTTGGATGAGAAATGTAATTTTTTAATTAAAAATAAAATAAAATTCACGTATGTTGAAGTATTATAAAAGATCGGTTTCCTCCTTAGCAGAATGCAGGCTCTGGCAGAAATATAGTTTCAGGTGTGGGTGTAGGAGGGAACCAAACTTGGATTAAACAGGATTTTATCTTCCTGGGGTGGGCTGCCAGTTAAATATCTGCAAATAGCAATGTCATAAAGCATGGTTTGAGAGGAAGACCATGTGCTTTCTACAGCAGCAATTGAGAGAAAAACAACAAAATTACAAGGAGTCTACATTAAAAAAAACAAAAAGCAAGCTTTCTCCTTTCCTCATCCACCTTAAAAGTCTTGCAAAAAAAATGCCTTTAAAAATATGCTTTGTGCAATAACTTAAAGATCAGAGCACAACAGCAGGGATCTTAAAATTTCCAAGAGTGCCTGCTTGGTGAACTCTGCTATCTGGGTACTAAGATATAAAGGTTAATTAAAGAAAAGACAAGTTCTCTGCTTCCCCAACGTGGCTAAGGAAGACACATTAGCAAAGCCACATACAAAGCTGAACAGCAATTAAAGAGAATCAAAAAAACAGACACACAGAATGGAAGCTTTGGCAGACCAAAAGACAGACTCCACCACAGCATCCGTTTTTATGTTACCAACATTTAAAAACCTTACCTTTCTGATTGTTGCTTCTTTATTCACCAACTTACCCTTCCTCCCTCCCCCATCTCCCACATAATGTGGGTTTTATGGGGAAATTGAAGAGGGAATAGTTTAAAGGAAGTTGTCCCAAGTGACAGAGGGGAAATGGCCATGTCAAAATAACTGTGAACAATATTAGGAGTTAAAGAAAATCAGAAAAATAGAAATAGTTTGTATGTTAAGAAATTGAGATCAAAAGAGGGGGGCAATTTATGAAATTCCTGGCATTGTTTACTCACTTATCGTTTTAGCAAACTAGTCAATAGTCCTCTTGGGGCTTCATCTAAGTCCATCATACTTTTAGTTCTATAATTCAGTAAACTTCCTATTTATTTGTTGTTCTATTTTTCATAATATGCTACCCAAGCTAAATTTTTCTTTTCTTTTTTTTCTCTCTCATCTTGTCAGTATTTTTTTAAAACTCCCCTGAGTCATTTTTAACATACAGTTAGGAATTTTTCCAGCCACTTGAAAATTCCATACTCTTTTCCTGCCATTTAAAATACAGTATTACAGTAAATTATTGCTACTGGGAAGAACATTCTGACTTGATCAGTGCAACTATGGTGTAAAGTGTGATAGACAGAATTCAAACACTAAGAGGACAGTCTTTAGTTTTCATATACCAATCTTGAAGGATAAGGAGTAGACTAACTGTATTTAAATTAAGACATCAGAAATGTATTTGTATATATTTGATATTACTAATTTGCTAACTATGACAATTTCACACAGAAATCCTTTTGTTGGAAACTGAATTTTCGTGTAATAATTAGCTGGGGAATATTACCCCAAACAGGTGTCTGTAGCCTGTCAAAGTCAGAACAGGTGATTTAGAATTAGCGTATTAAAAGAACTGTGAATTAGCGAAGCAAAAACGTGTTAATTTCTTGTTCCATCTGTTAATATGAATTCACTGCCAAATATTTTACTTTGTAGAACTGTGCTGGGATTGGCAAGAACATACACTATAAAAAAAGTTTAAAGGCCTGAATGTTTAAAAATCATGACATACGTTACTGCAAAAATAACTTCTACATTTTTGAGCACGCTTTTTTTTTCTTTTTTATCTTTGAAAAAAATAACTGCAGAGATTGCCATATAATATAAGAAAGTTAACTAAAGAAAACATACGATCAAATGTTAGACCTTTAAAACAAAAAATTGGAAGAAAATGTTTTTCAAGAATGTTTGATTATAAATGGAGACTAATTCTTCAGTGCTACTTCTCAAATGTATTTTAGAACTATTCTGAGTTGCTGAAAGACATAGAGAAAAATATCTGTTGCTACCATGCAGTTCATATCCAATAATACCCTCTTATACAGAGATGCCATTATAGAAAGAGAGATCACCGATTTTTTTTCCCCTATCCAAATACTGTAATCCTTTAAAGGATTATGGTGCAATTTAGGTCACTAAACCACAATCTTTGTATAATTCCTAAATCTATTGTTCATTAGCTTAGTTTTGGTTCTTCCTCCAAATCTTACTTGCATGGATAAAATCAAAACACATTAGACCCTTTACTCCATATAAATGTGTGTAATTGTGTATGTCAGTGGCTGTATTGCAAGGTAAAAAGTCAGGAAAGAGGAAATGCCCATATTAAAATGTAAACAATTCTTGGAACATATAAAGGAACTTGGCCTACCACTGGACACATTTTTATTTTGGATATCTTATGAGAATTTAGGGCAAATGAACTGTTGAACCAGTATACCATCTTTGTATCTTTCCTTTGCAGGCAAATCTGTGGAAAAGAAAGGAATTTGAAGTGAATTGAAATTTGTGAGCTTAGACATATGCTAGGAGTACAGTTAACTTGAGTTACTTTTTCCATGCTGCTGAATTGGGTCCTGAATGAGGCAGTTTTGTGACTTAAACAGATTTCACTAATTTTCCTTCCTTGCACATTTAAAAAACAAACCACACTCTCCCATATTGCTGTTTGGGTTTTAACGGAGCTAAGGCATGCACACCCAATTACTATAAGCACTTTAAGTAAAGCTTAAAGATATGCAGCATGTTCTTAACTGCAAATGATATGATAGGTAGTGTCTTTCCTCTCTAGTTTTATGTCACATCCAAGAGATTAATCCTCTCATGAATCATCCATAATGACTAGAATAATTTGGAGAACTGAATGAAATTTTTCAAATTATTTATATCATGAACTCACAAGAATATGAATGGTGGGTTATGCAAATTCAAAACATGCTTACAAAAGCAAAATACAAAAAAAAAAGAAAGAAAGAAAAAAAAGAAAAGGGGGGGCAGGGAATCAGAGTTCAGTCTGTATTCCTAAAACTGGTCATCTTTGAATTGACACATTGTGTCCAAATAACTTGACTTGCCAGTAATCCTTTTTACAGGTTAGAAACAGTTAAGGAAAAATGCTATTGTTTCTAACATTTACAAGGAAAAATCATGATCTCTTGTATAGGTTAGAGCAAAAATACAAAATTATCTAAGAATATGAGATGCTCATATTATGTTCATAATCATATGTTAAGAAAGAACATCTTTAAAAATAGAAATTTGTTTTCCTATTTGAAACAAATAGACTGAACATAAATTTTATAATTTTTCCTAAACATGATCTCAGACAAAAGACAATATTCTCTTTGTCATCATATTTAAGAAATATGGTGTATTTTACAGTAATCATTGATGAAATAGTCCCAAAGTTCTATATTGTCAGCCTAAAAGTTCATATAAAGCCCTACAATACATAAAACATTTTATGGAGTTTTAAATTATACAGTACATCAAAGTTTTAGTTGACTTATCTGAAAAGACATTTTTGGTATGTAAATAAAAATGCAAAGAGAAGAACCTGTCAGAAAGTAAATAAAGTATGTAAATTAAATAAAAGGTAAGGCAGCTACACTTTTTATATAAATAACTGTGTTAACAGAGCTTTATGCATATTACAATATTTTCAGATGCATAGCTTTTGCAAAAGTAAATTCATTGCTCCTCTCCAAAGAATGGATTAAAACAATTTATTTTATAAAATTTGGATAGATAGGATAAGAAATGTAATAGCCATCCATGGAAAATAAATATAAAAATTATTCAAGCTCCATCTACTTTATGTTAGTAATGAGATGCACTTCATTCAAATTCCTTTCAATTGAAACAGTGCTGAGGAAGCAAAAACATGATTCTGTAGGAAATGATTTCTAATCTTCATGATAACATACCGATATAATACAATTATTTACAATTGACTAAGAGTTAATTTCAATAGTATAACATCTTTCTTGCAAAAATGTCAGCTTTTATTGATGAAACAAACTAAGAATAAAACATTTTTACTTGTAGTATTACAGTGCTGTTTTTCATTCTGTTAACCAAAACAACACAGTAATACTGTAAACAAAAAAATAACATCAGATTGCTTGTGTTTGCATGATTTTATCAAGAACCATAAGCAATGCAATGAAGTACATTAGCTATAATTTTGGAAAACACTCAATTCCTTTAAAGTATAGTCACACTTTATTCAAAGTAAGATGTGACCATTGAGCTAACTCTGTTAATTATCAATTATGCCACAAAAGAACATAGTATTGATGATTTAAAATGACTGATTTCACACATTTATTCAAGGTGTAAATACTTGACTTACAATCAGAGTAAATACTCTACAAGAGACAATTCTGTCTTTCTACCTAATCTATTTATTATCTATCCACATACATACACAAACACCCTGGTTCATTCATACCCCAGTGTTTCTCAAATGGAATCTAAATCTTTGGAAAAAATTTGTTGTCACAGCTTTCAGAGGCAGTGCCAATAGCATCTAGTGGGTAGAAGTAAATGATGCTGTTAAGTATCCTAAAATACACAGGACAGGCTACCCCCCTTCCCCTTCCACATACACACAAAGAAAGAATTATCTGATCTGAAAGAGTTTGTGTACCTACACTGATAGCTTAATATGTGACCAGAGCTTTTATTGATACCATTTGCCCTCTTTAAATTGAGAAATATGTTTCTATTTACTAGCAGTCCTTAACTACCAAACTGCTTAAATCAGATGATTTTTACCTTAGAGGAGCAGAACTCATCCTACTCACATTTATGGAGTGTATCCTCTAGACCAGGGTTTACTATAGGAATGGTTCTAGAACAAGTTGGCACTAGTCTAGTTCATTCTCGTCACTTAACATGTTGGTAAATAATTGCCTACATAAGTAAAGTGATTTGTCTGTGCTCACTTTGCTGTGGCTGGGTGTGTGAATGGGATTTTCTGACTCCGAGACTTCATTCAAATCTTTGTTATATCAGAACTTCTGCTTTCAGCAAGCCAAGAACTGGGATTGGCCTCTGTATGATGCTTTCATTGCATGTGTGTGAATTCCTACTTATTGGATAAAATTCTTAACTTGCTTTGACTGCTTTGAATAGGATCTTTCTCATTAAGTTTTAAGAAATGAGGATAGACTATGAAGGAAAAAAATTGATTTCATTGTTGTCATGCTCTCGTTTTTCCATTAGGCACTCTTAATAGCAACTAAAACAATAAAATTTTATTTTAAAATGCTCTAACATATAAACAAAAGTAGGATATAATATTATCAGAATAAAGTTCATTAAAAAAATTTTACTTCCTAAAAGGTATGCTTTCCTTCCTTTTTTTCTTGGCCACCAGGAAGGTCACAAATACAAATTTAACAAGCAGGGAAGACACCAGTCCTTATGTTTAATACACTTTTTAATTCATCATTTTCCCTTGATTTCCTATACTTTTAAAGAAATAGGTACATGTAGAGAAATAAAGAAGAATTATTTTCTGTTTTCCTAGAAAGTTCTCTGAATAGTATCATGGAATAATATCATAAATGGTTTTAAAACTGATGAACATGCACCTTCTCTCATGAGTTAATCAATGATTTTGTACAAATTTCCTATTTGTGTCAATTAGTTTTTCATTGATGTGACCAAAACACCTGATGAGAACAACTTAAAAGGATAAAAAGTTTCATTTGGGGCTCACAATTTCAGAGGTTTCAGTTCATGGTCAGCTAACTTGCTCTTGGCCTGAGGTGAGCATGCCCAGAAGGGCAGAAGAGTGTGGAGAAGGAAAGATGCCCACCCAAGGCCACTGGGAAACAGAGAGGACAAGCAAGGAACCAGGGAAAAATATAACCCCCGAAGGCATGCTCCAGGTGACCTTAATTCCTTCAGCCACACCCTACCTATCTACAGTTATTGCTCAGTACAATAGTCCTTTCAAATTATTAATCCACTGATTATCTTATAGCTCTCATAATCTAATAATTTTACATTCAACCATTGTTACATTGTCTCTTGAGCTTTGTGGGAATAACTTTCATTTGTGACATGCTAACAGGAATGCTTGTTTTGATCATATTCTTACTTAAAACTATCTAGCAAGCCATTGTCAATATAAAGATTTATAATTATGATAGTTATAATAGCTCTTGTATGTGCTGGACACTTTGTAATGTGCTTTGTGTGTATGCATGTTTTCTTATCAACTCAATTCTGCAAACTGGATTCAATTAACATTCCCTTATAAATAACCGCCCCCCCAAAAGAAGGTCAGTACCTTGCCTCCTATTATCCAGGGAGTTAATAGCCTACCTACAGATCCCACATAGATCTGTCTGACTGCAAAGTTCTTGCTTGTTTTCACTTGGTTTATTCTCCCTAATGCATGAAAAAGTTGAAAATTTTTCATAGAGTATGAGATAAAATTTTAAGATAGACTCTTGAACACTGATTGATTCCATTCCCTTTCTGACACTTTCTCCACTCTCCCCACCACCATCTATATCATAACCTAGCAGCACAGTACATCATTTGGAACATTCAAAATAGATTAAAGTTGCTCACAGTTAAGATTTATTAATCGTCTGTTCTCAAACAATACTTAAGTATACCTGTTAGAGAGCAGCATTGTGAATTATGTTACTGTCAATCAAAAAAGCCTTAAAACTGTGTATACTATTTCATGTTCATGAAAAACTAAAATTGTTAAGTTTTTTAAACAAATATAAGAATTCATAAATAAATTCAGTTATACCTTATTTAATTATAACTGATTATAGAATGATATCACAGAAAAAATTATTCATCATTTTATGATATAGAGCTACCTGTTTTACCAGCCTATTAAGACCCCACAATGCTTGAAGGTAAACTGGATAGACTTGAAACAAATTTTCAAATTGAAAAAAATATGCAGTACATATTTGAATTTTTTCTTGGATGGATGACAGGCATAGGTTTTCTTTCACCCTGACAAAATCTATCACCTCCCTCCAGACCAACCTCTTTTCTTCCTCATTCAGTTTGTAAGATAGAGCAGGAGATTCTAATAAGAATGCACTGCACCACGATAGTTCAATTGCATTGTTTGGGGGAGGTACTGAGAATTGAACTCAGGGTGCTGTGAATATGTTGAAGTATCACTCTTGTGGTTATTGAGGGGATCTTGAAGATGTAATTAATAAGATTCCAAATGCATTACATTTGAGTTAAGCAGAAGGTTGATTATCTTGCATGGGCCACAGCTCACCAAGTGCACCCTTAAAAAGATGATCAGGCCTTCCCTGAAAGGAAAGACTGGAAACAGAAGCCATAATCTGCCAGTGGCCTTGAAGTAGGCAAACAGCCATGCTATGAACTGCCTAGGACCTAGGGCCTCAGTATACAACCATAAGGAGTTTCGTTTGCCTGACATCCAGTAATCTTGGAAGAAGATCCAAAGCTTCAGAGCAGACCACAGTCCCACTGTCACCTTGATAGCAGCCTTGAGGACCCAACTGGGCTGCCCAGAGCCCTGGCCATGAAAACTGAGAAATCACATGTGTTGTTTTAAATTTGTACTGATTTGTTACACAGCAAAAGAAAACTAAAATAAGAGATCAGCAAGTTGGTGGGATATTGGCACAAGGGTAAGAAAAGTGTGATGAAAAAGACTATCCGAGGGCTGCTCCCACTCAGGAAAATGAATTTCTGTTTCTACTGAGGAGTTGGTAGAATTGAATTGAGGCCGAGATTCAATATCTAGGTCCAACTTGCCCAAGCACAGTGCTGGCTCTATCCAGGCTCCTCACACTTGTCCTCAATCCTGCTTTTAAATAATGTCAATGAGGACCAGTTTCTTAGAGTGTTTGCTAGTCACTAGATATGGTGCAAGGCAATGTACATACATTATCTGTAACCACCTGACATGATTATTAGATATTCAGTGATATAATTGATGATATTATGGATTAAATGTGTCCATTTTCAAACAGTTTCTAAGAATTACAGCCAAGATTCAAATAGATAAAACCAATTCTAAATCCCATGATCTGAGCATTTGGCAGTATTTCCTTGTCTTTAAACAGGCAGCAGTCCCTCCTCCCCACCTTCTCTGATTGGGCCCTGTGATATCACTATTCTCTTTAATCCCTTCTATAACTCTCAGAAAGATTTTTTCTATGTCTTCCTCACATTTCAGTAAAGATATTGAGGCAATTTCTAACAGCAACATAGTGTTTTCATTTGAATAAAAGTCGCATATCCTTACATAAGAAATTCACAGTGTGCCCAATAATGTTCCTGAGATTGTTCCAACAGTTTTTAATGAAATGATGGCAAAACAGGTGTTTGAAAAAAATTATTTTTCCCAAAATTAAAAAAAAAAATTTGGTTAGAAATTGATTCTAGGTATCTCGCAAACTGTGTTTTTCTAATAAAACAAATTATTTGTAAGATGCACAGTACACTTATTTACAGAATATCTTAAAAGAATATAGTATCAAGTAGTTTTTTTTTTTTGATTGGCATACTCTTGGCACTCAATGGTATTTATATATTTTAAATTACCCTTAATTTGTTTATAACAGTTGCTCAAATTCCATTTGTGTAGAAGGACAATTTTTCCCTAAAGCACTGACATTCTACTACTTGCTTCATATTAGAAATTTATTTTTTCCTAAGAGTCCACTGACAATTGAAATACTGGGGAAAAAAACATTGGTTGTGTCTCAAGTTAGCTATATCTAAATTATTGGAGTTTTATAATTTTCCCACTATTGTATTTAGCTTTGATTTGGGAATTGCCATGTTTAGTAAAGATTTAGGAGGGCTACTATTTGGTCATTCTCAATCTACAGAATTAGCAATTTCATATGGTTCAAACAGGACTCAAATTATCACTCACAGGTATCCATAAAATTCAATTACCCTTCTTTAAGATTAAACATAATTTTAACCCAATCTGCTTGAAAGAGTTAAATAGACAAGCTAGAAATAGGAAAGTGATTCTATCATCCAGTGATGAACATATTTACCTTATAGTTTTATACTTATTTATAAAGAACTAGTTTGATTATATTTATGCTTAGGGATATAAGCCATTACATTTATCCCCAACCATTACAAAATCAATGTTAGTTTATAAAACCACAAGAGTTTGTGTTCAAGCTCATGATTTATTCCATTGAATATTTTTTCTTTGATAATAGTGTAATTTTTTGTAGAAAACTGGACTATCCATTTTGAATTGAAATGAAAGGGAGAGATAAGCATATATAATACTTAAGTTCAGATATCTTCTGGGAAAGGACAGGTTATATTACCACCTGAGAGAATTTAGACTTATCTGTGAGCTGGAGCATCTTCCAGGCAACTTTTTTTTTTGTCACAAAAATCATAGAATAGAATCACTTCCCAAATTCCATATTATCTGTGCCACAAAGTTAAATAAGCATTTTCACCAGAAATGCAGATTTTTCAGCCCAGAATTTCACACCACATTGGACTGAAATTTTCAAAAAGAATATAAAGTGTCAGAATTATTTTTAGTCAGAGCAAGAAGTATTATTTATACCTTGCTATAGTTTTTTTATGTGAAAGTTTAACAAAAAATTAACTTGGAAGTAAAAGTAAAATCTGAATGTCAGTTGCATTAAAGGTCCTCTTTAGCAACATATTGTAAGGGCAGTGATAGTGGTACTGATCATGGTAAAGGTGATATTTAAATGCAGACTCACATACAAGAAATGAGGAAGAATTTAATGAATATAGAACTCTGAGAATGCTATCTATAGGCACCTGACCTTCATCAACTCAGGTGGTCATTTCAACATACCTATATAGGAGAAGGTATTGTGTCTATTTTGCAGGTGAAGAAAGAGAGTTAGTGAAATTCAAAATACATCTGAGTTATTGCTTATAGTAAATATCAAAGTCTAAGACCATACATAGACCTTTTCTAGAAAGTTAAGCTCTTAACTCTTCATATGTAAACACCTTGATTGACACTTGATTATATTAACCAATTGGGATCATATTTACCACATGATTTCTTTAAGGAGTAGTCTACCTATCTATCTATCCACTCATCTATCAATCTAACATCTACCTATCTTTATATCTATCCGTATATCTATATGTCTGTATGGATATGTGTGTGTAACATATATAACTTACAAATTCATTGGAATATTGAACCCCGAAGTGATGCTTAATTCACAATAAGACAATTTTGACTTTAAAATTTCCTAAGTCACACACTGTAATATTGTAAGATATTGTAGAAAGTAATGGCAATATCCATCTATCAAGTGATCATAGTTTCCTATGGAGACAATTTTTACATACATAGCTGAAGTTCAACATTGCTTTCTGTATTTGTGCTTTTGTCACCTCTAACAAAGATAAATTGACAAGGCTAAGAAATTTGCTGTTTATTATGCTTTCTTCAAAACATATTATTTTATTATTGTGCAGACATGTAACAACTTTTTGATGATCTAATATTTAATGAGTTGGAAAATAATGCAAATATTACGTCTCTTCATATATATATATATATATATATATATATATATATATATATATATATATATTGTTTTTTCTTGGTGTTTGGTTATTAGATATGTCCCTTCAGAAACACCTCATCAATATTTGCCTCTTAGCATATTTAGAATTTAGTTAAAAATAGTCCAGTTTTTCTAAACACATATTTCAGTAAAACCTATAAGAATAGTCTTAAAGTTCATACTGAGGCCTTCACTCATGGAATTGAGTGTAAGCATTGCACAAACAACTTTAAGGTGTTTGTCTATGTGGTTATTCCATCAACATCATGCTGTGTTGCTATATTTGTAGGATTAATGATTAACTGTTAAGATATAAGTGCCAGAATGATTTATATGTAAGGCACCTGAGAATGCAGCAGTCTCCTTTTCTAAATCATATACAACTGAACTCCATCTCCCATATATCTGGGTTCTAGTCCTCAGAATGGAAGGGGATGAGATGTGTGCTGTTTCTGGGACAAGACTTTTAAGCAGCAGTAGTATGCTGTCTACACTCTGTCCTTGCACCTGCCAGATATGGGGAATAATAATGAGGCTTCAGGAGAAAGGACAGCTACAAGATACAACAGGCCAGATCCCTGCCTAATGGAGAGATGTCTAGCTAAGAACTATAATGTTCATGGGAATGTAATTCAAGATCCAAATGTCTGATTTGGTTAAATAAGTACACATTTCTAGCCCATTTTTATAGGAGGTGGAAACACCAACATGTACACATTGAAAATCTTGCATGAATACCAAAATAAATACTTAATTATAACTTGAGCCCAGTTATAAAATGAAGTATATACAGTTTACCAAAGGCTAATATATGTGAAAATTATTATTACAAAAGGGAGTTAGTTAGGTATTAATCCTGCCTCACTAAGACCACATATGATCCTCTTCTGCTTCATTTTAATTTTTCATGTGCTAAATAAGTGGGCCAAACTGAATAATGCATAGTCATGTACCACAATAGCACAAACAGGCCTTGCCTCTTCTAACTAGGTATTGGGTTAGTAACACTTCTGTAAAAAGTCCCAAGACTTTCTGTCCCAAAGTGCTCAGTCTGTCTCTTAAAGAATATGCTGGATAGTTTGTCTTCATAGAATTCAATATTTTTATCTTTATAATCTCTATCATTTCATTTATAATATATTATTAAATAAAACATACAAAAAAGAAATGCCTTCTTAATACAGGGGTTTTAGATATTTTTTTCTACAGAAGATAAAAAAAGACTTGATTGATTTCTACCTGAAAGATAGCAAACCTTCCTCTAACCCCCACTATTTCTCAACCACCCATTCCAGTATACTTATTTCCAAAATATTCCATGATTATTTTCTAAGTAAAAAAAAAAAAAAAACCAGTTGACCTGTCTTAATTCACTATAATTTTTTTTTTAATTTTCACTACCTATGAGTCACGTGTTCATGAAAAGCACATTTTACCACCGAAGAACTCTTCAGATCCTCATTCTAGGTCTACAAATGTTTATTTTGCACATCATTTTAAGAAAGTTTTCTCAACTTACAGGAAAATACAAAGAGAGAAAATACCACAGAATGAAGTACAAGAAAACGAAGTTGCAGATCCAGAGAAGACTAAGGAGATCTATACAATTTTGGGGAAAATTCATTGTGTAATTCAATTTTCTCACACACCAATATTCATTTAGGGCTGCTCAACAATAATATGTATTTCTAATGAGAGATTATCAGTAGGCATTATGTCAAATTATATATCTACAGGACATGGGAAAGAATGATAAATATTAAGAGGGTTTCCATCCAAAATGTTGAGTATTATTACTTGATGCTTAAAGAAGAAAATCTCAGGCCCTTGGAAGATGTAACCTAAACTAATTTTTCAGAGTCTAAAACTAATTACTCTAGATTCATAGAGAGCATTTGCATGCTTATTTTAATTAGTATGTACTTGTCCAAATATTTCTTACAATGGGTGTGTTGAGTAAAGTTTAATATTTTTTAATCCTAACTTTTAAATTTTGAACTAGAATTTAAGAAAACTAAGTTCTTATTTCTTTTTACAAAAGACTCGTGTTTATATTCTCTCTCTCTCTCTCTCTCTCTCTCTTTTTTTTTTTTTTTTTTTTTTTTTTGATACCAGGGATTGAACCTAGGGGCACTTAACCAGCCCTTATTATATTTTATTTGGAGACAGGGTCTCACTAAGTTGATTATGGCCTCACTAAACTGCTGAGGCTGACTTTGAAGGTGTGATTCTCCTGCCTCAGCCTCCAGGAGAGGTGTGCACAACCATGTCCAGCTGATGCTTATATTTTCTGTTACTTGTTCTTATGATAAAGACAGAGGAAGAAAGGACCCAGTAGAAATGTGACTAGCAAACCAGTGTGGCAAAGTAAAAGCGGTAAAGATTTTAGAAGCTGAGAGAAGTATGTCCCACAAAGGTTTTTGCCATACACAAATTGACCACAAATAAACTTAACTTCCCAACACTTCAATTACCATATCTGTAAAAGGTGAATAAAAATTCTCATGGGAAGAATTTTCCATGTGCCTGTTAAAATAAGGGGTTGAATATAAAAGAAATAAGTGTATCTGCTATATTATTTATTATTTGAATTGTTTTGGTAATTTGACCTACTATATAAATTATTTTAATTTATTCCGAAGAATTGAGGTCCACATAAACTACTGCCACATGAGATAAAAGTCACACATGGGGATTTTATGAACACATTTTCTGATTAAAATTTTACCTAAAAGTAGTAGGAGACTGACATTAATAAGAACACTCAGTTTGTGTGGATTTGCTGAAGTGAGATTCAAATCGATTTAATGAGTTTAAGTTTGAAAAGTACCAACATGTCTTGGAAAATAATTATTAGGAATTTTCTTTATGGCACTAATTTTCCATTCACATGAATGAGGCTTAGTGAAGCTGTCATAATCATCTTGTAATGATACAAGTGGAAATTCTCAGAGATGATGTTATAATGATAAGGTAAAACAAAGTGCTATGAATACTATGGTGTACTAAGAGGATAATAAAGAGTTTCAGTATTATAAGATGCTAACTAGGGATTACATTCATTTGAGGTATAATCCTAACATTACCTTTTTACTAATTCAGCCATGACAAAATTCATAGTGGAAATTGGAATACCAGGTTCTGTATAACATTACATATGTTGATGTGGTATTAAAGGACTGAGTGGGATCTAAATACCTTTTTTTCTTTTATTAGTTGATAAGAGAATACTTGTTAAGAAATCTGAAGATGAGTAAGAGACTCCCACTGGAGACATGATTTCCATATATCCAGCACAATATAATTTAAGAATTAAAATGGTAAACTATAAAGTAATGTAGAGGAATGACCTAAGCAAAAGATAGAAAACCGATTATGATTGTGCATAGTAAGTTTGCCACAAGATTAAATAAGATACTGTATGCAAATCACTTGACCTAGTAATTGGAAGCTTGATTCTCAAACATACTGTTATCTTGTGAATTTTTGTCTGTTTGTTTGTTTTTTGGTACCAGGGATTGAACTCAGAGGCACTCAACCACTGAGCCACATCCCCATCCCTATTTTTTATTTTATTTAGAGATAGGGTCTCACTGCATGAGACCTCACTTTTGAGGTGGTGCCTCACTTTTACTGAGGCTGGTTTTGAACACACAATCCTCCTGCCTTAGCCCCAAGTTGCTGGGATTACAGGTGTGCACTACCATGCCCGGCTGTATTTTTTTATAGTTATTATTTTTTATTGCATATACATGAAATATTCAGACTTTATACTAAGGCTAACTTGGATATAAAACTTCATTAGTAATTGTAGTCATTAGTTGGTGTGGTTTAGGAGACTTGAGGTAAGTTAAAAGGAGACTTGGCCCATTCTCTTTTTTATAATGATTATCAGTGAGACTGATGACAGCTTTTCTCACTGTGTTTCTTAGACTCAGCACAAACAGACTGAAATAGGAGGGTGTAATGATAAGAAAGACACAGTGTCACCAGAAAATGCTTTGAGTTGCTGCTTTTATTAAAAAATAAAACCAGTTTTTCACCCATAGAAAGTAAGGGAGAAGAAGGTAGAAATCATGGTTAAGCAAGTAGAGAAAAATCTGTATAACTGCTGCAAAATCTACCCAGCAGAATTATTAAGAAGGTACCTGCACTGTGGGCTTTGCAGGAGGGGAAGAGTTCCAGAGTCACCTACGGAATACTGTAGACTAAGCACCACAGATGGAGTTCCATGCCCTATGGACCGCATGAGAACTTCTGATCTCTCAACACAAATGATCAATCTTGTAATAATAATAATAATAATAATAATAATAATAATAATAATAATAATATCAATTTAAACAGATTCATTCAATTTTTGGAAAGGCAGTCTGAGATGAGAATTTTTTTCTATCTTTTTCACTTTGGATACTAGCTTTTCATCTATAATATAATTATCCAAATAGAAGAAAGAGAAACACATTAACTAAGAGCAAAGAATATTCCCTGAAAATCAGAACTCTTGAGATCCCCATGTCATAGACCAAAACCCTCTGAGGTTTGGATTTGTTTTTTACTAAAGCCTAACTCTTTATCCAAAAACTTCTAGGAAATTATCTAACTAGATTGCTTCTACCTAGGAAAATACACTCATGGTGGACACACATAGCAACAGTTTAGATTCTGTTATGCTATTGCATTGAAAAGCAACTTCCCAATAGTTATTCACCTTCTACACCACCCCGCAATATGACTATTAAAGCTGTTTTTCTTTCTTGTAAATACAGGTGTCGAATGCTTCAAAAAAGCAGAAGTGCCCTTTCAGCTCTTCTCTGTGCCATTCCTTGTCAATTTCGTGCTGCCCACAGCAACACTATAACTGAAAACAGCAATGATGTCACTGGAAGTGCTCTGTGATTGACAAAGAACAGTAACAGTCAGAGGTGGCTCCTAAGAGAATTCACAACCCACTCAAAGTCCTCCATGGGCTCGTACTTTGATTTGAAGAAGGAATGAAGTATTCTTTGCATGAGAGAGCAGAGATGGGAAGTGATACCTAGGATGGTCAGTTCCTCTAAAGATAGATGCAGGACAGGGTAAACACTGAGATATTACTTAGGTTGTCTGTAAAAAGCTCTGGGGGCCCAAAGATTTAGTCATGGCTGTGAAGGACATTCCTTAGCTGTCATACTTGTTGCAATGAGTAGAAGGTGGCATTTGTTTGGAAATCCCTTCCCAGCCTTTGTTCCCAGAACCCAGCATTCATTTCCCTGTGCCTACATACGTAGTTCCTTAGATAAACACTACTACTGCAACAAATCATGGAGTGCCAGGCCTTACCAGATGGTCACATAGAATTAAAAATATATGCAAGAAAATAAGTTCTAAAGTAAAAATGTATCAAGATATAACTCTCACTAATTCCTAAAATTGCCTGCTATTATATCCATGCTGCTACAAACAGTCTTTATCCACTCGAATTCTTGTTTCTATCATCCTTCTTTGAAATCCTCTGTACTTCGCTAGTCATGAAATCCTGCCATTTATTAAGGACAAGCTGAAGTCTCACCACCTTCATCAACTCCTTCCTCACAATCCATGCCCAGTGAGATAACCTTTCTGAAATTCCACTGTCTTTTGTCTTCTAATCATGATTGTCCTTTCCAGCCATTTTAAATTCTTCTCCTTAATAGAATCTAACTTCCTGGATAGTGGAGTCCACTTTAAAATTCTTCCTGTGCTGAACCCATTGACAAGGTAGGAAATATCCTGTAGAGGAAAGAACAGGAACTTTGGAGTCCTCAAGCTAGAAGTGCATTATATGTAATTATAAACTGTAACCTAAGCCAAGTCTAATTAGAGGAAGTTTCTTTCAGGAAGAAACTCCTCCCTCTATTTTCCCCCTTTCTTTTCAAATGACATTTTTTTCTATCTTTCATAGGGTTTAATACACTCTGATGAAATTAAGCTTCCTAGATATGAATCAGGATTTCAATGGGTATGATTCTGGGAAATTTACTCACTTCTGTTTGCCTCAGTATCCCCAAGTATAAAACAGCTTTAAAATTTGCCTTTAGCATCAGTTAGCACCACTATCCTTAGTTAATATCCTGAATCTTTAAAAAAATCCTATTCAGGCTAAAGTGCTTAAAACAATGTCCTACATATAATGAGTACTCAATCAACACTGGCTATTGTTTTATAAAAAAAATTTCTTTTCATTAGTATTCAATTAAATTTGCCTGTTTTTTTCACCAAGACTTACACTTGGTTGAATTTAGAACCAGCTTTCAGGCTGAAAACCAACAATCTAGCAACAAAATTTGTTTGGTCTACCTTGCACAGGACATAGTTATTGCTGGGAAATAGCTGAGCCCCACACACTATACTTTTCAGTCCTCTCCCCTTGCTTTCTAATAGTGAGTTCTTGCAGAAGAGAAATAAGCAGAAGTTATGAGTGTCATTTCTAGACCAATTATGCCCCTCTCTCTTCTTCATTCTTCTTTTACTGGATTGATACCAATAAGCACTGTGACCTGAGAAGACACATGTTAAAGACACTAGGTCCATTGGATGGTTAGAGAGCCTGGGTCTCTGATTTAGTGTCTTCAAAAAAGCAGTCTACCAATCAACAATATCCATATTAGACTTTATATGAGTGTCAAATAAAACTCTCTCCTGTTGGATCCATTATCTACTTTTTTTTTTTCAGCAACTAGTATCATCCTAACATATTGCCATTGGTAAACTGGAGAGAAAATGACTCATCTTACCAAAAGTTAATCATTAATTTATAAAAATAAAAAGAAGCACCAAGAAAAAATATGTGGTGATACTTTCCTGTTTACATTATGTTTTTATTCCAAGAAAATTGTGTTAAGCTTGCATAATAGCCTGCCAGTTCTAATCATGCATTAATATAAATGTTCTGGGTTAAGGAGTGCATGATAGAGTAGAGACTCTGTTAAGTAAGGTCCTTATTAAGAAGATCCAGTTATGGAGGAAGAAAAGCTTGGAGGAAATGGTAATTTATCACCGTAACAAACACCAGAGGAATTTTAAGTGAAGAAATTTTGTAAGACCTGTGAGTTGTCTTCAGAGCTCTAATGAATGTTTGTCAAGGTGTAATTAAAGTCTTATGGATGGATTCAAATATGCATTTGTTATTTTTCTGTTATTTTACTTTTAAGTATATAATTTGAAGACTGAATAGGCAAAAAAACAGAATTACTTTACTTTGAGTTCTTTGAATTAATTACCCTTCACCAAATAATATCTAAACTTAGATTTGTACTTGAAAGACCCACCATTAGGCTACCCTTTCAACACTTAATGTTTGCAATAATCTATTACCTATAGTTACTTTCCAGAATGCTCACTTGTAAGATCCGTAGCTGAGAAACTTTCAGTCCCTGCCTTTCATCAGGTGCTTAATGAATTGTGCTTCATTAAGAAAACCTGATATCTTGGATTCAATGCCATGATTTAAAACTCCAATATCAGTGTTAAACTGCCCTGTGCCAAAATGAATACAAATAACACTATTTAGTGGTGCAAAATATATAAGTTTAGAGGTAGCCTTTGTCAGGTGGGCCCCTAACATCTACAAGTAACAAGAAAATATATAAGTTAAGATACACATACATGCATGCAGATGTCTAAATAATTAACAACTGTAAATCCAACTGAGAAACTTACATGACTTTAAGAAAAGTCATTTTCAAAATAATTTCATTTGTTGTTAAAATTAAATGTGCTAATACTTGATAAGCTTTTGGAACCATGCTTGACACATCAAGAGAACACAATAAATGTTAGTTGTTAATGATGATGACTACTTTCTCTCCATAAACTCACTACTTGATGAATAAATGGCTCAGTGAATAAGTATTAAGTCATGAGGTTTTTCTGAACCCTGGAGCATCATCTTGATTAATGAAACATTGTGTAAGAGAATGGCATCAATACCACCAGACTTTCACCCAGGGTGGTAGTTAGTGCATGCCTGTAATCACTGTGACTCTGTAGGCTGAGGTAGGAGGTCCACACATCTGAGGCCAGCCTCAGCAACTTAGCAAGAGCCTGTTTCAAAAAAATAAAAAGGGCTGGGGACATAATTCTTCAGTAGAGTGCCACTGGCTTCACTCTCCAGTATCAAAAACACAACAAAACAAACTTCCAGACCCAAAATGTATTCCAAAGTAACTAGAACAAGAAAAAAAAAAAAGATTTTAGGAAGTGGAACTTTCAAGTGTATTAATTTGAAATAAGTTTAAAAATGAGAATTATATAATAATTTATTTAAATTTTACACTTATATTGATATAACCTAAGTGAAATCTAAATGCTGAACAAAGGTTTGAAGAAAAAAGTGATTAAAATCAGTAATTCTGGTACCACTGGCTTAATATTTTGGCTTAAAATGTTATCACTTAAAACTAATGGGGTCAATATATATTTCTAGAAACAATCAAAAATAGCTTCCAGAGTATATTTATGCTTCCTAGCACTGCTAAAATTAATGGTCTTATAAAATTCTTATTATAAGAATGTTTTCAGGAATTGAAAAATATGCCATAAATTATTTTGCATAAATAATTATTTGTAAAAATCAATGACTATTTTAAAGTTTTGAATCTAAGAAAAAGATTTTTTTAAAGTGCTTTGGAAGTGATTTATGAAAAAAGTCACCCTTATTTCTATTATAATAATTTTTAAAGGACCATCTTTTCTATTAAAATTTTTAATTTAATTTTACAGGCTGTTACTCTATAAATAGAACGATTCATTTTAAATGGACAAGGTGAAGTATACAAATGACATTATTAGTGTTGCTACTAACAAGATTTGAACTATGCATATTTATACATAAATAAAATGAAACCAAAGTGGATACAAATCTTAAGAGTAAATGAATATTAGGGTGGCATTCCTATTATTTCCCTAGCTCAAGGTACAAATGGATCAAAATAATATTGACATCTTCCTGCACTATATATGAAAAATACGTCGGTTAAATAATTAAACTTTAAAACATCAGCAGCAATACTTATATAAAAACTATTAGATTTATTATATTTTTTATAGTATTCTAAATTGTGGGTTGGAATCTAATGCTTACTTCAAATATATGATGAAATTGATAAATCAGCACAAAACCAAACAGTTGTATTTTGAAATAAGAATGCCCTACTTACAGGACAGATAAGCCAAATATTATTCCAATTCATTATTTGGTGGCACTTGGTTGCATCTGTCCATCAACACCACTGAGAAACACCAATTGGAGAGGGGGATACAACTTTTCATATGTGTTTTAAAATTTCCCATCTTCCAAAATTTTTTTTTAAATTTTCAATATGTTATGTCTACCTAGTTAAATTTATCAAGTATCTTAGGTACAACTTTAAAAGATATTGAATTCCTTTGCTAGGAATATACTTTTTAATGATAGTTTGAGCTCTAATCTTGGTGGTAAGAAAGTGGGAAATAATAATATGAATAGATATAAAGCAAAGGTTCAATCCTAATGAATTTTAATGCAAACTAATTCATCCAAAATACAATATTTCCCTATACATTTGCTCAGTCATTGGTAACCTGTACCAGCTATTAACAAAAGAGGCAAGACAAAAAGAATATGGGGTTCTGTCTGAATTGTCTGACATCTGCCGGAGTACTTCTCCTAGCTTGTTATTGGGAGTCTCTGAAGAGAATGCAACAGACAATAATGCATTATAAGTCCTTTAGACTTAGGGAAGAAGATATTACATAGATACATACACTCACATGTTTAAAACTATCATTTGATTTTGAACTGTCATACAAAATGCTTTCTGTCATAGCATTTAACATTAAAAGAAGGAGAATTATTATTTTTAAAATTATCAGTTAAAATTTTAAATAAATTAAAAACACATAAGTAAAGGTGTGTGTGTGTGTGTGTGTGTGTGTGTGTGTGTGTGTGTGTGGTGTAGTGTGTATCTTCTATTTTTCTAAAGATTTTAAGGACCTTGAAAACAGGCAGAATGTTTTACATATTTTCTTATTCATGGTCATCCACAATCACTGCAAAATATTTAATCTACTTACTTGAAGACTGGAAGTCTTTTATACATTGTATGGTTGATAGAAATGATGAATCCAAGTCAAAATTATCTAGGGTTTCCAGGCTAGATTTGCTAGGGACTTCTTATTCTGCTCTCACTGATAATACTCTACTTTTTTAAACCTAGACTTTGGGCATTCTATCCTGATCAGCTCAATGCCAATTAAAGGACAAGGCTTCTCAGACAAGTCTTTCATGCTTCTTGGTTATGTCTACCCACTCTTATCTGATTCTATTCTTCTCTATCTAGTTACTTTCTACCATCCCAGATCTGTCTAATAACCTGTATACTTCCCTCACTTCTGAATACCCTTTGTCTTCCCATCCCAACCCACAGGAGTCATCCATCATTAAAACTAAGTGAACCTTAGGATGACCCATAACAGTTCACAGTCATGTTCTTTAGCTCAGACTCTTTCAACTTGTGTTTTCATAATTACATGCTAATTGCTTATGTCCAAATGAGGTCACAAAAGTACATGGGCTAAAACAACTCTTAGAGTGTATTTTATACACAGTTTGTAATATTTTTTTAAAAAAATTCTAATGCTTAAAATCAAGGAGTTTCATATGAGAATCCATATTTTTTTTTCCTGGAAAAAAACAAAGGATTTGACAATACCTTTCCACATTCCTACATTCACCAAGAGCAGTTGCTTAATTTTTAGTTTGGACCAACAAATTCCAGTTTGCAATTGTTACCACTTTCTATTTTTCTTAAACCATACAACTTTATCCCCTTACATTAACCAGCAATATATATTTCAATCTGTGGTGTCTACTTTAATATTTTCTGAATGTGGTTTTGTTGTTTAGCTCTTATTCCTCAGTGCCTAGATTGTCTGTGTTACTAAACCTCAACCAACTCACCTTCACCATTCTCTTTCTCTACTCCTCCTCCTCCCTGAACACAAATGGTGGGGATGTCATGGAGCTGTGTTGACTGAGTCACTAGACAGTTTGCTATCTGCTCTGAGCTTGACTGTCACTTCAGAGTTAATCACATTCCACTCTGACAATTTCATTAACTATTAAGATTTGTTGTAAAATCCTTGAAGATAGGAACTCCAACTATTTATGCTTCTATAGAACCAGTAACTACATTTGTCTGAGTGTCTATTAACAGTCCATTCATTTAGCTATTTATTCAAAGTTTTTATTGAAATATGATTTCAAAGAAATGGATTTTTTTCAAGTTGTTTGGTGCTATGTAGTATAGGAAAACTAGCCAGGTTCAGTGGCTTTAAAACAATTCTTATTCCTTTTTTTTTTTTTTTTTTTTTTTTTTTACAATTTATCTTTGGCCTTTACCTGAAGGTATAAGAAAGCCATCAAGTAGGGATTGAAAATGTAGGTAATGAAAATAATGCATCACACCTTTGTAAAGAAAACACCAGATTTGAAGTTTCTTTACTTCTGTTTTACATAAACATCTCAGAACAAGCGAGAAGCTAGGACAGTGCATATTGCAATGCCTGGGTACAACTGGGTGGATAAAAGGAAAAGAGCTTTGACTCTTTGCAGCTTATGTCCTTCTTTCCAACCAGGGTTTTCAGCCCTATAAACTGCTATCGTGTGTACTGACTTGCACAAAGATTTGAAATTCATCAAACAGACAAAGTGTATATTTAATACTCACATGAGGGAATACAGAATGCCTTTCAATACATCAAACTCCTAAACCTTTTACATCCTTCATTTTTAAGCTACATGGATTTTGATTTGTACAATTTTAAAAATATTCTGAAGCCTAGTCAATCTAACAGTAAAAAGCACTGTTGCACAGTAAGAAATCAAGAAATACAATTCAGCAAACCTGGTATAGTTGGTCCCCAGGGAAGCTTTGTTCCAATTCGGTTTGTCATAGCCCAGATCCATCATGTCATGCTAGCCTAACTTACTACTACTGTCTTTCATTTTTTTCCCCTTTTTTGGCACACTCCAACTATTTTCTGTTAAACTAGTGCTGTCACAAGAAAACATATAAAAATGCTCTTTTGCAAACACACTGTTTGGTTTTCTCCTGAACTCTCCAGAGCTACGGATTTCTCTCACTGTCTTCATCAGGGCTGAATGCTGACAGATCACTGAACCTTACTGTCAGTGGTGACAGGCTTGATGCTGTTTTGTGCAAGGTGGAAAAAAATAATAATAAAAAAGGTTTCTGTGCCTTGCATCTAGAAGGTCCCTCATTCAACAACAAAGGCTTATGTTCAAAGATGATTAGCTTAAAGGCATTTCAGAGATTTCTGATTGTAGCAGCAGTTGGGTGTCTTGCTACTGGGTGAAATATGTATTCCCCCGAGAACAAAGGCAGCAGCAATCCTCTTCTGCTAAGATGGCACCTTTAATAATTCCATGTATTTATCAGTATTTGTGTCAAGATCTTAGGGATTTTGCCCTTCAGGTGAAACTAAGAGTAGATGGAATGGATAGGGTCTTAAACAGTCCTCTAAGGTATCTGCAGAGAGAAAAAAAAAAAAAAATGTCCCAAGGTATATAATGGAATGAGAAGAAAATATTCCTTTGGTGAAAATGTACACAGCACAGAAAAATACCTCCAAGGTTTCTAAAGGGTAGAGTGCCTTTAGGTTATTCAGAAAGCCCCAAGATAAGCTATTGCTCAAAAAAATTTATGGCACTGTTTTTTTCAAGTTTCAATCAAGTAAATCTGAAGAACTGTAGCTTTTAAAAAGTTAAAACTGAAAAATGGTAAACTTAGTTTTATTTTCAAATAGAAACTACAAGCTCTGCATGTGCTGTTGCCATGGATTTTTCCTGCATAACCATTCTGCATATTGTGTACGTGATTCCAAAGGAAAAATGGACAGACTGCGTTAGGAGGTGTAGGATGTGCACAAGACTTAGCTGAGTGTGTATACATATGAATGACACTCTCCCTGTGGTCTGTGGCCCATAATGACACCTTCTGTCACCATCTGAGTTCAATTTATGCACTACTGAATCACATGGCACTTTTCCCAAGTGGGTTGCATTGGGCTTGGCTCTTCCCACTTTGCATCAAATGCAGAGCCTTCACACTATGTGTGCAAATGTGTGTAAGCTGTAGTACTATGAGGAATACCAGGGACTTGGGGAGACCAGTTTTCAAAGAAAGACTTTGGTACAATCTCAAAAAAAAAAAAATGATAAAAATCAATCTGATGAAAAGAGCTCTGTCAACTGACATTGAAGATACAGACTTCAAGGGTGAATCCAGTCTGGGAGTTAGCCTGTTCTAGAGAGACAGACAAAGCAAAAGTCTCAGACATTTCTTTAACTGAGATCAGAAGCCTATGAGAGTCCATCCTCTCCTCTTTGTTTGGGGAGATAGACTTTCAAAGTCACAAATGGGATATCAGCTATTTTATTGGTTAATGCCCTAAGGTCTGACTTCAAGTCTACAGTGAAATCAAAGAGAAGACAAAAGAAAGGAAAAAAAAGTACATTTCATAAATAACTCCAGGAACAAATAAGTATATTAAGTCTAATCTCTCCCACTTTTTTTTTTTGATGGGGGGTGTGTAGTCACATTTAACTGAAGTCAAATCAGACTCACTTTGATAACTAATACTTTTTTTTAAAGAACTGTTGTAGATGGGCACAATACCTTTATTTTATTTATTTATGTTGGGTTGAGAATGGCACCCAGTGTGTTACGCATGCAAGACAAGCACTCTGCCACTGAGCCACAACCCCAGCCCAACTAATACACTGTTATCAGACAAAATTTATATCAACATTTGACAAAAATAAGCTACATAAATACACATGGCCTGGCAACTCTAGTAATATGGAATATGCTTATTTTAGTTTAAGTAATAGAATTATACATTTGTTCAGTTTATTGGTTCACTCACAAAAAAAAAAAAAACTATATTTCAAGGAAAGAGCATGTGTTTAGCATGCATGAGGACCTGAATTCAAACCCAATCTCCAAAAAATAAATAAATAATAAAAATCTCAGGTTAAGCCATTCCTCTAGAACTTTGGACTACTAAAAATTATCCATTTATAGTTCAGGATATGCTCTATGGGTCTGATTATACATTTTAAAAAATGAAATAAAACAACAAGCTTATGGTTCTCTGCCTATTAATTTCTGTTTTACTAAAATCTTTGATTCCTGCATTGCTACAGATATTCCATTTTTCTCTCTACTATTTTATTCTTAAAACCACAGCAATCTTTCCATTGAAGAAAACAAAAGGAAACAGTACGTTTAATTCTGTAGAAATTTTGTTGATACATAAAAACGTGAACATGAATTCATGTTATAGTTATGCTAGACTCAGATAAAGTTGACAAATTAAGAAATACAAATTTAAAAGAAATTTCAAAATTTAAAATTATTACATTCACATTGCCCCCATGTTTTGTGTGTCTCTGTGTGTAAATGAATAGAGGAAAAATATCTAATCAGAAGTTGGCAAAGTACATTATTATTTATTAGAAAGAAGATTCTGGATTGGCATTAAGAAAACAAGAAATTCAGGCTTTAGTTTTGATATTTTTTTCCTGGTTATGAGATGCTAAAGATGGCTGTGCATTTCCATGAACTCTTCTCATCATTAATAATGTAATATCACCACTTTTCACAAAAGGACATTGTGCCCATTAAAAGTTGTATTTCATATAAAAATGCTTTGCAAACTCAAATACACTCAGCAAATATATATGAGAAAGATTAAATCATAACACTGAGATTTTATTCAAAAAGTTATGGATATTTGGAGTAGACATTGTTTTCTTTCATAATTTTGTGCATCATGAATTTTCATTTCAGTTTTCAGAGGATTTTTAAGTTTTTGCTAAAGTCAACATTTAAAAATATTACATGGATGTAAAATTATTTTATCTACATTTAAAGAGTATATGATGATTTGATGTTTCAGTTTTCATGGATAACTTGTCTTGTTCAAATACACCATAGTTAGAGTTTTATTAGGATTGGCAAGAATTATACCAACATATATTCATGGACTGATTTCAACTGTATGGAATATGCAGATCTCACTCTAAATATAGTTTTTTTAAGTGTTCTGAATTGCTTATACCAAAATCTGAAGTACGATAAACTGATAGTCAATATGAACTTAGTTTCTCAATTTAAAGAAGTCCTTACAAAACTGTCCTTACAAAATATTAGATGTTTTCTAATTCAAAAAGTGAATGTATAGGTCCATGGCAACTCTAAGATATTTTTTTTACTTTATATTTTACTTTGTAATATATGAAATCAGAATGTATTACCATTCATAGTACACATATAGAACATAATTTTTCATATCTCTGGTTACACAAAGTAGAGTCACATCATTCATGTCTTCATACATATTCTTAGAATAATGATGTCCATCTCATTCCACCATCTTTCCTACTCCCATTCCCATTCCTTTCCCTTCCCTCCCTTTGCCCTATCTAGAGTTCATCTAATCCTCCCATGGCCCCCTACCCTGACCACATTATGAATCAGCATCCATAAATCAGAGAAAACATTTGGCATTTGGTTTTTTGGGATAGGTTAACTTCACTTACCATTATATTCTCCAACTCTATCCATTTACTTGCAAATGCCATGATTTTATTCTCTTTTAATACTGAATAATATTCCATTGTGTATATATACCACATTTTCTTTATTCATTCATCTCCTGAAGGGCATCTAGGTCAGTTCCACAGTTTAGCTATTTTTAAAGCCTTTATGCTTTTAGTATTTCATACAATATATCTTCCACTTTTGTTCTTAAGAGGTTTTATTCATTTATTTTTATGGGTGGATCATAATTACACATAATAGCAAGATTCAATACATCATATTCATAATGCATATAACATAATTTGAGCAATCTTTAAGATATTTCCAATAAAACCAAAAAAGATATTTCCAATCAAACCAATTAGATACCTCACTTATGTAGAGAAGGTATTAAAGTAAAAGTCTATTTTTATAGCACACATACACAAAACACAAGTTTGGTATTAGTTATTGTCACTCAACTACTTTATAGTTAATGTGGGTTTGCACTAATAGCTCTGAATGTTTAAATACATAACCATAAACAGGGTCTTATATGCTTATGTTTTCATTTCCTTTGTTTAAAAAACATATACTTTGGAATATATGCAATATTTAAAAAAAGTTAAAACTTAAGTTCATATATTTAAAGTAGTAATTTTACAAAATTATTGAAAATCTATTGAATCAGTGAAGTTTTCATAGTTGTTCATTTTTCTCAACAAGTATTTGGTTTACAAGTAAAAATCCTAAGTGTAGATGTATTGAAACTAATTTTCAATTTTGTAAGTAACTATTGAATGAGTTTGTAGGTACCTCATTTTTTTTTGCACGTCTTTTTTATGTCTTAAGAGATCATGTCATAGGATTGCTGTACATCATCAGCATATCATCTATCTTTATCTCAATCTCCAATAATTTGAGGAGCTTGCATATTTACCTCCAAAAGTTTATTACAACATCTGTGTTATATTAACATAAATGTATATCTTACCTAAAAAACAGAAGAAAGTAAGACTTAGAGACGCGAGGACAGCATATTTCACCGAAAGCCACCACTGTTAGGCTGGAAATATACTTCTCATGGTTTGGAAAATCTTGAAGGAATATATAATCTGACACTCATTTGTAAAGAATCAGGATAACTTTTTCTAGTTCCTCACTATTTTTATTCTCTAATTTAGAATGTATGACCTTAATTTCAGGTTTTGTGGCTCAATGTTGGTTATTTCACCAATGAGACTAGTTTAGCTTTATGTTTTCTAGGACATTATGCTAAGTAGCCCCAAATTTTGGAATGGCTAGAATATCTCTACTCTGTTATCTATGAAAGCTTTATCATTATTATTATTATAACCAATAATATTTATTTGTTATTTTTTACTTATTTTTATTTTTTCAAACTGCCTTTTAGCTCAGTTACTGCATAGTGCTCATGAAATGTCAATCCCTTGAGATCGACATACTCACATACAAACTTCCTCCTGCTTCCAGAAAATAAAATTTTGTTTAAGAGTTAACAATGTCTATTTTCACTACAAAATTGATATTTAGGTTTTCCTTTGAAAAGCCTGATCTGGGAAAACTAGGCCTATTTTTCTGAATGATGGCCATTAGGTGTCACCCAGTCACAAGAAGACAAAGGTTTTCAGTCCCTACAGCTGTGCCTGCTCCAAGGCACCTGTATGTTCACTCCTGGATCTTGTATATAACATGAGTTCTCAGAGGTTTCAAATATGGGCAATTGGAAACATTTTTCTATTCTTGAAAATAAAATGGAAATCAGGAGAAGGATATGGTTTTGGGCTAAAGAAAAAATTTCAGCATACTGATTTTGAAGAGGAGTGAATCATCACAGTAGAAATGGCCAGTGAACAGTTGAAAATAAATAGTTGGTGCTTAGAAGAGAAGAAAGGATCAGCAATAGAGATTTGGGAATCATTCAAGTAAGTTCATATCTAAAGCCATGAAAATGGATGAGTTCTATGATGGAGACATCAGCTTATAAGAATGAAAAAATGAATGCAATAACTAAACACAGAAACTATTCACTATTGACTTAGGGAAAGTAAAAGAACCTAAGGAGAAAGACAATATCTGAAGAGAAAAAAAAATGATAAAATCTACTTTAGCACTTGTTCACATGTATTGTGGTTTTAATGTGGGAAAAGAAATGTATGCATATAATTAATGTTGAATAATTAAAGGTTGAATGTTATTGCAGGTGGAAACAAAATGACTTATTGTTTTGGCATGACAGCAGTGCAAAGCCCATTTTAGCACTTTGCTTAAATTCTTATTTGCAACGAAGGTTACTAGAATTAAACACAATAGTCATAAAACCAAAAATATTAGGATCATACACGAGTAGAGCTATACATTTCACTATTTTTTTGTAAAATTACTACTTTAAATATATGAACTTAAGTTTTAACTTTTTTTAAATATTGCATATACAATGACACTTCTGTTTTAAAGATATCATTTACAATTTTAAAAGATGGAAGAGAATCACATACATGTTCCTTAAATTTTTACTTTCTCATGTTCAACTAAATAGTGTACGTTGAGAAAAACAGTAAGAACAGAACAGTGGGAAATTATTGATCTCTTGCCTTGTGAAGTTTCACCAGTCCTTGCAAAAATTTACAAGTTTGCTTTGGGGCAAAATTTGATCATTTTAGACAGGGATTGAATATTTTGCCTTGAAAAATGTTCGCAAAAAAACTCCTGGGGGGTGAAATCACAAATTGTCAAACCATTTGGGCATAGAAAGTCATCAACTTTATGTGGTGAGTGGCAATTTATACTCTATGCTTAGCTTTCATGGAAAACAATGACAAATTTAGAATCAATACCCCTAAATGATCTGCTCCCAACAAGAACTGATTGTTTTCACTGGATTGTGCTGATGGACTGGTTACAGTGTAATACCAGGGGAGATCAGCAGGGGGAAGCACTTAATGACATGTGAAGCAGAATGAAGAACCAAATTTCTGAATAGGATGTGAGGCCAGAAAGAGGACAAGCTCCAAAGACAGATCTGGGCCCAAATTTTGATTCTTCCACTCGTTATCTGTGCGAATCTGCAAGCTATTTAACATCTCTGAATCCCACTTTTCTCATATTTAAAATTAGGTAATTAATATTTACCTGCCAAGACAATATAAAATGATAGACAAATTCATGCCATCTATGGTACTTCTGTTATTATTTTCACACTGTTAAAGTCATTACTATTAAAGCAATAGAGGGTCTTCTGTAGGAGGATGGATTAAAGTCTATAGACCTTTCTTTGGGAAGTCAGGATTTACATATAACATAAATAATATAATTCATATATATATATATAAAATATTATATTTATGAATTTATTTACAAGTGTAGGAAGGCTAGAAATGCAATTTTTAAGAGATAACTATGAAAAGTCACTAAAATTGAACACTACTAAAAGAAAGAACACTTTTAGATGGTAACCTTATTGAATTGCATCTATAACAAGTTCATTTAGTCTGAGTGAAGGAGTTACATAAGCTTATGAATACTGGATTCATAGAAGACTTTAAAAATATTTTTGGCTAGGTAACACTTTTGCATAGTTCAGCAATCAAAAAGCATAAAAAAAGGAATAAAGTGAGAAGTTTTTATCTTCTCTTTATCGCAATAGTAGGTTTTTTTTTTTTTTTTTTTAATGGAACCTCGAATATTTTGAGCTCATCACTAACTGGAAGTAAAAACTGTGGTGTTTTCCACATACGTATATTTTAATAAAGGACATTAGTCCATAGTGACTGTTGGCCATTTATTACCATTAACAAAGCATAACCATTCTTAGATGGCCAATGTGAAGACAATCTGCAACTCCCATGACAGAGAAGTTGGGTTCTTGGGTCCATTTCCTGTGGGTCCACATAAACTATGGAATAGTCATATTTTGTAGGACTCTCTCTTCTTTTATGTCTTGCTTTCATTTAGTTGTGGGAACATATATGAATTATCTTAGGGCTGCATGCTACATGTCTCTATTTTTAAGCAAATATTCTTAATGCAAAGAAGTCCTAACACTAAGATACAGGTTATCCTACTACTATGTTGTATTCTAATGGTCTTGATATTGGCATGTTGCTTAGGACTCCCCATGTAATTGATTTTATTTAATCTCTAGGTTTTTTTTATATTAATGTAGCCTAACAATGTCTTGCACTTATTTTTCTTCCTAGTGGATTGCCTTAGTGCTAAGCTTAACTTTTATTCTTATAAATTGTGTGACTTTGGGCAAGTGACTAGAAATTGCTGAGTGTTACTTTATTTCACTTGTAAAATGGGTATAAAAATATATTAGATATATTTAATGGTTTAATCAGAAAACATAGCTAAAGTATGTTTAGTATATAAAAAGTAAAATATACTACTCACTATGTCTACAGGATTTTTTTTAAATGTCAAATACATCTAAAAATGTTCTTTCGTCCAGCACAAATTGAGAGTATTCTTTTTGTATGTGATTTCTTTTTACATCCAAACTAAAGTATGATTAACTTTTTACACACTATCATTCATCATTTCACTTTTATTTGATTAATGGGACATAGAGATGGTCCAGTTGTTAAGGATAACTTTATTTTTTTTTCCTTTTTTTTATTGGTTGTTCAAAACATTACAAAGCTCTTGACATATCATATTTCATACATTAGATTCAAGTGGGTTATGAACTCCCATTTTTACCCCCAAAACAGATTGCAGAATCACATCGGTTACACATCCACATTTTTACATAATGCCAAAACTTCAAGACCATGATTCTCTCTCCTACAAACCAATAAGAAAATCCTTGGTTGCAGAGTAAGAAGATGGAGTTTTGCATTAAGTTTGCATCTCACTGTGAATACTCCAAAAAAGACACTATAAACAGATAATGTTTCAGGGATGAATGAAGCTGCTGACACAAAGAAAAGCCATATTAGCAATAGAGGGAAAGAAATGTTTCATGGCCTCCTCCCATGCTATGTTCATCTCTTCCTACCCTCATGTCTGGCATCTATCAAGGGTAGAAAAGTTTATGATCAGAAGGGCAAGACCCCAGTGCATGCCTTGAGGCAGTGAGTGGTATCACCAAGTCTTAACTACACTCTTGCTTCTCTTCACTGTTTCTCCATGTGATAAACAGACAGAAAGATGACCTGACCCTTAGTTTTCTTTTCCCCTCTCTGCTTTTGGCAAGGTTAGAGAGTATTCCCCTACTGACACTAAACTCCATCTGTAATGAACTTAAATGCCACTAGACAGAACACACATTCGTTAGCATCAAACAGCAGTTGCAGTTATTAAAATATACACAAACTTGGTAACTGAGTTTCTAAGCTAGAAACAATCCATGTGAGAGTTTAAAAAAAAGTGTTTAAGGTACAGTAAACAACTTAGAAATCAAGCACAGTTAAACCTTTGTAAAATGGAAACTGGGTTGAAAAGTGTATATCTCATAACTGTGTAGCTAAAACTGAAAATTTTAGAAGAAAATGAGAGAATCTTGTGATCTAACATGAAAATGCATGGCTTAAAAGGATATTTAAATGTAAACTATTTGACAAGATTTATAGGAGAATGAATAAAGATTTGTTCTCATTTTGTCTTCTATGTCCAAAATGATCTCATTCGGACTATTTCTATAGCAAGTGGGTGGAAGAGGATTCATTCCTGTTGCACAAAGCTAAGTAACCCCTGAACAATGTGGTGTATTCAAAACAGGATTCTGTTTGAACTCAGACACCCTGTGTTTGAGAATCAATTCTACACTGACTGAGAAAAGCTGTCATTAGCAAATACTTCATGGAAGACACTGGGGTAGGGTGTGACCTCAAAAACTAGCCCAGGTCATAGTCTTCAATGCAATCCTAGATTTTTTTGTTTTTTTATTTTTACAAATCTTACAACCATATTCCAGCGTATAGACCAGTTTTTCATAAAGATGCTCTAAAATATTCAGCAAAACTTGGGAATTACATGCAGTTCCCATCATTGGAGCAGCACTTGAAAATCTTTTTTCTAAGTGTAACTACTTGAGAATAAGAAGGGTCTCACATGTTGAATTAAAATCCACCAAATTGGCACTTCAGCTGAATGAGTAAGAGGGAAAAAAATCTAGAAGTGTGGACTGTCCATAAAAGAGACATTGCTTCATTCTTCCATAGAAATAATAACATCTTTTACATATGCTACATCTCTCTGAGGAGCTTTAAGTACTTTATCTAATTAATCCTCCCAGCTTCCCAGAGAGGTAGAGAAGGGGCAGGTATTATTATCTGAATTTAGCAGTTGTAGAAATTAAAGTGTCCTGATTAAGTGACTTAGGTGGGAGGCAGCATTTGCACTTAAATAAATGGGCTCTAAATTCTCTGCTATTTAAGTAAAAAAAGCACCTACAGTGTACATTGAATCTCCCTTCTTTTAATCCATCCTACATATAGTTTGACCAAAAATCTCTTCAGCGTGGCTGGGTAGAAAAAACAAAATAGCTAACTCTGAATGTTAGCTTCTGGGCTAAAAAAAAAAAAAAAAAAAAAAAAATACAGGTTATTTTTACTAAAGTATAAATAAGAAGATATATTGTATTTTTAAAATGCTGTTGTAGTCAATTTATTATTATTTAAATAGTTGTTTATGTTATTATACTAGAATGGAAATATCTAAGGGGCTATGGAACTCCACATGAAGAAACATATGCAAAATTGTACTGTAGCCAACAACTAGACAGGGTAAGAAATGTGAAGGATAGTAGATAATGCCCAAAATCAGGGTGTAAAGGAGAGGCCTAATACATCAGGCCTTCTCAGTTACCTACTAGAAAGCCATGTCTTCTCTTCTGCTGGCAGAACTGGATTTGGGGAATCCCAATCCTCCTCCCCATGAACCACAGCACCTCCATTCCTTATGAGGAGGTCTCATGTTACCATCTGAGGCAGTCCTGAGACTCACTCTACCCAGGGAGACATGAGAAGGGTCTGTTGCAGACTATTTAAGAGAGGTTTCTTTGATATTCCAGAAGTACAAGAGAGAATTCCCTTAAGCTGCTTAACTTTTTCTCAGGTTCTCATGGACTACTCAAACCAGCAAGAGTTAATGAGCAGCCAAGAGCGAGATAAGCTGAAACATAGGACAGCAAGTCAGGAAGAACTCTATGTTCTTCAAAATGTCATTGAGCTATGGAACTAACCAGACCTACAGTTATTTTTATCTTGGCACAATCTTTCTAAAGAAGATCAAAGAAATGTGCATCCTCTATGTAAATGTGTTGTAACTAATAAAAATTACTTTTCAGAAATACTTCTATGTTTTTGTTATTTTTATTATTGCTGGGGATTGAACCCAGCAGGGCCTTTCACTTGCTAATATGCATTCTACCTCTGAGCTACATCTCCAGCCCCAATATCAATATTTCTTTCTGATGGAGTCTCAAAACTGTCACCATGATGTAGTACATTTTGAAATGATAAACACAAGGTTTTTGAGATGCTGGAGGTGCACAGGTTATATACTCTTGTTTCTTTGCAAGATAGAAAAACATATACTTAACTAAGTACCTAGTGGAACAAACTGAGCAGCAAAAGATCTCTACAGAAGCTGGTGAGGCTAGGATAGCTACATTAGGATGCAGAGGCAGAGTTTGAATAACAAATCATGACCTCTTCTATCCTGGACTTAAAAATAACCCCATTGCACCAGGTAAATCTATATGACCAATTTCAAAGTTTGTATAGAAATGAACCATTGTTAAATGAAGCAGGAAAATATTGTCTATGAATTTATCTTATTATCTTGCTGCTTAAAAGTTCTCTGAAAATGCTGCCCACAGATATACTATGCTTAAATTTTTAAAGTCCTAGTAGTCTAAATACCCAGAGTGACAGTACATTCCTGTGGTAAGAACATATGTAATCTAAAAAGTAGATTTTGTATCTAGATATTATCCCCTGATTCTATTTCATATTCCTTTTTCAAAAAGTAAACAAACTCTATCTCCTAGTTACACTAAACAAATAAGCAACAAATGATACATAATGAAGCTACTCAGTTTTTCTTCCTGGGGAAGTACTTAACCCATAAAAATAAACTACTTTGTTTCTTGTTATTTGAAAACCAAATGGCTATGAATGAATTTACTTTTAACCCTAGGTTACCTGGGCATACTTGAGTGGGGAGTGGAAAGTTCAAGAGGGTATGAGGCAGCATTTCAATGAACTCCATCATCAAAACAGAAACCACAATAATGGCAAAAAGTTAAAAAAAAAAAAAAAAAAAACTACAAAGAACCCCAAGAAGAATGAGGTATCTGAGGAGAAGAATGAGAAGATGGTATTGTGGTTAGGTCTCCAGTGGTAGCGTGTTTAATCTGTCTCCAAGTTCTATTCATTTCAATTGTGTGATTAATGCTAAGCCAATGTTTAAGTAAGATACAAAATTAAAACCAAGAATAAATATAATGTTCAGACTCACCACAGAGTTCACTATGCAAGGGACTGAAAGAAAAGGAAGAGGAGGAGAAGAAGGAGGAGCAGCAGCAGCAGCAACAGCAGCTGTGGCCCCTGATAACAAAGGTAAAGTGTCATTTTAGAGATAATGCATAGGCATATGGAAACACGGACTAAAATGTTGAATAGTAGGGAAAAGTGTCTAAAACTAAAATAATGCACAAGGACAAGAAAGCTGTCATCCAGAGGCACTATTAAATAAATGTTTACAATGCAGACAGTAGAGGCAACCTGTCTGGGGGCTTAATCCTAGCTTTGTTTTAAGAATTGCAAGAAATCGCAGGTGTGGTAGCTCATGCCTGTAATCCCAGTGGCTCCTAAACTGAGACAGGAGGACTGTGAGTTCAAAGCCAGCCTCAGCAAAAGTGAGGGGTTAAACAACTCAGTGAGACCGTTTCTAAATAAAACACAAAATAGGGCTGGGGGTGTGGATCAGGGGTCAAGTGCCCCTGAGTTCTATCATTTGTACCAAAAAAAAAAAAAAAAGAAAAAAGAATTCCAAGAAATAGGGCAGGAGGACTAACCCTTCTGTAAAAATATCATCTGTTTTTAAGGTACAAAACTGTTCAAACTACACATTTGGTGAGTTGGCTACAAGGAGCAGAAATGATGGAATGCTCAGACCTCACTAGAGTACTTGAGACAGGATAACAATAAAACTATTAATGGTGAGTTGAGTAAATGGTCTCTTGAATGCTTTGGGTGTGTGGCCCCCTCTGTCTAAATTGCCCCTTTTAATTTTCACACAAACCTTTATAAGGTCACACAATCTATAGAAGAGTAGAGGTGGGGAAAATTCACTTTAGCAATGAGTCAAGAAAAGAAGAGTTTGTGGAAGAACTTCTTCTAAAAGATGCAGGGGACGGGGTTGAATTGGAAGAGAGGGGATTGAGAGCATGCCAGGAAGAAAAAGGGTTCTGTCTGGGAAAGTCAAAATCACAGTGTTACTAAAGAGCTAATCAGTCATTTTATCATAATGTATTATCATCAAAGAGCATGGGCACAACCATAATAGTGTACCAGGGGACTAATGGGTCCACGGAACTGAGTAATTGTAAAAGAGTAGGCCAGGAAGATACCTTATAGGAACAAGGCTGAGCAGTGACCTCATCATCTCTCTGGGGCTGGTAGTCTGAAGAGCAAGAAGTCTGCTTTAGGGAAACTTTGCTCATTGTATCTTTTGAAGTAAGCAGGAGAGTAAATAGATAAATATATTTGAATAAATGGAACTAGTTTCACATTTGCAAACTTAACCAAGCAGAGAAATGAATTCAGCTCATCAAATAATTATTTTGTTAATACATTACTTTGAACAGTTTCTAAATTATGGCTTTCTATTTAATTGTCTAACTGCATCTCACCATCACCAAGAACAATATGTGATGTGGACATCAACATAACAAGTTATTGCATTTCCTGCTTCATTATTCCCATTCCTTGTATCAATAGTTCAGTTTTGGTGTGGCAGCCTGTGGGGTCCCTGCAATATCTCCCCTCAGAGAAGTTTTTCTTTGCCCAAGTTGGGCTGTGGCTGCCTGAAGAACTTCAAATGGGTCTTGAGTCTCCCCCACCCACACACACACATTCCCAACCAGAGAGTCTTTTTATTTTGAGGGTGGTTTCTGCTTTTGTTTGTGGGTGGTTGTTTCATTGCACAGAAGGGTTTCTTCGATGATTTCTTTCTGATTCAGGAATTTTACCAAGAGTGGTGACTTGGCTCATTATGACATTTTTTAGTTATATATTGTGAGGTTCTCAAAGCCTATTAGGCAAGGTGTCTTGGGGAAATCAAAATTTATTACTGTGATTATGAAATTCTGAAATTAAGACCACCTTGCAAAACAACTGAATTATAAACGTGGTGTGTCATCTAGTTACCCAATCAATTGGCCGGTAACAGGAGACAGTTATTAGTCTGTGCTGTGTGAATATAACTTCCTCCTTCTAATGTGATGGAATTAATTCATACAACCTGATAACAAGGCTATTACAATGCGAACAATGGTTTAAAAGTGGCTTGCATGGAATAGCCAGGCACCATTGAACATTTCAGATCAAAGGTCTATTGAACAGAAAGAACAAATAGAATCAATTTCTTGAACTGTTTCTGCATTTCCAAACTTGCAACACTGTACCACAGAATGTGACTTAATGAAGTACAGATGAGAAGACCAGAGAAAAGCTAGTTCTAATGCAACAATGAAAATTAATGGAGTACTTTGAATATATTTTTCTTTTTTTTTTTAAAGAGAGAGTGAGAGAGGAGAGAGAGAGAGAGAATTTTAATATTTATTTTTTAGTTATCGGCGGATACAACATCTTTGTTTTGTATGTGGTGCTGAGGATCGAACCTGGGCCGCACGCATGCCAGGCGAGGGCGCTACTGCTTGAGCCACATCCCCAGCCCAAATATATTTTTCTTTATGGAAACAAACTACTTATTAAAGACAGCTTTGTATTCCTAAAATTCTGGACTTTGAAGCCAGCCAGGACTTTGGTAACTCACTTAGTCACAGATAACTAGGAATAGAGACATACATTTGCCACTTTTATCTAGGCCAAGTTGAATATTTAATCCACATAGTATTTAACAAGATAAAATGCCCATTTAATCCTGATCAAGGTCACAAAAGATGCACAGGATATTTTACTTAAAAATCTGAAATTAAAGGTTCAATAGTGACCACATTTAAGAGATAGTGAGTCAATAAAAAAAAATCCTTACTTTTCTGGAAAGCTGGTCTGTAATCAAGGTTATTTGTCAATAACAATGTAATGTAAGAGTTGTTGGCATTGTATGCAATGGTATAAAATACATTTATTTGTTAAAAAACATTTCAAACTCTACTATAAGCCATGCTATAGGTCTATGTTCTTTGGAATAATTAGCAAAGAGATTAATAATAAATACAAAGAATATCAATAACTGCATTAAATTTTATAGGAATAAAGTATGTAAATTAATATTTGAAAATAACTACCATCTAAAATAAGTAAAAAAGTAATTTTAAAATAACTAAGATTAGAAGAAAAATAAAACTTGGAAATTATAATACTTATTAGACTCTATTAGAGATTAGTGCATTATTTTGATCTACTTTATCGTCTATTTTACTTAATGAAAGTATTTCAACTGAATTACTTCTAAATATTTGGATGCCAATGAATTAAGAATATCATTGTGGTAATATTTTGAGCAAAAATGTTTTAAATTAATGCAGGATCTCTAAATAGAAATGGAATGCTTATGCCAAGCACTGTTAAAATTTTTCTAATCCTAAACTTTAATTTTAAAAAATCTCGTGAGCCAGGCACAGTGGTCCACGCCTGTAATTCCAGTGGCTCAGGAGGCTGAGGCAGGAGGATCACAAGTTCAAAGCCAGCTTCAGCAAAAGCAAGGCACTAAGCAACGCAGTGAGACTCTGTCTCTAAATAAAAAACAAAATAGGGCTGGGGATGTGGCTCAGTGGTTGAGTGCTCCTGAGTTCAATGCCCAGTACCAAAACAAAACAAAAAAGTTTGTTGAAAAGTCAGACAAAAACAATGAAATGTTACTCTGACAAAAATCTAAACCAAATATTTGAACACATGATAGAAAGAATCTACATGGACATCATTATCTTTCCATTCTCAAACATTGAAATTGCCATGCAAAAATAAAGAAAAATAAAAAACAAGAACAAAATTCATTTTATAGCTTAATTTAAAATTTAAAAAAGCAGCCTATTAAATGAAAGATCTGAACTGACTTGGTGATAAATATATATTTAGTTTATATTTTTCAACTGAAATATTTATGCAAATTTAGAAGAGTTCAAGCCCTTGTAGCACTGGAAATTGAAGGCACTGATCAGCCATTCTTGTGGATAGATAACAATTATCCCTAAATATTTTACAAATACTGGATTGAAATTAGCAACTCATATATTCCTAAACATTTAAAATGGAATTTCGCAGCAAGAAAAAAAATATTAAGAAACAACTCCACCAACTCCTCCTTCCTAAAATGTTTGGCCTGCACTGCCCACAATGGAGCTCAGTGCTCACCCCTTTGAAGGAATTGCTGTCCTACACCAATGGACCATTATCATCCCTGTTCCACCCCCAATTCATCTACTGTCTCTATGGAGGCAATGGGTCCTGAAAGAGATAGATAAATGGGGGGTATATTTGATGAGAAAAATCAATAATGACTAGAGATTAAAAAGAAGACAATAAGTACTTCATTATTCTAGAGTATTATAGATTCATGTCCATGTTTGAGTACTAAAAAAAAATATCAACTGTTTGAAATCCTGCAAAATGAAATTAAAATAAATTTGAATATAATTCTTGAAATAAATCCATCGTTTTGTAATGAGTGGAATATAAAATGCAAAGGGATGTTTGATATATTAATTTTCTCCCAATTTTAAAATGGGAATGAGTTTTCAGCGCTCAAGGTGTTAAAACCTATAACAATCCAATCCTACAAAAAAGTTTGAAAAACTTTATAAAAAGAAGCAATTTTTACATCATATATGGGGTGAGGAAGGGAAGATATACTGAAGGAAATATAGCCTTTAGGAATGTACCTGTATTGACTTCTTGATAAAAGATAACTTGAAATTTATTTAGTCAGGAGTGGAAGCTTTGATATTTTAAAGGCTGATGTAGAATGAAATGAATGCATGGCTTAAAAGGTAAAGAAATAGTACAGGGGAAATCCACAGAGTAGAAGAATTAAAATCTTTCTTAGGGGCAGAAAAGAGCAGAATTAATAGTGCAGAAAATTCTACTGACAGCATAGAGGAAGAACTGCAATTTATATGGAGAAATAGAAAAAGAGAAGGAATTTTTGAGCTAAAAATAAGCAAGCAGATCAGGGGAAGGAGAAGGGAATGGGGGAAAAACGTACTAAAGAATGGGATTGATCAAATTGTGTTATGTGCCTATACAAATATGGCACAATGAACTCCATTATTATGCATATTAAAATGCACTAATAAAAATGACATGTGAAAAATAGGGAGTGGCAATTTTATAGATCATAGGATTCCCTGAAGATGAAAAAACAAAACTTCAGGTGATCCTTAATTACCTGGACATTAATAAAAATAACTATTCTGAGCTCAAATAGTTTGGAATATGCATTAGAAATAATTTAAATGTGACTGGTAACATAATGCAAAAATAAGGCTGAGGGTATAGTTCAGTGGTAGAATGATTGCTGGGATGCCTGAGGCTCTGAGTTTGATCCAAAGAATCACCAAACAACAACAACAACAAAATGGTAAGACAAATATGATTATTTTAAATTTTCAAAATAAAAATGTATACACAGCTATAAAACAGGTTACTTATGGAGACCAAATTCAGGTTGTTTTTATACTATATTAATATTCTGAAAACAATAGATAATTTTGAAAATAAAAATTAGACAGGAAATTTGACTTTCCAGTAATTATTATAATTTATAAGGTTAGAATAATTAAAGCAACAATTTCAGGTGCTGTCAAAGAAATAAAATCTATATCTCTGAAATATGCTACTTTAAGAGGGAAAATACAATGGAATAAATATAAGCATCATAAAACCATTGAGAAGCATTAGTTACCCAATGGTATTGAGTGATGAAACTTTCTGGATCACTTCACACTGCACACCAAAATAAATTATGAACAAATTAAATATCACTGGTATATAAAATAGCCAAACACTAACAAAAAAATTATTTTGAGTTCTTTCAAAACTGGCAATACAGTTGAAAAGGTACTGATCTCAGGATGAGAAATAATTTTATCTTTAATCATAATGGTGAAAGAAATCATATATAAAGCTAAGTAGAAATGTCTACACAAGATTAAAAATTTTGTGTGGCAATATTTTAAGCCAAGTTAAAATAAAAAAGTTTTAAGAAAGTTTTTTGTGACTGGTTAGGAATAATTGAAAAAGATTCACATCTTACTAGAAAAACATGTTTCCTTAACAATTATTAACACAATTTAGACCTCATCATGAAATATTTTCTTAAAAAAAGGATAGTCATACATGATAAGACCTAATTAACAGTAGATTTGCAGGATTGTTAGCACAAACTCTGAACCCATATCACTTAGTGTGAATAACTTTCCATTGAATAATTTGTACCTTGAATTTCTCAATGTGATCAAGGAAGTAGTAGGGTTAGGGTTAGGGTTAGGATTAGGGTTAGGGTTAGGGTTAGGTAAAAAAAAAAATTATACATATTTTTTTTAAAATAGTTTGACTAAGTATCTTTTGAGCCATTTAATAATGGGAAGTGATTTACAACACTCTTTCTAGCCCGAAGGTGTATCTGTGTAACCAGGTCTGAGTTTTAAAATTCAGAGTTATTTAGTTATTTAATTTCATGAAAATGGTTGAAATTTGATTAGGTGAAGGGGAATTCATTCATCACCTTATTAATAAAGAATAGCTCACTGAAGATATATTAATTGAATGACCAGGATGTCTGTTATCAGCTTAAAAGAAGTATTGTTAAAAAAAATAGAACAAAGTGATTGAGATAGTGAAATAAGAGTTGGAATGGAAGGTGATTATAGAGAGCACCACTTCTGTAAGAGTAATTTCTTTTAATGATAAAAAGTCACTGATTTTTCTGGCAAAAAATCAGCCTCATGTTAAGTACAATCCAAATTTCAAAGGTACTTAAATCTATCTCTCTCTCTTGCAAAATATGAAAGTCCACATACAGAGGACTGTATGTGGACTTTCATATTTTGTTCTCTCTTCATAGGTGTATTAAAAAAATTAGATGCATTAATTTCATATTTAATTTCTACATAAATTAGACCACTTGCACATAATAAACACATATTTGAAGACATTGGCAAAGGAATAGTTGACATAGGAAATGTGTAAATCATATTATCTTTCCCTGCTTAAATAAATCTTCCCAACATATAGCCTTCTAAACAAGCAGGCTTGTTTAATTTCCTGGAGAATCAAAGATGTTCTAATTTTTATAACTATTTATAATATATTTACTAAGGAAAGTAAGGTAAACTGGGGTATTCCATTTTTGTTACACTGCATAATATTTAAATCAATGTTTTAAGAGTTGACTCTAAATTAATCTTATAAATTCCAGTCTTTTATCTTTTTCATCATCAAAATATTTGTTCTTATCTTGATATCTTCTACATGTTTTGACAGTAGGTCACATTTAAATTAACAACTTGATTTCTCCAAATATATATTTATTCACAGACTTAACAACCATTTCATTTGTCCAAAATATTAGTAAGAACCATATGAATACCCTGTTCTTTTTCAGGTCAACTGGTCATATTTTCCACTCTGTTAAGTACCCAAGTTCTTACCTGACTTATATTACATTTGTTTCAAAGAAAAAGAATGACTTCTGTAATAGTCAAAACTCTTTTACTTTCTCTTTTCCAATTTATAGCCTCATATACAAAAATTTGCCATTCTTTTCTAATTTAGTACTTATTTGTTTTCATATTCTTGGGAATTCCAATCAGTTTAATTGTTTGACAGAATTTTCCTCCCTTTCCTTAGAAGGTGTAAATTTTTCAAGTGCCAGCAACATGTACCAGAATATTTCCCAGGAGTGGTAGCTAATTGCAACTTGGTGTACTGGGACATCGTTGTGGGCCTTTTGGTTTGTTTGTTTTAAACCAATATGCTGTAAGTTAGAAACACAGGATTTAAAACCAATGTCTTCAAAATAAAAAACAAACAAAAACTACATTCTGCAAAATAACTTTGCCACTAAAGCTACATTCATAGAGTTGAATTGCAATCATTTTTCACTGACATTAGTTGGTAGTTTTGTTAAAATTAAAGCAGTTTTTACTTGTTGTAACAAATCTACAGGATTGAAAATGAGGTATATACCTCATTCTAGAAACAGATGACTTTTATTTTCCCAATCAAAATATGTTCTTTTTGCTGCTGTGCAATTTATATTAATGACCCTCATTCCTTTCTTCATCCCATCCAATATATTCTCTCCTTGGTATACACCCCAAATGGGTACATTTCCTAAAAATTGATAGAAAAAAAGTCACAATTTCCTATGCCAGATATCTGTTTTCCAGAAAATAATTGTAATTTCAAAAACAAAAGTGCCTTACAGTATATTTTCTCAGCAAAGCATTCCTGACAGTCTAACAAGTAATATTCATGTATTTTGTACCTTTAAAGAAGGCATGTAGATATCTGTAAATAAAAAATTGTCTTATTTAATGATGTATGATATATTTTCATTTACCCTTAAAAAAGGAATGAATCTATTTCATTGTTCACTTACTGAATACAAATATTTTTAACTTCTGCCTTATTTTTGTTGCCTTCCAAAAAGTACTTATTTTACCCTTAATTTTTGACCTTTAACTCCTTGAATTCGTACATCTGCCTTGGACATAAATAACTATTGGTGCAAATTTTCCATATTCCTAACACTTCTGAGTTAATTTTAAAATAGATATGAATTGGTATGCAGGTTGACATATGTTGTTGAATAACTTGAACTCTAGTTTCACACTCAACTGTGTTTATCAAAAGAGCTGAATGGTTCTTTTAAATGAGTCATTATGTTACCATCAATTACAAGTACACAATAAATTATGTTAAATGTGCTTTTATCTCTGAAATGGCATGATGCAATTTTACTCCATTTAAACAACCAATACCACCACAACAACATCCCTTTATTAAGTTGAGCAGGTAATTTGAATATTTAGTTTTGTAGGGATTGCGGTATGTTCTATGAGTATTCACCATGCAAACTAGTGCCTCTCCCTGCAGTTGCCCTGCATATGGAAGATCTTGCCTCTGTGCTGTGCTGGCTTTGTTATTATCACAGACAGTCCCAGAAAAGGAAGACGGACATGACATAAGCCAAGTCCAGATGTAAGCTGTAAAGGCCAGCCTGTTGTTTGTGAACTCTGTTTCAGACATGGTCTTTCATTAACCTGGGAAATGGAGTGAAGGCAGCCTAGACCTGAAAATCAGAAATTTGTTCCTGAAGCATAGTCAATTTTGATTGATCCAGAGGTCATACACTGACTGACAAATAGAAACTCTAATGATATTTGGTCCTTTGTATTAATATTTATTTCATTAATTACTCAATCACTTCTATTTATTTAGAAACATGAGTGAATTCAAAGTAGTTTATGGGGAACAAAAGAAGTAAGTGTAAGAATTTTATTCATATGACAAAAGCCCTGGGCCAATTAGGAAATTAAGAAGTTTCCCTCTAATGCCCAGAGATATAGATGAGTGTTTGAACACTTGTCTAGCATGTATAACATCCTAGATTTGACCTCAGCACTGCATAAAAAATAAAAAAGAAGAAGAAGAAGAAAAAGTCACCCCTCTAACATGTCCGTTTTGGAGTAGCAGTGGATTCATTAAAGTAGAAAATAATTACCTTCTGAGAAATATTTCATTTATAATATATAATTTTTAAAAATTTATATAATAAATGAACAAAATGAAAACAAACAACTCATCAGTCACCAATCACAGATGCATATTCTTTCCAAATCAGCTTTTTAGTGGAAGCAATGTACCTTCTTATGACAGCAACACTTGGGCACCTTTCAGCGGCTCCATTTTCATTTCCAGAAAAATTAGTACCTTTCATCAAAAGCATGATGGCACTCTACAGAATCCCAGTATTAGTCACTTTCATAGAGCTTGCATTTGAAGTGTATTCCAGTGACTCTTTCCCAATACTGACATTTTCACCATAGTTGGATTTGTGTTACACTAGAAAGAATAATTTTGTTTGTAAAAGATAATGTAATATGTGTTATTAAAACACATTTTATATGGTATGGGAAAATTCATTTAAAATAAACTGTGGAATAAAGGACATAATGGGGAATAGTTCAGTGTTATTCAATTTCCCAACCATAAATTAGACATTTCTGAAAACTAAGTCTTCTAAAATCCCGGAGCTCTACCCAGTACTATGAAAAAGTAATAACTGAACACACAGTTTAAAAAATAACTATGCAAAAGTATCACTTAACACCTAGTTTGATATAACTGAATAATTTTATTCTCGTTTTTCATCAGTTTCTGTTCCTAACATTAACCTAACATAGATTTAGAAATAATAAACTTTATTGTAATTTTAAAATTTAATTTAGTTGAAGGAATTCAAATAAATTCTTAGTCCAAGACAGAACAGACTTAGCATCCTGCAGCTTTACCATGAAATACACTATGCTTATCTTTGGTTTTAATTATGTAAGGGAAAAAAATTCTCAGAAAAAAAATAAATGAATTAAACCTTCTTGTTGGCATACTTTTTGAGAATAAAAGAATCTGAAAATTATATTGATGGAGGTAGGTCTGGGAATAGCTTTTAAACTTTACCCAACTAGTATCTCTGACCTGGAATATTCTGTGAAAATTCTCAGGAATAATAATGGCACTTACTATATGTACTTTTTTTAAAAACTAAAGTAATCGTTAGAATATTTTTAATTTCAAAGTCAAAATCAACATGACATTCATGTCTTTTCATAATGAATAATTTTTAACTTTCAAAGTTATTTTCAACTTTTAGAAATAAATAGAAAATAAAATTTGCAATGAAAATATGACAAATATAATTTTCTCAGGTCATTTGCAAGTTTTTCCATCAGGAGCACAGAAATCAAATTTCTTTTCTTTCCCCCAGAAACTCTTGGATTGCCAAAACTTTTAGACTATGTTTAGATTTTCCAACTGTGGCTCTATCTGCTCTCGTGTCTTACAGCCCAATTTTTGGGTTAGAACCTCTACAGTTGTTGGCCTAACAATGATATGTGACAACGCTGTATTCTGTTGGTCCATACTATTTTTAAAAATAGCACAGACATATAATTTTCTCTGATTTTCAAGAGGCTAAGAAAGATACTATCTTGATGACTGAACACACTGTTCCCTGAGCATTTTCTGTCATTTTTTCCCTTGTAACTTTTCGAGCCAAAATATGTTGCCTCCACCTAATGTTGCAAAAACTTTGGGTGAAATCCCAATGTGATTCCAAGACTCTGGTATGATTCCTTGTAACCTGGCATTCTTCCTGGAAGTTAACTTTGTTAGGCAGCTATTTCTATAAACAAACTGAGTAATAGGAAAGTGACATTACCAAATAAAATGCCACTACCTGCATTTTCTCTACAATTCTATGAGGTACCAGTGCTTGGATAGTAATTATTAGAAGCTGACACCACCAACTGTGGTTCCCCGGCCTTTTTTTTTTTTTTTTTTTTTTTTGAGACAGGGTCTCCCTATGTTGTGCAGACTATCACTGAATTATTAGGCTCAAGTAATGCTCCTGCCTCAGTCTCCCAAGTGGTTGGGATGACAGATGTTTATCAGCACACACTCATCTTCCTTTATCTTTTAAAAGGATTTCTACACTGGTTAAACTTTACTTTCAAATATATCATAATTTACTCATGAAAATTAAACCATTGATATTTCTTGATATGTTATCTATACCAATTATCTATTGCTTTGTAACAAATAAGCCCCAAATTTAGAGACTTAAAAGTACAACCAAAAGGCTGATATCTAGAATATCCAAGGAACTTCAAAGAGTCAATAGCCAAACTACAGTTCAACTCAAAAACTGGACAATAAATCTAACCAGATATTTCTCAAAAAGGAAATGTGGTATATACATACAATGGAGTGCTGCTATTCAGCAATAAAAAGAATGAATACTGCCATTTGAAAAAAAATGTGGATGTGATTAGAGGACATTATGTCAAGTGAAATGAGACAGTCAAAGGAAGACAAGTACTTCAGTACTTCATGATCTCACTTATATGTTGAACCTAAAAAAAAAAATTGATTCAATAGAAGTACAATGGCAGTTATTAGAAGCCTGATAAGGAAGTCAGGATGTGGAGTAATGAGAAAAGGTTGATCAGTGGGTATTAAGTTATATAGATAGATAGCAGCAAGAAGCTCTGGGGTACTATTGCGTACTATGGTGAATATACATAACAATTATGTGCTGTAAATTTAAACAAGTTAGCAGAGAGGATTTTCAAAGTTTTCATCACAAAGAAGTGATAAATGTTTGAGGAGATACATGTGTTTAACCTGATTTAAACTTTAGGAAATGTACACGTGTTAAATATTACATAGTACTCCATTAATACATACAGCTTCCATCTTGTTGTTTATCAGTTAAACATTTATAAATAAAGAACCATTTAGTGGTTCACACTCAGGAATCTGGGCTGCACTCAGAATTTTCATGTAGTTATATTTTTTAGAGCCCTGGACTTCTGTTAATAGGAAAGTCAGTATATGCAGAAATATAAGTATTTCAAGATGCTATTCATACACTGGTGTGGCTGTCCACAACTTAATGCTTGTAGCTGTTGTAGGCTATGGTACAAGTTCCTTGACTCTTGAGTGATAAGATTCTGAAAATACAATGAGGAATTGGAGTGTGATATTCTTGGGGGAATCTGTGGTAGGTCATACTAAGAGCTTCAGAACAAAGGCCTAGAAGATTCTAGGGGAAGACTGTCTTCTGCAATAAAGAATATACTTCATATACAACCAGAGATAAGAAAAAATATGCTCTATATGTATAATATCAATTGTAATGCATTCTGCTGTCATATATAACAAGTAAGAATAAAAATTAAAATTTAAAGAAATTCTCAGCAATCAAAAGTAGATCCTGGCCTTTCTCTGGGTCAGAATAAAAAATGAGCATCTGATCAAGTGACTGTATGTTTTCAGGTTCCAATGATGACCTGGTATTTTCAGATCCACTGAATTTCAGATTGGTCAAGAATCCTTGGATAGATATGTTCTATTCATTGGATGGAGTTAGAGAACATAACGCTAAGTGAAATTAACCAATCCCAAAAAACCAAATGCCAAATGTTTTCTTGATATAAGGAGGTTGATTCATAGTGGCATAGGGAGAGAGAGCATGGGAGGGGTTGGAGGGGAAGGGAGGGGACATGGGTTATAATGATGGTGGAATGTGATGATCATTATTATCCAAAGTACATGTATGAAGACACGAATTGGTGTGAATATACTTTGGATACGACCAGAGATATAAAAAATTGTGCTCTATATGTGTAATAAGAACTGTAATGCATTCTGCTGTTATATATAAATGAAAAAAATAAAGAAAGAAATGCTGTATGCAGAATTTGGCCCAAGCAGGTCTGAAGAACCTAAGTAAGTTTCATGAACAGGTGGCTCAAATTTCCATTTTACCTGTCACTGTTATATTGGTCCCTCTCTCTGAGCTTGTCCCTATGTCCTCATGGACATTCTTAAAGCCAGCAGATGAATAATGAAAAAACTCAAGCCTGATTCATAGATCATCTCTGTGTTGATGAGCACCAAAGATATGAATGGCAGCTGTACCATGTACCCACCCAGGGGTGTCTTTGTAGGACTATATTGATGAAAACCCTCCTATGCGGCAGAGATGCAAGGAGTCAGCTGGAGAATAGGCTAGCCTGAAAAAAGCAATATGATCTGATTGCCAGATGGTGAGAATGGCTTTTCATGTTAGTCACAGGCCTGGAAGTAGACAATCTAGAAGATTAGAAACAAAGGATTCTGGGAAATGTCAATGGACTTATGAAAGATGGCACAGAACATGCAGATTTTTTTGTATCTCATCTCATATCAACGTCTTAATACCTACCACAAAGTAAGCCAGTACACCAGATGACCTAGTCTGTTGATGCCCTCTAACTTCTCTCTTAACCAGATAACGCTTGCACAATAGAGCCATGAATGGTGTGATCAAAGTGATGGGATGGGGACTTTGCACAGGTTCAGTACCATGACTTCTTCTTAACAAAGCTGATAGAACTCCTACCAGGACTAATTGTATAATCTTCCAGCAGCACTGGTAGACATTGAGCCCTTTAAGAAACCATCCTGATGCTTGATAGCAAACTGGCTATATCAGATCACTTCCATTCTTGGGGTAACAGTGACTCATTCTCATTGGAATTCACACCATGTCTGATTATGGTGCATCGTGGTGCAATATGGGGCCATTCACAACATTACCTCATATCAGGGAAGTGAAGGAATACAACACTGTTTACAAGATTCTGGGAGACTCTGATCTTACTAACTACAACAACATCAACTTGGAAGCAATTAACCTAATAGAAAAAAATGAATATTATCCTAGCCCCAACTAAGGTGGAAGCTTAGAGAAAATAACTAATTAGCTTGTGGTCCTATATTTAAAAATGTAGAATATTCTCTAAATCTATGGTGATACATGGCACTGTGTCCATAATAGCTAGAATATATGGGTCTAAAAAATAGAAGAGGAGTATCCTCTACAGTGATCCACCTGCAGCATTGATTTGATGCTACTGAGTCTTTAAACTTTGGCCTTGATGGATTGAAAATTATTGTTCTTGAATGGGAGAGAAGTTTGCTTCTAAGATGGATTAGTAATTATACCATGAAGTTACTGTGACCACTGAGAGTAACTATGGATACTCAAGATATGGACCAAAGTAAATAAAACAGTTACTAAGCTGATCCTTACAATGGAAGGGTGAGGTTGCTTATGTACAATAGAAGTGAGAAGAATGATTCTGGAACTCAAGTGATTAATAGAGATGTCTCTTAGTGCTTCCATGCCGTATAAGTGCAATGAACTATCAACTGCAGTAAACACAGCCTGAAGATGTCATGAAATCAAGGACCAAACCCCTCACATATGAAGGTCTTACTGACCACATCAGGCAAACATAACAGATTATATAGTTCTGCCTGAGGATGAGAAAATTTTAGAATGTGTGATGGAGAAAATTGATGATCAGTTTCTAAGATTGCCTAATATGCAGCTGTAACAAGAACAGTGACTATTTTTCCATTAAAAGTTTTTGGTTAGCTCTCTTGTAGAGATTGAGGCCAGTAGCCATCTTGAAGACTTCAGTGGGTTAGATTCAGTGTGTGGTATAGGAAAATTTGAATATGGAAGGTTGGATATTATCAGCTACTTCTGCTTGTGTCCTGACTCGCATATGTGTATCTGTGACCACAGCTGCTGCTGGAGGAAATAGTTCCATGTGAGGTTCAACTCTCTTTGTGCTATCTGCATTTTCTGTAAGCATGTATCACACAACTCCTTTAATTTATGGTTCTATGGAGTTGAGCATCTGAAAAAAGCTTCAGGTCACCCCTGTACAGCCTGAAAGTCAAGAAGATATAAAGACAACATCTCACTCCAGAGACAACCTCAAACCAAAGGAATCCAAAGTTAATGGAAAAATGTTCCCTTCTATCATCTTTGGTGGAAAATTCTAACAATCATCCAAACCACTCCATAATATACTCTATAACGAACTTGTATTGGTTTTTCTTCTTTCTGTTTTAATACTGATAGTTTTAAAATTCTATGAAACTACATCACAAATAAACTTGTTGGAATATAGTTCCTAGTCTCAAACTTTCTTTCAGGGGAACCCTAAGCCAGAGTCATATGTGACCAAACTATTTGCTTCAAGAGACTCAAAACTCACGTTCTATGAAAGAAAATGATCAATCCTCCATTGAGATGTAGCTGTCACTGTGATAAAATTTACCACAAGCCAATACTTATCAAATGCCTGGCTCTAAAATGAAACATCCAGCAATTACATACTAAAGGACTGGAGGTGACATCATTAATGACACTGTATAAATGATTCTCCTGAATAAAAGTGAATTTAGTGTTAAGTAGCTGTAAAAAGCTGCCCCTAAAATGAATGGTACTGAGACAAACACAAGCAACTTATGACTCTATACTGGAACATCCTGACCATAGGTAGAAGGTTTACTATCTCTTGTAAGCATAGAAACAAACATACAGGTCTAGGTTTCTTAGAAGAATAATTTTATCAATATTTTATACTTACAGATAAAGGGAGCATGGCAAAATTATTATAGATTTTAATTTCTGTGCAAGGTTTTTCTGTGGTGGTGGTGGTAGTGGTTCACAACCTCTTCCTAAATGTTGGTAGAAAAGAAAATGGAAGAGGGACAGGGTATTGAGTCATCTTCTCAGAGAAGATGGGCCACGCTTTCCATGAGCCAAATTAAATGTTTTGAGGAAGAAGATATAAGTGGTAAAAGTAGCAAGTAACAAAGGTAATATCAAGTTCATATTGTTGAATGGAAACCTTCCCAAGAATTTTAAAATAACACCCAAATGTCTTACTTTAAAATAGTCATTTCTAACTTTTCTTGTAAAGAATAATATTCACTCAATATTATAATTCTCCAAATTTAGTGCAATATCTCTTTGTTAGTTGATTTTTAAATCATAAGATAATCTAATGACAGGGAAATATTGACTAGTAACTGAACATTAACTATTAAAATATTGTCTCTGAGAATTCAGAACAGAATTCCAACTTTCCTCCTGGGGCAATTTTAACTCATTATCTCCTATAATCTTCAAAGCCTTCAGAGCTATACCCATATCCGTTTTAAGGGTCAGGATTTCACTACATACAATGAGCCATTCTATAATTATTTGAAACTTAAAACATACTGAAATTGCAAAGATAAGCTAATTTGTTCTGATTAAGAATGAGTTAATGCACTGATCCTTGAAAATCATCAACACATTTTAACTATTTTATTTTCAATGAAAAATACAATGCAAGCTAAATAATATTTGTCATTTAATTTGTAAATCCTCAAAGAAATATCACTTCCTAGGTTTGAGGCATTAACAATTAACCAGATTTCTTAATATAACAATTGAATGAGATGAAACCTTGAGTTTAATGCAGCTCTATAATTTTTTTGACACTAAAATCATATTATTTCCAAAATCAGACTCAATGAGTGATAGCTTAAAAACAAAATTCATGCTTGGATCCAAAAGAGGTATTACAGCATCTTGCATATATTCTTATTTAAGTAAAATAGCATATTTTTAGATTCAATAAATCTCCCTAGTATTTGAGTACACATTTATTTGCCAACAGAAATGAATGTCGATAAAATTTATCAGTCAAGAACAGCCAAGAGTAACTTCTTTAGATAAGCCATGTAAAATACACTTCAGGACAAATGATATCCAAGTATCTCATTCCCTTCCCTGAATCTTCCATTCTAGAACAGCAGAGGGAGAAACGACTGCCATCAGATGAATGGCATCTAGGGCCAGAGGATGTCCATGCTTTTATTTTACCAGGCTAGGCCCTCCTTTGCATACCTCACATGAGCACCCAGTCAAATCAAATCAGCATAGTCAGTGCTGAGATGCCAAGGAGCCACCAGATGGCAGCAATGCTTTTATGAATAATGCAGCATTCTGTATAGTCCGTCTAAGATTTCCTGTTAATAATAGAATGATTCTTACTTTAGCAAAAGGACAAATTTGTTCATAATGAAGCCAGCCATTATTTTCACATCACTGGGTATATTTTGTGGGGCTCATTTGTTTTAAAGTATTTGGGCTCCCCAAATGTTAATTTTCATATACATTAAACATTAAACTGCTGCTGGATTTTAGTTTGATACTGTGGTATAAAATGTCTGTGACTTGAAACAAATACTTCCTTTTCTGTTGGACAAATAACATTTGCAGTTATCAATGTTGCCATGTAGCTGTCAAAAGACAAGGGCTTCCTACAATTTTCTGCTATCCTGCTCAGTGTCTTCTATACATTGAGTGTATTCATCACCTTGCTTTCTACTAATTGATCTTAAATCATGAATCAAGTATCAGAAGTTTGACTTTTGCTTGATCATGGGTGTAGGAATTTTAAAATGAAGCACTGCTTGAATTCACATTCAAAACAAAACCAAGCCTCTCAGGTCTTCCTAAGTTGCTTAGAAGGGACTCCTCAGCGTCAGTGTTTCTTTCCTTTTGGGAGATGTCTCTGTTTTTTCTTAATTTTGCCACTGTAGATGTCCTAGTTTCAGAATCAAATAGTTTACTGCTAAATAAATGCTCTAAATGCTCCCTGTGAATGTCCCTTCCCTGGTAGAGTAACTTCATACCTATCTGTTGACACGTTATCCAAAAAGAGTTTGAAAAGCTTCCTCCACAGTTATTCCCCAACATCAGCCATTTCATTTCATTGTTTCACTTGGGCCATCTTTCAACATACTCTGTTGCTGAGATAAAAGAGCGACCTCCTCCCCTCTTCAGATACCAAGAATCCTTAACTTTCCTGTACTGTTTTATATCCTTGCTTTTGAATAGTTGTTATTTAACATGTTTTCAGTACCATATTTCCCTGTCATGTTAGGAGTCTCTAAACACAAATCCTACAAGTGACCTCTCCAGTTCTGCGTGAGTGCTGGTGTTTTCCTTTCATCATAAACTTAGTGTATTTCCCTTGTATTCATTTCCAGCCTTTGTTTATGGATGTTTGCTTTACTGTTTTCTTACACTGCCTTAAACATTGCTCTGAGATTTCAGCATTTTGTTCACCACTGCCTAGATTTTTCTCCTGCTCAGTGGCTTGTGGCATAATAAACAGTGAATATTTCTCTTGCCTTCAGATCCAACCTCATTGCCTTATACTTCCCAGAATAGAATGGCACAGGCTACTTATCTGCCAGTGTCCCTATGCTCTCTAAAAGCACTCAATTTTATTTCACCTGTGTCATCCTTATGGACATAAAATGTGATACCATTTATTGGACCCATCTATTGTGTACCAGCTTTAGGGATTTTTGAAAATTAAACTGTACCTTTTTCTGGAATAGGTCTGTTTGTACAAAAAAAAAATCATACTCAGCATGAAGTTAATATGACTACTCTCTTTCACAAATATAGTAAGAATAATAAAAAGAGGTCCCTCGGTTTGCACACTGTCTTGCCATAATCAATGTAATATTTTCTTTACATAAGATGAAAATCACAAGCGGAAAAAGAACATAACACTTGATGATTTTACTTCCAACCCGGAAAGTGCCTCAGCAGCAGTGGTCAATTTTGCTCAGGTTGTTGTATGTGGTCTAAAGTCGAGGGTTTGATCCCTATGTGGCTGGTTGGCCTCACTCTGACTATGTGGAGAGGGGGAAAATGTACCATTAGCCAAAGGAATTGATGGATGGTACAAAACCCATCACACTTCTCTACCAAAATATCAAGAAATAGAGTATTTTCTGAGAGAGGGGATTCATAGCATGATGCCAGCAAACGAAGAATAGCTTGTTGCAGTTCGCCTGGTGTCAGTCTGAAACTCAGAATTCATTCCAAAGTCTCAATTCTTATCTTTGAGCACATAAAGTCAGCAATTCCAGAAGGTGAGGCAAAGTGACTGAGCCTAGCAGTGATCTAAGTTCATTAGATCACATGCATCCATTCTTTTCCTAGAATGTCAGAAACAGAATAAGCCATGCTGATAATTTTCCCTTTCATTTTTAAATTTTGATAGATTTTGGAAACTTTAAATTTTGGTTCCCTTGACTGATTTTAGAAAATTATGTATCAATTTGGCTATTGTAACCTTTTAGTTTGATTCTGCCTTGATGCTAGGTCAAAGAAAAATAATACAGTAAGGTCACATTATGCCCTTCAGTAGTTAGTAGAATGACAAAGTGTACAAATGAGTTCAGATCCTGAGCTAAGGCTTCAACCTGTGTGCTTCACAGAATCACACTTGGTATTGTTTTTGCTACCAATCTACTTAATTTATATATGTAGAATCCAGGTTATATATACTTTTAAAAAGAACTTCACTGTTTTCCAAAATTAAATCTGCAAAGAGACATTGATTCTCAAGTCACCTGGTCTGAACCGAATGGCATATGTGAGGAGTATGCTTTCTACCCTTCTACTCCATTTCGTTTCTCTTTGAATTCAGCAGAGCTAACATGTTCTTTCTGTCTCACTAAAATTGTTAAAAAATCAGTTTTATTCCCTGCTCTTTATCTCTCTTTTTCAGCAATCTTACATACTCCTAACTTCCATAATACTAAATCATATCCCTCATTATAAAATTATGTCCTTCCTTCAGAAAAAAATTGTGTGACCCTACCAATCACAGTAAAAACAAACATCACAAAAATAATCATCTCCCTCTCCTTCCAATCAGACATAATTACCATTCCAATCTCAGTAGAGAGGCAATGTTAACATTGTTTCTGTCATTTGGGGGCATCCTTTTTGCACTTGTTTCTAAGTTACGTTTTACAAGTTGCTGTTTCATAGTTTGATAGAAGCTCCTTCAGAAAACAAATGCTTTTCTCAAAGGGTTAACTTTGATATATTATTAACTAATTAACATAATGATTAGATAGTACATCATTGATACTATTTATTTTAAAAAGTATAATACTAAAAGTGATTTAAGTAAGTTTTGAAGACATAGTCTTTGTTACACAATGAATGAGAAGCCTTTCACATGGTGTATTAAATTTTGGTCTATGGTTGAGAAAGCATTAAAAAGAAATACTCAGAAATTCTGAGTTGCCTTTTACAAATATCCCCCTCATCTTGATTATTCTGAAATTCACATCTTGAATTTCCCTCAAAATATTATGAGATGATGTGGTTAGTAGTTGAATAATGACATCCTGTTGTACTTATATAAAACTCACTTCTTTGTAATTGCTTTCAAAATACATCAAAAAGTCACTTTATTTTAACATTAACACAGATGGGAGGCAGGTAGGGGAAGACCTATTATCTCTTATTTTCTTGGTGTGATAAACTGTAAGGTAGAGGAGTGATCCTGCCCTGGTTCTACAAAAAGTTACAACTGACAAAGCCAAAACTGGAACTCAGGTCCCCAGACTCAGGGTCTCTCATCACCATACCTTCTGAATAATGGATGGGTATCTAATAGGTAGATAAAATGATTGAGGACAAGCTATAAAGCAAAAAACAACTGTATTAGACATTAATGCTTCTCTTACTCTAGTTTATTTTTAATGTCATGCCTTTTAAGATCCTGTGAATAATTCTCTGAAGTGAAACCAGCTTTACTCAAAACCTAATGCATGTATAAATGTGAAGAATCATCCTTTTGCATTTAGTTTAACTACAAGCATTGAAAAATGAAAGAGAAAATTGGTAAAAGCTCAGATTTATTTTTAAACCACCACTTTTAACACAAGGAAATGGATAAAAGCAAAATACCAGTAGTTTTCCTTTTGGCTTAAAATGGTATTTTCCAAGATGTTATTAAATTATCTTTGCATTAATAAACTTAAGTAGTACTTAAACATTTTAAGCTAAGACATATTCGGATCAGGAAGAGCAATCAAATTATTTTTAAATGTAATGCATATCCATGGAAAATATTACATGAATATGTTTAATATACATTATAGCCAGAAGACTTCATCCAAAGTCAGAAAAGTAATCCAAGTAATGATAAACCTGTTCTGAGGACTACTTTACTTGTAGAGGAAATAATCTGTCTCCTGAGAGGTATTAATGTATTAAAAAAAGAATCTCAATTGGGAAATTCAACCATGATATTTGTTGAGGTTATAAATTGATTATTGGGGAAGGTGAATAGACTTATCTATTCTAGTCATTTAATTTTTTCTGCCTTTCAAGTAAACAACTGACATATTCCTTATCAGTCATGATTCATTAATTTATAGAGTTATCTTATTTGAAGCATAAATCTATAGAGGAGTCCAATGCATATTCAAAAGTAAAATTTTATTAAATATTATTTTAAATGTAAATTAAAATCTGAGGTCTAATCACTGACTGCCTTGAGAAAAGACAAGACTTTAGAGTACAAATAAATGAACCATTTAAATGAATAAATGGCTAGCTAGTCTCTTATACCTTATAATGAAAAGTACCAATATCTTCATGTTCTATATTCCTATTTCAATCTTGGGAATCTTGTATTACAAGGTCTGTATTGTGGACAAAATATCCTAAATATTTCATGAAAGAGATTGTTCTTCCTGAATGAATGCAACTTTAGCCTTAAAAAGTAATAGTTAATCAGTTAAAATGTGTCCAATCTTCTAGTATAGTAAGTGTAGGGCAGTATTTGATATAGTTTTTCTTCATATTTTCTTTGGGAGGGAAAACTAATTTACATGACAGAATAAAGTATATTTAAGTGCTAAATTAAACAGCATGGAATTAATTACACTGCATTAGAACTCTCGTATATTTAGTAAAGGGGTACTCCGTTGGAGATTGGGGACTGTGTAAGAGGCATATCATCTATTTGATAACCATTTCAGGAAGTCCCTTTTCCTAGACTTTTGAAGGAAGGAAGGAATTATAAGAAACAATATAAGTAAACATTTTCTTTCAACTTTGAAACAGAAGGATATTAAAAACTAAAAAAATTCTGTATTGTTTTAAACCATTTTTAAGTCATGTTCTCAGATTAATTTCCTATGAAAAGGCTTTGGAAGCCTAATGTGCCCAGTAAAGAGAAAGAAGGTGGAAGAAGCACTATTTGTGTCAAGGATGCTGCCTGAGAGTACTGCCATCCTTCAACATGGTTTTATTTAGTTATTACAACTCTCTCTGTGTAAATGACATTTAGGATTATTTAAGATTATGTTGTAATCCTTTTAATCCTTAGTGCTTTAAATTTCAGGCTAAACACCAAAGAGCAAACTAGCACTTAGGAAGAATGTTTAAAGCATGTGATTTGAACATAAATCTTTTTATTCACTTCTTCCCTGATGAAGACCTAGTGTTGCTCTTAAGTTCACTGAGAAAACTTGTACCACAGTTCATTACAAATCACTTGGTTGCTAAATGTTTTATCAAGCAACATCAAATTTGTGATGGTCCTTGACAGTTATGCTTTCTGCAGAATTAAGCATAAGTTAGTAATGAACATTTACTAATTTGACTTAGAATTTGTGTGGAATTTATAACACAAAGTATCTTTCTGTGTTTGTGCATGTGTATGTGTGTGTGTGTGTGTGTGTGTACACATAAATACTCACTTTACTAAACTCAAGTATTAGATGAGTATATACACATACACACATACATTATACACACAATATATATATACACATACTTATTTTAACAGGTTATAACATTACTATATATTCCTTTGTACAGAAGTTAACAGTAATTTTAAAAATATATCACTTTTTATTAAGTATTATCAATTGGATCAAAGATGGTTCTGTTACAAAGTAGGTAGGTGTTCTTGAATTCAGCAAAAGAGCAACATTTTGATTTGATTGACCAAAAGTTCTTAAATACTAAAACCTAGTCATTAATGTTATCACTGTAATGTCAACATGTGCCAATCAAATAAGGCTGAATTCATACAATGAGTTTGATAGGACTTTGAAGGAAATATAGCCTTTAATACAAAGAAAAAATGAACACATATCCAAACATCATATAGAAAAAAATGAAGCTAGTGAAATCTTCCAGCATGTGTGTATATGTGTGTGTGTGTGTGTGTGTGTGTGTTTATGTGTGTGTATGTGTATTTGAGACAAATGTGTGCCCGTGTGGCTTTCATTTATCTCAGGCACTCGCAATTTTTTGTTTGTTTTGTATTCATTTTAAGTTGGACTTCTCTGCAGACACTGTAATTATGTGGCATATAATTGCTAATCCATCACCTTTTTAAAGACAGATTTCAAATTTTAAATTATTTCTAATTTTGCACTTCTTTGATTTTTCTTGAACTAAAAATCTCAATAGTCATTTGCTATCTATAATCTATAATTCATAGACTGAGATTGAACACCAAGCCTAATTCAAACTTGGAATTTTAAAGCTATTTCTGATGTAGCGCATCAGCTGAAGCTCTGATGGTCTTTTTGTCAGGAAGAAACACTTCATTATTCTTAAGGTAATGAAACCCCTGCACACACACACTCCAACATCCAACAATGCCTTAATACCATGTTTTTGAGATATAATCGTGTTTATTCTGATCATTTGAGAGTTAGACCAGCTAATGTATCTAATCAAATATTGATGTAAGTCATCTAGATTTAGCTCTCTGGCAAATTCTTCCTGATGCTTTTTTGTTAACAGAACTACAAAAGCTGTTTATATTGTTCCTCTCAAAGGCTTACTCTCATAGCTTGTATCTATAGATACATACTAGTAAATTTTACCTAAGTTCATACATTTTGGGGATGAAAGATTTCAGCATTACCAGAAACCTAATGATTCATCCATAAAGAATAAAGCAGAAAACAAAACTTGAATCATTTTTAAGCTTTGCTCAATCTCTTGTTTCTCCAAAGGATCTAAGACCCTATGCATATAATCATCAAGGTCCCATGAATTGTTCAATTACACTACAAACAATGCTAGCTACGGAGATTTTCATTCCCCAAAAGTTACAAAAAATTAGAATAATTTAAATTTTTTTGGAAGTATCTATATTTAGAAATGTGGAAAATGAGGAAAATTACAAAAGGAGATATTTACTGATATTCATAAAATATTATGATTTTATATTCCACTAGTATAAGCAATTTTATTGTATAACTATGCTTACTATATCCATAAACATTTTTCTTCTTGTAGCCCTGTATACATGTTATATAGATGACTGTCAACATCAATTGTGACCCTTCACAAGGTCAACAGGATAGTTTAGCCCATTTTCAAAAGTTTCTATCATTCAAGATTTATGTCCATAAATTTGAATTTAATGTATTTCTTTTACAACTGTGGTGATGAGGGTGCTAAAATCACAATACTTATGAAGACTACAACACTTAGCATACCTGATCCTCTAGGTTGTTATATAGATTATGATTATAATCTTCAAAATTATTATTTATAGCAGATTAACAAAAAGAGCAAGAGTGGAGAAAGAATATATCACTTATATACCATTTCTCACTTTAAAACAAATTTATTTCTACTATTTTAATCTCAAAAACCACTTTTTTTCACTCTTGGGATTAGACCGTTGATTTCTGGGTGTGTTGGGCTGTCCAGATAGTTTGCCTGCCTTCCTGCCTTTCCCCTTTCCTCCTGTCTTTTAAATTTTATTTTTATTAAAAAATAATAATTGTATATATTCTCTCCATTTCATTTCTTTTTGGTAATAAAAGATCTCTTCACCTAAGTAGAATAAAACTAGAACCAAAAAAAATTATTCCAGAATATGACAAAAATTGTTGGTTTCTTTTAAAAATCTAAATGGTCCCAAATTAGCTGGCCATACCTGAATTACTATTTGGAAAAAGCAGCCTAGACTGGAAAAGAGCATTTTTCCCCTCTAGTAAGAATGTAGATATCAAATTTCACCTATCTATAAAATACATACTATAAGACTCCGTATATTAATCTCACCACAAAATTTAAGAACAGAAGAATTTACTTTTCTTCAATAACCTGATTGTTGTTAAAAAATACTTTATGAAAAAGTACAATACTCTGGCTCCTTTGGCTGCTAAATGATATAAAATGTGAAACATGCCTATAAAGTTATGGGTTATTTTAGAAATATAAAAGTTCAATTTCATTTAAAAGTGTAAAAAATATCAACCTCTATAATCTAAAATTATTAATTGCCAAAGAAAACCATGCCATATGATGTAGTTTGGTAACATATGTGAAAAAATTACCAATTTCTTCTCTTTCAAGGATTTCATCTGGTTCTTTCCATTCAATGGAATATAATTTTAATTATTAACCACAGTGGTTTTTTCCCCAAAACTTTATGCGATGTAAAATGATATAATTTTCATAGCTGTTCAGCTCTCTTCATCCTCACTACTTATACTGGTGAATGTAATTAATGACCAGAAGACAGTTTTGACAATGAATCAAAATAGTTTGTAAATAGTAAATCTTCATTTATGTACATTTGAAAATTTGACAATATATCTATTTAAGTAAAGCATTCTAGGTTGGAACTCCAAACAGCAATCAAATTCATTTCAAAATTCAATGACCTATGTGTAAAGCTAATGAAAATCAACATGCAACATGTATTTTGTGTTTAGATAGCAACCAGCCACCAGGGAAAAACAAAAAACAAACCAAAGATTCAACAAGGAAGAGAAGTCAGTCTTTCATAATGACCTTCAGACAACTAGTTCATGCACATGAAAACATCACAAGAAGGTAGTCTGATTTTGATTACCCAAGAGACATCAGATTTAGAAGGAATAGGAATACATTGAATATATGTAACATTCTTACCTGAAAGACATTCTTTCTGCTTGATTTTTCTTTGGCCCATTCAATATATGCTCCACACAAATCCACACTTTCTGGTTTGTGCCCACTTTTCTGTAAATAAAAATGAAATAAGAATAAAAAGCACACATCATTGGAGATGCATGTCAGAGAAAATAAGAGTTTATTGAGTTAGAAGTTATACATATTTATGATAAAAAGCCTATCTATTTTTTCTTCTAGGAGAAACCCAATTTATAAGATATGGGATGGAGAGAGACTTCATAATTTTAACTCTCTAAACTTCAAAGTCCATTTTAAAATTTCATTAATTGTAGATAATGACAAAAACAAATAAATAAAATGTTGTTTTGTGATGTTATTTAGTAATCCTAAAGAAATGCAAGCTTTAAAATGTTTCCTTAAGAATGAATGTTGCTATTCATTGGCTAATGTAATGTAAAAGCATTTAAAGTCATATACTTAGACCTAAGAGGAAACATAAAGTTAGTAAATCATAATGTAATGGAAACCCCATACAAGGATTTATCTTTGTGACTTTAACAAAGTTACTTGGGATTTGGTTATATCATCTAGAAAACGGAGCAGGTGCATTAATAAATCTCAAAATCCTTCTGTAGGTTTGTGTTTCACATGCTAACAAATCCAACAAGTATTTATGAAGTGTCAACTATGTGCCTTTTATGAGTTCACTTTTTAGACTTGGAAGACTATGCACATGACTATATGTATACTTTTATCTAATAAATTAGTTTAGACCAAATAGATTATAGTGTGTGTGCTTCTAGTTACATGGTGACAATGTGGATACTACTTAAAAGTTGTTTTATTTCAATAATTCTTAATAGTCCATTAATAGAAATATTAATTCTGTTTGCCAAAATATTTTCATTTTCATCTGATTCAAGTGGATAACAATTAGAAAACATTAAATTCATACAACATAGCAAGTTTCTTCATTATTTTTCAAAGGCATGTCACATTGGAAAGACTTTTCAACTATTTTCATAGTTTCACTCTAGGTTTCTCTATAGATGAGTTCAGTAACTTTCCTCAAGTATTTTTCCATAGAATATATTAAAATCTTAGCATACAAAGCTTATAATACTTTAGGCAGTATTTTCAATGGCAGGAACTTCAGGTTAAAACATGAAATTATGAATAAAATTATAAAATATTAAAAGAAATTATCTATCCATAATTGTTTCCTTATAGTTACTGTGTCCAATTTTATTAGTTTAAAAAAAACAGGTTTTTTTTTCAGAAAAAGCTGAAAAATCCATTTTTATGGTAAATTGTGAGATTTTAGTTTTGGGCAACTCAATCAGTTTTTGAAGAAATATCATAAATCCCAGTGTATCATTCCTTCAGAATAAATTCAGCTGGCAAGACAGAGTTGATAGCATATTATTTCCATGTTATTTAATAGGAACTCATGAAAAACCCAACAAAATAAGACATATCCCTTAAAGATAATTCAAATTGTGACAGATTTTTATTGGTTCACTCATCTTCTGCCACCAGGTGACCACTATTATGAATGATCCCCAAAATGATAATGATAATTATTGCCAAGGGATTTTTGGTAAAATAAATGTTTAAAATCAAATGCTTCTTATAGAGTTCACTGAATTATAGGATAATCCAAACCAACAAAAATAACCATTAAGAGTATAAGATATAGCAAGACCCTCAGCAACTGAGGGCTGGTGATATAGCTCAGTGGTTAAGTGTCCCTGGGTTTGATTCCCAGTGCCAAAACAAACAAACAAAGAAAAATCAGACAAAAGAGCTTATCTTTCCCATATAATATAGTCGGGGGGAAAGACCAAATTATTTCAAATAAGAGGCATTTTTAATATGCCAAGCCTTTTCCTTAGGCCTTTCATCTAGGAATTCATTTAATTCTTACAATTGTTAAGGTCATTATTATTAGTACAAATTATTAACAACTGAGGTGGCTATTATTATTGTCACCATTCTAGTTAGATAAGAAAGTATGCCAGAATGATTCTGGCATGGCAGAACTTTCCCAAGGTAACACAGCTACAAAAGAAAAGGCCAGAATTTAAATACAAGTAGCCTCACTTCTAAGTCTATTCTTAACCACTACTGGTCCTTGAAAATTGAATACACACTGTGATCATACTCATGCTAAAACACAGAAGAATTTGGGAAAGCTACAGCTTTCTCACTAGAATCCAGGACAGACATATTGATCTTGTTTGTGTCCTCTGCTAAACTTGATCTTGCGTTAGGCCCTGTAAACCACCTGTTTATCTGGACTACCTCCCAATCTTCACATAGCTGGCTCCTTACCCAGTAGCTCCTAGTTAATTTCACCTTGCCAGAGAGTGTTCTTTGACTGTCTTTTATATAAAAGAGCTGTGCCCCAGAACTACTATCCTATGTCTTGTTTTAATTTCTTTCCTCCTAACTAAAATTAGCATATATATTTTTATATACTGACTGTTTGTGTTTCCCCCACTAGAATTAAGCTCCCTGAGTTAAGGCCTTGTTTGCCTTTTCCTCTGCTGTTTTTCCCAATGTATGGAACAGTGCCTGGCACATACTTGTTCAATGAGTATCTGCTGAATTCATGAATGAAGAAAAAAATATCAAAATGCAACTAGTTTTTGTGCTTTGGAAAGAAGGCTTGAGTGTCTTAAAATTCCCAATTTTATAGCAATTAAGATTTGTAGTTTAAAAAAGTGTTAAGCAGTCTTTTGTTCATGATATGGAAAAATGATACAGTTTAATGGACTCCCGTGGGTTGAATGTGGAATTTCAGGGAATCATTGAATAAGTATTTACTGCATTCCTATTATGTGGCAATGTGTTAGTGACTTTCTCTGCTGGACACAGGGGCTGTAGAGTTAAGGAAAATATTGACTCTTCCTCTAAGAATACCATATTAGATCTAGCTTTAACACAATTACCTGTAGACTCTATATGATTAATAGCTAGAGGAAACCCATTAAAAAGCAATGTAAGTTTGCATGGTGTTCTTGCCATCTGGTTATGCCAATCTATAACTGTTCTCTTCAGTATCATATGTTAAATCTCATGACCTTGGCACATGGCGTGGGTTTATCACAATCCAAATTCTGTGCATCACTCTCAGTCATCTCCAGGTGCTCATTCATGTGAATACTCCTTCCAAAACTCTTTCCCCATCTCCTGGCATTCTTTACAACCTCACTCCTCCACCTCCACTGCAATTCACAGATCTTCACTATGCTTCATATCTAAGAAATTTCACTTAATGAGTTCTCTTTACTCTCATCCTGTTTTCATGGTTGCCTCCACCTTAGTACAGTCTCCCAGTTCCCAAGTCATTCCTGGCTCCCCTTCCTTTCATGTCCAAGCTGTGTCCCATAGTCAGTTCAACCACGCCTTCACTAACCATCATCAAGTGACACCTCTCTCAACTATTTGTCCTTCTAATAATCTTTCTCATATATCCTCATTTTTGATAAGTGACTTTTGATTTCTCAGGGTAGCACTTTTATAAAGAATGACCACCTCCTTCACTAGGTCTTTGACTTTACTTAAAAAATGTTTTGTGATCCTAGTCAATTTCTGTGCACATGACAGTTCTCTCCCAAAGCTTTAGCTCCTTGGATAGTTTGCTCTTTACACATAGAGATCAAAGGGCCTATTAATAAACAAAAATAAATAATTTATCTCAGAATGATAGTTTATAAAAAAAGAAATACACAGGATCTTAAAAATATAATATTTCCATTTATCCTAACTTTAAGAAGAAACAAGTATTATGGAATAATCAAATTAAATCATAAAAATTTAGGGTGAATTTAGAAGTATGTTAGAACAACCAAAGTTATTAGGATAAAGTTAAAACAAATAAATAGGTCAAATTCAAGAAGAGAAAACAAAAATTAATAGATAAAGAACTGTAAAACTGATGCTAGCAAGTACTTCATTTTCACAAACCTAATGTAGGCATAGACTGAAGAATAACTTTAGGGACAGAGGAGTATTAAAAGGAAAACATTTTTTAGCATTTAAGTAAGTGTTAAACATTGAAAAGAAGTAGTTCAGAAAAGTTGTAGAACTTTTTTGGAAGACAATCAAGATTTTACTCAAAAAGCCGGAAGTTAAAGCATCCTTTAATAGAAAACATATTTCTGATTCTACAGCTATACAACATACAAAAACGTCTGCTAATGAATTGCATGATGCCAATGGATCATATTGTACATCATTATAAAAATAAGTTTTTAAAATTTTGACTAAATATGGATTTGAATCTGAGAATGTATATATCATATCTCTTCTGGGATAAACTTAAAATAGAAATGACTGATTTTTTAAAATATTTAAACAGAATTATTTAGGAGTTACTACTTTTGGACAATAAAACATAAAAGCCTCTTTTGCTGGAGCAATATGAAGTCATTAAAAGCTGATCCTGGGTCTTAGCCACTTCTATTTTTTATTATTCTCTTAATCCATCTTCATCACTTCCCAATAATATAGCTGACAGAATATTCTATATATAACATTTTTTCCCTGACTTAAACTTTTGAGTTCAGCTTTTTTTTTATTTGTGGGGTTATGGGGGTCCATAGTCTAATATATATTAAGAAAATATCGAAGACCAGCTGCTGTATTGCTAATATTTTCCATGGCGAAGACACAGCATGTTTGTAAGCAACAAATCATCAGGCCAGTTGTTCTCATTCCCTCATTACAAGATGTGTTTTTAAAAAAGATAAAGCTCAGATTTATGAAATAGGTTATTAGCTACCATTTTTTATTTTGGATTAATTGCTGTTCTAGAATATAGACTCAGATTGCCCTTATCATTTTGAAACATGAAACACAAAATCTGTTTAAAGGAATTAAGTTTTATCTCATAACTCGTTTTGATTCTGGAAAATTGTCCATGAAGGAGGACAAAACTCACTTATAAATTCTCATTTGGGCAAAATGATTTAGGAAAGAGTGCTGAATGAATACCTGATCTTATTAATGTCTAAAGTATGGCCCCTGTCAACAGAGAGAGGATACTTTGATTATAAGATGTGAGTTTTATGTATATGAATATAAATGATGTTAATAATAACTGAAATTGTTTCTACAGTGAAATTTCTCAGTATATTACATGACCAAATCAAACCAGATTTTCAGAAAAAGTAAACCTTTGCTAGTGATTTGTGGTATTAGGATGTTGTATACTGTTGGGTTTTTTGTTTATGTTTTTGTTTTTTAGGAGAAAATATTCTCTACTTTTTAAGAAATTAACACTGCATTTATTTCTGAATTAAAATTTCCCTAGAATAAACACAATAGCTTTTCCTTAGTCTACATTGGTTGTATCCTCATCCTGTTTTAAAAACATACATTACATAACAAGCTAATTGGATCTGCAAAGTGAACAGCTTGAGCATACTTTCAACATCTCAGGTGCTTCTTGAGAGTCTGTCCTTAGATAGTTGTATACTGCTCAGCTATCACTTGTAGATGACTAACCCTGGTTGGGGCATAAGAATGACCACTGGCCATCTTGAAATGCTAGGCCCTCATTCCATACTGCCAGAGGGTAGGGCAAGCTTTTGCCTTTATCCACCGATTCCAGATTTGGTTGAAATGCTACTTTTCAGGATGTTAGATCTGGCTTTCTGGGTAGCTACCCAAAGGGGAGACCAGTGTCTATATGATGAAAGCAAGTAAAGGTGTTACATAATGAAATTAAACCAAAGGGAAGTTGGAGATGGGAAAGAACACAGCAGATAAAATCTTTCTTCTTTTATTCCCTCATTCCCACAGTTTACTTTAAGTTTTCTCCAGTCTATTTGCACCTTCTTTCTAAGCTGAGCAGGGTACCTACCAGTGATCCTCTTCATTGCTTTGAGGCACACTGTAGAATGGCATGTATGATGGTAACACATCTCCTGCACCACTTTCCAACATTTCTTGCTCACTTTTTCTCTTATTTCATTCTCTGTGCCATCTAAGACACTGATGTTACTCTCCCTGTAGCAGAGATGGATACTTCTCCACCAAAATGTGTGCTGTGTTCCCTTCTTTGAGTGTCAAGATATGTCACTGGTGAATAGCTTACCAGCTGGAGACAATTATTTTTTTCTCAATTCCTTTTGCATCAAAACTTGGCATGTTCCTTATCTGTACCACTGAACATGAACAAAAATGATGTCAGACATGTCAGATACTTTTAGGATAAAGACTTATAGCGCATGCATATTTTTCCCATTCTCCATCTGCAACTACTCATACCAATATATTGTTGCATTTAGTAGAAATAACAATAATAAAAGTAGCAAATATAATTAATATTTATTCTGTTTGTTATGTTCCAGAAACATTACACCAACTTTGCAACATATAATTTTAAGTGGTAGGTACCCTTTATAGGTCCATGTTGCAGTTGAGGTAACCAAGGATTTTAGTAACAAATAAATCTGATATTTCCAGTCTAGGTGTCTAACCTGAACACTCCTTCTAAATCTACCTAATTTGGTATCCTGCTACATAATTCGTTTCATTTCAGTAGCAAATTTTTAAGGAAGACTAAATGAATATATTCTGTAAATTTAAAAATTGCTCTGGACAGAAAAAGTCCATTTTATCTTAGATAAATGCAAGCTCTAAAACAGATGTATTACATTGACCAAAATGATAAACCACAGAAAGTCAAGCTTCATAATTAAAATAGTTTCCTGAGAGTGCCTAAGGTGAGGTTTATTGAGGGACAGTAAGCTATAATCCATTTATAAGGAGTCCTATCAATTTCATAGATTTTTGTGGTTATAAAAATTACGTAAGTTACAGAATTTATTATACTTAATGGCCAAATCTTGAGAAAATTATAACCAGAGAACACGGCTTCATTTATAATAATATTGATCACTGGGTTTCATTTTTTTTCCTCACAAAGTTTATGTAAATAATATACTAGAATTCAATTTATTTTTTCCTTTCTTCTTTTATTTCCATTTCTACCTGCCATCTTCCACAATGTGGGTGGTAGCACTGTTTATCAATAGTGTCTTCATGATGAAGGCTTGTGATGATGCACCCATGACAATGCTGCTAAGCTGCGCTTATGACAACCATGCTGATGCTGTGACAGTGCTAACATTGCGAGAATCACAATACCAGGCAGAGATTTTAAAATGCCTCTGTTAGGCTAAGGTTGGTAGCTCTGTTGTTACCCCTCCATTCCTCATAAAATCTTGAACAAGGGTCTGTGTAAGGGCTCAATACTCATCTACAAAGATAAAATTATTTCATATTCATTTTGCTCAGAATACTCAATAATTCATGAATAGCTTTCTGATTGAAACTATTTTCATCTTTTTACTAAATCACATCATTTCACTCCCATAAATAAGTTCATTTTGTTGCTAAAGTCATACTACAGTGAATGAACATTAGATGTATTGCATTATTTAATTAATGCTTATGTGCATTATTCACACTGAAAGTAAACAGTATTAAAAAGAGTAAACAAATTATTTTAATGAGAACTTTTATATTATTACTTTTCTTCTTCCAAGGTTATGACTGAATGAAGGGTTTGGTAAAATTAATAAGTTTATAAAATGCTTTGGAAAGTTCTCTGCTTTAAGAAAGAAGTCATAGAAGTAGGGAGTAGAATAGTGGTTACCAGAAGTTGAGAGTATGAAGAAGGGTATGTGGAGATGTTGGTCAAAGGGCACATAGTTGTCAGTTAGACAACAGGAATAAATTCTGGAGATCCACTGTATAACATGTGTGGGAGACAACCTTGCACGTGACTGAGTCACACTCCCCAGCTGGGTGCTGAGGCGCTCAGTCACAGAAATGTGGCAGAGCTTTCCCCACCCTTCTTGGGAACAAGGGTCATTGTCTCGTGCATGGGTGTATCTTGCTACAGCCCCATGGGTGAAGCTATGTTCACCCTTCCTTTGTAATATAATCCCTTGCCCTGTTTAGGATAGAATTTTCCATGAAAGTGCCTTGTGTGTGTCCCCTTCTCTTACTGTGCTCTTGGGTGTGGTCTACCCAGGTGTCAGTCAACCTGCTGACAACAGGACATCATGAAGATGACTCAGCCCCCTGAAATCTGACCCTTGCCTCATTTGAATAGCTTCTCCTCAATAAAAGGGGTCAGCACGTGCTCTCACTCTCTCTCTTCCTCTGAACCCTTAAGGTCAGCCGTCACAGCAACCCCAAATAAAAAGGTATTTGTGTCTTTTATGTGGTTATTTTGCATAGCCCAGTTAGCCCAGTTTACCTGAAGTGACCCCTGAGCCTTTTAGTCAGAACAGAAACCCGGCAAACATGGGCATTATATTTGATAATAATTTTGTATACTTGAGTATTGCTAAGAGAGTACATTTTATTTGTTCTAAGCGTAAAAAAAAAAATAGAAAATATGTGAAATGATGGACACGTTAATTGGTTTGACTTATTCATCCCATGATGTATAAATACATCAAACAATATGCCACAGTAACATACATACACAATTTTAAATTAAAATTTGCCAGTTGTGTGTCCAATTAAAAGTATTGGTACAATTTAAAATGAGAAATATATAAGTAGCAAAAAAAGAGTCTGGTAAACAATGAGTAGAGTATATAAAATGTTTATAGTATTTGCTTCTATTAGGCTATGGTAGGTAGTCTATTGTTGCACCTCCATTTTTTACAATCGTCCATTTCTCAAAATAGTATAATGAAATGTTTATTGTGCTTCTGAATTTACGTCAAAAATGATACTAAGTTTTCAGAGCAGTAAGTAATCAATAAAATAGAAACAGGGGATCTCACCCATCTAACCAAGGAGCAGAAGTTCCACTTGATCTAATTGTTGGTGAATGTGAAGACAAGAGAATATTTTTTAATGTAGAAAGACTTTACACAATGTGTTTGTTTTAGTAGGATGTAACACTGAACAAATCTTCTGTAGCAGTACAAATAAATTCCCTTCTATGTTTGAAACTGGGACTCACTATTGTGCTAATACACCTAGGTTCTTAGGACAGTTTATTTTTAGTTCTCCTAAGATGAATTGCCCTGCTTGTTTACTTTGCACTAGAACTTCTGTAAAAATGACTATATTGTTAAAGGTCAAAGATATATAAGAATATCGAAATATTTTTCAGTGAAAAGATGGTCTGCTATTTACTAAATGTATCTGAGAAACAATGATGACAAAGTTAGCCATTTTGCAATTATATCTATCAATAAGAGTCCAATCCTTACTGTTCTCATCCATATTTGCACTATGTGATACCTGGAAGTAATTGTTAATTGTTCATAGAATAAATTATCCTTTGACTCTAGGATAATTTCACATGTCCTATGTTTTTTTTTTTAATTTCAATTAACATGTTGAAAACTCTGAATCTCTCTTAATATTGTAATGCTTTTGTTTATTATTGATTACAAATGGCTCCATATCACCTACAGAACAAAATCATCTTTTCTCATCTTCCTCTTCAAGGTCTTTTGTAAGCCAGTTCTGTGTTGACTTTGTAACCAAATTCTATTCCTTGCTGTTTCAGAACTTAGTTCCTCACCTGTTATGAAGCATTGCTGGCATTGCTCCCAGGAATTTTGTAGAAGAAATACAAAACAGTCTGGACTGGGGCACATTCACTCTAGGCCTCAGGGAACCTCCATTAAAATGTTTTCAAGACATGACCAGCACACAGTGCATTGAGGAAGGCAAGAGATTAATAATCTCTATAAAATAAACCCACCACTTAAGGAATTAATTTCTAATATTTTACCATTGTTTTCTCTTATTTCTATACAAAATTACTTATGTTCATATATATATATATATATATATATATATATATATATATATATATATATATATTATTTATTTATTTATTGGCGGACACAACATCTTTGTTTGTATGTGGTGTTGAGGATCGTACCCGGGCCGCACGCATGCCAGACGGGCGTGCTACCGCTTGAGCCACATCCCCAGCCCCGCAAAATCAGTTCTTAAAAAGGACTATCTATACTTAAATCTATGGTTCTATCTAACATGTTTCCCTATAATTTTTATGACTTAGATTATGGTTTATTATAATAAAATATTTATGTCCACATCACCTTTACCATATTGTAAATGCCTTGGGAGCAGGGGTTATGTATTTATTATTTATGTGAATTTCCCTGGGTTTTAAAAAACTATATTTGATACCTGGCAGTAATTGTTAATTATTTATAGAATAAACATATGAGGAATTTTCTAAATTAAACAAATAAAAAAACCTTCTTATTCATGAGGCCATCCATTAATGGGTTTGGTCTAACCAGGAACGCACATTTATAATGTCCCATGCACACAGTCAGATATTTACTCCACACACCAGTCAAAAACTCTAAATTCACAAACCCAACAAGGTACTTTAGGAGCAAGCTGCATTTGAAGTGACAGAATCAACTGAAAAACTTCATTGATAGTAATATGCGTAACTATATCTGAAAAATGCAAGCAGTGTGGGTCAAGGCCTCAGAGGGAAAATCAAACTAACAACTGTTAGTCTCTAAGACTTATCTAGCCCCAGATGAAAAATAAATAGATATGTCAGTGTTTTTAAGGCAAAAGATTTTGATCCAGCACTAAATGAGATTGAGCTAAGATTCTAGAAGAATCAGCTTTCTCTCTTACTTTGGATCCCTAATAGGCTTGGCTCTTTTAAGACACATTACATTGGGTTGTAGTGCTATTTGGTATATGTTTTTCTAAAAGAAAAGCACAGTATATTATTCTGGGATGAAGATGCCTGGAGAATACCAATGTAACCTTTTGAAGATTTGCCCCTATAACAGATCTCAGCCCATGGCGCTCATTTCAAGACTTTTCTTTTATCCTATCTTCCAATTAAACCAAAAATTCATTTCTCTTTGTAGCACACATACTCTGCCTATTCTCAGTCATTGTTCCTGTTTTTCATTCCCCTGTATTCCCTGCCCACAAATCTTCACATATTGAAATTATAACCATCCTTCAAGGCCCAATTCAAATCATTCACAGATGTGAGCTCTCCCTCTTTTAAATATATAAAAAAAAATCCAAAAAAACAGAAACAAAAAACAAAAACAAAACTCTATTTGTCTTACTTCATCTCATTCTATTTTTTGGCACAGATTTTTATAAGGCAAAGACTATCTTGATTATATCTCTATGCCTTATATGTAGCCCTAACGAGCAAGCTGTTCATTGTAGAATTTCAATACATATTCTTATGAAGTCTTTTCCCACCAAGGCTTATATAAATAGCACAAACTTGATTAACCAAATGCATACTTAAATTAAAGTGAGGTAGAATATAATGAGAAGTGTTATTTGGATCAACTCTTCCACTGAAAATAATGAAAAACGATGGATAAAAGATTTTTTTAGATTACCTTAAAAGAATTGTAAGTCTAAAAAGACAGTGGGGACTGCCAGGGTAAATATTTTTGTGAGGTCAGAATTTGAACCTAGAGAGGGAAGCTGAATATCAAAGCAACATTACCACACTTATTCTCAGGTTATTTATTTATCCTATACATTTGAGCTTTAGTTAATCAACCTCATAGAATAACAGAACATGGTCTTGCCCAAGGTCTTATGAAAGGATAACACAGACCCAATATTAAATGTGTTTCCTCTTTTCAATTACAGAGGAATTTTTAAAAGACAGCTATGGTAAATGAGTGGTAGAGATGAAAAAAAGGAAAAGTGAAGAACAATCCTGACCCTGTGAGGTGGTGGCATAGCTGTAGCCCTGCTATTCTGTAGATAGAACCTGAGAATTTTGTATTGTTAAATTGAAGTTAACAGTCATTGGAACCAGTCCCAGACTCCTTGAGAAAAATGTAAAACTTTATAGAGTAGGACACATTTATCTTAGGCAACCTCCTATGATAAAGGCCCAATCACAATGATTCATATACAATGATAAGTGGATACACAAAGGAAAAAAGGAACATAAGAACCAGCAGACACAGACAGAACAGACTTCTGATATTAAATAACTAGAAACAGATCTAGTATGCCTCCTACTTTTAACAAATGAAAGAATAGTCTTAAAAATATCTTCAGGAGTTGGGTACAGTGGCACACACCTGTAATCTCAGTGTCTTGGGAGGCTGAAGCAGGAGGGTCATGAGTTCAAAACCAGCTTCAGCAATGGCAAGGTGCTAAGCAACTCAGTGAGACACTATCTCTAAATAAATACAAAACAAGTGTCGGGATGTGGCTCAGTGGTTGAGTGCCCTGAGTTCAATCTCAGGTACCCCCTCAAAAAAAGGTAACGAGAAAACTATAGGTAGCAACTGGAGAACAGCAGTTATACTGACTGGTAACTTCTTGATTGCAATAATGCATGACAGAAAACAATGGAATGATATCTTTGATGTCTTAAAAGAAAATGAATTAGAAGTTCTATATCTAGACAGAATATGTATTTCCAGAATGAGGAAGAATTAGAGACTTTTTTGAATAAGCAGACACTGAGGCAGGATCTTACCACAGTATCTTTAATACAAGAATTTTTCAGAATATATCCCAAACAGAAGGAAAAGTGATTCTAGAAAGGAAATCTCAAATTTAAGAGGAAGTAAATACTAAATAACACTGCAAATATTGGGAAATATAAACCAATACTGGTTTCGAAAGAAACAATAATGTCTCTTGGTGTTAAAAAAATTATGATATCAAACAGGAATAGCATCTACATTGAGATGGGGATAAATGGATTAAAAAATTGTAAGGTAATATTAAGAAGAGTATAAAGGATTGGACTAGCTCTAGTCTTTGATAAATATGATAAATAACTTTGATAAGTATGTTGTAATCCTAGGATAATTGCTAAAAGAACAGAAATCAAACTAGTAGAGAAAAATGATGGAAAGATGACGTATTAAAGAACAGCAACAAAAAGACCTACTTATTGATAAAAGCAAGAAAAGAAAAAAAGAAAGAAGCATACAATATGATTTCATTTACATAAATTCAAAGCAAACTGTTTTTAAGGGGTTTTGATATAGGTGAGAAAATTAAAGTTATAATTAAAAATTTTTATAATTTTTATAATAAGATACTGACTGAAATGCAAGCCAGTGGGTAACTTTGGGGCAAGGAAGAGGCTGTGATGACAAAGGGACAGGTGACAAGTGGGGCTTGTGGAGGGCTGGCGGGGTCTGTTTCTTGGCCTCAGCTGTGCTTACACAGGCGATTGATTAAGAATTATTGCAGTGTACATGGATGTGTTCTATTTTTAACTAAAAATGGCTTCTGCATTATTTTGTAGCATCTTTTAAAATTTATCTTGAGTTTTAAATCACAGTGCATTTCTTTTAAATTATGAGAATATGAACACCATTCTTTCTTTCATATTGTGTCCAGAGACACCAGCAGTTTTCAAATGCTCCTCCTGACCAGCCATCCTGGATCAAGCTTGTTCTGGTTTGAGGTAAATTGAACAAAATAGAGACGTGCATGCAGATGCACAAGGGAGACAATTTTCTTTCTCCATAAAATATGTCTCCTTTTCTGAAATTTTATCCTTCCTAGATGTTGGATTGTGATATTTTATAATGCCCTTTCGGTTATAACATGATAATGATAGTAGGTGGTTGGTTACTCTTTAATTTCTATCAAAAAATAAAAATAAAAAATGAAATAGATCAATCATTCTTTTTCTTTAATAGGTTCCAGAGGACCTACAGTATGCAAATGACTAATCTCCAGATCAGGGAGGTAATTCTGTTATCTATTTTTAGGAGAAGATTCCTTTTGATAAAAATGTGACTTCAATTTGTTTATGAACTGAATGCTGTGTCCCCTAAATGCAAGTGTTGAGTCCTAACCTTCAGTGTCATGATATCAGGAGTGAAGCCATTGGGAGGTGATTAGGCAATGGAGGGAGAGCCCTTATGATAGGACTATTGCTTTTACATGAAGACATGAAGAGCAATAATAGCTTGGTCTCTCTCTACTCTCTATCACATGAGGTTACAGCAGAATGATGGCCAAATGCACTCACATTGAGTACCCTCAGTAGACACCAGATCTCTCCATGCCTTGACTTTGGACTTCCTGGTATTCAGAACTGTTAGAAGTAAATCTCTGCTTAAGCCACCCAGTCTGTGTTATTCTGTAACAGCAGTTCTAAATGAAGAAAACTGACATGAACTGAAAGAACTGCAGGGAGAAAAAGAGGTAGTTAAACATGGAATGTAAGTTCAGGCACAATATTCTGTGACACGCATATTAAATATGAAAATGGTAAGAGTGAGACCCAGTGAAATAAGAAAGGGGCTCTCCGAAAATATGCAGAAGTTTACTTCTGGTTATACAAATGGATGGGTTTCTTCATTTTTAGTATTAGTGCCTGCACACAATATTTTATGCTGCCCATCGACACACATTTCTTTGTTGGAAAGCGATGCATGTTGGTGTTCCTTGAATTAATAAATTCCTTCTTCTATAAATATCTGAATCAACTCAAGTACAATAATGTCATAATTCAACAGCATAATAATATCATAATTATACCATATTTAAGTTATGTACAGTATATTTTTAAGTAGAACATTAATAATTGTTTTATTTTATATATTTTATATATTATTTTATATTTTTATTTTATATATTGTCTTAATTGTTTTATATTAAATATTTAATTGTTTTATATATTTAATTGTTTTATATGTTTATGTATTGTTTTAACTGTTTTATATATTTTTGTTTTTATTATATTACTTTTATTACTTACGAATTATTTTGGCAGATAGCATGATCTCCATTTTTATAGGTGAGGGTTGGAAACTCAACTTTGTCAACTACAAAGTAGTAAAAATAGAATTATATCCCCTCTTCTCCAACTTCAAAGCTTGCTCTTAGCTACTTTGCTTCTTTGTCTTGCTGCTGCATTAACAGATCATTCTATAAAGATTAAAATACTATTTATGCTTTTAAACCACATTCTACATCACTCAGACAGCTTCTACTGACCCCTTGGAGGAATGGATTTTTTTTTAACCAGAAGCACAATGAACACCAGGACATGTCAAAGGGGGAGCAAAGGAAATTCAGAAACTTGAGCATAAATCTTTTAAAATAAAACCACGACATCTTTAATCAAGGCCTGGCAATCATCGTATCGTTTCTTTGAGGCTCCAATTGGTAAATGTGGGCTATCCCACTAGGCCTTTAATACTTGGTTAGAAATGAATCCAAGAAGTTGACTAGCAAGACAATTCATGCAGTACAAACACGAATCTGTAATTCTCTTCCCCATTACCACAAAACAGTTAGTTCCTGCACTGAATTCACTTTGAAGACAATGAGTGCCTGGGAGAAACCATAAGAGCATTGAAAATGGGGCCAGAAGTAATAAATAGGGACTGCCAAAAAAATGCTTACTAATTTCTTCTACAAGTCAGAGCTATTGTCAGTTTGTAACAATTCTGAAGGTTGAACTGGAGGCATACAATTAGTGAGCTAACTTGCAAGGTTTGCCTACAATCTAAAAGCAGTTTTCTTTCACCTGTATATAATTAAACAGCTGAGAATTATATCTCCTGGTACGAGGAGATTAAAATAATAAAATAAAAGTAAACCAAATGCTTTAAAATGGAGTCTAATCTCTCTCCATTATCCCAGCACATTCACATAAACTCTGCTCCAATGGAATTCTTCTCACTCAGCAGGATGAAGATCATCTTTTCAGCAGCCAAACCCAGCAAGGCCAGCCACTCTCCTCCCTTCCCAACATCCCCTTAGAACACATTCAAAGGGAAGACAAAGGCCCTGCAAGTAGATGAGGTTGTTTTGTGCCTGGCCCTTAGGGGTATTTTATTTTCTTAAAAAGATTATCTCAAACTTACTGTAGCCAAAAAATGAAAACAAAACAGAAGCTAAAACAAATTTCTGAGGCGGTTTAAAAATACAAAGGACTGAGATATATTTTTAATTTATTCATAATTAGTTTACAGATTGGACCACACCAAGACACCAAAATCAGCAAGCCACTTTGGGGATAAAGGCTATTGCAATTATCAGGAGCAAGCCAAATGTTACCTTTTGTTCTCACTAAAATCTCCTTTAAAAAAATATCTCTTAGCAAATGATTTTCTATTTTCTATTTAAGGAGGATTACATAGCAAACATGACTAGTGGCTGTATAGCAAAGAACTTTTCATTGTTTTTTTACCTGCCAAAGATAAATTAGTTCATTTTGATCCACTCTTGCCAGGCAATGTGATCCATACATTGATGGTACCAATGTACCTGACAGCCTCCTGATTAGTAAGGACTAATTACTAATCAGGAGTGGTCAGGCAATGCACCTGCTTGCCAAAAGATGTAGGAGAGAGTGGTCAGGCAATGGCAGGTTGGTTCCTGCCTGGAGTCCTTACTAATCAGGAGGCTGTCAGGTACATTGCCTGGCCACTGTCTTCTACATCTTTTGGCAAACAGTTCTTATGTTTGTGAAGCAAGGTTTGGGGCTTGAATTGCCCCAGTAACTCTCTCCAAATTGCTCTTACTTACAATCACTGTCAAATTTCAATAGGCGTGAAAGAAGCCCTCATCCAGGTACAATGAAGAAACCCTACAAATTTCACTTTGTAATAACTACAGAATACAGAAATTGTATTAGCTCCATTAGATGGAGTCATAGAGATATTCCAAAAGGTTAGCTGAATATAGTGAATGTCAGAGTTAGAATAAGATAAAAAATCACTTTGTTAACTTAGAGTGTTTTCTCATTGGTAACACCCTATATTAAGGTGTCATTTATAAAGAGTTTATTATTATTTATTAATGTGTGGAGCACTTTATAGCATACTAGATAACAACTTAAATTCATGTATTAAAGATGCACATACATGGTTTAATACGATTTACATCTTATAATATTCTTTAAAACAGCTTCCCATGGTCTCATCCGTTAAGCATTTATTACTAATGCATTTTATAACATACTTTATAATACATTATTTGAGCAAGTAGCTACATTTAGTGATTATTTCATAAATAAGAATAAAGCATTTATAAGTGGCACCTTAATTTAAAGCGTTACCTTCACATTACTAGGGAGCTGCTCACCATTCATCTCATTTTGTGATTATTCTCCAAATGCACCACTTAATAAAACAGACACTAAGTTCTATTTTCCCTTCATCTGATTAAAAGTTTATTGAGTCATTTCCTCTATCTGCTTTCAGATGTTTGTAGCTTAGAAGCCTTAGGGTGATTTCTGATGAAACCAAAATTTTAATTCAACAGTATTTCTGAAAAGATAATAATAGTAAAAACAGAGAAATACTCACTGCATTGGACAGAGCCTGTTGCTTGGATTCTTTGTAAAATTCAAGTTTTCGACTAGAAAGAACTATCCAGGAAGATGACCAGTTTTTCCTTAGAAAAAGAAACAGGAAAAAAATATCATCAGTAGAAAAAAATACATACACAATAGAATAGGAGCAACATTTGAGACTATGTTTTGAACTTGTTTTCCTAAAATTCTCTTCTCTATTAAAAGTAATAATTGGTATGAAACTCAGATAATAATAAAAACATTTTATTATTTTAGAAAAGTATGACATTTATATAGATGTTTCTCTCTCCATAAAATCTTTTCAACTACTAAGCACCCAATTTTTTGTGTGTTCAAACACCCCACTTCCCACAAAAAGTGTTGAACTAAAAGTAGCAAAGTAAAACTAGAGATCAGAAACCTTTCCTCCATTGTTTCTTCTTTACAATGAATGGTTTAGTATATTTCAGAGTCTGAAAAACTAATCAGCTCATGTCATTGCTTATTCAAAATAGTTTTATATTGTTAAATCCCACTGGAAATCAAAGAAATGTAACTCAAATTGCTGACATGTTTTTTTCCTCTATGCCTATTATATTGCTGAGGATTAATGAGGGTATGGGAAATGGAGTCTCTGGTATCGTATTATACCAATACAATAGTGTAAATTGGTGCATCTTTCTGGAGTGCAATTTAAAAATATGATTTTCTTAAAAAATTATTAAGATGTTCATGTACCCCAAAAGTACATGTGATATATGTTTATGTTGCATTTTTTTTCATTCCTTATTTGTTCTTGGTAAAAATACATGAGAGTAGAGTGTATTTTGACATAGCATACATACATGGAGCATTAATAAATCTTTAAAAACTTCTGTCTTTTGACTAAACATGTCCATTCCTATGAATTTAAATTTATTCTAGAGATATATTCTCACAAGTTGCTAAAGCTTTGCGCATAAGGATGAAGTACACCATCATTTGTTAATTTTGCGCAAAACATAAAAAGTTAAGAAACTGCTTAAGTAAATTGCACATAACAAATTTATTTCAAGAATAATGAACCCTGAGCTACAGAAGGACTGGTGTGGGAAGATTTTAATTCAGATCATAATATACATATTTCATAACACCATGCTGTGCTATTTACTTAGAATATCTTCACCCATCCAAGCCACTTCTAATTAATAATTACATTCATCACAAGTCCAAGTGTTTCTTAAGTGTGGTGTGCCTTTCATGATTTTCTTACATATGGCTTATAGGAAATTTTTAATATATATTTTTTTTAATTTCACTCTGATATCCCCCACTAAAAAGTAAGACCACAAATGGCAGAAGTCTTTTTATCCTGAACAGAGCTATCTTTATTGTGTAGTACAGAGCCTTGGATGTAAGTACAAAACTTATATCTGTTGAGTTAAAAATTATACTGGTCTGCAAAACAATTCACCAGTATAACCATAGTAAACCAAGTAGTAAAATCATGGCTTTTGATTTTCCTTTGTATTTCTTAGTCTTTACCAAATTTCCTCCATTGGACATGCATTACTGCTATAGTTAGAATAAGTAGGTATTAGTGTCATCAAGAGTCGTGGTTTTTTGATGGAAAAAACCAAGAGTTTATATTCATATATAAATTATTTACCCAATATATTATATTATTGCAGTTTGCTTTGGTTTAACATTCAAAATAATTTAATTTGGTTTACAAAACAAAAAGGCTACAGAAATTCTTTATTCAAGTCAATAGGAACCACACAAAAATATATAAAAAATAACTTCAAGATAGTTGTGCAATTTATTTATTTATTGCCTCTTACAATCTAGGATCCTGATTGAAAGGGCTGCTTTGATTCAGTAAGGTTAATATTTACAAAAAGAATTAGGTTACTCTAACATGCCTGAAGCTTTCTTAATGATACACGATTGTGTTAAAAAGGAATAGGATAAACAGGCACACAAGAAACACAATGTGAATTTTCCAATGTATAAATACAAATGTTATGTTCTTGTACCCACTTGTCTTTAAATAAAGAGTCAAGTTTTCAATTAGATGATATAAAGTTAAAAAAAAAAAAGAGAAACTGCTTAGATATTTTCCCTCTGTCTTAGTGCCTATTTCTTCATCAAGGTACCAGTAGCAATATGGTGAATTGAACAGCCATTTCCTTCTCTTTATGCAGGTTATGATATTAGATGATCCAGAACAAGGAAGAGAGAAAAATCTGCAGAAATGCTGGTCGAGGCCCTGAGTCTTTCACCACCATCCTTCTTTGTACTATATGTAGTCCTGGGTACAGAACACCTCAGACATGATGGATCCATATTTAACCTGCCTGTTACATTCCTCACTATATTTTTCATCTTCTGGCAGAGAGAAACTATACCTTACTTGCTTCCTATCTATAGAAAGTCCTGGATAAATGATTCTGATTTGAATCTGTTTCAGATGTTGATCGTTTATAGAATTTGCTGGCAAAACTCTCTCGTTCTTTAAACTTGGAACTGGAACTAGTTAGAACTAAAGCTGCGTGAAATTCAATTATCTCATTGTTCTGTGTTAGGACTTTGAACTTCTGTGAACTGTGTCCCTGTTAGGTAAACCAGATGAATGAGCTGAAGAGGGTCTTAGAAGCTTAGTAATGCAAACTTCTCTCACACCTTACATACAGTGCTATTTCATCTTGAATTTATAAATGGCAAGCACTGAACCATATTAGAATGAAAGTGAAAGCTATTCCAAGGGTAGAATTCTATTGCTTAGAAAGAATTTCATTTCAAAATGAAGAATAAAGTGCTACTGACAAACATTTGGATGCTTCCCTTTCATTTCACTTATCCCAAGATTTCTTTTAAAATGATAATTAGCATGATTATTCTAAATAACTAGTATAAGTTTGATTTTGTAGCTAAGGTTAACTTCTCAAACATAAATATGGTGAAGGTAACTAATATTTCCACGTACTAACATGAAAATCAAGGCTCAGAGAATTTAGGTAACTTGATTAAGGCCATAAAGCCAACACTTACATTGAAAGTCAATCCAGTTTCTCTGACAACGAAATCAAGACAATAAAGTCTGCAATCTATTTATTAGTTTATACTTTTTTAAAAAGCCTATGCAGTGCTAATTTGGTTAAAGATATCATAAGTATCAGATTTTAACATAGGTTTGGTTGAAATTCTCAAATCATAAAATCTTGTGTGTGAAGCCTGTTACAACACATCAGCAATGTGTCACTCTTATTAGCTATTTTACATGTTTTTTTAAAGAAATATTGGCAAAACCCCATCCATCCCAAACTCAATACCTGTGCATACTTTAGAAGTCTTCCTGACTTCTTAGACATGGGTCAGTTATATGAGCTCTCAGGCTGCAATGGCCACTCTGTCCCAGGTATGCCACAGGTATTTCACATGCATCACATAATTTAATCACACAGCCAGTCACAAATATCCATTGAACATTTAACACTATTATCAAACACATTTTTTCAACACATGTATCAAACAAAATTCAAAGTGCTGACTATAAAGGAAAATAAGAAGAGACCTCAATGATTTTATGTCTAACTAGAAGACAGGCAAAAAACATAGAAACAAATCCTCTGAATAACTCAGGGAGGTGGACTGGTGCTTAGCGAGACTGTGTCCTAACCACAGGCACACACGCTATGAAGATGGGAATCCGGCCACATCTCCTGGACCTTGGAGCCTATGCTCATTCAAAGGTATCAGCTGTCTCTACAGCAGGTGGCACCAGCTCTCCCTTTACTCTTATCTAGCATGTCTTGCAGAGTATCATGACAGAAGTTAAGAAAGGGAGAAGAAACCTTTTTCTCCTTACCACAAAGCTATATCCTAACCTGACGCAGGCTGTTTTGCAATGCCAGTCATTTTATCCCTGCCTTCCATCCCCATCCTGATGATCAGCAGGTAAATTCATCCATAACACATGTATTATGTGTTAATGCCCCACATTTCATCCCAACATTTGGAACACTGTGTTTTTTTTTGTTTTTTTTTTTTTTTTAAAGATTTATTTCTTAGTCATAGTTGGACACAATACCTTTATTTGTTTTTATGTAGTACTGAGGATCGAACCCAGGGCCTCATGCTTGCTAAGTGAGCACACTACCACTGAGCCACAACGACAGCCCTAGAACACTGTGTTTTACCACATACAGGATAAAAACTAAATTGCTCAAGAGACTTCACCATTAAGCAAGACATGTAATTCAGAAAATATCCATCTTAATAAGTCAGAGTTCCCAGGAATAAGTAAGGCTATTCCAGGTCTCTGCACAGACTAAGAGGTAAAAATCAGGTGAAAGACCCATGCTAGACTCAGTGTAGAAAACAGATCTTGGGACAAAAAAAAAAAAAAAAATGCAGGCATCTTTAACTTTTCACATACAAAACAAATCATATCTAAGGAGAAATTACAATTTAAGAAAAATCTTGTTTAACATATGCAATTGCTGAGACATTTTATCTGAGTGGAACACTCAGAGAACTTTCCTAAAACAAATCCTGAGCATGAAGTTGGAAAATGAAAAAAAGCAAAACAAAACTCGAGACAGACATCATCTTGACATTCTACAAAATGGACACCGGATGGCAGCACATAATAACAGCAACTTTGTAACTGCTTTTCTGGAGAATGCTGGATGGAAAATGGCCCTTAAAATATTCAATGTCATTATAAGAACCTGTGAGCATAAGTTCTGAGTTTAACACATTTATTTGCTCTAAACATCAACACTTTGTATCCTATACTCATCACTTGTGCATCCTTTAGCTAATGACAAAATGACAGACCAATAAGAGGAAAGTATCTGAGATAACTTCATAAATTTCAGATACTATTACCTGACTTGGTCATGCTGGATTTGGCTTGATCCTCCACCAGTGATTTTACTGTAGTGTCCCTGACCAATTTACCACAAAATCCCTCAAACACTTAAATGTCCTGACTCATCTCAGACTGGTAGCTCTAGAATCTTATTTTTTCTCTCTCATATTCTAAGCTTCTTATAATTTGCAACTGCTAAAAGGTGGGTCCAAGAGACATACATCTCTATCAGTGTGGCGAATATAGAAAAAGACAGGTTTAGCCTGGAAGAATTTATTACCAGAGTGAGAAGAAAGTACTAAGGAAAAAATAATAATAAATTCACATGAGGAGGGTACCATAGTATCAGCTTCTAAAATAAGTTCATTCTGAGTAACAACTGTTTTGAAATACATGCATACACACACAGCCCCACAAAATCCAAGGTCTAAGATTCATGGGCCCTAGAATGAAGGCAGGCACTAGGAGACACAACCACAGCAAAACCCTTATATGTATTTATTTTCAAAATCATCTCTGTCCATGTTTTCACCCCCCCTGTATTATCATGTCCCTCTGAAGAAGACAGCAGAGTGAGAATCTGTACATGATATGTACAGATCCACAAACGAAAGATCCGAGTTCAGAGACAGAAGTGTGAGGTACTGAAAGAGCATAATCACACTGACAGGTGCCTTTTGTAATTTAAGCCTTCAAAAAACTTTATACTAAGGCCTCATAGAATTTCACAGAGGCCAGTGCAATTCCCCAAATGAAGAAATTTCATTTCTTGGAATGGAATTCCCCAAATGAAGAAATTCCTAAGCTTCTTCAGAAAAGCTGAAGCATAATTTCTATGTTCATAATTAAAAATTAAAGTTGAATGCTGAATGTATTCTGCTTTCAAGCCTGTCAGAGTATCACAAGGGAAATGTGCATAACCTCATTTTGAAATAAGACTAAATTTAGGGCCTTTTATGAATATAAGATGTAGCCAACAAGTTCTCCTTCCTGTCACCTTCTCCTGTTCATATTGAGATAAATCAAAATACAAATTTTTAGAGAAAATACATGAAAGAAAGGAATAAAGACAAATAAAAAGGAGAATAAAGAGGGGGAATAAAAAGATAATACTACAAGATGTAGATGACCTAAAATGGATTTATGAGTCAAAAATTTGATAGAAATTTAAACAATAATATTTATCAAGTGACAACTGAAGAAGACCTTGGTATTATGCATGGCAGAAAACAAAAGGACCTTTTTTTTTTTTTTTAACTTCTTGGCCTTAAATAGCTTAAAAATACAAAGATAAAGCAAACATGTTTGAAACAGATAATAGGGCTAAAATATATGATAGGATCCTTTAATAAAATCTGGGGGAAAGAAGAGGTTAATATGGTAACTAAGTTTCTTCATTTGTGCAGTAGGAAATGATAATAAAGTCAATGCGCTAGTTTTATTTCAGCATTACTAGTAAAGCATTTGGTCACATGTATCTAGTAAGATTGCTTGTCAAGTCAATAAAATGTATTACAATGATATAAAGATCCTTGATGATGCAAGGTATGGTAGTGTATGCCTGTAATTTCAGTGGCTTTGGAGGCTGAGGCAGGAGAATCACAAGTTCAAAACCAGCCTCAGCAAAAGTGAAGTGCTAAGCAACTCAATGAAACCCTGTCTTTAAATAAAATACAAAATAAGGCTGGGGGTGTGGCTCAGCAGTCAAGTGCCCCTGAGTTCAAACCTGGGTGCCCCCTCCCCCACCCACAAAAAAAAGAACCTTGTTGAATGGGAAACCACCTACCAAAAGAAATTTCACATAAGAAATACAAATTATAGTAACTGTGGTATATTACTTAATAATTACTAAACTATCAATGAGATAAGACCTATACAATTTTTCAAGATTATGACTAAACTGGCCATTTTGTTGCTAGTGATAAAAGCAAACAAATCCTTGGGCAAGGAATATTGCAATACATAGCATGATTCATTTAAAAATAGTTATGGAATTTGATCATGTAATACAGGCTTAGAATCTATCTTTACAAAATATAAAAGAAAAATTGACAAGCTTTAGGAGATTTACTACAATTTTAACTATTTTAATATAAAACTAGACTCAACTTAAAAATCAAATTTAAAAAAAGAAGGGTAGGGATTATTTTGTATATCATAGCCTACAAACACTGTGGAAAATCATGTGCTATTAAATATAGTGATCATATATACAAAGTTCAATTTGTAAACTATATAAAATAAAAACAGAAACCAAATATATTTGGAAGAAATATCTACAATGTCTAAATTTGATAAAAATATTACCATTTAGAATATAATTAGTTCCCTCAAATTATCAAAAAAAGGAAGAGATTCAATAGAAAATAATCAAAGTTTATGAATAGATAATTCTCAGGATGCAGAATCTGAATGATTCTACATTTTAAAAAAATGTAGGCTTCGCTGAAATAGAAACAGTGAAAAATACTAGCAACATTGAAGTTACATTCTATGGTCATGAATTTGTCAAAATTGAAAGTGTGGTAATGCTGTTTGCTAATGAGATTGTGGGGAAGTGGAATCCCTTCTGCAGTGCAGAGTGAACTGGCACACTCATTCAGGAGAAAGTCTGGCAATGGCACTCGGTGACTTTTTCTAAATGTCCAAGAAAGCCTACACTCTTGATTATAGTCCCCAGATAATTTTAACAGATTCAAAGGAGATATGTATGTGGCTGTTTCTGCAATGTTGCTTGGGATACAAGGAGTTACAGACAACTTCAATATTCATACCTGCAATATTGCATAAGTAAAATTTGGTACAAATACACAATAGAAAAATGGCAGCAACTGGAAGAAATAAAGTAATTTTAAATATAGTAACATACATAGATATGAACAAGCACTTACACTGAATGAGAGTAGTAAGAAACCTGAGATTTATAATAGGAAAATGTTTATTAACTATGGAACACATTCAAACATTCAATTGCTTTTTATTAGAATACCACACTTATATCCAAATACATATATTGAGTGTGGATTTATTCAACAATTAGATTGTATGTCTACAGTTTACTGACTTGAGAGTTGTAGACTGAGAATAAAATAAACAGCTCTAGGGGTCTTGCTTCAAATGATGATAACACAAGGCCACAAACTGAAGGGAATAATCAACTCAACTCTGTGCACCTGGGATTTTCAGAAAAGGAAAACTAAAATTTATGTGACTTTAAATGATGAAAGCTGAAAGAATGCATAATGCTATGCAAACTGATTGGAATTACAATAAAATAGAACATACTGAAGTTTATGTAAATGTAAACTATAAATTAAAACTTGTATGGAAACTGATTAAGTTTGTTGTGCAAATAAGACAAATACAAAATGGTAACCACACTGATTGAAAGTACCTAAAAATGTATTCATGAGTGTTGGTTGGGGGAAGGGCCCAAGTGCCTTGGCCTCCTCTTAATATCCTCTTATACAAGAAAATGCTATAAAGTTGGCTTATGAATAGCTTATGGGTAAGGATGATTTACAAAACTATCACCACAGGGCATCATCTTGTTTTGTTTTGTTTTGTTTGTTTTTAAATTTTCTTCTGTTCTTTGCATGAGCCCAAAGGGTAGCACTGATGTGAGCTGCCACCTCCTCTCTCCTACCAAGTGCCAGTAAAGGGCTGATTAGGCTGAAGTACAAATTCTTGAAGATCACATGGCAGGGGAGGTTAAGAAAGGCTATTGACATACTCATCTAGGGAGAGGCATAACTTTTTTTATACTCTTTTATGGGTTGATAAGATTGGACTGAAGTGTATGGGAAAGAAGAGCACTCAGGTTGGATAGTCAACCTCCTATGTGACTCCCTCCTGTTGCCCTTTTAGAACTTGATTCACTAGGTTAGTTCCTCAAGGAAGCAAAGATTAGCCCTGCCTCTTGAATCATGTCTGCATTTGATCTTGTATCCTGTGCTTCTCTTTTGCACCCTGGGGAAGGTGGCTACAGGACCATTGCCAAGAAACAGTCAAGGAAAAGATTCACAGCCCTGTTTGCAAAGCCAAAAACTTGATATGGGCAGAAAACATAGTTTGTTGCTTATAATAAGAATTGTTATTTTGAGTAGTGGAATTATGGGTGAACCCCTTCAATTTAATTTATTTAAAATAAATAGGCACATAATTCACTAAACAAATCATTTTATTCTCTAGTGTTGGCCAGAGTGCCATTCTAATAAAGAATTGTATTATATAATTGACAAGTGTCCCCTTGTGTAGCTAATTAGTACATTTATATCATGTAGACTTAACTGATAATAATATACTCATGAGTATATGCCTTGTCTCCCAATTTCAGCACTTTTTACATAATTTTCTAGCTTGCATATTACCTACTTACCTACTGCAAAGCTGAATACAAAATAAGACTGTCATGAAAACTATTTCTGAATATCCAATGTATACAATATAACCAACAACTTAATTCTCATGTCAACATTTTTTTCTTCAATGTCTTTTGTTGTCATTGTATTGTGAGTTCTTATTCTCTTTTACAATTTATCTCACCTACCCTGTGTTCATGATTTCATTTTTCCTATATTTTCTCAAATCATTTTTATTTTGATCTATAAATGTAGTTCTGATCCTTTATCCTTCGATTTTTTCCCTCTCATTGTGTTGTATTGAGATTTTTTTATATATTGTGAATAAGTCCATCCATGGCCTAAACTGTCAATCACAGAAATTAAGATCCTCTATCTTGTTTTTTTTTATTATTTTTAAAAAGATTGTAAGTCCCAGGAAGATAAGAAACACTTCATTTATGTATTCTGTGCAACAATAATAAAAATATAGAAGTATCACCTTCCTTTGAAAACCATAATTATGTTAAAAACAATGCTGTTCAAAGTCATAGAAGAGGAGATAATTTTATTCTAGTCTCGTACCATAGGGTCTTCCTTCCCAAACAATAAGAGTGACACAAGTTGGGGATATAGGAAACTAGTATAGTTATATAATAGTGAGTTGAAGAACTCCTATTACCTTATTTTCTTTCCTCCATCTGCAATTTTGGCTTTTTGAAGATAACCTTCTTTTTCAACCATCTGCAAGAAGAATGCATACATTAAAACTTAGACAAACTCCTATTCATTTTTAGTTTGAATGAACTTATGCTTTCAAAGAGTCATTGCAGTGATGGAAATTTCCAGTCACAGCACTTTATTAATAATGTATATATAGCTTATGGGAAGTACCTGCAAGATCACAGTCATTACAAGCTGTTAAATATCCAAAAGATAAATTATGAAGAGGGATGTGAATGATTTGTTAGATAGTGATACACCTTTACTCACTTTTCTTTCTGTGCAATGAAATCACTTGCTTTAAAAAAAAAAAATGGGCTCCAAGTGTAAAACAAAGACAAATGTAATGTCTTTCTTAATTTTACCAACCATTCTTAGAAAAGCTCTTCCTTTTCCTGTTCCCCATATACCTGCTGAAGCCAGGGCAAAAAGAAGAATTCAATAGAATCTAGTAACTGAGTCAGCTGAATCATGAAAAGTCATTAAAAATAGCAACATAGCATGCATTTAGGTCCCTTGGAGACCTTGTAGTAATAGTGTCTCATTGTCTCCTTCCATGATGCATAGTTGCCTTCCTTTTCCTACCTGTGTATATGGGCTTCAACTTATAGATAATAAAGCTACAAGCTTCTGAAAAAAAGACTCATCTATTTATTATGCCACAGGTGTGTTTGTGAAGTTCTAGGATGTGTTTTAATCTCTTGGCACTCTATCCTTTTCTGCCTGCCTCATGCTCCACTGAAGATCCTTAGCCTATCATACACTCTCCTCAGACTGTATGCAAAATGCTGTAAAAAATCACCTAATAGTAGAGGACCATACTCCCTCAGTGCCACCCCTGTGTATATACACCCTGTCTCTAGCTCCACTCCTAAGTACACAAAATTGACTTTAACATTCAATTCATATGGCATTTATTAGAGGGTCTTTCCATGATTCATCTGTAATCTCTTTTAGGTATTCCTGTTCTGACCCTCCATTTTCACTCTGCATTTATCCCAAGGATAGCATTTGTCAGATCACACTGTAATTGTCTGCTTAATCTCTGTGCCTCTACCTTGTTTGAGTCACTGAAGGCCAAGGGATGAACCTTTCACACCTGTATTCCCAGCTCCTACAGTACTTGCTGGCATGATAGTCATGAGGATAAGTTCTACTTCAACAAAGCAACAAATGAATGAATGTACATTTAAACAAATTTTATTCAAATAGTTATGGGAGACTAGACAAACCAAAACAATTCATATGCAATGACAGATTAGAAGAAAATATATTTGGAGGTAAATGAGTTGTGCCAAACCACTAAAATCTCAGAATTGCCTGTTTACAAGACTCACTCTGATATGCATGAGAACTTTCCTGACTTGTTCATCATTAGGTTCCAAATATATATATTGCACAGTACTTAGCTTTTAAATATATATCTGATGGATAACTTTTAGATTGACTAAATTATGATGATGATAATGAATTTGATGATCATAACAAAGCATTTTTCATGCATCTACAAATTTTCTTTTACTTCAGTATCTTTTTTCCACAAGTCTAAAAGAGTCTAGGGAACTTTTCTTAGATCATTTTTAGAACTATGGTACTCAATGGTGTCACTTTTTTAAATGTGTCTGGATATATGCACTCATTTGCTTTGCCCACCTCTTATTCTATGTATACTTTCTCTTTTTCTTGGTGCCAGGGAATTTTGCCTACCCTCTAAAGACCATATAATAAGTTCAGCGCTTAACTCTGGGCAACACTGGCTTCTATAAATGTTTGGAAGAAAGATGCTTTCAGTAGCAATTAGCATCACAGAGGAGGTTCCTTTCTTTAGGAAAGTATACTGAAAAAATTTGTTGTGTAACCTTACTTAGTGTTTTTGTGAAAATTTCCTCTAATGAAAATAAAACAGTTATCTAAACAGTGGATTTATGCAGATAGTTACAAAATCTCAACCCATTATAAAAATTGATGCATGCATTTCCAGATAACAATGTTGCCATTATTTTTTCAAAAATATTCACCAGAAGACCCATAGGTAGACATTGTGACATTTGATATCCACAGAAATTTATTATTGATGACCATTCCTCTAAAACAAAAATGGAAATGTAAAAAGAAAAAGCTAATATTTTTACAGAAATAAATCAACACAAAGAGGCTTGAGATATATTCTCTAAAACTCTCTTCCTTGAATACATAAGAAATATTCCACCAGACAAAGATGAAAATACCTGAGACTGAAGTGGCCAACGGATTTATTTCTTATGTTAGGACTTAATAAATGTGATATCAGTGACATTAATAGCTGATTCCGTTTGCATGGTCTTGGATTAATGTCATAAAGTTTTCATGAGTGACTACCCAGAGGTCTTGAGAAAATGATGAAGGAAGAGATGAATAGCAAGTTAGATATCATCTTACAAATTCAAACTGCCTTCCAAGTCATGAAAAGAAGCTAATAAAATTATCTACTATGTACTATAACTTACTACATTTACTATTTTGGTGTAATTTTTTACATATCTACATGCATCTGATATACATTACTACATGCAATATATATTAATACAATTATATACATATATATAATTATCTTAATTGTATGTATATAATTAATTATATGTATATATATGTATATATATTTATATATATAAATTTTGCATATATTATGACTCCTGGGATCAAGTGTTCATTTCTCTCCTTCTCTCCATTTTCTCTTTCATATTGAATGTACACACATTCATTCCTTAAAAAAATTTTCAATTAATCACATTTCCTTGTCCCAAATACTAGCCACTATGTTTATAACTGGTGTGTAAACATTTATAGGACAGTCTTACTATTATTGAGGCTTAAATCCTTGTGAACTCACATTAAGATACTCCTCTTCCTCTTATTTTGGTACTGATACCATAGTCCCTCCAGCCATCTCAATGACTCATGCCATTGTTAGCATGGATTAGAAAACTCCAATTCAGTTTCCTTCACTGAAAATACTGCGTTGTTCTAGGTCCCATGCTGGCAAGCGAAGCCCCCAGGAGATACAATTAATTACTTCACTATACCTTATCATCATACTTTGAAATACCTCCTAATGTTCCAGGCACTAGGCACCAGGAAGTAGCTATTCTGAGAAGCTCATAGTGAGCTAAAAGAAATATTAGGGTAAGCAAAAGCTTGTATGTAAGTCTATATATGGAACCTTTTTAATTATTCTAATTACGTTCAGCCATTCTCATGATCAGAAGGGAAAATGATCTATAAATTGCAGTTTAACATGTTGATCATCTAGAATCAAATGTCTCATGCTTAGAGAGTTACAAAATTATGGATAGCTTTAGATTTAAGTTTGGGATTCTATATACTAAGTCCTAGTACATTTTGAAGTTTTTTAAAGCAGCAGCACTCCCTAAACTATGTACACTTAAGAAATGTCAACCTATCTTCAGATGCTAAATCTGGCTTTGGGAGTTATTTGTCCAATGTCCCTTAGAAGCCCTATTTAACATTACATGGCAGGAAAGATCAGCAATTTGTCCAGATTGGATGTGAGCCAATCTGCCAGCATTGAGGAAGTGCTCAGCAGATACATCATGAGATATAGATGAGAAGAATGAATGGCAGTGGGATAGCTAGATAGCACCTGTTTATCAACTTACGTTGGAGGCGACAAATGAGGCAGGAGAAGAGACGACAACCTTTGATAAATGATAACAATCATGGCAGAAAGACCAGCCTGTAACCCTACATACAGACACTGCAATTTTTTATATAAAGGCTTCCTGTTGTGCTCATATACAATTGCAAACAATAGGTTTTCATCTATACCAGTCTATCAAAAGGGTTCTGTTAGAATATGTGTTTATAAATGGAAATGAACTGAACCAGAGACTTCCATCAGATTTTCTTGAGAAGATTTGGCTTTTAACACCAGAACCACACAATCCTTTTTTCCTCATAACATTTGTTCTAAGTTATTGTTATCATCCCCTTTGTTCTGACTTTGTGTTAATCAGCAACCATCTGCCTCCAGATTCACCTTCTTAGGTCATTGGATGTACACAGTGGGTGACTTTAATAGTAAGTGTCATAATACCCCTCATATTTTGTGAAATAGTGTCAAAAGACCATCAGCTCTGCAAACCCTGATAATATTGACAAGTGTAATTTTCCTGGATTCACAAAGCTGTGATGGGCCCCAGCCCTAACCTGGGATGATCACTCAGAAGGGGTATTTCATCCTATGAAACCTGCTGTATGACTCATGTTTCATTAAGATAACTTTGCCTCATTTTCCCATGGCTACAATCCTGGGCCACTGTAGTTTTCAAACAGATCTGCCACTTAATTGATTTTCTATTTAATAATGAGGTGATTGAGAATCTATTAAATTTTAATAAATCACAGTACTTTTTTGGCAATCTTGTTTGTTTTGGTGACTTTCATTAAAAATCAGAGAATGGAAATACATATGGTTATATCATTTTGCTACCTGTAATGGTTTGGATGTGAGGTGTCCCCAGAAGTTCATGTGTAAGACAATACTAGATGGTTTAGGAGAGAAATGATTGGGTTGTGAGAGTCTTACGCAATCAGTGAATGAATCCCCTGATAAGGATTAACTGAGTGGAAACTGAAGTGGTGAGGTATGGCTGGAGAAGGTGGGAATTAGGGAGTTGCTTTGGAGTCTACATTTGTATCTGGCACCTGGAGTTCTCTCTCTCTGTTTTCTGATCACCATGATGTGAGGTGCTTCCCTGTGCCACACAATCTGCCATGGTGTCCAGCCTCATTTATGAGGTTTCTATGGACTAAAACATTTGAAACCATGAGCTCTCAAATAAATTCTTCCTCCTCTATAATTGTGATAGTCAGGTCCTTTAATCACAGCAGCGAAAAAGCTAAACACCACCAAATTGAGTTTCTCTTTCCTTTTTAAATTTCCCTCTCCTTCTTCCCCTCCCTCTCTCCCTCCTCATTCTCTCTCTATTTCACTACTACCTACAGAAAGAGAGAGTTGTGCCATTTTGTGCCATTCTTTCCATTGCTTTCTTTTTCTTGACTATATCTTTAAGTTATAACCTTTTCTTCTTTGGGACTTGTTGCTTAAGTTTTCTTTTCAGTATGCAATTATTTTTATAGTGGTTCTGCCTTTCCTTTTATATTTAATCTGCTAATCACACACGTACATGATGGTGGACACAAGCCATTAGGAATAGTATAAAAGCAGGAAAAAAAACTTTAAAATCTAGTTTTTTTTAGATAATGTACAGCACTAGTAGTTTAAAGAAATCCAACTGCTTAGTTTTAGAACCTTACACCTAGATCAGAAGTGAAATAGGATGCCTTTGGAGACATGTGATTTGATGTTTTGGCTTCATGTAAGTGTACAACTTATTGTGTATATATTCTTTTAAAAAGTGGTGAACCAAAATTCCCAAGTTAGATAAAACAAGCAAAAAAGTATTCCATTGTACATGAATGGAGCCCAGAGAGGGAAAAATAAGATTTTCAAAGAAGTTCTTAAGAAGCTGATCTTGATCTCAAGTCTGAGCCAGGCATGGTTTAATCTCTGCAGCCTATTTATACTCGTTAGTATACTAGTTAAGCAATGTTTTCTTGGGTATTTGTTCTCTCTTACTTTGTCTCATTATGGCTGGGAAAGCATGTCAGGCTTTGGGGTCCTGCTGAAAATCTTGGACTGTTTTCCAAATGCTGGGTTTGGCGGGGCACACATTATGTTTTGCCAAGAGCTTTCCCCATCATATTAAACCCCTGTGTATTTCAAGGGAAATTTTATCCTTGCATCTCTGATTTATTTACCCCTAACTCATCAAAATGTCATCTTGAAAATCCTACTATTTGATGTTTAAGAACCCCCAGGAGCTTTGTTCCCAAGCCTTTTCATCTAGCAACCAGTGTGTTTCATTTGTTTTCCACTAAGAAATCCAGATTCTATTTGGAGATGGGCTGGTCAGGGCACCTCTTTGTATCTGAAGAAGTTTCTTCAGTTTTCTGGAAGTCTTCCTTGTATTTCATTTCTCCTTCCTCACCCTCAATTTCTTTATTCTTCTTTTGGGGATTCTATTTGTGTCTGTGTGTGTGTGTGTGTGTGTGTGTGTTTGTGTGGCTTTGATTTAACATGCCCCTTATTCCTTGCCTCTCCTTGGAGTTCTGTAAGAATGGCTTTCCTGGTTACTGTCTAGGCAATTTATTGGTATAATCCAATTGTTGTGTAATAACCTAATTTCAGTCAGGGCAGCAGGGAAGAAAGAAAGAATTGCTCAATGTTAATAGTCTGTTGCTGTGGTGGTGTGTGTACTTCTTCTCTGCTTTGGAGCTAAATGAGTTGCAAATGTGAGCTTGGATGAGAGAAGCATTTTAACTAGTGCCTGGGTTTCCATGGCTTCAGAACATCTTACTATCACCTCAAGGCCCTCAGCATCTGGGCACTGGCCTCCTCTCTCCACACACCCTGCCCTATTGCTTTTGTTCCTCATGTTCTAGCCAGCATAGAATTCTGCAGTTTTCCAAATATGGAAACTTTGTTCCTACCTCCAGACCCCTGTGCTTGCTGTTCCTTGTGCTTGTAAGGTTTTTCTTCCAATTCTTTGCTTGATAAACTACACTCATCCTGACAATTGAAATGCCCTTTTCAAAGCCTGATTTTATGACTACTTAATCCTAGGTAGGTTCTTCCTCTCTCATAGAAACTTGTTTTTCTCCAATGATAACACATTTCATAATTTGCAGGAATAGAATGATGCCTTCCTTTACTTTCTTAATACGTCTGTACATCTCTGCAGTGAAAGATCTTCAAGAAAGGACATCAGGAGTTAGCCTCTCATTGCATAGTGTAAGCCCAGAACACTTCCTAGCACTGGAGTGGCCTAAACAAATATTTGAATTAATAAACACACTTGTGCTTGTGAAAAGGGAGGGAATATGAAACTGTGAAATCCTGGAGATGATTTCTAATAGAATTATTCAATTACATAATATATTATTAACAGCTTGAATATGGGAGAAGATATTTCAATAAAACTAATTTTCTTAATAGATTTTTGAAAAGTTGACTTGCTTTTGGAATTTTTTTGCAATTCAGGGAAAACCCAGCCTGATCAGTAGAATTATTTCCACCCCCCAAAAGCTGTCCTTTGTTTTAAAATAAGAAAACTGTATTCTCACAACGTCTTTCATCCTCAAAGCCTTCACAAGTATTAATTAATCCACAAAATGGTATCTGGCTCTAAAAGGTAGAATCTGTGACTTAAGGTTTATCTGCAAAAGCCTGCTTTGCCCCCAAGCCATGGCAACTTCCTGAGCTCTGTCCTCAAAATCCTCCTAGCTCAGGAGGAAGCAGATGATTCTCTGAAACCTGCCACAGGCTTTTGACTCCTGCAGGGTTATCCATAGACATGTCTTATTTCTTTTGATAAAAATAAATAAGATAAAGGTTTAACATGCTATAAACAGGGTTATGTTCCCTGAATAACTCTTTAGGGAGAGGGAAATTACTCTGAAAATAATTGGGTTTCATGAACAGTTATATTATAGTATATATAAGATCAAGAAATAAATCCATTAGTATATTTAATGTTTCATGTTTAAAGTTGATGCTGCATTCTAAACATTTCTTAAGCAATCATACTGCTTCTCAGTAAATTATTTTAATCTTCCACTGAAAGCCTGTGGGTTTGCATACCATGTGGCATAAATGACATCACCTGCCAGCAAACTGGGTAGTGTCCATCATGAGATTTTTAGACTCCAATTAGCGAAGTTTCCTGGATATTACTTGAAAGAAATGCATTTTTGTTGTTGTTGTTGTTGTTAACCCTGGACACAATCAACTTTATTAAAGAGAACTTTAAATAAGAGATGAAGCACCCCTCCCAAAGGAGATTGGCCTATATTGGAGCATCCACATGAAAAATTTCATTTTAAAGTGCATCTTTTTCCTCCAAAGGGGGTGGATCTAATGGGATGTTTCCAAGTTATACCTAAAGCCAAAGTCTCTTATGAGTCCTGGAAAATGTTCTGGAGAGTTCTCTGAATATGAGATAAAGGAAGTAAGATTTGTAATGTAGCACATTTTAGAAATAAATAAGCTTGAGGATTCATATGATAAAAATAATAAATAATCACACCAATTTAAAAGCATTTATTAAGTTTTCTAAAGGATCTGTATGTATATTATGCCATATGAAAATTCCTCCTGGTAGGTATTGCCAAGAGAAACTAAAGCAAGAATAAAGGAATATAAGCTTATATTAGATGTACAAAAGATTTTATGGGTTCTTGGAAACAATTCAAGTCTTAGTAAATGACAATGTAGAGTTCAAAATTAATCAGATTTGTTTTTTTTTTCCTTGTGGAGAGGGGTTGATTGTTAACTGGCATTGCACGCACAATGGAAAATTCATCAATAGGAGTTTGTAGTAAAGATAACATTTCTATCTTTAAAATAACATTGATACAGACATGCAATTTAAGTAGACATAGATGGATAAAAGTTGAATATTACCTGTGTTTAAAAGACACAGTAAGATAAATTATTACTCAGAGAATCTAGGGAAACCCAAGTCAGGACTATGACATAAACTGATTAGTAATTTCAAAAGTTTATAGAACTAATGTGTGTGTGTGTGTGTGTGTGTGTGTGTGTGTTTGTGTGTGTGTGTGTGTGTGTATGTGTGTGAGAGAGAGAGAGAGAGAAACAGAAATATACATATATGTATATAAAAAGATTTAGAGCAATTACAGAATAAGGGCTTAAAAATTGTAGCTTTACTATTAGGAACATATCTATGAACATCTGAGGTCAACATTATTTTAATAAACCTTTAATATCTTTCTGTTACATCAATTGACTAATGTGTGTTTCACACTAGTGCCAAAGCAATAGAAGTGAAAGAGCAATATAATAAAGAAAATACAAGTCATGGCCTTTAACTACAAGGCATTTGCAGTCCAGTCATGGAATGGAACAAGTATATTGTGAACAACACAAATTTGTATATGAGCATGTGCTGAGGTGAAAGAAAGATAATTTCTACAGAAAATTCCAGTTCTCTCAGGTAAGAGCCATGCCTTAATCACATTATTCCTGGCATGAGGGTATGTATTTGGAAGTATATAATAATATGAATCAGAACCATGAGAGAAGTCTATAAACTTAATACCAAAGAAGAATGAAAGCTTTCATTTGGGAGTTGTAATAAGGAAAATGAAGTAATTATGATAGTATTGAGGGAAGGTTAGTCTGGAATCACTGCCTGTGATCAGTGGAGTAGCATGATGAAGTGTGATAAGATCAGAACACTGGAAGGCCTCATGAGGGTGTGTGTGTATGTGCACAGTATAAACATAGGAAATCCAGAAACATAGGGGCTGAACTGCTTCAGAAAATGGTGACATATGTGAAGGGTCATAGGGAAAATGAAGAATCCAAAGAAAACGTGTTTTAGGTATCAATAAATATTTGCTGCTAATAAAGATGGATTTGATGAAAAGGGGAACTCTGGAAGGTTCTGCTGATGGGTTCCCATTGGGAAATCTCACTTCTGATACAACACTGGGAAAGAAGTCTTGAAACAAACGACAAGGTAGTGCTCAGCAATATAAGATAAAATAAAAAGAGAAAATATCCAAGTATATATATGTATATTATAAACTTGCATGTAAAACCAAAGTCATTAACTTTTAATTCATGAACTTATTCAATACATATTTATGGCATTTTAACCATTATTCTGGAAGTCATTTATTGCAATCACTAAATTAATAATGATTGCTAATTTTAATATTCTAGCAACCTTTAGAATAACAGGAACAGAATAATGAACATAGGAGACAAAACTTCTGCTCTCAAAGAACTAACATTCTTTGTTAGTTAATGGAATGACATCTAAAATTGTATAGTATGCCAAATGTTGGTAAAGTCTACAGAGAACATTTAAAAGGATAAGAAAGAAGAACTGTGGATGAAAATGTCATGTATTTATTTGTGTGTTTATTTAAAGTAGATTATGGCAGACCTATTTTAAAAAGGTAATATTAGAAGAGAGATGTGAAGTAAATGAAAAATGAGACTTACAAATTACTGGGTACTAGATGAATTGCATTGTAAACAGAAAAGAAAAGCTAAATGGAATGGCCCTGCAGAAGTAATTTATCAGCTTGGTTGGAGGAAAATAAGCCAGAGAGAAGAGGGGGAGAGGTAAGGACAAAGAGATTGTGGGACTTATAAAATATGTGAACTACTGGGTGTTTTTCAACTTTTATCTTGGGGTGATGGAAGTCACAGAGTATTTTGAGACAAGGAATGATATGGACTGAAAACTTGTGTCCTCCTCAAAGTTCATATGTTAAAATCTTGAACTCCAATATGAATGTATTGGAGGTGGCAACTTTGGGAGTTAGTTTATGAGTAGGCAGCCTTTGTGAATGGGATTAGTGATTTTACAAAAGTCAACTTGGAGAGCTCTCACTCTCTACCACGTGAGGGTATAGTGAGAACTCTATAGTCTTAAATTAGGAACCTGACCATGCTGGTACACTGATCTAGGGCTTTCGGATTCCAGAACCATATGAAATATATCTCTGTTGTTTATACACCACTGGGTCTGTGGTACTTTGCCATTGCAGCTTGAATGGACTAAGACAGTGGTATAGCAGCCTCTGGACAGCAGGTCTATCCTGCCAACACCATGTAAGTAGCTTGAAAGCAGATGCCTCCCAGGAAGAAGTTCAGATGTGATCCTTGTTCTAGCTGCCATCTTGATTGCCACCTATGAGTATCTCTGAGCTAGAGGGTACTGGTAAGACATGCCCAGATTCCTGAACCACAGAACATGAGATAATAACACATGCTGTTTTAAATTGCTGAGCTTAGTGATAATTTATTTTGTATCAGTACATCAAAGCATACATTAGCGTAGTAAATTCATCACTCACCAGTTGTTCCAGTGGAGGAATTACTTCTTTCAAGACATGCTGTGAATGGTTCCTTCTGTGTCGGGATATCTGCAAATATATTGGCATTTGATACCATTAAAAGCTATAGCTGATTTAAAAGTTCATAATTCAGTAAGTATGGTCATGAAAATAACCATATTCAGATTCATTCAAGAAGGTGAATGTAATACTTATAAAATCAGAAGTATTTTAGATGTCAATTGATTTGAATAAAGTTTGTATTTAAACATAGCTAGCAGCCACAACATCTTGTATCTCATATAGTCTTTTAAGTGTTTAAACTTGACACCTCTTTCATCAAGTAGTGAGATCTATGATCTCTCATTTTGAAACTGGCTATAGCTTTACTCCAAAAAACATGATAGAAGTACCACTACATGGCTTCAAAGGTTAGAACATTATGAATTCCCCACTTGAAACTCTCAAATTGTAAAATGGTTGCCATGTTGTGAGGAAATGCAAATCACTCCCTACAGAATGGCCATAAGGAGAGGCTTCACAGGACTTCATGGGTCACAGCAACCACCATCTTTCTCCAATCCTATGAGTATGAAGACTTCCTGATGATCTTAGCACCCAGCCATGGAGACACCTCAGCCTTCAAGTGTCCCAGGAGAGCCCTCAAACATCATAGATAGAAATAAGCTGTTCCAACAGCTGTATATCTAAAGTATTTTACTGACATAAATATAACATTATAAAGTAAGTCTTTAAAATAATAAAGTAAGTGTTTCACACCTCTGTGTTTCATTAGTTGTTTAAAAATGCAGCAATAATAAATGGAACAAAATAATTCATACTGAAACATTTTGTCTTCATGATATGACCTCAGCTTTTTCAGAATCAATGTTAGTCAAATTTTTCCTATGTTACTGAGATGTAATTAAAAACAAAAATCACATGATAAGTACTCATGGAATAAATAAAAATTAGCCTTTTTATTCTTTCCCCTGAAGAGATATCATAGACAAATTCTATTATAAAATAGGAAAAGGAAAAGAAGGAACTTATGATTATATCTCTTTGATAACTTAAAGACTCTCATTAATAATACTATTCATATTCTACATGAAGAAAAGAAAATAGGGAAGGAGGAGGAAGTGAGGAAGAATAGAAGATAGGAGGGAAAGCCGGGGGGCAGGGGGGCAGAGGGGTGAGAGAGAAGTTAGAATAAAAAATGACTAAGTACCTGATGTAGAAAAGGACTTGGCTGTCTTTGCTCTGGTTACTGGCACATGTAACTGAAGGAATTAGATCAATGTCTATGAATATTTTAAGGGAATCATATTACCAAAGAAACCAGCAGCCTCGCCTAAAAAAATTCCATGACTATACAATCCTGGAACCCCATATCTGCTCCACAAAAATTGGATTATAAAGGAAGTATACAACCAAAGAGATAGTTTTCCCCACTGTCCACTCTATAGGAGTCCATATGGTCCATGGGAGATAATACAGAAGGAATAACCTGTAAAAAGAAGGGCCAGAAACCCTAGAGAATAAAATATTTAGGGAATTCTCCTAGAAAGGAGAACCAGATCTATCACTAAGGCCAGTGTAGGAGTTTCAAAATCCTGCCACCAAGGATCTAATTATTGATTTGGTCCAATAATTGATGGATGTTTACCATTTTGTTTTTTTGTTTTTGTTTTTGTTTTTGTTTTTTACTAGAAAGAGGGTTTTTGGCATATCTATTTCAGTTTTCAAGTTCTTGCTCCATTGTTGCATACAGGAAGTTGTGGCTAAAGTGGAACAGAGAACTTTTTTTGAAGTTCTAAATCCTTCAAAAAAGACCTGAACCTTATGGAAAGAGTTATTTCTTACTGGAGATTATGGAAATAAAGCTTGATGCATCAGTTGGATGAGATTTTTGGATGTGTTTTTAGAGAGGTGAATGATGTATAGCTAAGTGTTGAAAGATGTGTGCAAAGTGGCAAATGGTGAAGGGGAAGAAATATTTTGTATTCTGACTCTGAGGCACATACTTTGACCACCTTTTTCAGACTACCTTTCCACTGGAGTGGACATATGACTAGGTCAGACCAATGGAATATGAGCAGAAACAATGAAGCAATAATACTAGAACTATTATCCAGTGAGTGCTTCCCTTCCATTCCCTCTTTATTCATATATTGACTAGGAGGAAATAATGAACTAGTATCTATGAAATGATGAATATATAAGAGGAATGAGTTTGGGTTCTGAATCTTCAAATTGAGAAAGCCAAACTCAGATGCAAAAAGATCATTTTGTTTTCATCAGTAAACTTTTTATTTGTAATAGTTTTATATTTGGAGAAAAGTTGCACAGAGAGTTTCTATAGAAAACTTCCTTCTTTTAGGTGAGAAATAAATTTCTATTTCTTGGAGGCATCATATATTTAAGAGAATTTTATAGCTGCTAGCAATATCCTAAAAAAAAAAAAAAAAAGAGATGACCATGATTAGAGCTCAATTGATGTCAAAATGAAAGGTCTTATGCATAAGGAAACTGAGAACAAAATAGTGACTTAATGGGAAGGAACCCAGAAACTCTAACTTCATTCTGGTTATCCACTGATATTTCAGGTTGTCAGCAGTGGGAGAATTGTTTATTTGGCATTTAAATCTCTTAAAGAACCAGAAATTCACTTTCTACTGTTACAAATTCAGGGTTTACATCTTTTAGCTACTCATTATACTAAGATTTGATCTCTCCATTGAAAATTTAATACATGTTTTACATTCAACTTAAAAGAGTGGAAGAGTTCTGGGGTAGGGGAGTTTTTATTTTATTTCCTAAAAATTTAACTAGATGTCCAGTCTTAGGGCAAAAGTAATTCTCCTGGCATGTAAAGTACTTCACATGTTAAAAAAAAAAAAAAAAGCACTAAGCAAATGGTGCACAGTACTGATGAACAGGCCCCTGGCCATTCGCCCATGTTAGTTTTATCATTTCTTCTATGGACAATATTTCTCCTTTTACATCACCAGAGCTGGAATTTGATAGGTACATTGCTCCACCATATTCTAAGTATTTCCTTCCACTTATCTGTAGAAAGCTTTTTTTCTAAGGCAGTGCATCTAATTGTGTTTTATACATATCATCAAGAGCACAAGAGATTATTTCAGCTGGTGACTTTTAAAGTTTTATTTATTATTTAAAAAATCTTAAAGATTTAGTAGAAAATTATCACATTAAAGCCATTTTACTAGTTTCCTTTAAAATAAAACTATTCAGGTTTAAGTAATATAATTACATAAGTAGTATATGGTATGAAATATGGGCAAAAGCTCACTAACATACTAAGAAGTTAATGACTAAAGTTTTGGAATAATTTTATTAAGAAATCAAAACGAAAATGCTCTTTCACTGAAAACATATTTATATCTCTGTAAAAAAAGAGTCCCGTTGAGTCCATGGTGTAAAGAAGAATTCAAGTTGGATATTATCTAAAGATGATGCTATCTGCTAACATTAATTTGAGTACTTACTGTTTTCCAAAAACTGCCCTATGTCTTTTGCACACACTAGCATATTTAATTCTAACCACCCTTAAGAGGTCAATGATCTTGTTTCGTAAGTGTGGGAATAGAGCCCCAGAGAGATTCAAAAATATTAGTAAATTCATAGCTTGTAAAAGACTGAAGTGACTTTTAATCTAGATCTAACACTGTACTATTCTGTTTTATTTTACACACACACACACACACACACACGTGTGCGCACACACATATGTATATCAGCAGTCACTAAATGCATAGAGACCTAGAATGTTCAGACTTCTGTGTATGCAGAAGAAAATGTTTCTAAGGTGGGAATTTAAAAGAGAGTCAAAATTATAAATTTGCACACATTTATATGGGAACTTAAGAATCAGGTTTCAAATCTGTTATGAATCAGCTTTATATTCCTTTAGGGGAAGTAATATTGCTGATCATTCCTAAATCAATAAGCTAGCCAATCTATCATGTTCAACCAAGTTATGAAGATGTTGGCAAAAGAGAATTTTCATCACCTGTCTTTTGCTGCAATGCTCTTTTCATAAAAGCATTAGACAAAGAAATATATCATCCCAAATCAGATTATACTGACTGAGACTGATGTTAAGAAATCTGGATCTGAAACAGCTTAATTGCCTCATATGTATATCATGAAAAGTTAGAATATGTCAAATTTAATGACTGTAAAGAAATATATATATATATAAATAATTAAAAGAAAACTAGGGGTCAACCAAGATCTCATGAGTTAATTATGAAGGGAAAAAAGGCTTTCCTAAGCCATATTATGAAGAATAGAACATTTCATAGTGCTCATGTAAGTATTTATCAATAACTTATTATTATCACATAATTGTGCAATTATTATAGGAATCCTCTTGAGAAATACTGCAATATAAGATGTTCTTTTGATCCATTCCTGTTCAGCCAGAAGCTATTTTATGTTAAGTATACTCTTATATCAGTAATTTCTAGTAGTAGGTATTCAAAATATACTTGCTTATGGTATCAAATATCTCTACTATTATCATGGCAAAAAGCATATTTCAATTTAGACTGTGCTATTCTTTTTCAAGAATTTTAAGACTTTTAAACGTATCTGATAGGGAAAACATATATTTTTATATTCATTGTATCCGATAACTAATTTTCTTCTGTAAATTGCTTCAAGATAAATTTTAGAATCTGGCAACAGTGCACTAAGTCCTTCTCACTTTGGATGGAAATGTTAAATAATTATTGAAGTTTGAAAACTAGATAGCAACATTAATATTAGCAGTAGGTTGATCCAACTTTATTTTAATAAATTAACTTCTCAATCACAAAAGTATTTATTCTGGGAAATACTGGGAAGCCTTAAAGTATTGTTTTTATGCACAAATTCTTTCTTTTTTGATTTCCAAATGTTCTTATATAGTATAGAGATCCTCCCTGTAAACATAGATGCACGTTTATGGATGTCTATCACATATTTAAATGTTCACAGCCTCATTCTGTTTGCTAGAATTACACTCCTTGTAAATTATGAAATGTTGGCTTCAATATATGAAGAGGTTCAATATCATGAACCTCTATATTTATTTACAATTTTCTAAGCACAAAGAGAGCTTGACAATTCAAAGTTTGTCTAGCCTATTTATTGAGAACATCACTTAAGAGTTTCTTTTGAGGTGACATGTTTATGTCCTAAGCTGTTATCCTGTCACTACCTTCTGCATCTTAAGTAACTAAGCTTTGATGATATACATGTGACCCTCACTGAGAAAGAAAGATAATGTCATGTCAGAACTCATCTGTGTTGGTGTGTGAGCAATCCTTTTTCTCGGTGATGCCATCTTCCTACTGAATCACCATGTCCTGTAAATAGGAATGTACCATTGAAAAAGTTTGAAATATAAATGTGCTCTGACATGATTCCCTTGAACCCAATATCAGATTGATCTATATGACTTAAAAATTTTATATCAAATCTGTATTTTCTTTCCTTACAACCACCATCACCCTCCTTTTAAACTCCTGCTCTGCACGTTCCCGGGTTCTTTACTTTTCTAATTGTGCAAACTAAAGTGAAAAAATAAGGTATTCACATGCATAATGTACATTTTACTTTAAATCTGTCTTTGCTCTTATTAGAATAGGCATCATAACTAAGTTTTTCAGATATCTTTTCCTCCAAAAAAGAAGAATTAAAAGTCAATTTTTCAAATTGTCGTCATCTTTTCTTTCATTCCTTTATCATCTTTATCTATTTAAAGAATATGACACTGATGGGTGGGATTAGTATGTGATATATTACATATTGTAAAAATAACAGAATTTGAGCATATTATTTTCCTTGTGTAGGAGGGTCTACTATGAAAGTTATATATAAACATGAAACATTCCACATAACTCTGATTTTAAATAGATTAGCATTTTTGATGAAAGTTTATATCTTGTGGCTTAGAATTGAAATGAAATCACTTGAAGGAAAGCATTGGTTTGTTCCAACATTTTCACAGACGTGTACATTTTCTGAGGCATACCTCCCATTAGCAAACTCCCTGGATACTTGGATGAAAAACAGAAATAAATCTGTGGTTAAGTTTAGTTTTTATCTTCACAGTTTCTCAAAGTTTTTTTGGTGTATCCCAATTCTTATATTCAGATTTTCATTTGTTTTGCCAAATTCTATTTCTTAAAGCTATCACAATCAGAAATTAAGGAAAGTTAGTGATGCTTGATTTTATTTCATTTTGGAAGGTGGAGATGTGGCCAATATTTCTTTTACTCACAATCATTTAGTTGTTTAGAAATAATAAACATCAATCCAAATGATGGCTATATTTTTAAACCATATGTATTTGGTAGATAACAGCTTTTCAGAAGGAAAGGAAAGTTAAGAGATTGGAGGACTTTACCTTATCATGCATTTCATCTTCTAATTTTAACTATATGTAGATGTGTAAAATTCATCCAGGTTCACAATTATTCTAACACTACTTTAAATTTATCTTATCATAGTCTTAGGGAGGCAATGATATAAACTGGAGGAATCTAAATTCCTCTATTTTGCAACTTTTTAGTGTATAATAAATAAATTGCTTAACATTCATACATTCTTCCCTCCTATTGTCAGTCATATACCTGAAACTATTTATTATGTCTTTTATGCCTTGCAGAAAATGAAAAGGAACAATACTAAAAGCTTCTTGAGGACACATTAAAGTTTATCAGCATACTAGAAATCTGTTGAATGCTCTGCTGAGCATCTGTGTCATCTGCAGTACTCTAGAGACTCACAGACCGGGGTGAGTCCAGTGAGTTTGACTCAGCTTCACCGCATTTTTCTATCTCCTAGAGAGCCAAAGGGAAGCACTTAGTATTTCTTATCCTTTCCAACTGCTTGGAATTATTTCCTTGCTTTATTTCATCCCAAATGCATATGTTTCTCCAAGAGAAAAATCAGACTATCCATGATTTTCCTATTTAAATAAAAATTCATTGTATATGGTAGGTACATTTGCTTGTTTTTGATGAACATTATTTCCTTTAGTCTGGTTATATCTTTTTCAGTTACTTTAAGTATAAGTTAATCTCCAAGAATTTTCTCAAATTGAGAGGTGCCATTCATGTGAAACCTGGACATACCATAACTTTAGTTCTCAAAAAGGCTCTTCAGATGAGAACCATCAAAATTGAGAAATGTAGAGGCATCTGAATAATATAGTTTTCTACATTTCTTTCATATGAAGTACATTTATGTATTGCCTTAAATTTTAGTTTGTTTTTTCCTTCTAGAATCACCTATATTTAGTCAAGAATTTCGTATTCAATATATATTTCACATATATATTATTTTACCTCATGTGTTCCTAATTTTAAAAAATTGATACACAAAAACAGTACATTTTTATGAAGTACAGTGTGAGAGTTCAATATAGGTATACAATGTAAAATAATCAGATGAGGGCAATTAACATTCATCAACTTAAATATTTATTATGTTATTGTGTTAAGAACATTCAAAATACTTTATATTAAGCTATTTAGAAATAAGCAAGTAATTGTTATCAATCATAGTTATCTTGCTATGCTATAGAACATTAGATGAAAATCCTATTCAACTACATCTATGTTCCTATTAACTATCATCACTTCATCACCTCCTCCCATTACTTTTTACCCTTCCCAAGCTCTGGTAACCACTATTCTACTTTTTACTTCTATGAAATCAACTTTTTAGATTTCACAAATGTATTAGTAAGATTTTTATCACTATAAGGAAATACTTGAGATAATTAGTTTATAAAGAGAAAAGGTTCACTTGGGATAACAATTTTGAAGGTTTCAGTCCTTGATCAAATGATTCCATTGGTTTAGGTCTGTGGTGAAGCAGTAGTACATCATGGAGGATGCTAATGGGAGAAGCATATGATAGAAAACCCTGTTCACTTCATCAGCCAGTAAGCAAAGGAGGAAAAGAGGACAGGCCAGTGCCCCACAATCCCTGTCAGAGGCATGTTCCTAATGACCTAAAGACTACTCATAGGATTTCACCTCCTACAGGTCCACAAGACCCTCTAATAGCACATACTGAGGAACAAGCCCTTACAGGTCTTTGGGACCCACTACCTAAGTTCAAATCATAGCAATATATAAATGAGAACATGCAATATTTGTTTTTCTTTTTTTTTTTAGAGAGAAGAGAGAGAGAGAGAGAGAGAGAGAGAGAGAGAGAGAGAGAGAGAGAATTAATATTTATTTTTTAGTTATCGGCGGACACAACATCTTTGTTTGTATGTGGTGCTGAGAATCGAACCCGGGCCGCCAGGCAAGCGTGCTACCGCTTGAGCCACATCCCCAGCCCCAATATTTGTTTTTCTAGGCCTAACTTATTTTACTTACTTTATGTCCTCCCCTTTCATCCACGCTTCCATCAATGACATGATTTCTTCCTTCCTTATGTTTAAATGATATTCCAGTGTATATTTACCACAATTTCTTTATCCATTGATGGACATCTTGGTTGATTCCACATATTTTTTTTTTTGTATCAGAATTAAACCCAGGGGTGCATAACCACTTACTCGAATTTCTAGCCCTTGGTCCTTTATTTGTATTTTTATTTTTTATTTTGAGATGGGTCTCCTTAAGTTGCTTAGGGACTCAGTAAATTGATGAGGCTGGCTTTGAACTTGCAATACTCCTGCCTCAGTCTCCAAAGCCATTGGGATTAAATGCATGTGCCACCACACCTGGCTTGATTCCTTATCTTTAGCCATGAAATACTAAACAAATTTATCAAGGAATTATGTCCAAATTAGACACATAAATATTTAATTCTACTCATAATACTATTAACAGTATTAGATCTAAGATATTATATAATTTCTTCAAGTTACAGATATGATTTCTACCATCAGAAAAGAAAAGAACTTACTCATCTTTTTCATTCTATACAGTAGAGATCTTTTCTTTGTTGATAAAAACAAAAATAAATATTTCAGAGAGCAGATTATGCAACTATGGATGAGTAATCTAGAACACTTGAGCTAAACTGAAATTTTGTCCACAACTGCAAGTCAGATGTTAACTTTTAAATAAAACATTTTAAGACATTGGAAAATAATACCAAGTAAACTAGCTCATGAATACCTCCTAACAATGCAAAATAGAAAAAGACAAACAATTATTGATAGTCAAATTATCAAAATGTTCTGCTAATTTTAACCAAATAAAATGAATCACTGTCATGTCACCATTTGGCTATGACTGACAGAAACAGCCTATATCTAATTTCACAATGTTTAACTATATGAAATTCTTAACAAATTAGAATCAGGCTTTGTTTTCAGTCTCAAATAAATTTTTTTTTCTTTCATTGCCCAGAGGGTTTAGTTTGAAATACCAAGTTCTCTTCTTACTGCAAGTGTATGTTCAATCAGTGAAGAAGGAATTCTTTTTTTGGAAAACTGTGATCCAATGTATATTAAGTTTAATCCATGCTATGCAAAATTTGACAAAGATATCTGCCCACAGTCTGCTTTCTACAGTCTACTGACACTTTCTTTTTTTCCAGGCAGCTTTATTTCTTAATTCAAAGGTATAAAAATGCTCACTGAAAATGGTCTGCCTGTGCTAACAGGTCATTTTCAAAGTATTGCAAGAGGCAAAGCATCTAATAACTATGACACACTTTCAAGAATTAACAGACTTTTGCCAAATACTTAAAATAAGCACATTGAATGCCCTCAGTGCATTTAGTCAATATCTAATAACTGTATCTTTCCAGTTTCCTTCCTTTACTTATTCTTTGAGGTTTTCAGGGACCCCAAACTCACCTTCTGCTGCCGAAAAAGCAAATTTAGTTCTGAAGGTTAATCCGACTCAGCAGGATTGAAGGATGGCACTTTTCCTTGGTCGTAAGTATGTTGGCTCAGGCCAGACAGCTGTTAGGACATTCTCCCCTGGGAATCGTGCCCTCAACACCCACCGTTGATGCACATACATGGTCTACTGGCTGCCGACTTCCATGCCCATCTGCTCCAATGGCATGGTGCCCACTCACAAGTTGGCTGGATCCTTGCCCTTAGTGTGTAGGTGCCAGGCAATGATGGGTTTAGATGGGCAGCCTGCATAATACTACAAGTGACAATTTTTTTTTCTTTCACTCTCTGTGCAATATCTGTCCTCTGTGCCTTCCCTGAAAGAGAAACTTGTGTTTCTCCACCTTTGATTATACCCGTGGACATATGTGGCCGTGTACAGGTAGATGTACGAGTGTACTCAACCTGCCACCAACAGGAAGATGAAAGGGAACAATTCACAGAGCTCCAAATGACAAGTTCTAACACTGAAACGGGTTGGATTGTGAAAATTCCGACCACCTGGAGTCTGTCAGAAGACATTTACCATGAGCGAAAGTACAGCAGGCTCACAGATAGCAGTGGCACCAGGAAATAGCTTAAGTTACAGCACCTTTGTCTGTTGCAGTTACAGCACAAATCACTTGCCTTGCATTGAAGAGGCTCACACAACAGCAAACAAAATAAATCAGAAAATAGAACAAGCTTAATGGGAACACAATTTATATGTTCAATGGGGGCAAGGGTGCAAGATATGATATTCAGACCTCAGCAATAACACTGACCGGAGGTCCTAATGGAAAGAACAGAAACAGAAATAGCATCTCTCTTTCTATTCTGCAGCAAACCCGTGGAGAGGAATAGATTGGCATAGGAGGTTGTGACTTTAATGATCCAAAGCATATGAATGCTTGTTAGCAGACAGCAGACAGACATAAGTAAGAACAACAGTAATGGCTGCATCTGCAGCCTGGCCTATGGCACTAAAACCAATCAGGCAGCATTGGAGAGCAGTGCCGGAAGGTATGTTAAAGCCCACTTTCCTTGTGTGTTTATTTAAGGGTGATTGAATTCAGGGTGTTGTCAGTCCGCCTTGGAGAATGGTTATCCAATGTGTAGGCATGATCTTTCTCTCTGAATATGCTCCGTTGAGTCAGTTAGTTATGTGTGACTACTTGATCTGTCCTAGTCTTTACAGAGTGCCAAAATCCTCCAGTCCAAGTTCCAAAGGAACAGGGCCTAAAAACTTTTGGCTCCAGAATCAAATTAGGCTTCTCTGCTTCCCTAGCCAGAAATGCATAAATACCCAATGGCCAAAACCAAAGAATTTGACATTGTGGAATGAATAGAGCTGTCATATACCACTAAAGTGTGGAAATATCTACTGTTTGAAGTCAAGACTAGTTCAACATCTTCAGTAATCAGAACAGACTTCTTTGGACACCTTTATGGGGTAGTCTGGCATTTGGGAATGTTTCTGGCAAGCTGCTGATTCCAGATATCAGAAATGTAAGAACATAAGGTTTATAAGAGAAAATCTGCCATTTTTTTCTGTCCAAGAAGAAATCCTAAAATACAGCATATTTTCATTAAAAAAATAAAGAAGAAGAAGAAAGAAAAAGAATGGGTCCCTCATCCTGTCTATCTGATTGACCTTCAGGTTAGCACAATTGCTTGGATGTATTCTTAAAAGACAGCTAGTCAAAGAAAGAGTTAGTGGTATAGCTTGAAAAAATGTTATGTGAATAATATTTGAATTACATTGAATTTGAAATTATCTAAGAAGTTGTTGGTGAAAATAGAAAAGAGAATGAGTAGAGTCATCTAAAACTCCTTAATTTGCTTACTAGGCTATGAGTTAACTATCAGAGTTCTCTGATTAATTAATTTCTTTCATAATGTGTCATACCTCAATGATAGAACTGCAAGAATCACAAACAACAATGTTATGGAAAATGAAGAAAAGCAAATGTCCAATCAAATGACTCTGAAGAGTAGAAACTGTATTTGACTTATAGTTCTTAACATAGTGTTCCATGTTAAGACTTATGGTTCTTAACATAGTGTTCCATTCCTCTATGGGATTGGTCCTTTTGAACTTTATATTGTTTCTCTTTGAATAAATTTAGCTACCGTAGCTTTTCCCTAAGGCATATTGTTAGAAATATAGTCACCAGTCTTACCAAAATATGAACCAGGTTAATTGCTAGATTTTTTGAGATGGACTTCCATAATTTCTCATACAAGATTTTTTTAAGAGAGAGAGAGAGAGAGAGAGAATTTATTTATTTATTTATTTAGTTTTCGGCAGACACAACATCTTTGTTTGTATGTGGTGCTGAGGATCGAACCCAGGCCGCATGCATTCCAGGCAAGCATGCTTCCATTTGAGCCACATCCCCAGCCCTCTCATACAAGATTTAACATTTATTCTATGGGAATAGGATTGAATTTTCAAAGTTATCCCTGCATTACCCCATTAGTTTATTCTTAAATTAACTTATACTAATTAGATAATAGTTCCCTTATCAATGTAGTATACATGTTGCTTCATATTTAGGTTCTTCTCTAGAAGGAAAAGCTGAAAAGATATATAAATATGAATACAGATGTAGGTATAAGTATGCATAAAGTTGAAGGTATAGGTATGGATAGATATAGGTAGACATAGCCATATCAATCTTATCTTTGGTCCTCAGTGAATTATATCCTTCTCACATAAAAAAAGTATCACCCTCTCCCATTATTCAAGAGGTTTGTCATATTAGATATAGGTAGATAGAATTCTTTTTGTTGTTGCTGTTGTTTGTTTGTTGTAGTTCTGGAGATTGAACCCAGGGCCTCACACATTTTAGGCAAGCACTCCATCACTGAGCCACATCTTCACTCTAGGTATATATAATTCTGCTTTTAAGTACATTAAATGGATGTGTAGATAATTATTTTAGATGATCTATGTTCTATTATCATACTTCTAGGATATTACTTACTCTTTCATTGCCTCTATTTCCTCAATTGGAAAATATAACATAATATAGTACTCATACTTTATAAGATTACACTAGAAATAAGGAATCAGATAAGTATATGAAAAACTTAAAGTACAGAGTAAACCCTGATTATTATATATCATCTGCCTCATTCCTTAATAAATGGGCAAATAAAATCTAGTAAAGGGGTAATTAACATAAAGCCAATGTCATTAGGAAATTATTCCATGTTTTCACAATCTCTTTTCAGATAATTTATTTCCTTCCTTGAAGAAACTTCAACCATTTCCTTCTAAGACAATTTAAAAGCATTTTATTAGAAAAAAAAATATTTAAATATACAAGAAGATGTTATTGTACCATGCATGTATACCAGGAGGTGGGAATTTGGGCCTCATCTTAGAATCACACCTACCTCAAACTCACCATTGACCCTGAATGAACTGCAGCCATCAGCCCTTTCATGATTCCCAAGAGTATTGACCTATCAGATAACTTGGTTCAGAGACCAACGTCTTATCATCCAAAACTAGATTTTATTCTTTCATAAGATTTAAGACAAAAGCCTAGTTATCTAAATCACCTATTTACAGTTTTGAAAGAAGTTGAGCTTGTCTGAAATCAGACAGAAAGTAACAGAAGCAGGATTCAAACATAGGTAATTTTGTTCTAAAGTCAGTGGTGTTAACAAGTCCTGTGTCCTGTCTGTGGTATGAGGTAGTCATTATTATTACATAGATTATAAATCTAAGGCAAGTGGGAAAAGATCACTAAGTTAGTCAGAAGTTGTGTAGTTCAGACTCATCTAACACAAAAACACATGCATTCTCACTTCAAAGCTTTAAAATGCTCAATCTGTTGCCTCTCATTATAGATGTTCAACAAATACTTGTTGACTGATCAACAAGTTAACTTATTTGAAGACAGAGATATGGAATAATATCGTTTACACTTCCACATAATTATTTTATAATTAATCTTGTGCCCATTTTCTATTTTTATTATATTTCAGTTGTGATATCATTATTGCCATCTAGAATATTATAGAAGATGAAATAATAATACCAATCCTTTAGAAATCAGGAAGACTTATGTATTAAATGTATGTATATTTGACCATCATATCCATTAATAGAACTGCAAGAATCACAAATAACAATGTTATTGAAAATGAAGAAAAGCAAATGTTCAATCAAATGACTCTGAAGAGTAGAAACCATATTTGACTCCTCTTTAAATTTACAGTTCTTAACATGGTGTTCCATTCCTCAAAAATAATAGAATAAATTTTAATTTGGTGAAACCTGGTACTTGAAAATTACTGTCAGTTTTCTATCTATCCTAGACATTATACCAGCTGAAGTAATGATTTCTAGTCAAAAGTTATAGGTTGACCACACATCTTAACCTTTCATAACTATTAAAATCCAATTAAAGTCAGAGTAAAAGAATAAAAATGTTATCTTTACAAAATAACAGAAAGTAAAACTATCAGCAAAAGTTGATATTTCTGGGGAAAAAAAGGAAGAAAACAAGTAGACTAATTTTTTTTTATATTTATTTAATAAAATAAAGAGAGTTATCCCCTGAATTTGAAGTTGTGGGGAAAGGGAGTATTAATGATAAAAAATATCAAGTCTCCTTTTCCCTCAGAACTTCTAAGAAATTTGTCACTCAGTAAAACCTAGTACCATGGAGGGCATGATCCAGATTGCCTATAACAACTCACATTCAGAAAGGCTGGACTCCCTGACATACTCCCCCATCACAGTCTGGTGACAGGGCTAGAGCTTCATGAGCAATATTAAATCAGGAAGCTTATTGAATCTAAATTCAAGATCATTTGGCACTCAGAGGGAAGAGATGAGCGTGGGGCTGCACAGATTAAAGTGTTCCTAACAAGCAATGGAACACTTATTCCACATTCTCAATATTTTCCCCATTAATGCCAAAGGCAAAACTATATCCCTTCATCTAGAAGACTGCAGCAGTCTTCTGTAGCAGAATGAATGGGTCCAAAGTCCTGCAGATATTTTCCCAGAATAAAATGGCTTCATCACATGATCATTCTATAGAGAAGCCTGTCTGTCAACAAGGCCAGTGTCCCTACTCCAAGCACACAGATTCCAAACAGCATTTCAGTGCCTCTTGAAAAAAAAAAATAGCAGACTTTCCTGAGTTACTAGACACTACTTAATTACTCATTAGTAGTTAGATAATTCACTGAGCACTAGTGATGCTCTAAGTGCTAAATAAAATGACTTCTGCTTTTTTGAAGTTTACCATTTTTAGGGAAAGTTGTGAAATGGAATAAGAATTTTAAATAAGCACACATATAAATTGATCCAAAGTAAGCAGAAATAACAACAAAAAATAAAACTATTAGTATTTTTAAAACACAAAAGATATATAGAATTCACAAAAATAGGAAAAATAGTAAACAAGATTGACATTAGGAAATTAAAATTATAAATGAATATATATTTTAAATCAACAGAATTTCTGAAGGAAGACAATGATAAGAAACCCAGAAATATTAGGGAAAAAATAGAAATAAATGATAGAAAGAAGAGACAAGACATGCTTTAGGATTTCCTATTCCTACCTAATAGGAAAATTCAAAAGGAAAATGAGATTTTTTAAATGGATGAGAGTAAATTTTAACAAAAACTACCAAGACCCCTAGCAAAATTAAGGATTTGGCTAAGGAAAAGAAAACATCAGAAATTAGGAACAGGAACATGGCAAAATGGCAAAAGAAATTTCAGGATTATAGCTGTGTGTCAGGCCAGCGGAAACTTTAACCCAAATCAAAATGGGATGAAAGACAGCAATGGGAGGAATATTTTTAAAATAAAGGAAATTATATGTTATTTAATGTTTCAATGTTAGGGAATAAAGATAGAGAGCAATTTGAAAAAACTTTCTGGCATCTGTGGAAAAAGTTTACTATAGGTGTAACAAAATATAAGTAAATTTAAAACTAAAGCTAATCGTCAAATCTATGAAAGAAAAGGGAATACAAAAGGAATTAAGACTATATTTTTGGCTTGGCTAGAAATATTTAGAGTCATAATAATGTCAATGAGTAATTGAAACAAAAAATTTTGATATAATGAAACCACAGAGAGAAAGGAAAGAAGTATGGAGTTTAAGAGCTGATATTAAACCTTCATAGCAGGAAGTTGATACATAATACTTAAAAGACATAAACTAGGAAAAACAGCTTTTAAAAAATGAAGGGCAGTGTAAAAAGAACAACAATAAACCACTATAGCTTTTGAAGATGTTTGCCTATAGGAAGTGGTATTGAAGGATGGGAAGGTGTTTAATCAAAAGTTTTCTAGACTCCTATCATAACTTTATAGATAACTTTGATAAAAGTAAATACTGATTACAAATATGAATTGTCTCAGCAACCAATCTGCATTAAGAGTCCAGCTTCTCTATCACATGCCTCAATACAAGTTGAATAAAAAAAATGATAAGCACAGCTATAAGTATGACATAACTAAGGAACAAAATGCTTATGTTTACATTTAGCGTTAAATCTGGAAAACAAAATCCATGCTATTTTTTAACCACATGTTTATCTTTCTGGACATTAAGAGGAATGGATTTGGGAATACTTTCTTATTCTTTATTTGTGGTTTAGGAGCCATTAGCTTCCTGACTCTCTAAAAGTCTACAGATTATGTTTCTACCTTTACAGAAATCTAGGAATAAAAAGAGAAAACCCTTTCACTAGTCAACTACTTAAAACCTTTTCATTTCCAAATCAAGGGAAGCTGCCAAAATAGCATTAAATTTAAAAAAAAAATAAAAAAAAATCTCTCTAATGCTCCCTTTGGATGACTAAAGAGAGAGTCTAATTCTGAGCCTATTTTTTTTATCCTCCATTGTGTAAAAACCACAATGCACAAGTTAGCTCATTAGTGTTGTCGGCAAGGGCTATCATTTTTAAATGATCAAAGTGTTTGGGGAGAAATCAGACACATAGAGTAATGATTCCCAAATTGTGATCCTGGGCATTTAGGGGGAAATCTTCTGTGGTTCATTTAGGAGATATTTTAAGGGAAATGTGAAGGCTGATAAAATATAGGACCATGTGGGAAAATTTTTGAAAATCAGTAACTTAGAATGGTCATTATATTGATTTGAGGACAGGGATTGCAATAAGTGGCAATTAAAAATAAGGAATGAGTAACATATTACAGGATACAAACAGGTGGAAAACAAATCTAGGAACCAATGACTTAAGTCATATGTTTAAAAAGTTGTTATTATATAAGCAAATTTTATAATATACTCTTAAAATCAAAATTGGATAATTCTTAAAATAGCAAACTTAAACAGAATTATCTTTCAAAATTAATTTTTTTCACAACACAAGGAACAGAAATATTTATGTTTGTAAATAGATATTATTTAAATAGAGGTTCCTATGTTTTAATCACAAACAATGAAAATATGATTTTGTTCCTATTTCATATTCTCAAATTTCTCTGGTAATTTGTGGCTTTATCACTGATTTGATTTTCCTCATCTGTCCACAGTGAAAGACGCACCCAACTCAGCAGCAATAAAAAAGAGAAAGTTGAGAATTATTTTTGAAATGTTGGCCACGAGCTCAACCAAAGCTTTTATGGCAAAGTTCTTGGAGAAATGTAAGGATTATTTATGAAGTATTCTGTATGAGAGTGTAGTATTTTTTTCCTGAAGAAATAGGACATGTTGCAGGCAGTTATGGAGAAGATAATTTGGGGTCTGAGATTAAAGAAAGAAAGGTATAAAATGAGGGCTGGCAGGACTTGATGAAGGTAATGAATTTGGGATTGGAAAATTTAAAAATATATATTTCATAACTTCCTGGTAAACTTAGCCTAGAATACTTACTTTGCATGATATAAAATGTCATTTAAATTTTCAGCGTAAGAAAAACTGCTTCTACATGATTTATGAGGTCCTTCTGATGATACTGACAAAGGATAAATAAACTTCCTACAATAGCAATTAACAATGGGAGGGTATGATACATGGCAGAGAAGGTGAAATTTATTCTACCACAAAATGAGATATTTCTAAAGGACTGATTTCAACTTTGTTTGGACCCCAACCATACATGAGAGGAAACACACCTATAAATGACAGGTGCTCACAATGCAGTGACTTTAAAGATTGGGTGTGCTCCTAGAGGATATTGTAGACTCTTAGTGGTGGCTGCACTTTGATAACAAACTCCCAAATGATTATGGCTGCTCCCACTCTGATCCTAGACTAAAAGCCAATGAGAGAACAAAGTGTTTGAAGCAAGGAAAAACAGAGAAAAAGTTCAAAGTACATGAGCTTCAATTTATGTGTTAGTAGTTAAAAGTGACAGGGCAATGAAAACTTCAGCAGGGATAAGGTAAGCTTAAAAGAGAAGATATTTATTTTTCTTTTAAGTTAGAGACCATGTCCATCCTTTTTATCCTAGTAATCAGAAAGACCAGCAGAGCATTTGGTGTATAAGTTATGGGATAAATGTTCAAGTTAAATATGAAGGTATCAATAAGACTATTTTATTTCTTAAAGTGGTTTAATATTATATATAATCCACTTCATAAAAAGCAGCAGTACTTTATGATATAAAAGAAATTACTACATCTATTTGTACAGTGAGGAAATTGAGCTACAGTTTAAATGAATATTCTTGAATGACTTATATGGGGCAAAGCACTACCCTGGTTACTGTATAGGTCAGGCACGATTACTGTTACAATAAATAATATTTCTTTCTTAGATATACCCATGATATCATTTGATGGAAAACATCAGCCTTTTATATAGGTATCTTTGATTTCTAAACTAAGTCTCAAAGATATTAACTAAGGCAATATTAGCCAGTTATCTAGCCCCATTATGACACTTTGTTTCCCCATTGTGACACTGAGTTTCAAAGTACAGGAAGGTCACTGGGAGTAGAAGCTGCTTCTTGTTTTCTATTGGGCTGTTACAACCCAAAACATATAGCTACTGTAGCAATGGAAATGTGGATAAAGAAAATAGTCCTGCCTTATTCAAATCAATGTCATCCAAAATAATTCCCAAGTAAGCCAGTTAGATAGCAGCACAACTAAATCAGATCATCCAGTTTGTTATCCCTCTATGGGCCATGCAGTGCTGTCCAATTTTTCTGAGGTCACTCTTATACAGTAAGACTTTCCGTTGACGCTGAAGGCACTTGTCCTTCAGACTTTTGCCTCACCAAGAATCTTGCCTTCTCTTTAGTGTAAGCAACCCTTCACCCTGTCCAATGCTATTCTTTGCAATTCAGCTCACATGATATACTTCAAAATGTAAGCAAGCAGAGCAACAAGCTGCATCAGCGGCTGTGTCATTTCAGGTTACATGTTACTGTCCTTTCTTCCTGAGACTGGGGCTGCTGGGATGCTGACCTCCCCAGCTGAGTCAACTGCCCTGGGCTATAGTCAAAGAGAAAGACGAGCTGTGAAGAGCAAGGGCACTCACAGCATAGAAACTTCTAGAGTCCCTAATTTTGCATTCCTGTCTTTTACTCTGCCATGCCAACATGATGATTTATAAAGACTGTCTTTTTATGTGGGTCCAACTTTAAACTTCAATTTAAGGAAAATGCCTTTTCTTTTGGTCCAGTTTGCTTCCAGTAAACAAACTTGTAACATGACAGCATTTCACCTTTGACTTTTAAAAAGAAGGAAAAAAAGACAATTCAAAACAAAGAAATCTCTGGACACTCAAGATTTTTAGAGTTTTAAGTCCAGTGTTCTCTTCTCACACTTTTCCCCTTTGTGTGCTACTCTTGATTTATGTACCTGATTGTTTACAAAGGTATGTTTATAGTAAGCATATGAGTGCAAAGAAAAATAGCTGTTTTTGATGTTGCTTACTGAAGTAGTTTCCATTTTTCTCACTGATCATTATTCTTTTATTCAGAAGAAACATGGCTTAAATCCCTCTAATTCCAATAGCATGGACTCTTCAGGCTGATAATAATAAGTCTTTAATTATGAGTAAGCAATCTATTTATTATGAATAAATGACAATGCTTGATATTGGCTAACAATCCCACTGGCTTTCTCCTGTATTTGCTATCTTCAACTCTAAAGACCTATTCTCCTGTTGGGCTTAATTTAGCTCTAGAACTACTGAACAGGAGCAAAGATTAGTTTAGTGCCTGCTCTTCCACTGTCTTAGGAGGATGAAGATACATGGAACCTCCTAAGACTCAGTCAATGAAACACCTGACCTGGTTACAGCTAAGTGCCAGGTCAAAATCTGAAAATTCCTTCCTGTTCTTTACCTACCCGTTGTTTGATTGGATCTTCCTTTCTTTCTCCCTCCCTCCCTTTCTTCTTCTTCTTTTTCTCCTCCTCCCCACGCTTCTCATTCTTCTTCCCCTCCACCCTCTCTCTCTCTCCTGAACTAAATCCCCAGACGTATTGATTTAATTTCTTAAAATTGAGTCCCCCATCCTTGGCAGTTAGTAGAGTACCCTACAAATTTCATGAAATCTTATGGAAGATGTCAAGTTGATTCTGCAATAACCTAATATTTTCCTCCCTCCCTTCCCCTCTCCTCTCCTCTCTGCTCTTCCCTCCCTTCCCCTCCACTCCCCTCCTCTCTCTCTCCCCCACTCTTTCTAATAAACACACACACACACACACACACACACACACACACACACACACACACACATTCTTTAAGGAAATGCCTGGTGGAGAAAAACAGTATATATTATATATTTTATTAGATATAGATAAGCTATATCTAGATTTTTAATTTTGAGGACATGGTGTTACAAATGTGTAGATAGACTAGAAGGTAGACATTTTTGCTTCTTTTGTGGGGGGTACTGGGGATTGAACTCAGTGGCACTTGGCCATTGAGCCACATCTCCTATCCTATTTTGTATTTTATTTAGAGACAGGGTCTCACTAAGTTGCTTAGTACCTTCCTTTTGCTGAGGCTGGCTTTGAACTCACAATCCTCCTGCTTCAGCCTCCCAAGCTACTGGTATTTTTTTTTTTTCTTAATACAAGCTGATGACTTATGCGGTGGTGCTATTGATTCATAGGCTGAGTTTCAAAGTACAGGCTGCCCAGAACAGGGACTCTACCTTATTTTTTTGTTTGCCTGGAATTCTTCTGGCTCAGCTGATGAGGAAGGGGACCTTATTTTTCTTCTCTCATATACCACTCTTAGCATGTGAACCAACTGCTCTCATCTTACCCAATTTATGGAGAAAGACTATTTTAATAGAAGAAAAAGAAGCCAGAACTTAGAGAGGGATGAAGGAAAGAATTAGAGGCCAGAGCATTTCTAAATTTCAACTGACAGGTTTTGTTTTTGAAGGTGTCCACAATGCCCTTCCCATTGAGAATCCATGTACTCTTCCTTTAAATCTGGCAGACCTATGACAAGCATAAAACTATGAGAGACTTCTCAAACTATTACATAACATGTGACACAGCTTCCATCTGGTCCTCATGGGACACCAGCTATTTGAAATTAGTCCCTGTGCTGTGAGGAAGCTGAAGCAGGCCACCTAGTCCCAAACAACAGCCCTGCCGAGCTTTCAAAGGACAATAGCATCTACTTTCCAACCTTGTGAGTGAGATGTCTTGGAAGAAATTCACTAGGCCTAAGTTGAACTGCTCCAGCCAAGGAGATGAACCTTCCCTACTGACTCTTGCCCATACTGCAGATTTGGAACTTACATAAATATTTGAGAATGCTTTATTAATAGGCAATGGAATACAAAGATGAAAGCCAATACTATGTTCTTTTCTAGTTCAAGTAGTTCAAACCAGGAGACTTCATTTTTAACCAAAAGATATCTGACAAAGTACAAGATGATATTTTTATAGGTTTCCTATTTTCCAGTTGGTTTTTACTATTTAAAAGTAAGTTATAGAGCATACAATAAAAAGGAGGTATCTCCTCTGCTATCATCTAATAATTTTAACTAATTGCCCAAAGACCATGCTTGTTTAGAATATGTAATGATTTATTTATTAATAGCTTATTTTCCACACATGAATATCAATTCCATTATTTTAATAATATGAGGTATACAACCAAAATTAACAAAGTAATTAGATTTATTATGCATTTGGTAATTTCCTGAATTGTTTTTGAAATTGCTACTAAAACTTTGATGAAACACATATTATTCACATAGATGAATAATAGAAAAAAAATCTTATATAATTGCCCACTTAAATTTTTTTATGGTTCCTAGGCTTGAAGCCAGGGGTGCTTAACCACCAAACTTTTTTTGAGACAAGGTCTTGCCAAGTTACTCAGCATCTCACTAAGTTGCTGAGACTGGCTTTGAATTTCTGATCCTCCTTCCTCAGCCTCCCAAGTGGCTTGGATTACACTTGTGTGCCACTGCACTGGCTTAACATTTTGTTACCAATATAAAATAATATTTGTGAATTCTTACAACTGTATGACAAAAGCATAAGTTCATCATTCTCACATGATCTCTTGGTGACATGAAAAATTTTTAAGATCTGAGGATTCATTTGTGTTCAAGCCTGACAGTGAAATTTATCAACCTTTAAAAACCTTTAAAAAACCATATCTTTGAACAGAAATAGATATTTTATTTTCTAGTCTACCTACACATTTGTATCAAACTATTAATTTCTTTCAGGTACTAAATACATTACATTGCACTGTTATTTTATTCTAATAGATACCTTCTGTGATATTTTATGATTCTATAACTTGGGTTTAACTCCCTCTTTCTGTGGAAATGACATCTGCTACTAGAGTAACTTTTCAAGATCATAGTCATATGTAGCCTTAGAGATACCAGCAGTTCGCAGTCATTAGAAAGTCCTCCCTGAAAATATTGCACTAATTTCTTAGTTCAAGGAAGAAACAGTTATACTTCTGAAAATTACTTTTGAGAGCATTATTCACCCCAAGATCCGAGTTGAGAGCAAAAGTGGCTGGTATCCCTCTAATTTTCTTTAATCTGCAATGCAGAGGCTTGTTCCATATCATGGATACATAAGAGCCTTTCCTGCATTTGTGTCCTAAACGAAGAAACACAAGTGGAAACAGATCATTATCACAGGAATCTCTGCCAAACTCAGGTCCTTAAAAGACTATCAGGCCATTTTCCATCCTACTCTTCTCTCCTCCCTCCAGTCTTTTCTCCCTAAATACTCACCAATTATTTTTGCCAATTGTTTCCTATACCAAAACTTAGCATTTGATCTGTGAGGGGTCTTAACTTACTCCATGGTTAATACATTCTCAAATTAGTCTTTGGTGAATATTTTAATAGTATTGAACACTGCTAATACTTGTGCTCTTTCTCTTTTCTTTCACTCAGGTCAGGCTAGAGGCTTCCTAAGTCTCTCAGTTCATTGGTTTAGGAGCCCTTGAGATGCATTAAAGAACTAATGAACCCTAAAAACTCAGACTTGATATTTTTTAACCTTCTGTGGCTTTCTTTTTATAGATGTGTAGCTCACAACTACAGAGTGTCCACATTGAAATTTTTCATCTGCAGGTTCTGAGGGAAAACTTGTACCATACAATATGAAGTTGATTTAAAATTTGGATATGAAAAGTCTTCATAGTATTGTTACTTTTTTCACAGGGGAGTGAATAACGTTAGTATGTCTAATTAATACCTAAAGAGATTTTTTTTTCCCACTTGATCAATTACAAAAATATAGGGTTTTTTTTCAGAATACATTGTATTTGTATAAGGACTTCATTATAAAGTCATTATTCTAGTTTTTCCAGGAGGAGATGTAAAAATGAAAGAACCATCAAGTAGTTCCATTGTCCCTGCAGACATAAGGGAGACTACACTGATTAATCTGTACCAATTCTTTTAACAAATAAATCAAATAGGCAGTCTAAAGTGTTACCTAATTTCTATCATTTCAACTAGATTTAAAACTAACCTCTGTTATATAGAAAGACAATGAAACTGTTGAAAACTCAGAAAATAAAAATAATCTCTAGGCATACAGAGTATAACCTGGAAAACAAATAAAGTAAGCAGGGCTAAGAGTACTTTGCAAAAACATATTTAAAAATGAGAAAATTTCTTTAGAAAATAAAGTTTCTTTAAAATATTTTGTATGTTTCTTTATTTTTCTAATTAAAAGCTCAGTGTTTGCCAATTACGGACTGGAGAGATGCTGGAATACAGTACTCTCAGAGGTGGTGATCAAAGTCTTTTCATTCAGCTTTTTTGTGACTATTAAGCTGCTCATTTGGTGGAGGTGATCATTAGTGTCTTAATGTGAAACAAAAGCTTCAGGACAAGAACTTCTGTTTGAAGATCAATATGAGAGATATCGTTTCAGTTATAGCTTTAATAATTGTAGCCATAGGGAGCCTGGCAGAGCCAATTTTATGAATTAATATAATATAGAATCCACCAGGTACAAATGGAGAGTACAGATAAAGGAGAATTTCTAACAGTGACTACACTGGGAATATTTGGGTGAGAGGGAATTGTTTGATAAATACAGTGTTGACTCCAAGTGGGCATTGGTACCATTGCCACAAACACAGCTTCCAATAAGAGAAGGCATATTTGAGGGCCAAATTGTGGAGGGAATTCAACCAAGGAGAATAAAACTGGCAAAGAGCTCTTGAAAAGCGATTAATTTTATACATTCCATTATCTTATAATGTTCCTTATGGGATTTTTTTGTGTGTTTAAGTGGGTTAAATCAAACATACAGTTGACATTTTCATATGCTTTGTTGCTGAGGTACAATAGTACTCTTGGACAGAAGTTACAAACAACTTGGTCCAGAGACTGTTATCAATCTACCAAAGAAATAATATAACATTAACCTTTTCTGATTAACAGAGCTTATCATTTTATCCTGGAGCAAACTGTAAATGAAAAATAAAGTTCAAATATAAACACTTAATTTACTCAAGATAAAATTAGAGTTTTTGTTTTGTTTTGTTTTAAGAGTTATCTTTATTATCTGTGTGTAGTATTATTTCTTTATCTTCACCTTGATGTTTGCCCTTTGATTCTATCTTTGAACACTATTTTGCATGTTGAAACCAGTTATCATTTTCCAGACATTTTGACTTTTTCTTATTCCTTCTGATGTTGCAACAAGAGATTGCTTGTCTTGAACCTTTTATGGGAATTGATACATTTTATGGGAAAGTTAAAAGTGAAAAATAAATTTTGAGTTTTTTCTATTTGGAGAGGAAAAGGTAACATTTATAACATTGAACGATCTCCAATTGCTCAGATTTTTAGCCAAGCATACACACAAATATATACAGATAAATATTACTTATATATCCATACGTATTCATATATGACTAAAAGTTAAATCCTAAGTACCTGCACATGAAATTAACAACATCTTTGTTTTTATTTTATCCTTAGGTCATATATACCAACATTTATATCCACTAATTTTGCTTCATTTTTATTATCTCTTAAGTATTTTACCTTGAAAGAAATGGAATCTTTGGGTACCTAAACAAATTTATTATTATTATTTTAACTCTGTCAGGCACCCCTTCTTTTTTGAAATTCATGTATATCTACTGATGTTTTCTGGCTCATGCTTTCCTTTACAGTTACTCCCTTCACTTCTTTGTAAGCCCACCTAGCAGGCTTAATCCCTGTTCTCTATTTACACACTGTCCCAATGGGATCTTGACTATTTCTATGGCATTAAGTACCATCAGTTGGTGGGTGATATTAAAATGATATCTCTAAGACATATCTGTCTTCTGAGTTCCCACTCACATAACTGATTGTCTCTTTGACACTTTCACTTTGATGCATCACTGAAATCTCAAAATTAACAACTTGAGGGGCTGGGGATGTGGCTCAAGTGGTAGCATGCTCGCCTTGGCATGCGCGGGGCACTGGGTTCAATCCTCAGCACCACATAAAAATAAAATAAAGATGTTGTGTCCACCGAAAACTGAAAAATAAATATTGAGAAAGATTCTCTCTCTCTCTCTCTCTCTCTCTCTCTCTCTCTCTCTCTCTCTCTCTCTCTAAAAAAAAAAAAATTAACAACTTAACCTCTTAACCTTGCCAACTCCCTATAAGGATCAGTCCTTCCACCTCAGTGACAGGCATTATCATGCAACCAGTTTCTCCATCTTGACATCTAAAAGTCTACCCACTTATTTTCCTCCTATTTCCAGTCCTTCTGAAAGTCTTTTCAGTCCTATGTTCAGAGTATTCTTTATTTTGTCTTTCATCTTCACTCAGTCATCTAGCATAAGCTACCATGATTTATTGGATAGAGAAAAGACAGACTTTTTCATAGTGTCCTCATTTTCTCTTTTTCTAAATGTTTTCCAGCAGGTGGAGAGACTTATCTGCCTAAAACACCTCAATGTCCTCTTATTGTGTATCAGATAATAAAATCTCAATTACTTACAGTAGCCTAAAAAGCTCCATGTGATCTAAGAAATAACCTCACTCCCACTTCACTCTTAATTCACTCTAACATTTACCTCTGATTTTATTAGCCCATATCTCTATTTAATATTTCTATTTTTTTAGCAGCAAAGTGTCCTGATTAAATAACAAATTTCCCAGTTTTCCTTGAAACATAATTGTGAATGCATGACACAGTCTTGAGCAATAAGACCTAAGTAAAGATCACTAAATGGGCCTTCCATGGACACTGTTCAACAGAGAACACGTTCAGCTTGAACATGCTTTTGCCTTTTGCTTATATTCTCTCCTGCTTGGAAGTTAGCTGAAATACTAAAGGTAAAGCAGCCATCTGCTGGCCATGAGAAGCTAAGCAATCTGAAAGGATCTACATTCTAAAGACGGTGCATGAAAGGAGAGAAGAAAGGTCTGAGTCTTTGGTAATTTGTTTAGCCAAGCACTGCAATTGATGGGGAGATGTCTACCTTCAAACTATTGTTACATACAAACACATAAATGCACACACACAAACTCATTTTAAAAAAAAATATTTTTTAGTTGTTGACGTACCTTTATTTTTAAAATTTATTTATTTATATGTGGTGCTTAAGATTGAACCCATTGACTTACCCATGCTAGGCAAGTGTTCAACCACTGAGCCACAACCCCAGCCCCACAAACTCATTTATTTAAGCTACCATGTCTATTTTCTGTTACACAAGGCAAACAAAATCTTTAATAGCTATAGAAGTTCCTGTGGCTTTTTCTGGACTGAATACATTATATAGATGAGTGGCTGAATTCCTTTCCTGGAGTAAGGTACAGCTTTTGGCAGTTCAATAAGCACCATTCTTTACTAAACTTCATAGTCAATGAGACTGCCTAGTATAGTTTTGATAAACAAAGTAGGATTATCTCCAGAGAGCCCTGCCTGGTTCTTTGATGTAATCAACGAATTAGTCATATATATATATATAAAGTTAAATCCTTAGTCTTCCCTTCTACTGGTGCTCTCTGTAGCCTCAGTTTCAACTTCAGCAATGCATCTGTTGCATGCAAGCCACAAGGCAGTCAGTGGTAGACAGGAGATGCCCATTTTGTCTTAGTCCTTAGTCCTTCACTATTCCTGAGGTGAAACAGGGATTAACTGCTAGGAGCCATCCATGACATGTGCGTGAACCAAATCAACATGGAAGCCACTGGGTAGAAGCCATTGGGAATTCTCAGGGGCAACCCTTCTGATTTGAAATTGCCTGATAGAGGTGATTCCTAACCAGCACTGCACTGAAGATGGGGTAACCTGCTGGAGCCACATAGCCACACAGCCTCTCAGAGATGGGTATGGTTTGCCAAGACCAATCAACCTGTTGATTGCCAAGACCCCTGCCACACCCAGAAGCAGGGCTCCTCCCACTAAAACCATAGTCCTGCCTTTGATATACACACCCTTAAATAAAGAAGGGAGCCATTTTCCCTTATTCAACTCCAGCTTGTATCAGGACTGAAGAACCTATCAGGAGCTCTGTTTTCCCTTTCAAACTTAATTTCTAGCTCTGTCTCTTATTTCTTCACTAATTATTTTAGCCTTTCTTTTTCTCACGTGGCTTACACCTTCCAAGAAGGAAACTACCCTGGCAGGGTGCTGCCTGTCCTGCGATAATTTACTATAGCTATTTTTGTTCCTTGATTCAGTTCCTTCACACATATTGTTGCTTGCTCTCCTTAGAGTCTAATCTTTTGTTACTCTTTTGAGTGTTTTTGTCCATGTTGTATCATCAAAGATGTTTTGTTCAAAAATTGAAAGAGTTATTATTAATTGGGTATTACTAGCCACATAATATTTTGAACCTTTTAAAATATTTTAAATTAAAATAATATTAAATACTGTCAACAAAGTTTCACTAGGTAGGGCATTACTATGTCTGACTTTAAGAAGTTTCCATTTTTATAGGGGATTTTATATGAAAATATAACAAGTTAAATAACAGTGAAACATAACATAAAATATATAAATAAAAAAGCTGATTAACAGTATTGAAAGTAAGTTTTCAAACCAAAGCAAAGAATTACACTAATGTTGTGCATAATGGATAATTATATAAAAACAAATGAATATTTGCTATAGGAGTTCAGACAAGGGAAGGCTAGTCAAACTAAACTTTGAGTAGAGGTTGAGATTGAGTCGGTTCTTTAAAGTTTAATAGTTTGATAAGCATAAAAGAGGATATATATCTTATTTATACTCAGCTTATGGGTCTCAGGACTTACAGAGCATGACTGTCCAAAACTTGGGTTTTGGTATCAGACAACCTTGGATTGTACTTTAATTCCAACATTTATTTGTTGGTATGGGGTTTAATAAATTTTCTTTTTTAAATAATAAGCAGAGTACCAAGTAAATAGTGGATACACCCCAAATTAGTCAGTTTTCCATCACTGTGAGAAAATACCCGAGAAAAACAACACTAAAAGCGCAACTTAATTCAGGTCACAGTATCAGAAGTTTTAGTCCCTGGTTGCCCAGCTCCACTGCATTTGGTCTGAGATGAGGCAGAACATCATAGATAACAGGAAGGAAGGTTGGCAGAGGAAGAAAGTTTCTAATCCTGTGGCAGGGTGGAAGCAGAGAGACAGATACAAAGAGACCAGGGACAAAATATAGACTTCAAGGGCACTTCCCCAGGACCCACATCCTTGAAATAGGTCTCACCTTCAGTATCTTTCAGCACCTCCCAATAGTCCATGCAAATTATGGATGGATCCATTAAAAGATTAATCTACTGATGAGGTTAGAGACTTCATAATCCAATCATTTCCTAAAAGCTTCACCTCTGAACATTATGGCACTGGAAACCAAGCCTTAAACATGAGCCTTTATGGGACATTCCAGATCCAAACCATAACACCCTTAAATGGTTCACATTTGTATTATTTTAAAAAAATGTAAGTCATAGCTGAGAATGGAAACCAGTAGGCATTTTTCATGGAACAAAGACATATTTCAAAGATTTCTTTTAAGAATCAGAAGGTAAAATCAATCAAGTTTGGCAAAATAAAGATTCAAGATGGTTTGAATCAGAATGATTCAGAATATAGGTAGATATTATTAGCCCATTTACTGAAAGATGATGATCAATTGGCAGAGTTACACAGAATATCTCAAAGGTACAGAAGCAGGCATGACAGAATGATTCTGTACAGATTAGTGACATAATTATAAAAGTAATTTATAATTTTTGAATACTACCTAAGTGTCATACTTTATATTTCATATACATTCTCTTTTAATCTTCATAATTCTATAGGTAACTGATATCTTTATATTCATCTTAAGTTGTAGGAATAAAGGCTCAAATTTGTCAAGCTTGCCCAAAGTAACATGGTAACCATGAGACAGAGCTAGGATTTTTCTCCAAGTGTGCTCAACACTAGTTGAAGCACATAATCACTAAAATCACATTTTCTGCTATGCAGTGGCTACATATTTTGATGATGCTATCATGGAGATGTACATGAGAGATGTTTTACATCTGACTTATGTTACTTAAAACTAATTCTAAACCTGACTATAGAAAAATATTACTGGTCAAAATACGGAACATTTATTAAGAAACAAGGGTGTTACTATCTCTTATGATACAGGCCATTGACAGGTTTCATTGAACCTAGAAAGGCCACTTCCGGGACAGATGCTTGCCACATCTCCCCATCAGTGTATCTTTGATTTTTCACTGGCAATTGGTGGACCATAGGCTCATTAATTTCTGTTTCTGGGAATCAGCAAAGGATAAATTTCCTCAAGTTTCTATTATGTAAAAAAAAAAAAACACTAATATATGAAAGAAATGTTCCTTCCTATTTCAAAAGTTTATTCCTTCCTATCAATAAAAACTTATATCTAAAGAATATGCGTGTCTTATGGTTATCTGAATAACTGCTCAGTGCCTCATGATTGTCAGTGGGCATGCAAAAGCTGGAACAGATATTTGAAACCAGCTTTACCAACTCAAAAGTCCATTGGGAAATACCATCTGTGATGGATGGCAAAGTGTTGTGAATTTGGGCATTTGCCCCATCTACGTGGGGTAATAATGACTTAACATCAGCAGGTTATTGCATGCTCTTTGGGAAACTTGTGACACTAGAATTTCTATTTTTTTTAAAGCTGTTGCAAAACAAATTTTCCTGTGAAAGCTCGCCATGTTAAAATGTCAATTAAATTAAAAAGGAAATGGAGAAAAAAACCTCTGTATAGACCAAATAATACATATCTTTAGGTTGAATTCAGCATTCCAATCCTAAGTCTACAGATTCTAAGGGGATTTTGAGCTTTATTATGAGGAGCATTTTCTTCCTCATGTGAACCTATTCTATGTAAAAGCTTCTGTTTGGTAAAACACATGCTCCAGAAAAAGAAATTTTGATAAAGGGGACCTGAGATGAGACTGTATTTCCAGAGTTCATTTCTGTTTTCATTTCTTAGGGGATATTACATGTCATCAGAAAAGGAATTCGAAATTCTAACAAAGTTGAGAAATCTTCAAATTAAGTTTAATTAGTAAAAATGTAAAGTAAATGACAAGTAATTGGATGACTAGATGAATCTGAGTTGATTTAAATCTTGCATATTGTAAATTGTTAGTATCATTTCTCACTTTTTAAGGGTCTGGTGTGATTTTTTTCCCATCAGGGTTAGAGGTGCATTGCTTCACTTAAATACCAAGTAGCTTCTCATTGAGTTTTCAGAGCTATTTAACAAAACTCACAAAAGTTAAATCACAGATAACCCAGAATAAATAGAATATTTATAACTTGGTGACAAGAGAACACCATTTCCATAGATAGCCATAGTTATTTTTTAGTGTTATCTAAAAGGCAGCAAGATGTTTGTTAATTTATAATAACATGAGTCTAAAATTGAAATTAAACCCAAATGAGAAAATCTGAATAAGAAAATTCATCTTTAGCTACATAAGAAAGACTGTTTTTACACTATCAGTGAAATGTGGTAGAGACTACATTTCCAAATTTATGACTAACAACTGTCATCGTCTGAATTTCCAAAGATGTAACTAACAATTGTAGTCTTCTGAATTACCACATTATGCCCTCACCCCTGAACAGCCAGTCAATGATATGGTTTTAAGATGATCAATTCAAGACTTCAAGGTACAGTAATTTGCAAGAAGACCTCATGACTCCAACTGAAATCCTTCACGTTCAAAATTATAAAAACACCATTTCAGTTGATTTTTTAAAAATACCTGTAGGCATAATTGGGTTAGTAGAACAGTTGTTTATTTATAACCCCAACTTTAGAGCCATTAGCCCCCAAACAGGGTGTGAATAGTAGACACAAAGCCAATATTGACCTCTATAGGGAAAAGTCTTAAAACAGGTTTATGGAGCTCAGGTGAAAGGAAGTTTTCAGAGTTCTAGGTACATGTTAGTGATATTTTCCTTGTCAATTCCCGTAGCAATCAACCACATATAAGAGAAATAAAAACTATAAGGTCTCAATACTACATATTTTGTGCATGATCAAGAAATCATAAAGATCTTAAAGCATCCACCTTAGGCAGAGCTGTTACTTGACTTATTTTAATACCTGGTTGTTACTATATTTGGGGCCTCGCATGTCCAAGTAATTTGAATATATTACTCTTCAAAAGAGTTTTTTTCTTCCTGTTTTTCTCCTTGATAGAGTAAGTCTCCAGGTAGATCATAACACCAAATGAACCTATGTAGTCTGATCTCTCTGTCATGGTTAATGCTATCAGCTTTGTGTTAATGTAAGTACACTCTAGTATCATGGACACTAGTGTGTTTTAAGGAATGTGATGCCATTCTCCTTACATAGACCAGGGTAACACTGATGTTAGGGGCTACTATGGTGGCTTATAAATTATATCAGAACAACCCATGATCAATCCCAGAAAATTCTATAAGTCATGAGTACTAGTAACACAATGATCAGCCAACACCCAAAGAAAAGATCAAAGTAAATTTTTTAAAAGTCTAGAAATTGATGAAATTTTTGAATGCTCTGTAAATGTCTAAATTAGGTCTATGTTTTGTTACTGCAATGAAATTAAAAACATTCATAGATATTAAGTAAATGTATTAATGTTTCATTTTTACTCATAAAATTAATAAGATGTCTTATTCCAAACTCAGTCACGTTTATCATTCATTTGATAATGACTAAGGAAGGGAAACAAGAATGGAAGGGGTCTTACAAATTTAACCAGATTGAAGCACTAATAGCTTGACTTGCTACCAAAGAGAGTGTTTCAATACTCTGTGTGTACCCAGAAAGACAAAGCATAGGAAATGTGTCAAATTGTGCAAAAGAAGTCTTATAGAAGCATAAAATCAGATGAGATTTCCACAATTTTAAACTTAAAATACACACACAGAGCTTGTCATTTGAGATTTAACAACTCACAGAAATGCACCCTTCAGAAAGTGAAAAGAGAGTGAAGGTCTCTTATTTCACAGGCAGGTTTTAAACACTGTGTATGATATGTCTGACAAAATGCAAGTACATGATGTTAATATTAGTGTTGAGAGTGGGGAGGTGGTAGTGGCAGGGACAAAGATCAAGTGTAGGAAACACATGGCTAATTCAAGGACGTACCAGGACCAGGATTCTGCCTCACTTGAAGGTAACTTCCAAGGGAGCAGAGAAGCTTTTGGTTTTGTATTCCCAGCTTTCAAAATACTCTCTGACATAAAATAAGTGCCAATGAACATCTGCTAAATGAGTAAAATAATGGACAAATAGATGCATAGATGGAAACATTTAACCTGTTATCCTACTTTCCATACTGGAACTCTTAAATGAACACATATGGAGTAGCGTTGAGATGGTAATTATTCAGCAAACACAAAATTCAGGCAGTGACCTCAGGACATGCAACTTAGAGTAATGTTTACTAGGATCTATAAACTAAAAGAGGATGCAAGGATGAAAAGAACAACAGCAATGTTCCCTTAAAAACAGGTCTTTGTTAACTAGAGTGTGTTGTAGTTGTAGATGCAGATAAGAATTATAAGATTGTCACATTAATAATATGTGCAAAAGTGAAATTAGTTCATTAGAATTTCCAGACAAGAGATTTGTTCTCTCTTTCTCCTCCCTTTGCCCCCACCCCCTGTTTCATATTAAAATCATGGAGGTTAAGGATAGCACATCCAGGAATGTAAATTTCTTTCCTGTCTATTTGATCATGTGCTATTGGCATTAACACTGTCAATAATTCATGGTAAAAGAGGAAGTTGCCATGAAAGGTTACCTATTGTCAGGCTGTGATCAATAGGTAAGACCACATCGTGTGATGTATTGTCAAGTATCAGCCAGATTCACTTCCTCATGGATTTTATAAACAGTGGTAACTACACTTAGTTTGTCTAACCTGAGCTAAGCTCATTTATTCATTAACCTTTCACTGCTGATTAAAGAATATGCCTTGAGTACATTTTAAGTACAGAATATCAGCTCTTGCTATTTAATTTGTGTCATCTGGCAGTGGGCCTCTAGGTTTTGCCCCCTTGTTTTGATGTTAGAGTTTGTATTAGAGCAAACAAAACTGTCACTTTGTTTTCCTGTCTTCCTGTATCGGGTCACTTTGTGCTACATGATATGATCCAAGACAATTCGATGCAAGGAGACACATGTCCCTTCTCATTGGAAATACGAAGGCTGTAGCTTTCTTTTCCCCTGTGGGAAAGAAAGCAGGTCAGGTGTCCAAAAGTAGTGGAGGAAAGTTTGGTGTCATCATTATTCCTCTTCCTCCACAGAGATAATGTAAGAGCATAAGGCAAGAACAGCACTGGTTTCCTCATATAGAGATAAAAAGAGAGCAGCACTTTGATCATTTATGTTTAAGGTACCGTGGAAGGGCACTTACATAAAAACAAAACTACCATTTCTGAACACTGTCAAACATAATCTTCATCTAATAATATCCTGGAAACTCAGAAAAAAATGCTCATTTATTGAAATCAACTCTTAAGGGATAAATTAAAATGAAACATACGTAGCCATTTGGCTTCTTTGATTTAGGAAATGAAAGTATTTGATTCATTTCTTTTTAAATTTTTTTTATATTTTGAGTTCCTATATGACCTCTAAAATATTTTTATATGTACACACTTAAATTTGGTATTTTTTCATTTTATGGAATTTTTAAGATTTTGCCCAAATACTAAGATGTAAAATAACTCAGACAAAACCTAATGAGAACTCTATGTCAGCAAGTAAAACTTTATTCAGTGGTTTTTCCACATGGAAAAATGCACCAGATAGTATGAGAACAATAGTGACCATCAGAAGAAAAATTCTGGTGATTTTCCAGAGGGGGAAAAAAAGGATGCAGTATAATAATTCATAATAATAAGAAAGAAATACAGGAGAAAGAATAAAGTAACTCCAATATTCCTGTTTTCTTTTTTTCTCCATCTTTCTCAAAAGATTCAGTCCTTGTTTCTTGAGTACATAGTTTTTCTCTTAACTTTAGCACATTCTTAAAACTATCTGACCTAGTACAATCATTCATACTCTTACAACTCAAATCCCACATCTCTTCCCCCAATAAACTTACTGTCAGTGGATTGGAAATAAATAGGAATCATAAAAATCCTTCACCTCAAAGGAGAAGTGTAGGAGGTTGCATGTAAAGAAGATTGCATCAGGTCTGTGAGAGCACTACATTGCTACACAGTTGCTATTTATTTGCAACATGCATTAATGTACAAAATAATGCCTTAGCTTTCCATGTTGTTGTTTGGAGATGGTTCTGCTTCTCAGTTTTTAATATGCTCTTTGAAAACTGACATGTACTTTACCACATCTATTTAGGAACACAGGGATTCAAAAACTAGATAAAATACTTTCATGCTTCCCAACACAAACCTGAGAGGGTAATTAAACAGATGGTAACAATAAACGGAATCTGAACACATCAGGGACTGGAGTCCCCTAATAAAAGCCTTGCACACTGAAAGGAAGGAAAAGGGGGAAAAATGAAACAAAAACCCAAAACTCTGTGGTATTGCTCCAACAACCAACACCTTTATGTCTGTCCTGACCTCAGAAGCAGAGGCTAATCAACCACTTAAGGGTGGGTTTCCTTCCACCTAGAAGAGGGCACCTAGAGGTCTTCTGCACACTCTGAAGAGCAAGAAAGCAGTCACTGTATGACTCTCAAGGAATACAATTGCTCCTTGGGACTGCTTTCAAAGGCATCAATTTTGGACACACACATTTTCTAGCTATAAATCCACCATCATCACCCAACTTGATGGACCCATGGACCCTTTTGCAAATATCAAATCCTTTCAAGTCAGAGGACTTATGCATTTCTTCTAGCAGAGGTAAAAACCTAGTTATTAAAGATTTCTGTGATGACACACTATTCTAAATATTTTGTATTTCATTTGTGGCAATAGAATAATCTCCTATTTATTCTATTCTTGAAATATATTAGAATTCTACTTATTTCTCAGATCATAACATTGTCATTGTGTCCTGAAATAAATCTACAAAAGATCATTTGGGAAATCTTTGATATTACAACTTGCAAATATATTTATGTGTTTACTTTCTTATAATAGAAAAATAATTTAGATAGACATTATAAACATATACATCTCTATGTAGATATATGTATCCAAATACAGATATAGATAGGTATATATACTATCTATACAGATATAGAAATACATATAAACACATATATGAGTGTATATGTATATATATATATATGTATATATACACACACAAACATACTACATACACACAGAATCTATGTGAGAAAAGCTCTAATTATTAATGGAGGTTTTCAAAAATATTATTTTATTATCACACATTCAAAAATGTTGTTTTGCCATGACGCAAGGTGCTATAACTTAGGGGATGACTGAGTCAGTGTTTGCTCTTTTGTTTCTCACACTGTTTCAGTTCTCTGCCTCACTTGACAAGTTTGTTAGATGGCATTTATGAGAAACATTTAGTATCAGAACAACAGTGATTTAACTAGACAAACATAATGTGTTTTGGATTAATTCAGCTTGTAACGATGATCAATCAATTAAGAGACATTTGTGAAAATTGAGGCAAGTTAAAATTGGAAAAAGTTCAAAACAGAGACAACCTACATCAAATGCAAGCACCATTCTCCAGCCTAAAGATTATCTATTTGTACATGCACATCACCTTAAAACACTCTCCACTTTTAATTTTTGCATGTTGATACTTGATAAATATGAAAAGAATGTTCCCATATCTTTATACATTATACCTAAAATAACACATATTGCCTTGGTAGTTTGCCCTAAAAACTCTATTAATAATACTATGGTTTCAAAGTTATTTTGAGGATAGAGAGTATCATATGAATTAAATAAGAGACAGTGCAAATAATTTAGTGGGAAAGCATAGTTGCTGCCACTCAGAGTATTAGGTAACCTCTTTTAATTAGAATGTACACTTTTAGATTACTGATTATGAACATCGGGGGACTCAAGATTTCGATTCATCAGTAATTCTCCTTTATGTCTACACTAAGATGTTAAAATGAGACCTCTGGCTCTCACTCAGTGTTTCCGTCTTTACATGCTGGTGCTGAAGCTCTTTACCTGTAATCTCTAGTACTGCTCTGCCCCCTTGTGCTGCTAGGGTGAACTCAACAGAGAACAGTGCGCCTTACTCTTTGTACATGAACTACAGAAAAACCCCACTGTCACTTCTCACTTTTCTGGCAAGTTCAAGGTCAGTGTCTAGCTATTTTCAGCTCATCTCTTCTTGATCCATGCAGAGAAATGACAAGGTAACGTGATTTGGGGTCAGCTGTATTACAGGAACCGTTACATAAACGGAGAAAGTGAAAATCAATCCTAGCTGACAGTGACTTCGGGATAATCAGCGCTCACTGGATGCCTCTGTCAGCTCGACTGCATCAAACACCGTGTGACTTCTGTCAGATCTTTTTAATAAAACTATATTCTCACTTTCAGCAACCTAAATAAATGTTGCACTGGAGCTGAAATTTTTAAGACTCCATTAGCTCTCTAGATTTGTAAACTTCTAGCATTTCCTTGAAGAATCTCATGGGTGATACCTATTATCCCACCGTTTGATATTGACCTGAGGTTGAGGTATTGCTGTAAAACCTGCCACTCCTGGTGATCGATGTGAACTTTTCTAGTGACTGTTGCATCCTCCGCATTGAACTAAGCAGCACAGTCTCAACACAGCTCCTCCAATCATCCTCAGCCCTAACTCCTCTTTCCTCCTTGCTACCACAGCACTTAATCAATCACTTCTTGTTGGGGGATTAGGTTTCTTCCTCCTTTTTTAGTTGTGCATTGTTACTTTCCTTTTCATCTGTGTTCCCCACCCCCAGCACATTTTGCCCAAATACAGAATTTGAAAGGGAATATTGAACGAGAAGGTCCACATTAGTGGCATTCCTGCTGACAGCACCTGATATGTCAGTTTGGGGAAGGAGGTATTTTATCCCACCCACCTTGTGCTCCCTTGAAACTGTGAAGCATGAAGCACTCCATTGAAGTACAATTTACCATAATATTAGTTGTCAGTAAATTCAAAGACGGAACTCCTAAAGCTATAAAATGGATTAGAAGCAATTTAAAAAAGAATTAACAAACTCGAGTAAGAGTATACTGTCAACAAACAAATGCTCCATCATAGGACTGTAATTTGGAATTTTAATTACCCCTCTGCTCTGTAACAAAACAATGTCTGAACTGGCAGCGATTTGAATCTCTCACAGGTCATTGAGCATTCTAGTTAATTACTCTATGAATAGCCTGTTTTTCTCCCCTCTGGAAACACGTTTCTAATGGCAGTCAAGGTCTGACAAATGTGTCATCTACATAATTAGCTAGGAAGCAACACAAAACATTAAACATGCTTTGTGCCGACAACTATCAAAACATTTCATTTGTTGTCAATTATTCATTACTTTGTAGGTTCTGAAGGGGTTGTTATTATGGAAATAAGTCCAGATGCTAACAAGGTTAGAGTTTTGGATTCAAATTAGTAATCAGAGGACTAACTTTTAAAAAAATGTATCTCATGTACATTCAGCGCCATGTTCAATCAGTAGGAGATTATAAACAAATTTAGCTATGCTCAAGTTAAAATGGAAACCGCACAGCCACATAGATAAATTCAAGAGCCCTGGCTCATTCTTTGAACTAGACTCTACAGTATTGTTATAAACTTTCTGAACCTTTTGGCAAGTCCAATGTGTGCTTGGTAAATACAGTTTAAGATTTTGACAGGATGGTGTGTTGTTGGGTGACAAGGACAAGGAAGGAAATCTCTGGTGGGTTTTGAATCTTCTTCCCTAGGGCATACTGGGTACTAACAAACTTTTTCATCTACTCCTCAAAATGAATGCAAACTACTCTAAATTACTTACTTTAGGTAATCTTTGAATTTTGTGTTCATTTGTTGATATATTTTTGCTGTTTCTGAAGTCATGTTTCCTTCATTATTCTAATATTGTGTATAAATATTGTAAATTCTAATACTGCATATAAAACTAAATATTTTTCTTGTGAAAGCAGCACTCCTAATGTATAGAGAGGATATAAAAAGATTTTTCAACAGAATTGACCTCTCAGTGGCAAAGAAAATTGCAGTGGAAGACACATTATTGCGTAGTCATATCAGAGGCTTGGATCTATGGAGAGTCTCACTCCACTGTCCTCTAGCTTTTCCTTATAAACCAAAATGGCTTACAAATGTCATCTACAATAGTCCAATAAAGATTAGGAACAGAACACTGTCCTTACATTGATGAGATAAGAAAGATTTAACTGCAGAATGCAGCATGTAAGAACAGTTCATAAGGCTTGTTCTCAAATCAGAACAAAAAAACAGAATTCAAATTATATTTATGTGTGTGGAATTTACTTGAGATGATCAGTTTATTTTCTACATAATGTTTGATCAGATGCCTGCATCATAGAGCTAGATAAAAAGAAAAGAAAAAAAAAAACAAATTCTATCAGGGAAATCAAAAAGACCCGTTATCTACAGGGTGTGTAAAATATGTCAGGAAATAATTCTACCCTGAGTGCTGAGAATGCCCAGTTAATAAAAAAAGATCAGGCACTCGCTAAGAGAAAATAATTGTCGGTATCTATATTTTTCAAAGCAAAAAGGCAGTCACATCTTACACTAAATAGGACACATTAAAATAAGCTTTAATAATCTTTATGCAGAAGGAAACTAATCCATTTTCAGATCATGCGATCCACAGCAATAAAAGGAAATCATCAAACTAAAAACAATTTTAGAAATGGCTGCAGACTCTCATTTAATTAACATGCAACAGATCATATATTTATGAGGAAGTCAAAATATTTAGGAAGCCTATAATCCTGTAAGCCTTAATGTGGTATAAAAACAACAAATAAATGCAAAGTGTTACTGTTACACATGCCTGCCTGATCAATGGTTTTCACATATTGATCTATAAATGGAGTTGACAGTCTGTGTTGGCTGCACATTTTCCAAGCAGTGCTATTTTTGCACAAAACCAATACGGGCAATTACCTTTGTTTGAGATGCCAAGTCTTATCAATTCAATGTGATTTAGTGTCATTTTAATTAAATATCAGGATCCACTTCAGGACAATTTATACAAACAAAGCCTCAAACCTAACTATAAGCTTGATTTGGAGTAAACATGGACAAGCCCTACAATCTCATAATATTTCTCAAAAACTCTGCTAAACAGAAGGTTTGTATTTTTAGTAGCAATTTTTATGTCTGCCTTTTTGGCTAGCCACAACTTTGGCAAGTATCCTATAATCACAGAAGTAAGAAACAAAAGAAAATTGTTTCCTCTTTTTCCTGATAATGCATTAAAAAGAAAAATGAACAAACACAATCTGTTAATGGAAGTAAAAGGAGTCTTGTATGTTAACGTTTAGGAATGTCTTGACCTAAGTCTTTATCTGAACACCAATAAAAAGATATTTTCCTGTTCACGACGGCCATGAACGAAGTAATGCCCTTCTGTGGGTTTGCAAGAGGGAAACTGTGAATATTCATACATGTTGCTGCTTAAGACACCAGCATTAAATGCCTAAATTACTCCTGCCTGCAAATCCTATGTCTGCAGTTTCCTGATTTGGGCTACTTAAACTCTTCATTAATATCTATTCTACACTGTCTAGTAGGCTAGAGCCTCCCTCTTATAAATAACATCAAAGCACGTAAACCTTTCACATTAGCTATTTGCAGGATTGCACATTAGCCTTTTTAGCCCTTAAACAGGCGCACTTCACTTGCCCCATTTACTCGCAGTCAGCTGTCTGCTTTCTGTTCAACACATTCTGGTAAATAAGTCATTCACCTTTAAGAGGCCTCACTCTGGGGCTCAGGATGGGACAACAAATCACCAAGACCAAAGAGCTTCCTTCCCCACTGAATGCAGCTCTCCAGATCTCTCTTACTTGATAGGCAATTTTCTTACAAACCCTGTATTCTATATTTCCCACCTCTCAACATTTCCCAGGTAGCTAAGTAATCTCTTTGAAATTTGAAAAAAGCACTAATTAACCAAATAAAAATAAGTATTTGGTGTCTAAGGAAATGAGGGCTATCACCTATAAAATTTAAGGGAACACTAATACCTGTTTTACTGAAATGCTTTCCTGCAATGTTTCAAGTTATCAAAATTTATAAATTAAAAGTAAATTCACCTGTGTTTTTTTATAGTTCAGGCTTGAGTAAATGCTTATTCTGACATATCAAAATACTTATATTTAAAGGCTCTTAATGCCATATATGAATTTTATACTGTGTTCTAAGTATATAATCATGATAAAATATTTTTAATTGAACAAAATAAAAAAATTTCATAAGTGAATGACAAAGTGATTCAATCAACGTGATATCAGCATATTTAAACTCATTTTTGTAATAACACATCAATATGAATTATGTAATATAAGATTCTTGTGCATTGTAGAGTTGGATAAGTCTATATAAGACTTATACAATCATTATACTGGTGAACAAATTATATATAAGACATTTATCAAATAGGATGCAAAACATATGTATGGTCTGTAAGTATGCAATTTTATATAAATTTCTGTTACAACTAAGTGTGCTTCACATGAACACGGGCAGGTTAGAAGACATCTCTTCCCACTTCTCCTAAATTCAAAATCTCTTCCTTGACCTCACCCCATCACCCAACTTCTGAAAAAATCAAGTTCTTAGTTTAGCTTGAGCAGATAACTTTAACAGGCTTGTTTGAATAAATATGCCAAAATACTTTACATTCTGTCAGTATCTAGTCAGAAAATTGTGCATGGAAAAAGAGATGAAAAGAACTGAGACAGAAAGAAAATTAGTGCCATGGCAAGCTTTCAATACAGTATCTCTGAGCCAAGTTTTCTCGGTGAAATGACATATCCTCACTAAAATACCCCTTTTATATAATTATGCACTGAGCACACATAACCAAAAGTAACTTTTATTTTTGTTCCTTATCGAGGAATACATATTGCCCAGGCTAAGAATGCGGAAACAAAAGCTGGGATAATTATAGCTAATTTAACTTTGGAAAACTCTTATTCTCTAGCAGTCCAGCATACAACCCCCCAAACTAAAGTTATGTAACAAGGTAATATCAACAATGAGAAACTGCATGATAAAATCCTGCCCAAAAGTGAAAAATGCTAATTTTGTCTCATTTAGCAGCTGGATACAGAAATGCTCATTAGTTTTAAGAGGGTTAATCCTTTTAACTTTTGCATATTGATATGCCAATTATGCCTAATTGTACAAGAGGCATCAGTCAAGGTAATAGTGCATAAACACATGAAAGTTATTAAGTACATCCCAACATGTAATAAAGTAGGTGTTAATTGGTAGCTGAGTTCTGCGGGCTATTGAGGTGGATAATTCATTGAGAGATGGATCACTTGTAATTTCTCTCCATAATTCCTTTTGCAGTCTCATGCTGTGATGTTTTCATGCTTGTCAAAAACAACTGCGGCATAGTGCCTTTTGTTAAACACAGCCAATAAAATATGTTAGGCATCATTAAATATACTTAACTTTTAAACTTTTTCAAAGGTACAATTCTTACTGATAATATATAGAGAGAATCCAATAATTTACTCTAACCACTATCTCAAGCTTATACTTGAGGAACATTTTAGATGCTTTAAAAGTGAAGTCAACTAACAACAGTGTCATGCCTCCCAGCAGACAATACTTTTAAATGAGAAATTGAGTAAAGAAAAATGCATTTTCCATTAGTTACCTTATCTAAAGATGTATTTCTGATTCCCCCAATATAATCACTGGCTTCCTCTTGCTAAATGTGTCTACAACACCTGAGGAAAGAATGATTAAATTCATGTGTTCCTCAAGCTCCTGAGAGTACTCTGGGTTAATTCTGCACTTGAAATTCAAGTGAAAGATGGGGAATAAATATAATCTGTAGCATGCTAGTCAGCAAGTTTATCTCATTTAATAACTCAGTTAGGGAGCTGAATATTTCATAGGCCCCTACGATATTAACAGAACACTCAATTAATAGCTCACATGTTTCTGCAGGGTGACTGGGACTTACAGTCTGTCCCCAGCTAACCTATTTCTTGCTCTTGTTCTCACTGTGAGAAACAAAATAGATCTGGGGTCCAAAAGAGTGGCTAACATTGCATAAATAATTTTGTAACATCCTATGGCCTCAGCTGCAAGTTACCACCATTATGGAAGAAAATTAACCAGAGGAGACTCATCGCAATCAGTGGGTTTAGTGGCTCAGGATGTGTGCAGGGCCAGGGACACAATTGGCAGTAGAGTTCATCTCTAACTATTTTATTTCAAATCTTCCTAATGACACATTATCTAGACAGAATAGCTTCCTCTCCAAACCTTAACTAGCCACACCATTCCAATCGTGTAAGCCCATTCCAAATCCAATCACAATTTCCACTATCATATATTACTGGGAGATTTTAAGGAAAAGATTTTTCACATGTTTTCAAAGATTTTTTTTTCTCAGTTCATTCTTAGCTAATTTTAGCCTCTGGCTTTTCAACGTGATGTACTGTATTTGGAAGTACAAACACCACATGCTAGCATAACCTCATTATTTTTATGACACTGAAGCATGATAGTAGAAGCCCTTAAAATGAGTCAAAGGTGCTCTTCAGCCTAGCTCCAAATCCACTTTATCGCTTTGGATTAGACCCAGCTCTTCTCTTGCAACTGGGGATATTATTATGACTATAAGTAGGCAAGATAAAATGCATTACAAAAACAGTTTTCTCATGCACATTAGGAAAACAAATAAAACAAAGCTAATTAGCTTTAAAAATTCTGTATGATAAGGGAACTTGGGGTATTTGGAGCATTTGACTTACAGGTTCAGTGACCTTCCCAACATCGGTGAGGATCATGGATTTACTTTGGCTCAGCCGGTCGTGGTGGCTGTTGGCATTTTTTATTCTCATTTGCACAGCTCCTGTGCCTTGGTGGGTGGAATTCAGCATCTCCACAGAGGTATTAGAAGTTGTAGATTTCTGCATATTACAGTGTTATCCTGATAAAATATAAAAGCATTATATTATTCAAAATAGTTACTTTTCCATGAAAACTCTTGGTGGGTGCAAGTACCTATTAGGATATTAAAATTAAATAAAGGAGTCTCCACCTCTCTGAGTAGTAAATAGAAGGTAACTGCTTTGTAGTTATTTATTCAATGGGATTTTTATAGGTAGGTAGTACTGTAATGACAGAAGACTTCAGAAGTTTGTAGGCGGCCCACCCATATTCAGAATTCCTAGTTCTATTAAGAAATTTCTAATAGCATTGCGATATACTCATCCTTCTATATAGAAACCATGGTGTCCACTAATCACCTTGAGGACATTTTCTCTTCTCATTCATAATTTCACTGGTCTGTTACCCACTTTACACACAGGCATTACCACAAGCACCATTTTTTTGTTGAATCAAAACATGTATAAATCAGGTCAAATGTAAGAAACTAGAATTGGTGTCAGAGCAAAACAAAGAGATCTCACAGCCCTCACTTCCACTTCCAACATTCACAGGGGAAATTTAAATTCCTTCATCCACTGCCACCTGCCACCTGAAATAGATTTGCTAGCTTAGTGGGGCATAACATGAAGAATATGAAGAGAAAGAAAATCAACACTGGTATATATTTACATACGACACTGTTATATTTGTATATGTATATTTAAATATATAATAGTATATGTAATAGAAGGAGTATGATTTAGGCAAAAAAATTCAGTGTGGGCACACTTTAAATGAGCAGCAGTGAGGAAAATATGATTTACAAAAGAAAACAAAGGGAAATCCACTGTGGCAGCACTAGAAGAAGAGCTCTAGCTGCTTCCTCACATCCAGGGTCCTCTCCAACCATCATCCCTCCCCTAAAGTTCCTCAAGTGGACACATCATCTCACTAAAACACAAAATTTGCAATGAAACCACAGCTGATAATTACTAGAAGTGGACATTCATCTTTCCTGATTGTTGGCTCTAAGTCTTGCCTATATAGACTTTGTGTTCTCACTGAGCACCTGTGTACAGCATTGGGCAAAAGTGATTAGTCAGTTACAGAGGACAATAGAAACCAAAAGAATGATCATAATTTAAGAAGACAACCATACTGGTAGCCCTATTTTTGTTTAATGAAATATAAGGCAAGAATTGTTGTAATGGTCAAGGTAATTAGACACTAAAATAAATACAAAGTATTTTAATAGAAGGAAAGTGTTATAATTAATACCATCAGGCAATTGAATGGAAACTTAGAAAATAAGTTAATGTTTATTAGTTACTATGTGCTAAGCAATGTGTTCAATGATTTAATTATCATAAAACATCTATAAAACAGACATTCAACCCATACATTTATAGAGGTGAGAAATGAGGAATGGACAGACTAATAATTTCCCTAGGGACACTTTTAAGAAAGAGATATACATGCATGTATCATAATTTCAAAAAGGCTACCCAGAGAGACAAATTCTAGGCTATCTATAGAGTGAAAACTATAAACAATAAAAATGATTATTGATGCATACAAACCACATGGAGAAATGCAAACTCATTCTGAAGAGTGAATAAAGGCAGTCCAAAGAAGGAGATGGAAAAAAAAAAGGAAAATATTTATTCTGTACTTACATAGTATTCTAAAATAAATACACTAGCATGTGAGAAGGCTGACCAGTGATTTCTCAGGGATAGGGTAGAGGCAAGGATGGATTACCTTAAATCCAAGAAAATGTTCAGGGGTAATAAATATATCCATTATCTTAATTGTAGTGGTTTCCCAGCATATGCATACATTAAAATGAACAATTTGTACACTTTGAATACTTGCACTTTATAGTATTCAGTTACAATTTACAAAACTGTTTACAGGAAAATTGTTTTAGGAATTCCTTAACCAATTTATTTTGCTCTTACTTTCAGTTTTATGTGCTTAAATGAGTGATATAAAGTTTACCTAATTGAGTATAAAAGAGATTTTTTAAAAAGTATTAAATAAAAATATGAAGTAACAAATATAACATTTTAATTTATTCTAGAAAAGGTTCTTTTTTAAAAAAATAGAAAAATTTGGGCTCTCTTCTGAGTGCATTCAAGACTTTATCTTCCATATGACCCAATACATTCAAACTCTAAGTGTGGTGTTTTTATAATATTAGAGGTACTCGCTCAGGCTGAAGCCACTATCTTCTGACCAAGAGCATCAAGCCACCATATTTACATACCCGGGACATGTGCCATTTATAGGACATGTTGCTTCCTCTTCCTCTGAACAAATTTCAAGTGTCAAATATTTGCTTTCTTGTATTGATTCTATGATCAGCCCTGTAATTTGCTTGGTGATGTGTTACTGTTAAAAGGCAGGATTACTTACAAAGCCTCTTATCTGGCTTTCCTGACTGTGTTCTTGGGGACAGGCTGCAGAAAGATCTTCCTTTTTCAGAACTTTCTGTCAGGCTGATTTCTCTGCCCACCACAGTGTCAATGTTATTTTTCTTATCCTCCTCACTCTTTCCTCTAGCCATGATTTCCTTTTCCATCTGACCTCATTCTCACATTTAGCTGATATCCCACTGCACTATTTCTTCTTTTTATTCACTTTCCACACATAGTACATCATCTCCACTGGTCTGCAGGGATACATTCAAGAACCCCAGTGGATACCTGAAACTGTGGATAGTACTGAACTCTATATGTTCTAAGCTTTTTCCAGAATGTACATAACTATGATAAAGGTAATTTATACAGTAGACATACTGAATGATTACAATTATAATATATTATAATAAAAGTTATGCATTTATAGTTTCTCTCAGACTTTGTTGTTGTAGTATACTCACCATTTTTTCTTGTGATTATATGGGATGACACAATTGTCCAGGGTGATGAGAGGAAGCAAGGTGAATGGCATAGATATTGTGATGTAGCATTTGGCAACTACGCAAGGCTTGCTTGTACACTATAAAACTGCAGTCGTTGATGTGATAACAGAGGTGGCTCTAAGCAACTAATGGGAACGTAGCATAAAGAGTAAAGAGACACTGGATCAAAGGAGGAATCCCATTAGAGGAGAAAACAGAGTGAGCAACATAAAATTTCATCATGCTGTCTGAGCAGCACACAATTGAAAATTGTTTATTTCTGGAATTTTCCATTTAATATTTTCAAACCATTATTGACTGTGCATAACTGAAAGCACAGAAAGCAAAACCAAAGATAAGGGGAAACTACTATATTTTGTTCTACAATGCCATTCACTTGATACTCCTTCATAATTGTTCTTATGTTTTTTGTAATATTTGCAGGTTTCTAATTTTTACAGAGCATTATACTGCTCTGCAAAAATTAAGAAAAATGACGCAAAAACCCTTCATGAAGAGTCCAATCAACAGAAAAAAATTTATTCCTTCAATATTTATTAAAATTATCCTAAGTGGCAGGCACCATCAGATACTACTATCTTAGCATTTGAAAAATCATCTCTTTTTTTAACCAAATGCCCTTGAATTTGCTGAGGGCAACAGAGAAACAAATCAAAATTAAATGAGAATAAAATTGTGCCCAGATGAGAAGAGGAGCCATGGCATCCAACTTAGGTGGAACTGGGAAGTAAAGAGAGAGTCTAAAGTCTACAGGAGAAGATCAGATCATACTGGAGCTAAGTCAGGACAGGTGGGGCATTTTGGGTAGAAGGCTTGACAATGCAAAGGAGTGCCATTGACTGTGGTATTTATTATAAGCTAGCTATGAAAATGTCATAAAGGAAAAAATTTGTAAGAGAGAAGTTAAGGAAGAATGATCTGATGGAATTCATGGAGCACATGCTTTGGACTCTGTGTGGGTGAGTTTGGTCCTCCTGCTTGCCCCTTCTAGCTAAAGGACTGATTGAAAACACCCTACTTGTGATCCAACTGGTGCTATGAGAAACTGGTACTCTAGACTTCTAAGGGAGATAATATAGAAAGATGGCTCTCCTTGGCATAATGTACACATATCTCATTAAATTTATGGAGAAGCAAAACTCCACTGCAGGATAGAGGGAGATTCAGGAGGACAGAGAGAGGATAAAGGAGGATGGAAATGTGACAATATTAGAAGTAGTGGCTATGGTACTTGTGACTACTGTACTTGTGGGTTTAGAGACAACTTATTCTCATTCATTCTACTATGAACCTTTCATTGTAAGTAGATAGGGCTATTTCTGTGCCATATTTTGCATGTTGTATTTGAATCCTACATGGAGCCCTTTCTCTACACTTCTCAGTTTCTTGCTGTCTACATCCTAACCCTCTCTTTCCTCTACAAGGCCCCTTGTAGTCCCTTTCCATATCGGCTGCCAAAGCCCCACTCATTTGGGCTTCATCTCATCTACACAGATGAAATTTCCATCATCCATTCCTTATCTGTATCCTTTAAAAATATCCATCTTATCCATGAGTTACATAGATGTAATCATACTGATTTGACAACTTAATTCAATGTTATAAAAGATTAATCAGATGTCTGCTTAACTCTAAAAGAAAAATCTACCTAAATCTCAAACTGGAAACTCTTCTGGGTATATGGAAGAAAGTTCTCAAAGTAGAAGAGTCAATGAGTTTACTCTGTTAATGCCCTTAAGTAATGCTAAAGGAGGCAGCATGTGTGACTGGGGAATGAATATTAGCACTGCATTCTAGCAAATGATGCCTCCTGGGATTGGGTGATGTGGTATCCTGACACAGTGATCTTACATTTGAGTTTCATGAAATAAATTCATAGGAAACATACTGCATAGCAGAGCCTGCTCAATATTGACTCAGAAGAAACTCTCACACCCAGAGTCCATTTTGATTTAGCTCCCAATTCCTAGGAATGGCTATGCTTCCAAGAACATCTGTATCAATTTCAGGCTATACACAAAAGGGAAAGAAAAACTCCAATTCTGTGAGTCTTTAAGAGTGTTTCTGTATTAATCAAAAACATTCACAAAATATTAAATCATATGCTGTTGTTTCACCCACATTCCTCACTGACCCTCAGTTTTCTAGGGTTAGTAAAGTGGATTGTAAAATTAATATATGTTTATACTTACCTTTATGCAACTTGGTAACATGGGGTATATTGCTCAAGTTATATCAACTTTAAATTTTATTAGATCTGTCTACCTATTCAGTATTCCCTCCTGTTCTCTCTAGAACATGTCATACATTCATCATCATCATTATTGTTTTTGGTAAATACCATCAAAAAATTGATGCCTTGTATGTGTATATTCTTACAGGAGAGACTCAGAATATTGATGAATGACTAATGAAAATATTGAAGAATTCGCTTATTTTGCATGTGCCTAAAATAAACATTGATTTTAAAAACACTCCAAAAACAAAATGTCTGAGTTAGAAATTGAAATGTAAATCACTTAAGCCTAGCTTCACTGTTTCTCTAGACTTCCTGATTTTATATGTACTCAGAGAAGAGTAAGAATAGCCTGCAATATTGCACTAGTTCCACTTTCAATCCTGTTTTAAAAACAGGAAGCAGTTATGAGAGTGCACAGCATTAGAGCCACACAAACTTTGGCTCTGCGATAGATTTGGTTCAGTGGTATTCTGGGCTCCATTTCCACAGTCACACTGCAAATGCACAAACAGGAGTGAACATGATATTCCAACTAATCATAAATTTCATAGCTGTTCTGCCGATTATTTATTGCACTCTGTTAATTGCACTAAGGCTCCACAGCTTGCCCCTCTGAGTTTGAAAGTCTATTTTTGACATCTCTTTTTCATCAGCAGCATTAAAAGTCAAAGTGTATTGAGAAATTTTTGAGTTAAGAAAAAATAAATAGGCAGTTTCCTGGTTCAAACAGAGAAAACTGAGGCTCAGAAATATAGAGCTTCTTCCCCAAGCTGCCACAGCCTGCTCGAAGTAGTCCCAGGACAGCACCCAGAGCCTGAAGCCCCAGATATTCTTGGTTTTGTTATAGACTCCAAAATTAAGTGGAAACTATTCAGGGAAATATAAGATAAAAAGAATTTCAAAGAAAATCTGGCAGAGATCAGGGTGATGAAATGATCATGGAAGTCTTTCTATTTAATCATTTATAGCATTCCTGTGCTATTTAACAAAATAACAGAGACTTAATTAATGTTTGTTGAATATATAAATGAAAAACAAATATGGAAACTAGTTAATACCAGTATATGTAGCGTAACAAAAAGTGTCAATGAGTAAGTTTATTTCTTATTTTAAAAACATGTATAACTTATCCTTGACAATATTTTCAAGGTTCAATGAACTATGGATATTTTACAATATGTCAAAGGCAGAAAGAAGCAGTGTCTTTCATACATTATGAGACCAATATAAAGTGTTTTTAGAGATTTGTATAAGCTTTAAAAATGTAAAAATTCCATATTTCCATTTCAGAATAACCTTTATGTTTCTTTTTCATTACAAAAAAAAAAAAAAAATCCCCCTCGCAAAAAAACGAGCACATTTTTCACTGTCTTAGATTTTAGGAGGGTTATTTGTTTTGTCTTACTTGAGATTCAGGTTTCTTTAGGTACTTGATATTTTTAATCCAACTAGAAAAACTCTCTTACATGACATGGGCTTTGTAAGGAAAACTATATTGGAGGCAAGTGTTGAGGGTACCCCCAGAGAATTCCACTTTTAAGGGAATTATTTCAGGTTTTCACTGTAGCACAAGAGTCACATGGTTGCCCCAACCCCCAAGAGCCTTAGGTCCTCTCTCTAAATATGACACACCTCCATGCAATGTGATCCCATTCCTGTCTCTGCATGTGTGGGCAGGGCTCATTCTCCAAGTCTGCTAAGGGTTCATGGAAACTCCACAGACAAATATTATTTCTCAGAGAAATTCATTTCAATCCTCTGGAAAGATCTTATGTTGATCTGTGGTAGAGCAGAGTCTGTTTGTTCCCTTGTGGAAATGACTTGTGGCTGTGGTAGCTCCAGTAATGTGTGGCACAACCTTCGTGTCACGCTTTCCTGACAGGTCAGTAATTAACTTGCTTTGCAATTGTTTGCCGTCTCCACCACAGCAGCCATTTACCAAAATAACATTTTAATTTCAGTTTCCTTCCAGCTCACTTTCCTTTTCTTTTTCTCCCTGTGGCTTCTACATCTCTATTAAGTCTAATTTCCCCAGACCACTTCCATAAGCTGAGAGCGTACAATAAAACCCAGTTTCAAAAATGTCAAATATAATGAGAAAAGAAGATCACAGTAAAGGAATTTGACCATAGCCACCCCACTGGGTAACATTGTCTTTGACTGGGCAGGTGTTATATATAGGAAATGTGATAATAAGACTTTGCATTTATTTAACTTATATCAGGGGATCTGGGGGATAGGCTGCGTTTGCTGATAAAGTCTGGCAAGTCAGCTGCATGGATAAACTGCAATACAGTTATTGTCATTGCACCTAAATGGTGAAAATGACAAGTAAATTATATTTTGAATGTAGAAGTCCCTGCAAATTTGTGTGGTAGACAACCTTGATCTTCCTTAGCTCTTGATAACCTGTTGCCACCCCTGATTCTCTGGGCACCATAGCCTTTTAAACTCCATTCTATTGCAAGCAAAACAGCTGATTTTACATTTCAAATATGTATAGAGCCTCTACACTGAAAAATAGACTTACGACATCCCACAGGGTCTACAAAAATCTTTAAGAATCCTGTGGTAGAGTTAAACACAAGCAGGATTGTCTACTATGAAAACGGATAAAGATGAATGGAGAAAGGCCCTGGGCACAGTGAAAGTGACATTAGGCCTAAAGATGTAGAGGTGATGTTCGTTCTAGATGTACTATGAGAACTAGGACTCCAATAGGCAGAGAAGAGATAGCAAGAGCAGCACAGGACAAGGTTATCACAATTAAGGAAAACATGAGTGACTTTCTATATCACATGATATAATGGCATTTAGCTAGGTAGGAAATTTAGGGAAAGATGATCTATTAGGGCTGGATTAGAAAAGCCTTGTGATTCTTATTAAGGAATTGGAATTTTTATGTTATAGCTCCCAGAGAAATTTGAGGACCTTCTTTAAGGGATAATCCCTTTTCAAAAGATTTGGTGAAAAATGATCCATAAGAATGGATTTCCAATAACTGAGGCTGCATAATGAATATTACCCTGTTCATGGGAAATAAATATAATCCATAATAAATGTCACTGCATTTGTTTCTAAATACTAATCTTACAATAACAGCACCCTGTGATATGGAAACATATTCTAGAATTTTAGAAACCTCACTTTGAACATCCAGGTATGTGTTGATTATTTCTCATCACCAATCCCATGAAGAGAAAGATAAAGAAGTGACAGGAGTGACAACATATTTAAGATAAAAGGTACCAGGGTGCAACTGCATCTAATTAAGAAGATAAAAGACAAATGAAGTTAAGATTAGTGGAACTGCTTCTAAATTCCCCCTGATGATCAGGCAGGTAGGAAAACACTGAAAACCAAACAGGAACAGAATGCCTGTGCCCTTGTAATTACATTTAGGGAGAACAAGAAATTTTATGAAATGGTAATCTCCTTAAATTCAGAGGAGAACTGTAAGGGGCGTAAGTAATGCAATCTTCTCTCTGTTTCCTGTCAGTTTTGACCTAATCTAGCAAGAAATGCTGAGCCGTTTTCTGCCACTTGCATACAAGTATCAATTAAGGAAAAACAGGGTGACTATCTTAGGGCAGCGATGATAAAATGTCACTTAAGGAGAAACATCAGCTGTAGAACAAGCTGCTTGGCAGCCACAGCATAACAAAACACTAGCAAAACAAACAGCATCTCAAGATAGGGCCTGGGTCAGGCCTAATTCTTTGGTCTTTGTTGTACATGAACAAGTACAAAATGCACATTTTAAACTAAAAATTGTATTGTTTTCTTGGAATTTCTTGTTCTATGGTGATTTTTTTTCCCAAAAGGCTTGACTCAGTGGCAGAGTCCTTTTATCAAGCAGATTAAATCTAATCACCAATTGGTTGCAAGTACAATAGGTCCTATTGGCCTGCCCCAGGTTCAAATAAAGGGAAGTGGCATATTTCATAATTAGGGCTTCACAATAATTAACAGAATTCAGTAATTGGCATGGTCAAATATGGCTAACATTTGTTTCATTTAGAAAAATTTGTTATGGTATCTATTACTGTTTCCCTAATGCTGATTTCTCTAAACTCTGAATTGATTGAATTGAATTTTTAGTGCCAAGAGGGCCTGTCTGAGGATCAAAGAATAATGTTAAGAGTCCATTGTTGTGAAGAACAATGACGACACATTTACATAGAAATTTTCACAATATCTTCTTTGATATATTTAAAATTGTTATTTCATGCTCAATTATTTATGAATAAGATATTTTAAATAGCTTGTGTGGGGATGTGTTGGCATGCAGGTACATGCCTGCGTTTGTGCAAAAATTTCAATTAACCATTACAAACTGAACACACTAATGTAATAATAGCCAAGCCAAGAAGTACAATGCTGTCAGCACTCCAGAAGTCCATGCTCACACCACCAAGTGATACCATTAGTCTGTCATCTTAGTTATGCCTATTTTTTTAACCTTATATAAATGGAAAACTAAACTATGTACTTGCAGGGCTTATTTTATTCAAACTTTTATTTGTATAGATGACAACTATGCAGTATTTTCTTGCAAAGTGCATATACAAGACTTTTTCCTCATTTTCCTATTAGATTGTCTGCCCTTCTTAGCTTTTAGGAGTCTTCCAGATGCAAGTTATTTTTAATGCATATGTTGCAATAATTGTCTTTTCCAACTTGGGGGTTGCTTTTTCTCTCTCGATACATCTTTGTAAATAGAATTTCTTAATTTTAATATTGTTTGCTATATCATTCATTTCCTTTATGATTACTTTTTGTTTTCTAAAGAAATCTCTGCCTGAAATGCAAATCAAAATTATGTAGAGACGTCATTTTACTCCAGCTAAAATGGCAGGCATCAAGAATACAAATACTAATTAACTTTGGAGACATTTAGAGGAAAAGAAACACTTTTACACTTTTGGATGAATTATAAATTAGCATACCCACTATGAAAATCAGTATGGTGGTTCCTCAGAAGATGAGGAATTAAATCACCATATGACCCAGCTATACCACTTTTTGGTATTTATCCTAAAGAATTAAAGTCAGCACACTTTAGTGATAATGAATATCCATGTTTACAGTAGCACAATTCACAATAGCTAAACTATGGAACCAACCTAGGTGTCTGTCAATGGATGAAGAGATAATGAAGATGTGGTATATATACAATATGGGGTTTTATTTAGTCATAAAGAAGAATGAAATTATGTCATTTTCAGAAAAATAGATGGAACCTGAGGACATTATGTTAAGCAAAATAAGTCAAACTCAGAATGTTACGTGTCATATGTTTTCTCTTATATGTGGAAGGTCCAAAGAAAAAAGGAAAAGCAAGGTAGTAGGGTGGGTATCATGGATCAGTGAAGTAAAGGACAAGGAGCAGGGAGAGAGAAAAGAGGTGGGAAAAGGGAAATATTTGGGAATAATACTGACCCAAATATAATGTTAGTTTGTGTGCATGTATGAATATGTAAAAACAAATTCCACCATTATACACAATTATGAAGCACCAATAAAAATATGGAAAAGAAAAAATAAACACCTAAGTAATTCAAGGCTATAAAGACTTATTCCCATATTTTCTTCTAAATTACTTGCTATTTCAACTTTTTTTTATTATTGATTTTATTTTTTTAAATACACGACAGTGGAATGCATTACAATTCTTATTACACATACAGAGCACAATTTTTCATATCTTTGTATATAAAGTATTTTCACCCCAATTCATGTCTTTATGCACATACTTTTTGCATCACAATTCTTATTACACATATATACCACAATTTTTCATATCTCTGTTTGTATATAAAGTAGGTTGACAATCAATTCATGTCTTCAGACATGTACTTTGCATAATGATGTCCATCACATTCTACCATCCTTGCTAATCCCCTGCCTCCTTCTTTTTCCTTCCTCCCCTCTTCCCTAACTAGAATTCATCTATTCCTCCCATGTTCCCCCTCCCTACCCCACTATGAGTCAGCCTCCTTATATCAGAGAAAACATTCAGCATTTGTTTTTTGGGGATTGGCTAACTTCACTTACCATTATCTTCTCCAACACCATCCATTTATCTGCAAATGCCGTGATTTTATTCTCTTTTATTGCGAATAAAATTCCACTATGTATGTATACCACATTTTTTAATCTATTCATCCACTGAAGGGCATCTATGTTGGCTCCACAGTTTAGCTATTGTGAATTGTGCTGCTATAAACATTGATGTGGCTGTGTCCTTGTAGTATGCTATATTTAAATCCTTTGGATATAGTCGAAGGAGAGGGATAGCTGGGTCAAATGGTAGTTCCATTCCCAGATTTCCAAGGAATCTCCATACTGCTTTCCCTATTGGCTGTACCAATTGCAGTCCCACCAGCAGTGTATGAATGTACCTTTAATTTTAGAACTGTGATTCAACTAGAAATAATTTTGTGTTTGGTCTGATGTAGGGATTGCTTTCTTTCAATATTACTAATTCATTCATATATTTTTTTAAGTTTTAAGGACCTGTCACCTTTGCTGTTGTTTCAAGGTGGAAAGGAACAGTAACTGGCTCTCCATCTGAAGCGACCAGTTGCTAGAGAGGTTGCCTATCCACAAGTGGTGACAAGACAGGCAATGTGAAAGGTACCAATTGTGTCCAATGATTGCATAGATCTCTGGTTATAATCAGAGTAAATATTGGCAACTGAGAATTAAAATCGATTAGGAAGAGTTATCTAACAGGTAGGCAGAAACAGGTGATAATCTGGGAGCAGTGATACTGAGAAGTTCAGGTTTTGAAATTGCTGACAACTAGGAGATTTGTTGCAGAGTTCTCAATGCTGGCTATTTGTTCTATGTAAATAGCTACAAGGGACACTAATGATGGAAAGGTCAGACCTCAATCTTAGCAAGTAGAATGAGACAACAAATAACCAGGTTATCAACAGAAGAAGTTGTAGTCAGAGACAAAGCATTAAATGCCCAATGAGGAAGAAGAGGCCTACTGAAGTGCTGGGACTTGTAACTAAATTAAAAATGAACTTGATGTGCACATGAGCCAGACCAAAAGCCAGGGTCACTTGTTATAGTTTATTATTGAAACAACAAATTCTCATTTCACTGAAATTAGAGATTACTGTATGCTATTAGGACTTCTGGGAGTGAGGAACAGAAATAACTCAAATTTCATTGAAAATGAGTGCATGACTCTGGCGGTGAGAAGGAAGAAAGCCCCATAGCAGAGATTATAAATGGGCAAAGTATGAGACTTACCAATCACCTTCCACAGATACATTAGATCAGTAAGACTGAGGGTGGCCTGAGAAACGACATGTTTGAACATCACCTTTCAGTAACACAGATGAATCCTGGTTTTCTTTAAGTTATTATTTTTTTTAGAGAGAGAGAGAGAGAATTTTTTAATATTTATTTTTTAGTTTTCGGTAGACACAACATCTTTGTTTGCATGTGGTGTTGAGGATCGAACCCGGGCCTCACGCATGCCAGACGAGCGCGCTACCACTTGAGCCACATCCCCAGCCCCATCTTTAAGTTATTTTTATAGTTTATATAGTTTGTTTTTAGATATCTCCACTGTTCTAAAATTGTTGCTAATTAATTACTTTATGCTTTCTTTCTCTTTTTTTCCTCCTGTTTTTGGTGGTGCTGGGGATCCAGCCCAAGGCTTCATACATGCTAAGCACATGATCTACAGCTGAGCTATATTTCTAGCCCCAGAGTCTAATTTTTTAATGCCCACATCTACGAGGTTCCTTTTGTTCACATTGCTGCTCTAATTAAGTTTTCTGTGAAGGAGGCATTACTTTAGAATGTGCTGGGAGGGGACAGAAAGGCATACTTTTTGTTGGAAATAGTGAAAGGTAAGTGAGCAAGTAGTTAAGCAGCTAAGTGAATAGATACACAGACAGATAGGTACATGAAAATGATATTGAAGATATCCTACTTAAGATTAATTAAAATATGATGTTTAGCTCTCACAACAAACATCTTGTCCTATATATTGCTCCAAAATAATCATGGTCTTACCACAACAATCTATCATACCACTTTTAGTGTGAGTGCATTTTTACTTTTTTGTTGTTTATATCATACATTTGATAACTGTGAATAAAATAACATCCACTTAAACACCTGGAAAGCAATTCTCCTTAATTTTTTAAAAATTTTTTTAGTTGTAAATGGACACAATACCTTTATTTTATTTACTTATTTTTATATGGTTCTGAGGACTGAACATAGTGCCTCACGCATGCTAAGCAAGCACTCTACCACTGAACTACAACTCCAGCCCAAGTTCTCCTTATGAAAGACCAGAGGAAGTTTGGTATGAGGACAAGAAATTATACAAAATATTGCTTATGCAATCATTCTTTCAAGAAGCTAAGAATCTCAAAGTAATGAAAACTTATCTTCCAGTCTACCTTACTTACATTGAGAGTTTTTGACTGGTTTTGTATTCCTTCTCTTTGAAGATTCTCTACTATATTGTATGTTGTTCTTTGTATCCTAAAAATGTATCCTGTTGTTTGTAGGTAATAATAACTGAATGCTCTCTTCATGCTTTTAAGTCTCTTAAAGTGCTTCATTTGCATTATCAGGATCTTAATCCAGGAGTTATTTGGGAAGCTAGATCCTTCACTTAAACCAGTTTGATTTTCTTCAGTGTCCTCAAAGAAGATGATTTTTTAATTAATATTTTTATAAGTTATTTTTAAATATCTCCATTGTTATATTGTTACTAATGACTTTCGTGCTTCCCACCTCAACCTTTTTCTTTGTGGTCCTGGGAATCCAACCCAGGGTCTCACACATGGTAAGCACATACTCTACCACTGAACTACTTCCTCAGCCTTCTAGCCTCAAGATAGAAAATAGAAGAGGTGATGGTTAGATGTGTTAACTACCTATGTTCCAGCTAATTGAGTGCTATTATAATTTGAATCACTGAAGACAATTCTGTCTTAAGTTAGGCTCTTCACAAAGTAAAATATGAGATTTTTTTTTCTTGGGCACATTGAAGGTAAAAGTGAATGCATAAATATTTAAAGTCTTAAATAGTTATCAGGTTGTACATGTATGAAGACATGAATTGGTATGAATATACTTTATATACAAACAGAGATATAAAAAGTTGTGTTCTATATGTATAATAATAATTGTGATGCATTCTGCTGTCATGTATTTAAAAAATAAAAACAATTAAAAAAATAAAAATAAAATTTATCCACAAAAAAATAGTTATCAGGATCATCTTATTTAAATTATTAAGAAGTATTTTTTCCCTTCTGTCTTGCCTTTATTTTCATATATCCTTTGTCATGACAACTTCTGAGACTTAAGAGAATCTCTTCTCTGAATAGATAGCATGTATAATGAACCAGGTTTCACAACCACACCCAGACTGCATTTCCCCATCTTGTGCTCTGGTGAATTTCATGTACAAGAGTATTTTGATGTATGTGTGAGCATGCATATGTGTAAGTGTTTTTGAATGGTTGTCACTATCGTTATTTTTACCAAAGGCATATAAATCACCCTTTTATGTACTCCATAATGGTCACCCATACAAGTATAGATATCTGGTCCATAAAATACATCATGTGATTCAAAAATATAAGTTGAAATAAAGAGTAATATATTCACTATTACTTAGTAAACTTAAACTTTTGGAGACACATTTTAATGATTTAAAAAATGCTTTGGGGAGGGCTGGCAGCAGAAGAAAATTTATTCTTTCTAGTTAGGAAAATGAACTCAGTCATGAAAGCTAGACAGACAAAACAAAGACTTAAATGAAAAGCTATACATAAATGGATGTCTTTACACAGAATAATTGAATGTTCTAGTCAGTCTTTAAACATTTATTAGGATTTATTGGATATACAGAAGTTATTTGGAGGACTCTTGTTCTCTCTAATCATGGCACTCTGCTCCTGCTTTCTTAGGAGCAGCTATAAATTCAAGAAGAGGTGGAAAATCGGCAGACTGCCAACCAAATTCAACCCACAGACATATGTTGTTGGGCCTGAACAATGTTTTGGAATGTTTTGAATCAATTTCCAATTGAAGAAGGAGGGCTGTTGCTTAAAAGAAAGCAAGAAAGGAAAAAGGTGTCTACGTTTCTTCTCTTAAAAAATCATTAGATGTAGCACACCAGTTCAGAAGCACCTGGTAACAGTTAGAGGTAGGCCGCATTTCTGTCCTTTAGACCAGGTTTTCTCGGGTCCCTAGGTCCCCTCTTGCCCATTTCTCTTGCATAGATGTCCTGACTAGTGTGGAGGCATTAGTGACAGTGATCTCTGACCTAAGTCGCATATAGGAGCATTGCTTCTCTGATCTGTGTGTTGAGTGGGGTTTCTGTTGTGTATTATGTCAATACAGTTTTCAATATTTAGCTCTTCTTAAATACAGGATGATGAGACTGCAAATGAAGAGCAGAACCAAGAGACTGTGTTTGTACCACTGCTTTAGAAAGAGGTTTATTGATAGAATGCTTAATTTATTCTACCATTCAATTCTTCCATTTTCTCAATATAATCTCAGTTACAAAGAGCAGGATACTATACTGTGATCTTTGCTTTTATTAAGTAAGTTCTCCTTTCTCCCATTTCTCTGCTCTAGCCTACTTTGATGTTCCTATTATATTTTGGCAGATATCAATATCCTGACTCACATTGTTTTCTCTTCTCTGTTTTAGCCATGTGTCCCTTCTGTGAATTCCTTAAAGTCAGACACTATATTTGTCAGTGTTGTTATCCATATTGTACCTCAAACATTATAGATTCTTGTTGTCTGTCTGAAACTCCCCCAGTATCATGAGCATTTCCAACAAATTAAAGTTTCCCAAAATGATGGAATGATGAGAATCCCTGTCAATCCCAGTGCCATTGGATTCCATGTTTTATCTCCACTTGTCCACACCTAGAGCAACCAGATGGACCTGGGCTATAGCCCATCAGGGTCAGGGGAACCAGAATAATCACAACATCTCACCTTCCCCATCCCTGCCCCATGTGGCCATGCTGGCTAGTGGTATCTCACACTGATTCAACCACTATCAAGATGGTTTCCCAGCCTGATCCAAACAACCATTTGCTAATCCATCTTCCAAAGCCAGATTGCTTACCTAGAGCCTGCTGCCAAGTAGCCATAGGACCCAGGGCTCTCCAAAGTCAGCACCAGCTACCACCCCAGCATTTTGTCAGCACTTGTACTTCCTACTTCCACACCTCACTCTCATTATTTAGATGACCTTATATAATTCCTTTCAGACTAAGTATACCCAGGGAAAAATAAGATAAAGACTTCTTAACGTGGCCAACAATCTAGATATTAAAACTTTCAGTTCTCTCTATTATTTTTCTTTCTCAGACACGTTTTGTTAGGACCCCAGCACAAGTGCCTCATGAACCATCTGCATTACCACCTTACTACCTAGAGAAAAATTAGATTTAGAATAAAAATGAGTGAAGAGAAGTCTACCCTTCTCTCTTGCCTTTCATCTTAGATTTCCTTTGTTTCATTTTAATTTCTGGTCCTGGAGTTGTGGCTGCCTGCCACTTTTGGAATTGTTTTGTGTACTGAATATGAATTTTTCAAAATTAAAGGGTATTTTTGGTGAGGGCATATCTTGTAACTTCTTGGTATCAAATTTCCATATCAACCAAAAATTGGTAAACAAACAAGAAAAGAGCTCTTCTTTGCTGTCTCCCACATAGCTGTATGGAGGAAATGAAACTAATAGCAAGAATTTGCTTTCATGAGTTCCATCATCTTATCATAATACTTAGAATTGAGATAAACTAAAATTATACCAGTCTGATTTTTATATCATAGAAAAGTGGAAAATGGCCACTGTTTGATTAAAAACAACCACATAAAGCAATTACTGCTACTGCTGTTATCACCACTTATATTTGAGCTTTTAAAAGCAATTATTGTATACCATACAATAGGAAAAGTTTTTTACATACATTAATTTCTTTGATTCCTTCTGAGGAAACTCCCCATTTTATAGATGATGAAACTCAGGTTGAAAAAGATTAAGTAAACTGCCCAAAATAATTTATGTATTTAGCAACTGGTAGAGTCAAGGGTTTAACTTTTTTTTTTATTTTCTAGTTTTTTTGATTTTCAAATAGATATCCCCACACAATTCAATTTCTTTGTGTTTCATTACATTCTCCTATGTTCAATTTGATCTATGCAAGCTACATACATCCATGTAAAGATCACACTGAACCCCATTAATGTGTATAATTAATACATGTTAATACTTTTTTAAAAAAATATCCTGCTTTTCTCACTGGCTTGAGTGAATGATCAAGTAAAAAGATACATGCAATATCATTTACAAAGCTCTGAATTGACTATACATAGATGATAGGCATTCTTACTTTATTAAGTAACTTGAACCCAACCATCACCCTGAAGACATAAAATACATTTGCAATAGGCAAGATAAAGGAGAAAGAAATAGTTGTATGAAAGCAATTGAGACTTTTGCTACAGTCTAGACAAGGCTTGACAGATGTTATGAATAAATGAAAATAGAAAAGAGTGGGTGTTACTAACACATGGTAATTGATTGAATGTAATAATAAGTAAAATGGAGACATCCGTGGCAATTTCAACACAAATTGTATAGATGATTTCAGGAATACAGGTATATCAACCTTAGAAAGATGAGGAAGATCCTTAGAAGGACACTTAACAGGCTTAAAAGAATTCCATGAGGGAAGTTATGGCTTAACTTTTAACATATTCAAATTAACTTCAGATGAGACACCATGAATGAGATACCAAGTGATAATTCTAAATAAGGAATAATCTTGGGAAAGAGGTCAAATCCAAAGATGGAAATTTAAGGATGATATTTGAGGGACTTCATTTAAATCATGAGAATGAATAAAAATATCAAAATATCTTGGAAAAAGGTATGTCATGTGAGTTACATATGTAACTAAAAATTTTCCATTAGCTACATTATGTGAGCAAAGTGAGCTATGTGAAATTAACTTTAAAACATATTTTATTTGGCCCAATATGTCAAAATTAAACAATTTTAGTATATAATTAATGCAAAAATATTAATGTGGTATTTTACATTCTCTTCAATTGTATTAAGACTTTGAAATCTGCTATCTATTTTATACTTAATTCAGACTAACTAATTTTGAGCGTTCAATAATTGTTGGTGGCTAATTGCTGCCATAGGGGACAGTGTGGGTTTAAGAAGAATTTAAGGGTTGAGGAAAGACACAGGAAACAAAAGAGACAGAAAAAGAAATAGAAATTGGTACCTGCAATATGACAGAAACTAACACAAAAAATGTTTCTTCCTCACATGTTTTTAAACACCTCTACATAAGGCAATATATGTAGAGAACAAGCAACAAGTTTTCCACAGATGGCATTGTTTTAGATACTGAACAAAGCAGGATTCTTTCAGAGTCTTGCAGACTCTAGGGTCTCATGAATGAAACTCAACACTGCCTAACTGCTGACATTTAATAGCCTTAGAAAATGTATCATAATATAATGAAACTAGTGTGGATTTTGCACTCCCCAGATCTGTCTACAAATCCTGATCCAGCCTACCAAATGGCTCTCTGTAAGTTTCGGTGCTTAATCCATTAACCTTTGCTTCCTTAACTTTAAAATGGGAATACTAATCCCTTTTTATAATTTTGGTGGATAACAAATGTTATTAGGTGTGCAAAATACCTTACCCATTATATACATTGAAAAATATAGCCACAATAATAATCATGAACAATCTCACTCTAATAATTTGTATTGCTGAATGTCTCATTAATTACTGTAAGTACCTGAGAATAAGGCAAGCTTGTTTATTTCTGCTAGCATCACAACACTTTCCACAGTGTTGGAGACATGACTGGGGTAAATAATACCCATTTTCCCTTGCAATGTTCTAGTTCTTTTAGGAGGGCTCTCAAAATAAAAATAAGCAGAATTAATCAAAGGCTCAGATTACTTGATTCTCCCAGTGCATCTAGCAGAAATATGAATCTGGGTTTCACTGCTCAGTTTCTAGTCCCTAAAAATATAATAGGAGATTAACTAAAGCAGAAAGATAAAAGAACAGAAACAGAAGTTTCCCTTGACTCAGCACTCAATTTCCTGAGCATGTTACCTGTCACAGCTCTTTCAAAAAGAACTTTTTTTCCTCTAAGCTTGTAAATAAATCAGTAGAGACTAGACAAAATGTTCTCTAAGTTTTTAGGAAATGTATCTAAACAAACACAAAATTATTGAATTTAATACCACCAACATAGTAAAATAACTTAAATTCTAAAGGCTTAGAGATGGTTCGTGTTTTCCATTAGTTTGTGGCAATATGTTTTCAAGTGTGGTTTGCGTTTTATGATTCTCAGAAAGTGTCATAGTATATAATGGGCACTATTCAACCTTTCACCATTGTTACTTAAAACACAGTGTGTGTGTTTGCGTGTATAGGATATAATGTCAATTGTTAGAAATGTATTTGTAGCTTTTCTTCTCCTAAATTGTCCTACATTGTAGACCCAGGGAAATCAACACACCTCCAGAAAGCCTTCCCTGCTTCTACAATCCATAGTAACTTTTATAGCATTTATTCTTTCACTAAATATTTATTACTGTTCATTATTTTGCCTACTGCTGTTCTAGGTTCTAAGAGATTGGTAGCTAAAAAAAGTAGACAAGGTCAATACTCTCATGGACCACATATTCTAAGGTGAAAATAGCTACTGAACAATCTGATAAATAAATAATATCCAAAATGGTATGAAGGAAAACAAAAGCAAAATGATGAGATACAAAGGGCCTTGCAAATCAAAACAGGGGATTGGATTTAATTTGAATTATAAGGAAAAATCATTTGGAAAGCCTTAGGAGAGTTATATGGTCTAAGTCTGAAGAGTTTACTCTGGATAATCCTTAGAGATGACTACTATGGAAATGTAGAAGCAGGGAGGAGAGCCCAAAAGAATTCTGCAGTAACAGTAATGGAGGCAGGCGATGAAAAAATAATTGAATTCAGGATATTTTGACATTTATTTACCCCTTTCCTATGTCTAATTAATTCCTGTGAAGTATACAGCTGTTAACTAAAAGTTCAAGATATCCAATCAGCGTTTTATGAATATAAAATTTAGGAATACAACAAAAATGGGTTCATGTAAATAATAGCAACAATTTGAAAGAAAAAGAAATTGTACATAAGATATAATATAAAAGTTTTTGCTATTTTTTCCATATTTTTGTTAATATTTTCTGGTTTTGAGACTTATGGTTTTCTTTCCCTCAAATTATACTTAATAAAAAATTCCAGCACAAAATCACCTTTAGGTCCAAAACATCCTAATCAAAGGTTGTAGAATCTCCCACCACTTCAACCTTTTTGAGTTAACTCAAATATGTGCAAATCAATATTGTTCCATATATTCCTATGATTTCCCTATTTTGCAACCAGAGAGTGAATTTGTGAGTGCAGTTTTGTCTAAAATTCAATGTCATCAAAATGTCACATATTGGGCTGGGGATATGGCTCAAGCGGTAGCATACTTGCCTGGCGTGCGTGCGGCCCGGGTTCAATCCTCAGCACCATATACAAACAAAGATGTTGTGCCTGCCGAAAAACTAAAAAAAAATAAATATTAAAAAATTCTCTCTCACTCTCTCTCTCTCTCTCTCCACTCTCTCTTTAAAAAAAAAATTCTCTCTCTCTCTCCCACTCTCTCTTTAAAAAAAAAATGTCACATATTGTAGGGTATTAATTTCTCAAGTTTTAGGGGAAAGTCATTATACCAACAAAGAAAATTAAAATAATTTTAAAATCTGAAACAAAAAAGGTACAACTTAGCAAAAACCATTATTGATAAGATAAGTACACAGAATAATGGAAGCTAATGCTGTATTTTGCAATATATTCTTATTGCTACTAAATTGGGTAGAGATTAGACTATAGAAAGGGAAGGAAAGAGTAGAATCAAGTATAATGCTTAGGATAGTCCTGAAAGGACTGATGACTAGAGGTAACATTAACTGAAGTAGAGGAAAAAAAGTAAAGAATCAGGCTGGGTAGAGGGGCAGGTGGACAGTAATGAACTTATTTTCTCTTAAATACACTTATTTTGACTTCCCATAGACATTCAAGTAGAGATGATGAGCAGGCAATTGTACGTACAGTTTTAGAGCTGAGAAAGGTTGGAGCTTGAGATTTAATTAGTGTATGGATAGTATTTAGTGTGAAACTAAATAAGATCACATAGAAATAAAGTTACAGGAAGAGTTAAGATCATTTCTGCTACCAGTTAAGATCATTTCTGCCTCACAATTGACCTCAGGAAAGTTTAGCATTTAGAGGGCTGGATGAGAGGAAGAGTTAGCAAAAGAGACAGAGAAAGATCATCCAGATAGGTTACATTTGTAAGCAGCACAGTGGATAATGTGAAGACATACAAGTGGTCATTAGATTTGGCAAAATGAAGACCTTTGGGACTTTGTGCTATAACATTTATGTGGAAATGGATTTATAAGCACAGATTCATATTTGAATTATTTTACTGTGTATTTCTTGGTTACATAGAAATTTTTTCCATTGGCAGAGCTCTTGCCTAGCATGCAGAAGGCTCTGGGTTCAATTCCTAGTATCACAAAAACAGAAAAAAAAATTGTTTTTTCCACTGACTGGACAATATGCCTAATTCTTTGTGTCCCTGATTTTCTGTGAACATAAAGTAATCAACACTATACAGTATACTTTTTTGAAGTTCAAAATTATTTGTGGAGTTGAATTTAATTGGGCCAATGCCACTTAAAGAGAAAAACATTCTGTTTTAAAACCCACGATTGTATTGTATGTTATTGACAAGGCCAGTTTCTGGCTTTTAGGAAATACTGTCACCAGATGAACTTTCCAACTATTTCAGTGAAGATAGAAACTATGAAGCATGAATTCCCTCAACTTCCTCTCCAAATTTCATCTTATCTACATCTAATTCATCTATATTCACACTCATTAAAGTGCTCTTCCTTCTGTTTAAGGTTATTTATCTCCTTAGCTAGTGATTACACCCATCTGTCTTAGTCTCCTCTGAGACCTGTTGGGTTTCTGGATTTATTCATTTTATTTGCATTATTTTATTCTCCTCCTTCACTTGCATATTCCTATTGCATCCCTCCTTTTAGATACTGCCTGCTTCAATCTTTAGAAAAGGACTATTTTGCATATGCTATCCCTATTTCCTTACATCCTTTGACATCTCACTCCAAGTCTTAAACTTCACTAATACTTTGGTCCTCAGTTATGAAGTAAAGACAGAATCCATTGTTATGAAGAAAATAATAACACCTTTAATCTCTTAAAAACAAAACCAACTTCAGTTATAACAGCAGAAATACCAACTAAAATTGTATTGAGATACAATTTTCTGCAAATTAATGAAACCTGAAGAATTTGGCAACCCAATCTGTTGAAAAAGCTATTGAGCTTCTAACAGCTTTCTCATCAAGTGCTGGTGGAAGTTCAAAAGGCTAAAACTAATATGAAAAATAGTCTGGCGACAACTATCAAAATAATTCTATCCCGTCTCATGAATAGCATTGCTGGTAATTTATCCCATTCATATGTTTTCATATGTACATGATTACATGAAGATATTCATTAATTAACATAAAAACTGAAAATCCTCATGACTACAACTCTTAATAAAAGACTGATTAAATTAAGTATGATACAGCCACATAACATATTTTGTAGAAGTGTCAAAAGTGCATTAGATAGTTTTTTATTTTTGCCATGAGAATATTTTCAAGCTGTATTTCTAAAAGAAGAAAAATCAAAGTGGAGAAGTGCATGTAAACATGCTACCTTGACTATATTAAAGGAGGACACATGTGTACATATACATGTACATATATAAACACATATATGTACCCTTTGCATGAAGACAGAGTGGAGGATAAAAAAAGTGAGAAATTGTTGCCTTTTGGATTAATTTGGGGATGAATACGATAGATTTAAAAAAAGGAAAATATGAGAAAGATTTTCTCTGAAAGTTTTATTTATAAATTTAATTTTCATTTTTAATGATTTCACTATATCACCTATTTTCAAATTAAAAACAAACAAAAGGCATTCCTAAAAAGGAAAACATCATTACAACTACAGTCAGAACAAGCATTTCAGGCTGTAGGCAGGAAAGTCAGGGGCTGTCCTGATAGGAATACCTCCCCTTCATGAAGTGTAGCCATTTCTACAGAGCAACAGGAAGAGTGTGGAACTTAACAATAGGGTTGGTAGAAGAAGCAAATAAATCCTGGTGCAAGGTAAGCCACCATAATATGAAAGTGTGGACATACAATTATATATACCCTCTGCTTAAAAACACTGTTGCTACTTATAACCTTGAGTCAGAATTGCTCAGAAGGTTGATTCTATCGTGACCTCAAACCATCTATCTGACCTTACATCCATTACCATACTTTCATTTAATGGACAATTCACTTTTCTTCAAACTTCTCTGACACTCCATGTTTTTTACTCTGACACATTTTCTTCCTCTCATTTGGGATAGATTTCTCTGAAAAGTAACCCAAGCTTTCTCCAAAACTGTCCTGAATTCCCCAGCAGGATAATCTCAAATGATACAATACCCAAAGAGCTGTCTAGATTATGGGCTGGTAAATAACAGGAATACAAACATGTAACTTTTTGAACCCTAATAGAAGATTATTGCATCTTTATATGGTACTTGTTATATTTTACCTTTATTATAATAATTAGTATAATTTTCCTATTTAAGATTATAAACTTTCAGAAGACAGATATTTTAAGAGGTTTTCAAATAGGGAGTAGCTATTGAGAAATATTTTTATTTCACTTTAATTGAAACAGTTGTTTTTTTTCTGACCTACCTTTAAACTAATAATGTATTTTTGTCCCCAGCATTTGAAGAATTTGGGAAGTAATACATTTAATTGTGACCATATGTGGGTCTGTAGTACAGTTCTGTGGCTATTGCCCATGAGAATGTAGCTTCTGGGAAAGCATTTTGATTTCTGCTTTGTGAGTCCCTCTTTTCAGCTAAACGTTCCTGAGCAACAGTGCAGGTGCTGTCAGTACAAGTGACCTAGGCTAGTCACCAGAGGTGTCTGAGTCCAGACCAATTGGTCTGCTCTGGTCACGTGACTCAACTTCATCCAACCAGATCTGAATCTGAGGGTCTGTGGTGATGGGAAAAGGCATTCTTTTGATACATTTTACTGAAAGGATCTGGCATAAACCTAAAATCTCCTTGTTAACTCAGTGGGAGGTTCTGACAAAACAATTTACAGCACAGTGAAAAGAAAAAGAACAACAACAACAACAACAAAAAAAAAATTGAGGCGTAATCCTGATAACCTGTGTGAGCCATTCCTGAGTTTGTCATCATTTAACTGGAAAATTTCTCAAAAATAAGATTTCTCAAAAATAAGAAACGTTGTTATTGTCTAGGCCAGTTTTAATTCATTTTCTATTACCTGAAAATGAAAAGCTTTAGCCTACTGTAAGCTGAAATTTAGAACACTTACAAATGCATTCCCAAGTCTAGTCATATATCACTAATTTTTAAGTTATAGAAATATGCTTCTGGCATCTAAAGAGTTAAATTCAGGGTATTACATGACTTTAAAAATAAAACTATAAAATAATTGATAATGTTAAATATTTTCAAAGTGTAAATATCCAAAAATTTAAAACATTAAAAATAATATCAAAAATTCAAATATCTAAATTCAAAGTGTGGTGCAATTATTTTTCACCTGCAATATGAAAGTTTATGTTTCTTCAGGAATATGTTAGAGAAATGTAAACATCTCTGTTAAGTCCTTTGTGGAGACACTCTCAACTCTCTTTAAATACTACAGGCAGATCCAATGATGATAAAACACTAACAGCTGGGTGAGGTGGTGCACACCTGTAATCCCAGTGGCTTGGAAGCTGAGGTAGGAGAATCAGAGTTCAAAGCCAGCCTCAGCAAAAGCGAGGCACTAAGAAACTCAGTGAGATCCTGTCTCTAAATAAAATACTAAATAGGGCTGGGGATGTGGCTCAGTGGTTGAGTACTCCTGAGTTCAATCCCTGGTACACACACACACACACACACACACAAAAACTATCACAAAATATCTCTCCTCCACTATTTGCCATGGCATCAGAGTCTTCTCTTGAAACTAAAATGCGGGGGGTGGTGGGATGGCTGGGGTTGTGGCTCATCGATACAGTGCTTGCCTGGCACATGCAGGGCCATGGGTTCGATCCTCAGCACTACATATAAATCAATAATATAAAGGTATTGTGTCCAATTACAACTAAAAAATAAATATTAAAAAAAAGAAACTAAAATGCTGGAGTTTAATCCATAATTTGTGTCCTGTCTGCTAAGGGAAATTGTTGAAATTCTACTGGGAACATAAGGCAAGGCCTGGCAAGGATGCCAAGGCTCTACAGCCTTCGGTGAGAGTGGGTTGTTTGTATCAAATTTCCAAAATGCTGGAAGATGAGACAAGCGCATTTTAAAGGCAATAGGAGTGGAATAGAAGGAGCAAACTGGGTTTACACTCCAAAGTACCAAAGTTGTGGCCCTCTAAACCAGGCATAGTGCAGGCAGCTCTACACAGAGCACTGAAGACAGGCACAAGCACAAATATCACAGACAGGCTTTCTCCTTTTTGAGTCTTGCTGAATGCTAGCAAAAGCTTGATATTCTTTTAACAAATCAGCTTTAAAATGACTTTCCAATTGAAATTGTTCTCTATTGTTTTATTTCCCCAATACTTGGTTCCTTTTTACCCATCTAAAAGTATTATGATCTAATAATCTACAGTAACTCATTTTTGTTGACAGTCTTAACCCATTTTGTCTCATCAGTCCAGATATGGAACACCAATGACTTAAATATAGCACATAATATAAAATATTATTATATAATATAAATTATTATATATACTATAATATAATATGTAATATATAATTATAATATATAAATATTATTATATAAAAATATAACTGTATTATAATGCAATATTAATTAATATTAAATTATAGGATACTGATAATCAATATGCTAATATTAATGTTATTGTGTTAATTAATATTAATTTAATAATATACAAGTTCTAGATTATGACTTTCAAACCATTTCAATAAGCCTGTGTCACTGAAATATTAATAGAATTACAAACTTGGGACTTATGGGGTTAAGATTACATCTGAACACTCAGGAGATTATTTACCACTTGTATTTAAAACAATTCAGAAAATATCATAGTTTACCTGTTACCCCAATCATTGCTTTCTAAATAAAATAAATCCATTCCAAGCAATTTAATTTATCCCTAATTTTATGCCCTATTTTTTAATATATATATATATTATAATTTCTTTAGGAAATACTTATTTTTACAAACAATTTGGTTCTTAAAAGTATTAACAGTTTTAAGAACTTTGTGGACTTTTTGTTCATGTCAGATGATTATCAAGATATTCATTCTTATAATGTGTAAATACCACATGTGTTTATTCATGTGATGTTCTTTCATAATACAATGAAATAAAGTAATAACATATCAACCAAAATTATCTGAATTATACAGCTTCTATAGATGCAGAGGTTCAGAACCGCAATATTGAAGACAGATTCAAATAGTGCTTTCCACTGTGAGGAAATGCAACAAATTGAAATTCTAATCAGAATATCAAAGCAAATACATATTACCAGGGTTTTCTAATACTCTAGCAATCAAAATCAGTGTTGGACACTATGTCCTAATCTCTATTTTTCCATAAGCATTTGAATAGTCAACAAGTAGCTATCTTCAGTATTGACAATTGAAGAGTTCTTAAAATGGAGTGTGCTAGTATGCCTAATAATTTCCTACTAAATTGACCATGTCAAAAAACATTTATATGTGTCTTTCAATAGAAGACAATAAAAAAAAAAGAAACTGTTGTGACTTATCTATCCTATAGCCATTTTTTAATAATACAAAAATATCAGTGTTGTGGGGCCATCATTTCTTCCATCTAACAGCACAATAAAAATAATATTAGGGAGGATTGGATTATATCTTGGGCTTTTATTAAAATTCTTTTCAAAATCTATATTCAAATTCATTTGAGGCATTTTCCCTTTAAATTGGCAATATTTAGATGTTTCTGCACATACAGCACATAAAATATTTCATAAAACAAATACTCAATTAAAATAAAAATTTTGCTATTTCATGATTAACAAATCCTCTAAATTTCTAAGGTTCATTATTTTTTAATATCTCAAATAAGGGAAATTATATAATTACTTTTAAAAACAAAAGTACATCTCTAGTTTGCTTCTTTCCAGAAGTAAACTCTTCAGTGAAATTGGCTGTGACGTCTCTTTCAAACACAAAGTTTTGTTTATGAATTAGAAAACTGCCCTACATTTACCATAGGTCATAAATAAAATTTAGGGAAAAAAATCAATCATCATGAGATAGAATATTTTTTGTATTCTAAAACTTGCTTTTCAATGGTGATTTAATATGGTCCATATTTAAGAATCTTTTTAAAAGGACTTTTAGTGCTGCCTTTAATACAATGTTTTAAGGCCGGTAACTTTCACACTGAAATTTAAGATGTTTTGTTTATTGTTGTTATGAAATGCCTTTTTCTCTCTCATATGTGGATCTTAAATAATACAAACTTTTATAAAACAGTCAAAAGATACATAATCCCACAGTTTTTTCTAGAAGTTATTTTTAAAAGCACCTTCCAACTAAACTATACTGTACTATGTATTTAATATTTTAGTCTAAAGTCTCAGTGAATGATCATAGTATAATATTTTTGGTAAAGGACTTTAGAATTTGATAGCTACAAATATGAAAAGAACATGCTTTTCTACACCAAAGGAAACAGGCGGATGTTTTAATAACAGGTAAAAGCATAACATTTTGTAAAACTGTTTATATGTTCACACCAAGATACAGGAGACTCTGCCACACATTTTTCAAGCTTAAATTCCATGAATAATATAAATTTAAAACTTACTTACCTTTTTTCAGTGATGACTTGTTATTAAAACTGCCATCAACTCCTAACAGTTAATGACTGAACAAAAACGGAAAACAGTAAAGTCACATGTCTTAAGAGTAGGCCTATGTTGGCTGCTGCTTAATTTCAGTACTGCAAAAAAAAAAAAAAGGGCGGGGGTTAGGGGTGAGCACAAAACTTAAATAAAACCACTTCCTGGGTTGATCCGGTTAACCACACACATCACATTATTACTTGATTTGAAGAAATTGCCTTGTATAGTCAACAATATCATTATTTTTCAATGCAATTGTTGACTTCAAGACATTCCACATTTATGTATGTTTCATCAAGTTTCAGTTAATGGGGGAAATGTGTGATTAAAAGGTTAACAGTGGGGAGAAACAGGTTGCTAAACGCTGAGGAAACTTCCCCTTTCTCTGCCTTCTAGCAAGGGCTTCAAAAGGGTGTCTCTGCTGTGCTCGGTGAGCTTAGCCTGTTCCAATGCTATCCAGAGGTGTTGCATATTGACTTGGGAAACCAAGAAGTCACTTCTGATTCACCCAGCTGGTGCTTTTGTCTCACTCATGGATGAACCCACAAAGAGCCCTTCCAGTCACCAAGCTCTTGAGGCCTTGGGCAGGTTGCATTGAAATTTCTGAGAAAGGGCCCAGAGCCATGCACTACTCTGAGCATCTCTAGAGGGAAGAAAGGTGCTCAAGAGGCACATGCTGTGGCATATGCTGACTGTGGTTCTCACACTGCTGTGCTCTCCCTGGCAGTTTCCTAAGCAGTTCTGAAAAGTGTGAAGATTTTTTGATCTAGATGAATAATTCTTTGTGTGGTCTGACTTAAAAAGAAAAATAAAACAAAGGTTCTAAAGGCTATCATTTTGGTAAACTGCTATGTGCCCTCCTATGTCAAACTTCAACCAAACCAAGACATGAGAAATAGCAATAGGACATGCATCTTTACTGAGCCATGAAGTTCAAGAAATAAGCTCCTGGATTTCCAAGCTTGGTTGGTTTTGTGAGATTTACAGGATATTCACAAAAGGAAGTTTTTCTTCCAAATAGACAAAAAAAGATATATTCCAATCTCTTGTTATACAAACAAATTAAGACCAAAAAGTGATATAATAGAACACAGTGGTATGAAATGTTTGGCACACAAAAAAATAAGCTTTGAAAATATAGCTAATGTATATAACCCAAGTTAAGGATGACATTCCCTGATAGTTTATCTAATTTCTCTAGGGATTTTTTTTTTTTTTTTTTTTGTACTAGAGATTGAACCCAGGGATGCTTAACCACTGAGCTACATTTCCAGGTCTTTTAATTTTTTTTTTTTTTTTTTTTTTGAGACAGAGTCTTGCTGTTGCTGAGAGCTTCACTAAATTGCTGAGGCTGGCCTCAAACTTGCTATCCTCTTGCTTTAGCTCCTAAGTCACTGGGATTAGAGGCATGGGCCTCCACATTCAGCTAGGACTCATTTTTTTTTAACTGTTAATTACTATTTGTCTCCTCACATCTAGGACTATTCTTTCTAAAATCATTCAGATTGACTATTGAATTTACAATCAATCATTATTTACAGGATATTTACAGTCCAAAAACTTTTTACTGAATGTTCCTTAACACTGAGAAAATGGAAAGACCTTGATAGTAAAAGTGAGATCTGAATTCAAGTCTCAATTCTGACTCTGCTGAAACTTGGTCAGGTCACTTAAGTTTTCCAAAATTCAGTTTGTTTATCCATATAATGGCGCATAGAGATGGAAAAAAAAAGGCCCTCCATTCCAGGGCCTTTTTAAAAATAAATAGATTTAAACATTTTGTACATCACTAATAATTGTAGACAGTTGTATTAGCATGAGCTGGAAAGTGCAGATGCCGTCTAAAGAACATCAGAAAAATTTAGTATGTCCTAATGGATTTAAACCTTTGTAAATTACAGTCAGACTCACAAGGGATATAAATTAGGCCTTTTTTCCTAAACAGGTGCCAATATCAGATACAAAATGTAGAAAAAGTATACTTTGTCCACAGCGTGGGAGGTGAGCCACTTAGGCAATGATGTACTTGGGTTTGATCTCCAGAAGACAAGATACTCTCTATGATGCAGGCTCTGGGTTAGTGCTTTGACACCTGTGGCTGTGTATGTTCACTCTTTACAGTTGTCAGTGTTTATTGAATATTTGCTGTAAGCCAAGCATTGTACTAAGGACTTTATGTTTTTTCTGCCCTTTAATCTTCACAACATCTTTGTGAACTAGTCAATATTATTATACTCTTTTTTACACATGAGGAAACTGAGGTTAGTTTATTGCCCAAATTAGTAAAGAGCAGAGTGAGGAATCAAACCCAAAGGCTCTGACCTCAGAGCCCTATTGTAAATTATTGTGCTGTTCCTAACCACTTGTTCTCCAGCAAAACTCTAAGTAATAATAGTGAGAAAAGTTTCACTTCTGGAATTCCGTTTTGCCTCTTCCCTGACAAGAGTGCTAGACTTAACAGATACAAGTGATTCCTGAAAGTTATACAAAATCATGTTCTCAAAAAGTTTTCTCAATTATAAGTCTATATCAAAGAAATTAAAAGAAACACAGTATAAACAGAAATATGCTATCTTCATAGATATAAAACAATGGGTATATATCATTTTGCCCCAATTATCTATAAAAAAGTCCAATAAAATCCCAGTTTTAATTCCAACTAGATATTTTTGAAGAATGAACAAGCTCATTCCAGAATTTCAATATAATAGCTAAGAATACTTGAGTTCTTTTTGAAGGGAAAAAAGAGCAAAGACTGTTGACTTTCTCTATTAGATACATATTCCAAAACCACAGTATTAAAAAAAAATTAATGTGAGCTCAGGAGAATCTCAGAAAAAAGATATTTATTTGATAACTTAATACATGATAAAGAAGGCATCAAAGATGAATAAAAAAGAACAGATTGCTTTACAATATGGTGTTGGCAAGCCAGACTCATTAAACATAGGAAAATATACTTGGATCTCAACATTAGACCACTTGCAAAGATGGACCTAATGTGAGTTAAAACCTAAAGTTTTGAAGGTAAAACTTTGATGCTGGCTGATATAATAAAATTTTTTAAAAAATTGCAAAATGGAGCTTTCATAAACAGTATTCTTTGAGCAAAAATATAAAGATTTGACTACCCAGTAATCAAATAATTTTGTTAAGTGTATAACATCCTACACAAAGATTACAGAAAAATAAGAAGCTGGAAGATAATACCTATATTTTCAAAAGATTAATTAAAAACAAGAGGTAGGCTAATTGGGAAAAATGCAAATGAATTGAATAAATAATTCACAAAAAGGAAAATGCTCTAATATCCAACCAGTATATTAAGAGATGAACAAACTACAGTAATCACAGTAAAACAAGTTAAGTCAGATCCTTTTGTACTGGTTAAAAAGTCTGGATGAGAATGTATGTCGAGAAAACTCTATTATTCCCTGCTTATGGGATTGGAAACTGACAAAACTTAGCAAAATAAAATGCGGGCAAGCAGTATGTTCCAGCAACCCCTCTAGAACAGATACATAGTCCAGAGAATTTCCTCAAACTGAGTTGTTTTCCCTACTTGATCACAACAAGTAAACTTATTGGTTGTTGTGGCTCAAGTATTTACTTACATTGTATATGTTTTTGTGTATTATTAGGTGTTAGAGTTTGTAAACAAGTCAGGATGGCGCCTGGCATTTTGCCAGAGAAATGTTAGGGTCTGTAAACAAGTCAAGATGACACCTGGCAAAATGCCAGAGGGAGTGGTTTGTGAAGTAACGCCAGCGAGCCATTAAGTGTGGAGATTCCTTATTGGTTGACTGCTGTATCCAGTTTATGTTAATTAGATAAGCTGTGTGGAATGTATAATTACCACTCCTTTCCTACAATAAATGGCTCCTACTCCTGCTGTATCAATCTACACAAGTTGCTCCTCACCCCCTGGTTATTTTGCCCAACCAGCCGGGCTGCGGCAATTAGGGTGAAGAACTGAAGTTTCTGGGCCCTCTGGATAGATGATATCATTTAGACGCTCAAGAAGAGTAGAAAAGGGAAGAGAGATTGGCTTCCCTGAGAAAGATGTAGGTTCCCTGTGACAAAGATGAAAGAGAGAGAAGGGCTGTGCTCTACTCCCAAGTGGATGCCCAGCATTAGCAAAAGCTTTAATCTGAAGGCAAGAATTTGTTTATTGGAAATTAGTATGTTTTAGATATACTGTTGTTATGGATTGAATGTTTGCATTCCCCTAAATTTCTTATGTTGAAATCCTACTCTCCAGGGTAATGGTATGAGGAAAAGGGGACTTTGGATATGAACAGGCCATTTAGGTAGAGGCTCATGAGTTGGATTATTGCCATTATTAAAGAGATCCTAGAGAGCTAGCCCACCCCTTCTACCATGTGAACCTGCATCCATAAGGCATCCATGAGAAAGAAGACCCCCATCCAACATAGAATCTGCTGATACTAAAATCTTGGACTTCCCTGAGCTGTGAGGAAGAATTTCTGCTTTTTTCAGTTCATGCTACTTTTTATATTATCCCTAAGAGTCTTTATAGTTTTTAAGACTATACATTGCTGAATATGGTAGTGCACATTTGTAATTCCAGCAACCAGGGAGACTGAGACAGGAAGATCACAAGTGTGAGGCCAATCTAGGCAACTTAGTGAGACTCTATCTCAAAATATAAAATGGGCATCGATGTAGCACAGTAGTGGAGCACCCCTGGGTTCAATCCCCAGTACAAGGATTATGGGAAAACACTTATATATTATGTATTTGTTAAAAAGGAGAGAGATAATTGGAGTATCTATGAGATAGTAATCATTACCAAAATGAATGCAGAGAAATGGAACATGCAAGCTGAGGAAGTATAAAATTATAGACTTGTTTGTCATGTGAATCTAGCAGTGGGGGACACATCTCCAGGCAGAGGGAATACCAAGTACAAAAGCTGTGAATGAGTACTGGCATGATTGTATAACTACAGGGAGTTCAGTGTGACTCCAGTGGAGTGATCAAGAATTGAGCACAGGGGACAATGTCAGAGAAATAGTAGATGACTAGGCCATGTGGGTCCCTTTGTCTTTATTAAAAATATGGTGATAATGGAAAATATGAAGGTGATCTGACTCATGGTTTTATAAAGAATTGACCAAAAAGTGGCATGAGTAGATTCAGGTGATTATTTGGCCAACTATTGCAATCATTTGCAGCATAAATTATTGGAACTTAGACCAAAGTGGCAGCAGCATAAAGAGTGGAGAAATGGTCAAATTTTGGATGCATTTTGAAAGGAGACTCAGTGAAATTTCTCTGGATTAGCCAAGGACAAATCATGAGACAGAAATGATTTTAGAGAAGCAGTTGATGTGTTTGGGGGCTAATTAGGCTGCATGCAATATATGTTATGTTTGAGATGCTTATTTGTCCTCTTAGTGGAGATAAGCAATATGCAGTTAGATATGAAGGTCTGGAAGTCAAAGAAAGAGTCCAGGTCAAAGATATCAATTTGGGCCAGATGTAGGGGCATACATCTTGGAAGGCTAAGGAAGGAAAATTGCAAGTTTTAGGTCAACTTCAGTAAGTTAACAAGGCCCTTGCTCAAAATAAAAATTAAAAAAGAAAAAAAAGACTGGGAATGCATCTCGGTGGAAAGGTGCTCCTGGGTTCAATCCTCAATACATTGAAAAAAAATTAAAAAAGCCAGAACTGAGGATATAGATCAGTTGGTAGAGTGCTTGCCTTGCATGCACAAGCCCCTGTGTTCTATTCCCAGCACCAAAAAAAAAAAAAAAGCCAATTTGGAAGTTTTGGCACTTACTAGCATGAGACTGAACTGTGATACCCTGCAGAGTGAGTTGTATAAGAAAAAGAAAGGCTCAAGGACTGAACCCCTGTGCTCAATTTGAAGATTAGGAGAGAGAAAATTAGCAAAAGATAGAGAAAAGGAGTAGTCAGGAATGAAGGAGAAAAAAAAAAAAAACATGGAGGTCACTGTGACCTTGACAAAGGCAGTTTTTTGCAGAATATGGGTGAGAAAATTATCTTATTTTAACAGATTGAAGACATCAGGTATAATTACATTTTAAGGAGTTTTACTCCACAGGAAAAAATAGAAGTAGTAGAAATAGTACAGCTCTCAGAAGGAGAAATGGAGGCTCAGGGATTTACATCTACTAATGTATTTTATTTGTTTTGGTTGGGAAAATAGTCATTTGAGGATGATTCTAAAGAATGAAAACTGATGATGCTATAGAGAGAAAATAAGGGAGGCCTGTCCTCAAGAAGGGGAGAGGGCCGGGCGCAGTGGCACACACCTGTAATCCCAATGGCTCAGGAGGCTGAGGCAGGAGAATTGAGAGTTCAAAACCAGCCTCAGAAAAAGTGAGGTGCTAAGCAACTCAGTGACACCCTGTCTCGAAATAAAATACAAAATAGTGCTGGGAATGTGGTTCAGTATTGAATGCCCTTGAGTTCATTCCCTGGTACTCCACCACAAAAAAAAAAAAAAAAAAAAAGAGGGGCAGGGGAAGTGGAATCTAGTTTTTGGTGGGTGGTGTTTTCAGCCTTGTCCTTGGAGAGAAGTTTTGGCAACTCAGTCACTGAAACAGGAATTAATCAGCGTTCACTGGCAAGATACCATTAGACAGGCAGGTATGTATTAGGAGCCAGTGATACTCCCTTCTGATTGCAACAATTTTGTCAGTAAAACAGGAAGATGAGAATGAGAATTAGAATGAGGAGAAATGGGGCAAAGATTTAGAGGTTTGAGGAAAGAGGAGACAAAGTGAAATAATGCTGCACTGAGAATCTGTGATTCCACATCCAAACCACTTTTCTCAACTTGTGACCCTGACCTTAGGGAACATTTCAGATATGACCATAATGGCCTGGGAGCTGCCTAGAAGCACCTGGGAATTCCCTCATTGATCCAACAAATATATATAATAAATTTATTTTAGATGGCAGCAACATTCAGGGCTGCAATTTCTTAAGATCATTAGTGTCATTGGGTAGGGTAAAACAGATAGTAAACAAATTTAAAAATAAAGCTTATTAATAAATAATATGTCCATGAATAGTAACAGTCATGAAGAAAGTAAAAAGAAGTCAGCATATAGCAAGTAAACACAGATTCTTTAAAAAAAATCATGATCTAGAGGGAGGCTAGACATGAATTCAATATAGTGCGCCTTGAGGTGAAAAGGGGCAAGATTATTTTTTTATTATAGTCTTATATGTAATATTTTGGTTCATTTTGAACAAAATTATACACACAAGTAATTTTATTTCGATCTCCATTCCTTCTCCTCTATTCTCCCTTCTTCATGCCCCTTTTATTTATATATTTATTTTTTTTATCATATATATGTATATAAAATGATTTTGTTATATTTATTCCACATTTCCTCTACTGATCTTCCTTTCACTCCTTTATTTAATTAGTTATTTATTTGGTACTTTTACACATACATAGAGGAGATATTCCCTTTGGTACATTTGTTTATGTATACAACATAATTCTGTTAGTTCATTCTGTATTTATTTCCCTTTCCCTTTCTCCCTCCTATCTCCTATTTCTGCTCCACTGACCTTCATTATATATCTTTATGATATCCAATCCCTTCCCCCCATTGCTTTATTTTGCTTATTTTTCTTTAGCTTCCACATATGAGAGAAAACATTCAACCCTTGATGTTCTGAGATGGCTATTTCCCTTAGTCTGATTTTCTCCATTTCATCCATTTGCCAGCAAATGCAATTATTTCATTCTCCTTTATGGCTGAGTAATATTCCATTTTGTATATATACCACATTTTCTTGATCCATTCATTTACTGATGGGCATCTGAGTTAATTCCATAATTTGGCTATTGTGAATTATGCTTCACTATATCAGTATAGTATGCTGGTTTTAGTTATTTGGGGTAAATATCAAGGAATGGAATAGCTGGGTAATATGGTGGTCCCATTCCTATTTTTTGAGGAATCTCTACACTCTTTTCCAAAGTGGTCATGCTAATATGAAGTCCCACCAACAATGTATGTGTGTACATTTCCCCCCACATCCTCACCAGCATTTATTATTATCCATATTCTTGATAATTGCCATTCTAACTGAAGTAAGGTGAACTCTTAGCGTAGATTTGATTTTTATTTTCCTGATTGCTAGAGATATTGAACATTTTTTCACACATGTTGGCCATTTGTGTTTCTTCTTTTGAGAAATTTCAATTTGGTTTCCCCATAATATTTATTTTGGACCAGGGATTGAAAGCAGCGGTGCATAACCCCTGGGCAACATCATCAGTTCTTTTTAAATATATTTTATTTAGAGACAGGGTCTTGCAGAGTTGCTTTGGGCAACTAATTTGCTAAGGCAGGCTTTGAACTTGTAATCCTCATGTCTCAGCATCCCAGCTGCTGGGATTACAGGCATGAACCATTTCATCTGGTTTACCCATTTATTGATTGGGTTATTCGTTTGTTTTGGCATTGAGTTTTTTGAGTTCTTTATATATTCTGGATATTAATCCCCTGTCAGAGGAGTAGCTGGCAAAAATTTCCCCCCATAATATAAGCTCACTTTTAACTCTTTTAATCATTTCCTTTGCTGTGCAGAAGCTTTTTAATTTGCTAGTGTCCCACTTATTCATTCTTGTCTTTTATTTCTTGAGCTTTAGGTGTCTTGTTGAGAAACTCAGAGCTTGTACCAATGTGATAGAATGTTGACCCTGTTTTCTTCTAGCAGTTTCAAAATTTCTGAACTAATCTTTTAATTCTTTCAGTTTGATTTGACATTTGTGCAGAATGAAACATAAAGGTCTAATTACATTACTTACGGACTGTTTTATCTAATTCTATAAAGAATGTCTTTTATGTTATTTTATTTTTTGGCACCTGGGATTGAACCAGGGATGCTCAACCACTGAGCCACATCCCCAGCCCTTTTTTATATATTTATTTAAAGACAGAGTCTTGCTGAATTGCTTAGTGCCTTGCTAACTTACTGAAGCTGGTTTGAACTCATGATCCTAATGCCTCAGCCTCCCAAACTGCTGGGATAAATGTGTACACCACATCCACTGTGCTGTCAATGGTATTTTGATGGGGATTGCATTGAATCTGTATATTACTTTTGGTTGCATGGTCATTTTGATTATATTAATTCTGCCTATCCACGAACATGGGAGGACTTTTCTGAGATATTCTTCAATTTATTTCTTCTGTGTTCCATAGTTTTCATTGCAGAGAACTTTCACTACCTAATTTAGATTAATTCCCAGGTATTTTATTTTATTATTTTAGGATATCATGGAGGGGATGGTTTTCCTTGTTTCTTTCTCAGCAAAATTACTATTAGATTCTAGAAAAGCTATTGATTTATGAGTGTTAATCTTGTATCCTGCTACTTTACTAAATTCATTTATAAGCTCTAGAAGTATTATGGAAGAGTTTTTTGGGTCTTCAAGATACAGGATCATGTCATCAGCAGTGATAATTTGATGTATTTATTCTTTTCCTATTTGTATCCCTTTAATTTCTTTCCTTTGGCTTATTGGTATGGCTAGAGTTTGAGAACTACATTAAAAAGGCTTTCAGTTTTTCTCCTTTCAGTATGATGTTGGCTTTGGGTTTGTCAATGTACTTTTATAATATTGAGGTAATTTCCTTCTATCTCTAGTTTCTCCAATATTTTTTAAAAAAAATGGTTATTGTCTTTTATCAAAGGCCTTTTCTATGTCTACTGAGATGACTATATGGTTCTTCTTCTTAATTCTATTTACATGATAAACTACATTTATTTATTTGCCTATGTTGAACCAACTTTTCATCTCTGGGATGAAACTCACTTAGTCATGGTGTATTATCTTCTTAGTGTATTTTTGAATGCAGTTTGTTAATATTTTCTTCCCTAGATGTGTCTTTATCTGGTTTTTCAATCAGGGTTATATTCTCTTCAAAAAATGTATTTGGAAGTTCTTGTTCTCTTTCAGTGTCATAGAATAATTTGAGAAAAACTGGTGCTAGTTATTCTTTAAAGTTCTGGTAGAACTCAGCTGAGAATCTATCTGTTCTTGGGCTTTCCTTTGTTGGTAGATTTTTAATTGCTGTATCAATTACAATACTTGATATTGGTCTGTTTGGTTTTTCTATATCTTACTGATTCAATTTAGACAGGTGATATTCTGTCTAGAAATTTATCAATATATTCTAAACTTTCCAGTTTGTTGGAGTATAAATTTTCAAAATAGTTGCCCACGATTCTCTGGATTTCAGAATTGTCTGTGATGTATCTCCTCCTTCATCTCTAATTTTATTTGGGTCTTCTCTTTCTGGTGATAAACTGGCTATGGGTTAATCAAATCAATCTTACTTATCTTTTTGAAGAACCAACTCTTTGCTGCATTAATCTTGTATATTGTTTCATATTCTCAATTTCATTAATTTTGGTTGGGATTTTTATGATTTCCTATCTCCTATTGATTTGGAGTTAGTTTATCATTTTTCTAAGGCCAAGATGGGACATAGCTTACTTATTTGGGATCTTTTTTTTTTTTAATGTAGGCACTCATTGCAATAAGTTTTCCTCTTAGTACTGCTTTATACTCTCCCAGAGATTTTCATATGCTGTATTTTTGCTTTCATTTGTTTCTGAGGATTTTTTAATTTTTTCTCTCATTTCTTCTTTGATCCATTATTCATTTGAAAGAGTAGAGTTTATTCTCCATGTGCTTATGTGGTTTCTATTATTTTTATTGCTACTGATTTCTAGTTTTATTCCATTAGGTCAAATAGGGTAAACAGAATTATACTGACTTTTTTTTCTTTTGTATTTGGTAGACTTACACTGTGACACAGAATATGGTTTATTTTGGAAAAAGTTCCATAAGCTGCTAAGAAGATAATTTCAGCTGTTTGGGTGTCAAATATTTGGTAGATGTCTATCAGGTCCATTTGATTTACAATAGTACTTAGGTTGAATACATCTTTATTCATTTTATGCTTTCATGACTTATCTATTAGTGAGAGGGGTATGTTGAAATCACCCAGTATTATTATATTATGGTCTATCTTGGATATAATGTCAAGGAGCATTTTTTTAAAAAATATATAATTGGTATACTCACATTAAGGGATAAATAAATGTTTACTATCATTGTATCTTCTCGTTGGATTTTTATTTTTATCAGGATATGATAAAAATATGTCTCTTTTGATGATGATGATGATGATGATGATGATGATTGCTTAAAATCAACTTTTCAGATATGAGAATAGCTACTCTGGATTTTTATACACTCTATTTGCATGTAATATTTTTTCCATTCTTTGATCTTCAGTATGTGTCTTTGCTTATGATATGAGCCTCTTGTAGACAATATGTAGATGAATCTCATTTTTTGATCTATTCTGTTAACCTGTATCTTTTAATTGAGGAGTTGAGACGATTTGTATTTAGGGTTATCATTGATACATTGTGTGATTTATGGCCATTTTGTTTTTTATGTTGAATTCTATCTTGATACTCATTTAGATGATTAGTCTGGTATTGATCTTCATCTAATTGGGAGTTTGGGATTTATTTTTGGGTTCCTCTATGTGCAGTTTGTCTTTGAGAATTCTTTGTAGTGCTGACTCGGTTGACATAATTTTTTTTTTAGTTTGTTCTTGTTATTTCCCCAGTCAAATATGAAGAGCTTTGCTGGGTATACCAATCTTGGTTGGCAACTGTTTTTGTTTAGAGCTTCACATATCATTTCAGGCTCTTGTTGCTTTCAGTGTCTGAATTGAAAAGCAGTGAGCCATATTATTTTGCCTCTAATGTAATCTGATGTTTTTCTCTTTGTAACTTTTAATATTTTTCCTTATTTTCTATGTTAGATATTTTGATTATGACGTATCTTGGAGAACTTATCTTCTGATCATGTCTATTTGGGGTCCTCTCTGCTTCCTGTATGTGGACATCTGTCTTCATTCTGATGTAGTGAAAGTTTTTTGTAACTATCTCATGTAAAATGTTCTTAATGCATTTTGCTTGTGTCCCTATGTTTTTCTTCTATCCCAATGATTCTCGGGTTTCAACTCTTGATGTTGTCTCAGAGTTCTGTATATTCTGATCATGTTCTTTATTTCCCTTTTATTGCATTCTGTGTATTCAAGTTCATATACTGTGTCCTCAAAGCCTAAAGTTCTGTCTTCAAGGGCTAACATCCTATATTCTATATAATCTAATTTGTTAGTGATGCTGACACTGGTTATTGGTGACGATTTCTGCTCCCTTACATGTTGAAGTCTGAACATTAGAGAAGCACACCGAGGCAAGCATATAAAGCGGGTTTATTTAAAAAGGGGTAACAAAGGCTTCTCCCAGCAGGGAGAAGGGGGCCATAGCTGGTATCCTGGTATCCCTAGAAGGGAAGGTGTTTTGTCTTTTCATATGTCTGAGAGTTCCTTTGTTCTGCTCTCTCCCCTTCTTGCATAGGCCGGGAGATGCTTAGTGGGATGGCCAAAAGGTGAGAAGCAGATGGGCTAGGGAGGCCAAGTTGGAGTGGTCTGGGTAGGAAGTAGGTGTAATTAACAACTCCCTGTATGGAGAGACAATACCCAAGACAGGTTACCTTAGCAACAGGTTGGAGCAGGGGCAGGTTATCTTGATTAGGGTGGTGGAAGGGCTCTGAAGTAATTAACATTTCAATTCTTCCATTTTCTGAGACCCTTGCCTATCTGCCTAATTCTGGCTTCAAGCCTTTCACATAAATTTTTAATTTAATTGGTTGTGTCTCATTTCTAAGAGTTCAGGTTGGTTTGTTTTCAATATTTCTATTTCTTTAATGAAGTGGTCAATCACCTTCTGTATTTGCTTTCTTAATTCATTCCTTAGATCCTCTTTTAGTCCACTGAACATTTAAATAATCAATTTTTTATAATCTTTCTCTGGAATTTTGTCCACCTTACTCTCAGTGGGTTCTTTTCTTGGGGGATTGTGAATGGGGTGGGGGCTTGCCTGTTTCCTCATGTTTTCAGAGGTCTTGGATTTCTGCATCAATTCAGATGGATTCCTCTGCCGCAGTCTGGCTGGGCACAAATCAGGAGCCACTCACAGCTTTGTAGATTCAAACAGCAATTCTTTATTCCCGAACTCACACCGGCCTTCTACAAACACGTTCTGGGGAAATCCACATTCTCTGCCCAAATCCACACCCACTGGGCTTCTGTCTCCCAAATATATTCTGAATTCCGTGAGAACTCCAGGGGAACTCAGGCAGTAGGGTACGCCCTATTCTAAACGGGAACGCCCTAAACTCAATTATCCTAAACCAGGAACACCCTAAACACGGATCCGCCCTGGTCCTTGAGCAAGGTCACCTTACATGCAATGTCCTGCAAAATGTCCTATTTCCACGAGTCCTTCCACTAAAGAAACATGGGGGTACGCTGGCAAGGAAATTGTCATACCTACTTGGCTGATGGCTCCCAGCATTCCTCTTCCTCTTTTTTTTTTTTTTTTTTAAACGTGTGACCTTTTGTGTGTAATTATCTTATTTGTTCTGGGACTTTGCTGTTTTGGATATGTGAGTAGATGCTAAGGGGTGTGATCTGAAGTTCCTCTCTGGTTGTCCCTCCTTGGAATCTGGTTTTTAGTGTGGGGTTTTTGACTCCCCAGTTATATGAGTTGAAGTTATGTTTAGGCTCAGGTTGGTCTAGATCATGTGTGGGGTGAGATTTGCTATTCTTTGGCTGAGTTGTGAGTGTTTATTGGAAATAATATCTGTACTCTGTAGTCTTGAAGTGTTCTAATCATTTTCAGCACCTCTTGGTGGTAGTGGTGGGGGTCGCCAGGAGTAGCACTAATGTCAGCCACAAATGCATGGTTGTGAGATAAATGTCCAGTGTCTACTTTGTTATCTGTAACAATAATTGCCACATATATAGAAATGGTGGGTGTCAGCATTTAACATCACTACCAGCAATACAAAATTGTGGACTTGATCAGGTTTTTAACATCAAGTGTCTACTATGTTATCCACTATATTACTAATCACAACAACATGTATAGGGTATGAATTACATAAACTATATAATTCTATTATTTAGTAGACTTAAAGTTTCTTAAGCACTGAAAAAAATATGGTGGTAAAGTGAGAGAAAATTTGAAACATTAAAAAAAAAAGTGTTTAAAGGTAGCTGATATTGGCTGTAAAGAAGAAGGAATAAAAGATTTACAGAAAGCAACAAAATATAGAAAGATGTGGAAACAGAAAAAATATCGGTATTAGTGGGGGAAAAGAGTGATTTAAGGAGAGAGAAGAAAAAGAAGGAAGGTATGGATTGTAAGATCAAGACAGCTCAAACTCGCATATAATTGAACCCCACCTAAGACAATTGAGGCTAAGTAATAACAGGTGCAGAAGGAAGCAGTTAATGTGAAACTAAAATTATTTGAATGTATGTATATTTTTCAAACCCATCCTTGTAGTGAGTACATACACACTGGCAAGTGCGTGGCGCACACACGCACATACGTGCGCACACACGCACACACACACATAAATGCACACAAAATCATAAATCGTGGAAAAAAGTAAAAAGTAATACAACACAATGAATTGGTGTTTGAAAAAAAAAGTGAAACAGTTAAACTTAAAAAAATAAATAAAACTGTAAGTATGAAGAAAAGGAAAAGGAAATGAAGAAAGAAACTATATGAATAAATAAAAGAGAAGAGAAAAATCTTGCTGAGAAAATAAAGGACTTAATTTTGCTGAGATAGTGAAAACTGTTAGCAGGGATGGATTTTCATTTTTGGTATTTGTTTTGGGCTTTCTAACCTTAGGTCAAGGGCTGGGGGTTGTTAAGTCCAATGTCTTTGTGTTCCTCTCTTGACTGCCAGCCTTTTTGACTGGAAGGCAAAGCTGGTCATAGCAGATCTCTGAATTCCAGTCTCCCAGCATTCAGTGAAATAGCACAACTTGGACCTTGACAAGCTGTGTTTCTGTGGTGGGGTGTTGCAGAGTTCTAAGCTTGAGATTCTAGTAATTGGGGTTTACCCTAGATGGAACTTTGGAACCCTCTAGGTGGGTGTTTGAGAACTCTCCCGCGCCCCCGACTGGAGGAGGGATGTAGATCCCTAGGTCTCTACAGGATATCTGGATCTCTAGGGCCTCTGGTAAAATCCACTTTTAGGTCACAGGAATAAGACCTTCACCAACCTCACCTTCACTACCAAGAATATGAGATACCAGGTACCCGCCCTGGAGTGCAGAAGCTCCTGGGGGGCCCTTGCAGTGCCAGCAACAGGGGGAGCCTTTTCCCTTGGGATCCAGAACCTGAAGAGTTCAGGAAAACTTTTCTTTGTGTCTGTTTCTGCCTCCCTGGTTCAGACATTTTCTGGGAGTGTTTTGGTGGGGGGATCCTGGCAGGTTGTCTCCTAGTGGCAGAAGTGCTGGGGCAGGGGCTGTAGGAGGTACACTCTTTCCAGCTGGGAACTCACCAGGGGGCAGCTTTCTGTGGCCACGCCTGCACTACAGGCGGTCATCTTCTCTGTTGGGGCGAGTCTGTGCCTTCCCCAGCCGTGGGGAGTGCCTCGGGCGGCCCAGTTCTGGAAGCCCAGCAGCCATTTTCGGTGCCTCACACGCTTCCCCTTCCTGTGGAAGTTATTTTTGGGTCTGCTTTCACTGAATCGTTTTCCCTACTGACTCTGTGTCTGTTAAGATCAGACTTCTTCTCTATCTTGGTTACCCCAAGTCAATTATTTGTCTCATTTTTTAATCTGCTGGCCCCTCCATCTCCTCGATTTTTCCGGCCTTGAAGCCCTTCTTCACTACCCCTGTCAGCAGCCATGCTGGGGGCCACGCGGGCGCTTCTTAGGTTCACATTTCTGACTTCTTTGACACCATAGTTGTTTTTTTTTTTTTTTTTTTTTTGGTGGGGGGGGGTGGGTGGGTTATTAAGTTTCAGTTATTTCCCTTAGTTACCTACCTTGTTGAGAAGCTGTCTTGCTGCTTTGTAAGTCCGGCGTTGAGGAGCCCCCTGGACAAGCACCCTGCCTCAAGCCGGCCATCTTTACCTGCCCAGGACCAGGACTTTGGTGTTTTCTTTTTTGTTGTTGTTGTTGTTGTTGTTGTTTAATTTTCCCACAGGTGGAGAGCAACAGCTTGATTCTAGGAGAATTTGTATGAGGTAGTAAAGAGGAAGATTTTGTTGCTGTCAAAGAGAAAAGCAAATTGCTGGTACTCAAAGGGAGTACGTGAAAGGACATGTTAACTTTGCCACACAATCGTTGATCATTTAGAGTAACAGGAAGAGGAGAGCATCCAGAGGAAGGAAGGTGGATGGGCGTGGCATTTGTAATAAGATGACATTTGATGCAAGACATGAAGAAACTCAGATGTGTATTTTGGAGAATTGTGGTCCAGGAAAAGGAAAGAGGAAATGCACATCTAAAGCATGCCCCCCCCCCCACCCACCCAAAGTAAGGAATGAGGAGGAAATTATGTGGGGCCTTGGATGCCAGGTAAGAACCCTGTTTTTTATGGATGTGTGTAAGTTACTTTGCTAGGTAGTGAGAATTTAAAGGTGAAAATGTTCAATTTCTTTCTGCCCCATTCACCTTTATCAACAGCACTGTAATTGCATCCTGGCATAATCTACGCCTGTCATCCATTTGCATTTTACATCAAGAACAGGGACACCTTTCTTTTATTTATTTAAATGTCCACAAGGAGAAATCTCTAAGACTTGCTCAGGGCTTAGGAATGTACTTCTAGTGCCAAGAAGCTTTGGGTATCTGCACCAAACACAGGACTTAACTCTTGACCTCCAGCTCCATTTTGAGAGCCTCAGGTATATCACTTTCTAGTAAGAGAAGCAGAAAAGGAAACAAGCTATTTATGAAACACTGCATCTCACATTATAGCAGTAATACTAGCTATAATGGAAAAACTTCCTGTTCTAACAACATTGGCCACTGAGCTGATGTAGATCTACCTTCACTGCAAAGAAATGTACAAAAATAAGAAAAAAAAAATTAAACACATAGCTAAGCCACCTGGAAAAGGATGTAAACTCACTGAGAGAAATAATAAAGACATTACTAATTAAACAAGTACATTTCCAGGCTGATGCTATGGAGGCTAAAGGACACAATCTCTAGGATCAGGGTTTTCATGTTCCTTTAGGGAAAGAAGAGATAACATTAGGCTTGGCCAAATCAAGGTGTTGGAACCTATTCGTACTTAAAAAAAAAAAAAAAAAAGATCATAGAATGACCATTTCTGCAGCAAAAGAGGAACTGAAATAAATAAATCAGGAATGTTTGTGTATGCCTATGATTCTAAGTGGAAAAGAATTGTGATAGAAATTTAAAATTGACTCATGCTGAAGATCTAGAATTGCAAATCTCTTCTCCTATATTCGAAACTGCAAGGCTACAAATTCATGTGAAACTGGGTTTAGACAAGTGAAACCCTTTGGAAAACAAATGAAAACCTTTTATTCCGCAAACACTGCCTCAGCCCAAAGTCTATGGAAGCCCAACCATCCACATTCCCTGAATAAAGTGCCATCACAATCCAAAATGACACAGTATATTGAGAAGCTATCAAGGTTCGCATTTGCAAAAGTCAGCAAAATAAATAAATAAACATGACAAACAGAATTTGTTGGAATTTGAGATAATAGAGAATCTGCAAGTGTCTATATAATGAAGAAATTTAAGCTGAATAAAAAGATTAAAAATAAAATAGGTGCACTGAGGAAAACCAGAGCTTTAAAAAAATGACTAGCTTATTTTTAAAAGAACCAGAAATAAATGCTCTTTAAAAACATAGTAAGATCAAAAATTCAAAATATATATTAAATAGCAAATCAATGAAGTTGTAAATAGAGGATTCGCAAAATTGGAGAGGGACAAAAGAAAAAACAAAGCCCAGAATATGGCAATGGTCAGAAGATGCAAACTATGAAAGAACAAATAGGGATATTAATAATAAAATTCATCACAAGGAAGTTCAAAAGGAAAGGAATAGAAAAAATGGGGAAAAACAAAATACAGAAAGGGAAAGTCTGAGAATTACCATAAATGGATAAAAAGACTGGTAAGCCCTGGATATGGTGGTGCACACCTATAATCCCAGCAAATGGGGAGGCTGAGGCAGGATGATCACAAGTTTGAGATTAGGATAACAAGCATCAGTACCACTTGAAACAAAATACTGAAGACTGGTGACATGCATGGGAGCATATACAATAGAAGGTTAATTATGATGCGGGGAGGCTCAGATATTACACCCATGGGCTGAAACTCTGCTGAATTGAATTTTGAAGAAACATTCTAGTGAGTTCTCAGAGTGTGTATGTGCACACACAAGAGAAGATATTGGCCAGTGACATACCTACTGCTCTGGTGAATATAGTAATTTGTAAGTCTTATATTCACCAACAATAAAGGACTTTGCTTATTCTCTTTGAAATTATGTGGCTGTCATCATACCAAGATATATATTTTCTTTTGGGAATGACACACCAAATTGTAGTCTTTTCATTTTCCAAACAGTCTGTATTACAAATGGAAAGTAAAAGTAATTGATGATGATATTCAGTGGAGTGCAAAAGCTAGATAAACTGACTACTTACAGCTTATAAATTAGCAATTGCTACAGTTTGGGACATTAGTTTTTCAGAGACTTGGTTACTTAATATATATCACAGCCCACTAAAGCTATCCTGTATTTATGGAATTAAGTAACACAGTACATCAAAGCAACTATTTATTTATTACTATGTATGAAAGTTTGCATCAAAAAAGTTTTATTATTTTTATTACTATTTTTTCAAATTGGAAAGTAATTTTATTTGTTTATGTTATACAACATGGTGTTTAAAGATTTTTTAATGAACTTCCATACTTCTTTGCACTATGGCTATACTAATTTACATTCCCAACCACAGTGTACCCTGTTCTGCATAATCATACACATTATGGAATGATTAAGTCAAACTACATATACATATATACATATATAAACCATATTTTTGTTCATTCATCCATTGATGTTATTTAATAAGTATTACCTCACATACTTATTATTTAATGTGGTAAGCACACTTAAAATCTATACTCAGCAATTTTCAAATATACTATATATTGTTAACTATAGTCACTATGAGACACAATATATCTCTTGAGCTTATTCCTTTTGTTTGAAATTTTGTGTCCTTTGGTCAAAATCTCTCCAGTTTTTTCACCCACTATGTTCTCATGCTTTTAAAAGTTTGATATTTTTTATACTCACGTATAAGTGAGATCATACAGTATTTGCCCCTCTATTACTTATTTATTTCATTTTAATAATGTCCAGGTTTACCAATATTATCACAAATGCTAGGGCCTTCTTCTTTGTGAAGGTTGACTGTCCTGTTGTATATATGTATCGTATTTTCCTAATCTGCTCATCCACTGATAGATAATTAAATTGATTCCATCTCTTGGCTATCATGAACATGGAGTGTAGATATCTCTTTGACATTCCCTATTTAAAAACACCCAGTAATAGAATTGCTAGATCTCAGGGCACTTCTATCTTGATTTTTTGATGAACTTCCATACTTCTTTGCACTATGGCTATACTAATTTACATTCCCAACCACAGTGTACCCTGTTCTGCATAAGCTCTCCACACTTGTTAACTTTTATTTTTTTGATAATAACTGATCTAACAGTTGTGAGGTGATATCTCATTAAGTTTTGATTTGCATTTACCTGATGGTTAGTAATGTTGAGCACATTTTCATATAATTATTGGCCATTTGTAACTCTGCTTTTGAGAAATACCTATTGAGGTCCCATGTCCATTTTTTAATTAGTTTTGTTGTTGTTGTTGTTTTCTATTAGATTGTTAAAATTCCTTACATATTTTGGGGTTTAACTCCTTATTAATTGTAGGGTTTGCAAATATATTTTCCATTATATAGGATCACTCCTCACTCCATTGATTGCTTCCTTTATTATAAAGAAGTTTTTTAGATTGATGTAATTGGATTATTCTGTTTTTCTTTGGTTGCCTGTGTTTTTGGAGCCATATCCAAAAAATAATATTTGCTCAGCCTCTTTTCCTGAACCTTTTCCCCATGGTTTTTTCTAACCATTTTATAGTTTCAGATCATACCTGTAACTTGATAGTTCATTTTGAGTTTATTTTTATACAGTAGGGGATGAATGTCTAATCTCATCCTTCTACATATGGGTATCCAGTTTTCCTAACATTGTTTTTTGAAGAGACTACCTTTTCTCCTTTGCATCTTCTTGGCATCTTTTTTGAAAATCAAATTGGCCATAAATCAGTGGGGTTTTTGTGGGGCGGGGAGGGCGTTCTCTATTCTGTTCCATTGGTCTATGTGTTTGCTTTAATGTCATTACCATGCTGTTTTGATTACTACAGCTTTGTATAGATTTTGAAGTCAAGTAGAATGATACCTCTAATTTTTTTTTTCATTTTGTTTAAGATTGCTTTAACTGTTTGAGATCTTTTGTGATTCCATGTGAATTTTAGGACAGATTTTTTTTTTTTAATGTGGAAAATAACATTGTAATTTTGGTAGATATTGCATTTAATCTGTAGGTCACTTTAGGTAGTATGGACATTTTAACAAGATCAATTCTTCCAATAAACAAACTGGCTATCTTTTCACTTATTTGTACTTCTTCAGTTTATTTCATCAATGTGTTCTAGGTTTTAGTGTATAGATTTTTCACCTTTTAAGTATTTATTTATTACTACGTGTTTAATTTTTGTTAGGTATTGTGAAAGGGATTTCCTTGATCTCTTTTTCAGATTGTTCATTGATAATCTCTATCCTCTAATCTACTGGTATCTCTTCTATTTTCATGAGATGATAAAGACCACTGATTATTGTATGTTGATTTTCTCTTCAAATTTCCTGAGGTGTGTGTGTGTGTGTGTGTGTGTGTGTGTGTGAAGTCTGTAGGATTTTCTATTTATGGGATTAAATCATCTGTAAACAGAAATTTTAGCTTGTTTTCTCTGTGGAGTCTCTATTTCAGTTGCTCAGCTGCTCTCACTAGGACTTCCCATTCTATGTTGAATAGAATTTGCAAGAATGGTCATCATTGGGCTGGGGATGTGGCTCAAGCGGTGGCGCGCTCGCCTGGCACACGTGCAGCCCGGGTTCGATCCTCAGCACCACATACAAAGATGTTGTGTCCGCCGAAAACTAAAAAAAAGAAATAAACATTAAAAAATTCTCTCTCTCTCTCTCTCTCTCTCTCTCTCTCTCTCTCTCTCTTTAAAAAAAAATAAAGAAAGAATGGTCCTCATTGTCCTGTTCCTGACCTTCAGAGGAAGTTTGACTTTTTTCATTGCTGAGTATAATGTCAGCTATGAACTTATTGTATAAAGCTTTTATGATACTTAGGTACATTGCTTCTATACCAAATTTCTTGGAAGTTTTTAATCATGTATGGATTTTCAGTTTTGTTGTATGGCTTTGAGCTTGAAAATGTTCTATTCTACACACACACACACACACACTCTCTCTCTCTCTCTCTCTCTCTCTCATGGATTGTATAACTTTGAGAAATAGTGTTTAGGTTATTATTTCAGTGTTTTAGGCTATAATCTAACAAAAATGTATTGCATACTGAAAAACAATAAAAGTGTCTCTGTCTTGTTTGGTTAAAATGTAACATTAGGGTGTCTGTGAAACAAAAAATAATGAGGTCAAAGAGCTTTGTTTTTGTTCACTACAAGAAATGGGAATGAATAGGGTATGGAAAAAATATAGTGGCCTAAAGCTGCTAGGCTTGGCAACCACCACAATGATTTTTTTTTCTAAGACAGTAGCAACAGATAAACAAAAATAAATTAATGAGAATATTTAAAACTTATCTTTGAAACATGTACAGCAAAAAAAAAAAAAAAAAAAAAAAAAAAAAACACTTAAAACTATTCCCAAATGACTATGTCTTCGTAAGTTCACCTTGGGTCTTACAAACATGCGTGTCTTCGAAATCCAACTATCTTCTTGTTTTAACCACAAATGCCAAGAAGAGTTTTTAAAGATCATGTGGAAGAATGATTGGTACTGATCCTATTTTGCTCTAGTGAAAAGAACTATGAAGACACGGAATGGCACAGTGTTAGAGAAGTGCTGGTCAAAACTCCTGTATCTTCTGTATTCTGTTGTCAACCCTCTATTCTAGAACTTGCAGTCATGGTGATCTGTAAGTCCAAGTCTTCAGTAACCTTTAATAAGTATTTTATTGGTGTACTATAATTTCGCATAGTGGTGGGATTCATTGTGATATAATCAAACACATACAGCATAATTTCCATTAATTTTCTCTTATCTCCTCTTTTGCCTACCCTTCTTATCTCCCTTGAGCTATATCCTCTAATCTACTGGTATCTCTTCTATTTTCATGAGATGACCACACCCACACATTTTTGTTTTTCTTCTCTGTAACCTCCACATATGAGAGAGAGTATATGACCCTTGACTTTATTCTGGAATATTTTCTCAAGAATTTTCTATAATAAATAGTCTTGGAAGATAGAGTGTCTTACTATGAACAGAGAGGTTTATTTATTTAACAGCTACAAGTTTTCAAGGGTTTGCTGCACCATTTCCTCCTTTGTAGGGGATTCTCTCTCTCTCTCTCTCTCTCTCTCTCTCTCTCTTTCTCTCTCTCCCCCCTCCCTCCCCCCCCCCTTTTGATGTGCAAGGCCATTTAAGTCCTCCATGAAATTCTGGAAAACTAAATAAACATTTATGTTCCAAAGTAAGACACACTGAGGATAATAAAGATTCTGTCTCCCTTTATGGCATAGGTTAATTGGGCAGTTTTGCCTTTATGTGTTTTGAATTTCCCAATTTCAAGTTTCCTCAACTATGACACAGACCTCCACATGAGCCTGTACCTGTATTGCCTACAGGAGACCTGAGGGACTAGGGAAACTGATATGACCACGAAGCACATGATACCTGCTTTGCTATAAGTAAAAGTCATTTGTCTTTGACCTGGGAGACTCCTCTCTTCCGCCACCATCTTTGAAACTTTGGAAGACATACTTATTAATTTGTAAATAGGACAGAATCCCAGAGTCATCACAATTCTCCACATTTCCAAGCCTTCCAATTTTGGCTTTTCTTTTTTGTACTTTTCATCATTTCTATCACCGGTCAGTTCATCTTTTCTTTATTTCTACTCTGCATCACTTTATTTCTCATTCTTCTTTTTTACTCAATCTGACTGCAACTTCTGTGTGTGCATAAAGCACCTAATACATAACTTAGCATTTAATCTGAATGTGTGGAATGAACAAAGTTTTCAAAGAGTTTTCTATCTCTAAAGATCATTTCTCCCTGAGTTTATCATTGACAGGTTAAATTAGAAGTGCATAATGTTAGTTAATTCAGTGTTGGATTTCAATTGTTAATTTCCTTTTAATTTGAAGGATATAGAATTGATTATAGCAATTTCATGAGCTACAGTTTTCAAGGGTTTGCTGCACAATTTCCTTCTTTCTAGGGAATTCTCTCTCTCTCTCTCTCTCTCTCTCTCTCTCTCTCTCTCTCTCTTCCTTTTGATGTGCAGGACCATTTAAGTCCTCCATGCATTTCTGGAAAACTAAAACTCCAAATCTAAGCCTGTTGAACCTCTTGTCACACAAGTATTTGAAAGAATGATACTTAAGGGAAATAGAAAATGACACTTTTCCACTCATCTTTTGAAGACGAAATTATCCACCCCCCCCAATTCTACCAAAAGAGATTCCCAGCTCATTTTCCTTAGCAAGAGCTTCAAAGTGTAAAAAACTCATCAAACATCTTTTCCTCTGAGACAATGTCATCTGAGTTCAAAGGATGTACACAGCTCTGCAAAACTGCTGTCTTGTTTCAGTGATAAGGCCTTGGCTTTCATTTTATGTTTGATTCCAGGAAAATCAAATCTGTTTTTATGTACACTATGACTATAACTAAATCAGGAAATTAGGAAAAATAATCTATTTCTGCAGACAGCTGGGGGGATAGTTTCCAGTTTTTTTTTTCCCCCAAACTTGTAGTGACTCTTTAGCTAGGTTACATATTCATTCTCTCCCACATATTTGATTATTTAGACTGCACTTCTCCTTACATACAATGAAGGAAACCTCATCAATGGTTGTAATGGCTTTGGGAAACATTGCTGTCTTCTTTCCATAGTGGACTCTTACTGGTTACCTAAGACTGAGCACCTGCTTTCTTATTTACTCATTTTCCCAAAAAAATCCGGTCAAAACACATATATAATAATGAACAGAATTTTAAAAAAATATTTGTAAAAAACCCAGTGTCAATGATCTGCTAAATCATAATTTGGGGGGGCACAAAACACAGAAAATCTTCATTTAAAAAAACATTTTAAGGCAATTTTATGTAAGCATATTCTAACCTATAGATGTAAGAATACCCATTATAAAAGGTCTGAGGGGGCTGGGGATGTGGCTCAAGGGGTAGCGCGCTCGCCTGGCATGCGTGCAGCCCGGGTTTGATCCTCAGCACCACATACAAACAAAGATGTTGTGTCCGCCGAAAACTAAAACAATAAATATTAAAAATTCTCTCTCTCTCTCTCCTCTCTCACTCTCTCTTTAAAAAAATAAAATAAAATAAAAATAAAAATAAAAGGTCTGAGGTACATTTTACTGATTTCTTAAGTAATTTGAAGATTTTAAGAAAGAAACTACACACATCTGAATCATATTTAAAAGTGAAGAATTGCAACACCCTAATTCAATTCCCATCATACATCCATGGAGATTGGGCAGATTATTTTTATTTCTTCCAAAGTAATGATATATAGTAGTAGTTGTAGCTACTTTTTAAATATATATTTTGAGGTAATCTAAAAATTTTAGGATAATTCAAAAGCTACAAATAGATGACTAATTTTGTATATTTTAACCTTAAATATCTTATTTTATAAATTTTAAAAAAATATTCTGTGTATATGTGCTGATAAATTATAAGTAGATTCTCTGAGAATGAAGGAGGATGACTACTTGACTTTTCAAAAAGATTCCCCAATCTTTTCAATAAACTTTACTAAAACTTATTTAATATCTGAGGAACATGACCAGGCACATAGCACAGTGAAGACAATATAAGAAATGGCCTTTGTCACTGCCATCATCTTAGGCTTTTCAATCCCATTTATGGATTCAGATGAGTTTTGTTAACACTCTAATATATGAATTAAAATTAAAACTCAGGATGTGAGTTTAACCTTGAAAAATATTACAAGTTTAATAATCTATCAGAGTTATGAATGAACTCTTCTATTGTTACTCAGTTATTATACTTTGGCTCATAATAAGGAAAGTATTGTCAGTAACATGTTACAGATACAACTTCAAAAATAAAGTATTTTTAATCATATGGTATTTTAATCCTTCCATTTAGTCATTATTATTTGTCATTAATTATACTGATATGATTACTTCATGATAGTTATAATAACATTTATTTGTTTCCAGCAGATATTTCTGAGCATTCATGACATATTAGGTACTTTATACTTTGTTCATTACACTATGTCCATTGGACCTGGTTTTCCATTTCCTCAAATGTGTGAAACTTTTCCTCCTGAAGGTCTTTATTCTAGTCACCTCCTCCACATCAGAGGCTCTGCACCCACTCCTCATGTCCACCTTTCATTTTTTCCAAAGTTAACTCCAACACATCTCAGCTTAAAATGCGGTCTCTCTTCAGTTTATGTAGCATCCCATGGCCCCAAGTTCTATATTGTTATTCTATACCTTTTTCATGGTACTAAATTCTTTCATCTAATTTTCCATTATTCATTCACTTTATTGAAAGTGGGTACCTCATTAGGTCAAGTAAGTTTTTATACTGCTTACAATGTGTATCTTCAATGACTAGTTGAGTTTGGTGGATAGTAAAAGCTCAATAAATAGTGACTGAATTAATTGCATTTTTACAATGCTAAAATGAGATAATGTTTGTGAATTCATTTATAGATAAGAAACTATGCAAATATTAGTTCAAATCATTTCAAGAAACCTTTTTTTGGGTATCTATTTGGGGCTGAGTTCTAGAACATCTATATGTTTAAGACATATATAAAGATGATTGATATCTATTCTCTATATGGGTTAAGATTATATTTCATTACATATACAAAAATTCTAAATACCAGTGCCTTAAACACAGAATTGTTTGTTTTCATATTTAATAAAAAATAAAGAAATAAGCAGTTGTTGGTATTGTTTGCATAGCTGAGAATATCAAGGGTCTAGGTAATTAGGACTCTTTTAACCTTGCTCTCATGGCCTCAAGGTAGGTGCCTTAACTCCTGCATTCATATCTAATTTACTTGCAGTACAAAAGGAGGATAAGCAAAAAAAATACTCACTAAAATGTTTCACTTAACCGCCGCAGTCCGGCTGCAGAAAAATAAGCAGGGGGTGACGAACAACTTGTGTAGATTGATACAGCAGGAGTGGAAGCCGTTTATTGTAGGACAACAGAGGTATTTATACATTTCACACAGCTTATCTTAATTAGCATAAACTAGATACAGCAGTCAACCAATAAGAAATCTCCATACTTAATGGCTCGATGGCATTACTTCACAAACCACTCCCTCTGGCATTTTGCCAGGCACCATCCAGACTTGTTTACAGACTCTAACATTTGCCAGGTGCCATCCTGACTTGTTTATAGACTCTAACACTTAACAATTTCGTTATTATCTTTTGGCCACTACTGACCAGGAAAAAAATGTTTTTTTTGGTGGTGGGGACATGGCTCATTACTTACAGCCAAAACTAAAATCGAATCAATTACATAGGAAGAAGAAATTGATGACTAGATGTCACTGTTTCCAGTGTTCAAAATAAATAAAGAGTTAAAAATCGTATCAATTAATGTGTTAATGAAATCATTAATTTAAAACAATTTATAGAATTGTTATTATATTTTTACTTTACAGATCAAAAAATTTTAGCAAGACACTTTCTTCTATTATAGACAAGCAAAACATACAATTAATGAAAAATAGTTCTTTGTTTCTAGAGTTTATATATATGAGCATATGTATATGTAATGTGTGTGTGTGTATAGATGTATGCATACACACACACAATTTAAGGAGTCAACAGAAGGTGAAATGCTGTGATTAAGCCAAGGTCCAGTTTGAGCTCATGTAATCATGTGTCGTTTTCTATTTTTAAATCAAATGATGTAAACAAACATTATTCTGGCATTTTAATTTCAGGTGCTTTCATTATTCCATTTCAAATAGGGAACTACTTCTTGAGATAGTAGGTGATACGTTGCAATCCCTCAGAGTAAGAAATGGTGACCAACATGGGAAAACATAACATAACCCTTCTCCAGGGGGAAAACTGCACACAGACATCCTTTACAGTTGGTAGATGTTTTGCTGCTGAAACTAAACTTGCTATGTATCTTTGACAACTTTTAAAACATACTTATTATATCTTAACTAATTGTTCTCACCATTTCCTCTGCGTGTTTTATTTATTCTTCGAGTAACAATCTAAGATAAATTGTATCAAAACAATAATAAGGCTAGGGAAATACTATTGTGAGGTTAAATAATGACATGTACTATTCTGTCCTCTAGCCACCTGGAAGGTCTGAGAGAGCTACCCAAAGAATTCAAATGGGAGTCGGTTTTATCTATGGTTTGGTGCCACCTTGTGGCACTCGTTTGGATCAGTTTAAATATAGATGGGAACCATTCTGGGTTTTGTGGCTGCCTGAGATTTGCCATACATAGGCAGTAATTTCACAAATCTCTCAGTAAAATGGCTTTATAGTTAATTGCAAGCTTGTTTAGTTACACCAGCCAAATATCAAGATATTTAGTTAGAAAAAAATAGTAGAATGCAAACTCACTCTTTCTCCTGAGTCTGGGTTTCCTGTGCAGTAAATTAACTCACTTAATGATGGAAAACAGAATATCGGAAGACCAATAACAATCTTTTTACATCTGACTATAATTTACTGAGAGGTTCTACTCTATTTAAAATATATCTCCCAGCCAGGCACAGTGGCACACACCTGTAATACCAGTGGCTAGGGAGGCGGAGGCTGAGGCTTAAGGATTGCGAGTTCAAAGCCAGCCTCAGCCAAAAGCAAGGCACTAACAACTCAGTGGTGGAATGCCTGTGAGTTCAATCTCCAGTACCTCCCACTGCCAAAAAAAAGAACCTATATATATCACATATCTCCCTCTTTCTGGTGTACAGCTTGTTGAAGGTTACTTGATTACTTTCAGATAATTTACTTTTCCCATATGCTCCAAAGGCAATGAAAAGACCCTAAAAATATGGATGATAGTCAAAATATAAATACTAGTAAGGCATGGACATTGACTAATTATTAATATGTATTTCCCATACACAGCAGCAATTGCTTTGCACCCATTCAGGCTTGGTGTTGGCTCCCTCTGCAGGCTGTTCTCCAGGTTTGGACAGAACAATAAGAGGCCCAAACCTCCCTGATTTTTGTTCTTGAATTACAATGACCTTCCAGTTAAAGACACTGTGTTTTGAATGGTCCCAGGATGTTAGCAAATACAGTCATGATGAACATTTAGTACTGAAGCACACACTTGTAATCCCAGTGACTCCAGAAACTGAGGCAGAAGGATCATATTTTCGAGTCCAGCCTTGGCAATTTAGCTAGACCCTCTCTGAGATTTAAAAAAAGAAAGAAAGAAAGGTGTAGGGATGTAGTTCATTGGTATAGCGCCCCGGGTTCATTCTTAATAATGACAACAACAACAACAAAAGTTAATACTGAGAGATTAAAGGAAGAATTAAAGGAAACTTAAAAGACATATATCTGGGTTTTCTTCCCTTTCATGTTTCTATTTGTAATTTAATTAACTAGGGTTGCAGGATTAGTGTCATCTCTTATTTTCTTCTTAATAGAATTTCAACTATATTGTAAGCTGAATAGGGTTTTGCTGACCCATCTAGCAATGGAGTTGCCATTTTTGACCTTCCAAGTTCCAAATAACCACATTACAAGTGAATCTTCAAAATGGAAAGTTGGAGACATAATTCACTTCAGAAGTGGGAGGATATTTCATACCCAAAGGATTATTGTCACTGGCCACTGACACATGAAACGAATGACTTCAGATTGCCTTTTTTATAATTAATTAATTTATTTTACCTAGATATATATGACAGAATGCATTTTGATTCATTGTACACAATTGCAGTACAACTTTTCATTTCTCTGGTTGTACACAATGTAATGTCAGACCATATGTGCAGTCACACATGTACCCAGTGTAATGATGTCCATCTCATTCTACCATCTTTCCTGCCCCATACCCTATCCCTACCCCTTCCTTCCCTTTGCCCAAAGTTCCTCCATTTTTCCCATCCTCCCTGCCATTATGGATCAGCATCCACTTATCAGAGAGAAAATTTGGCCTTTGGTTTTTTGGGATGGCTTACTTCATTTAACATGACATTCTCAACTCCATCTATTTACCTGAAAATGCCTTAATTTTATTCTCTTATAATGCTAAGTAATATTCCATTGTGAAGATATACCACAATTTCTTTATCCATTCATCTATTGAAGGGTATCTAGGTTGGTTCCACAGATTAGCTAGTTGTCAATTGAGCTGCTATAAACACTGATGTAGCTGAATTACCATAGTATGCTGATTTTAAGTTCTTTGAGTATAGACTGAGGAATGAGATAGCTGGGTAAACGGGTGGTTCCATTCCAGGTTTTCTAAGGAACTCCATACTCCTTTCCCAATTGGTTGCACCAATTTGAGTCCCACCAAAATTGACCCTTTTATGTACCCCAGACAAGGGGAGTCCTTGCTTTGAGATGAGTCTCACATGATAGAGGGCTTTGTTCTTGTTCCTGTTATTATTCTCAGAGGGAGGAGCCTACTGGGGCATGAAAATGTGCCCAGATGGAGTCCCCTGTCTTTACTTTTAGAGACAACTCCAGGTACTGAGATTTGGGGATTTCATACCCAAAAATTTCTGTGGCTGCTTCCAGAATATCTTATAAAATCTCTTTCTCATATTCACCTTTCCAAGGGCAGGCTACATTGCAAGATATATCCACCACTAAGTTTCAGGGTTGATGAGAATGAAGGATGTTTAGGTGGTAAGAGTAGGAAAAACCTTGGACATGCATTCAAATGAGTACTCCTGAGCTGTGGAATAGAGCTAAGGGTGGGAAGAGAGAAGGGTTCAAACTGAGTGCCAAGGCCAAATGCTCAGCCTTCCTGCATCATTATGATGGGGTAGACTCCAAGGAGCATAAGAATGCTAGTTTTGAATTGCCTATTCCAGGTAGGGCAATGTTTTATTTAATCGTTTTTAAATGTTTCTTCTGCAACTTATAAATGTTTAGTAGTATTTTATAAGGGTCCCTATTTGTAATCCCATCTTGGGCTCTGCAAATGTTAGGAGTTGTCTTAAGAATGAGTGGGGATATGGAACATTATTTTTCCAGGTCTCTAATATCAAATATCATCTGGTGCATTTGGATACAGAAAGCAAACAAATTTTTATATATTTCCAAAGGGTCCTTCACCTCCCAACTTGCTCATCTCTAAATTCAATCAATCACTTCTAAGTGCATGATCTTTTTTTAAAGAAATAAGCTTAAGAAAGAGAAAATGGCAACTAGAATTTTAAATCACAATAAACAGAGACACATAATCTAGAGTTAATAAACTTCACAAAGTTTGACCAAATTAAATTCAAATATAAAATGTACCCAAAAGATCTCTACTCAACTCAAGCAAGAATCTAAAACTCTTATAATTGGACAGGATGAAATGAAACATAAAATATCTTCTGAAAAATAATTAATAGTGAATTAAATATCTATGTATATGAGTTTTGTCATATTATGAAAATTTTCTTAAGTTATAGTTTTCTTTATTTTTTTTCCTGCTGGTTTTGTTTTGATTCTCAAGATCCAAAAGACCTTGATAGTTTTTAATAATTCTGCAATATAGGGAAAAGTTGACTGGGTGCATAGGTTGAGTGCTTAATTTCACTTTTTCTCTATAAACCAAATGATATAGGGCATCCATACAGTTAAACAGCATTAAAATATAAACAACAAGGTTTTAATTAAAACAGATCCTACCAGCATAAAGACTGCAACTTCTATGCAATTAGAGAAATAGGTATTTTGCCAAACTATGGGATGCTTCCTTTGTAGTTGGCTATGATACTTAAAAGGAGAAATGTTGAATAATGTTATGCTATTATTCTGGAAATTGATCTTAACTGGAATTTTTATCTTCAAAAATTTAGTATTGGTATGCAATATAATTTTTGTAATATATAAAAATGAATTTTGTTCCAGATAAGTTCATTCTTTAAGTTATTGACCAACTTTCTCAATATGCTTTGATAACTGACTGAAGACACAGTGAGGACTCCTGAGCTGTGGAATAGAGCCAAAGGTGAGAAGAGAGAAGTTTTCAAACTGAGTACCAAAATGGAGTATTTCTCTAATATCAGATGGAAGTAGTTTTCATGAACATGTTTTCCATTGCAATCCTTTATAAATATCCCCCCCTTGTATATAATTTTATGAGCTGTGAGTTATTCTTAGTTTTCATTTACTCTATTTTAACTTTGTATGTCATGCCACTGTATATTGTGGTCTTGAAAACTTTGATGACACTTTGGTAGAAACACAGAGTCATAGAAATGAAAGTGCTATATGTGTAAATCATCCATCAACAAAGATATCAGCTTTATGTAATGAAATAGCAAATGTAAGATCTGTGTTTTACTTTTAGCCTTTGCATATTGTTAAATTCATTACTTAAAATTGAACCCCAATACAGAACTTTGAAATGCATACCTTAGAGTATTAAGAAATACTCAGCTATTGTAAATGTGAGAGAAAAAAGACAAAGATCTGGTGAACTCTCTATTTGTAAAAGACTGAATTGTTGCTGAATAAAATTACAAATGCCACTGAGATAATGCTTGATCCTGAAACCAAAAAATTACCATGTCATTTACTTGCTGCGTGAATTAGGGCTCAATAGTTATGAAGTATTGTTCTAGAAGTAATTTAGAAATGTGGGTCCACCAAGTTACTGTCCAGCTCACTCTTGGGTCATAATGTCTTAAGTTAGAAATTGTCCAAGAAATAATATGTTCTAGCCATTGCAGTCTCTTTTTCCCCCTAGCAAATTATAGCACCATAAGTTTTCATTTTCCCCAATGTCTTTTCTGCTATAATAATGGCTTGAGGATTTAAATCCTGTGCTGTTATTGTGACTTTAAAGCCTTAAAACTGCAATTGAATGAGGCAGTTCATCTGTCATTATTCAAATATGAAGCAATTATGATGAAATAAAGATAAAATTCCATTGAGAAATACTCCAATCAATTTTCACTTATATTTAACTAGAAACATAAAATGATGCTTAGAAGGGTAAGTTTAGGTAATAAAATTGAAGAATAAAAAAGCATGAATTACTTATCTATAACTGAGTCATTTGTGAAGGTTTCAGGGCATGTAAATAAAATGTGTCACCAATATTGAGTGAAAGTTTGTTGTGTGATAAACACAACACAAGAAAGCCAAAAAGAGGTGGTGGGGGAGACATTTAAAAATCTCTATTGCTTACCTAGCCAAAACAACATTGAAACTTGTTACCCACCTGAAGACTCTTTTAGAATACTCACACTCACCTGGTCAATATAAAATTCAGTGAATTTACATGATTTTTGTGTTTTTTTAGAAAAGATGCAAATGCCATGACAGACACATGCTTCATTAAACATTTGAACTTCTTATTCTGGCTGAGCATTTATATTCCCTCACACCAATGGCACTGTTTTAGAATTCTTTCTCTGTTATCTTTGACTTTAACATTGCCTTTTTTAATCTAAATTTCAGTTTTCCACTTGCTTAAATTAATCAAATTGACCCCAAAGTTCATCCAATAGAACACTAAGCTGTGTTCTAAAAGGAACTAGAAATTTAGAAGTAAAACATGTAGCATTACATCATATAAGAATTTTATAAATATGATTTTTATGAACTATTTCTGCATTCATTTTGTACAATTTTATTAATCTTCTTAAGTTCTCATGCCAGTCAAGTTCATATAAACATAATATTCTACTTTTAGTTAGCATGATTTATTATGTTCTCATATTTGGCCTTACATATATAACTTCTAATATATAAATAACCTATGAAAATTTTGTGTTTCAGCCATCTATGACTTTCTACATTAAATGAATAATAAATATGATGAATTAGTTTAATATTTCAAGGAAACAAATATTTTATGCGTGTGTATAATGTTCTTGATCTCCGTCCAATACTTGGTAGATAGGGACCAATACATGGGCAGAAGTAAAAACAGAGAAGTACAAAATTATATAAACACAATAAAAGGAGACCTTAATTTTGCCATGAGAATCTTTAGATAACTCATATAACCCTGGTAGAGCAAATAAAGATCATGCCCGTCAATAAGTACCTCATTAGCAAGTTAAGACTTGGCTGAAACTTGAAGAATAAGAAAGAAGAAACTAGGGAACAAGCATGAGAAACATTTAAGCAAAGCCTGGCTATACACAAAGCAAAAGAAAACATGACTCATTCTTGCTGAAGCACAGTTTTTGGGAAAAGGTGGATGATGAATTATGAAGCTTGAAAGGACGTCAGAGTGAGGTATGTATTTTTTCCAGGAATGTCTAGAAATAGTGACATCCTTAAAAAGGGACACAATCAGAATTCACTTGCCTTTTAAAATATAATTTTACCTGCAATGGAGACAAGTCATAAGTTAGTATTATAGTTTAGATGTGAGATGTCCCCCAAAAACTCGTGTGTGAGACAATGCAAGAAGTTTTGAAGGAGAAATGATTAAGTTATAGCCTTATCCTAATCAGTGAGTTAATCCCTGATGGGATTAACTTCGGTGGTAGGGTGTGGCTGCAGGAGGTGGGAATTGGGGCATTGCTTTGTATCTGGAGAGTGGAGTTTCTCTCTCTCCTGCTTGATCACCATGATGTGAGCTGCTTCCCTCTATCATATACTCTGCCATGTTGTTTAGCCTCACCTTGACCCCTGAGGAATGGAGCTGGCTGTCTATGGACTGAGACCTCTGAAATCATGAGTCCCCAAATAAGTTTGCCTCCTCTAAAATTATTCTTGTCAGGTCTTTTAGTCACAGCAGTGAGAAAGCTGATGTACAAGACAAAAAAAAAAAAAATTGTAAGAGATTGCTAAGAGACGCATTTTATTAATTCAAAATAAATGCATAAAAATACTGACTAGACATAACAACAGGAATGGGGAAAATGAACAAAATATAAGGATGTTAGGAGGTAGAATCAGTAAAATTTGATGATTAATTTCATGTGAAATCTGGAGTGAAAGAGACAGTTAATAATGCATATGTGGATTGGGAAAATTAATGGGTGGTGCTACATTAAATGAGATACGGAATGAAAGAAGAATAGAAAGAATGTTTATTTGGGCAGTTGGAATGATAGTCCAATTTTAGCCTTGTTGACAATGAGATGTCACTAAAGCTCTAGAGTAGACCTGTTTGAGAAGGATGAAAAGGTGTTCTTAGGACTCTTGGGTAAAAGGTACTTGGAAGGTAAAGGGTACCCACGCAAAGTGAACTGGAAGGACATTAAGATCAGTTTGGAATATTTTACATTTTCCCAAATCACTGATCCAGTGTGGGGATGTTATACTTAAATCAGCTTAGTAGAGGAATACAAGGGCTTTATTAAAGGGTTCTATAAGAATACTCAGCATTTGGGCAAGATGATTTAAATAATAAGCAGTTCAGTACTCTCTTTACGATCAAGGAAAAGGCTCTTTACTTACACTAGTGAAATCAGACACAGTAGTCTGGCCCTGATACTCTTTTTTTCTTTGACAGTCCCCTTAACTTCTTTGGTGTCACAACAATAATGATACATAATAGTCATATGGCCTATCTTGAAAGGCTTATTGAAAGAATTATTAAAAGGCTTAGTTAAAGAAAGTATTTGGGCATGTCTGGTGTATTACCTGACTAATGCCTAGTACTACATAGAACTGGAAAAAAATGCCCAGTGCCCGGCAGAAATAAATAAGTAAATAAATAATATTAAAGGGTTGCTTTCCTTCCCCTATAAAACATCTCTGGGATTTTAAGTGTTTCTTTGGGTGTGTGTGTTTATTCACTTAACAATGACTTTCTTAGAACCTACACTGTGTGTGGAGTGATGTTGCATGTCACCAAGGTGCCCCAAACAATATAAAACATATTCCCTGTCTTGGAATAGCTTACAAATATAGTTAGTAATATAGTCCTGCAAAGATGAAAAAGCCACAAAGCAATAAATGGCCATTTGTGGATATAAGGAAAAAAAAATTAAAAAAAGGATAATGAAAGAAATAGTGTGCCACCTCTATGAGGCTTAGATGCTACAGTTTAGACAGATCACCACTTTCTTGGTTGCCTAGAGCCCTTAGGTATAGGATGCCTTTTTTATTAAGTCATTGCTTATGTGGAACAGAGAACAAAGAGGTTGGCCCTGTAGTTCTATAGATATGACTTTAAATTCTGATTCCACCAGTATTAGTAACCATGTTACTCAGGCTCTCCAAACACTAGTTCTAAAGTAGGGGATAACTATTATGTGTAACATAGTATCATTTAGAGATCTAAACAGGTACTGTAAAGCTATTTTGAATTGGGGGTATAACTCAGTGGTAGAGTGCTTCCCTAGTACTTGCTAGGCCTCAAGTACAATCCCCAGTATTAAGAAAAAAAAAAAAAAAGACAATAGTCCATGGCCTATTGTAGTGTCTGACCTATCATGAAATCAGTAGGTGCTAGTAATTAGAAAAATAAAATAAGCCAAAAACAGCCTAAAGGGAAAGCGAGGAACTAGAGACTGGTAAGGGAGAAATGAAAGACAGAGATCAAGCAGAGATACACACAAGAGCTTATTTGCCAGCTCTGACATATAAAGGCCATCTCTATATAGTAGAGAGAGGCAAAACAGGCTTGGGTTCTGGAACTTTTGTGTGATAGGCTCAGAAATCAGAGCTGGGCGGGTCCTAGTGCAGGCGTTTAGGGGTGGCATTGGTAAGAGGGAGTGAGTGCTGAGCCTTTCTCAGAAATGCCCCTGGGTGGGAAAGCAAAAATATTTCCTTAAAATGGCAGTTGTCACTTAAGATGACTATCTAGATGTTAAGCAAGGATCTTATACAACCAACAAACAATTGTAAGTTCATTACAATGAAAGTTTATAACTATTATCTAGTTAAGTGTTCAAAAAAAAAGCTGCGAGTCAGATAATATTCTTACTGGGCAGTGAGAAATATAAGGTTTGATGACACTGTTTCCAGAAAACAGAAGCAGAAACTCGAGAGCTTAGAGAAAAAGCAATGTCCACAGAATGACTTTGGTAATTATGGCTCTATAGTCACACAGATCGAGCAGAGACATATGGAAATGATTGGACATCACTTTCATATCTGTTAAAATTATGTGTTACTAGGAGAATTTGAAAATCCTTTAAGCTCATGGGTCTTCAGACCTATGGCGAAGAAATTTTTCCAGAGATAAACCCCAAAATCTAATCAAATGGAATTCCTTGAGGGACTACAGAATCTTGTTTTATTTGAAAATTTGATTTTATAATGAATGACTCAAGCCTAAGAACATGGTCCAAACATCTGCCCATTTTGTTAGGAGATTCTCTTGGTTCTGTGGACATGAGAAGATCCATCAGAATTGCAGGTAAGAAGCCATTACTTGTTGGTCAGTATATCCTGATCTTCAGAACCAGGAAACTCAAAGGCAACCCCCACAATTTCTTGAGAAGATAACCTCCAAAACTGCTTGTGGTCATATTCTTTCATTATGTGTAGCATTGCTTTTAACCCTAGGAAGATTTAAAATTAAGTATCAAAATATTGAAGAGAATTAAATTTAACTAATTTATTGTTGTTAAAAATTATACATGCTTATTATTTTAAATATATAAAATGTTTTGGAGAATTTAACATATTAGAATAATAGGTCAGGTTTGTAACTCCAGTTTGAAAATGCAATTATGTAATTGATTTGAGATCATAACAAAATATCATTTTTTTACAAGATTATAACATATTTTGATATATATTTATTCTAATTATAAAATTAATGTGGTAAATTTTATATGAATTACATAAGTACCCAGAAAAAATTCTGACAATGTAAATATTTAATAAATTAAGCCAAGTATTTTAAGTTCATATGCACAATTTAAAATACATTTCTAAATGGTAACAAATAGTCATGGAATACTTCCCACTTGAAAGGGGAAAATCTAAATGGGCGCACTAATCAAATTTTATTTTCAAATTAATTAAATAGAAGAAACCCTAAATTGGACAATTCAAACTTTTTTCTCTGTCCTCCATATCTCTCTCTCTCTCTCTCTCTCTCTCTCTATATATATATATATATATATATATATATATATATATATATATATTTATTTATTTATTTTTATATATATCTTTATATATATTATATATATTACATATTATGTAATATATATAATACATGAAACAATAAATAACAAATATATAAAATAATGGTATCTACATATACCTATATCATTAGATATCTTTATATAAGAATAAAAAATATTGGCAAAAGATCAGTGCATTCTTCAGTATCTATCACTCAGCTGAGTGGGATGAATACTGGTTTCCCAGAAGAGGTCTTAACACCATTAAAAGTTTATCTGAAAATTGCTTAAGCCGTTTATCAAGGATGCTAATTTCTTCCCAGAATGGGGTGGTGATTTGAGAGATTTGTCCAAGGCCAGGTTAGGAACAATTTTCCCTTTACCCATCTTAATTATAAAATTTATTTAAAATTTCTAGACCTACATATGAAAAATAAAAATTTTTGAGCTTTTTCAAACTCCAGAATTTACCAAAGAACTTGTTTTCATTTTCATTTCTTGTTTTTTAAACCAAAGCAACTTCATTTTTGACTTTCAGTTACCCCAAAACACCTGAAAGGACATAACCCCCAAAAGACCACAAAAGTTTATCAAGCAGAATCAGCTCTTTACATAGATTTCCACATGTATGTGTTTACAAATATATGTATATTTCTGTGTATATATATATATATATATATATATATATATACACACACACACACACATTAGTATACATATATATAAAATTAAATTACATTTTACAACATTTTTATATGACATGTAAACTTGTCATGGCTTGCCATAAAATACATAATTCATGCATATATTCATGGACCATTCTCATTATACTACAAAGATCAGAAGCCACAGAGAGAAGGGGAAAGTAACAGGATTCATCATTACCCTGTCCCTTTCCTCACAGTTAAGTTTGATATCTCATATAAGCCTGTGCATCAGCAAGTGGAATTACTACTAATTTTTTTTTTACTTCAAGCTGGGTTTTATTCCTTCTCAGAATTGTAGAATCAATAACAAGACCATGCACTGATTGAGCAGTGAAGGAGACTTTTATTCTTGGTTAAGAATACAAAAAGTGGAAGATAGACTCACAAACCAGCTTCTCAGCCCTTGAGGTCAAGAGGTTATACATATTGGGTAAAATAATTGAAGGAGGTACAGACTAATAAAAGGGAGGAATTTCATGTCTTTACTAGGAATGGGGAGGGCAGATTTTCTGGTAATTCAGGCAAACCTCTTTGTTGCTCTTTTTATGGTTTATTCCTGTCATGGTTCTGGCAATTGTCAACTGTCAGGGCACTGAGGGCATCACAGTTAGTATGCAGATGAGATTATCATGCACTTAGAGGTTGACTGAAGGTCTCTCCAGTAACTGACTTAAAACCAACTGGCTTCAGTTAACCCATTTAAAGAAGAACCTCTGGCCTATAGGAATCCTATTTCTAATATAAATAAAATTAGGGTATGTTTGAAATTGATTGAGGTGACCTAGGCATTATCAAATTAGGAATGGGGTAACAAAAGTGTATAGAAAATACTAGACTATTTCAGCTCTAATGGCTCCTAAATATTTCATCTTATTTTCAGTCTCAGACTTTTGCCTTTTTTGACTCCAATGCCTAACCTCACCTTCAAGACTAAAATATTCATAATATTTACTGTTGGGAATCTTGGGAACTGATTCCTATCAATGAATTTCTATATTAATCTGAACTCAGCCTCCCCAGAAAAACACTGCACCAGCAGATTTAGGAACCCCCATTCAATGGACTTCAGTTGAAAGACATTCTGAAGTGCTACCCCAGCCTGAAGCTCCTGGTGGGGTTGACTGAGAACTTTGTTATGACTGTATTAAAATTATTTTTTTTCACATCAGCCTAATCCTGCTTACTTTTCTTACCCCCCTCCCCCAAAATTGTGTTATTCTTAAGAGCTTTTCCAACAAACCTCCCATATACAAATCTCTATTTGAGTCAGCTTCCTGCAACAATATGTTTCAAATAAAACATGAATGGTAAGAAAGCCTGTCTTCTAAAGGAAAATCTAATGTTTTAGTTAGCTTTTTCATTGTTGTGACTAAAAGGACAGAATGAGAACAACTGTAAAAAAGAAAAAGTTTATTTAGGTGCTAATGCTTTCGGAGGTCTCAGTCCATAAGAGGTTGGCTCCATTCCTTGAGGCTCAAGGTGAGGCAGGACATCATGGTGGAAGAGCGTGGTGGAGGGAAGCAGCTCACAAGGTGAGCAGAAAGGAGAGAGAGAGAGAGAAACTTCACTCCCCAGATACAAAATATATACCCCAAAGCTGTGCCCCTAGGAACACACCTCCTCTAGTCACACCCTACCTGCCTTGGGTTACCACTCAGTTTAATCCCTATGGGAGGATTAATGCACTGATTGGGTTGAGACTCTCACAACCCAATCATTTCTCCTCTGAACTTGCTTGCATTGTCTCATATGTAAGATTTTGGGGGACAAATCACATCCAAACCATAAAATCTAGCTTTGTTGGCTCATGGCAAATAGGAGATGGAGGTGGAAAATTAGAAGAATACCAGAAATTCTACAAGAGGAAGGGAATGATCAGAAACCAATTGTGGGTAGCAACATAATGACTATGCCCAAACTTTAGTCCCAGAACCTAAAAGCAGGTTATTTTACATAACAAAGAAGACTTTACTGGAGTAATTAGAATTAAGGAGATAAGGAAATTATCCTGAATTATCCAAGTCAGTCTAGGCAATTGTATACAATTATGTAACCCCTTAAAAGCTGAGAACCTTCTCATCTGTGGTTGGGGTCTTTGGAGCACACCCAGACAAATACAACATTGCTGCCTTTAAAGGTGAAGGAAGAGACAAAGAGCCAAGGGATCTTGGCAGCCTCTGGAAACTGGAAGAGACAAGAAAAGGGATTCTCTCCTCAAGCCTCCAAAAACTAATAAAGCCTTGTCAACACTCTGATAGTTTCCCAGTGAGACCTGTGTGGGACTTCTAACCTATAGAACTATAAGATGATAAATGTGTGTTGTATTAAGCTACTAAATTTCTAGTAATTTTTTGTAGCAGCAATAGCAAACTAATACTCCAACCTAGGGAAGAACTTGAAAAAAAAAATTCAAATGTTAATTGAGGTGGTGATGAATTGAAACAATAAAAGGAGATGGCAAATTGGAAGTTGGAGCAAGAATTTGGGGAAAAAACAGATGTCATTTCTCATGTAAATTCTATTCTAGAAGTTTAGGAACAATAGTGGTTGCTAGTAAGTGGTTTTTTTTTTTTTTTTTGGTCCTCTCTGGCTTCCTGATTATGATGGATTTTAGAATCTTCTATATTTCCGATACTGGCAGGATATTAAAATATGTGAGAAGGACCTGGTTCTTCAATTAGTAGAAAGAGTTATGTCTGGATACAATAAGCAAACATGTAAACCAAAGATACTAAATAATGAGCATGAGTAATGTGAAGCTTTAAAATCTCAGTGAAACCATCCTGGTCTTTCTTGTCAAGGAGAACTAAGAAGATAAAGACTAAGAACTAGATGGCTATTTAAAAACAATTATTCTCAATTTTGTTAATTATGAAATCTACCAAGTATATAGCTCTCAAGGAGAAAATAATATCCCACTTAAAGAAGGCAAATTACTTCTGCATGGATGCCAGTTATGGAAGAAGTCATTTTTTTTTCACTTGAATAGTAATTAAATGTATTAAAAATCTATTGTTTTAGATTGGATGGAAGTTTTATATAGAATGATATTACTTTTTTTTTCTAATATCCTGTCTATATATTCTTTACAAAGCTCACTGGCTATATTAGTCAGCTTTTTGTCTTTGATAAAAAATACCTGACAAGAGCAATTTAGAGGAGGAAAGATGTCAGTATCAGAGGATTTAGTTCATTTTCGGCTGCTTTGCATGGCAGACACATCATAGTGGAAGGGCATGATGGAGAAAATCCGTTCAGCTAATGGCAGCCAGGAAGCAGAGAGAGAGGAGACAGAAACAGGACATAGTCCCCAAAGACAAATCCTCATTGCCATACTTCTTGCAGCCACTCACCTGCCTGCAATCACTACCCAATGGTCAAATGGATTAATCCACTGATGAGGTTATAGCCTTTATGATATAATCATTACCTAAAAGCCCCACTTCTGAACTTTTCTGCTTTGGGGACCATGGATTCAACAAATGAGTTTTGGGGAACATTCTAGATCCAAACCACAACATTGGGCTAGCAAGAAAATGCATGAAATCAAAGGAAGAAAGAACTGTGTGCGCTGTGTGTCCCTAGGCCTGGGGGACTTCTAATTTAACTGGAGTACTAATACTTAGAGAATCTCCCATTCTCCACAGGTTTGGAGAGGGGGTCCATCATTAATATTCAGCATCTCAGATGTTAATATTTTATTCTCCTCAAAGTTAGCATAAGAACAATGGAACCTACAAATGCTCACACAGGTATGTCTCTTCCCTTCCTAAGGTAGCATGTGATTAGGGTTGTTCATGTATTTCTGCAAATGGTGAATAGAACCCTCTCTCTGTGCTAATTATCCTATATTTTAGATAAGTATATCATGAATGAAGTCAGAGAATCTTCTGGGGTACTATTCTGCTTTCTGCCTGGAGAGGAACAGGTTCATGAAGACACTTTAGAAGACACTTTTGAATTACCTGCAACCTAGCCACCCTACTGAGAGGGGTTTTGGAGCAACTGAGAATTGTGGAATCCTTACAGAAACACATTGCAGAGATAGAGGGGAAAATAGCAAACAGAGAGTTAGAACTTAAGGATTCTGGAGCTTGCCTGTTTTGGCCCTTAGCTTCTACATGTAAAAGGTGTGGAAATGAAGGATTTCATGGGCCTGGGAGCCTAAGTGAATTGCATGTCTTCAACAGTGGTTACAAATTGGAGGCTTATATTCTGTAATAAATCCAGAGTGGGTGGTTTTTTGCTCCATTATTGGAAAATATGATACTTTGGTTGATTTCCAAATACAGCATCTAAATTATATTTTGGAAAAAAAAGTTCTTGAAAAACCAACCTCATCTTTGAGCACTAGAATACCATGCAGTGTGGGACGTGTTTGTTCCTAAGGAGGAATGTGTGTCAGTTGTCACATTCAACTCGGATCCTCAGCTCTCTGAGTAGAAGGGAAGGCTGCATCAGCTACCCACACAATCTAGGCTGTTCTTCACTTTTTATCTTTTTTGACTGAGCCCTTTTAGAGTTTTTGAAAGTGAAACTTTCTGTAATACAACAATGACAACAATGTCCCTATACTTAGATGGCATCGTTTCCTCTCTGACTCACTTATTCCTTCCCTGAAAGAAATCCTGTGAAGTTGAGTCATCTGAGGATTTCTAGAAACTAAAAAGGAGTGGAAGTCTCCATTTATTCCCTCAATTGGGATTAAACCTCTCCTTCTCACATTCATAAAAGGTGATAGATATATTTTTATTAGCTAATTTTAAATTAGATTTAATTATATTGATGCATTTTCAAATTCTTTTTCTTTAATAGGAAGTATTTTTCTCCATTTCTATATCTATTCCTAGTATTGTATGCACTGCATTATAAAATGGGACTTTTAACAATGGAGCAATTAAACCAGCCTCTTATACTTGTGCAATGATGTTGATTCCCACTTTCTACTTTAATAAAAATATTTGGAAAACTTTGCCTGGAAATGATTTCTCATATATATATATATATATATATATATATATATATATATATATATATATATATATCACCTTATGCAGGCTTCCACAGTGTGACTGTTAAGACTTACCATCAAAATGTGCAGTACGTCTCAGGGATCTGGGCTAACTCTGTGACTTATTTTAACTAATATATATATATATATATATATATATATATGTGTGTGTGTGTGTGTGTGTGTGTGTGTGTGTGTGTGTAAGTAAAGCCATCTTGGGTATTTTGACCCTCGCTGCCATCTCTGTCAAATGCAACCTTATGAGAAATTCCAGATATGATACATAAGCAGATGAAACAAGCAATTTTTCCCCAGCCACTAAATTTTGGGGTAGTCTCTTATGCAGAGACAGACAATTAAAATATATAATTAATCAGGAGAAATGTCTAGGAATGCAATTGTAGTAATAGTTCAATGAGAATAATATTTCTGTAAAATACTAAGCAGAGAAAAAAAATTTTTTTAAAGTAATGCTTCCTGTAAGTTCTCACAGTAGACTTTAATGGTTTAGGGAGAGACAGATATAGCCTAAAAAAATCAATTGTTCAACTCTGTGAAATTAAGCTTTTCTTGAGTCTTCACTGAAACTATAGTCTAAAAAATCAGGAACTTTTCCAAGAGGTAAAAAGTTTTTTTATATCTTCCAAAGCTCACCTAAAGATATAAACAGATAAAGCAGCAGTTTTGAGTTGGGTGAAGTGGTACAGGCCTGTAATCCAAGCTATGTAGGAGACTGAAGCAGAAGAATTGCAAGTTTGTTTGAGGTCAGCCTAAGCAATTTAGCCACACATTTTCTCAAACAAAACACACACACACACACACACACACACACACACACACACACTCTTACACTCTTGCCCACAAAGGGGCTAAAGATGTTGCTCAGTTATAGAGTGTCCCTGGACTCATTCTAACAGTTCTGGTGGTCCATGGTTATTAATAAAGTATTTTATAAGCTAGTAGATTGTAAACTTTAGCAGACATCAGAATAACTTAGATAATTTATTAAAACACAGATACCTGGACCCCATTCACAGAGTTTCTGAATTAGCCAGTCTAGAATAGAACCCAAGAATTTGTATTTCAACAAGTATGGAGTTATTGCTCTTCCTGTAGGCCAGGGAATCACATTTTGAGAAGCATTGCTCTAAGCCATATAAGAAAATAATAAGAATTCAAAGCATCTACTAAGATTAATCTGAAGAGAGCTTAGAAAACTTTTTGAAAATCTGCTGAGAGTTCAAAGAAAGATTGTACTGAGGAGAGAGGGAACCTCGGTCAAAGGAAGGAAGGGATGTTTTTTGCTTTGATCCTTTTTTTAGAACTCTGAGGGGAAACCTGTACAGCATAATGATCTACACTGACCTGGGTTGTCTATGGAAAAGCAGAAATAGTGGTGTGACATGTTATGTGGAGAAGGAGAGACTATGGAAGTTGCCCATTGACACCTCCAAGCTAGTCCTGGTTTCCCCAAAGATGGTTGTTGGCATTCATAGGCATGGGTATTAACACCTCTCTCTAGGTGGAAAGCATAAGGTAGAAGAGAGTAAAAATGCTGCCCAGATTTCCCATACTGGACCTCAGAAATCTTATGCAGCAAGATTTATCCCCAGCTAGGGGTATAGGGCATCTTTGCAAAATCCAACAAGGACAAATACATAGTTAAGAAACACTTCTACCTATGTACCATCAGGACATTTAAATTTTGTTCTAATGCTACTTAGCTAAAGATAAGTCTGGGGAAAGGCAATAAATTGTGATGATATTATGGTTTAGATATTAGGTGTCTCCCAAAAGCTCATGTGTGAGACCATGCAAAGAAGTTTAGAGGACAAGTGATTGGGTTATGAGAGCCTTTATCCAATCAGTGAATTAATCCCCTGATGGGATTAACTGAGTAGTGAACAGAAGGTGGGTAGGTTGTGGTTGCGGGAGGTGGGTCACTAGGGGCTTACCTACCTCCCTCTCTCTCTCTCTCTCTCTCTCTCTCTCTCTCTCTCTCTCCTTTCTGCTCACCATGTGAGCTGCTTCCCTCCACCACACTCTTCTGCCATGATGTCCTGCCTCACCCCGAGCCCTGAAAAATAGAACTGGCTGTCTATGAACTGACACCTCTGAAACCATGAGCCCCCAAGTAAACTTTTCCTTCTCTAAAATTGTTCTTGTCAGGTCTTTTGGTTATAGCAGTGAAAAAGCTGTCTAAAAAAGATGATAATAATGAATAACTAACTTATTAAGCTTTCACTCTGTGCCAAATATGTTTTTTTTTTTTTTACTCATTTCTTTGTTTTGCAGTGCTAGGAATCAATTTCAGGACCTTCTATGCATGCTAGCTCAGTACTCTACCACTGAGCTACATCCCCAGTCCAGCCAGATAATTTTTAATGAATATACATGTATACACTCATTCAGTCTTTACAGTTGTCTTATAACAGGAACATGATTGTTATCTCCATTTTAAAGATGGGGAAATTAAGGTACAGAGCTATGTAATTGTCCATAGCATTAGTAAGAGGCAGGATTGAAAATCGAACCTGGAAATCTGGCTCCTGAGATAATACACTTAACCATTATATAATATAGATTTTCAAACTTCTATCTGAAACTTTTGAGTCTGCTTGTAACAAAAAATTTTCTAAGTTTACAAAGTAATGTAATACATACATATACTGTATAATACATAACACAACCAATGGGGCTAGGGCAGCACCACTTGCCACAATATACTTGCCACAAAATCTATAAATTCAGTATTTGCATTAAGTTTAATAAATAAAAACAATAAATAGCCTGATGTGAATTCACTTCAAATGAATTTGTTTCAAATCAGATTTTGCTATCAAATTAATTTTAAGTTGCTTCATAGTGCTTTGAAACAACAGAGATTTACTGGGAGTGGGGGACAAGCACATAATATTTTTTTCATGATTGCATATAATATCTAAATTTTGCTTTTTTGCTTTACCACAAACTCATAAGTTGAATAGCAATATAAGTTTTTTTCCTACCACTACATGTAGTCCACCAACCTTGGGGACTGTCATAATTTTCATTATCTCTTGATGTTTAACAAATCATCCCCAAATTTAGTGACTAAAATCAACACAACTTGTGAATTTTTGGTCTAGAATTTGAGTAGGACTTGATTTAGAGATTTGTCTGCTCTGTGCAATATTGGTCATAGACAGTTTCATTCATCTGGCAAATAGAGTAGTGCCAACATTTCTCTCCTCACATATCTGCTGCTTCAGTAGAGATGGCTAGCTGGCCAGTTCTAAGGGCTCTGCTGTGGGAATGCCCCTGAGCACATTTACTAGCATAGGGGTCTTAGGGTCCTGGGGATTCTCACATGGTAGCCAGTCTCCCCTAGAGAGAGTATTCCAAGAGATAGAGTGTAAACTACAGTGCTTCTGAGACAGCCCAAATGGCCCACATCCTATTGCTCAATGACGTCACTGAAGTCAATTCAGATTCAAGAGGGAGAGAGATTCTACTTCTCAATGGGAAGAGCAGCCAAGAATCTCTGACCATTCTAATCCAATAAATTCATTTGAAAACAGGAAGAAAAATAATTTTTTAGTGATTACTCTTCCAACCTCAGTGTTTCAATTTTTACTTTATTTTTTGCTAGTGGGGTTTAACATTTTATTAAGTGTTGATTGTTCATATGTAATGTTTGTGCACATATGTGTATTCTCTTTTTATGTTCTTTGCCCTGTATTTTACTGGGTGTTTATTTTTCCCTCAATGATCCATTTAGGTTTAATATATTTTTTATATCTTTATGGATCCTTTTTTGCTTATATGATGCATATAGACAAGGCTTAAAGTATGAAATAAATAAATGCTAAAGTGAACTTACCATTTCCAGAGAGATATCAAATTATGAAATAGATTTGATCTCATTTAATCTCCGATTCTTTGAAAAATTATCTCCAAATTGGTGATATAAACACAAATAAAAGATCTTTGAGATATACATAATATAATACCACACAAACACACATATACATGGAATTATAAGATTTTGTATGATTAAATGATTAAAGAAAGACTTTATTCATTTATTTTAAATATAATCTCCATTTCTCCCCTAGAGAGTAGTTTTTCTTTTGTCCTTAAGGTCTCGGATCCTCACGTGACCTTCAAAGGAGTTCTTGGTGCCAAATAGGCAGTTCTAAATCCTAGCTGTCTTCCCACACGGAGATTTATTCCTGGCCACCTTGTGAAAGCCTGTATCTCCTGAAGATTGTATGCTGAGCCTTTTCCACATGTTCTATTAACCCATTTATGCACACTAATTTAAAGACCACAAAGAAACACAGGAGATGACAAGAGGGTGCTATCATTTGGAGTCTACATTGAGCCAACCACTTGGACAAATGGCTTATGAAAAACAGTTTTAGGTTGTTTAACCCTCATAGAACTACCTCCCACCAGCCCCCATAGTAGAAACAAGATGATTTCTCACTCCACTGGAAACAAACAAGAAAACAAGGCTTAGACAAAGTTAAGGAAATCATACCAATCACAAGAGCGTTTCACCTCTGAATAGGAATTTATGCTCAGAATCCTTTCCACTTTCCTATAATGTGTCCCTAGTATTCTCCCCACAAAAACACCCTGGCTCTAAGTGTTCTGTATTTTAAAATGTCATTGAGATCATTATGTGGGACACTTGGAAGATTCTTGTTAGTACCACGTTAAGATATATTTCTACTCACAGGCATGTGGCAAAAATGCAGCAGCAGACACATAAAAAAATGATAGAGATTTTTAGTGGTAAGATTTCATGATTCTGTATAAATCATAAATATTGCTTAAAAAAAATCACAGAGCCCAGAATAACAAGACTTGTAATTTTCTAGTGAAAATGCCACCTGCAATCATGGAATACATTTTTTAATTGACATACAGTTACTACATAATATGTAAAATACTGACACCTAATGTTAACTTTTTGAATTATAATTTCAGAGGATTTTTCAAAATCCTATAATAACATTTAGGAAACTATCACAGAATTAAGATTAATAAAGTTATTTGATTGTACTGGGTATTAATGGAGAGGATATTCTTAAAGATTAAAGATAGACTGGTTGGCTTAGAAAGAGCTAAATATCTGAAAACATTAAGAACAACTTTTTAGATGACTTTGTATTTGTACTGTAACTTAATTCATGTATGAACAGGTAAGGAAAACCAGAAATAGATTATTTATGACTAACATTTTTCCAAAATGATTAAAATAATGGAATGACAATATATAATAAAACTAATAAACAATAGATATAAAAATCAAATAAATACAATATGGGAATAAAAAAGATTAAAGGTAAAAATGCTCATTTATCTTAAAAGATTACAATAAAATATGTATACAACTGAATCAAATATTACTGGTACTAGTGTTATTAATAACACCTGAACAAATAAAGTTTATTTCAGGGGTCAGTAAATTTTTTCTGTAAAGGAGCGGATAGTAAGTAATTTAGGCATTGTCACAATTGTACAACTCTGGCACCAGAGCAAGAAAGACCACAGACAGTACACAAATGAATGGGTATGGCTGAGTTGAAAAAAAAATGTATAAATATATATATATATACACACACACAATTTGAAGTTCATATAATTTTCTTGGGTCATGAAATATTCTTAAATTTTGTTTTCACTATTTGGAAATGTAAAAGTATTCTTAGTGTGAGGGCTAAACTAAGACAGGTGGTGGTCTGACTTTGGATATAGCTTCACTGGTCCTGTTGCAATACATTTTAGTTAAATGGTCAGCCTAGGACCAAATGAAGAAATCTTTTTCTCCCTTTGGGGTAAGGGTAGATGAGATAAAAGGAGCATTCAAAGATCAAGTAGATATTTTGGTTGATGGTGTTTCAATCTGATGGTGCTCTCTAGGCTTTTTTACTAAATGGATTAGCTGCAAGAACTAATTAGCTAACTTTTAAAAATTACACTTATCAAGTTACATAATGTTTAACTGGAAAGGACCTTAGAAAATATTTTTGAACTTTTAAATAGCATATGTTGAATATTTTATGGGATACTCAGCAGTATGAAGCTTATTTAAACATGAAACCATTCTCCAGCACATGCACTGTGCCCTTTGTTTAGAGAGCTCTTTCCTTAGTGGTTTCCATCTTCCAGGTCTCATTTAAATATCGTGCCCTCAGTAGTGCCTTCTCTGACTACCCTATCAGTAAGTTTCCCTTTGCTAACCTCTGTTTTTATATCCTGTTCTTTGTCTTCACAACCTTTTCTAAGATTTGCAATCCTCTAATGTTGGCAGTGTATTAATTTATGATTATCTCCACCTACCCCAGACTTTGAGTAACCTGCAAGTAACCTGGAATGATGGTGCCATTTGTGCATCAGTCTATTCTCTGTGCCTTGCTCAGACTGTATTTCTGGAAAAATAAATGTGTAAATCAGATGAAACCAGATCTGCTTTGATTGAGAGCAGTGATGAGAGGCCAGGCCCTTCACTTGCTCTGATTCCTGCCCTTCCCTTGGATTTTAAGGGAATCAAAGAACAATAATTATATTAAGATGAGAAAACTAAAGTCCAATAAATCAATGTTCATTATTCAGTTGCATAAACTACCCTTATAAGGCAGGCTTGCTTCTTCCTTTTATGAAGGCAGAATTTGAAAAAACTTAGTATGATTAAGATTGCATTTACTAATACAAAGGAAGATGCTTGAGAAGTTATGACAGGGAAGTAGCAAGATGATTATAAAAGACAGGAAAGGAAACCTGAGGATATCAGATATGAACAAAAGTCCTCATGAAACAATGCCAGACTGTATAAAATGCTTCTTGTTTTTTAATTTTAATTATAATTTTTAGATGTGATTGGAGTAAGAGTCATTTCAGCTTATTTTACATGTAAAGAAATGAACATGCAGCATTAGCATTTTAAGAGTTTTATATGTACATTGTGAAAGGAACATGAATTTGTGAGCAATTAAAATAAACCAAATTTTCAGTGTGCTCAAGAGAGCATAATCTTTGGGGTAGTAAATATTACATATTGGTTAAGAATGTGAGCTCAGGAGCTGACTGACAGGTTTGAATTAGTTTTACCACTTTACAGCTATTTGATCTCCGATCCATTACTAACTTCTGATTCATCTATAATATGAAGATAATATTATCTTACATATTATTGTACTTTGTAAAGTGAAGATAATATGTTTCTTCTTGAGTTGTTAAATACAATTAAATACATAGTTCTTAGAAAAAAAAACCTGGTACACATAAAGCATACAATTAATTCTAGCCACTACTGAACTATAATTTGCCGCACAAGACAATGATAACTATTAGAGAAATATTTGAGGTGTTTAACTTATGAAAACCCAATTGAAATGAATTGTAAAGGAGTAGAAGTAGTCTTTAGTTGTAAAAGAGTTTACCTTCATTCATTGAATTATAATTATTTGAAATCTTCATGTCTCAGAGTTTGGACTTCAGTTCTAACACGGTTTATTTATTTATTCATTTGATATTTTAAGTATTGTGTTAAGTTTGGGGGTAGAAAAATAATAAGCCAGGTTTCAATAGTTAGATAAGTGAATAAAAATTACCACAGAATGCAATAAAAACATTAAAAGAGATATTTCCAAGTGTGTGAATACATTGTAGAAAGTATTCAAATTGGCCTAGAAAGTCTAGTAAATTTTCCATGCAATGTGAAGTTGCTATTGATTTTTGTAAGGTAAATGAAATTAATTAGAAGGATAGATGTTGAAGAGCATTTCAAGAAAAAACAACAATGTGGAGACAGTGGAATAGAATAATAGGATAGGCATACGTACAGTGTGATAAAGGGGTGAGAGAAAGTTAATAGTCTTGGGAAGGAAGAGCCATATCTAGAAGGGCTTTGAATTTCATTCCAAGAAAAGAAGCATTTTTCTTAAGTTACAGAGTTATTGAAGGAATGTGTAAGTTAAAATATATTTACAGATCTATATTTTAGAAGTATTTTAGTTAAATGATTCTTCAAAATATACTATCCCAAAATGTAGTGGCTTCAAATAGCAACAATTTTATTACTTCTGGGATTCTGCAAACTGTTTCTTCTACTTTACATGAAGCTTCTACACTGGCAAGAAGACTCAACATGATCTCATCCATATGTTTATCAGGTGTGTTCTGACTGTTGGCTTAGAGCCAAGTTCTGACTGTTACTACAGCCTTTGTTAACTCAAATTACTTCACATGGTTGATTAGGCTTCCTTAAAATATGGTAGCCTAATTCAAAATGGAATCCAAGTGGCAAAGTAGAGCTGTATGTCTCAGGGCTCAGTCTTCAAAGTTATAGAGTGCCATTTCTACTGCCTTTTGTAAGATTGGGTAAAGGGTTAGCTTAGATTGAATATGAAACTGGATCACACTAGGGCATCCACGTCAGGATACACCATCTTGAAAATAGATATTGGAGTTGATCCTCTAGCTTCTAATACTCAGATGTTTTCAAAATGCAAACAACTTCTTATAATAACCCCCCAAATTCATTCTATTTTGGCATCAGGACAAAATATGCTTGATTGCAATAGTCATGCTATGATATGGTTGGTGTGGTAGAGTCTTCTCTCAATCTACAACATGTATGTTGAAGAGACACACACCTGACATAACATGGTGAAAGTGGGGGATAGGAAAACCACAATGGACATGCAAATTCATAAAAGGGAGATAAATAATGCAAGACACATAACAATCAATGGTCCATAAAAATTTTGAAATTCAACTGGCACATGCCACGAATTCTTTGATTAGTACTCAGTTTTACTTTCTTATTGTTATCATTCCACCTTCAGATTCTTGATTCCACTTTCCAAATCTCATTCTTTTTACATGAGAGATGGAGTAAGTTTGAAGCTGAGTAACTTTCTTAACCTACTTCCTCCATGGATAACTGTGTTACAAATTACCTGCAATCTTAATAGCTTAAAATGATAAGAATCTATTACCCTATAGTTTCTATAGCTCGGAAGTTCAGTAACAGCTTAGCTGGATTCCCTAAATCTGATTTGTCTATGAGGCTGCAATCAAAGTGTTCTCTGGGGCTACAGTGATCTCTAAACTCAGAGTTGGGGCTTCTTCCAGCTTCACAAGGGTTCTTGGCAGGACTCAGTTCTACATGAGCTGATGGACTGAGGGTCTTCATTTCTTATTGACTGTTATTTGGACATCTGTATTAGTTCCATGCCACACAGCTGTCTGCATAGTGCCGGTATCAATGTTGCACCTAACTTCCATCAAATTGAGAAAGTGCGAGAGCAAGAAAGGAATAACATAAAGGGATGAATATCAGGAAATGGGGATCATTCAGAGATTCAGAGGCATGTTAGTGGTTGCCCTGATATTTTGTACAAATTTGGGAAGCCATAGGCCTTCCTTTCATTTGACCCATATTTGTCTATTTAAGTTAAACTGATAAAATTCTTTTGAAACTGTGCAGATTGTCTATGTATCAGATGATAATTCACTCCAGTACATAAAAATGACATCCACAGAGATACCATTCCATACCATGTAGAGAGTTTACTGCTATGGAAAAACGCTGTTCAGACATTCAGAAGCAATGTTGTTCAGCTGGTCTACAAAATCTTGGCACAGAATCTTATAGCTGCATCTTTTCCTCTGCTATTGAGTCTGAGACCATGTTTAATGGAAAGATTTGATCTCTACTCTCAGGTTTTATTTTTCTTGGATAATCTTCTCCAGTGTGAATGTTTTTAATCAACAGATCATTTTGTTTTCTAACCCTAGAAGTCCTGGTTGAAAATCTTTCCTTTATGTTGTGATGGAAAATTGAACAGTAGTTCTTTATTTCATCTCCTCTATCTGATCCTAATTACATGAGAAACAAAAAGCACAAAACCAAAAAAGATGCTGTATCTGGAAATCTTAGCTAATTACACAGTTCATTAGATGTTTTGTTCTCACTTTCACATAAACTCTTGTCACTAATTAATATGGGTCAACTTTTCTCAATCTTCCAATATCAAACCTCTTGTTATATTTCCAGTTTCCATTAAGACTCTTTAAAAAACTCATGGACCCCACCTACTCTCTGGACCTAAAGCCAATAACAATTATTTTAGGCTTTAGTAGATTATTACCCTATTTTTGATACCATTTTTTTATTTCAATTATCTATAATGGTGTAATTAACTAAAAGAACTTAGTGGCTTAAAGCAGAAAAATGTTTATTATTTCTCAGAAATTTGTGAATTGAGTAGGTGATTCTACTGCTTACTCCAATATGAGCAGACGCCTGACGCAATTTAAATATACAAAAAGGTTCCAACATGTGTGGTAACTGTTGCTGACTGCTATGGTTTGCAATGTGTTTTCCAAAAGTTCGTGTGTTGGAAACTTTGTCCCCAATGCAGCAGTGTTGAGAGATGGAACATTTAAGAGGTAGGAATACCAGTAGGACCCTTTGGAGAGCCTGCGTGAATGGGTAAGTTCATTCAAACATAACTGGATTAATGAATTAACATAGGAGCATGTTTGTTATAAAAGTAAGGTCCCTTTAACATTCTTGCTCTGTCTTACAACGTGCCACTCTGTGCTATGTTATAACAAAGCAAGAAGACACTCACAAGGTACTAGGAAGATGCTGGAGTCATCTTATTAATAAATTCCTTGGAAAACCGGGAATGGAACCACCATTTGACCCAGTTGTTCCTCTCCTTGGTCTATACCCAAAGAACTTAAAAACAGCATACTACAGGGACACAGCCATATCAATGTTTATAGCAACACAATTCACAATAGCTAAACTGTGGAACCAACCTAGATGCCCTTCAGTAGATGAATGGATAAAAAATGTGACATATATACATAATGGAATATTATTCAGCAATAAAAGAGAATAAAATCATGGCATTTGCTGGTAAGTGGAGTAGGAGAAAAATGCTAAGTAAAGATAGACAATCTCAAAAAACCAAATGTCAAATGTTTTCTTGGATATAAGGAGGCTGATTCATACATAGTGGGATAGGGAGGGGGAGCATGGGAGGAATAGATGAACTCTAGATAGGGCAGAGGAGTTGGAGGAGAAGAAAGGGGGCATGGGGTTAGAAATGATGGCAGAATGAGATGGACATAATTATCCAAACATGAATGGTGTGAAGATTATTTGTATACAACCAGAGATATGAAAAATTGTGTTCAATATGTGTAATATGAATTGAAATGCATTCCATTGTCATATATAACAAATTAGAATAAAAAATTAAAAACATAAAAATAAATTTCTACTACTTCCAGTACTTCCCAGTCTCCAGAACTGTGAATCAAATACACTCTTATTTTTCACAAATTAAGTCTCAGACATTTGGTACAGCAGCAGAAAACCAGACTAAGACTCAGCTCCCACTTAGATTCTCCTCCATATAAAAATGTGCAAGAGTCTGCTTTGCACAGAGCATGGTAACTGGCTTCAAGGAAAAAAACATTGAAAGTGATAAAAATTAAAGCTGTACATTTCTTAAAAAGAAGTTTTGGTGGTTATAAATACTGTCACGTCTGCTACATTTCATTAATCAAAGCAAGTTACAGGACCAGGATCTATTCTTTGTGGAAATGAGCTGCATAAGGCCCTCAACAGTAGCAGGCATAGTTTATTGGGGGGCATCTTTGTAGATTGGCTCCTACGAAAATGTATTGGCAGTGGAGTAAAGTATGGGCTTGAAGGAGTAAGAAAGACAGTAGGAATTTATTAGCCTAAATCAGGCAAGACATGTTGATAGCTCAAACTGAGGCATTTGTAAGTGTATGGAGAGAAAGCAGACTCAGAAGACATTATGAACGTCACCAGTATATTTGGGTTTAGAGGGAGTGAAAGGCTCCTGGAATAATTTTATATACTTTTCTTGGGGTATTTATATCTACAGTGACTTCATTTAATAAATATGATGTGAAATAACATAATGTGAATGCATAAGCCAAACCAGGCTTCTCTCTCAAACTTCTGAATGCTCTCTCATGTTTAATTATCCATGGTACGCTTCTCTTTGTCCCACCAGTATCTGAAACTAAGGTGGTGGCAAGCATACTGAGCTATTATTTATTCCCTAATCTAGAACAATGTTAAATAGCTTTAATATGATTAAAGTTTGTGTCATTTGCAACAGATTATGGATCAGATTTAGCTGGGCAAATGCATGTGTATCTTTACTTAACATATACTTTGCCTAAGTCACATGAGTTGCCAACTATAATTCCATTCATGGCTCATTCTAATCTTATCTTGCAAGCTATTGAATTCACAACATACTTTATAAGTGAAGGAGTTTAAATTCCAACATTGAGATCAGAATGATGATTATCTTGCATAATATAATTAATAAATCAAGAAGTTGACATTAATACAATATACATAAATTGTTCATATTTCACCAATTATGCATTCTTTCATAATGTGTGTATATAGTCTATGCAATTTAACACATGTAGAATATCATGTAACTATCACACGAATTAAGACACAGAACTATTTCTTCACTCCCAGGGTCCCTAAAGTATCCCTTCACAGCTAACTTTCTTTCAATTCCTTGCCATTGACACTTGGCAAACATAAAAATGTTCACCATATCTAAAAATGTGTTATTTCAAGGATGGTATACAAATCAAGCCACACGATGTGTAATCTTTAGAGACAGACACTTTTCCCCTTGATAATAATTCCCTTGAGGATCATCCAAGTGTTCACAAGTGTAAAAAATTCTTCATGATATAGATATACTATAGTATATTTAATTATTCATCCACTGAAGAACACACACCTGAGTTTCTTTTAGTTTTTAAATATTATAAATAAAACCACTATGAGTATTTGTACATGATTTTATGTTAACATAGGTTTTCATTTCTCTGGCATAGTTTCCCAAATATTAAATTGTTATGTTCTAATATAAGCATATTTTTGGTTTAATAAGCAATTCCAAAACTCTTTTGCATAGTACATGACAGTGTACATTTTAACCAGAAATATCTGAGTGATCTAGTTTCTTTGCATTCTCACTAGCACTTTGGGTTAGCACTAGTTATTTATTTATTTATTTATTTTTGGTTTTAATTTTATCTATTCTTATTAGTATGTATTGATACCTCATTTTGGTTTTAATTTGTTATCCTCATGGCTAATAATGTCAAAGATGTTTCATTTACTCATTTATGATCTTTATTTTTTTTTTTTAGGTTAAATGTTTGGTTTTGCCCATTTGCTATTTAGAGTATTTGTTTTCTTAATGTTGAGTTTTGAAGATTATTTACATATTCTTGGTAAAAGTTCCTTCTCAAATATATGGTTTGAAAAATAACTTCTCTCTAGTTTCATCTCTTAAACACGACTTCCTTAGAGCAGATGTTTTTAATTTTGATAAGATTAAGATCAAATTTATTAATTTTTCTTCAGAGAGATTGTTTTTTTTTGTATCAAGTCTAAATATATTTTGCCTAGCCTTAAGTCCCAAAGGTTTTTTTTTTTAAAGAGAGAGAGAGAGAGAGAGAGAGGAGAGAATTTTTTTAATATTTATTTTTTAGTATTCGGCGGACACAACATCTTTGTATGTGGTGCTGAGGATCCAACCAAGCCGCCAGCATGCCAGGCGATTGCGCTACTGCTTGAGCCACATCTCCAGCCCAAGTCCCAAAGATTTATCCCTATGTATTTCCATAATAATTTATCATTTTACACTTTATATTTATTTCTGTGGTTTTTATTTTGCTCACCTTTGTGTAAGGTGTGAGGTTTACATAAAAATTCGTTCTTTTGTGAATGGGTGTCCTGTTGTCCCTATGCCATTTCTTAAAATGGTTGCACTTTGCTATTTAATTGCTTTTCCACTTTTGACAAAAATCTGTAGGACACTTTAGTGGTGTGAATCTGCAGTTTGATTGTTTATATGTTCTATTAATTTATTTTCCTATCCCTATGCCATATGTACCATTGGTCTTTATTACCATGCCTATACAGGAAACCTTAATGTTCAGAAGAGTGATTTTTACATTGTTCCTGTTTATGCAATCTAGAATACTTTTTGCTTTTGTGAATACCTTGCCATTTCATGTAATTTTAGAATAATCTCATTCATGTCTACAAAAACCAAACTTCAGTTTTGAGAAGAATTGTCCTATTCAGATCAGTTTAGGGAGAACTGTCAGGTTTATTTTATTATGTTGAGTCTTCCAATCCATGAACACAAAATGTCTGTCCATTTATTTATATCTTCTTTGATTTCTTTCATTACCATTTGATAGTTTTCTGTATAAAGTTCCTGTGCATGTTTCATACCATCTTTAACTCAATATTTCATTTTCTTTGAATAACTTGTACAAGGTATGATGTTTTAAATTTTGGTTTCCACCAAATTTTTATTGCTTTGGTGTCTACAAATTTTCATTGTTAGATGAGAAATGCAATTGATTTTTGAGTGCTCATTTTTTATAATTTAAAATAATCTAGTTTACATTAATAAATGATATTTATTCTTTCTTTTCTGATATTAGTAATTTAAGCTTTATCTCTTTTTTCTTGGTTTATCTAGATAAAGACTAGTCAATTTTATTAATACCCAAAGAATCAATAATTAGTTTAATAGATTCACACTGTAGTTTTTGTATTCTTTGTTTCCATTCTAGTCTTTAGTATTTATTTGCTCTTTTTTTTTTATATAATCTTACTCTTTTCTAGTAATTTAAGACAGAACATTATGTTATTAATTAAACTTCTTTTTTCTTTCTGAAAAATTGGCTGTTTCAGCTATAAATTTCCCTCTATTTTCTGTATCTCTTAACATTGATGTGTTATATTTTGTTTTTGTTCATTTCAAGTATCACCTAATTTGCTTTTTTATTTTACTTTTTGACTCACTGGTTATTGAGGTGAATTTTTACAATTTTCTTCTAATTGGTTTTTAATAAAATCCCATGTTATTGGAAATGTATTTTGCATGATTTCAACTCCTCGGTTTATTGAAGCTTGTATCATGGAATCACTTGGTTTATCCTCAAGAAGGTTTATTGGCACTTAGGAGGAAATTTTATTGGACACCCTGTGGGGTGGAGTATTCCCTAGGTAACTATGAAGACCATTTTGTCTATAGTGTCATATAGCATTATATTTATGTGTTGATCTACCATGTGTTGAAACTCTGATACTAAAATCTCCAAAAAAATGTTATTGAAATTCATATTTATCCCATCAATTCTATTTGTGCTCCATGTATTATGTGGCTTTGCTGTTATGTGCACCCTTGCCTACAAGTCTTATGTCTTCTGAATTAGCCCATTAATCATTACCAAATAAATTTCTTGATTCTAGTAGCAACTTTGTCTTAATATATATTTTGTTTGACATTAGGATATTCATTATAGATTTATTTTGGTTACTGCTTGCAATGTATATTTTTCTTCATTCATTTAGAGTCAACCTCATTGTGTCTTTGGATACAAAATGTGTTGTATCTAGACAACATAGAAGTGATCATCTTTTTAGATCTTTCCTGCCAGTATTTGCCTATTTATAGGAGTGTTTAGTCTATTTGTATCTAATGTAAACTGATAATAAGGTAGGACTTAAAATCTGCCATTTTTACTCATTTTCTTTGTCTCATGTCTTCTTATTTGTTTTCTATATATCTTATATTCTTTCTTTCCATATTAATGTGTTCTTTAATATTATACATTTACATCATACAACAACATATTATATAAAATGTATATGCATTTAATATGTGGTAATTATATAAGTTATTAATTATTATTAATTCCCTTGCTGTTTCTTTTACTACTTTATAAATAGTTTCTTTGTGATTATACTAAGAAAATACAGATAATATTTTAGAGGTAGCAATTTGGCTCAGAAACAGAGTGCTAGCCTAGCTTATGGAAGACCCTGGGTTCAAGCCCAGTACCACCACCAACAACAACAATGATAGCATCTTAACAATCTAGGTTGGATAAACATAGCATAATTTTAATAGTACATGAAAGAACTGTTTCACTATAGTGCCATTCTCTCCTCCCTTCTTTTCCTATTATTTTCATTCAACTCATACCTTCACACATTATAAATCTATCAACATAATTTTGTAACTACTACTTTATAGGATTGTCTTTTAACTATGATATGAATTAATTCATTTAGGAGGTGCCAATAAAAATAAAGTCACATTCATATATTTTGGTATGTACCAGCTTTTTTGTTCCAAATGACTTGTCTTCTATTCATGAAATCATTCTTTAGAATGCATATAGTCTGCAAATCCACAGTGTAATTTGAATTGGATACCACTGTCCTACATTTTTTTCATTCTAATGCAGTACTTGAGACAGTCTTAAGGATTATTTTTATTTTAAGAAACAAAGTAGATGAAGTAGAATTAGATGTTCAAAATCCTCAAGAGAAGCAATTTGTCTCCTTTATAATTGTTCAGCCAGTAAAAATATTATGTTACACAACTTGGGCATTCAATACATAGTGAATTTTTTGATAAATAGCTATTATATACAGGATTCTATAATAGAAAAATTTTAAGTAAAATGAACTGAGAGAGAAGGGGCAAGAGAGGGCATTGGAGCTGGGGGTATATGATTAAAGCACAATATGTTCATGTATGGAAATGTCACAGTGAAACACATTAATTTGTGTAACTTCTATGCATTAATAATTATAATAAAAATGAATTAATTTTTTGTTCTGACAAGTATTTCAAAAAGAAAGTATCTCTATACCTTCTCTCTCCTATTAATCCATTATTCCCCTTTCTTTTTTCCTTTTTTTGTTTTTTTTTCCTCTTTTATTTTTCCCTTGTTAAAAAAATGCAGAAAATGATTTTAAAATGTTTTGTAAGGTTTAAGTAACATAAGTAACTAAATGTAAGTTGAATGAATAGAGGACAATGCAAATAATTTTTCTTTATCATATAATCTCAGTGTACCTAAAAGTTTTTTTAATTTGTTTTAATTAGTTACACATGACAGTATAATGATCCTGACATATCATACATTTGAATCAGATGGGGTATAATTTCTCATTTTTTCTGAGTGTATAGGTTGCAGAATCACGGTAAAAATGTTTTGAGTATTGTTATGGGTCTGGAATTAATGACCTGATTATTCTGTTTCCTTTAAAAGACTTTGTTATGGTTTGGATGTGAGGACTCCTATGGTAATGCAGGAATGTTCAGAGCTAAAGTGATCACAGATCTTGAGAGCTGCAACCTAATCAGTTCATCCCTGGGTGGTTACTGTAGGCAGGTGAGGCATAGCTGGAGGAGGTGTGTCACTGTGGTATGGTCTGGAAGGATTGTTCTTTCTGCAGGCACCGCCCCCATCTGTCTCCTTCCTGGCTATCATGAACTGAGCATGATGTTGCACATTATCAAATAATATCTCTTCTTTGTCTTAAATATTAAAGTGAATAGAAAATTTATTATTTCACAAGATGACCCTCAATTTTTCACAAATAGCATAAGAATGGTGATACCCTTATATTTCACAATACTGTTATGAGGATTATATATAGTATTTTATGTAAAGCATGTAGTAGGCTGTTTTGAGTTGGTTAATTCCCAACAAAGGCTATTTCTAACTATAGTTTTATGTCTGAGGAAAATCAAATGAGTAAATCAACTTAAATAGCAATTTTGAATGTTTTATTATTTAGTATTTGGAAACATAAAAGATGATATAATTATCTGGCTCTATTGGATTCCACCAAACATCCATTTAAAATATTAATATCCACTTAAGAATTAAATCAGTAAAATGGGATTTTCTTTTTTTCCTTTGTTCCATTGCTTGTTGGTCTTTGAAAAACAGATGGTATACTGGTATACGTTGGAAGTTGAAAACATAAAGTCAAAAATTCATTTATATATCTGACTATTAATACATCTAAAGTATGGAACATCATAACTTAGTGTCACAGTATACTCTATACTATCAGATGCTTACTCTGTGGTTACATGACTGAATAGGAGCTGTGCCTCACTACCTGTTCCCAATATGGCTAGAGAGCACCTTACCACATATATCTAGCCTAGAAGAACAGCAAAATTCAGAATTTGAAGATATGGTTTCCACTGAGTGCTTATCATTTTCACACCATGGTGAAGTAAAACTAACATAAATCAAGCCATTATAAATCATGGATTATCTATATTTCTCTCTCATCCACAGCTTCAGTTTCTGCTATTTCAGTTAACCATGGTCAAACCCAGTTCAAAAATATTAAATGAAAAATTCCAGAAATAAAGAATTTATAGTTTTTTAAACTTTTATTAAGTATATTGGTATAATTGTTCTATTTTATTATTAGGTATTATTGTTAATCTCTTACTGTGCCTATTTATAAATTAATCGTTTTAATAGTTACATAAGCATAGATTAAAAAACAGCATACATTAGTATTGCCCATTGTTTACGGCATTCACTGAGTTTCTTGAATAAAGGGAGACTTACAATATTAAGCTAGCTATTAGAGTTGTGGCAATGTGACTTGACAAAATTGAAAAAAGTATAGTTGCTTTTCTATTTCTGAACTTCTTGAAGCGCAGTTGCAGTCATCAATTTAATTGAAAATAAAAGGATAACCCTCATGGTGAATAAGAAACCCAAAATACTTGAATCTGATGCCTTATCCTTATTTTAACATATGAAGACCTGGCTTAAGATTTAGACAGGCTATATCAATTATTAATTGGCATATCTTAAGGTTTTATGCATATCATACTGACCAGTAATTAAATTGAATATGTGTATGTGTCCCCCAACAATGCTCTTTGTACACTCTATGTTCCACATAGCTACACTTGTCTCTTCAATTACCTTTTGCTTCAACATAGAATGTGTTGTGCTTGAGGACTTGAGGCAAAGAATTGGCCCATGCATGGAAGAGCAGGTTTCTATTTATACAACACCATTCTTCCTCAACTCACTCAAGCCTGGATTGCAGTATGTTGTCTAGCTTCTCCAGAAATCTTCCTTTTTCATTTGCAATAATAAAAATTCAATTTTTTGGTCCACATGTTTAAAATGTTTTGAAGCTGCCATTCACTAACAGCCTTAGTTTAGTTACACACAAACTGTTTGACACCAGAACTTCTTAAGCTGCCGCTTTCTCCCTAATTATGAGCCATACATTATTGTCTATATCATCTGTCGAATAAACAGCTTTTGTGCCTGCCAAAAGAATATCTGGAGGTGTTCTTATTTACATTGTAGGTTGAAAACACAAATAAAAACACAAACATGCCTTACTGCATGTTATAATTAATAAAACCACCATGATCAAAACATTATCTGATTTTCCCTACTTAACAGAATCTCTTGAGTTGATATTTGAAAAAAAAAAAAAGTCTTACACTTCTATTGAAGAGAGAATAAAACATTCAATATCAGTTTTACAAAAATTTCAGATTTACTGTACGTGAAAGAATAGAGCTGTATTATGACATTTTAAAATTGCAGGATTTTGTTATGTTAAATTGAGATATAGAGGGCATATCTGCTACCATAAGAGCCTATCCAAAACACATATGGTAGTCATATTCAACAGAACAGAAGAAATATTAGCCTAAGCATTAATTATCCTCCTGACAAACATTGTTAGTTTGAAATCCATTGTTTTGTCTTCATTCTTTTCAGTGAATGAATTTCTGAAGCCTATTTTAATTCATATCTTAGGTGACATATTACATACTGATAGTCACACACTGATAGTGGACACATGTTAATTTTTCCTGTTAAGCATAATTAATAATTTTGTTCTTTTTTAGATATTAGGAAGAAATATACTTTTGTAGTTTAAGACAGCTTATTTAATTATTAAATATTCATCAATTGTCAGCTTTTAAATATAATAATTCTTGTTATTTATTTACTACTTTCAATGTGTTCCATTTAAATTTTTTTTATAGAAATAATTTGTGTAAATAGTTAACAACTACATATGACTGCTAATAATAATAATTGTGCCAGGTATTTTTAAATAATTTCAAATAGTAACTCAGTCTGTAAGATGGGCTTATGAGATAGCACTATTATTATCTAGCTTTGTAAACAGGGGGATAAATGCACTGTGCATTTAAGGTACAAAAGCATAACTCAGGTGGTGAAAACCATATCTGAACATTGTATTTTGTTCCAAAAGTCTGTGAAATTAGCTCCTGGAGGGTATTTCTTTGCACAGTTCATCTCTTATGGCACAGATAAGGGCCCTTTGACTCATCCACACCTACCTTAATTCCTGCTAATAGGGAAGAGGCAACTTCTTTAAAGTTTATTCTCTACTTCTACTTATATTTAGTGCATATTTTAAAAAATGAATTTGATAGCTATTTGTTTTCATATATGCTATATTGCTGTTTTTCTGACCATGGCAACAAAGACTTAGGTATTCTACATATTCCTTTCCCACATTATACATGAGTGCACACACCCATACATGGATTTTCTCATTCTCCAAATATAGTGATATCATGACAATATTACATCAAAATCTATTATTTGCATGTATGTGACTACATAAATATTACAACTGTGTACATATGAAAGCATTGGTACATATGTTAAAATACATTGAAAACAGTATTTTTAATATCAAATATGGCATATTTTGTATGCTACATGATTAACTCTGATGTTTCTTTTACTTTACAATCTTATTTTTATAATAAATAATTGTCCTCTTTTACATTTGCTCAATATTACTTTCTCAATATTTATTTACATCCTTACATTAATTCTGGCTGAACCTAAAATTCTTGTCTGAATTAAATTTATCAGGTCTGGAGCTCTGCTCAGTTTGTATGTGTGATTGGGTAGAGGCTGGATAAGAGAGTGTAGAGATATAGGCAGAGAGTCTTCTTCCTCTTCCTATTCCTCCTCCTCCTCCTCCTCCTCCTCTTCTTCTTCTTCTTCTTTATCTTCTTCTTCTCTTCCTTTTGGGAGAGAGTGTAGAGATATAGGCAGAGAGACTTCCTCCTCCTCCCCCTCCTCCTCCTCCTCCTCCTCCTCCTCCTCCTCTTCTTCTTCTTCTCCTCCTCCTCCTCCTCCTCCTCCTCCTCCTCCTTTTGGGAGCATAAAATTTCAGTGTTTTTCCCTCTTTGTCCACATGATTAAATGGTTCAGGGAATTTATTTTATTTTTCCAGTATTTGGGATTAAGCCCAGGGACACTCTATCACTGAGTTATATTCCCAGCAGTTCTTATTTTTTTTATTTTGAAACACAGGCTTGCTAAATTGCCCAAACTAACCTTTAACATTAGGTCCTCCTACCTCAGCTTCCAGAATCACTGGGATTACAAGCGTGCACCACAACACCTGTCTCATGGGTCAGTTTTTAAGTACCTTTCTGAGAAGAAATGGGAGAGAACTATTTGAAGATACATCTTATATGAAAATAACTTTTGTCTACCTTCATATTAACTGATAGTTTGACTTGTAATAGAATTCTAAATTGAAAATCTTATTCCATCTGTTGGCCTTTTGTATTTATCCCAATTATCTATTTTTTTTTAGGTAGATTTGAGACAGTTTAACGATTTTGTCTCAAATTTTCTTGGAAATTTTTGTTTTGAATCACATTTTTAACTTTTAAAATCTCTGTTTTATTTTCTATGTTCTTTAAAACTCCTAGTTTTCTTCCATGTTTTTCTCTGAATATATTAATTTTAGATGTTTTCCCTCTGCTTTTTCTTCTTTGTTTTTATTGTATTGTTTTCTGTTTGTTCTTTTGTACTTTGCCCTGCATTTGAAGTATTATCTTTTGTGTCCATTCTTTTTTTTTTTTTTTTTTTTTTGGTACCTGGAATTGAACCCAAGGGTGCTTAACCACTGCACCACATCCCCAACCCTTATTTTGAGACAGGGTCTCACTGAGTTGCTGAGAGCCTTGCTAAATTGGTGAGACTGGCTTTGAATTTGTGATACTCCTCCCTCAATCTCCTGAGTGGCTGGGATTACAGGCATGTGCCACTGCACCTGGCTCCATTCATTTAAAACTGGAATTTTTAAAAACTCACACATAAACATTTTGTGAAAGGGCAGTACTTTTTGATTGGTGATCACCACAGTACCACAATAAGCTCCATGTAAGAATCTCTCATCAATTGGACATGGCTGAAGGGTGAGGTGGAGGGAAGTGGCTCAAGATATCACACCAGAGAAATACATAATCATCTTCTGGAGTGGGCTGGAGGGGAAGTGGGCAAGAGCCTGTCCAGTTTTATGAGTAAGTTCTTGAGATCCAACTGGGAAAGGGAGTTGGGACTTTCACCAATTAGAATGGAAAATTTTGTTGAATCACACCAGTTTTCAGAACAATGTCTCAAATGTTTTATCTGTCACATTGGCTATACCAGTTTATTCTCTGGAGAGTTAACTCCTGTTGTTTTGGGTGTGAAGAAAATGCAGTGTTCTGGTTGTGCTGTCTGGAGAAGGAGATCTGGCTCTATGTGTTCATTGTACAGATGTTCAACCACCTGTCTACCTTCCCAGCTCATCCTGGCCTTAAAAGATAACTGGTACCACAAGTATCCTGATATTTTGATTTTTTTTCTTTACTTGAATCAGATTACTACACTTGCTTATCTGTTCCCTTCCCACAGAAATTATATTTCAGCTTTATCTACCATGCTAAACAATTTCTCTCTACTTCTAGTTTTGAGTTCACACTATCATGTTCCTTATCATTTGGGAAGAGGGACTTTTGTATGTTAATGCTATTTGTTTCTGTCAGCTTTGTCATTGCTGTGACCAAAATACCTGACAACAACATATTTACGGAGGAAAAGTTTATTCTGGGGCTCAGGGTTTCATGGGTGTCATTCCATAAATGGCCCACTCCATTCCTCAGGGTCAAGGTTAGGCAGAACATCATGGCTGAAGGGTGTGGTGGAGGGAAGTGGCTCAAGACATCATACCGGGAAGCAGAGAGAGTGCTCTTCTCAACAATGACAAGACACACACATACCCAACGAAATGCCCCCAATGACCTACCTCCTCTAGCCACAACCCTATCAGCCTATGGTTACCACCCAGTTAATCCTTAACAGCAGATTAATTCACTGATTAGGTTAAGGCTCTTAACCCAATAATTTCACCTTTAAAGCTTCTTCCATTGTCTCACACATGAGCTTTTTAGCAGCACCTAATATTCAAACCGTGACACTAGTTTTATCTACTCACTCCCTTTTCTTGGGATAGTTAGATTACTAATATTACCTGGAAATACAGATTATTATAGAGAAAAAATTTCCCCACATAAAATAATTGCAAGTTACACAATTTTGCCAGGAAAAGGATTTTAAAACATTTATTTTTCTTGTTGCCTTATTTCATTTAAAATATTTTTGGGGGGTCATGAGTACTGTATACATTTATATTAATGAATTTGAGACTTTTGATGAATGTGTAATCACACAAATACTGCATGTTAAACGGGACAGAGTGCCTGAATAGATCACAGTGAACCTGTCAGCTTTGGTTGGACTGAAAACCATTCAAAAGAAACGTTCCTTTATTTTTAAATTGCTTTCCTTCAATCCCCTAAGTATTGTTGAGACAAAGAAACATGGAAAAATATAACACATATAGCTACAAGAAATATATGTAACAAGTTTGTTATGAAATAAGTTAATATGGCCACCAGCATAACCAAGTAACAGTTATAAAATAGCAATATTATTTAGCATTCAGCGAAAAATGTGACATTTGGAGTCAGTTACCAGTTTCAAGCAGTCTGGTTTTGTTGTTGCCACCTAAAAAAAGACTGTCTGTGATTCTCTCTTTCTGTTCTTTTTTTCCCTCTTAATTGCCATTTTTTCCCAGACCAGCTGTAGCATCTATGTCCTGACTTAGATCCAACTGCTTACTTTAACCCATAGAAAATGTCTCCCATACACTGTGACTATCACTGCGATGTCTCCATTCTTGACAAGTTTGCTGTTTTAACACAATAGAACGAAGGAGAGCTGCATGAAGTGAAGCTCCCACGTACTGAGAAAGAGAAAAGTTAAGACCTCTCTTGAGTAAATATTGGCACAAAATGCAATTCTTTTCACCTAAAATAATATTGTAAGTATATGAGATTAAAATTTCCCTGAGGCCAAGCAATCGAATATTAGCTTGTTTGCCTTTTCTGAGAAGAAGTGAATCAAAATGTTTTTATTAGATTGATGACCATGAAGCCTTCTCATATTTGATCTCAGGTGAGGCACTGAAAGACAAGGAAACTGAAATGTGATAGTAAATTTGAATAATCAGTGTGTTTGGATGGCCTTGAATCTAAAAATTTTTAAATTATCTCCAAACTGGATAGCAATGAAACTGAGTTTGTACATTTGGTGGAAAACTGGTAGCTTTTTATGTTAGGTATTCTATGTAGCATATATTCCTCCCATAATCTGGTGCGGGGGGCGGCGGGGGGGGGGGAGCTCAAGTCTGAACCAGATTCAATTATAAAGGATTTTCTATGAGCTACTTTTTGAGGCAAGGCCACACTGGGTGCCTCAAAGTAAATATGTACAGCAAATATGACTTGTTAGAGCCATACATTTCTTGTTAATGACCTCTGGTGTGGGGCGGATTATGTGTGCAGCACAGTGGTAAATTTTGAGAGCAGTTCAAGAAAACCAGTACATTTACCATATCATTGAGCAGAGTACATTACGGATAGGACAAACACATGTACATGTACATAAATACAGTGTAGGACGTAATGCTCCTTTCAAAATTGTAGTGAATTCCAATAATTTTATGTCGCCTTGTCATTCATTTTAAATATACGTTGGACTCATGCCAGCAGCAGGGCTCAGTCATGCTTGACCCACTTTCCTCTTCTGTATCTCATTTCAGTTCTTCAGTGTGGGTGATCCAGATACCCGCTTAATTCAACTTCCTGTTAGAGAATACCCTGCTGTGGGACAGCTAGATGCAAGTTACTCAGCTCTGCTGGCCACACTCCCTGCACGGGCTGTGTGAACATGCCCTTCCGACTTCCTCTTAATTGCTATGTGACCTCTTGGAACTCTTTTCCACTTGCTTTAAATTCACCAATTAAAACTCACAGTGGGGGCTGGGGATGTGGCTCAAGCGGTAGTGCGCTCGCCTGGCATGCGTGGGGCCAGGGTTCGATCCTCGGCACCACATACAAAAAAATAAAAGATGTTGTGTCCGCTGAAAACTAAAAAATAAATATTAAAAAATTCTCTCTCTCTCTCTCTCTCTTTAAAAAAATAATAAATAAAAAATAATAAATAAATAAATAAATAAATAAAACAAACTCACGGTTTGTTTGAATAAAGCTCGAATCCCAATAAGAACTTAGCTCATGGAGCCTCCTTCTCTATCCACTCGCCCTCCAATGTGTGTGGCCTCTAGGCATGCTGTGTCCTCACTCAAAGACCTGTAAGTAACAAACTATTTACATCTTGTTTTCCTTCTAAATATTGGTGGGTGCTCTCCATCTTACATACCCAAGTTAAAAAAAAAATAAATAAAACAAATGATCAACGTAGGAAAATTACAGATAAAAAATTTTGACAGCTGGGCACAGTGGTGCATACCTGTAATCCCAGTGGCTCAGGAGGTTGAGGCAGGAGGATTGCAAGTTCATAGCCAGCCTCAGCAAACTAGCAAGGCCCTGAGCAATTTAGTGAAGCCCTGCCTCAAAATAAATATATTAAAAAGGGCTGGGGATGAGGTAGAGTGGTGAAGCACCCCTGGGTTCAATCCCCAGTAACACCCCCAACCTGCTGACATATGGAGACAGAAGGAATTATTTCCATCATGAAAATATATGGTGGGAAAGAGGATGTGTGTGATATTATTGAAGTCATATATGTGAATACAGGTGCAATTGATTCTTATCTAAGTCATCACTGTTTATAGGTTTTTCTTAATTTTCAATGGTTAACAAAAGTAAAATCTTAAATATCATCACCAAGTTTGCAAAATTTTCCAGATTTTATTATCTTTTCTTCCTTCCATTCTTCCTTCCCTTCTTCATGTCTTCCTTTCCTCCCTCTTTCTCCTTCCCTCTTTCCTTCCTTTCTTCCCTCCTTCCCACTTTCCTTTTCTCCCTCCCTTCTTCCCTTCTTCCTTTTCTCACTTCTTTATTTTCTTCTTTTTTAGTAAGAAGGCTAGTGACATCCCAAAATATCCAAGTCTCATCCAAATTTATGGATATTTATGTGAGACACTGATCATTTTAGCTCAAGATAGATAATCCTGGATCATGTAATTAGGTGCTTCTACAGTGTGGATCTTATGCCTCCCAAAGTTCTATGTGTTAAAGGCTTTATCTCTTCAGAAGTGGGACTGGGAGATGGTGAAACCTTTGAGAGCTGCATTCTAGTAGAAATTAGTTCTTTGAGGGTGCGCCCCCAAAGGGATTGGAAGATGCCCCCAGCACATCTTCCCTGTTCTCTCTTTTGACTTCCTGGTAATGAAGTAGGTGGTTTTGCTTCACCATGTGACCCTGTTGCCATGACACAGGCCCAAAGCAGTGGGGGCCAACTGACCATGGACTGGAACCTCCAAAACTGAGATCCCAAATAAACCTTTTCTCTTTGTAAGTTGATTGTCTCAGGTATTTATTATAGTGATGGAAATTTGGTTAATACAATAATTCCCATCGAAATCACAAAGATTCATAAAAACAGGAGGAGGAAGAAGAATCAATTTAGAGGGCAATATGACTATGAACAATGGTCAGAGATGGGTAACAATTCTGCTTTGAAGAATCAGGAAGACCATGAGCCAATTCTAGTGGGCAGCCTCTAGAATTCGGAAAAGTTAATGAAGTGTATTTTTTCCCTAGAGCCTCCAGAAGGGAAGATACCTTGCCTACACATTGTTTTAGCCAATGAAGACCCGTGTTATAGTTCTAACTTATGAAACAGTAAGGTAATAAATGTATGCTGTTTTAAACCACTGTCTGTGGCAATTTGTTACTGTAGCCATAAGTAACTAATGAAACGCCTTAGTTTATTCTTTGATATTTTTACCAAAAAATTTTGAAACCAATTCTGAACTTCCTATCTCTTCATTCCTATGCACTTGATGTTAAAGACAGAGATCTAGAAATAATGAATAGCTTCTCTTTCCCACAATTCTATTATTGCAGTTAATGATTTGAATAAAATTGCCATTCTTGTTGTCTTTATATAGTTGGTCTTAGAATCAAGATCTAAATCAAGCCCACACATTACAATTTTTAAATTGTGTTTCTTCAGTCTCAAACTCAGGATAGTTCTCCTTTTGTGCCATTTTAGTTATGTCACTGGCTTGTTGACTAAACCAAACCAGCTGACATGTTGAATGCTCTGCATTTTCTTTTTTGTAGTATCATTTAACTTGTTCCTCTCTACTTCATTGGATCCTGGATCTGAGCCCCTAGTAGAATAAGTGGAATTTAAATATGCTTCTATATTCTATATTATATCCTAGAAAGTTATATATTTATGTGTGTATAAAAGTATTAAATATTAAGCATTGATTGCATATATTAAGCATTGATTGCATATATGATTAGTCCTTACATAATATTATACAAAAATCAGTATATATGAATAACAAAGTAGTTTTACCTACTGTATCAATATTGATCAAAATAGTTTTTAGAATAATCATTATCATCAGAGATAAACAACTTCAAAATCCATCAAGAGAACTTTAAAATCTTAAATGCTTGTGTACTAAGTACATAAGTATGTGTGTGTGTGTGTGTGTGTGTGTGTGTGTGTGTGTGTGTTATGCCTATTATACATATTATATATTGAATTCTAATACTCATGGGGCTAAGGCAGGAGGAATAAAAAGTTTGAGGCCAGTCTCATTCCCACAATTCTATTATTACAGTTAATGATTTGAATAAAATTGCCATTCTTGTTAAAGTCCTGCAACTTAGCAGGACCAACCCAGACCAAAAATAAAATGAAAGGGGCTGAAATGCAGTTCAGTGGAAGAACACTTACCTAGTGTGTGTGACTCCCTAAAATCAAATCCCTCTACCACAAATAAAAATCTCACAAACAAAGGAACAGAAAATAGTAGGAAGATAAAACATGGGAAAATGCTTATACATGGACGAGAATAGAATGCAGGGAGTAGTAATAGATTCTAGAGCTATATCTCATGTTGCAGATTTTAATTTGAAACCATCAGAATATTTTACCTAATGTTGAAATATTTTTTAAATAAAAAGGAGACCATTAAAGTTTATGAAGAAAAATGCAAATTCTAAATTTTGCATCTGATGAGTGGCTGTAAGTTTATAGGATAAGAACAGTGTTTTTCCTACTCTATCATTCAGCAATCAGGACAGAATGATTCACCTCTGGTCATTACAATGTGCCTAGGAATTTCTTTCCACCTGCATCCAATTCTGAAGTTGGTATCCTCTGGGTGTCCTCTAATTTAATTCACTTCTAATGCTATCAACCTGGAGACAGTATCAGACTCCACAGGTTGAGGCCTCAGTCCTAAAAGGTTGCCTCTCACTTCTGATGCCAAAAAAAAAAAAAAAAAAAAATGCCGTAGGTTGTTTTACCTGTGCTCTGACCAAGGAGCTGCACGTAAGTTCAATTAACTACTACAATGTCTCATAGAACTCAGGGAAACAGTCATGCTGCTGGTTCATTATAATGAACATATTACTCATTATAACTTTGAGACTAATAATTCTAAAATTGCATATGTGAGAATGGTAACATCTATAATGAAGCCAGTAATTAAACTAATATAATAATTAGAACTAACCTTTTCAATATAACAAAAATATAAAATCAAATGTTAATTTTTAAAATTTTGTTATCCTAAATGAAATTTAAAATGTTACTATGGCATAAAAATCTAACTTCTTTTTAAAAAATATGTATTTTCTACTAACTAAAAAAATCTTGAAAACAATGATCAGGCCAATTACATTAAGCACTCTTACTGTTAAGATTTTGGTTTCTACATACCATTTTATTTTGAAAGGAACTGGATAATATTAGAGAAATATGTGATATCAAGTCTATGCTAAAAATATTCACAAGGAAAGCCTTCTACCTTTCCATTTCATGAGCAACAAAGTTATCAAAAATAGCTGGGGTTGTGTTAAAAAAGATTCAAGAGTCACTCTAAAAAGTAAAAAAAAAAAAAAAAAAAAATTCGAAAATTGGAGAATTAAAACAATTATTGCAATGAAAGAAAAACTTCAGAAATATTTAAAACCACAATTTTATAATGATTCATTTAATATCTTGTTCTCTGAAAATACATCTTACCTAGATTAAAATGTATGTTATTAGTGTGCAGAGGGTATATCATGCACACCATGCAGATAATATGCCCCATATAGTATCAAATCCATATTTAGGGTATACTAATACAGAGAATCCCAGGTGGGTTTTATTGATGTGATTCTTCTCAGGGTGTTTTCATGTTTCTTTCTGAACATTGTTCAAATCCCTTACTTAAAAAAAATCATTGCTTTAACAAATTTGCTTATGGAACAAATATATAATTTGAACATAAACCTAGAGAGTAAGTTGAAAGATATTCAGCAGAAACTAGCTTAGTAAAAAGAGCTTAATAGAAAAAGTTTATTTAAATTGTAATTAAGTTAATGACATATTGACTATATAGTTTGTATTTGAGTCAGTTTTTTTAAATAAATTAAAGCATTATAAAAAAGTATAACAATGTTTCACAAATGGAACTATATGTTATAATAGCCCCCAAGGTCATCACAATAAAATAATTTATATTTTTATAAATTTTCTTAAGTTATTATGATACTAAAATTCATTTTTTTACTTATTCTACTTAAGAAAATTTTTAGTAGAAAACATTTTATGTTTTTAGTCTTATAATGTTTCTTGACAGTTTGGCAAGTTGTAGGGGATTAGACACCAGAAAAAAGTAGTAAGCTTTTTAAAATAAAATGGGCCAGGTGTGGTGGCATATGCCTATAATTCCAGCAACTCTGGAGGCTGAGGTAGGAGGATGACAAGTTCAAATCCAGTCTCAGCAACTTAGGAAGACTCTAAACAACTTAGCAAGATTGTGTCTCAAAAATAAAAAATAAATAGGGCTGGGGATGTGGCTCAGTGGTTAAGTACCTGGTACAAAAATTTTTTAAAAATATGAATAAATAAATCATTGAAATTAAATGGCAAGAAATTAAAGTTATCAGAACCCCAATGTGAAATGAAATCAGGAGGCAGGGAAGTAGTCACCATTCAAAGCCAACTTTCATCTGAAGAGTTTCTATCAAATCCAAAAAACACCGAGCTTCTTTGGTGTTCATCAAATGGTCTATGAAAAAACCTGTGATTGTCCAAGATGAAAAAGTTGGTAGAAAACCCTTGCATAATATTGGCAACCAAAGGAATATGGAATAGTTCAGCCAGAGTAGTACCTCCTGACAATTTGTCACTACATACTGACTTTTACATGGATTCATGTATTAAGCTTCATGGAGTTCATATAGTCTTAAAAAACCCCAAAAATCACTTTAAAATTTTCTTGTCAGTAATCCTCAGCAACTGGCAGAAGCAAACATAAGTAATCTTGGGAAAAACAAATTTTAAGTCAATCCTCAAAGAATTCAAAGGGGTCAATACAAATAAAGAGCTCAAAGTCAACAATCACAAAATATGGAGGAAAAGGTGGCATTAGATGTGAAAACTAATAGCAACTGAACTGTATATTCATTATATATTAGGTAACAAGTATAAAGCATTTTATTATTATTAGAAATTGAAGAGGAAAATGCTCCCTTATCTTGGATCTCCAAGACATAGAGCTTGACACTGGAATTTGGATATCTGGAAAACTGGAAAGGAGAGAGTGAAGAATAGTGAAGGGAAAGTTCAGAGCAAGGTAGAGTCTCAGGTATAATTCTAGTCTTGGCTTAATCCACAAGTGGAAGGAGGTTTTTGAAGCAAATACAGCAGTGTGAAGATCTGCACCACTCACCGATGCAAAAGGGTAAGTTTTTTCCATTTTTACTTTTTTCCCAATCAATGATTCTACGCATCCTGATCCAATGGGAGAAGGGAGGCAGCTGGAGGCGGTTGGCAGCCACCGCACACAGCAGCTGGTGAAGGGCATCTAGATGTGCACCCAAGGCCCACTACAAATGTTTAAAAACAGAAGCAGGTTCAAAAGATTGAGAATGCCCAACTAATTTGAAAAAGAGTACAATTAAAATTCTAGAAACTTAAAAATATGTTTTAAAATTTTTAATCAAGAATGCAGGAGAGAAATCAATTTAAATAAATAGAAAATATGAGATTAAAGACCTGAATGGGAGTAAAAAAATGTCTAATATACATCTTATTGAAGTTTCAATATGAAATAATAGAGAATAGGACATAGAAGAAATGATAGCTTTGAATTTCCTGTAACTTAAAAAGAGAACTAATTCTGAGATTTTGGAAGTATAGCAAATTAAAAAAAAAAAGAAAAGAAGAATAGAGTAAAAAACTTCCTAGACAATCATAATAAAACTACAGAGCAATAGATTAAGGAGTGGCTGAATAGTTAACAGCAGTAATCCCAGCTAAAGTAGAGTGAGTCAATATTTTCTATTTCCTGACAGAAAAAAAACTGTCAACATAGAATTCTGCAAGTGAAACCATATTTAAGAATGAGAAAAATATTGAAGTATTTTTCCCAAAGACTAATAGAATTTACTAATGAATAATTCTCATTAAAATAAATTCTAAATAAATTTCTTCCATATATGGATGAAAGGGGACTAGTGAGCAAAGTGTTCAATGTGTGTATATAGATGTGTGGGAGTGGGAAGCTGGACCAGAAATGCTATACTGTTAAAGCACTCAATTCTCAACAGATTAAGGGAAAGATAACAAAAAGGCTACTTTAAACTTTGTCATCCATGCATGTTAAAATAGCCAAAGTTTAATAACATAACAAAGAACAAGTACTTATACATAGTAGAATATCAGATTGAGCACATGCACACATGCACACCTCAAACCACCAGAAGAAAAATAGAATAACAGAATTGAAAAGGGAATGAAACTGTGCTGATTCACAGATAATGAATATTGCCGATAAAATGAATCAATAGCTAAATGATTAAAGAATTGTACCTCTGATAAAAAAATGAGTACAAATGTATCAAATGTGTGTATATAGTGCCAACTATCAGTTAAACATTACATTTATAAAAGATATGTGAATAATAATGCACTTATAAATAGGAGTATGTTGAACTATAAATGTGAAGTTCCTTAATGGAGAAAATAAAACTTTTTGAAAAACATTAAAGAAGTCATAAATAAATGGAGATAAATGTTATGTTCTTGGGTAGAAAGGTTCAACATTGAAATAAGTCAATTCTTATGAAACTGAATTAAGATTTAATTGCAATTCAATTGCAATCCCAGCAGGAGTTTTTATGGAGCACAATAAATGTATTCTAAATTTAATTAGATATATTCTAAATTTATAACTAAAAATAAAGGGGCCCAGGATAACCAAGGCAATCTTTACAAGAAGAAACTGAGACATTTAATTGAGCAGATGCCAGACCATACTAAGTTATAGTAATTAAGGCAGTATGGAATTGATGAAATACCAAGCAAATTGGCCAATCAGAAAGTACAGATACCTCTGAAATACACACACACACACACACACACACACACACACACACACACACGTCAGAAAACTGACATGAAAAAAAAATGAACTACAGATCATACGAATAATCTCGATTGGGGAAATAAAATAGAATTATCATATCCCACCATTTATGAAAAATATTTTAGTTGTATTCAGATGTAAAGGTTATTTAGGTGGTTTATGAATCGTCTCTAAAATATTTGTGAAACCTGGAATATTAGAATAGAATACTATTCAGCAATGAAGGTGACAACTAATGGATGAATCACTCCACCAAAAAGCAGTAAACCTACAATGTTGAGCAAAAACAGAATATATAAAATGTGATCACATTTATTTTTTTATTTTATATTTTTTAAAGATAGAGAGAGAAGAGAGAGAGAGAGACAGAGAATTTTTTAATATTTATTTTTCAGTTTTCGATGGACACAACATCTTTATTTTATTTTTATGTGGTGCTGAGGATAGAACCCAACGCCTCACACATGCCAGGCGAGCGTGTTACCACTTAAACCACATCCCCACCCAGCCCCGTGATTACATTTATAATCAAGCAAAGTTAGTGAATATATTTTTATGCATATATATATATATATATATATATATATATATATATATATGAAATTTTTAAAAACATGAAAATGATACACATAAAATATAATCCAGTGGTTATCTCTGGTTCTTGAGATGGAGGTGAATGTGAGCTAGAAGGAAAGGATTTCTAATGCTCTATTTACTAATGGAACAATGGTGATTATTAATTCTTTGGCTGCTTTGTATGTATAACTTGTTATAATTTTAATGTGATTAGTATGAAATATCATATACTCTTAAAAGCACTTTGTCACTCAGCCATCTAATTAATACCATCAGTTTTATAACTCAGCGTCATCAATTCATCATTCCTAGAAATTATAATTTGCAGTCACATATTTGGGTGTTTCCATGTTTAATATCTGTTTCTCCTACTAATCTGTGTGTTCCTTGAGAACGGGCACCTGCTCTGTTTTGTTCATCCTGGGGAGGTTCACAAACAGTTCCTCCTATATGGGGCCACTCATACTTGAGTTTTAAGGATTAGGGAACTCTTCCATCTCTGAAGATGAATTTCACCCTGTGAAGAAGTGGGAAATTTACCACAGGCAATTATGTAATCATTCACTTAAGTGATATAGTATACATAATGTATCACAACAAGGTGCATGACAAGATGTTGATAAATATGAGTAGTTGTCAGTGTTGGTAGTTGTTGATGTTGGAGTTTTATGTCTTATTTAACTCTACCCTCCAAAATAGTTGTCTAAATCAGTTTATTTTATTCAAATTTATTTAATTAAGAGGAATCATAATATGTGGGCCTTTTACTGCTGGTTATGTACACTTATGTTTGATCAATTCATAAATACTATTGTGGCTTCAATAAGGGAAAACTAGGGAAGTCTAACAGAGGTGAGTGTAACTTTAGTTTTCACAGTAGATAAGAAAGGTCCAAAAATTTGGGATAAAGAGGTTGAAAGATGAATTACTCATTTCCTAATTCCCCTCAATAGCAAATATTCACTACTTCAGAGACAGTAGTATCTAATGTCAGGGGACTTTCCTATTGAAAGAAACTAGAAATAATGATAATATAAATAAAAGACCATCCTTGAAAAGTACCAACTAAGATCAAGTGTGGGTAGGGAAATCAATTGAATTATTTATAATAAGCATTTCTTTTTGGGGGGGTGGGGGTGGGGGTACCAGGTATTGAACTCAGGGGCACTCAACAACTGAGTTATATTTCCAACCCTTTTATATTTTATTTAGAGACAGGGTCTCACTGAGTTGCTTAGGCCTTGCTGTTGCTGAGGCTGGCTTTGAACTTATGATCCTCCTGTCTCAGCCTCCAGAGTTACTGGGATTAGAAGTATGTGCCACCATGTCCAGCTACCAGCATTTCTTGAATGAGATAAAATAAAGTAATAAAATTAGAGCACAGCCAAATAACTTATGAATCTTTTGTAACATACACTATTTTCTAAATAAAATCCAAGATACTATATATTCATTGTGAGAGATCATAAAAGCAGGGCTAATGGTGATTTCAAGAAGCTATTTTTTGAAAATAAAAAGATATGTCCTATTTCAGAGATGTTCAACATAACAAAAATGTCTTAGAATCAATAAAGTATGATGTACACATTATAAATGTGGGCCTCTGATATTGAATATATTTCTTACTATAGATTGTGACTGAAAATAATTGAAAGCTATTGCCCAATAGAATGTACTTGTTTTGCCTGGAACTGGATGTAACATTGCAAAATCATATATATATATGACAGTTCAATCTCAGGTCTTAAAATATACTCTTTGATAAATTAAAACTAATACATTTCCAATACTGACATAAGAATTCCATAAGAATTATGCAGTTGTCAAATTATAAATTAAACAGAAAACATTTCAATAACCATGAAATGTGATAGCTAATTAAGACTGTGTTCCTAATGGTTGATACACATAGTCTTTGATTCCCCAAATTCCAAGAAACTAGACAACCATGTGGATTTCACAAGGACACAGATGTTTTGAAAAATGACATCTTTTTTTAATATAAAGCATGTGATTTATTGCCATCTACATGAAATCAATTTTGATCTATTCCTTCCATGGGGGTTGGAGGGAAAAGGAGGGGGCAGGGGATTAGCTAAGATGGTGGAATGTGATAGACATCCTTATCCAAAGTATATGTATGAAGACACGAATTGGGTGTCAAAATATTTTATATACAAACACACATATGAAAAATTGTGGTATATGTGTGTAATAAGAATTGTAATGCATTCTGCTGTCATTTATTTTTTTAAAGAATCAATAAAAGAAATCAATTTTGAAATATTTTTAATAATTAAAATTTATTTTTAAAAATTAAAAATTGAATAGTAGTAAAATAAGGCATCTTTCAGTAAATTTGTGTAAGTTAATAAGAAGAACATTGCTACTTTTTTGTTTCTACAGAATCAAGTACAGAAGAAAGCAAATTGATAAATTTATAAACATCATGAAAAGAATTGTAGAGAGGAACTGGAGCCACTCGAATCCCATTTGGTTCTCGCTTGTCACACTGGAGGAAAAATAAAATAATATAAAGTCACAAAAATTTTAGTACATACTGAAAATGTCCATTCAAGATAAACTTCCATAAAGCATTCATGCTGGCTTCCTTGAAACTTAATGCATAAGCAATTTTTCACTTTCAGTAAAACATGGTGTTTCTGTAATTTGAAACTTTCTTCTTCATAATGAAAATAACAATGGGTTGGGCCTGAGGTTCAATCAATAATTATCTTCTCTCACCATCCAATAGATCATATATTCATTTTTTTCTGTGGGGAAATCCTGGACAGAGTAGAATCCTTGGACAAATTTAAATGAATGATATTCTTACTGGGAGTGTTAGCAAATTTTCCTTAAATTTAATTATCTAATCCCTGATGTTACAGATAAGAAGTTGGCTATATGCAGGAATGCTGTATGACTAGAAAATTTGGCCTGACCCTGAAGATCACTATAGCCTACTTCAAGAAACAACATTGTAAGTCAAGGAGATAATATATAGTCTATGTCCTATTCAATTCCCATCATTTGTTGTTATTTTTCTTCAGGAAACTAAAGTCCACATAGGCCCAGGGGTTAAAAAACTATATATTCCTTGCAATGTTACTACTCTTGAGAATTGTCTCCAAATCTTTTTGACAAGGGTAAAAATAACTGAGTTTATTAGGCTACTAAATAAGACCAATTTATTTCTTATCCTTCACTAACTACTTTTGTTTCATAGATTAAATAAAGGTATACTGGAGTTTTCTTGAGTTAAATCTAGTGAATTAATAAAAAAACATATACTAATGCATCATAATGAAATAATTTCTTTTTGCATTATAATTTAAAAAATGAGTAAATTATATAACACCATTTCTCACAACAAATATTTGTGATATTTTCTCTTTTATCAGAAATGACAGATACATCTCTGTGCCCTACAATTAGCAGTGCGCTGAAAGCTTATTTGGCACAAAATTTATCCTAATGGATTGATGTGAAATGACATGCAAGTATGAATAACCAACAAATCCAAAATTTACCCCCAATTGCAACACATACAAATAATCTGGTAGCAATGGAAAAAATATACTTACAACAACTCCTCTTTTTTCTAGTTCTTCAAAAACATTTTTCTTGGGAATAGAAAATGTTAGTGTCAATTGGCAGCCCCGATCCTCTATATTGGATGGAGTAATTATATTCACAATTGGTTTCTTGGTTCCTCCTATATCTTTGTTAAAGTAAAGCTTGATCATGTATTCCAGATAACCAGTTAGCAAAATGGATTTTTTCCTCAGAGCTTTTATAGTCGCTTGCCTAAAGATCTGCCAAATGAGAAACAATCAGGTTAGCAGTGTTTTATTGATCTTCAAAGAAGCCAAAATTAAGTGTAAATCATGCATAAAAAAGGAGATGCCGACTTTTGGCCTATCCAACAAACACTCAGTTTTAGCTAATCTTTTTTTTTTTTTTTTTTTGTAAAAACATGTCCTTTTCTAAGTGTTTTTCCATTAAATATAAAGGCAAATTTCCATGAGAGGAAAACTGCAAATATCATTTAAACAATACTTGTGAAAGAAGAAAAATTGCGTTAATAGCATATGACTTCAGAGTTATTTTATATTAATTTAATCACCAAGTAAAGCATAACTTAATGCATTCAAATATTTTGAAATTTAAACTTTTCTCTCAAAACCAGTTAATAAAATCATAATCAAAAAGACTTTTTCTAGGGCTGGGACTGTGGCTCATTGGTGGAGTGCTTACCTAGCATGCATGAGGCACTGGGTTCGATCCTCAGCACCACATAAAAACAAAATAGTAAAATAAACATATTGTGCCCACCTATTAAAAAAAGACCTTTTTTTATTCTTATATATGGTTTGGTTAGAAAAAAGTGCAATATGAGATAAATATATGTGTTTATGTGAAGGCAGTGTTACCAATATTATCTGTCATTTTTAACTGATTTGTTAGAAAACAAATAGTTAAATAAGGAAGCTACATTTTCTTGGACCGAGAAGCAAACAATGTCACATAATACACTTATTATTACTGAAGCATTAGGATAGTTTGTTTGTTTCTTTATTTCTTTTATTTTATAATTTTTTTTTCTTTGATAAACTCAAGAAGCACTGTTGTGAAAAAAGTACCATTTGCTGCCGGAGATGTCATACATTAAGATGAGTGACAAGGACCCACAATACCCAATGTTGGAACATTAGGGTAAGAATAGACATGCTTTTTTGGCTTATCTCTGAAGGTTAAATAAAGTTTAAAAATATATCCTATGCACAAGAATTGAATAGACTTCAAACAGCATGATGTGCTGGAATGACACTTAATGTCCCTTTTCTGCACTATGAGCAAAACTATTAAGGATATAGATAGGGTCATGTGGTGATATTTAGAGTTCCTCAAGTCTACAAATACAGGTTTTTTTTTTTTGTATTTATATGTGACATGTGTGGATTGGCATTCTAATAGGGCTCAGTTGAAGGTATAGATTTTCAGGAACTACACTGTTGGAGCTTATGAATTTGGCTGAAGGAGAAGATGAGAATTGTATTAAAAGGTAACGGTTTCTTAAAAAAGTGGGGGTGGGGCATAAAAGACAAAATGATACCATGACTCTCCAAACACACCTTAGGGACCATGTTTATAGGCCTGCAAAGGTAATCAGCTACCATTGGAGGCTGATACTTTTATTTTCAGAAGGACAATTAAGATCTGGATGCAAGCAAACTGCTTCAAGACTTAGGTGCCCCAGATTGCATGGAATTTGAAGGTGGTATTTCATCATTTCCTTATGTAAAGCAAAATGTAGGTAGACTCCAAGCAATGAAATCTCAAGGGAACTCAATAAGTTTTGGATTCACATAGTTCCAGAGAACAGGAGCAGAGCCTCACAAGGCAGGGCCCACAGTAAGTCTTGCTGGATAAGTTTGGAATAAAAAAAATATATGAGATAGATAAAAAGACTCTTAGGAGATCAACAATATGCTAAGATGTTTTAATTAATAAATAATTCTAAAAATATTTTTGGTTCTACTACAGGCCCCATAAAACACAGATGGGTGTAATGAGTGAAGTGCAGTTGTCCCTTGGAATCTACAGGGGATTGCTTCCAGGATCACCCTGCATAACAAAATTCACAATACTCAAGTCTGTTGAATAAAAATGGTGTAGTATGTGCATATCACCTATGTTCTTCCTCCCATATAATTTAAATGATTTCCAGATTACCTTCAGTACTCAGTATAATGTAACTGCTGTGTAACTAGTTGTGATACTGCATTACTTGGGGACTTATGACAAGAAAATAGGAGTCTGTACTTATGCAAAAATTTTTTCATGACTATTTTCAGTCCAAGTGTGAACTCCATAGATGTAGAGTCTGTGGATATGGAGGGTTGTCTGTATACTTACAATGATAATTTGTATTCAAAGGTTTGTAAAATTTGGGTACTATTTACTTACATTTATAAAATTTTAAAGTGAGTTAGGAGATTTTGCTCTTCTAGATTACTCTTGGTAACTAGAAATCACTTTTTAAATGGCAAATAGTCTTGATTTTAACATACTGTAGAATGTATGAATGTAGAATGTTAAAATGTTAAAGAGTTGCTACTCTTTAATAAGAATATAACCTTTAATTTAATATTGTCTACATTACAACCACAACAAGAGCAAATTGTGTTTTGAAGCACTTTAAAATTTTTCTCACAGAATATAAAAGTCTATTCTGAGTCCTCACATAAAAATACTATAGAGGCTAATAGAAGTTAACAGGGAAATAAAACAAATAATCTCTTTTCTTTTTGTTTCTTGTTATTTTATGTTTTCAGTATTCAAAAAAAATTTTTTTAGAAAAAAATTAATGTAGCTTAAAATGTTCAGCTTATGAGAATTCTTGGCAGAGTTTTAACTACTTGGGCTATTTTGTTCTTACTGAGTAAAATAAACAGAAATCTGGAAAAGATAGATAAGATTGACTAAAAATTGTACACATAGTATGATGTTTTTAGTTGTGATACTTTTCTCTTACATTCTTAAAATTAGGTCCCTAATGTAGTGTGAAGAAACACAGTGAGTTTCTTTCTTTTTTTTTTTCGGGGGGGGGGATTCTGATCTTCTGTGCATATTAATTGTTTTAATTTTGTATTTTAAAACAATTTCCTTTATTATAAGTTTATATATTAACAGATCTAAAATTGTTGCTATATATAAATATGAAACTTCAAAATATAATATATATAAATTTCAAATAAGTAATTGGAAGAGTGAGAGAACTTCTGAAGTAATCAACTCTAAACATCCTCAGAAAAATGAGGCAAATAAATTCAAGAGCACTAGTTTCGTGTTTAAGGTCACATTTAGTGACCACTATTCAATAGAGTACTCACTTGGGTTTTAGCTTCAAGTTACTTCCTTTCATCCACAATATTTTTTAAATACTGTATAAGTCATTTAAAAGCCTAGATATAAAAGAAAAGACAGTTTGAAACTGACAATAAGGTATGTTTAATGGAATTAATCATCGTGCACACATGATTGCACTCATTATTAGTCTCTTACAAATTCATTGCTTTGAAAATCAGAGGTCATGGCTATGTAATATTGATTCTTGAGTACAGAATCTTTCTGTACAGTTGAAATTTGAGTATGTATAGTATTTTCTGAAAGGAAGGTGGAAACAAAGGAGAAAGTTGAAGTCATGCATATATTTCACTTACTTCAACTTCAACCATTTATCTCCTACAATGCATTAACTTTTTAAAAGACAGGTAAATACCACTATGGTTAATTCATTAATACTGACTCACAGGGCAATCTCAGACATGTGTAGAAAGCCACAATGTGGAACATTTATTACTTTGTAATTTAAACATTTTACAATTTATAATGGGGAGGATTTTGAACAATCCTTTCACAAACATAAAGCTTGACTAACTAAAGATAATTATGGTCAGAACATAGTCTTACAAGTGAATGACCTTGATAGGAGGCTCTAGAGAATTAATAATTAAGTGATGACAAGTTCCATGGATGTCTATATTCCCCTTTTAATGGCTTTTAGGGTCCTTTGGTTAGGTTTAAGTTTATATATTAAAGGGAAAAAATCAGTCTTCAGAGTCTTAGAATAAAATTTTGTCTAGGTTCCATTAATGCAGTTTGGTAGGAAACTAGTGGTAGAGAAAAACAAGAATCGTCTCTTTTTCCATAGAAGAAAGAGTGACTATTGGAGGAAAGACCAGCTTACTGCACAGGCCATACCAAAAAGACAGTGTATAAAAGAAAATTTCTAGTTGTCTGAAAAATTATTTGTAAAGATAAAGAAAATCAGATAAAATCATATTATTTTCTAGTGTTTCTATGATATGTCTTGGTGTCTTTCAGATTGTAACTCATCTTCCTGATACAAACTTGCAGAGTAAACTGAAATTTCACCTTGTTTTAAAATGTTATTTCTTTGAGAAACAATTTTTTTCCTAAATAGATATTATAAAGCAACTCAAATATTATGAATTACTAAGATATTTACTTAAAAAATATAAAAGTGTCACTGTCTGAAAAATCTTGTCACTGGGTGTGTATGCCAATTTAAAACAACAACAACAAAAAAAATCTGCCCCAAAGTGAAAACAGCTCATGCCCCATCAAGTGGTCAACTTGAGTAGGTGCTTTCTAAGTTATGATGAAATGATTATAAGGCAATTGTCATTGCATAGTGGTGAACTTGAATAAAAACAAAGGAACTTGACATTGCCATCCAGTGGTCATAATGAGAAACTGCCATGAGTATTCATGAAATTTGACAATTTAGGGAATAGAAGGGATTTGGAAGTCTTTATTCAGTCACTCATTTGATTCTGGTATTCTCCACAATTTGATGTCCCAAAATATCATGAGCTTGATGATTTTAAGAGGCACCGAAGAAAAAATAAAAGCCTTATTTGAATAGCTATATATATAAAACCTCTATTAGAATAGGTATGTACATTTACATAAAATATATTTTACCCAAATATTTGTATATATAATATATAATTTAATTAATATGTGTATTAAAATTGTTAATTCATATAGCATAAAATTATTAACAATCTATAGTTACTCAAATAAATTGAATCTGTTCCTAAATAATATCAAAAAAATCAGTTTGGTTTATATATATGTATATTTTTTCTATTTTCATGTGTGTGTATATATGAATATATATATAAAACCTAACTCATTATGTAAATATTAATTCATGGTGAAACTAATTTTAAATAAAATATTAATTTAAAGGACCATATTAAGTCACAATAGTAGAGATTATATAATGGCATAGAAGGTTCAGGAAAGCAAGAACTCTGTCTAATGAGGAAATCATACAGAATTTTTGATTTACTCTAATATTATTATTTTACAAAAGAGAACAAAAATTTATTTATTTTTTAATTTGATGCATTATAATAATTTATATATAATAGAATTCATTTTTCTAATTATTAATAACTCCCCTCACCTAAAGGTAAGTCATTTATAGCTTTGTCACTGGGCACTTTGTCAGTTCACTGGCTCACAGAAGTAGAAGAAACAGAATCCCCAGAAATCATAATCGTGCCTGGCACATAAATATTTTCTCAATGAATACATGTTACTTGAGTGAATTACTGAAGAATTAAACATGGACACTAAATTATTTATACATAGAGAGAAGGTCAAATAACTTATTCAAATTCACACAGATTTTAAGTGGAACCAAAATATATGTCTCCCCAGCTGAATTCCATTTAGTGTTTACTACATTCCAACAATGTGCCAAGCACTGAGTCTGGGGCAGAAAATGTAAATGACAGGTGACAATCACCATATAGTCACCTTTCCAATAGGAAGATGCTGCCTTTTGTCCTTCCATTATGTACAGTGTACATTTATAATCTTGCTTATTATCAGAAAAAGTACTACAACCTGTGACAACCAGGTAAGGAGAAAAAGTAAAGACAGGAAAGGCTGACATGCAGATCTCTTACCTCCAAACTAGCATGCAATGAACAGACCAACAAAATGGGAGGATTGGAAATACGGAATCCACTGACCCCAGGGATTAACTGCAGTTCTGAAAAGTTAATATCATGTCTTTATTAAAGAATATGCTTTCAAGAGGGTCAACAAGACAAAAAAGAACAGTAAAATATTAGGACTTAAATATTTTTATTACACAGAGGGAATGCCTAAGATATTTAAGAGAAACTTAATGGAGTGAAAATATTGGCATATTTTCTTTTCATTGTCAATTCCCATCTCTCCTGTTCCTACCTTCTCAGCAAACTACCAATCAATACAGTCCTTATATACAAAATGAATGTGGTGTATTAATCTGAGCGCAGTGGCACATGCCTGTAATTCCACTTAGTCAGAGGAGGCTGAAGCAGAAGCACACCAAGTTCAAGGGCAGCCTGGGCAACAGGGCAAGATCCCACCTCAAAAGCAAACAAACAAAGCAAATAAACAACAAAAATAACCTCTTCTGGGAAGTTTTTACTGACTCTGTCCTCTGCCTGTCTTCCAACTTCCAAGCCAATATTGCTGTTTACCCCATGCTTTGATTTTCTATCATGGAGCAATGTCTTTCTTCCCCTTCCCCCTCCCCTCCTCCTCCTTTTGTTCAGTACTCGGGATTGAAACCAGGGGCATTCTACCTCTGAGCCATATCTTGGTCCTTTTTATTTTTATATTTCTGGAGCAGGCTCTTGCTAAGTTTGCTCTGACTGGCATTGAAGTTGAGGTCCTCCTGCTTCAGCCTCCTAAGTAGCTAGGATTACAGGTGTGATTGAAAAAGAATATCAAGATATGAATGCTATGTAATTATAATGTCACCCAAAGGCAGAAAAATGAATAAAATAAATTGCAAAGGTTACTTTGAACTCCAGGATTATTAGGTCAAGTAGCTTACTTAGGAAAAAGAGGAGAGCTAAAGGGAAAAAAATTTGCCTAAGTATGAAATATTGGAAATATTAATTGATAACAGATATTATTCCAGTTATAATAAGTACAATAAATTGTAGCAAGCTAAATCCAACAGGGTAAGATGGCTAGGAAGAAATTAAACTAAAACTAAGCTTGACCAAGAAAATATTAAAAAAATAAAAGGTCTTTAAAAATTCTTCTAATCTGGGGCAAGTTTAACTGTGACCCCTAGGTCAAATCCAATCTACCACCTATTTTTTAAAATACAGTTTTATTAGAACATTGGCATTACTATGGTTTGATTCTGTAATGTACCCCAAAGGCTCTTGTATTTCAGACTCAGGATTCAGTTGATGATGCTTTTGGGAAGAGTAGGGCTGAGTTGGAAGAGGTGGGTCACCAGGGATATTTCTTTGAAGTTTATTTTGTCCCTAACCTCTGACACACTGTCTTTCTCTGCTTCTAGATCACCACGGGTGAGCAGCTTTGCTCTACCTGCTATTTGACCATCATATCCTGCCTCACCACGGGCCCCAAATTCATGCAACCAGCTAACCATGGACCAAAAGCTCTGAAACACTGAGTCAAAATAAATCTTTTCTCCTTTAACTTGCTCTTCTCAGTTATTTTGTCACAAGGATGGAGAGTTGATGAATATAATCAAAATCATTTATCTGTGCATATCTATGGTTGCTTTAGCTCCACAATGCAGAGCTGAATATTTTCTCAGAGACAAATATATCACAAAAAACTTAAATTTTTCCCTATCATATCTTTTGTGATAGAAAGTGTTTCTTCTTACTTAATCAAATTTCTTTATTTACTGATAAGAAAACCCATCTCAAAGAATTAAAGAATTTAAGTAACAGTCATAACAGAGCTAATCATTCAACAACCACGTTAAAAAAAATAAAAATCTTTCATGATTTGATTAAAGTTGTCCTCTGGGATCCTTTGTATCCTAATTGTTGCAAATTCAAATATATACATAGGTTTGGAAGCACTCTGAAATACTTAGTTTACAATGAATTCTCAAAGCACTTACAATGCTTTCTGTATTCTATATGATTAAAAATAGGGTCACTTAGGAAACAAAATAGGGCACTCTTTGAGACAAATATACAGCACAGTTTTATTTTTATTCACTGGGGTTAACATCACTCTTTGGTACATGGCAAAAACCATAAAAAAAAAATTTGGAAAAACAGGGTAAAAAATGATCATATTTAAAAGTACTGCTATATGCTACTTGGTTTACAGTTTTGAATTTGACTTACCCTTAAACAAGACCCTGAAATAGATATTATTCATATTAGGTATGTGGAACAAAACAGCAAGGACACAAGATGAATACTGTGATTTGCAGCATCACAAAACTATTACACAGTAAAGACCCAAGACCCTCTGGGTCTGACCTTGAGTACCCAATTCCCTCTTGTTCCCACTGCCTGATGTTTTGGGCACTCCATATTGAGAGGATCTGATCAAGCCACATGGGCCGTTAAGTTAAATTTCATTTCCTTTTATCTCTCTACAAATGAATAGGCTCAAAATTATGCTAAAATCTATAAACACTCTTACAGACTGAAAATGTCATTTCTTATTTTAAAAAATCTCAGTGACATTTTCAAAGTGCAGTTTCCATGGGGCATGTATATTATATATGATATACACATAGATGAAAATTAAAATGAAGTTAAAATAAAGTGACTTATGAAATAAAATTGAATATACTTACTGTTATCCATTTTAAATCTGGTGCTGAGTTCATGGCCAAACCATCCCACTAACCTAAAATATAAGGTACCCATTAGATGTTTTGGTCTACACAAATGGCTATTAATTTAGGAATCAGCCAGCATATTAAAATCACTTATGTTTTAAGTTATGAAATATTTAAACAGATAAAAGGTAAATGATAGAAGAAGGCAAGGTTGTCAAAAGTAAGGACAAAACAATTTAATTTTTTTACGGCAAATCATCTATTTAATGTAGTTTTCTTACTTAAAATAAATTAAAATGACTTGAAATGTTAAGTAGTATGTTAATTTCAAAATAAAGTTAAAATCACAATAAGGTAAAACATTAATATAATATTTTCACAATCTGTAAAGAGAAATGGTAGCTCCAAAGCACTATTTACTCATTGGTATTCTAAAACGGAAGTTCTAAAGAAATTGGTTACTTTCATATTGTTAATAAAAATGTTAAGGCCAGGCCTGGTAGTGCATGCCTATAAGCCCAGAGGCTCCTGAGGCTGAGATAGGAGGATTGTGAATTCAAAGCCAGCCTCAATAATGGCAACGTGCGAAGCAATTCAGTGAGTCCTTGTCTCTAAGTAAAATACAAAATAGGGCTGGGGATGTGGCTCAGTGGTTGAGTGCCCCTGAGTTCAATTCCTGGTTCCAAAAAAGAGGTTAATTAGCCAAACACAAAATACACAATATGTAGGAACATCAATACTTTGGTATTGCTAGATGGTAGATAAAGAACAATTCATAACACTACATCTCAGAACAATTTCAGGAAATTGAAATAAATCAGTGAAAAAATTGAAAAATTTATTAAACAAGAAAAACTGAAACCAAATAATGAGTAAATTAAGAAAAGTCAAAACTGATTGTTCCAAATAACAAATAACAATTATGTTGATACATAGATCAAACTTCAGTTGTGGTGGGGGAGAGATGTCAGTTAATCAAGATAATACAAGAAATTGTAAGCATGAAGTATAAACATTTTATGGAGGGAAAAATCACAAAATAGGGAAGAGATGAATATCATAAAAATTATATTAATTTTAAAAAACTAAATAAAATTAGTACTTTAAAAATATGATACTAAATATTCAACTTAATTCTAAAATGAGAGAAAATCAAAATCAACAGATTGTAATAGAAGCAGCAGAGAAAAATCACAAACATCTAAAACTCCTAAAATTAGGTGGTCTCACAGAGAAATTCTACCTATACTTTTCAGTTAATCCCAATGCTTTTAAAAAAATATTTTTATTAGTTTTTGATGGACCTTTATTTATTTGCTCATATGTAGTGCTGAGAATCAAACCCAGTGCCTCATACATGCTAGGCAAGTGCTCTACCACTGAGCTACAACCTCAGCCCAATTCCAATGTTTTTAAAATTATTTCAGTGCACAGACAACAAAATACAAATCAAAACAGTGCTATAGAAAAAATTAGCATATTTGTGATACTTATATTAATGTTAATATTAAACCTTTTTAGAATTGCACATATTTAAAAATATAAGCTAATCTTGAGAATATTAATATAAAATCTTACATAAAATATTAGCAATCAGATTTTAACAACACATTAAAATAATTATACATTATGAACAGTGGAGTTCATATCAGGTATACAAGAGTAGCTCTATACTAGCAAATTTATTATTATGCAATTTATTATATGTGTTAGAGAAAAATCATAGGGTTATCTCCACAGACCCTATAAAGACATTTACACCCTTTCAGAACAATTTTTAATTAAAAAATTAAAGAATAAAATAATGGAAACTACCTATCTCAAACCTTAAAGTCAAACTTAGCCACGAAATACCAAAGGCACTTTTGTTAATAAGAAGAATTTACATACAGATGCAAAAAATAAAAAGAGGAAGCAAATTATTACCATTTTCAAACTATGTAATTTTGTGCCTGCCATGAACAAAAGGATAATTTAATGTTACATTTTGGTATAAAATAAATATGAAAAATTGAATTTAAAGTCACTACCAAGAAATGTTTAAGACTTACATCTTAAACAAACAAAATCTTGAGTAACATTCAACATTAAGAAAAAAAGTTAATTATCTTTAAATTAATGTATACCTTTAATATAATCCAAGTAAAAATGAAAGTAGATTTTTGTTTATTGTTTTTTACTTATAGAGAAATGGATTCTAATATTATATGGAAAAAAACAAAACAAAAGTTACAATAAGAATTCCATAAAACCATAAGAACAATGGAGGGATATATTTCTACAAGGTGCTAGTATATAGTAAAAATTCTAATTCTAAACATTGTGGTGTTGTGTTAACAAATCCAATAATATGCAGTCCTTTGTACTAATAGCTCTAAGGGGAAACTTGGTATTGTTTCCATAGATCAATGAATAAGGAGAAAATAATGTCAAGCAATAGTCTATTTAAAAAATCATTTTCAATTTATATTGTCATGTATTAGCTAATCTTCTAGGTATAAAAACACCTAGATATAGTATTCAGCCATAAGAAAAAATTAAATCTTGACATTTTCTGCAACGTGTATAGACCTGGAGAACATCATGCAAGTAAAATAAGCTGAATTCAGTACCATATGATATCACTCATTTGTGAAATATAAGAAACTGATTTCAAAGTGATTGAGAGTACAATGATGGTTATTAGAGGCTGAGAGTACAGGGAAGGGAGAGATGAAAAAAATGTTAATTGATGGATACTCAGTTATCATGAGGCAGGAGTAAAAAGTTCAGATGGGCTGTGTACTGTATACCTTAAAATGCTAAATAAAATATGTTGAACATTCTATCCATAAAGAAGTAATATCTATTAGAGAAGATAGATATGTTTAATCTGATTCATGATGTATACATGAATCAAAGCATCATGTAGTACCCCACTAATATGTACAATTTTTGCACTTTTACATATCAGTTAAAAAACAGAAATGAAAAAAATATCTTAAGATTTGCTTTATGACAGCACCCAAATATAGGCCAAAGATCTAAATATATCACTTATAGAAAAGAAAAATGACTCTTAAAATTTAAAAAGAAAAATCATCAACCTACTCATGATAAGAATACAAGCTAAAACTACATTGAGACAACATTGAGATTGACAAAAATTCAGAAGTTTGATTAATATGCTCCATTGGTATGACTGTGAGGAAAAGGAAAATTCCAGCATATTATTATGAGAGTATAACTGGATGCCTTCCTGTGGGAAACAAATGAATAAAGCCATAAAAGTGATAAATACATAACAGTTAACCTGGAAAATTCATGTTTGGGAATTTACTCTGGAGAAGTACTTACAGAAGTATGAGGTGAATTATGTGTTAGTAGTCATTGCATCTTTTTAGTGATAATCCAGGATTGATTATGGAAAATTCATGTTTGGGAATTTACTCTGGAGAAGTACTTACAGAAGTATGAGGTGAATTATGTGTTAGTAGTCATTGCATCTTTTTAGTGATAATCCAGGATTGAAAGGAAGCTACATTCTCTTCACTAGGAGGCTGATTTCATAAACTGTGGTAATTTTGTATAATAAATACTATGCAATTTTAGGTTAAAAGTGGATGAGTAGGAAAGGTGCAGAATAGAACATATTATATCATTTGTTCATACTGAATAATTGTTGCTTTATTTGCTTTCCTCTTTCTTCCTTAGCTACAATGTAAACTCAGGAGCTCAGAGACTTACCTCTTGGTACTTATTTGTAGGAAAGGTAAGAGTGATGATGGGATGTGATATGACAAACAGTTGGCAGGTGAAACACAAATTAGGACAACTGAGCCAACCTGGAGATGGACAAGGAGCAACCGTCAGGACCTTATCCACTATCTGTGTATGTTTTAGAAAAAGGGGAAGGACACTCTCTCCTCCTTTTGCTACACAGTCAGAGCAGCATGTACAAGGTTCCAGAGCTGAGAAAGGACAAGCAACTTTGGTAGTTAAGTGACCTTCCCCAAACCGATGACTGCTGCCTAGCACGTGCAATGTCCTTGCTTTGAATATCAGCACCACAAAACAAACAAGCAAAAATGTACACTCCTTCCAAAGCAGACTTCTCCATGTTGTATAAATGGCAATTATGCCATCCATGAGAAATGTGGTCAGTATGTATTGAAGAAAAATTAATTGAAATACATCCAACAATTTCTAAAAATTGCTTTTAACTTTTTAGAGTCAAACTATAAAAGCAGAATAATCCAGTTTTTTTTTTAAACTGTTGTTGTTGTATATTTAGCAGCTAAGTCAGAACTTTCTCAAGTGTAATATAATATGAACAGAAGCTCATATAACTCCTTGAACTTCTTCATTAGGATAAAGGAGGAGAAAAATATCATGATTAAGTTCTTCATATGAGATGTTGGAGATAATTACAATGGATATTAATTTTGAAAATAAGAATTAAAAGTCAGAAATAAAATGTATCTGAGGTTTTTCTGATAATGATTTATTTATTTATTCTTTCTGGTAATAATTTATAATATCCATGTTCACATAGAACACGATAAATTTATACTGTATACATAGAAGAAAGAGCTTTATAATCCTATTGAAATAACCAAATTGTTTTCTAGTTTACATATTTTTTTAAAGAGAGAGAAAGAGAGAGAGAGAGAATTTTTAAATATTTATTTATTTTTTTTTAGTTTTCAGCGGACACAAAATCTTTGTTTGTATGTGGTGCTGAGGATCGAACTTGGGCCGCAGGCATGCCAGGTGAGCTCGCTACTGCTTGAGCCACATCCCCAGCCCTAGTTTAATATTAACACTGAAAGATGCTTCTATGAGAAAAAGAAAATTGAATTTTGGCTGTAGAGGAGATCTTGCCTCAGATGTGAAGAACTGTTCTTTCCTTCTAACTGAAATGATCTTGTAACTTTGTAAAGTTTAATATTAGAGCCACTAACTTAATACTTTATATATATGTCCATTTGCATTTTCAGTTTCAGGGCAAGCTTTATTTTCAATGTTAACTTGACAAATATTTCAACAGATGGAGCTTTGAGAAAAAAGGTATATTCTAGAATTAATTGTTGTTTAGATTGATAGGCAAATAACAGATTTTGAGTGATCTGGAGAAAAAAAATAAAGGATGTTAAAAGTATTTCAGATATGAAGAAATAGGCAATTTGGAAATTGAAAAATATGAATTTAGCATTATTATAATTTTTCATATTTTTTTAAAAATTAATTTTTTAAAATTTGTTAAAGAGAAATATTTCTTCTAGTCACGTATCAAAAAAAATACAGGACTGCATACATAATGCTTTCTGTGGAAACAGGTTTACCTCTTGGCAATTTCTTTTTTTTTTTTTCTATTAATCTGAGGCAAAAATGGTAACTGAGACAAAGCAGGGAAAAAAACAGCGACATGATTTTTTTTCCTTTTATGTTCAGTGGGATCAAAACAAAAATTGGAAGAGAGATTTCAATCTTCTCTATTTAGTAAACTTTTCTTTCATATTTGTGTGTTCACTGAAGAACTGGGTATTTGTCATTTCAGTTTGTGGAGTGATATTAAAAATTCAAGAGCATGAGTTATGATGGCTGCTGGTGTATCTAACAGAAACATCAAAGACCTGGTGTTCCAACACTGTATCACAGGAGGAAATAATAGCTTGTTTTTGAAAATAGAAGATGACATGTTCATAACCCAAATATAAAAGAAACAAGGGACTGCACAAAGGGGGAGATGCGTTATTCTTAGAGAAAAACCTCAGAAATGATTTCTCAACTGAGGCCAAGTCATCGTTTTTTAGGCTTTATTTACTAAAGCTGTGAAAGTACTTGAACTACATTTTAAATGTGCAAATACAATATGATTATGTAGAAGGGAAGAATTTCAAAGTTGTTTACCTCATAATTTGATGCTGGTATTTCTCTTTTACACTGATTCACTAAAGAGATCATATTTTTCTTTCCAATGGCAAAGGACATGAGGAGACCCCAGGACCCTAGCCCAGCTCCACTGAAGATGCTAATTGTTTGTCCTCCATCTCCTTTCCAGACACTCACAGCATTTGGATCTATTACCCTAGGAAGGAAATTATATAATCCCATAGAGCATTAAGGAATGGTCTGGCCAATTAGATTATTGGTTCTCATGCCCATAAGAAATCCTATTCCAAAGGCATGATTAAGCAATGTTCTTGAGCAGCTAACTGCGAAGGGAAAAAGAACAAAAACTAACAAAGGTTTTCTGGGAAATGGGCACAAGAGATTTCATGTATTCTAGCTTAATCTTGGCATAATAACAACTTAAAATAGATGTCATTTTCACAATTTCAGATTTCAGAGAAGTAAGGATTAAAGAAGTTGTGTGACTCCTCCAAAGGGACACAGCTAACAAAACTCATGATGAGAAGGAACACTAACCCCAAGCTAGGAGCTGTGGTTGATATAATATTTTCAGAAGGAAGTTGAATGAAGTCTCAAAGTAAGTATCTGAACAAGCCAGTAAGCAGGTTGAAGAGGAGATGCTCAATCTCTGGGAGCCGAGTAGAGGAGAAGACATAAATGGCAGACTTCGATAAAGCAAAATAGTTAATAATGGTAAATTAGGGAGGGTTTGTTTTTTTAACAAGGGTGATATTTTTATGGTTTATGCTCTTAACTAAATCACCCTTCTTTCCTGAGGACTATTATATTTTTCTATATTTCTTTAATTACTTCCCTAGAACTGTTAATAGGACCCCTGGCTAGAAGCCGGGTACCCCTACCACAAGAATCTAAGGTCTTTTGGGTGGGAGTGTGGCTGGGGGGTAGTGGGCAATTTAAACAGGCATTAACTCAGCGTAAGTGTGGTGGGCAGACTCCTAAGGAGCTCCCATCCCTGCCTCCTGGCGTTTGGGCCTTTATGGAACAACTGTCCTCTTGACTAAAAGCAGAACCTCGGACTCCACACCCACAAAGCTGAGTAAAGGGGGACACTTTGAGCTAGAAAGAATGAAGAAAAAGGAAACGGAGTCAAAGCTAGATGTATGATATTGAACTATACCTAAAGAAGACAGAGATGCTGACATATTCAACCAGGAAGTAAATATTAATTCGGCAGTTTAAAGTCCTGAAAGAAATGAACACAGAAACTCAGGAAGATAAGATGTTTCAGTTTCATCAATGTGAATACTAAGTTATTTTATTTTAGTTTATTTTGGGGGTATTTGGAATTGAACTCAGGTGCACTCAACCACTGAGCCATATCCCCAGCCCTATTTTGTGTTTTATTAAGAGACAGCGTCTCACTGAGTTGCTTAGTGCCTCGCTGTTGCTAAGGCTGGCTTTGAACTCCAGATCTTTCTGCCTCAAGGGGGAAGTGAAGTAAGAAAAATAGAAGAAAATAACAGCTCTCTATAGAGACTATTTGTTTCAAAGATAATTCTCTATTTATAAGTAGTAAATAGGATCGTATCACTGCAAACCAGGATAATAATACAGTTTTCTTTATAATAGGACTGAAATATTAATATTTTGATATAACAATGATGACGTTAAATTCAGCAGTCAGAGCAATTAAATATATTTTTTAAAAGACCCCTCAATCATAGATGCAAATTCTTGCATAGTTTTCTGCCATATAGTACTCAAAAAAGAAGGGATAGAGGGTTTTTCATATTCTATCTGCTATAAAGTAATAGGATCATTGGTGGCCCACTAGCTTTTATTGAATGATTTTTCCTTCATTTTATTCTTTATTCTGATATATAATGTTAATAACTGCCTTGTTACTTTAATCACTGGTGGTATCCATTTTTTAATCTTAATGAAATTCTAAATGTTATTTCTTCTGGAAAAATTTCAACTTCCTAAAATTAATTGCTATACATTTTCACTTGATAAAAAGAAATTCAATCATTTAAACCATGTACTCTAACAAGAAGATGCCATTTTTATCTTATTAAAATTTGCTTTTTTTTTTTTTCCAGAAACTCCTGTTGGATATACAATTCTTGGCCTGTCTTCTTTGATGTGCAATATTTTCCAGGTTATTCAGCATATTTTCATGAACAACATCAATGATACGATACTTTTAATTTAAGTGGTCATGATAATATATGGTAAACTAGCTGGAAGTTTTATAAAATATTATTAATTTAAATAAAATTAGGAAAAAGAATTCTATTTAATAAAACCACATGTGAAAGAGATCAAGTCTGTCCCCCAAATTATCTTTCTATGGAAGAGAGCAAACAGCCCAAACTTGGGTGATTGATGACTCCTCAAACATTTAACCAAGCTCTTATAAAACAGGCAAAGAGCCTGCGGTTTTATTTCCCTGATTTAGCTTATTTTAGTTGTTTAGTGATTTTGAAAGCAGCAAAAACAAAAATCAACGGAGCTTTCATTCTAAGTCAGACACTACTCTCAGCAGTCGCTCCATCTTTAAAATACTCCTGTGAAGTAGATACTACTATTCTCCTCATTGTCAAGATGAGGAAGTGAGACTCCAGTAGCTTGATGCGTAGCCTAAGATTCCTCAGTTATTAATTGTTGAAGCCCAACTGTAGAGATTGACCCTAATTATCAGGATATTCACATAAAATGCAAAGTCATGTAGGGCAGACATTTTCAATGCCCTGGTAATTCCATGGAAACAACATCCTGGACAGGCTAAGTGCTGTACTTAGGATATTGAGGGAGGAGAATGCCAGACTGATGACAGAACAGATGGCAGAACTTCCACATTTTTTTTTTTTTAGTATGAACAATGTGCCCTCCTAGAATAAAACCTGCTCTTTGGACCTTCTTTGTTTTAGAATCTCTGTAGTCAGTTCTCTTTCTTCAAAATGGGTAAATCTAGATGTGTGATCTAGTGAACTTGAATAAGCATGGTCACCCCTAGGTTATACCTTCAAGCCTACTAAAGGAAATGAGGACTGTTTAAAATCTTTCAAAAACAAAACAAAACAAATACATATAACTATTTCAAGATAAATTCACTCGAAAGGTACCACATTTAGAACCTAGGAAAACCTTCAATTCATTATGAGCCCACTACTTGGAATGTAGAGAAAGCAAAATCAGAACAAAATAGAAATGTAATCTAAACTGAAACCTTAGCATGGTTTTCACAACAACAGCAACAAAAACTCAATGTTATAACCTAACAATGTAGAATGAGAAAACATTAGCTTTAAGTAGCTATTATCGTAACAAACTTAAATCATTCCTAAAAATTGAAAATAAACAATAATAATTAAGATATAATCTCATTGAACTTGGAAAAGAAATTCAAATCTTTTTTTTTTTTTTTAATCAAAGATTGAAAACCAAGCAGGAATTTAATTTACTTCGAATGGGGATAATTAACAGAATTTTGGGAGAAGTGAGGTGCTGGAAGAAAGCCAGTAAATAAAAAGTAAAGATCATGATATTTTTTGTGTTCTTTGAACATGATAAATTACATAAAAGGAGTTTCAAATAAATGTTAGATCAACAGTATGACTTGTTATGAAGGCATCTTTGAGGCATCACCAGATTCAGTTACAAAATGATACAGCCAATCTTGATCTCCTCAACAAACCTTTAATGGCCCAACTTTCGGCATGAGTTTTAAATCTTTTATGCACTGAATTAAATTATCTTTTAAATCCCTCGCCTTTGCTCACCCCAAACCTCAACAAAACTAAACAACATCCTAGTTTTTGTTACTTATGTTAGAATAAACATCTAGTTCATCATTGGGGCAAAACTCAAAATGTGATAAAACCAGATATTATTTAAGAACATATTCAAGCTAGGCTAATTTCATGATGTCTCTTAACTTGACATTTTATGACCACACACTTAATAATTTCTGTGTTTAAGAATGTGAGCATGACCAGGAGTCTTTCTTTTTCCGCTCTCTTCTCTGTCTCAAGATCATAACTTAAAAGTAAATAGAATAGTTTTACCACTTTCACAGCTTTTTAAATGTGTTGAATCAGACAAATTATTATAGCAATACAAAATCATGGAACATGTGGGGTACAATATAATTGTTTAACCTTAATATAAACAAAATCTATATAAGCATTTAAGGATAAGTTAGAATGTCTGTCATTCTAGCATCTTCTGTAGCTAACCTCAAATAAACTACTCATCAAATCATCATGTTTCATGGAGTCCAAAGTTCAACAAAGGTTGTTTTCTTCAGAGAATAATCATAAATTTACTAATTCAAATATTTTAAAAAATATTCTTCTTATTATTTTTTTTTAACCCTGGGACACTTTATCACTGAGCCACATCCCCAATCCATTTGTTTTGTTTTGTTTTATTTTTGAGGCAGGGTCTCACTAAGTTGCTGAGGGTGGCCTTGAACGTGCAATCCTCCTGTCTCAGCCTCCTAGTCCTTAGGATCACAGATGTTCATCATTGAGCCCAGCTACATTCTTAATTTTCATGGTAAAAACATTGGCAGGTTGATTTTAAAAATATCTACATGCAAAGAGATACCTGCACTCCCATGTTTATTATAATACTATTCACAGTAGCTCAGGTATGGAATTGGCTGAAATGGCCAATGATAAAGAAGTGTCCATGAATAAAGAAAATATACATGATGAGATATTAATTGACCATAAAAAATGAAATTTTGTCATTTGTGGTAACATAGATGAAACAGGAGGACATGATGTAAAATGGAATAAGCCAGGCACAGAAACACAAATATAGCATGATCACATACATGTGTAGATGTTAGAAAAGTTGAGCTCATAGAAGGGAGAATACTATAGGCTCAGAAAATAAAGGAATAAGGGGAATAAATGGAGTGTGTATGATGAGTACCCTACTAGTTAGATTGGAAGAAAAATTCTGGTGTTTTACAATACACAGTATTACTATAGTCAATTAGAAATGCATTGTAGCCAGAAGAATAGGATCCTAATTTGAATAAGTTACACTTCATGGATGTATAATATTTCAAAATACATTCTACTGTCATGCATATCTTCAAAAGAACAAAAGAAAGAAAAATGAAAAAGAAACAGAAAGGAATGCATTATAGCCAGGCAGAGTGGTACACCTGGAGTCCCAACACACAGGAGCTGAAGCAGGAAGATCACTTGAGTGCAGGAGTTCCAGACCAGTCTGGAAAGCATGGTAAGACATTGATTTAAAAAAAAAAATACAAGTATTGTATTCTTCAAAATAGTCAGAAAAGAAGATTTGGAATGCTTCACCACAAACAATAGGAGATTAAAGTGAGAAATATGCTAATAACACTGACTTCATCTTAACATATTGTATACATGAATCAATCACACTGCATCTCTTCAATATGTATAATTATTATGCAGCAAAATAACAAAGCACAACCACATTAATAAAAACAGAAATATATAAAAAGTACCTTTCTGTACATGAGTAAAGCAAAAAGCTGAGTATGTCAGAGTTTGGGATAAAGTTTTCTGAACACACTTTAGGAAAGTAAAGGGAGAATGGAGAGAGTCATCCCAGCCATGGATATGGCCAGCGGCACATGGATTCCAACCATGTTGGTTTTAGTCTCGGTTATCACAACCACTAGTTTACCTTAACCTGATGCTTCACTTTTAACACCTGAGAATCACAAAGTTTAAAAGTTAAAAGGATCCTTCCAGAAATTATCTATTTTTTCCCATAAGCAAAGCGAGATTGGAGAGATGAAGAGAGCTGAATTTGTAATCTTTTTTTAAATTTTTTTTTCCCCATACAAAGAGTGGCTCCCCTTTGTCCTTAAGATAAAATTAAAATTCCCTTCTTGGAACATAAGAACCTTAAAGTTCTGCCCTTGCTTAAGATGCATGTGAAACCACCCTGTCTTAGTCCCCCACTATTCCCTGTTCCCCTTGAGTCTGACTGAGTTAGCAGTATGTCTCCAGTCAGCATAAATGCCACGTTGGTAAAATTAACCACCTTTTCTCTTGCCTTGGAATTCTCACACTGAACGGTAAAGTTCCAGAATGAGAAGGTTCATTTGTCTTCAATGATTTCTTGCCTACTCTTCTGCCCATACTAGATGCTTAAGAAAAACATTTTATAGTTATAAATAAGTATATGATATAGGACTAATGACTTAGTATTCTTTTGCACAAACATCAAATTCATATTTATTCTCTCATTCTTGTCCCTCTATCCAAATTTTTCTCTATGTCCTTTTCATTCAATTTCCTAATAACTGTCAACTGTAACGTTTTCTCCATCCCATATGCCATTACTGCATTTTAGATAGTGAGCATTTCCCTTTTGTATTATTGCAAAGATCCATCAGTTAACTGACATTACAATTCTATTCTTTTTTTACATTTTAATATTTTATTTACTTTTAAAAAATCATGGTAAGAACATGTAACCCTATCCTCCTGACAAATTTAAGTGTACAACACTGTGTAAAACTACAGGCACAATATTGTACAGCTCTCCAGAATGTAATCATCTTATATAAATAAAACTTCATCATGTTTCTATTTTTGAACTCTGCAAAGATTGCTACATATTTCAGAATAGATTCAGAGTCCTACCACTTCTCCTCACCTCCTCTGCTACCCCTCTGCTTTGAACTCATCTCTAGCCTGTTTTCCACAATAGTGCTTTGGCTGGTCTTCCAAAGTTCAGTCCTAACCCTCTTACAGTTTATTCCCAACAGAGCCCCTGGTGTGATCATTTTAAAAGTTTTTATGTCAGGGTCACTCTTCTGTCAACATAGGCAATGGATCCAAGTCTCCATATTGACAACCAAGGGCTTGCATCATTTGCATGCTTTTATCTCTTGCCCATCTGTCTCCAGCTCCTTCAATCTATTGCAGCTTGTGGATGTGCTTTTCTTCAAGCACCCAAGATGTACACTTGTCTTAGAATATTTGATAAAATGCCTCTTCTAACTAAAATTCTTTCCATAGGTAAATGCTTCACCCTCTTTTTCTTTTCTCTACCTTTTCATCTGATTCTTACTTTCTCAATGTGATCGTTCATGAATGCCTTTTTAATATTGCACATTGATAAGCATGCCACATAGTATGTTCTGATACCTCCTTTCCCTCTTATACTTTAAAAATCATCTATAAGATTTACTGATTTTTCAGACATCATGTTAGTGACTCTATTTTGTGTATTATTTTTTTTTTGGTATATTCTAAATGCCTTAAAATAAATCCTGGAGTGTTATAGTAGATGCTCAATAAATATCTCTTTAATGAGTATAAATGTTGCACAGGGGCATTATGAAGCTGTGATTTCAAGAAATAAAATTCAAAATTCTTAGGCAGCATATAGTGAAAATATCAACTTCTTTCATGAATAACATTTTAGACTTATTTGCTCTTTCTTTTTGGTTGATCCAAATTCTGTTTTCTATTATTAGCCAAAGTGATCGATAATCAATCCAATTTGTATAATCAAATGTAAACTAATGTGGGTTTGAGTATAATGGAAGTCTGCTTCTGACAAGCATTCAGTATGGTAGGGTTTGGGCTTGGTTGCATAGCTACATAAATAATTTGGTAAAGTTCTTCAGCCATGACCTCATAGCAGGGCATTAATGTTGTTAATCTACATTTTGTAGTGAGTAGAAAGGTTGGGAAAACAGAGAAACACTTGCTACAGTTCAGCAGATATTGGAGTTCAGAAATAACAGCAGTTCAAACACATATAAAGAAGGTAATGCTAGTCCATATGAATAAGGACCAGAGGGCATTAGGTATGAACTAAAACAAGGTTGAAAATCACAATAGAAAAAAGTGAAAAAAAAGAGCAAGAAGAATTTAAAGCTAGGAAGTTGTAAATTAGCACCTTGGTGAGGAAAGTAAATGCATGGCTAGGTGATAAATACAGATTCAAAGGTCCTAAGGAAAACAAACAAACAAAAAATCTTTCCAACTGACAAAATAAGTTGGTTCAACTGGTAAGTTGTATATTCATTCCTAGATACCAGCAGCCAGTCATAGGCATATCTGATATAAGGCTTGACGTTGCATGACAGGAAGTAGTTGGAATATCACCTCACTCCTTGCAGAGAGAAGATCTCTATCAATTTCTATTTTCTAAAAAAAAAAAAAAAAAAAAAAAAAAAAAATTCTATTCACAATTTCTGGGTTCTGTTCTAAGATGTGTGATTTAACATTACTCTAGAAAGTAGTTTGAAGAGAGTTTACTAAGTACAATTTGTTTTCTTTCTCATTTGCTCACCCACCTGTAAATACACAGCAGGGGGGGGGGGTTAGACTCAATTGCCTTCTCAAATCCCACTCTGTAGAAGAGTTCAAATATGTCCAGTGAGCTAACAGTATGACAAGCATACTCATAAATGCACTTCCTAAAATACAAAATTTCAGATAATGAAAATTGTTTTCTGAAGTGTCAGGATAATATACTGTTCTTATAAGAACAAAATTAATATTTTTGGCATAACTACATTACTAATAAAAAAGCTTTTGGCTGGACATGGTGGCATAAGCCTGTAATCCCAGTAGCTTGGGAGGCTGAGGCAGGAGGATTGCAAGTTCAAAGCCAGCCTTAGTAACTTAATGATGTCCTAAGCAACTTAGTAAAACCCTGTCTCAAAATAAAAAAGGACTGGGGATGTAACTCAGTGGTTAAGTACCCCTGGGTGGTTCAATCTGTGGCACACACACACACACAAAAGCCTTTGAAAGTTTTCTGAATATACCTTTTGAATTGTCTTATCTTAAAATATTGGTTTATAATGCTTTGGAATAAATACAGATGTTCCAAGTACAAAAAGAGAAAGATGTCTCAATCTCAGACTTTAGAAAGAACTATACGAAGCCAGGTACAGTGGTGCACAGCTGTGATCCCCGCTATGCAGGAGGCTGAGGCAGGAGGATTGCAGGTTTGAACAGGCCTGGACAACTCAATGAGACTCTGATTCAAAATAAAAAATAAATACATAAAAGAGCTGGGGGAACCCTCTGTGGTATAGTACCCCTGGATTCAATCCCAGTACCACCACCCCCCAAAAAAAGGGACAATGTGATTTGAATTTTGTTCATCAATGCTGATTAAAATCTCATAAAGAATTTTAACTATGTAGCTAATTTTCATGTATATATTTGGTCTTCACAGAAGCATATGGAAATGCATATTTAATTTGTCAGAGTTTTGCAAGTCACACCCCTCTTCAGAATAATGTGCAAAGTAAAAATCTTCCATATGCTGGAAAATGGTTAGTCTATTATGCTGAGAGTAAAGAGGCATATATTTAACAAAATTCAAGAGAGAATTCTTGATCACTATGGATTGTTAAAGAAATATTAATGAAAAATCCCTGCACACAAAAATTTAGAATTGAAGGTTTAAATTTATAATCAATTTTTTTCAATCATATTACCTAAGATAAAGTCTTACTAGGATCATAGTCCCCTTATATTAAAAAAGTTCGACATACTTTTTAGGCATATATTGCCATGGTCAATGTGAAATCTCCTGAGCCCTGACCAAAGCTGACGGGAATAGGAAATGATGTGGGAACCAACAGCATGCTACCTATACAGGAGCTGATCATAAAAGTGATGGGTTAAAGGGTAACTCCTACCCAAATTATCTTCTTTGGAGAGTAAAAGCAGGTGAATAAAGATAAAATGAATCCCATAGTTTAGATGTTTGTCCTGAGCAATATATTCCAAGTGTCCTTTGGTCTGTTAAGCTAACCCCAGTATCCGATGCCTCAGGACCCCCACTGGTCTGTGTGTGAAGAGTCCACATACAAGAGCCACCCACATACAAGGTACATGTGACATGACAACAAACCTCTAGCCTGGCTCCTTTGGCACTCATAAAGAACCAGATGAATACATGCACTTTGTAAATAAGAATGTATTAAAAATTAGCAAGTTAGTTAAAAAAGAAACCCTGTAGATTTCAAAGGTCACTTTCAGGACAAAACTTGAAGCAATTAAAACCAAAGCTGAAGCTCTTTGATAAGTTTTACTTTTAATGTCTGAAAAGATCATTGACCCCCATTATCTTCGGAGACACCAGACTGCAATTTTAGAACAGAAAATAAATTTTGAGGTTTCAAAGGATTTCAGTGTTCTTGAATTAATGATTATGTTATTATTATCAGAGAATAGTGATTTGTGAACAGGAGTGGACTTAATGTATTTTTTAATACAAATAATTACTATTTTGGCTTAATTTAAGAACTAGGATTATTTTATCTCCTGCGTAGCAAAAAACAAACAAACAAAAAATAGACTATTTACTGAATTTATTTTAAACTGTGACCACACTTCCAAACAAATAAGTTATTTTTATAAACACAGCTTAAACTCACCATACAGGAATATTATTTGGAAAATTCTACATAGTTGAAACTGTCAAGCCAAGAAAACAAGGAATCCTTTCCTAATTATTTTCATTAAACAGTTTCTGAATGAAAATAAGTTCAGGTTATGTGTTATGATGCCACAGATGAGTGTTCTTTAAGTAAGTTGCCCATTTCTGGACCCCTTGGAGGGGCAATTTGAAGACCAAGACAGAGGACAGATGTAATGCATGAGTGTGGCTCTAAAAATAAGTGAGAGCTTGAAATCCTGATTTTGCCACCATGTATAATTTCTAAAATATTGTAGAATAGGGATAAAGGGCAATTTTATGATAATGAGGCAAAATTTAAAATGTTAAGTCAATAACTCAGATTCCATAAAAATTCTAGTAAAGAGATAAAGAGGAAAAGATCACTTGACATATCCCTTTAAGAAATGCCATTTAAATAATTCTTTCTTCTTTTTATACCTTCTTAAATTTATGAAATTTATGAAGTGAATCTCTCTTATAGGCAACATTTTCAGCTTTCAAAGTAACAGAGAATGAATTTATTCACTTAGTTAACACTGTGTTCTATTTTACAGAGGATTCGTGTCTTTAGTTTCCTACCTCCTTGCTCAAGCTTTTCCCAAGAACCTCTGAGTTAGTCATTTTTGCCTCCACAGCTACTATGGAAAAGTTAGTCTGAGAATTCTCCAGGCCATTAATTAGAGGTTGCCTTAGGACACATATTCTAATTTTGTGTTTTCTGTCATTTATCTCACTCTTTGAATATTTAAATGATCTCTCTCCAAAAGGCCAGTAAGATTTAAAAATCATAAACAATAATCTCTTTTTAATTCCATCAACAAAGTTTTATTTATTTAAAATTTTTTTTTAGTTATACATGGACACAATATCTTTATTTTGTTTATTTATTTTTATGTGGTGCTGAGGATCAAACCCAGTGCCTCATATGTGTGAGGCAAGCACTCTACCACTGAGCCACAAGCCCAGGCCAAAAGTTTTATTTTTTAAGAAAGATTTTTGCACAGAAATATTTGTTGGTTATATTTGTTTATGCTTTCTTAATCAATTAAGGATTGTTTCCTTAATTTTACATGAACAATGACCAGCTTAGAAAAATATCTGTGTCAGAGTAAAATGGGAGCTTTATCTTATTAAATTTTTGAAATAGAAAATAGATACACACACACACACACACACGTGCATACATATATGCACACATATTCATATGCATACAGACATACTGGAAGTTCTCATCATCTAAAGACAAATGGGAAAATGTCTCTTAATAAAATCAATTTTAAACCTAGCAAGGAAAAAAAATTGTTACTAAGATGCATATTAAAATATAAAGTTAAAAATTATAAAAGATTTAAACTTATAATTTGACAAAATTTAGATTAAATTTATAATATGCTCATCTTAAAAAGACCATATAGTAAATATAAGTTTCATTTTTTGGGATGTACTTTGACAAAATGATACTATAGCAAAATATAATCCACTTCATATTATGTTTAACTTTTCAGCATGACCTTTAAGGTAATAGTTTTTAAAGATTTTTTTTTTAGTTACTCACCATTTTCTTTATACTATTAATATTCAAGTCATATGCTTTTGAAGTACCTTATCAAATCTCTTTTACCTAATCTACTAAGGACTCCTTGATAAATTCTCATTTTTTGATTTAGCAATTTTCCAGCTTCAATTGCCTCATGAAATCTCAGATCTCTTTAAGAATCTCACTTTAAAATTTATGATTATTATGTTTCATTATATTATCCTATATGTATAGTATTCTGTGATCAGGAAGATACTATTTAAAACAATTCATAGGGATGAATGCTTGGTGGTAGATGGTAGAGGGCTTGCCTATTGTTCCTGAAAACCTGGGTCTGATCTTTAGCACTTCAAAAAGCAAAAAGCCAAACGAAAAAAAAAGTGCTCAGATAATGACTAATTTTATAAATGGGTAGTTCATTAGAAAATATTTTTTCTGTTAAGATAATCTTTGCTTTCCTTCATTGCCTGTATCTTTGGAGACAGGGATAATGTCTGGATAATGAGAAATTCTTACAATTTGCTGTCAGATGCAAACTAAAAACTGGGCAAGGGGCAAATCTGGAAAAGTAGATTAGTGTCTTGTACAAATATGTACAGCTTAAATCATGATCGTGGATGAGACACTACTAGGCAAGAAGAGCAAGAGTTGAGACTTTGAGAGAGTTAATAAAAAATTGAAAGAGAAACCTTACAAAATACAGGAAAATACTTACCATTGGAGCAGAAGTAAAAGACAATATTATCCCAGATGCTTAGAGGAGTAGGGAATAAATGTTAAAATTAAAGGGGCTGGTCAATTACAAGTGGTAGCTGAGAAATTGTCCATGTTAACACTGAACTTCTCATTCCTCATTCCAGAACAGCCTACATAGAACAGATGCCTCAGGAACTCTCATCATATCAACTGGGATTCTGAAAAAAAAGCTCACTGATATGTTGATGATATTGATCTATCCCACCTGAGAGCACTGGAAGCCTTTCGAGTTCCAACCTCTTGCCATTGCCACCTGTCTGCAATGGTTCTCTCAGTCTTTACACAGGGAGACCTTGTGTAGGTACTAGATTGGAACTGGATAAGTAGCAAGTCTGAAAGAACCAACAAGAAAGTAAACCAAGGTGTAGATCACAGGTAAGTTTTGGGCAATGGTGGCCTTAACAAATATGTGGAGTTGAAATATATCTGGTTAGCATTCCCTAAAACAAATGACTATAAGTTATCTCCCCAACGAACATTGTTTATACAGTTGGGCCAAGAGTACTGTAAATTCATAATTTTTAAATTATTTGGCTGAAGATTCTTGATGTGAATTTTTATTCTTTCTTGAACTTTCTGAGATTTCCTTGCCGGCCATATTTTGTAGTTGCCAAATGATAACAAGTACATGCATTTTTAAATAACAAAATTTGCCTTAGTCATACACTGAAGTCAGCCAGCATCTTTAGCTGGTTCTTTTAAACCTGCAAATTACCTGTAAAGACAAAGATGACTAAGCCGTTTATAAAACCTTAAAAATGTCATCTGTAAACTTTTCAAATACCTCTCACTGGTTATGGAAAAGTGTTGGCCTGAATTAAAATTAGAGCATTTTCATGAAACTTATCAGTAGGCCTTACTCTTGGCCACTCAAAAAAAGTTCAAAACCTATCCCAGGGTAAATGAATATTTCAAAAGATCTCATATAATGGGGACATTTGGAGGTTTATTATGCTAGAGTGAAAGTAAGTTTGCCAGTACACATGATTTCACTGAATAATAATAATAATGAAGAAGTTCATATGATCCACTCTTATTTTCATAGTAGAGACTCTTTCAAAAAAGCAGGTAAGGTATAGTATTGAAAGGCAAACTATGGGATCTTATAAAAGAATAATCTATGAGATTCAGATATTTTTGAGTCCCCTAGATTAAAAGTGCAAATATTGATCTGAAAAATATAGAATAGAAAAGGTCAATATTGATAGTTAAACAATTTTGTTTACATTTTAGTTATATATTTATGAATGTTAAAATCATACAATTAAAAGTATTTCCCTCTATATCTTGAGGAAATAATTAACTTTGTCAACTACACTGAATACTGACCTGAGGGGGAAACTCCTAGCAACTCATTTATTTACAATACTCATTTATTATAATTCTTAACTACAGACTAGGTTTAGGATATGCCATTTCAACATTAAAATGTGATGATGAATTAGGAAAAGGTTAAATTCTAGTTGAGAATAACAGTTTGAGTTATGATATTCAATGCAGTGGATTGACTCTGTCTTCTAATTTACTCATTCTCTTTATGGGCAAAGGGCTCAGTTTTGAACAATGGCCAATATGCCTGTTTATAAAAAAAATGGAAGTGAAATTTCTTGTACCGATGTAATCTTTCAGATGCTAATGTAAACATTATATTAATGACAATTTCAGAATCACATACCAATATTAAACTCTCCAATTCACTGTTACGTTGCTGGAATCCACTCTGCACCAGGGGGCTGCCCATTCCCTTAATACTTTTCTTATCTCAGCCTTGACGAGGGTCTAAGCCTGCCATTTAAGCACACACAAGGAATTCCCCCTTCCGTGGACTCCCACCTTCATCCTGTTCTTCCTCTTTCTTCAAGGCTTTAACTATGAAATTCTTGTACTATTAAACACATAGTCAATCATTTAAACACACACTCTCTCTCTCTCTCTCTCTCTCTCTCTCTCTCTCTCTCTCTCATACACACACACACACACACACACACACACACACACACACTTTAAAGTACTTGTTAAAGGGTGAATGACTAAAACAAGAAACGTTATTTGGATACCATTTCGTTGAAATAATATATTTAGCCACTAGATGTCACCCTTCTTTAAGCAACAAAGATGACTTCACAAAGTGTAATATATATGAGCAGTTACATTCATTCTGGTATACTCGATGTTCTCCATATGGTTCTCAGCTATCATACTGAATACTTTAACAACACAAACTCTCCATAGTCTCTCTAATGTTCTAAGAAAATTGAAAAAAATTACAAGTAATGGAAGATTTGTTAAACATATTTAATTAGCTGATCCTCAAAGCCTAACAGCTAAAATATAATTATTAACTGGCAAGAGTTAGTTCTCATACAGGAACTTTTGAAGTTTAAGTTGTATTTAATCTCTGCGCTATATGTATTTTCCACAAGAAATGTTTTTTCTCCTCATCTTTAAAATAATTTTACTTATTGAATATTATCCTAACATCTAAACAATGAGTCTTGCTCAATGTGATATTTTTGCCTTTCAAGTCTTCCCGTTGCTTACTCTAACACTCTTGTGGAAGGTGGTGTTTATTTGTAGCTTCATAAAGAAGTAAAATACACTAAGGAACACAAAGTAAAGTTTGGCAAAGCATTTCTTTTTCTTTCAGGGATACTGAACAGATTATATGAAAATAGCAGACTCCTTGTCTTGTACAAATAAATCTGATACTTTCCATCAGTAATTAAAAAACTCTAATTCTCTAACACAAATCAAATACATTGCATGATGCCTTGTAGAGGAGAGGAAATTAAGGATAGAAATTGGCAGCACTTGAATTAGTCACTAGGCATCACATTAAGAAAATTTGAGAATGTGAGAAAACAACATGAAAAAGCTCGGAACAGGGTTTCCAGCCAGGTGTAGTAAGTAGCCCACGCCTGTAATCCTAGTGACTCAAGTGGCTGAGACAGAAGGATTATGAGTTCAAAGCCAGCTTCAGCAACTTAGTGAGGCTCTAAGCAACTCAGTGAGACCCTAAAATACCAAAAAAAAACCAAAAACAAAAACAAACAAAAAAAAAACCAAAAAACAAAACAAACAAACAAACAAACAAACAAAAAACGGCTGGGGATGTGGCTCAGAGCTCAGTGGTTAAGAACAGGGTTTCCTTTAAGGCAGAATTTACTAGTCAAGCCTGATTTGAGTCCCATTTGTCTCCAGAGTGAATTGGATAAAATGCAATGCATATATTTTCAAAAAAGCTAAAAGCATTGCTCTCACACAAATACAAAGTGAACACACAAGAGATATGTCATTTGGGGCTGGGGATGTGGCTCAAGCGGTAGCACGCTCGCCTGGCATGCGTGCGGCCCAGGTTCGATCCTCAGCACCACATACAAACAAAGATGTTGTATCCGCCGATAACTAAAAAATAAATATTAAAAATTCACTCTCTCTCTCTCCTCTCTCACTCTCTCTTTAAAAAAAACAAAAGAAATATGTCATTCAACTCAGTAATTAATGGGAGAACCAGTGAGATGAAAAGGGCAGTAAAAAAGAAAGTTCAGGAATGGGGATTTATACAGTCAATTGGGGAAAGATCTGTTGAAATAAACTTGGTGATAGGCAAAAATTATTTAAAATCCTATAATGTCACAAACTATAACTCTAGGGGTTATCTTTACTGCATGAAAAAAATGATCTCCACTGGGCAGAAGTCTATATGTTAGTATACAAATTTACAATGAGTAAACACAATATCTAGGAGTAAATATTAGATAATTACCAAATAACTTTAAAGAATGCCCCAATGACACTGTTAAAAATGTCACCCATCATTTTTTAAAATTTCTCTTATTTTGGATTTTTAAAATATAGCTCCACATGTATCAATCACATATAGTAAAATGCTGAAGTGTTTACAATTAGTGCTTTAGATGCATCATCTCATTTTTTTTTCTCACAAAATTTGACTATGAGGTAAATGCTGATAATATTTCCATTAAGAGGCCTAATCAGCAAGAAGTCAAGCTAGAACATGAACCTGGTCTACTATAATTTAAGTAAAGGGAGAATAAGAAATGGCTAGGGTGGTGAGTCATCACACAAAAGCAGTAAACATCTTGGGTACCACCTATGTGGAAAATAATTGTGTTATGTGAGATGCTATCAATGGGATTTGCTAAAAATATAGAGGAGGACTTTTAAAATATGTATAGTAACCTTATAATATATACTTGATATTGTTCTCTGAGTATTTGAGACAGAGAAAAATCTAATGTAGTAACAACAATGAAAATGTATGACTTATTAAATGTCTGTCTAAAGGAAATGTGCTCTTTAATTTAAAAATTTTAAAATTGTGAAGAAATTTTAGACACTATTAAATAAATTATAGAAAACCATTTTAAATTCCTAGGATTTATATATGCACATAACTTCAGAAATGTGAGGTGCTGCAAGATCTATTACTAATTCCACTTCAATTCCTGTAAAGATTATACCACTCAGCCAGTGTCTGAAAGGATTCAGAAAACTAATCAAACATTATTATGTTATCTATTGGGAGTCTAGACAGTCTCCCCATCACACACATTCCAATACAACAACAATAAAAAGGCTCCCCCCCACACTTCTCAGAATATTATTCCTTTATCTCCATACCAGATAAAAATAAAAGGAACAGTTATAAGTTCCTCAGTCAAATAAAAATGTGTAAATGTGTTGGTGTATTACATTTGCATTTATACTTGCTCTAAAACATAAAGAGAGTTATATAAAATAGAAAAGTACTACTTTTTTATGTCATCAGTGTTGTTCAGTGTTCAGCTTCTTCAGGTTTCATGGAAGATAAAATCTTTTAGGACAAAAGATATTCCCTACAAGCCATCCTGTAACATTTTATAGCTTTAAAGGTAGATTTAATTTTAATAATACATGCCACGTTCAAGCCTCTATTAGGCACGGCTCTGGTTTTCTTTGATTTATTCATCAGTGTGAGGAATCCAAAATTTTCTAAAGTCTAATTTTTGAAAAACCAAATTCAAGCAATCATTTTTTTCATATAACCATTTGCTCTAGCTGATTGCAGTGGTTCATTTTAGCATTGAAGCTTCCCTTTTATGACTAAATTTCTTGTTCAACCAATTGAAGTCTTTCAAAAGCGTTTATTTTTGATAAAGCATTTTAATGTTAATAGAGTAGTAAAATAATTGCAATCCAATCCTGATTCCCATTGGATAGCATCTTAGAAATTTCTGTAAATTTTTCATACTATGAAAATGCATTTATTTGTTCATCGCCAAAGAAGGATTTGAAGATGGTACTCACGTAGGTTTTATTGTGTGGGCATGCTTTTCATGGACAAAGGCACCAGCAAGACCTCCTGCTCCTGCATTTAAATACTGGATGGAAAATAAGTTAAATTTTATGAATTTACCTAAATATATTAAAAATAAACAATATCGTAGTTTTTAAATGAAAATATAACATTTTACTTTAAAATTTTTGAACTTTTGAAATAAAACGGAATCTTGGGGCACCTTGTTAAATGAAAACCTAATGAAAATTTGTATTGTTAGGTTGATAACAAAACTGGTCTTTTTAAAATTTTGATCAAATTTTTCCTCAGTTAGTAGATAGTTCCATTGAGGTCTAATTTCAAAGCTCCCATATTTAAATTATTTTAATTTTAATATTGAAATAATAATAAAATTATCACATTTTTAAATGCCTATATTAAATTTGTTTTATTTTCACCTATTAATTAAATTGTCTTCAAATACCAAGCTGATTGCCTAAGAATTATATTTACATATGTAGAAATTTCACAGTTTACTAACACTAAGAATCCTAGTCAATTTGAATTAAGTTCCAATTGTGGGACTCTTTCTCTAGAACCTTTTGATTTTTTTATAACAGCTTAGGAATTAAAGAAATAAGTTCTCTGTAATGATGGAAGTGCTAAAATTAAATATCATATCATTCTTCATACAATTCTATTTATAACTAAAATCAGACCATACAGTAATGAAAGAAATGGAGCAAAGTAACTTCAATCTTTGAAACTGGCCCATGGAGCCAGTTTTTCCTTTAGATTAATATCAGTGTGAAAAAAAAGGCTATAAATATGTTAAATTGTTTTTACCTTGTAGGAACACCAGCAGGCAAAATCAACTCCCCAGTCATGTAAATGGAGTTCAACGTTTCCAACTGCATGTGCCAGATCAAAGCCAACAAAACAACCCTAAGGAAGAACATGAAAAAATCTGAATTTACTGCAATGATTAAAAATAGTAATACAAATATCTTTAAGTAAATCTTTAGCAAATTGTTATGCCATAAGTCATGGTCCATCCTTTGATTCACAAAGACTATTTCCCCCCCTCTTCTTTACTAGGTTGACATTTGCACCAACAATCTAAAATCTGGCACCTTAGCAGAACACAAGGCATTAGCACCAGGCTGTATCAGAAGTCACTGCATTTGTCCCACCACTCACTAGCGGAAAAGAGAGGGTTCACCTAAAAATATCCTTACTAAAGCTACAAAAATGATCAATTTTTATTAAATAAGAGTGACTTATTTCTCATGTTTTTAAGGTTTGATGTGTGACCACATTTAGAAATAGGATGGTGACCACAAAGGAATGCACTTGTGTAATTGGTTGAATTGTTAGCTTAACTAGTCACTTTAAAATTTCATGGATGGAGAACCAGTTTTGCATGAAAAAGCAAGTGATAGACAAACACTTGTGATTCATACTGGGTATCTGACAGACATTCTTTTGAAAATGTATAGTTTCACTTGAAGGAAAATAGCCTGTAGTATTTTTACTCAAGTGATAAAATTACTTTCCTAAACCAACTAAAATTGTGGAAAACTGGTATCCACTTCTATAAGCATGATTATTTCCCAGTATTGAAATATTTCTGATAAATTTAGTCACAAAGTATAATTTTTAAAATGTTTATAATTAAATGTCAATATTTAGAAAATATATATAATTCAATGAACCAAATATTTTCCAAATGATCAATGCTTGATGTTACAAATCATGTATAAATAGAAGAACTATTCAATATATAATAAATTCAGTATAATAATATTTAATATACATCAATGGATGTTAATATAATAAGGTACAGAAAGTTTAGTGATTTCAGTGATTTTCTTCACATAAAGCAACTCCTAAGAAGTTCTCACTTGTCAAGTTTTAGTGTAGTATCAAAGAAAATCCACAATTAACTAAAAGGGATGTTAAGCCACTTTTTGCCTTTTACAACAATATAACTGCATGAGTACCAATTATTTTATATGCTTCACCATGAAGAGGAAAACAAAGATTCAATGGAGAGGAAGTAGGTATAAAATGTCAGCTGTCATTTGTCAGATGTTAATGAATTCACCAAGGACTCCTTTTTTAGCTTGTTTGTTCTAGAAAACATAATTTTTGTAACAATATACTCTTTTATATTGAATTATATATTTTTTAGTTGTAGTTGGACACAATACCTTTATTTTATTTCTTCATTTTTAATGTGGTGCTGAGGATCAAACCCAGGGCCTCGAGTGTGCTAGGCAAGAGCTCTAAGGCTGAGCCACAACCCCAGCCCAACAATATATTTATTATGTTAGTAAGTAATAAGCTTGCTGTTATTCTAAAATAAAGACACTTGAAAATTCTGTTTGAATTGCAAATACTGTAAATATAAGTAGATCTAAACACATCAAGTCCTCTTTGAGATCCTTGATGATTGTTAAAAATGTGTGATGGATTGGATATGAGGTGTCCTCCTAAAGCTCATGTGTGAGGGAATGGAAGAGTGTTCAGAAGTGAAATTATTAGATTATGAGAGTTGTAATGTACTCTGTGGATTAAGCCACTGATTCGGAATCACTGGGTGGTAACACAGGGTGTGTCTGGAGGAAGAAGGTAAACGAGAGCATGCCTTTTAGGTTTATATTTTGTCCCTGGTAAGCAGAGCAATCTCTCTCTCTGCTTTTTGACCCCATGTCCTGATTTGATTTTTCTCCACTATGCCCTTTGGCCATGATGTTCTGCCTATTGGCCACAGAGCTATGGAGTCAGCTGATCATGGACTTAACCTCAGAAACTATGAGCAAAAATAAACCTTTTCTCCTCTTAAGTTGTTTCTGCTGGGTCTTTTGGCCAGAATGATGCAACAGCTAATTAAAACAAAATATAAAGGTTTTTCATTTCTAAAAAGCTTCAGAACTCCTGCTTTAGTACAAGTCAGTTATCCAAGTACACACACTGTGGTCAGTTTCACTAATGGCTCTGATGCTTTGCTCTTTCTTGTATCCAAATACTTTGCTCTATAACTTTTCAGTTACTTCTACTGTGGGCAATGTGTAATTTTCAGCTGGTGGTCCCAGTCATCTGATTTGTTTGACCAAAAGAATAATATTAGCACATGTAAAAAAGCAAAACAAAACAAACAACAACAACAACAACAACAACAAAAGGAGTATCCAAAACCACCTGTGTGGACTGGAGTTGTAGCTCAGTGGCAGAGCATTTGCCTAGTGTGATGAGGCACTGAGTTCCATCCTCAGCACCACTAATGAATAAATTAAAAAATAAACAAACAAATAAATAAATAAAGGTATTGTGTCCATCTACAACTAAACATATTTAAGAAAGAGGAGGAGGAGGAGGAGGAGGAGGAGGAGGAGGAGGAGGAGGAGGAGGAGGAGGAAGGAAAAACCACCTGTGTGACTTGGCTTGCTGCTCTCTTACGGAAGGACTTGCTTTGGTCAATCTGCCAGCCCATAAGGAAAAGAAATTTCTTCACCTGAGCTCAGCCTGTGTCTCCTGCATTACTACACCACTTGGTTGGCAACAGATGCATAAGTGAGGTCAGCTGACATTATCAGGACCTCTCCAGTCAAGTCCTGAGTAGATCAGCTGACACCAAGGTGACCCATAGATGAATGATTATTATTTCAAGGTAGCTGGTTCTCAAATAGTTTGTTACACAGCATTTTCATGGCAAGAACTAATGATACATACACTCAGTCCAAAAAGGGCAAGACTTAATTTACCTGGTCTTAGGAATTGTAGCTGACATTCCAAGATGATTTTAAGATGGGAGGTTAGAATCAGTTACTCTTGAGTTCCTTTTTAGTTTACCTGTTGGGACGATCATTTATCTATGCTCAGCACTAAAGATATGTATAATACAGACCCTAAAATTTGTTTTATCTAATCTTCAATTTTTTAAAAATCAGGAGCTTTCTATTCAATGACAGAAGGAAAAGTTCATATTGTTTGGGAGAGAATTACAAAGATAATTTTGACTCCATGTGCTTTCCTTACATATTGGCTCTAGACCCTAACACTTTTTTTTTCATTTCTTTATTTTTTATTTTTCCCCACATATTTAAATTGGTGCATTAGAGTTGTACATATTGATGGGATTTATTGTTACATATTCATATGTGACAATATATGCATACAATATAACAATATAACTTAGCCAATGTCACTCCTCAGCATTTCCCCCTTCCTTTCCTACCTCTCACTCCTTGGTCACTTTCTTCTATTGATCTTCTTTTGATTTTTAGGAGATCCATCCATATCTTTATTTTCTTTTTTTTCCATTCTAGCTTCCTTATATGAGAAAAAACACACAACCCTTAACCTTCTGATTTAGACCTTTGTCACTTAACATGATGGTCTCTAGTTCCATCCATTTTCCTGGAAATGTCATAATTTTATTTTTCTTTAGGGCTGAATAAAACACCACTGTGTATATAGACTACATTTTCTTTATCCACTCATACACTGTTAGATACCTAGGTGGGTTCCATAGTTTGACTATTGTGAATTGTGCTGCTATAAATATAAGTATGTATGTATCACTGTAGTAAGATGACTTTAATTCTTCAAGGTAAATACCCCAAAGTGGTATAGCTGTAGCTCCTAACAACCTCTCAGGCTCCAACTGTTCTTGGTTATTTACTTGCCATATGGTTTCAAGCATTTTGAGTGTATTAGTGGAAATTCACCCTGTTATAGAAAAGAAACCAAATTTCTTTCTACTAAATTCCCAGACAATGGAACAACGAATAACTACTATCCAAATTGTACTCAAGTAGTGACTTTCTAATTTAATTGCTTATGATCAAAATCATTTGACTTTCTCCATATTGAAACGTTAAGATTTTTCCTAGAAGACTAAATGATTCATTCCATATGAAAATCACTTTGTACATGAACTTGAGTTTAAAAAGAAAAACTGATAATTCCTTTCTGTTTTATCTCTGGTTTCATCCACTGTTGTCTTACCATTAGCACATATACACATTGAAACTTTAGATTTCCTGCATCATCTAAGGAAAACTTTTATTGACTGGGGTCATCTTCATTTCCTCCTCCTTTTCCTCCGTCTGCTCCTCCTCCTTTTCTTCCTCCTCCTCTTCTTCCTTTTCCTCCTCTTCCTTCTCCTTCTCTTCTTCCTTTTCCTCCTCTTCCTCCTCCTCCTCCTCCTCCTCCTCTTCCTCTTCCTTCTTCTTCAAACCAGGGATTTAGCTCAGGAGTGTTTTACCACTGAGCTACACCCCCTCCCTTTTAATTTTATTTTTTAAAATTTTTGAGATAGGGTCTTCCTAAATTGTGTAGGGCCTCACTAAGTTGTTGAGGCTGGCCTTGAACTTGCCATACTCCTGCCTCAGTCTCCCAAGTTGCTGGGATTACAGGTGTGCACTACCATGCCTGGCTGAGATAACGTTTTTGACCTGAATAATTTTGCAGGATCAATTTTAGAATTTTCAAACACCATTTAAGAATGAATAACCCCCATTTTTTTTTATTACAGGTGCTTTCCCTATAGCAGAGATATGTAAACAATAAACTATTTGTATATAAAAATTTATATTGGAATACCATGAATGCCAGTCTTGTCTGTTTAATACAGATATGGTTCCTTTATGGCAGTAGAACTGAATAACTACATCGTATGATCCACATGGCCTAAAACATTTACTATGTTGTCTATAACATAGAAAAGGTGCTTACTGCTACCCTGTGGCATTAGTTTCCCAAACAAAAACTCAATATATTGTAAAGTTGGCTAATTAAAAACTGTACTCTTTATAATATGATGGCATCTAGTATTTCACAGGGACAAAAAAGTTCTTAACTGGTTTTATTATTGTTGCTTTTCTGGGGTTCTGGATAGATTTGTACTTTTTTCTTACCAAAAAGTTGAATTATACATGTTATATTAATAAGAGAGTTTCTCTGTGCTTATGTAACTTTTGAGAATGATAGAGAAGAAATACAATTCATTTTCATCCAGAATTAGAGGTAATCAAAGTTGTAGAACAATATTGAGGTTTGATAGTCATTATATACTTAGTTTGTGTTTTAAGATGCACATGTAGTACTGGAATTCCATTTGGAAAAAGTTAAAGCTTTCTCTGAATTTTATATCCTTTTCCTACTGAATAACACTTCTAATAAGAGCAATGATATTTTATTAAGCACTTTTAACTAAACTTTTCATAAATATGTTTTTTTACAACTCAACTTTTCTTGGGAAACTCAAGGATAGAAAAGGCAGTGCTTTTATTTCATTATTAATTATTTATAAAAAAAAATGATACCAAGAAACCACAAACTTCACCTAGTAGATCCCATTATTAAAAGCCCTGTGGCCACAGCTGTGGCATCACATCAAAAAATCACTTGCAGCTTCTACAATATGTTTTAATGCATGTATAGTCCTTTCCGTATGGATGGCAGAAAGCATGAATTATTAAAATGGCACTGTTTGGAAGAAAGGACCAGAAGATGCAAACTTGAGATTACCACAAAGTGATTTTACAAAAGTGTCACTAGATGGCAGCATCTTAAAAAATAAAGAATAAAACTGAATAACTCCCAAACTACAGTCATCCTGGTAGATATTTTCATTATTCTACCTGTAAGAGTAGTTACACTGTGCACATAGCCACAAACAGATACTCTGCACTTGATTTCCTCCTTTATGCAATTTTTAAAATAAAAATATTTTTCAACACATTTTTATTTATAATTATCAATAGATGTTTATACTCACATTGATGCAACCCATAATAGCATAGCAGTGTTCATTCAACACATTATCTCACTCTATAGTCAATCCCTAAACTACTGCAGTAATTTTTCAACTAATCTGTAAACTCACAACCTGTCTTATTCTAAGAAACTCTCTAAATCACACATTTGAATAGAAAGGATTCCCAGATTCCCTTGAAAGTGCCTGCATTAAGTTCTAAATGTAACGCAAAATCTGTGGTATGGCTCTTCATAATCTTAAATCCTGGTCTCTTCTAGCTCTCCTGCCTCAGAGTCCCCACACCACCCTCTCTTAATTTGCATAAGTGGCTTCGTTTTTCTCATTTGCTAGGTACTATGTCTTGAATGTCTACAACGACTGTATGTGTTGGGAACTCAATCCCCAAATTCAAATTAAGGATATTTGGAGGTGAAGCCTTTGTGGGTAACTATAATTAGAGAAGGTCAGGAGAACGAGGCCCTCATGATTGCATTACAGGCACTCTAAGGAGAAGAAGAGACACCAAAACTGGCACACTTGCTCTGCCTTGTCATGTGAGGCCCTCCACTATGCTATGGTGCAGAAAGAAGGTTATCAGCAGGTGCCAGTGACTTGCTTTTGGACTTCCCAGTCTGCAAGAATCATGAGTTGAATAAAGCTCTATTCCTTATAAACTACACAGTCTATAGTTTTCACAGATAATGAAGTAAGACACACACCTGCCTCACTCAGATCTTGTTCACAAGATAATTTCTACGGGGCAGTTCTTTTGCCATCTCTCTCCTCTCTGTCATCCTAGAGCTCTGTTTGTTTATCTCTCTTGCAGCATTTTATAATCTCATTACCTCCTACTTTTGCACAATATGTACCCAAAGTATTGAAAAATAGGTAAACGAATGAACAAGTAAATGTTGTGAGCCATCCATGGGCTGTGTGTGTGTGAACTATGTGCATTTGAGCATATGAGGGGATGGTCTGGCATTGCACGCTTATTGGGCTGTGTGATGCAAATGCCTTTCCTCTGGTTCTGCCGTGATCCCACACAGCACCTGAGATGGGTGTGACTTGCCAAGATGTCAGTCAATCTGCTGACCACATAACATCACCAAGCAAGACTCCACCCTTCGAAACTCCACCCCTTGCCTTTTTTGGGTGGGATATTCTATCAAATGTCTTCTCCCCAATAAATAGGGGGTTGAGGGGCTGGGGGTTCACTTTCTTGTTCTTTCCAGCACTGCCCAGCGTGGAGCTGACCCTTGGGGTAATTGAGCAGTCCTACCCTATCCTTAGAAACTCATGTTCGTGTTTTGCGTGGTTTCTTTGCTGCATCCAGCTCCTTTGAACCCAGCTCATCTTGCCAGCCTAGCCAGCTGGTGATTAATAAAGCCATGCAGTTGTCAACAGATAGTATTTCAACTGATGTTAAACTTTAAAAGAAGATAATTTGAGGCTGCATGGTTGCACTCACCTGTAATCCCAGGGGCTTGGAAGGCTGAGACAGGAGGATAGCAAGTTCAAAGCCAGTCTCAGCAATGGTGAAGCACTAAGCAACTCAGTGAGGCCCTATCTCTAAATAAAATACAAAAAAAGGGGGGGGGGCTGGGGATGTGGCTCAGTGGCTGAGTACCCCCACCCCCAATAAAATATTCTTTGAGATTCTATCTTTCTGATGCTATTTTATTATATACATTACTTGTTCAGATGTGGCTTCTTTTAAAATAAAGTATCTTGGGCAAAAGAGTAGTTAAAATATGTTCAAAATCCCCCTAAATAAGGAATCACACACGTGCTTTGCTCTTGCCATCTTCCTTATTGCAGCACCAAGGTTTCTTCTAATCAGTTGAGTACTATGATACATACGGATTGGGCTAAGCTTTCTAGGGGAAGACCTTATACATTCCCTCTCAACTTTGACTCATTATTTTTCTATTTATTAAAATAAAATATGAAATGGTGCAGCCGACAGTTTTTTAAAGGTATTAAAGTTTGGATAATTTTACTAATTCTGTAACAAATTGACTCTTGACCGTTATTATTCAGTTAATTTTATTCTTCACCTTAAAAAATTCTCTGAATTCTAAAGACCATTAATAAGTGGCAGATTTAATTATAAGGGTAAATATGCTTTGGTATCCTTGTGGATTCTTGAAAAAACAAAATATTAAAGTAGGTAAATAGCCTTTGTCCAAACCACTTGATTAACCACCCATTATTGTAGCCCTGTGGTCCCTGGGAGGTGCCTGCAAGGCATGCCTATGGCTATCCATAAATTCAGTCGCTGAATGTACACTGCTAGACACTGCCCAGACAACAGTGGATGAGATACTCCCCTCATCAGTTTCACTAACTTTATGGTGGGTGAATTCCAGTTTCCCCACAGTCCCTTGGACGCTATTAATTTCCACTAGATGGTACTCCTATGTGACTTTCTTATGACTGAGACTGCAGTTTCTACATCATACCAATGAACGAAGTCTTTAGGTATTCTTTTGCTTATACAAAAGCAATAGGAAATAATGATAGGACTATACTGATATAAATTTAAAAAGTATTATTTTAAGAAGAAAGGGTGTGATGGAAAATTTAAGGGAATGTTTTTTTTCCAATATTATTCATAACTTTTTTCCAAGTTACAGGGAAACCAGATATGTGGTGTACAACTATAACCCAGCTACTCAGGAGGCTGAGACAGAAGAATTGCAGGTTTGAAGCCAGCCTGGGCAACTTAATGAGGCTCTGTCTCAAAATAAAAATACACAAAAGAGAACTCCTAGCATATGCAAAGCCCTTGGATCAATCTCCAGCACTGGGGGGGGGGGGGGGGATGTTATAGGGAAGTGTGTGTGTGTGTGTGTGTGTGTGTGTGCACTTGACATGCTGGTTGACTCTATATAAATGAGTAGACAAACAGTGTATTAACAATAACAGGGTTGGCTAGTCAACTCTGATATTAGGACTTCCCTAAGAAGTCCACAATTAGGGATTTGCTGGATGTTAGAAAGAAATGAAGAGTAGGACATAAGGTTTCTTACCATATTTTAGAGCATTTAACTTTTCAAAATACAAATCAGGTGTTATGGTTAAAAAGTGTACATAGATGCTACGTTAAAAACAAAAACAGTCAATTTGGGTAAGAGGGCTTCTAGCAGCTCTTTAAATATCTCATTTCTGAGTGAATATCTTAAAAGTACTTCCTTTCATGCAGACTTCATATATCAGTGCTTTCAAAAACCCCTGTTCTTTTTCCTTTTCTTCTGACTCTGTTTATAAGCAGCAACTAAGTATTATTTTGTATTAGGTTCATTCTGTACTAAAAGTCAATGTGTTATATGGGTCACAATTTCTTTCCAAAAATTAGTTTGGAAATAGAAGATACTGTTTTCTGCTACTTTTTAGTGCTTTATGTTCAGCCTTTACTTATTTATGCCAATAGCTCAGTAAGAATAGGAAGTCTTCCCTATTAAAATAGAAAACAATACAGAATGAAATAAACATACCAAGGGAAAGAGACAAGATACAATCTTTCACGTGGAGCTCCAAGAAGACTTTAGAAACCAAACAGCATGGCAGCCAGAATCAAAGGGTAATTTTCTGCAAGGCAGAGCTCTCATGCTACTTGGTTATATTAGTCCTAAGGCTCTTATAGATAATACATGAGACCAAAAAAAAAAAAAAAGTATATCATAACATACATTGCAGAAAAAATAATCCACACGGTATTTTATCCAGGAATCCCACTATGTGATAATTTTAAATGTTTGTAATGAAGTTCAGGAGCAAACAGGAATAGCAACAAGGTAAACTAGGACAGCTGACAAAATTTCACCTTCATACTTTTGATGAATTACTCTAAGATTAAGATCTGATAGTCAGGTAAAGTTAGGCATATCTGTAATCCCAGCTACGCAGAAGGCTGAGGCAGGAGGATCACAAGTTCCAGGTCAGCATGGACAATTTAGCAAAACTCTCTCTCAAAAATCAAAAATAAAAAGGCTGAGGATGCCTCCCAGTGATAGGCTCTACTCCTTGTCATTAAAAAAATAGATTAAGGTCTAGTAACTTTAAATGTATATCTTGTGTATAGAGAAATATTACAAACATTATACACAATAAGTTGACTAGAAAATCCTCTGTCCTTGAGCTACTGATTGATATCACTTAGCATGTGCTAACAGACTTTATAAAGTGAACAGTGTTCATTTACACACACATGGGTTCATGCTAAGGAGTTAGCTGCTGTGAATATACTTGGGAGTTTCTAGAAAGTTTGATTTTAAACATAAGAAATCAAAAAAAGAGCAATTTGAATTAAAAAGTCTGTCATAAAAAAAGTATAAATAGAAATCTGCACATAAATCAAGGGACTTATTGTATTAAAAAATTATTACCTATAACTTGGAATCAGAACAAAGTGAGAATAAACATTTTAACCTGGTGATTTAAAAACTCTGGTTGTATTCAAGGATAAGCTAAAAAAATGAAAATGAAATTCTTCCTGAAGTAGGCACTTATTTGTCAACCTGTGCAAATTACAGTAACAAAATATTAGAGTAGTATAGTATTAAGATTTTATTTCTTATCAAGCTACATTCATCTATATCAAGCCATCCTTGATATTTTTATAAGGTGCAGTAACTTATTGCTATAGTTACCATAAAAGAAAATATGATGGAAGTTTCCTGTTGAAAAATAAATCAACAGGGCATAAGATGTTGGAAAGAAAAGAGAGGACAAAAGCAAGTCAGGGACCTTGACTTTGGATGAAAGCCCTGGATTCATGAATGAGGATGGTAGACTTTAACTCAGATGTTGAAGGTGGCCAAGCTATCACAATTTCTGGAGAACTTTCTGGGCTCAATTTATTTGCCAAAAGGGTATTTTGCATATTTTTGAAATTAATACATGTAATCTAAGAGATTATTCGATTTTTAGGAGTCTACCAGTAATGAGATGTACATAACTAGTCAGTTACACTGTGGGAAAAATTGGTATGGAACAATCTGGCACCAACGTTACGTTATGTTCCCTAATTATGAGAAAAGATGCCGCCAAAAGGAAATAACAGCTTTTGAACCTCAGTGGGAATGTATCTCCTTGAGCCAATTCAGAGGATGTGGTTTTGGACCAGTCATAAGGATAAATGAATCTGAACATGCATAACTATAATTTCTGTTGTGTTAAACTAAGACAGATTAGTGGATCTTTCTTTAAAGCAGTGTTTGAAGAAATTTCCTATGTATCTCATCAGTCAGAATCCATGCTTTTTAAAGGCAGAATTTTTTTTTCTCATTCCCTATATTTATCTCTCTCTTTCCCTTAAACCCACAGCCTGACACAAAGTGAGCAGACAATATCTGTATCAAAGAATAAAATTTCTTTAGAGTACTGTACACCTCAACTACTTGGAAAGCTTGGGAATTTCTACTGGAATTCTGTCCAGTGTCATGTAGATTGGTTTTCCAATTATACTGAGACTTGCAAGCTGTTTTAATTAAAGACAGAGCTACTGCAAACACCCGAAAGGCACTGAAGAGGTGCTCATGGGAGTGATATTATGGCTGTCAGTACTGGAAGCTATTGTCAATGGAGCAACTAGCCTGAGAGACCACCAAAAAAGAAAGATGGAGAGGTCAGTGACTTGGGGCCTCTTAAATTAGGAATAGTTGGGAGAGGTAGGTTTGAGGCTCTGAAAAGGGGCACTGCTGCATGTTGGCACTGATCAGAATCTTATGTGGAAATTAACTATCTTTGAAATTCAGGCATGAAATGCAAATCATGTATTTTCCATCTTTGTAAAAGCAACAATTACATCAACTATAGAGACAGAGGTTTCCAATTTTTTTAAAAAAAGGTAAGAAAAAATGGAGGGTGTTATATATTTTTTTCTTTGACTTTTATAAATACTCTTTGCCATTACATGATTAGTTTGCATATATAAAAGGAGACAATGCAGAGGAAAGTTCTCTCCCAGCCAATGCAAAGAACTTGGGCATCAGCATCAGTAGATGCCAGTTCCAGGTTTCACTGGCTGGTTAAGTTGCCAAGCAAAAGTGCTTCACCTCTCTCAGGCTCAGCTGTCTCTGCTGAGACATAGTGCAGGCTGTTGACTATTAAAGTCGCTGGAAAAAATAAGTGTAGTGTGGCGCATGTCAAGTGTCTGCAGCTCTGTAGGTTATTAGCAATAGCTAGTATTATTGCCATTTGTACAATGTATGATTTCAGAAATAGATCTTCATTTTAGTTCTATTTTTAAAGTGTAGATATTGAGGGTGGGAATATAGCTCAGTGGTAGAGCACTTGCCTAGCTGGCATAAGGGCCTGGGTTCCATGTAAGAGGGAGGGACTGAGGGAGGGAGGGAGAGAAGAAAGGAGGAAGGAATGAAGGAAAGAGAAAGAAAGGGAAGGGAGATATTGATGAGACTGGCAAATCCAGAAATAAGAAGTGAGAGAAGGGGAACATTTTCTTAGTGAAATTTAATGTGTAAATTGAGAAGAAATGAGACATAGATAATAGCTGTGTGGAGAGTAAGAATAGAGATTTTGGGAGACCTGAAAAGAAAAACCAGCTGTATGAAGTGGCTCATACTTATAATCCCAGAAACTCTGGAGGTGAGGCAGGAGGATTGCAAGTTTGGGTCTAGCCTAGGCAATTTAGTGAGCTCCTGTCTCAAAACAATAAAGTAATTTTTTAAAAAAAGGCCTGGGGAATGTAGTTTAGTGGGTACAATCCATAGTCAGACACACACACACACACACACACACACACACACACACGAGAAAGTAAAGCAAACCAGACTTAAGACCTTAAAATTATACTTAGAAGTAGAAAAACCAGGAAAAGAAAACAATTTCTGTAGTGCTATTTGATCATTCTCTTCTACAGGCTTTTTCTGGCCTGTGAAGGACCTCACACAAAATAGAGTTTGTTTGATTTATTTCAGAGGTCCAAAATGGGGAAATAGCTTAAGGTAATTTTCCGAGCATAATTTAGTTCACTTAATTTTTAATGACTTAAAAAAATCATTATGTCCTAACTGAGTCAAAGAATACAAATGGAATTTGAAGAAATTTACAAAAAGTATCTCAATTTTCAGAATAATTAGCCATATAAACCATTCTGCAGAAATTTCAAATTATATTTAATGAACACAGTTCTGCTATTTTTGTTTTGTTTTGTTTCATTTTATTTTGTTTTTGGAACACCGTGATCCATCAAATTAGCCTGACCAACACTTTTGCTGATATACATACTCTTACCCATTTGCTGGCCTAAAAGGTACAGGTACGTGTTTAAAGATAAATCACTGTGGACAAAGCACTGTCAGGAGTCTGTGAGGTTCTCAGGGTTCATCCTTAATCAGTCACTGAACCGTCTACAGACATAAGCTTTCTAAATTGGAGAGTTAACATAGGCACAGCAATAATTATAAGGCAATGCAAAAGGTAGTCAGCGAGACATTTTCCATCATGCTATGGAAGTCCAACAGGAAGATAAATTCATCTTGGCACATAGGAGTAAGAAAATTTTAATAATGAAGGTCAAGTGTTTCACATTCAGATTTTTACAAGAGTCAGTCAAGTAAAATACGAGTTGGGCCTGTAAAATATACTTCACTTTGCCCTTTACTGCAAGACTGCCACAATATAAGCATGAAAAACAAACATATATTTCATGCTTTTGTTTTGTCATCTCTCTATTTTTTTTTTCATGCTTTTGTTGCTCATAAACAAAGACACACAAATACACAAATACAAAACATGGAGGCAGAAGGTCTCTTATCTGGACATTCTCTGTGTGTATGGGTGACATTCCCAGGGTCTGGCTTTGATGATACACAAATTATGTGACAAATTATGTGAAGAAAAGCAGTGGGAAATATGATATTGACAATTTAGATATATGCAAAATCACAAAGATTTGGATATTTATGCCACAAGAGTGGCACAAGTGGAAGAGTGATGGTCATCAGCTGGGACAGGTGAGTTCTAGGAAATTCAACCAGGACATGTATTTAACCTATTGCAGCCCTCCTAAGAAAGCATAGCTGACTTTTTCAGATGCATGATGACTTTTAACATTTAATTATCAATGTGTGCCAGCTTCATTATAAAGTACATTTAAAGCACCTACTTAATCTACCCATGATGATTATATAGATGGTATCGATAGTTATGTATGGAGGCAGTCCCATTAAGTGTGAGATCAAAGTATACTCTCCCATAAAATATTTTTTCTACTGATTACTTTATCATTCTCAAAAATCAATTCCTCAACCAAATCTGTTTTTTTTAATATTTAATTTACGTCAAACTTAACAATATTGCATGAAAGTCTATGGGATAATTCTTGAAGATCTCTCTCTCTCTCTTAAATTTGTCCACTTAAAAACAGTTTTTAAAGACAATAAGATAGTTTCTTCTTTTTATGGTACTTTCCTTAGGACAGATTATTTGCTGGGAAGATATATTCTCCTCAACTCAACTAACTTTTGCCTAATCTTGTTGCCTAAATAATTTAGTGAAAGAACTAGAGTGTGAAGAATTCTCTTGGAGAAATCTCTCATATTTTATTGTGGATTTTTTTTTTTCCCATTTAAGGTCATTTGGAATTTCCTTTTGATTGCTATGACATAGAGCCTCCTTTTCCATTCTTAAAGAAGTAAGTAAAAAAAATCAGATGAGTTGTAGGAAATTCAACCATCATCCATCAAATGATGTACACATTTCATATTGAAACACTTTCAATTTTTCAGCTTAACATAGACTTAGCCTTCCTTGGTTTGTTAAGCGGTATGAAAACTGGAATATTAGAGAAAATATCCTGGCCCTTAAGAAACTAATTTTTTTTATAAAATACTCATCATTTACAGAAACTCTATATGTAATATCTCCTTTGGGAGATACTGAAATTAGATGTTATGAAGCTTGATAAAGAGAAACAGTTATCCTTGATAGCACTGAAGAGAGTGGTTGCAGAATCACAAATTCTGATTGACAACTAAGAGGCTTGATTTTCCCATATCTGTAATCCTAAAACAACATCTGGATTCCAGGTTTCTCTTCCATGGAGATTTAATCATTCTTTCTCCCATGGTTCATTTAATCAAATCTTAAATAAAACACCTGCTGAAAACTTCTAGCAATAGCTTCAAAAACTTAGGTTCTTGGGGACTGAGCCTCACTAACATATTTCAGGTTATTGATGTTTGGCTCCTGCATGGATGAGTTCAAGGCCATGGGTAATTTATTATACATCTTCTCTTTTCTTTTCTTGGAATACTAGGGATTGAACCGAGAGATGTTCATTAAGTTACATCCTCAGCCCTTTTTACTTGTTATTTTGAGACAGGGTCTTCCTTTTATTTTCCTTGCCAATAAGACTCCTGCAAATATGGTGAACATTCCTAAGATCCACTGGATGTTCTATAAGAAATTTAGTGAATGCCAATGCCATAAAGTGACACAGTACAAGAAGGGCAAGAATTATCTGTATGCACAAAGGAAAAATGGCATATGACAGGAAACAGAGTGGCAAAAGGCTAAACTACAAAGAAGGTTGTATTGAGGCTTGACTGTGTTGAGCCTAACTCTAACTGCACATCTAAGAGAATGCTGACTATTAAGAGATACAAGCATTTGGAACTGGGAGAAGATAAGAGGAGAAAAGGCCAAGTGATCCAGTTCTAAACTTCATTGTTTCGTTATGCTAATAAAATGTTAAGGTTATCTTCACTTAAAAATGAGAGAGAAAGAGAGAGAGAGAGAGAGAGAGAGAGAGAGAGAGAGAGAGAGAGAGAGGGTCTCACTAAATTGCTGAGGCTTGTCTCCAACTTACAATCTCCTGCCTCCCCTCCTGAGTAGTTGAAGTTGGTTTTACAATTGTGTGCCACAGAGCAGTTTGTTGCTAAATTGCTTGGGTTGAACTCAATACAGTGATTTTCCTACCTCAACCTCTGGAGTCTCAGGGATTACATGCATGTGACACCATGCCCAGCAAGGTTAATTTATTATGAATAGAAATCCAAAAACCATGCCAAATTTTATTATATTTATATACAGTTATGTATGGTAATATTTTTTCCTAGCCAATTCTTTGCTCATATCATATGCAAATATTTTTGATACTCTTCTATAAAAATAGCTCATGAGAGTTCACTCCTTATTTTTAGACCTGGAAAGATAATAGCCAAGCTTTCTGTCAAAAGTTTGATCAGTCATTTATTTATCTCCTAGAAGAATTTCAAAACTGTTCAAGAAAAAAAAAATTATATTTTCCCTTAAGTAGATGGTTCATTGAGGCTAATGTGTGTATGTGAAGGTTATATGAATGTTACCTGGGTGCCTCTGATTTTAATAAAATACCTTATTAATAATGTCTTCATTTATATTCTGCTGCTGCCTTTTTTATTTTTCTTTGAGAGATTTGCTGACCGCAAATTCTTGGGATCAAGTGATCCTCCTTCTTTAGCTATCCAAGTGGCTAGAACAAGAGGTACATGTCACTGTACCCAGTACTTTATTTATTAATTTTTTTTCAGACTGATTGGGCCATGACTGTGATTATTATTCATTAATAATTTAAATAGCTGAGCCAGGTGCAGTGGCACATGCCTATAATCCCAGTAACTCAGCCGCTGAGGCAGGAAAATAGCAAGTTTGAGGTTGGCGTCAGCAACTTAGCAAGACCCTGTCTCAAAGAGGGAAAAAAAAAATACTTGGGATATAGCTCAGAGGCAAAACACCTGTGGATTCAATCCCCAGTGCCATAATATAAATAAATAAATAAATAAATAAATAAATAAATAAATAAATGCAGCTTGTGGTTGAGTCTAACAGATGTTTGCACTCAAATAGAAAGTGCCACATGACCCACTTAGAAACCATGAGATCCTGCGGCTGCACAAATGGGAAACATTGTGCCTTATCAAGCCCAAATCTTTTTCCATCCCCTTTTTTCTAGTCCTTCTCTCCTATGGGGCTATAAATGTGAACTCTTTCTTCACCCATGTTCTTTTTTAGCTGCCACTTCAGAAGGCAGTGAGTCACAAGAAGGAATCTGCTAGGTTTTTCTGGGAAAGCTTTAGCACTTCAGATGAAAAGGACAGATGAAGCGGCTGCACTGATACTTCTCCCTTCTTCCTTCTCTTTTCCTTAAATAGAAATGGGATGTCTGGATTTGGGACAACCCCACCTTAGGACTGTAATGTGAAAAGTGTGAGAAAACTGAAGAGAACTCTGGAGATGCCAGTCATACTACAGCCTCAAGTCTTCTGTGGTTAGAAAAGGAATCCCTGCTTTTTGGTTGATTTTGTTGGGATGTTGTTTACTGCAGCTGAAATGCTTCCTACCTGATTCAGGAAGATGAAGGGAAAGACAGACTCTTAAGAGTGGAATTAAAAAGTGAGTGATTAATGACAGGAGAGATGAGATGAATCTGAAGGTGTAGCCGAATGGTAGTATAAAACAGTAGGAACATTTTGTGGGAGACAAATCTATTTGAACCAAGCTGATCTCAAGGTGCATATAGGATAGGACATCCAGGTGTAGCAGGTACATGAGCATGGGTGACAGTTTTCTGCTCTAAGAGTAGCCTAGAGTTTTCTTGCAGTAGTAGTAGTAGTTGAGTTGATGAGTAGTGGTTAAATCATTAAGGATAGGAAGGCAAAGATCATTTAGTTGGTATAGAAAAGAGGTGTTTTGTACTCCATATTTGCATACTGAATTTGAGGTAGATGCTATCCCAGGTTAGTATTTTTAAAAATAGAGACTCAGAAAAGTCAAGAAACTTGACTTTATCATATAACAATTAAATGACCTAGCCAGGATTTGAACATTAGACAGTGTGATGATGCAAAAATCCATTGCCTTTCTATTCTTTCTGTCTCATATCTAGGAAGTTTAATAACACGTGCATGTATATATACTAAGGATCAAGGACTGGTGATTATTTGCATAACATTTTAAAATATGATGTGTTTTATTGGCCTCCCTTTATTTTGGTGCTTAACATTTAATGTCTAAACTAAGAATACATTATCTTTATATCTTTTGTACTGCACCACTTTCACAGTTATCCATCAAACCAGTTCAAAGTCATGGTTGGGGATTCCTAGAGACTGCTGATAACAGTGCTAAATTTCTTTTCATTAGTTCCACTCATTAGCTTCAATAACTGAATATATTAACTAGACTTCACATATGTATGAATCCCATAACTTATTAATGTCCAGAATAAAATTCCATTGTCATCTTTTTAAATACATGCTGAATCAAATAGAATTCTTACTTTAGAATTTTAAATGTAAATTGTGAGCATTGAATTTTACTCCCTTTATTTATTTATTTATTTATTTTGTTAGGGAGATAAACACCAGAAGCACTCTGGGCAAACACTTATTTACAAAAAACACACAATTTAGAAGTGGTCAAAAATTTAAGTTTAATGTAGTAATGTATAAGGAAAAAAAAACATTCTTGAGATTCGTAGAAATTAAATGGCCTTCCTAATTACCTTGAGTGAATACTCAATTTCTTGATAAAGTTTGATCCTACATTTCTCCATCTTTATGTATCTAGGGTTAAGTGAGAACCAATTTATATTTAGGATGAATTACAGAATGGCAAAGTAGCAAGGCAGAGTTCTAACAGTCCTCACATGGAGTTACAAGGCTGGGTGTTTGCTCTGCTTCCTGCTGTCTGAGCAGCTGAATACCAGGGACATCACCTGTGGGGAGCTTGCCTGTGCTGCTCACTAGAAGCAGACCTCAGACAGCAGCTGTTCCTAAGTGAAGGAGACCACAGACATCCAAAACTTGGCTTTTTAAATAGAGACATCGAAAGCAAAAAAAAGAACAGAGTGCATTTTTAAAAAATTTATACCAGCCTTCCTCTTTTTTAAAGAAAAAGACTCCTTATAATAAATTCACAGTGCCAGAAACCAAGGTACTTCACTAGAAGTGCAGGTGAAGCAATGGCTGGGTGAGCTGGAAGGAGAAAATAATGTGCATACCTTTGCTTGTCCAGCTTTTGTAATGGCAGGCATATCGAAGAGCTGTCCAGTGTAAAAATGCAGCCCGCTGAACAGGATCACGGCAATAGAGTCTCCTTCCTTCTCAATTACTTCAAGAATATCCTCCATCCTTAATATTTCTTCTCCCTAAGTCAAGTTAGGTATAAGTTACATAATATTGACAATAATACTCTTATCACATATTTATAATTTCACCATGAACTGTCTCACCATAAGAAAAACTAAAGGTGAAAATTTTCCACTGCATTAATGCTCTTCAAAACCTGGATAATGAGCAGAATTTGAACTTTTTTTTTTCTATAAGAAATGACAATTTAAAAAGAAATTATGATAAAATAGAAGTAGTTTTTTTTTTTTAAGTGCAAGTCATTACAAAAGTATACTTGCTTATTTGTTCTTCAAGTTTTAGGTTAATCTTTACTATTTGTATACCTATTGGTTGTTTTCTCATCACACCCATCCAATAAAACACCCAAAAGTACAATTCCATCGAATATCATATAGCAAGAGAAATCTGTTGGAAATTAATATTGTATTTGTCAATATACTATTTTCCCAAAAAGCATCACTTGCATATCTTTCATCTGAATAGTACCTAATATTTCTAACTTAAGAGTAAAATATTCTCCAAATAGAAAGACACTGATCCAAACATAAAGAAAAACAATTTACAAATAATTAGTATATTACCCTATAAGTAATAATGATAACTTAGTAAAAAATTTGAATAAATCTATATTTAGACTTGTAAACAACTTGAGCTGAAAGAAATCAGTTCAATACTTGTAGCCTAACAATTGTGATATACACCAAGTTTTTATCAATTTTGTGCAGTGCTAAATCTGACTTCTTTTAAAGTCAATGTAGACTAAATACATTAATATTGGAGGAAAATTTATTAATAAAATTTTCTTTATTTTATTTTATTTTTATTGATTGATCATACCAAGGATTAAACCCAGAGGCACTTAACCATAGAGCCACATCCCCAGCCGTATTTGTACTTTACTTTGAGACAGAGTCCTGCTAAGTTGCTGAGGCTGGCTTTGAACTCATGATCTTTCTGCCTCAGTTTCCTGAGCTGCTGGGATTTTATAGGTTTTATAGGCATGTGCCACTGTGCTGGCTCCTTCCATTTATTTTTAAGTTTTTATAATTATTGCTATTTGTCAAATGTCTTACCTGTTAAGTGTGTGTGTGTGTGTGTGTGTGTGTGTGTGTGTGTAATATACTCTCTTCTATAAGAAGACTGGAATCTCTAAAAAAATGGGAATATGATAGATATTGAAATCTCTGAATTAAATGGAATCTACTTATATGCTATAAAGCATTTCAGTAGTTATTAGAAAAAAAATCTAAGTTATAAAAATAAAAATTTGGTAATTCAAACTCTTTATTCTTTTTTATTATTTATTTTTTAGTTATAGGTGAACACAGTATCTTTATTTTATATTTATGTGGTGCTGAGGATCAAACTCAGTGCCTCACTAATGCAAGTCAAGCGCTGTTCCTCTGAGTTATAACCCCAGCCCCGAAACTCTTTATTCTTTAAAAAATCAAATAAGGTTTAACCACCACAATTTTAAGAAGAAAGAGTAATGGAAAGTACTATATAAATTAGTTAATGAGTTATTTCTTTAAAGAAGCAGTAATAAGCAAATAAGAAAAACTGTTTTCCATGATAAGACATATCCCAAGATGAGTCCCAAGATTACAATTAACTCATAAGACTTCAAAATGCTGGTCACTTTCAACTAAAACCTCTGATAGTGACTCTATCATTTATGCAAGAAATAAGCAATTCATGTAGGATGTGTGAAACAGATATCCTCTCAGTGGTGCAAGAACTTTTCATTCCATTAATTTAATGCATGTTGGCAAGTAGAAGAGAAGAGAGCAGGTCTTTAATTTCTTCACAGTAATTCTGGGCTAAAAGAAGTAATTGTTCAAACATTGGCTTAATAGCCTGGGAGCATCATATGTGAAACCTATAATTTATTCTGTGTGACTTTCTTGGCGCCAAATTATAGAAGCTGCAGGGGTTTATATGTCAAATGTGTACAACTTGGCCTTACACTTCTCTTAAGGTAAAATACACAAGAGTTTAGACCTTGAAGATATGGTTAAGTTGTATCAAATGTATTTTTTGTTATCTGTTTGAATATAAAGGAGTCTCAGACAGATAAATAACTTTTTAATCACACACCTACTAAGTTGGAGAGTTGGGATTCTACTGGGTATGTCAGTCAGGCTGTAAAAGCTAAGATTTTCCAAGTATACCTCATCCTTTCTCCTTTGTCTAACGACAACGGACAATATTTGATACTTAGATTATTAAGGGCCAGGAAAGATAATCACTATTTAAATTCAACAAATACCACTGGTCTTTTACCTGATTTTAATGACACTCAAGGGCAATAAAATGTAAAGTTAAAAAAGGTACACCCAATTTATCAACTTCATCCCATTTCCTTGTACACTCTGTAGACTCCAGGAACATAAATAGAAGATTGGTTGCTTACCAGATGGGTAGCCCGTGAAACATAAAAATAAATACAATTCTGAGTTATTCACTATTTTAAACAAAATGAGCTGACAGTAAGAGAAGTATGAGTCTTTTGTACTTTCTTGAAAGTTCCATTACAGTAATGAAGATAATAAACTTTTGAGAAAAATGGATAAAAAAATCAATAGTGAATAGAAGCATGATGAATATTTATTTCTTTCTCATATACCTCTCGTGGCTTTATCATCCGCATACTTCTTTCAACATTAAGTCCGTGAAGTTGAAGCTGTGACTCTATAGCATACTGGAAAAAGAAGTTATTTATTAAATCAAGCCCGAAGCATAGAAGGACATTAACATAACAACTTGGAAAACAAATAATAAAATATCAATGAAAACATTATTATATGAAATCCAAAGTCAAGGTTAAAAGTGAATAACTAATACATCAGAGAAAAACTGCTTAATCTGATTTAAGTAGGAATCCGAACACGCTGAGATACTACAAATTATAGCCCAATGGAAATATAGGGGTGATTTAGACTTCTGGAGTTAGGAGAGATTTTGCTATCAAAAGTCACCTAATCTAAATCACAATCAGAATCTGCAGAAAACCAATGTGAGCAGTATGCACTTGCTACAGTAGTATGGAGGATATAAAAATGGCTTACCCTAGCATGAGTAAGTTAGTGAAAGGAAAGAACAATAGGAATTGACTTTACTGAGAATATAAGATATGACTGGGAACAAACAATTGCAAGGAGCATGATTTTTCTCAAGATATTAGAGTTTGATTCTTTCAGTAAGGAAATGGCTATTAATTCTGACATAATTACATGCCCTAAAATTATGATATGTGCACTATAGTTAACAGTCATAATATAATGTAGAAATCAAGTTTCTCTAATACTAAAATTGAAATATGCCATGTACCTTTTTCTGTAGATGTGTCTGGATCAAATTTTATCAATCAAATTGCTGATAAGATATACTACATGACATTGTAGTGAACCATGAGAAATATTTTAATCTTTAGTAGTTTTTTAAAATAATAAGGCATGAAAAATTATGCTATTATGCTATGAAAAGGAAGGGGCAAATTCAGGTTTAAATTGCAATTTTCTATGGCCAAAGGGTTAAGCAGTGGGGTTTGTATTGATTTGATCTCATAACATAAAAAGGCAACAAGAATTAATAAAAAATTTACAACCACACTTCATTTAAACCAGCAGTTTGTTCAGTGTCTTTTAAAAAAGCTAATAAATCAATGTTCCTATTCAATCCTTCCCTCCCTTAACACATGTTTTACTTGAACAAAAGAAATAAATCTACAATCTATAAAAAATTCTTAAATCAAAAGCATTTGACAGATCTTTTTAGTGTAAGGTTATTCAGAAAAGACTAGTGAATAAACATTCAAGTCAGGCAAATGATGTCCCTCTAGGAAGAGTAGAAAGAACATAAATGTAATTTGAAGAAATCCTTACATGATCAGAAGGGAAGGCTTTGGCTTCTAGAAGAATTTTATGCCGTTTTGGTGTAGGCTTAAAAAATGATAACTGCAATGAAATGGATTTATTGAGAAAGCATTAATATACAATTTCTGCATTTGTTCAGTTGATGCCACACTTTCATTTTAGAATCTTCAAAATTTAAAGGCATTAATTAATTAAACATCTAAGATATCTGTCAGGGGTAGCTTTTCAATTAGCCCTGTTTCCAACGAATTATGAAAAGGAAGAAGATATCAGCTCATTATGCTTATCAATGGAATAGCAAACTCAGGGGAAAATGTAAATCAGATAAAAACAAATTCTCAAAATATACTTAAATGTTAGTTGAAAAATTATCTTCCCAAATTATTTATTAGTAAATTCTCTAGTATCAGACTGAAACATCATGTTCTCTGTGTGTTTTATTTACAATGACTTATCTCACACTACCAATTTTGTTTCTAATACAACACTTTTTATGGCATTTATTTTAGGTCCAACTAAAACTACTTCAGCTTTAATATGAAACAATTGTCTTTCTTAGAGGCACTAGCACAAAGTACTCATTTGGCCAGGGGGGCCCTTTCATTTCTCCACATAGTTCTTAGATAATGAGATTGACAATAATAACGAGATTGACAGCTGCCGTTATTTGGCTGTTAATTATTGGCCCAGGTGCTAAATAAGTTCTTACATATCCCATTCAAACCTTGTGCAGGTCTATGAGGATTATTGTCATTTTTAGAAAGAAAATCTTTAAAACTTACAGATGATGAAAACTTTGTCCAATCTCAAATAGCATTAAATAACATACCTGGGAGTCAAAATGAGTTATGCCTGAACTTGCAGGTATGTTTTCAAATCATACTAAAAATAGTGAAGTCAATTTTTTTCAAAGCATCAATTAAAATAGACACTACATACCAAATTCAGAATACATCTGACATTTTGAGATAAAATTATTTATTAAATGTTTAAGGTGTAAGAAGTACTTTAAATACAGTAGCTCATTTAAGGTATTATGTTTCTTTTCACCAGTTTACTTTCTGTGTTTCAAGTGTTTTTAAGTTTCTCCTCAACCATTGCTATACAAATGTATACTGATCCATAATCTCTCTCTGCTAAAGATCCGCATACTGGATAATGTCTTTCTGAATAACTCAGTGTTTTGCTAGTAACTATACATCTTTGCTTTATGTTCTTGCTAACAGTGTTTCTTTTCATCCACTATGACTCTTTTTTTTTTAATGTTCTGAGCTAAGAACTCTTCATTAATCTAAATTTCTTTGTAAGAGTCAACTTTTCCATGATTATGTAGAAACCATTATGTCATGAGCCAGCATTTCCTGGTAAAAATGAACATAACCTCACAACTTATTTTTAAATAAGCAAACCATCAGAATCTCATGAATTAAAGATAGAAATACATCAGATCCCATAAATGAGTGTATTCTAAACATTGGTGGGAAAAAAACTTACAAGTAGGAGATGTAAATTAACGGTCAAAGCATTCATTAGGGCTATTTCTTTCTCCTTGGCTCCTGCAAAATAAACATATCAAAATCTAGTTCTTTTATTATAAGTTCTAAAGATGCATGAAAGTTAAACAAGGTAGGAGGATTTCTTCGCTTCCTCCCTCTTACTGATTTTAGAGATAAGGACACATTTGATGTATCATCATAAAGAAATGGAAGTTTCCCACTTGACTCATTTTATCAAATGATATCTAGAGTCACAAACACATAACTAGCTAAAAATTGTATTCCTTTTAGAAGTTGTAAGTAGCAAAAAGAAATAATGAACTATTTTATTTTGCTTGAAAAAAAAAAGGATTTATCCTATTATCAGTGAGTTTGAAAAATTTCTAAAGAGAACATTTTTGTCATGCATGTATCTTCAAAAGGAATCTAAAAAGATAAAGGTCAATCACATTTTAAAACTTGGTTGCTTCCAATATCAAATTAAAATGTACCTTTAATAAAAGAAGACTACCTTGTCAAATATATTTCCTTGCTATTATATTGAGATAAGTAATAATTAACAAGACAAAAAAGCTACATAGCAAAATACAATAGCATAAATAGTTTTGGGATTTATACATATACACTAAGATAATAGGTAATATAGATATATATTTTCCAATGAGAAAGCATGCAAAGATATCATATACACTACATAATCATAGTCTGATCTAATTCCTTTTAGTGAGGGCTTTGGCACTAGAAAGAGACCCAGAGACAGAGAATACAATGGTCACTTAAGAATTCAGAGTGCAATAGCAGTAATGATGCCATCATTGTTCTGAGTTCTAATGGTGTCTCTTAAAGGTAATTAGACTTGTGTAATAGGAATGAGGTTTTCTTACCAACACTAAGAAAAATAGGCAATGTACCTTAATGTTTATAAGGCTGCACTAGATGTTAAGGAAACACAATTCACATTTTATATCCAAAGATATATTTTTGATAGAGTTCCATTTTAAAATAATAGACAGCAAATGGAATAATAAATCAATTAGATAGATTCCAGGATAAGGTTCCTCAAGGAGAGGCCATTGGAAATATGTAGTCAATTTAGGAATTTATGATTTAGCATAACCATTTAAGGAAGGGACCATCTTCACCTCATCAAGGAAACATTCCCATCCTATCTCCACACTGATTTTTCTCTTTGATACTACAAGGTGGAGAACAAGTGGTAGGAATTTAAAGGTGTTTCCCTGGTCATTGCAAGGTGAATAATGTCTGAAATCAAGGCAATGAGAATAGTCTCCTTTTATATCCCCGGCACTAAATAAAATCCTGCCCCACAAGGCATACTAGATGGACACAATAAGCTCACATTGCTTGGAGTGGCATATGCCTTTCCTACAGTAAGAAAATTTCTTTGAAGTGTGGTCAAAAACCAAAATTCTGACAGCTTTATTATAGCTGATTCTTTATATTATGGTATGAATTCTTACTGCTATTTCTGAAACAAAATATTATCTAAGATGTCTAATCTGGTTACATTCTTGAATTCCTATTAGTTCTTTATACACATTTGTTTGAAACCACTTATTAAACAACAAAAATAGCAGGGAGAATGGAAGTAGGAAAGAAAGAATTTTAGTTTTCTTGCTACTGTGACCAAAAAACAATTTCAGGACTCCATTCCTTGGTGGGTGGTGGGAGGCAGAAGAGTATAGGGTGGAGGAAAGTGGTTCAGGACATTCTACCAAGAAGCAGAGACAGAGCCTAAGCTCAACACACCAAATATATATCCCGCCAAGATATGTCCCCAATGATCTATGTCCTCCAGCCACAAATTACCAGCCTATAGTCACACTCTGTTAACATTCCTATCAGGAAATTAACACACTAGTTAAATTTCTCATAACCTAATAATTGTACCTCTATGATGTCTTTTATTGTCTCCCACATAAACCTTTGGGGGACACCTCATATCTAAAACATAACAGGAAGAGAAAGCAGGGAAAAAGAGTACAGAATTAGTATAAGAAGGATTTGAAATGGCAAGAAGAAAATATGTTAGTTATCACAAGATCAAAACCAAACCCTCATCGTTATACAAAATACATGTATGAAGATGTGAGAAAAAAAAGAATAGTGTCACCTTAGATTGGGTAGAAAGAGGTGATGGGAGGGGAGGGGAGGGGATAGGAGGGGGAAAGGAAGGATAATAGAATGAAATAGACATTATTATTGTTGTGTGTATATACGTGGCTGCATGACCAATGTGATTCTGCAACCTGTACACTCAGAAAATGAGAAATTATATCCCATCTGATTCAAAACAAACAAACAAAACAAAACAACAATAACAACAACAACAAAACCCAGAAAAGGCAGTAAGTGGGAGTGGTGAGATTTCCTATTGAAGCTCAATCTTTGAAGCTCAAACATTACATTGTGATTAGAATTATAGACTCCTGGGAAGTTTTGGCCCTCTAAAAAAATAGAATGTTCACTTTAGATCACCTAAAAATTTTCTGGGATGAGAATATGGTAAATCTATGTGCATGCCCACCTCCAGATGTGTGGGGCTAAATAAATCTAGAGTGACATTTGGCATCCCTCATCTTTCTTTTGATGTCATGCTCACATTTGAATCAATTCTTTTTCAGTACTCCCTCACTGAAGTAAATAATTTGTTTGCCTATGCAGAAAAAAATATCACAATTTAGAACACTTTAAATTAAATTCAGCACTTCAAAAAATGCTGTGCTTAGTTACTACTGAACTTTGTTCAAGGATAGGATCAATCTGCTTGACATGTGTGCATGTGCACAGAGGTGTATCTAAGAGTGATGCTAATAATACAGTTTCAAACCTTAACAAAAATGTTTATTACAAATGTAACCTAAAGGCACAAAAAAAAATTCTTAACATCAAAGCACCACTGATTGAACTGATTTTTGGTTTATTTTCAAAAGAAAATTTACCTAATTGACCTATTTCTTTGGGTTCAAATTGTACTTCTAAAAACACTGTTCTTCTAAGACATTTCAATATCATCAGCATTCCATAAGAAAATAAACCTTTTTTAAAAGTAAACTACAATTCTTTCAAGTTGGTTTTCTTTGTTCCTTCTCTTTTTCTTAAGAACCTTATTTGAATTAATGTGGTAGCATCAAGAACTACAAGTATTTAGAGGCAAAATTTTAAAAAGCTCCCAGAAAGCTTAATAGGATTTGAAAGGATCTTTATTTTAGGATATCATCTATGATTCACTGCAATAAATGTCAAGATCTGAATCACTTCGTCTGAGATGGGGATGAGCCATGGCTTTCACTCAAAGAATGCTTTCCTGCTTATTTATTTATTGAAGATTGCTTTTTTCTTTTTCAGAAGATAAAGCTTAGTTCAATCCAAACACTGCCTTGTTTCGTTGAAAGCTGGCAAGCTGATAATTACAGAGCCCTTACTCTGTGCCAACACTTCTAAATACATGACTTGCACTGTGAACTGAAGTCCTCTGAGGAGCTGCATCTATAAGTAAAGATCTTGCAGACCAGTTGTTTATTTAATCTTGGCTGATTAGAACATTGAGATTGTGGAGAGATGGGGTACTATAGGTTGAAAGACAAAATTATCTTGTGCTGTCATAGCCACTTGAATAGCCATGTGTCTTAAGTTTGGTACCTGACCTGACATTTTCATAACTATCAGATGAGCTTCTCAGAATATATTGCTAAGCTTAGCAGACCTGAAGCTTCCACTAACCTTAAAGTTAAGTATGCTATAAAACCTATACCTGTGATTTCCTCATCTTGCTGTAGTCTTCTGCCTAGAGAGTTGGTTCCACCAATAAAATTGGTAAATATATTTATTTAAGACTTTCTTCCTTTTTTTTTTTTTTTTTTGCTCTGTGACTACAAAAGCTTATCTGTCCTCCTCCATGTATATGAAAACATGCCAATCAGTGTCACTTGAATCAATGTTCCTGTGATATGGTCACTCATATTTGGCTCAAGCTAAAATATTTTCTTGTATCCATTAAAGCAGAGTCATTATTTTTTGTCAATAGTATTATCTCACACTATCCTCAAGGCAAACTGATGAGATATATACTTTGATATTTCTATTTTCATTGATGAGAAAACTGACATCCAAAGAGAAAAACTAACTTTCCCAAAGTCTTGTAGAATTTTTTTTGTCTCAGAATTACATTTGGAAACATTGCTTACAAGATACTCCCTATAAGTCAAATATAGGAGATCCAAACTCATAATAAACTTCCTGTGTGTCTTTCTAATAGTAGTATAATTTCAAATCTTTTGCAAAGTGAGACTTGCAAAGTTCCAAGTTGCTTATTGTTTGATAAGAGGGTTCATTTGTGGTCTCATAACCACCATACCATATTCTGTATATTTTATTAAGCAGACACAAGTGTTATTTTGAATTTGTCACATTTGTAATTAGGCTAAGTCAAATAATTTTAAACTTTGTTTTCAAGTAGCCAATTTCTGTAGCCTGTAGAGATGACTAATGTATGGCAGAGGATCTATAACTGCTGGGGTAGAGCTTCCAGGGATTACTGAATTTCTGAGGGTCAATCACAAGTTACATAAAGTAATTTATGGTCACATTACAACATTTTTATAAGTTCAAATGCATGTATCTAGCTCTTTGTGATTTTTTAATGTACCCAGGGAGAAGTAGGCTTAATAATAATACTAATAATATTCTTTAGCAATTCTATTTCTAGCATCTTGATAATATGACATTAATTATAATGGAAAGTTATTCAATGTTTTGTGGAATTGTTGGCTCTATGTAAAATGTTTTATTAATAGTTTTTCTTCACATCCCAAATCAAAATTCTTTTCTATGTCTATGAATAAATATGGTTGTTCACTTTCTTTTTCTTCTCAATACTCTATTAATTTGTACACATAATAATTTTTATTATTCTCTTGCTCCTTCTTTTTGAGAAATTTTTGATAAAAAAAAAAGACTATGGTTTTAAGAACCTGAAATATTCAATCATTACCCAAATTATACAATGTATCTGTCCATGACAGAATTAGATTACCTAGCAAGTAGGTAAAAAATACATTTGACTTTTGTTATTGCTTACTATTGCAATATTATTTTATTTTATGACTTAAATTTTTACATTTACTTCCAAAGAAGTTTCTTGCATTACATAATGCAAGGCAGAGTGAGAACAAATAGTAATGGGACTGGAGTGGGACTCAGTCATAGAGTTCTTACCATGCATGCCGTGGCCCTGATTTCTATCCCCAGCACCACATTAATAAAAAAAGAGAGAGAGAGAGAGAATGAGAGAGAGAGAGAGAGAGAGAGAGAGAGAGAGAGAGAGAGAAGCCAGTGTAATGGCGCACACTTATAATCCCAGTGACTCAAGAGGCTGAAGCAGGAAGATTGCAAGTTTGAGATCAGCCTGGGTAATTTAGCATCGCCCTATCTCAAAAATAAAAAAAAGGGCTGTGTTTTAGCTTGGTGATAGACCATCCCTGGGTTTAAACTCCAGGACCACCTCCCCCCAACCAAAAAAAAAAAAAACAAAAAACTAAGCAAATGAAGTATGATATGTGTAGATGAGAAATTGAAAGTTACTAAATGTTTTTCTTACTTCAAATTTGATCAATTTTTTTTCTGAGAACTTCCTATTCCTAGAAACTAAGGCAAGAGAGGAGACTGCATGGATTCTCAACAACAAAAAAGGAATACACTGTTAAATAAACTTACAGGAAGCTATTGTGTTGGACAAAGCTTCTGTTCTGAGCCCCAAAATATCAAGCTAAAAATAAAAATGGAGTCACTTATGCTAATGTCCCAAGACACCAAGTGAAACTAAGCAGCTTATCTGATCTGAGAAATCAGGATTAAACAGAGAGCCCAAAGTCCCAAACTGGCCACTTTCGATTGGCATGACAACGAAGTGCCCTTTGCCTTTATCCTTTCACAAGAAAAAAGTTAGCTACTCTAAAGTAAGCTGGCATTAACCAATCAGTCTGTCTATAGTCCCTGCCTTTCAAGGAAAGTAACTTTGACAGGAACAATTAATTTTCTATTTCTTACTCCTGCTTTCTTTAAACTTCTATCTGTAAAACCCAATTCTTCTGCTTAACTCATTGTAACACTTATATTATTTTATGAAAGTATTACTCAAATCTAGAATTAAAAAAATTAAAATTTAAAGAATTTAAAGAAATTTCTAAAAATGTAGATTAAGATTTTTAAATTGTAATTTTGTTCACATACATACATGCACATATACACAAACAAACACCTTCGGAGAGAATATTTCTTTTATGTCCTTTATTATATTTTGGAGCCAAATAATCTTTAATTTCCTTGACACAATATCCAAAACCAAAACACTAAATTACTGAAACTAAAAAATTCAGAGAGCTTCTGAGTTGAAGAACATATCTGAATGCTGATATGAGGATTCTATAATATAGTCACATGTGGTATAATAAATAATTGGCCTTTGTTACCAATCCTGAAATGCATGAATCTTCCCCAAATGAATAGAGCCCCTTTAGAAAACATTTAGATTTATGCGGTTGTGATGACTCCAATGAAGTTTCTAGATTAATTCAGGTGGGACTGGTCACCAGAATGACTAAATAATTAGATGGTTGGAACATTCAGCCTCATCTACCAACCTCCTCCTGGGATGGGAGGGTGTCTGGAGATTGAGCTCTGTAAAAACCCATCAATGAGATTCAGAGAGGTTCGGAGTTGCAGAACAGCTGAGAGGTGACAGGCTTAGGGAAGGCATGTATGCTCCATACCTCCCCACTCTCCCAAATGACCTTGCTTTCTACATTTCTTCCTCTGGTTGTTGCTGAGTTGTAGTTATTATAATAAGTTGATCAAAGTGAATAAAGTGTTTCCCTGAGTTTTGTGAGCCGCTCTAGCAAATTATCAAGCCCAAAGAGGTGGCATTGCAATCCCTCAGTATGTAGATGGTCAGTCAGAAGAATGGATGATTCCTCAATTGTGACTGTCCTCACAATTGAGGGCAGCCTAGAGGAGATGAGCCCTTGATCTATGTGATGTGTACCAAATCTGGGAAGTCAGTTCATAATTAAACTGAATTTTTGGACATAGAGTTTCAGTGTCAAAATTGGTTGCTAATGTTGAAAAAAAAAACAGAATGTGTATTGTCTGACTTTATGAGGAAGATAGATGAAAATCTCAGCTTAATTTAATTTTCTTTACATACTTTTTGAAAAAAATAAATTAAATCCTTTTACTTTTTAAAATAAACAATACTTATAGTCCCTTTTTCTTTTTTACTTAGTAACAATAAGTGGTGGCTGCTTTAAAATTTTTGGGATCTTTATGTGACATATATGTACTTTTTGAGCAACAAAACACTTGCACATTTAATTAGTTGCAACAGAGCAATAAACTTTTAAATGGTCAATGAAAAACTTTTTATAGGGTTTACTTGCTTCATAAATAAGTCTCACTACAGAATATCGCCTTAGCACTTCCCTGTTCTGTGTATAAATATCTTAACTCCTCTTTAGGGGATAAGTATTAAGTACAAAATAACAGGATTAGAATGCAGTTTATGTTCTTAAAGAAAATCTAGTAAACAGAAGAAAAATCCATCAGTAAGGTAAGCATACATTCATGGTCAAATTTTCCAAGAATTTTTTCCAGTTTTTTGCTTGTTTGCTTATATATTAGACATTTTTATGAATTTATCTGGCTTTATCTGGCACATGAAGTCTTTCACAATTTGACCCACCCTTAAGAAAATCCTGGTTTGTTCAGATTGTCCATAAAAATATATACTCTAGGTAATTCTGACAGCTGGATCAAGTGTTCTGTGACCTACTGGTCTGGCAGGATATACTTGGTTTTGGCTTTTGGCTTTCAATTCCCAACAATTCTTGCCACGGGCTCTAGATGAAGGAATCATGGCAACACAGATTCACCCTAGGGTTTCCTATGAAAATCTTTGACTCAGGTCCTATATACTGAGCATACCTTCATGCATAATCCCCCAAATACTTCATGTCCAAACTTCTGAATGTTCTGTTCAATATTGGCTATGTTTTTAGCCTATGGAAATCTATATATAATTACTTTTTTGCTGCTATCATAATCTGTTACGTTAATATTTTGATTCTATAAAGTAACCACATTAAAAAATTGAAATTTGTAGTGTTTACTCAATATCTACTGACTGGCATAAGAGTAAGCTTTTGCTTGAAACTCTTCAATTAAGGTTTTTTCCTTCTAAATTTTTGAATACTTTTCATGTTCATAAGGTCAACAATCCCAAACCAGATTGTTCTTAAAGGTTTTTTAATTTGAGCATATTAAACATGAATGCCTTTAAAAACATGGTAGCTATTGTTATTTGTTTATGAGTTATCCCTCCAAAGCTTCCGTGTTAATGAAAGAATATTCAGAGGTGAAATGATTAGATTATGAGAGCTGTAACCTAATGAATCCATCCTAGTTTGAATGCACATACTGGGTGGTAATTGAAGGTAGGTATGGCATGACTGGAGGAAGTGGATCATTGGGGGTATGTCCTGAAAGGGTTTATCTGGCCTGCAGCCTCTTATTCTTTTTCTGTTTCTTGGCTACCATCAATGGGGCAGTGCTTTTCCACTATGCCCTTCTACCATGATGTTCTGACTCACCTTGGGTCCAGAGCAATAGAGTTGGCTCACTATGGACTAAATCTGAAACCATGAGCTAACAAACTTTTCCTCCTCTAAGTTGTTCTTGTTGAATACAATAGAGACAAAAAGTTGACTAATACAATGGGGTTTGCTGTAAGCAGTCCTGTTGAGTCATCGTGCTGGGAAACCTCCTCATGTCAGATAACCCAGTAGCCTTGTCTAATCTCCAATATGAATTCTGGTAGCTAAATTGGAACCCATTTATTTATCCTTTTTATTTTACTGTATACATGTTATGGACTGAATTATTTCTCTCCAAATTCATATGTTGAAATCCTAGTCCCTAAAGTGCACTGTTATGGTTTGGATGTGAGGTATCCTCCAAATGGTTACTCATGTGTAAGACAATTAAAGGTTAGGAGAAATGATCGGGTATATCCTTAATCATATCAGGGATTAATTCACTGATTAGGTTAACTGAGTGATGACAGGAAGCAGGTGGTGTGTGGACGGAGGAAGTGGTTCTTAGGGAATGTGGCTATGGGGTATATATTTTGTATCTGGAGAGTGGAGTCTCTTTCTCTCTCTACTTCCCTCTACCACACTCTTCTGCCATGATGTTCAGCCTCACCTTGAGCCCCACGGAATGAGCTCTGGTATTTATGGATTGAGACCTCTGAAACCATGAGACCCCAAATAAGCTTTCCTCTACAGTTGTTCTGATTGGATCCCTTTAGTCACAGTCTTAAAAAAAAAAAAAAAAAAAAAAAAAACTGACTAAAACATTCATGTACTTGGAGATAGTGCCTATTCATTGGTAATTAATGTTTGTGAGGTTGTAAGGGAAAGTCTTAATCCAATAACAGAAGCTACCCCTAGGAGGCTGAGGTCTACTCTCACATTCCAGAGAAGATGCTAATCTTACCTGATAAGACACCTGAATACCCTGAAGCATCCAGACCTCCTTTTCTTCCCATGAGTCATTTGTGCCCTTAAGCTGGCCAGACAGAGGTTTGAGGAGCTAGCCCCTCTAAATTCTTCAGGGCCAACTTTGGAGAAACCCGATTCCTCACTACCAACACCCATATCCCAAGTATTGGTATTCAGCAGTGGGCAACCTTAAAAATTTGTTTTCAATATTGCTTTTTCTCCCTTCCCCAGAGACTAACCAGGCTTCTCCTGGAGAAAGGTCTGGGAAGATTCCCCTGGAATCATGAAATACCATTATTATGGTTTGGATGTGAGGTTCCCCCTCAAAGCTCATGTATGAGACAATGAAAGAAGGTTTAAAGGAGAAATATTGGGTTGTGAGAGCCTTAACCCAGTTAGAGAATTAATCACCTGATGGGATTAACTGAGTGGTAATTGAAGCAAGTGGGGTGTGACTGGAGGAGATGACATGGATTTGGATTATATATTTGTATTTGGCAAATGAAGACCTCTTTCTGCTTACTGATCATCATGTGAGCTGCTTCCCTCCACCACACTCTTTTGCCATGATGTTCAGCCTCACCTTAAGCCTCCAGGAATAGAGCTGGCTGCCTATGGACTGAGTCCTTTGAAACTATGAGCCCTCAATAAACGTTTCCCCCTCTAATATTGTTCTGTTTGGGTCTTTCAGTCACAGTAGCAAAAAAGGTGACTCAAACAGGTATGTTGTATTCTAGTTATATTTTAGACAGACTTTCCACAAATCTGTTTTTATTTTATTTTATTTTTTTAAATTTGTTGTTCAAAACATTACAAAGCTCTTGACATATCATATTTCTTACATTAGATTCAAGTGGGTTATGAACTCTCATTTTTACCCCAAATACAAATTGCAGAATCACATCGGTTACACATTCACATTTTTACATAATGCCTATTAGTAACTGTTGTATTCTGCTACCTTTCCTATCCTTTACTATCCCCCCTCCCCTCCCCTTCCATCTTCTCTCTCTACCCCATCTACTGTAATTCATTTCACTCCTTATTTTTTTCCCATTCCCCTCACAACCTCTTATATGTAATTTTGTATAACAATGAGGGTCTCCTTTCATTTCCATGCAATTTCCCTTTTCTCTCCCTTTCCCTCCCACCTCATGTCTCTGTTTAATGTTAATCTTTTCCTCCTGCTCTTCCTCCCTGCTCTGTTCTTAGTTGTTCTCATTATATCAAAGAAGTCATTTGGCATTTGTTTTTTAGGGATTGGCTAGCTTCACTTAGCATAATCTGCTCTAATGCCATCCATTTCCCTGCAAATTCCATGATTTTGTCATTTTTTAGTGCAGAGTAATACTCCATTGTGTATAAATGCCACATTTTTTTTTATCCATTCATCTATTGAAGGGCATCTGGGTTGGTTCCACAGTCTAGCTATTGTGAATTTTGCTGCTATGAACATCGATGTGGCAGTATCCCTGTAGTAAGCTCTTTTAAGGTCTTCAGGGAATAGTCCGAGAAGGGCAATAGCTGGGTCAAATGGTGGTTCCATTCCCAGCTTTCCCAGGAATCTCCATACTGCTTTCCAAATTGGCCGCACCAATTTGCAGTCCCACCAGCAATGTATAAGAGTACCCTTTTCCCCACATCCTAGCCAGCAATTGTTGTTGTTTGACTTCCTAATGGCTGCCAATCTTACTGGAGTGAGATGGTATCTTAGGGTGGTTTTGATTTGCATTTCTCTGACTGCTAGAGATGGTGAGCATTTTTTCATGTACTTGTTGATTGATTGTATGTCCTCCTCTGAGAAATGTCTGTTCAGGTCCTTGGCCCATTTGTTGATTGGGTTATTTGTTATCTTATTGTTTAATTTTTTGAGTTCTTTGTATACTCTGGATATTAGGGCTCTATCTGAAGTGTGAGGAGTAAAAATTTGTTCCCGTGATTTTATCCTGTTTTCACCTCCATTTCTAGAGGTGCTAAATTTCAGTAATTTCCAAGCCTTTGACAGATCTAAAAGGTAAAATTGGTAACTTTCCATTTTTCACCATTGGGAGACTTAAATTTTATTTACTTTTTATTTATTTATTTTTGGACCACTTGTTCTCTTGCTAACTAACTCATAAAATGTCACTGGTACCATCCCCTTTGCTTTCTATTTAGTTCTCTAGGGGTTTACTTTAAAAAGAAAAAAAAAAAACTTTTTGTAGTTGTAGATGGACAGAATGCCTTTATTTTTTTTTTGTTTATTTTTACGTGGTGCTGAGGATCAAACTCAGTGCCTCACACATCAAAGACAAATGCTCTGCCACTGAGCCACAACCCCAGCCCAGGGGTTTACTTTTTTCCCCCAATTTCTTTAAGAGTTTTGCAAGATTTCAGGAAAAAAAAAAAGTAATTAAATACATGTTCTGACTCCATCAGCTGGAGAATTATATGTCTTTTTGTAGCATGGGTTCTCATGATTCATTTTGTTTCTCTGTATTTTACTTGCTTATGTATGTGTGCATTTTGCGTTTCTTTCTATCTTCCTTTACTAGGAGTCTCATGAGAATAAAGATAGTATTCTTTTCACCATTCCCTTCCAGGGGCTACCACAAGTCCTGGCATATAGCAAAGGTGCAATATTTCTTTTCTGAAGAAATAAGATATTCCACAGATTTTAATGATTTGTCCTAATTATTTCTGTATATAAGTCCTATCCTCCACTTTGTTTTTGAAGTAGGGTCTAGTTATATTGCCCAGGCTGTTCTTTCACTCCCAGATTCAAGTGATCTTCATGCCTTAGCCTCTCAAGTAGCTAGGTTTATAGGTGCATACCACCATTCCTGGCTCCTGATGACAATATTGTGTGTGTGTGTGTGTGTGTGTGTGTGTGTGTGTGTGTGTGACGCACTTTAGAATGAACAAGGGCCTTGTACATAGAAGGCAAATGCTTTACCACTGGGCTACATTCCCACTCTACTTTGCCCACTCTAATTCCATTCATCCTTCATGTTTGTTTAATCATCTGATTACCGGCCTGAATTCAAGTCAGGTGAAGCAATGTGAGTAACACCAATAAGGATATTTTTATACTTGTAAGGCAGTGAGGCTTTGCAAAGCATTTTAAGTTTCTCAAATTCATTCAAATATTTACAAATAACACCAATTCCGTTGCTGAAATGTCATTAATTTTTGATCAGTACTCTAAATTTCAAGTAAGATTTCAATCAATACTGGATATTCAACCCAATTAAATGAGTAACTTTTTCCAAAATGTTAACAATTTGCCATCTAAAACTATGATTCATACCATCAATAGTATATGTAATTCACTTAAATTCATGTGAACATCAAAACAGATCAGCTGTATTATTTTCAAGTACACTTGGCTTAAATTTAAATAGATCATCAGGAATTAAGTTGAAATGAGCCAAAATATGAATGGTAGTTTATAGTTGTAACATGTGAAACTTAGTGTTTATTTTATTATGTAGTGATATTATATACAAATTAGTGAAGTTTATTTTTATAATTGTACTAGGATTGAAAACCAGGGCCTCAGGCATTTAGCTATATACATCCCCAGCCCAAAATGTGTTCAACTGTAAGCTGATAAAATGAACAAGTTTTAAGTGGGTGTGTATTAGTTTAAAGATATCCAAGAAAATATAATAGGTGCATTTCATTTTGGTGCCAAATAACCTGGTTATTTTCATCATATCAATCTTTGAATGAACAAACCTAACCTAAAGGTATATTTATCCTTTTTTGCTGTGGGTTAGGGTAGAAGTTCAGTATATTAATCAATAATATTTTGACTTTATAACTTAACATTTATAACTAAATGACGCTAATGACAATTGGAGTGGGGGGTATTCTTTGAATTATATACTTACCTACAATGTCCTTCATAAGGCCTACAATGCTCTCATCTCCTACAATCCAAGGGCGTTTTCCTACATCATGACCATAGGCTCCTCTAAAATTGAAAAAAGACAAACATTTCTTAGCTTTGTGTGTGCATGTGTACATATGAATATGTTTATGTCTAATTTTTAAAATATCAGGGTTTTTTTTTTTTTTTTTTGTACTGTTAATTTAACCCAAGTGTTCTACCACTGAGCAACTTCCTCAAACTTTTCTTAAAAAAAATTGACTCATGGGCTGGGGATATGGCTCAAGCGGTAGCAGCTCACCTGGCATGCACGGGGCACTGGGTTCGATCCTCAGCACCACATAAAAAATAAAGATGTTGTGTCCACCGAAAACTAAAAAATAAATATTAAAAAATTCTCTCTCTCTCTCTCTCTCTTTAAAAAAAAAAAATTGACTCATAGTGGAATAGGGAGGGGGAGCATGGGAGGATTAGATGAATTCTAGATAGGGAAGAGGGGTGGGAGGGAAAAGGAGGGGGCAGGGGATTAGCAAGGATGGAGGAATGTGATGGACATCATTATCCAAAGTACACGTATGAAGACTCGAATTGGGTGTCAACATACTTTATATAGAAACAGAGATATGAAAAATTGTGGTATATATGTGTAATAAGAATTGTAATGCAAAAAACCCCACAAAATACATGTATAAAGGCATGAATTGCGTAAACATACTTTATATATAAAGCTATGAAAAATTGTGCTCTCTATGTGAAATAAGAATTGTAATGCATTCTGCTGTATTGTATTTAAAAAAATAAAATCAATTAAAAAAATTGAGATAGGGTTTCACTAAATTTCCCAGTCTGGACTGGAACTTACAGTACTCATGCCTCAGACTCCAGATTGGTTGGGAATATGGATGTATGCCACCATACTTGAATTAAAATATCAGTATTAGCAAGTAGGCATTTCTGTGTGGGCCTTCATAATGTTTTAACAATTAAATAAAAGTGTACTATTTTAAAATCAAAAAGTAATCCTTTAGGGATTTAAAAAAACTTGTCATTTTAAAAATGGATTTCCTTTTTGTTGAGGAATAGGGAAATTGCCCACATATTATTTCATTATTTTGCTATATTTTACTATCTTGGATGTTCTTTTTTTCTCTCTCTCTTTTATTTTTAAAATTTCAAGACTGTTTGAACATTCTACTTGTGTACTTGAAGCATATTATAGTGTCTAAGACACACATACTGTTTTTTAGGCTAGAGACTGAAATGATTATAAATTTAGTTTTAAAACATAACTATTAATTGAATAGAAGTATATAAAATTTGACTACAACACTACATCCTAATACATAATAGTCCTTTGAGTCTCAAGAAGTTTTCATCAAATGAGGAGGAAAATACACTTGAAAAATATACAAGAAAATATAAAAAGAATAAAGGAAAGTATCTCAAGTGCTGTTATGTACTTGTATTTTAGGAAGCTCTGTTAGAATGCTCTTTTTTTTTTTCTATTTACACTATTTTTTTAATTAATGCCCTTTCAATATTTTTCTGGATAATTTAATTTGGGATCATTAATTTGTTTTTTTATGATAATATCTCACATTTCTGTAGCACATATTGCCTAGAAAGTTCAAAGAATTTTGCTCAAACTTCTCACTGGTTTTGATTGAAGTTCCAGGATCTAGGCAAAAGGGTGATTCCATTGCCCCATTTTTCATTAAAAGAAAATCATTTTGCATTTTCCTGGTATTTGATGATAGAAGGCACTCTTTGATTTGGGTAATCTTTTTAAAACTGACTTTGTTTTATACACACACACACACACACACACACACACACACACACACACACATATATATATATATATATATATATATATATATAATAGCAGAATGCCTTAAAATCCTTATTACACATATGGAGCACAATTTTTTATATCTCTGTTTGTATACAACCAGAGTTGTATACAACTTTAAACTTTATATTCACACCAATTCGTGTGTTTATAACTGTACTTTGGATAATAAACTTCGGAGACTTGAATGAAATAAACAAGATATTCTTTTTTTGTGTGTGTAATGCTAGCCTGGATTTGAAACCATGAATTAAATTTCAGTAAGCTGGCAGTGTGAGCTAGTACACCTAGTAGGAGAGAGAGAGTGAGATCTGGGGATGGAAGCCCTATTCATCAGCCTTTACTACTGTTCTTGGGGTAAATCCTCCCATGATAGCTGATTTCATGTTACCAACAAAATTCTGCAAATTTAACAGTTGGTTTTATCACCTAGTGTAAGCCAACTCCAGGTCTCTACTGGTGTTGAGACCACATTTATGAGTAACTCACAGGGCCTAACTGTTCACATTTGTAACAGTAAATGAATGGCTATATGTACCTTAAAGGGTTGCCATAAAAAATAAATGAGATAACATATAAAAGAGATGGATGGGTACATAGGACCCCTTTGCTGAGTCTTCTTTTCTTTATGTAAATCTAATGCTAAAACTCCCTTCATCAGCATGTGGTGCATAACACAATTTTAAACTAATATTTCCATTACCATATAAACTAAGATGAAGGAAAAGGATTTCCAGAATAAACATAGACTGCTACGGACTAAGGAAGAAGAGAAGGGCAATTTTTAGTTATTATTATTCATATTATTATTAGATAGCCTGCAGCTTGCCTCTTTCTTGACTTCCAATATAAATGCTAAAGACAAAAATCATTATCATTAAATGGTAGTTAAAGACAGATACTTGGATCCTTTTTTATTTTAATCACATAGAGCTCCATGGCCTTTGCTGAAAGCACAATACATCTTATTACATTTAGGTAGTAAAATTCTATGTTCTGCCTCAGAGAATTTATATCTCAGAATATTATGCCACCTACTCCTCACTCTGGTAGACATCATGGTAATAATCTTTAAGGATACGCTTCTTTCTGCAATGCTTTTGGCATCTCCATCCTTGAAAATATCACACACCGAGTCTGCTTCCTCATTTTGTCAGCCTACTAGCCTGAGGTAGTGAAATGTATTTAGAAAGTGTTATCCAAATAAACCCAAAGTAAAGTGGCCTGTCATTAGAAAGAGTTGATGTAGATTAAAGTGCAGTTACAAACATATGTATTAGAGTTAAGAAAAATCTTATATTGCTCTTATTCAAAGCTGCTTAAAATAGTTGTTGCAAAGCTGCTATCTTCTTTTACAAACACTGGAAAGGAAAAGAGAACATGAGAGAGTTAACTCGTTGCTACAGCATAAGTCATTGCCATGAGTGGGGTACTTTCCCAGATGATTACGAACAGCATTTGCTCATGAAATTAGATTGCCATATATAAAATCTAATTAGGAATTTAATAGAAATTTGGATCTCTTTAAAATTGGGCCATGTTTTTGCCATTCTACAAAAGAGAAAATGTCTGTACTTTTAGAAAATTTCTCTCAAAAGGAGATAAAATTTCACAGCCTTCTTTAATGAGGTTACAAGCTTCCCCCCCTCCCATTAACCAATGAATGATAAGCCAACCAGCATGTTGGCCATTCTTTGTAATATGTCAAGCCCTGTACTTTCTTATACATATACCTTTAAAAAAAATAAAATAACAAAGAAAGAAATGCTTTCATTGAATGAAGCATGTTTCCTCAGAGCCCTGACTGTACACACATGGCCCTATAAAGTAAGTCACTGTTGACCAGTCAGCTGGTTTGTTTCTGATGCGTAATTCGATGGGCTACTTTTCACTTTAAATATTCTTTCCTAATTTGACAATTTTCTTATAAGAATTCCTATGAGGACATAACTGTGGCAGGTGTCTGCTTCTGTGAAAAAGAGAACACTACTTATCTACCAGATTTTGACAATGCATGTGACTTAAAATGTGGTTTTGTCTTAGGGACACAATATCCATTGTAAATTCACACTGTGTCTTCAGGACTTATATAGTATTGCCTTCTAGTTGAATTTTACAAGTATGATTGTTAACCCATGTTATTCCCCTTTAAATAATCTGGGCCATTTATTTTAAGACAAATACACAGGTAAATGCTTCTAAGGAAACTATTTTCATAGCTTTGCCTTAAGTGAATACAATTTTTTAGAAGATACCATTTGGATCCTACTATAGTCTGAATATGTCCTTTTGAAATCCAGAAATTGAAATTTGATCATCAATGTGACAGTATTAAGAGTTGAGGCTTTTAGGAGGTAATTCAATCATAAGTATCTAATGAATGGGATTCATTCCTTATCAAAGAGTTGGAATGAAGGTGTTTGTCCCTACTACTTAGTGAGGACTTAGAAAGAAGCCTCATCTTTAAAGCAGAGAGGACTTCACCAGACACTGAATCTGCTACACCTTGATCTTGCAGAATTTTGAGAAAATGGATTTCTGTGCTGTATAAGTTATCTAGTGTCAGATACTTTGTTGGAGCTGGAGTAATAAGACTCATACGGGTCCTAAAATATTTTTAAGTTTTTAATTCCCAGCACACACAATAAAATATTCTCAGTGTACTCCTATCCTTGACTTTCCTTTAGTGTCAGTAATCAAGGATGGTGATTATGTGAATTCTAAGATCAGGTGGGTGTATCATAATCCAAACGGTTTATACTGTAGAGAAGTTTAATAAGCAGTATGTCTGCAATAAGCCACAAAAAGTGAAGAAGATGACATCCATGAGCGAAATGGCATATCCTATTTTACAGGCCCTGTATGGTCAGAGTCTTGACATTTATGTCCCTTAATAATTTTCCTGTTTTATCAAAGCACACTAATTTTTAATGTTATTGTAAACACATTGTTAATTTTTCCAACTAATCAACTAACTTCAATGTGTATGAGACTGTTTAGCTAATGTTTAGCTCTCTTTGACTAATAATCTTCCATTAGTCAAGAAAGGAAGGTACAGACCAACCTTGAGTATCAGCCAAGAAGTAGAATAGGAGTGGGTGGGATTGAAGGAGGTGAAGAGGAATAGGTGATCAGTTAAAACCACCACAATGAGAAGTCCTGGATCTGGAGGCAAACTGAACACATGTAAGGGAGATTTACTACAGAAAACAAAGCAATAGAGAGAGAGGGGACTAAAGGGACCCAGCGCTCACCCAAGTGCCAGGAAGACTACCCGAAACTGAAAACATCTGGATGAAAACCAGCAGCTGAAATACAAACTATCTAAACCTGAGCAGAGCCTCCTAAACGTACAGCTGCCATTCCTCTATCCGCAGTGGGAAGATGAGGCTTCACGTGTGGAGGTACAAATTCAGCTGTCATTCATCTCCTTCCTGGGGAGCTCCCAGTCAGGAGGACACTGCCCATTGGCATCAGCATCACTATGAAAAAAACCCAATAGAGCCTTTCACATTTTCCCACTGAAGCCCATTAGTTAAGCTGGATTATAAAACCTTCACTCTGCTATTGTGAGAGCTACTCCTTGAGAGCAGAAACCTGGGTGAGAAATGACTCTTTCTCCAGTTAATCTGTCAATTGTCAGTTGATTTTGTCACTGTGAACAAAGTTCTAAATTGGTGAAATTATTTTCTTCTAACAGAGCCTTAGCTCAAAAAGATGAGAAATGGGATTTATTTAATTAATTCATTCATTCTATCTATCTTTCTACCTACCTACCTACCTACCTCAGGGACTGGAATTGAACCCAGTAACATTCTACCTCTGAACTACATTCACAATTCTTTTTATTTCATTTTGAGACAGGGTCTGGCTAAGTTGCCCAGAGCGACCTTGAACTTGCTATCTTCCTGTGTGTCCAAGTGCCAGGGATTACAAACATGTGCCACTGAGCAAAACCATTGAGGAGCAAATAAATTATAAACAATTTTGGAACAAAATATGAGGTAGGAGAGCTCTGATATATGTAAGCATGCTTCTCAAACACCACTGTCATTTAGGAGCAGGTGGGGCCACGGTGTTGACTAGGCCACTGTAGGGTAAAGCAAGAAGGCTTGGTAAAACACATGTAGCAAGGATGGAATGGGGGTTATCTTTTGCTCAAAATTCTTTAATTCAGTTTACATTGCCTAAAAGAATTAAAATGCATCTCCTTTCTGAATCATCCAATGAAAACAAGGTAAAAAGATTTAAGACTATGACAACAGAAGTTGTTATGGAAGAGAAGCATTTTCTTGAAGTATAATTTTAATGTCCTAGGAGTAATCAATCCCTTGCTAACATAAAATAACCACAAAGATATCAATAGAATAGCAGACAGCATATTTTTTAAATGCCTAGAGGATAAAAACGCACAGCCTTGCTGAATGAATATCCAAGAGGCAAGGACACTCTGTAAAGTTCAAATCCATTCAATCTAATTCTCTGCTCTCTCTTTCATTAAGGCCAAAAAATGCATATCAACCATTTTTATTAACTATGACCCTCATTTATTAAATATTAAAACCTGCTAGTGCAAAATGCTTCCTAATATGGTGATACGTGTTTTGCAATTTACGCATAGAACTTATGCAGATAAAGTTATAGCAGGCTTCATAAATTATAAACACTTATGTTACTCTTGCATTAATTTGAAAACTTTCATTCCTTCACCATGAAAATTAAGAACGTTGCAGTGTCACCTAATAGCCCCGGCAGTAGTTATTTGTACAGTCAGTATAAACAAAACTTTAAAGAACAATCTTCCCAATATGAATGATGAGTAGAATGGAGAATGAAGAATGCTAAGAAAACATTCAGAGTTCCTATGAGAGCCAAATCTCTTGCTTTCAGAATTCTTAATTGGTTTGGTTTTATTTTTCTGAAACTTTGTTTCCTGACCTTCAGTTTTGGCTCATATATATTGATTTTTCAACTTTAAATAAGCTGAAAATATTTTTTAAATATTTCCAGTTTTTTAAAAATATTTTAACACATTTAAGCACTTCAAAATTTATAAATAAAAACATCTGACTATTTAAAAAATAATTCTAGTTTCAACTTTGTCAGTGATTACTGGGGAAAGTTAGAAAATACATAAAGCTAGGTAATTTTTATCCAGGGTTTCATACTATACCTAACAATATAAAACTAATGAAAATAGGTATCTCTCACCTGCCTAATAAAGAAAGGATATTGATGAGTTAAATACTTAATGCCTAAACAGAGGAAAGTAATGAATTCTAGTGTTCCACAAAACAGTGAGGGAAACATAGTTCACAATAACCCACCACATACTTCATGAATAACCAGAAGAGGAGAATGCAAAGTCTTTCAACACATAAATAAGGAGATAGAAATGTTAATACACCCTGAAGTAATTCAGTACATATTAAAAAAATGGAAAAGTTTTTAAGGAGATGGAAGAGCAGTAACATTTCGGGAAGGATAATCAATGTAGTGAGAAGGTTGGACTCACAGGAGAAGGTCAGGAAGAGAAAATGTGAAGCACTTCACAGTCAGAAGAGAAAAATGGCACAGAAGAGATACGGGGAGAATGGTCTCTACTGCTTCTCCTAATGGTTAGCAAGCCTGCTTAGGTAAGCTGCAGTGAAGCATCTTTCTCAATGTGTCAGGCTCTTGGGTAGAAAAGTACTCTCTGCTCATCAACCTCTTACCTCCACAACAAACTTTGGTTCCTTGTTTATAAACATAAGTTTAGGTAAGAACTAATCATAAAAAAGGAAATTCCTCAATATCAACTACTTTGTTAAACACTAAAGAAATAAAATGACTACGTATGATGTAGATATGTGAACGCAAAGGAGATTTAAATGTTTAAATGTTAAAAAGTTTTACTCTTGACCTTGACACTAACTTGCCACTTCACCTTATTCTGATCAAATATTCTGATCATATATATAATAAAAGTATTGAACAGCACAATCCCTAATGTTTCCCTCTGCTCTAGTCCAAATATTATATAACCATCTGTGTGATGTTTTAAGTTTTTCATGTGAGATTTAGAATCATAGCTTTTAAAATAAGAACCAGGTGCAGTGGCACTCACTTCTAATTCCAGTGACTCCAGAGACTGAGGCAGGAGGATATTAAGTTCAAATCCAGTCTCAGCAAATTAGTAAGGTCCTAATCAATTTAGTGAGACACTGTATCAAAATAAAATATAAAAAGACTGGTGTTTTAGTCAGATTTTGCTGCTCTGACTAAATGACCCAACAAGCACAACTGTAGAGGAGGGCTCACGGTTTCAGAGGTCTCAATCCAGAGACAGCTGGCTGTATTCCTCAGGGCTTAGGTGAGACAGGAACAACATGGCAGAACAGTGTGGCAGAGGGAAACCTCTCACGTGGTGATTAGAAAGCAGAGAGAGAGAGAGGCCTCCGCTTGCCAGATACAAATCTATAACGGAAAAGCCATGACCCAATTCCCGATTCCTTCAGCCACACCCTACCACTTCAGTTACCACTCAGTTAATCCTTATCAGGGGATTAATTCACAAAACATGTGGCTGAGAAGGTTGGACTCACACGATTAGGGTCAGGAAGAGAGAGAATGTGAAGCACTTCACAGTCAGAAGAGCACAGAAGAGATACAGGGAGAATGGTCCCGGCTATGACTCCTCATGGTTAGCAAGCCTGCTTAGCTAAGCTGCAGTGAAGCATCTTTCTCAATGCGTCAGGCTCATGGTTGGAACATTAAAGCACAAAAAGAGAGCCTTAACCCAGTCATTTCTTCTCTGAACCTTCTTGCATTGTCTTGCACATGAACTTTTGGGGGACACCACATCTAAACCATAACAGCTGGGAATTATAGCTCAGTGGTAAAGCATCACTGGGTTCAATTCCCAGTACCAAAAATAAATAAAATAATACTCACATTTTGGCCCATTTATCAAGTTCTTCTTCAAGAAATGTTTTAACCATTTTTGGTTGAAGTCCAAGAGAATTCCCCAAGAAATAAATGGAATTTTCTTCCTTATTCACTAAAGATAAATCAACTGAAACACAGGGAATAAAAAAAAAAAAAAAAGTGCTTATTCAATTAACAGGCTTCTATTTGTCATTGTTAATCCAGGGCAAACAATTAATATAATTAACTCCAAGAAAGATAATAAATAACTTACAATTAGTACCGAGAAATACATCAGATTCTCTGAAAAGTAATTAACCTTTTGCATTTCTATATTGAAACATAATTTAAACTACAGAGACAATTGTGATGATCTTTCATATTTACTGTGGTACAAGAGGAAATTTAAATTAGCAACTACTCCCAGTCATAAACAGCCAAAGGCAATCAGAATTTACATCAAGTACTAACACTGAATTATTCCATGTTTGTAGATACAACAAATTTTGAAAACTTGAAAGATTATAATGTGAGGTAGATATATTGGACATATATATTTTTATAATATATTGATACACATATTTACAATAAGAAGTGTACAGACAAAAATTGCTCTCTTTATCTACCTTTTATTCAAACAAATCAGAATTTCAGTGATTTATTTTTCTATCTTACACTTTACCCTATACTGCATAGAAACAAACAAACTAACCAACAAGCAATCCTTGGGCTTCAAACAGAGGAGAAAATACAAGCTAATCATCACAATTGTAAACTACTGAATTTTCTTTTAATTCTTTGGGTAAAATGGCTCAGCACCTTGATGATATTTCCCTGGAATCATGGAGAACCATACATTTTTTTTTACTTCAAATTGCTAATTGAAAGCTTTAAAGACATTTTAAAGGCATACATCTATTTGAACCTGGTTACTTTTATAGAACAGAGCCACTTGTTTATTGGAATCTTTTAAGCCTGACCCAATAAAAGAGGTGTTAATACTATTCATCCATTTAAGTTAGATTCACTGATAGTTCTTTGTTGACTTAGGGAACAAATATCAAAGGATTCATTTAAAATTTGGAGCTTTCAATTGGTGTACAAGATTTAGCATTCAAACAAGCACATTTGCAAGGCTGAAGAGCCTCCCTGTGTGTCAGCCCCACTGATGACTAAGGATATCCAGAAAGCCATCAGATCTCTGCCCCTACTGTCTTATCTTCTTTCATTGCTCATGCTTTCCCCAAGAAATAGGTAATGGGCTGCTTCATCAAGAAAGTCATTTTTGAGTATGTTCAATGTGAAAGAAAGGCAGAATTCCCGTCCCAGTTATCTCATCCCATGCCATCCAACAGTGTGGTCATCCATTGCCTTTTACTATATTCTTTTTTTCTTGGCTGAATTGTTTGTTTAATAAATCTCAGACCAAATACATTTTATGAACACGTACTCAGTATCATATAAGGTAGTAGAATAGAGTGTGTTTTGCAACAACACAAAAGAATGAAAACCTAATCCACTATTTTCCACCCCAGTTCCGTGTCATTTGTATAACTTAAAAGACAAGCTGGACCTTAATCCTTGCATTCCTAGGCGTTTCTTGTACCAGTGGCAGGGTCAGCACGTTTTCTATTAAAAGCTGAATGTGGGTCAGTATAAGGTCCCAAGAAAGAAGAACAGTGACCCAAGGGTTGAAGAGAAAACATGTTCGCTCACTTCATAGAAAGGCGCCTTCCATAAGACTGAGGGAACAGAGGAATGTACTCTCTGCAAGTGCCTCCATGGAAGACCTCAGACCCTGCTAATGGCATTTGCCCTGAGTATGTGTGGGGACTGGGTAGAAGACTGATGGGAGATAGGGTCTGCTATCAGTGAAGCCATCTGGTCTCATATGGACAGAGAAGTTGGCTCAAGGGCAAGGAAGAGGTCTTTACGGTCTCACAGACTTCTAAGGACACCAAGAGGAGATTGGGGGAAAATCTAGCAAAAAGGAAGAGAAATTCTAAAATTAAGGAATCAAATTATTTTATTTTGAACAGCATCTTGCTAAGTTAAGCCAGCTGGCTTTGAATTTGTGATCCTCCTGCCTTAACTTCAAGAAGCTGGGATTATAACCATGAATCACCATGTCCTGCTAGGAGTCAGATATTTTAATCAAATCTAGTAGTATCAAATTTGATATTGTTTTGAAAATAAAAATTATATTTATTACTATAAAGAAGATAGTAATGACAGTGACAAATTTTACCAAATAAAAGATCCTCTTCCTCATATTGACCTGTCGATTTTTTTTTTTTTTTTTTTTCCCTGCTGGTGCTGGTTCCAACCCAGGGCCTCACACATGCTAGGTAAGCACTTAACCAATGAGCTACATCCCAAGCCTGACCACTCCAATTCTTAACTGTACTAAAAACTAGAGCTAGTATATTTTATGATTGGGTTTTATAGAATAAATCGAAATGAGTTTCTTTTTTCTCACATTACTGTCCTTCAAACAAGTTCAACTTATGACCTACTCATCCACCAGAATGGTGATTCCCGGAGTGTCACCCACTTGTAGGTATTACAGGTTCATTTCTTCTTGTTCTCTATGATAGCATTGCCTGAGTGACTTCTTAGAGAAAAGACAGCATGAAGACAGATGAGCTCAGAGGTTGGTAAGAACAACCTCCCATCCTCATATATAACCCACTGTATGCAACGTCTCAATAACTAATTATGAGAGAGGTTTGGAGGGTGTGGAGTCAAGTTAGTGAAGAGCCCTTGATGTTGTGGAGAGGCCCCTTAGACAGCAGGTAAACAAAGAATACATCATGCCCATAGATGTTTAGAATTATATATATCATGGTTTTCTTCCTTTTATCCCTTCTATTCTTTGTTGTTTGCTGCAGCCCAGCTACTCTTTCCCTATTTTACAGGCAGAAAGAAGAAAGTAGATTAAACATAGCATTTCCAAGTTGTGATCAGACCTATATCTATCAGCCCCTGGGTATTCTTAATTTTGGTGGGTGGGGGTGTCCTGGGAATTAAATGCAGGGCTTCACACGTGTTAGACAAGGATTCTGCCACTGAGCTAAGTCCCCAGCCCTGGATATTCTTGAATCAAAGGATTCTTTTTTATTTCCTAAGTGCTGGGCTTTTTGTTTTGTTTTGTTTTCCTGTGTTTGTGACAAGAGGATCCCCTTGGTTAGGATACTCATTATTTGTGGACCTCAGAGTTAGACATGACTGGCTGCTTCTCATCCTCAAGGTTGTCATGTCAATAGTTACCGATTATCACATTGATCATGACTGATAATCACCTGCTGTTTACTCAAGCTGTAGTCCAAATCTAGAGTCTTCTAGGATACCTCTGTGTGTTTCATGGCTCCGTGCTTTCTAGATAAAATCCTAAAGAATGTTTGGGCTCTAAGTGCACACAAACTTCCTAGTCCTTCAGAGCCAGGTACCTGATCTTGTACAACTTGACATCTTTAGATTCTGCTGGATGACTTATTTAATATTTCATGTTCATGGACTGGGAAAAGTCCCCTTCCTGAAACACTCATTGTTTTTATTCTTTTTTTCCAAAGCTTAAGTCAGTATTGATGCATGCCAGTCATTTTTGCTTTTCAGTTTATTTTCTACTGTTGACAGTTTATTTTTTTAGCATATTGAGGATTTGATGTTTTGCAAAAAATATTTATTGTAGGATGACACTGATGTATTTCTTTTCTTTAAAAGTGGAATTGCCAACTAGGGCATAAGATTCTGCAGTTTCTCAGTGGTCCTCTTAGTTTTCTCTTCACATCAGTGTTCTTTCCACAAAGGTTTTGGAGTTTGCTCTAAAATCCCCTTTTGAAGTAAACGTCTGTTTGAATAACACACATCATTTTAAGGGTCCCCCAATTTTGGTTAAGTCATATCGCTACAAGACTGTCACTAACTCTTCTAGTTGGCATCACCATTTTTCAACTCTTTTAATGCCTTTGCTTCTTTGCTTCTTGTTCTCTGGGGTGGGGCTGGCGGTGGGGTCTTCCTCTACTGGATTTAAACGAAGTATCTCAATTTCTTCCTGTTAATCCAAACTGTCCAGATCTATTCTGAGGAGACACTGACCGGCCTCATTATCTGGGGTTCCTGTGGTTTTACTTCCAGGTCAGAGCATTTGCTGACTTGACTTTGTCAATCCCCAGTAGGCAGGACCTCTACACAGTATTCTTGTTCCAGGCAGGGGAAGGCAAATTTTTCCTTTAAAAAGCCCAAAGGCAAGTATTTTAGGCTTTGTGGGTCATCTAGTCTCTGTTATAAAGCTTCATTTCTGTCATCACGGCACAAGAAAAGCCATAGATAAAAGCATAAGCAAATATATTTTGTTACCAAAAGAAAAAAAATAGTTGTTGAGCTTTGTTGAGCAATTCTAGCAGATTGGATATGGTCTTAATTTCCTTCATCATCCAAGTATCTGTAATCTGTGAATGCTCCTTGAACTTGGAATGTTTGCTTCTTGTTATATGCTCTCTCAATTTGGTTTGCTGTGGTTACTATAATCATACTCCACAATCTTGAGGGCTTAAATAGCAGAAACTCATTGTCTAATAGTTTAGGAAAGTCTTAGAGGCATGAAGCCCCAAACCAATTTGTTGGCAGGGTTAGTTCTTTCTGAGGGCTGTAAAGGATGGATCGGTTCTAGGCCTCTCTTTCTTTTCTATAGATGGCTCTCTTGTTCTTCTTGTTGTTGTTCTTGTTCTTCTTCCTCTGGTGTGTGTGTGTGTGTGTGTGTGTGTGTGTGTGTGTGTGTGTGTGTGTGTTACTGGAGATGGAAGAGTCATGACCTCCTAGGCAAGTACTCTAAGTTATGTCCCCCAACTCTCTTTATTTTATTTTGAGATAGGGTCACACCAGATTGCCCAGACTGGACTTAAACTTGTGACACCCCTGCCTCAGCCTCTGGGGTAGCTAGAATTACAAGTGTGAACCACCACACCTGACTTTTTATTTTCAAATACAGTTTAGTTTTGATATATTTTTCCTTTTAGCTATAGAATACCACTTCCTGCCTTTCATTCTTTAGGAGAAGTTGAGAACACAAAATGATGTGAAGAAGCAAATCTGAATCAAACTATGGTCTGTGATTGAACGAACCATTGTAATACTCAAAGCTTGCTTAGTTCACCAGCATCTTGCGGAAGGTTGACATGATTGCTAGGGTGTCCATGACATGTTTCCAGCCTGCAGATTTGGAAAAAAAAAAATCTTTGTGAAAGTTCACTCCTGAAAGAAATATATTGTTTATTGGTTTTGAAAGAATTCATATCCAACAGATCTTTTTCTCCCTATGTGTATGAAAAGATAACTCTTTATTGAATGTCTGTGTGACAGGTAGATATTACTAGATGCCTCATTTAGAAAATTGAGAAAAATTTTGTTTCTGCTTTTGCTTTTGTTTTAAAATAAGGAATTCTTTTTTCAAATTAAGAAAAATAAAAGAAAGAAAAGAAAGATGTTCTCCAAAGATATGCAATATTTTTGCAGGTTAGTGAGCATGAAATTGTTGCTGATTGTATTATAATTAGTAATGGAAAGCAGAGGGATTCCAGCTGTGTTTGTTTCATTGTAGTTTGATTATTTGGAGCTGTGGTATTATCAAGAAGAGCATAGGCATTTAATATGAATCGGTTGGGTAAGAACTGGCTAATTGCAAAATTGTCCCCATCTTAATAATCATGTTACTAATGTAATTGACTTTTTGTTGTTATTGTTGGCAACATTGAATTGCATTTTAGCAATTTGGAATAGCACTTAACTGGTATTTATGCTGATATTCATAAATCTAAGACATAGTCCTCTGAGAAATTAGGTCAAAATTTTATCTGTACACAAATAAGACCCAGAAACAAACCTGTAGGGAAAGTATTACTTTTTTTAAATATATGCTTTCATTACATAATACACATAGTACTGCATGTCAAAATTCCAAAGAAGCAATTCTGTTTCTGGTCATTAGCATGAAAGAACAGTTAGCTAATATTCTGCATTTATTTTAAAATGTTTTTAAATCAAAGTCCCTTCTATTTAGAATAATTTAGACTTAATTGGTATTTTTTTCTTTAACTATGAAAAGCCTTCCTTTTATACTTCAGTAGAAGTCAGAGACAACTTGACATGGTGAAGCACACTTCAATATGACACAGTAAATGTAACTGAAGTGCACTAAGCAGCTATCTGAGGATTCTGAAAAACAGGTGAAAACAGGAACAAACAGTCCACCTATTTTCATGGTTCAACCTATGGTTTTAACTTTACTCAATTTTCTAATTTTACTTACTTATGGTTTTTTTGGACTTATGGTGGTGCAAAGACATGCATGTTCTGTAGAAATTATACTTCAAATTTTCAATTTTGATTTTCTCCTTGGTGTTGGCACACTCCAGAAGCAGCCAGGCACAGCATCCAGTCAGCCATGTGACCATGAAGGTAAACAACTGATACTCAAAGGTGTGTTGTGATGCTTAGCTATGGTATTCAGAAGGTTAGGTGTACTAAGTGCATTTTCAACTTATGATGACTAAATTGGAATATAACTCCATTAATTGGTCACTGAGCATCTATGTTTTGGAGGGAAAACACCAGAACTCAAAATACGACTACACAGGCATTGAGTTTCCTGTTTCTTTTCTTCGTCTCCTTCTTCTTCTTCTTCTTTTTTTTTTTTTTTTTCATGTCTGTGAAATTCAAAGAAGCATGAATTCAAAGATAGCCAGAAATTCCAAACTATCAATAAAGTGAGACTGTAAGAACTGCAAGGGAATCCCACTATTCCTACTTCTGATTGGAGTAGAAGTAAGTCCTTAAAGATTAGGAAGAGTCAATGGAAGAGATACTGTGGGTTTATTTTCTGTACATTTTACTGAAGATTTCTTTCTTTTTACTCTTTATTATTGTTCAAAATGTAATGAGTGAAAACATTTTGTATTGCTGCATGCCTTAATATTGATATTTCATGCAACAATAATACCTTATTAATGTTAAGGATAGTTCAATAATATTTAATTTCTTGGTGTTATACTGAGGGAATACTGGTACTTTTTTTCTTCATAGGAATGTGAGGCTATGCTCCCCCAAATCTCATGGGACTTTGAATATATTTCCCAGAGGGATATTGACAAAAAATGCTACTACAGTCCATTTGCAGAAGCTCCTTCGTCTTGTCTCATTGTGAACATGTTGGTCTTCTCTGAATGGTGAGTGAAATCTGTTAGGTGCAGGACAGGCTGAGTAAGTTGTCTGCAGGGCTTGCCAAACAAAGTTAGCTGCAGGGTGACCTGGCCACTCAAACCCTCTGTCTGGTTCCTTATCACCTGTTTGCTTCAAGCCTAAATGCCCAAGTCCCCGCTCAAGGCTGAACACTCAGACTGCCGCTGACGGCCGAACACTTAACCCACCTTGTGCCAACAAGGCAGCTTGCAGACCCAGAGACCCCATTAGATTCGGGCTATAAAAACTCCCTCCTGCCGGGCTCCTTCTCTCTTGCTCTCTCTCTTGCTCTCTTGCTCTGTCTCTCTCTCTCTTGCTCTCTCTGTCTTTCTTGCTCCTGCTCTTGCTCTCTCTTTCTTCTCTCGCTCCTCCTCTCTCTCTCTCTCTCTCTCTCTCTCTCTCTCTCTCTCTCTCTCTGTCTCTTTCTCTTTCTTTTCTCCTTTGTTGCACTGCTGCAATAAAGATCTCTTGGTTGCTCCGAGTGTTGTGGTCACTTTCCTTTCAAAATCCTTTTTGATGAAAGGATGTATTTTACATTTAAATTTAAACAGGATTTAAACAGGAATTCTCCACGTGCTTGAAAATAAAGTCCACTTAGAAAATGATACATAAGACCAGACCTTCTCCAGGCAAAGACAAAAGTCTAATGGAATACTGGGTCCCAGTTTTTCATTCTGCAATTGAGTTCTCATGGCAAAATTGCCAGAAGGATGCAATAGTTGGGTGAATCAAGTAGATTTCTTCCTGAAATTTCAATCTGAATCATGTTGTCTTGACCATCAAGGTCAAAACATCCTTTGAGAACAAAGATTGTCTTTAGGAATTTGCATTACCTTAGGTTCTTTAGTTTCTTGAGCTGAAAACAGTGGGGTAGACAACAGATCCAGTATAGATCCTGCTTGGCTGAAAAGCATCTCTCTGTCTGTGTGTCTGTCTGTGTGTCTGTGCTTTAGTCATATTTCTCACTGCTGTGACTAAAAGATCCTACAAGCACAATTATAGAAGAGACAAAGTTTATTGGAGGCTCTTGGTTTCAGAGGTCTCAGTCAATGGACAGCAGGCTCCATTTCTTAGGGCTCAAGGTGAGGCTGAACATCATGCAAGAGTATGTGGCAGAGGGAAGCAGCTCACCTGGTGATCAGGAAGCAGAGAGATATTCCACTCTCCAGATTTAAAATATATTCCCTATAACCATGCCCCCAATGAATCACTTCCTCCAGCCACACCCCACCTGCCTCCAGTTACCACTCAGTTAATCCAATCAGGGATTAATTAACTTCTTGAGTTAAGGCTATGATTCCGTTATTTCTCCTCCAAACCTTCTTGTATTGTGTCACACATGAGCTTTTGAGGGACACTGTGTATCTAAACCATAACAGTCTATTTGTCTCTCCTTCCATTTTTCAATGCACAACCATAATCAAGCCCCTATTTTCCTTGAATACATCCATACATTTCTTTTTGTCATAGTTTTCTTCCTTTTACAGCAAGGGTTCTTGAAAGAATACTGTAAAAACCCAGTTTCCAACATTTAACTCTTTTAATTACATCTAGAAAAATATAATTTCCCTCCCTGTTATTCCAATAAAGCTAAGTTAAGCTCACTAAATAAGCTCTCCTTTGGCTCAGGATGGAGCTCAGTGATGGAGTGCTAGCCCAGTGTGCATGAAGCCCTGTATTTCATCTCTAGTACCACAAAGAAAAAAGAAAAACAAAAACAAAAAACAAAACAACACAAACAAAAAACACCACCAACAACAACATCAATACTCGCCTAATTGCTAAAATTAGAGGATCCCCATACAAGTTTTCTGATAGCTGATATCGATGCTGACATGCTTTGAATTTTCTCTGTACTTGGTTTTAGAACAATACCTTTCCAAAAGCATGAAAAAGAGCGTATCGGATGGGAGAGAATGCTTGCCAGCTACTCTGTCAACAGAAGATTAATATACAGAATGTATAAAGAATTCAAAAAGCTTAACACCAGAATAAACAACCCAATCAATAAATGAATTGAACAGACACTTCTCAAAAGAAAAAAATACAAATGACAAAAAATATGAAAAAAAAATGTTTAACATCTTTAGCAATTAGGGAAATGCAATCACAACTACACTGAGATTTTTCTAACTCTTATCAGAATGGCAGTCATTAAGAATACAAATAATAATAAATGCTACTGAAGATGCAGGAAAACGGACACTTTTACACTGTTGGTGTGAACGCAAATTAGTACGATCACTGTGGAAATCAGTATGGGGTTTCCTCAGAAGGTCAGATGTAGAACTGCCACGTGATCCAGTTATTCCACTCCTTGGCATTTATCCTGAATACTTAAAGACAGAATTTTACAATGATATCTGCATATCCATATTTATAGGAGCACAATTCACAATAGCCAAGTATGGAACCGACCTAGGTATTCGCCAATAGATGAATGGAGAAAGAGAATGTGGTACATATACACAGTGGAATTTTATTCAGCCATGAAGAAGAAGTTAATTATGTCATTTTCAGAAAAATAGATGGAATATGAGAGTATTATGTTCAGTGATATAAGCCAGACTCAGAATGTCAAGAGTTATTATCTATTTTCTCTCATAGGTGGAAGCTAGAGAGAAAAAAGGGGGAAAAGCAGGAAAAATATGATGAAAATAGAAGGGAGGACAGTACAGTAGAGTAAGAGGACCAAGGGAGGGATAGAGGGGATGAAGGAGAGGTACTAAGAGGTGAAATTGACCAAATTATGAGCCTGCATGTGTGAAGAGGTAACAATTAATCCCACTATTATGTATAATTGTAGTGCACAGATAGAAAAAGAAAAATAATAAAAAATTTCCTAACTGCTAAAATGAAAGCCTTAACATATAGGCTCTGTGACAACTGATGCTGATGCTGGTATGCTTTCCCATTTCTTTGTCCCTCTGTACTTGGTTTTAGAGCACTACATTTCCTTGTTCTATATGTCCAACTCTTTCTAGAATTCATCTTTGCCACTTTTTAAAATTTGGTTTCCACCAACTTCTAAGAGTGGGCAAGATGCCTAGATCACATCATCCACACTCTGATTTTCAACTCTAAATGCTAACGATTCCCACATTTGTGTCTTTAAACTAAATCCAACTAATAGCCATGCCCTAAGTTCCGTTCTGTCTTTCCCTTATAGGAATAGAAGTGTTTGCTTTGTGTAAGACTATCAAGAACCCAAATGATGGTTTACACTCAGCCTTTTTTGTAGATAGGTAGGGTCATGACCAAACACTGGGCCACAGGATATGGGTAGACATATTAGGAGATAGCATCTAAGACCTTTCTTAGAGGAGAGCGCGTGTGGGCGCGTGTGCGCGCGCACACACACACACTCACTTTCCTTCTTTGTCCCTGCATGCATGCTATGTGATTTGAGACATAGCTGCTACCTTCCTGGACTCGGAACTCGAAGCCACAGATTGCAGAACAACAAAAATGAAAAGCAACTCTAGGTTCTCCTTAGATGAGGAGTTCCCCAAGGCAAGTCGAATACAACCAGTGAATATCAGCACTATTCACCAGGGAGCTTGGGTCATTCTCTTTCTCTTAATATGAAATCATATTAAGGGTTAATTAATAAGTATTTCCAATTTTTCTTGACTCTTTCTTTTTCTTCTCTTCCATTACATTTACTTCTTTATCCTTGTTTCCTGTTATTACTGTCCACTTATTTGCTATCTACCCTATTTTACACCCTACTAGGTAAAATTTACCCACATCCTTTTACTTACATGGCATACTTTTGGAAATGCAAAACTTAGTGACCAAAACAACTTCACTCTCTTGTGTCTTTGCAAATTCTTTTCCCTCTGAGCAGTGACCTCTCTGGTACCTCCTCCCTAGGGTCTTCCTAGGAGACTTTCACTCATACACAGGGTTATAAAACAACTCTACACTTAGAAGCAGATAGTTTATCAAGACTAAATTAAAAATAAATCCACCCAAACAAATCTAAAAATAAGTCAGGTTCAGTGGCACCCACCTGTAATCCCAGTCACTGGGAAGGCTGATACAGGAGAATCACAGGTTTGAGACCAACCTCAGCAACTTAGCAAGACCCTTAAAAACTTAGGGAGATACTGCCTCAAAATAATAATAATAATTATTATTATTATAATATATAATAATAATAATATAATAATAATAATATTGGCTCAGTGGTAAAGCTCTCTTAGATTTAATCCTCAGTAACAGTACTGAGGGGAAAAAAATTCAAGAGATAGAAGCAGTTTAAAATCTGTACAAATTTAAACTTTTAACTATAGAAATATTCTGAATTGTTCTTACAGAAAGTAAATAAAATCAATGTGATTCAAATCACATAGTCATAAAAATATGTCCTTTTATAGCTGGATAAAGCTGTTTTATTTAATATCGTGTTAACTATTTTTAAAGAAAGGGTTCTAGTTTATAGAGAAAGGCATACTTCTTACCCTATTTCGTGTATTGATAGCTCATATCTGTCACAATTTTCTAAGCCCAGCAAGAGTTGAACTGAAGAGGGTCTACTACTTTATGGAACCTCTGGAGACAAGCTCAAGTCTAACTGCTTTGCTATGCCACTTTGATCTCAGGCCAGATGCTTATATATGCAAAGTTAAAGTGAAACTGGCTTAGGGGGTTTTACATTGATAATTATTTAACTTACTGAAGTTGGTTGGTGATTTACTGATCTCAGGGATATGTGGTAAGACTGAAGAAAGGGCACACTTGACTATGAAAGAAACAGTGATAGAACAGTTTAAAAAATCTCCACACAGAGTTTATAGATAAGGACAAGTTTTTGAACTAATGATCTATATGCAGCAAAATCATAAAAGGTTCAGTAGATTACCGGAGGCCTGGTTCTGGGTTGGGAAAGGGAAAATGAAGAAATGTTCTAAACTTAGATTATGAAGGTTGAACAACCATATACATTTACTAAAAATTATTGAATTGTATACTTAAAAATAAGAGGATTTTATGGATTGTACATTGTATCTCAATAAAGTAATTTTTTAAAAGTAATAGGTTTGAGTCAAAAGATTCAGACCAGGAATAACAATATTTGGAAACCATTTCTGGTTCTAATGACCAGTTATGAGGACTGGATATTTTAACTTACAATCCCTCAGAAAAATGAGAGAAAGAGTTTCTATTCTTAAAGCTTAAAAAAAAATAAAAACAGAGTTAGAGCAAAAATATGTAGAAAGGCTAGATTTAATACATTAAGAGGAAAGTAAGACATAAATAAAAGCAAATTGGCTAAGAAGTTTATGAAAAATTGTCCAACACTGATCTAAGAACTGTAAATGCAAACAAAGAAGGAGGAATTTTTGATTATCTAATAAGTGAAGATTTTTAGAATGGACTAAAGGTCATTAAATTAGCACACCTGGCCAGTTCACTTATGGGTTGGGGGTGTGGCTCAGTGGAGTGCTTGACTAGCATGCATCTAAGAGGCATAAGGTTTGAGCCTCAGCACAGAAAAGAAAGGTTTCTGTTATGTGCCTTTGCAAAAACAATATATCTTAAAGGGCTATCCAGTATGCTTTCAGAGTTTTAGGAATAATGATGTTTAAAGAAGAAATATGTACAATTTCAAAAAACTCAGGTTCCTTCCAAAATATAGGCCTTACATTTCTCTTACTCATTTCCTTCTTCTCTTCCCACTCCCATCCCTCCCTCCCCTTTTCTTTCTGTCTCTTGGCTATGTGTATGATTTTCAGAACAATGCTGAAGATCACTGCATCACCAGTTAATTGAAAATATTTTTGACCCTTTTCATAGTACCATCTCAGAAACATCCTAACAGTAGAAGAAAACTTAATTATTTTGATAAGTTTTCTATTGGAAATCCAGAGCAAACATTATATCTAATGGCAAAAATATCAGAAAGCCATAGACTGTGCCTGTAGTTTTAAAATTATAAAATGTGCAATATTGAACTTCATGTTCCTTTTATTTTTTTCCCAAACTTATTTACGTTCTTTGTTTCTCATTGTTCAGGGTTGCTATAGAACACTATTTGGTGTACTGCTAGTTGCTTAAAATAATTTGAGATTCTAATCTGTTATGATTTGGATGTAAGGTCTCCCCCCAAAAGGTCACTCACACATGAAACAATGCAAGAAGGTTTGGAGGAGAAATTATTGGGTTATAACATTAACCTAATCAGTGAGTTAATCTCCCCCTGGAATTAAGTAAGTGGCTGGAAGAAGTAGGTTATGGGGGAGCATGGCTGTGGGGCATGTGTTTTATATCTGGAGAGTGGAGTCTCTCTCTCCCTGCTTTCTGATCATTTTGTGAGCTGCTTCCCTCCACCACACTCTTCCACCTTGATGTACTGCCTTACTTTGAGCCCCAAAGAATGGAGCCAGCCTTCTATGAACTAAGACCTCCTAAACCGTAAGCCCTCAAATAAACTTTTCCTCCTTTACGATTGTGTTAGTTTGGTCGTTTATTCCCAGCAGCAGAAAAGCTGACAAAAATCATATCTTGGTTAGATCACCTTCAAAGGTTTGAACAAGATAGGAAACATTAATTTTTTAATGAAATTTCATCTTGTTCAAAATAGATAAACTGAAAAAGGAGGGAAACCAACATAATTTGCTCCTGAGCTTGGACTCTTGTGTTTGCACAGTACAAACTGGAGCCACCGCCAGACTCTGCTTCTGTGTCCCCACGGGGCTTACTTTTTGTCACTTCTTTCCGCCCCACTCAGATGCCATCCTATCAGTGTTTCTTTCCCATGGTAGCATGAGCAAAATAACATGCTTATACTCACAACCCATAGCACTTACAGCAACTACTGCATAGTGGAACAAATATTAAGTACCTTTATTATCTATTTCCTTATTCTAGATATGAACTCAACTACGTTAAAATTTTGCTCTTTAGTTCACTCAGCTGTTCTGAGAAAAATGTGTCAAAAGATTAATAGTATGGTTGAATGGAAGAAGTAACTAGAGTGATTGAGAATAGTGTGTGGAGGTTAACTCATCCAAATCTATGCTACCATCCGAACTTATCTAGAACAGATGGCTGGGCCTGACCCTGAGTATCTGTTCAGTGATTCTGGGGCAGGATCCAAGAACTGCACTTCTAATAAGATCCTTTTTGATGTTTATGTTGCTCATCAGAGGACTATGCAAGGAAATTTCTGTACCATTTGAAATTGTGTTTTTAAACAATTATTTAAAATTTTTATTGAATTAATTCATCTTTTTCTTCTTAAGAACTAGCAATGATATATCCAAGGTATAATTCTTCGAAGCTACTTTCAGTGACCACGAACCAAAACAGGTGTTACACCTCTAGTCAGGATACTGGAGTCAACTCTTAAGTATAATGGTAGTAATTACATGTATGATACTTTTTTTAATTAAAATTTTAAAAAAATATAAAAATGTACTCAAATGCACCTAGTATAAAATTTACTTTCTTAATTATTTTTCAGTATAGAGTTCTGAGGTAAGTACATTTATATTGCTGAATAGCCCGTCTCCAGAACTGTTACAGTTTGCAAAACTGAAACTCTATGCCCATTAAATAACTCCCCATTTCTCCATTCCCTAACCTCTTGAAACTACCAGTCTACTTTATTTTTACATCAATTTGACTATTCTACACTTTATATAAATGTAACCATACACTATTTGGCTTTCTGGTGACTGGCTTATTTCACTTAGTCTAACAGCCTCAAAATAAGTACATGCTATAACAGGTCAAAATTTCCTTCCTTTTAAGGATTGAGTAATAAATACTTCATTCTATGCATATACCACATTTTTATGTATTCATCAATTACTGGACCTTGAATATGGGTGTCCATTTGCTATAAACATGGGTGTACAAATGTCTTTTGGGACACTTGCAATTCGTTTGAATATATACCCAGAAGTAAAACTGCTTGATCATTGGTAAATCTATTTTTCTTTCTTTCTTTCTTTTATTATTATTATTATTATTATTATTATTATTATTATCATTATTATTTTGGTTACTGGGATTGAACCCAGGAGTGCTTTACCACTGAGCTACATGCCCAATCCCTTTTATTTTTTATTTTGAGACAGCATGTCTCAGTTGCTTAATGACTTGCTGAGGCAGAATTTGAACTTGTGATCCTCTTGCCTCAGCCTCCAGAGTCACTGAGATTACAGGCCTGTGCCACCATGCCTGGCTTCTATTTTAAAATTGTAAAGGACACAATGTTTTCTATAATAGTTGCATTATTTTACATGATAGCCAATAATACTAAAGAGTTTCAGTTTCTACACATCCTAGTCAATAGTTGTTCTTTTCTTTTTTTGTTTAATTTTTATTTTTGTACTAGTCCTTAGAGTGAGTTTGAGATGATATCTCATTGTGGTTTTGATTAGCATTTCCCTAATAATTAGTGATGTGCAATGCTGTTTCTATTTGTTTATTGATTTTTGTGGGACTGGTGATTGAACCCTTGACATGCTAGGTAAGTGCTACTACCACTGAACTACATCCCTAGTTCTTTAAAAAATTTATTTTTTTGAGATTAGAGCTTGCTAAATTACCCAGGTTGGCTTTGAAATTATGTTCCTCTTGCCGCAGCTTCTTGAGCAGCTGGAATTCCAGTGGCTCTGGAGGCTGAGGCAGGAGGGTTACCAGTTAAAAGCCAGCCTCAGCAATTTAGCAAAGCACTAAGCAACTTAACGAGACCCTTTCTCTAAAAACAACACAAAAATGGGATGTGGATGTGACTCAGTGGTTAAGTGCCCGTGGGTTCACTAATCCCTTTTATAGGAAAAGAGAGAGGGGGAGTATTCAAATAAAAATGCTCTTTCAATTCTAAATTGTAGATTGACCTAGAATATTTTTCTTTGTTGTCTCAGATCATTTCACTTATATCCTTATTTTATTTGATTCTTATAGCTGGCATTTGTACCAATGTCTCCTTTAATTAATATTAAACAGATTTAAATAGGATACTGAATTTGATCTCTTCTTTAATCTTTCCAGATTTTGGGGGGTACATGGAATAATCATCAAAAATGAATGGCTGTAGGTGCATATTCCAGGAGAGTGTATCCTTGTGTGTTTTATAACATATGAATCAAATGAGAGAGCTATATGGCCCATTCTTATCCTAATAATATTAGCTGATGATCTTGGATTCTAAATACCCAAAATTGTTTAACCTGAGGAAAAATAGAAATCAGACAGTTATAACACTTATAAGGCTGATCATGGTGAAATAATTCCACTTGACCTTGTAGCCTTTTTCATAGATGTAAAACAGAGTATAGCTAAATACAACATTTTTTTTTCACATTTTAAAACTGTGGTACCCATGTTTCAAACCCAAACCCGCTAATAGTCAGTTTACTGTATTGTGTTCGGAAATGCAGAATGTATTTCTTAGGCATTAATTTTTTTTAATTTTTTCTCTTTCTTTCTTTCTTTTTTTGTAAGATTTACACTCACCATCTTTACTTACAGTATGCAAATATGGCTATTTACATAACATTCCTCCTGATGTACTCAGGTCACACACAAAAAAATTCCCTTTAAGATAAACATCATGCTATCATCAATTAGGTGCCACAAAATAAAAGATATTTTAATATTGTGTTGCAAAGAATTGCTTTGAGCTCTAAGTGCTTGGAGAACAGTAAGTGCCTCTGCATATAATTTTCAATCAGTCACTGTATTGTTCAGAGAAGTAAATGACAGTATAAGCACCTGTAAGTATTTTATTCAGAGGACTATAGGAAACAGAAAGAATATGAGGCTAAGGTAGGCGGACAGGTTGATTTAGCACCAACAGTGGCCTGATATTTTTCAGGTGCAATTGTAATAACTCTGTTATTGTAGGACAATGATTTTCAAAGATTTATGATAAACACATAGCAAAAATAAATTAATTAATAAATTGATTAAAAAAAAAAACCTTTCCCAGTATTCTTACTTGGAGGCAGATCCTGCATTTTGGGAATATAAAAACACTCCCTGAAATGCTTCAGTGTATCTTCCTCATCTAGGCGTAGAGCCACCTGTTCATCTGTTGGGTGACATCTGAGCTCAGCTGCGATGCGTTGCACCGTGTCAGATGGCAGCTCAAGAGGTGAAGACTCCATCACAGCTGTTCTCTAAAAGAAAGAGATAGTAAAACAATCTAGCTGACATCATTTTCCTGCAGAAAATTAGTTCTTTAGCATCTATGTATTTTAAGACCAACCTTCCCATTTCTTAATGCCAGAAGAAATATAATTTAATATAATTAATCAACCAACCAGTAAGCCGCATGCCTGATTTTTTTTCATATGTAAAATTAAGAAAATATTAGTAAGTTAGGATGTTGAAAGGGCCAAATTAATAACAGTGTTCAGAACAGAATAAGTTTTCAATAAAAGTAAGCTACTGGGGGTGGGGATGTGGCTCAAGCGGTAGCGCGCTCGCCTGGCATGCATGCGGCCTGGGTTCGATCCTCAGCACCACATACAAACAAAGATGTTGTGTCCGCCGAGAACTAAAAAATAAATATTAAAAAATTCTCTCTCTCTCTTCTTTAAAAAAATAAATAAATAAAAGTAAGCTACTTCTTTCATTTCTTTCTTCTTTAACCTGGTGGGCTTTGCTGTTCAGGCTAACCTCAAACTTGCCATCCTCTCTCCTTACCCTTCCCAAAAGCTAAGATTACAGACATGAACCACTATGCCTGGCTTTTTTTCATTTTTATTATCTGGAAATGCTATCTAAATGTTTATAATTTCATCCCATTATCTTAAGATACATTACTAGGAATTGACAGTTAAAATTCCTTTGTATCAGCCTCCTTATGTCAGAGAAAACAATCAGCTATTGTTTTGGGGGAATTGGCTAACTTCACTGAGGCTGACTCATAGTGGGGTAGGGAGTGGGAGCATGGGAGGAATCGAGAAACTCTAAATAGGGCAGAGGGGTGGGAAGGAAAGGGAGGGGGCAGGGGGTTCGCAAGGATGGTGGAATGTGATAGACATCATTATCCAAAGTACATGTATGAAGACATGAATTGGTGTCAACATACTTTATATACAACCAGAGATATAAAAAATTGTGCTGTATATATGTAATAAGAATTATAATGCATTCCACTGTCATTTATTTTTTTAAAATCAATAAAAAGATTGTATTTTTAAAAAAATGCTTTTGTGTAGATAAAGAGTGCTCCACCTAGCTTGTCATTCTTCCTATCAGCTCCGCTATCTCAATCCCACTGGTTTTTGAACCACAGTTTTAAAACTATAGAAATATTGAAACCTAATAAATTTTTTTATTGTGAATTAAAATGATATTGATAAAAAAGTAATTTCACTTTAAATGTTAGTATTTTTGCCATATGCATATCAAAGATATCCACACACCTACTGATAAGGAGGAGAAATTTATTCCTTTCCAACATCATAAGTACCATCTTAGAACAAACGGGACCCTAAGGTATTTCTTAAAACTACATTTTCTTCTGTTCCATCATCTTTTAACGTTTCCCACCATTTGGGAAAGAATACTTAATCTTTCTGAAGAGGCTAAATTCATATATTATTATTCACATATTTTTAAACTTCACTAAAGTTTCTTTGCTTGTTTATTCATTTATATTTCCCCCCAATTTTAGTATATATTTTTGGATGTTGAACAAGGCATGTTATTAGAGAAAAAAATCTTCAGACCAACTTTATTTACATAATATAGTTCAGCTGACTTCATACATGCCTTCATTTAAACTCCTGCAATGAATATTTATTGAGCCCCTACCAATGTGATCCCTGCACTAGTAGAACAACAGTGTTAAGATAGTATATAATTGCAAACTCCTGCACAGTTTACTTTTTGTGGTAGAAAAGAAAAGTAAGCAATGCAATTTTATGTTTCAAGTTCTATAAAAAACTCAGAGCAGAAAGTCCTTGGATATGATAGTTATATTGGTAAGAGAATCCATGTTTTTTTTTTTTTTTCCTGAGGGAGAGATACATGAGCCTTTCTGAATCATGTTATGAAGTGAGCCATGTGAAGACCTGCACCTAAAAAAGATGACAAATGCAAAGGTCATGGGGAAGAGATTGGCTTAGCCTATTCAAACAGCACAGTAAGTGAGGCAGGGGACAGGGTGGGAGGGTAGACCATGATGTAGAATAGGTAGAGGGAGAAGTGAATCTTGATGAACTTTTAAGGCTGGAAATAAGTTTGGATATTTTGTAAACTGAATGAGAAAACACTGGAGAGATTGTTTTGGTTGTGATTTGTTTTTGTTTTTATTCCTCAGTATTGGGATTGAACACAGGGTCTTGTACATACGAAACAAGGGCTATACCACAGACCTATATCCTCAGCATAATATTGGAACCTTTTGAGTAGCAAAGTGAAATGACATAATTTTACACTAGATAAAAACCATTTTGCATTGTGACGAAGTATAAAAATTGAAAAAGAGAGATAAATTAAGGCTATTATAGAAGTCTAGGGTACCAGGGATGGTGGATAAATTTGATCAAAAAGGGAAAGATATATAGAAGAGTGTGACTGTATGATACATTTTGTAGAAAAAGTAGATAGGACTGTGGCAGATTCTCTCTGATGAGGACAGGACAGTGGTTTATTTTTAGCTTTAGGATCTGTGCAAATATGTGAAATGTGATAAAAGACATACCTGGGGAAGAAAATTTTTGAGTAGGAAAATCAGAGTTTTGAGTAGGGAAATCAGAGTTCTACATAGGGCATACTAAGTGTCAGATTGTTATTGATCATCAAGGTAGCAAAGTCAAGGTGTATGAGCCTGTAGCTTAGTGGAATATTAATCGCAAGATATGTGTGGCATTTCTCAACTTACACATGGTATTGCATCTATAACCTGGGGGTCCAAAGTCTAGATCCCTGTAGACCAAAACTCATACAGAGATAAAGCTCTGATTTAATCATCTTTGTGCTATACTCCCTTCCCTCTTCCCATTCCTAACCAACACACAGGGTTAGAAAATATTGTATATCTCATCATTGTACAATGCCATTAAAATGGACATGCTTTCTTTGTTATGAGCCAGGCTATATAGGCAATGGCTAAACAGACTCCATTTTACCCTGAGATTGCATGTCATGTAAGAAATTCTTCTCCCATTGGAACACCCCACCTCTGTACCTATCAACAGTTGCTTAGAATAGCATGTTTAACACCACAAAATGGCAGTTCTTATACAATGTAAGATTGTTCTCTTTTTGGTTTCCATTTTTTTTTTTTTTGACAATGCACACTGTCAGAGAATGATCGTCTAGATGTTAGTAACCATTCTTGAACTTGTCTAGATGTTAGTAACCATTCTTTAACTTGTACTCAACTAGGGTACTTTTGACCCATTTCCCTTTCTGCTTATGATTTTAGATTTCATAATATTTGTTAATGGTATTGATTCACAGCAACAGCCACTTGTGATTAATGTACTGACACACTTTACTTATGGTATAAAAGGTGGACTCCATCCCCTGGAGGGTGTCAAAGGGTATAGACTTGCAGCCCCTTGGCCTGTTAGCGGGTGAATAAAGATGGTTCTGACTCATTGATTTATGGCAATCTCGCCATAATACTGTACTCTAATATAGATTCTTCTAATTTTTGATCTTTTCCTTCCTCATTATTCACAGTGTCCTAAAGATCCATTCATTTTATTCCTCAATAAAGGTACTTCACTCATTCCTGTTTTTACCTTTTTACAACTGCTTTTGATATCAGTTGAAGTTCTAATTCATGATTTTACACTAAAGTCAAAGATTCTTATGTTGATGTTTGTGGTGATTTCAATACCTGGTCATACTAAATTATTATTTATCCTTCCTATGAAATTTTCTATTTCTGTGGATTTCTCATGCCATTTCATTTGCATATAGTTTTCTGCTTCCACTTCTGTGTTCAGATTTCTAGACACCTTTGAAAGCCCTAGCTCAAAGCTACATTTTTCATGAGGCCTGTCATGAGAGCTCTGCTAAAAATAGTCTTTCCTCCTCTAAACATCTGTAACATTTATGAGCACACCTCTTATGATAAGCAAAACATTCTGCCAGTTTCTATATTTATTCAGGAGCATGTGTGGGTGGAAAAATGAAACATGCTTTCATGTCCACAGCTTGACTTTAAAAGGGTCCCTACCTATAGTTTTCTGATGAAGAAATTTATCTTTTGATTAGAGATTGCTATGCCTTTACCCCTTGACATGATCAATTGCCTGGTCAGAGTTGATTAGACCTCTGCTGGGCCTGTGGCACACTAAAGACTATGCACTGTCTAGTCAGTGGTCTGTGGGTGAGTTACTCTGAAGCCTCTAACCAAACAGTGATGATGCGGTTTATCTGAGCATATAATCAAATTCTTTCAGGAATCTGAGCTGTGAGATATATTCATTCATTCAGTTAGAAACAGGAGTGTGGATTTAGAAGAATCAGAGAAGAATCTATGAAATGCTAAGTTCTGGAAAGAATATTGTTCCGAATAACTCATTTGTCAGAGTAAAACAGAGCCACTGATGGTCGCAGCAAGGAAAACATGATTCCTGTAAGTAGAATCACTTAGGTGCATAATGCCAGGAGATTGAATAGCTATGACTCCTCAAAAAAATGACAGGACAATCCCATCTTGAAGCTCACTGAATCCTTACATGCAACAAGCTTTGTGAAAGGCCCTGGTTTGTTGACTTGGCTAGTTATAGCATTTCATGAGATGGTTTTCTGCCTTACTACTAAGAGTCTCCTTACTGTAAAACTGTTATCTTGCTGATGGACTCTACTGAAGGGTATTCTACCTGGGGCCTGACTCATGTTTCACTTGTCTTTATGGCCACCCCACTGCTGAGCAGCGTCTTTTAGTTAATGAAACTGCCCCCAAATGACAGTCAGATAAGAGAAGAAACTAAAGATCTTGGTGAACTATTTGGCGTGTCTGACAGCCTATTCCCAGAGTTAAACTCTCTCCCCTTCTGACCACAGGGGTTAATAATTAGAGAAACATTTCCAGTGAAACTCAGAATCAAGAAAGTTTGACTTATATGCGGGACCTTCTTTGAAAAGTTTTTCTTTGCATGATCTTTGGAGGTGACTTTATATTTTAAGTGAGTTTACTCAAATAAATATGAAGATTACATAAAATAAAATAAAGATTAGTTTACCACCAACACACTCTGAGTATAATTTGATTTTCTTTATTTAATATATATTCATTAGCTTCTTTATATTTATATCTTATTTAATCCTGGTTAAAGTCATGAAGAGTCACAATCATATCCACTCATTTGGAGACCAAACCCCAGAAAAAAGACAGTAGAAATATAAATGTTGGGTATAAGGATAACAGAGCTTGGTGTTTGTTACTGAACTGGGCCCGCAAGGCTGAGTCAACTATCTTCTCTTGGGAAGACATATAGCAGATGTATAGAGAGTTCCTACTCAGAGACTTGAACCTCTTATTTAGTATTTCCTTGCATCTTGATGCTGATTTTTTCAATGCTGATTATTTCTTTAGCTCATTCATTTTTTTATCTTTGTGTTCTTTTTTTCAGACTTACACTCAGTCTACAAAGCATGCTGTACTATATAGGAATCTATGTGCTCTTTTAAAAAAATTCTTCTCAATCCAGTTTCAGCCAGGCAAAAATCAAAGTGGCTGGTTCCACTTCTGGGCTTGTCAAACTAGGATATGAAGATGTACTTGATAGGACAGTCTTCACTGAAAGAGTGTACTCTCAGCCAACCTACCATGATGCACGGCCTCTAACAGACTTAAATGTCATCTTCACAAAATAATACAGTGCCCTTACTCCAAGGAAATAATTATTCACTTAAATATGTCACTTAAATATTCACTTTAATATTTTATTTGCTTTAGAGAATAAAGTTTAAAACAAAAATCTCCAAATTTTATTTCAATATTTAGCATTAATTTCATTAAGAAGGTAGACACATACACACTGTGGTCTTAGGCATGTCATATAACCTCTTGGTGTATTATTGTTATATAAGATAAAGTTAAATTTTACTTTATGAGATCATGGTTGGGATCAAATCACAGGAACATTTATAATAATGATAAAAAACAATTTTATGATACTTTTAAATATGAACACTTTCAGGTGGGAAATTGACATTTTGCCCTTAATTTAAGCTTTGATATTTTGTAAATTGTGTCTTCACAAGTTTATTAAGATAGCTAAGTCTTTAAAGCTGAAACTTTTTAAAAGCTGATTGGGGCTGCAGTTGTAGCTCAGTGGTGGAGTGCTTTCCTGGCATGTTTGAGGTACTGGAGTTGTTACTCAGCACCACATAAAAATAAAATAAAAAAATGGTATTGTGTAAAACAAACAAACAAACAAAAAACAGCTGATTGTATGAAATAATAGAATGCAGAATGTTCTACTAACCTCTTGTGCTAAGGTTCAACAGATAAATAAATGACTAGAGTAATCAATAGTTAATTTGTACATGGTGGAGCTTCGTTTCATTACTGACATAAGCGAATTCTACTCTGAGTTCAAAGTTTATAACATGATCACACATATTATAATAGTGATCTGCTTTATGCTTCAAATATAACTCTTTTAACTCTACCCCTGCAATTTATTTTTTAAATAGACATGTTTCTTTCTTTTCCTCTCTCCCTGCTCCTCCCTAACCCAACTACCCCGCAATCTCCAGGGAAACATGATTATTATTCTTTCCCTCCCTTAGCAGAGTTATCTGTCCCTGAGTACACATCCACCAGAGGAACAAAGTAATCCAGACTTTAGGGATGGTACCAGAAGATCTCAGAAATGACTATCTCCCAAATTAACAAGAGAATTACAACTGCAAATGGAGAACACATGGAATGAAGCCTTTGAGTCACCTCTTTAAAAGCCCTATATTCCTGCAGAATCACAGCCTCTGGCACAGGAGTCCCCTGTGTTTCTCCTTTACTGGCAAAGCAATAAACCTTTTTCCTTTTTCTCAAAACCATGTCCTAATTATTGGATTGGCATTGGGGGCAAGGACTGGTTTTCGACAACTGTGTGCATGAGGGTGTGTGTGAGTGAGAGAGCGAGAGAGCATGTGTATGCTCAAGAAACTGTGTAGCGTTTCATTGAGAAAGTAAACTTATTGAGCATATGTGGACAGAGCAGACTTCTTCGAGAGTATCAGTGGGAAATGAGTGACATTGCAGTTCACCTTTAGGATACCAACAGCTCCCTGAACTTCACAGTAAAATCATACATGCATTTGCTCCAGTGTCACTACCAAAATAATACCCCACCCTCCTCAAAATAAAAGCAGAGAAAAATGTATCTACTTTCCATTCCTAGGCAAATGTTTCACAAAATACAAGGGGAAGAAACTGCGCCCAAAGAATAGATGTTTCACTTCTCTAAACATTTACTATGACTAATAACAGCATGAGACAACTAGAGTTACCAGAAAATAGAAGATTTATAGTTTATCTAAAGATATCTTTCCCTTATCTGGATTTTGATCTAATCTTAGCATTTCAACTCAATTACTTAATTTGTCAAATGTAACCAAGTTTAGTAAATGAAATTGTCATGTACTACTGACACCGATTCTTTTTCATTATATTGCTAAATATCTCTTGATTTATCTGTTTTTAAATGGGTCTTTTACAGAAGTTATGCCATTATTGTTCATGAAGATAATTTGAAGAAGAAGGAGAAGGAGAAACCTCTAAAGCACCGTATCAAAGACTCTAGCAGAGAGAATTTTCATTTGGAAAAGTCACGCGAGCATACATTTGTGTACAGAGTACACATCATAGACTAAGTGCTTACCAGATGGAATTTCCACAGAGGCCTCAGTTTCCAGAACCCCTGGAGAAACCTTTCAAGAATTTCGTGCAGCTTTATAGACCAGATCACAGGGTGAGAAGTTCAAAGAACTGCTAAGACTCCACCCTGTGGGGAATTTAGATTTTTAGTTCCTCCCACTCCAACTAATCTGATTGTCAATCTCTAGTTACTGACAGAAATCTAAGCAAAAAGCCGCTCTGACGCTGAGGGTTCCTCCCTCCAGCCACTGCCCCCAGAGGCAGTTGTGATCTTTAGACTCTTGCAAATGCTTACTTCCTCTCTTTTTGGATCTTTAGTGTGTAAGCTAATGATTTTGTGCTGGAGCTAAATTCCAAAACTTGAACTTTTTTTTTTTTTTTTTTTTTTTTTTTGGCGCTTTGGGCTCTGGAATTCTCTAGACTGGAAAAATTTATCTCTCAACTCTCGAGGTATTCTCCCTGGATTTTGAGGTAGAATTCTAGAGTTACATACATTGTGAGTTTTTAGTTAGATGACAGTCTGTGACATTCACTGGGTAAATTCTTTTAGTCAAAAGTTCAAAACATTTTTTTTTTAAATTCCATTTCTAGTTGGTTGCCCAATATAGGTTTTAAAAAACTCCTACATTAGACAGGCACACCGGCAAGCCCCTGTGATCCCAACAACTCAGGAGGGGAATTCACAATTAAAAAAGAAAAAAAAGAAGAAAAGAAAGAAAGAAAAGAAAGAGAAAAAGAAAGAGAGAATAAAAGAAAGGAAAAAGACTGGAGATGTAGCTCAGTGACAGAACACCCCTGAGTTAAATCCCCAATACCACACATACAATACAACACAACAACAAAAACTCCTTGGACATAAATCTAGACAGATTACACAACAATCAGGGAAAAAAGAATGAGGGTTTGACAGACGATCCACATAAAAACTAGTCTTGGAAACTTCATTAATGTGAATTATTCCCGTAAGCCTGTGAACTGTCTATTGTTATAGCTATATTACCTTTTTAGGCTTATTCCTGAGCTTGGGTCTTTTACAAAATATCCTTTTAGATATAAAAATTAACAGCAAAGATTGAAAATTTCAGACTTAGGATTCAATATTAAGATTGGGTCTGAGTAATTAAATTGCTTATTTGAGCAATAATTGCTTATTCTTTGTTGAGTATCCATAACTTACAAGGGAAAATATTTCATTTTATTATTTCTATCAAGTGGTCACTGAATAAACCTAGAAAACTGACTTAACAGTTGTTGAGGCTATCTCCTGTCCACCAATTAGACATAAAAATACTGTCCTTATAGGATTGTTGAAATAAACACATGGGAAGCTATTATACTGTGACATGTAAATCAATAAGTGACAATCTTTTTTTTTTTTTAATTAACAGACCAAAAGTACTACCCATCTGTCTCCAAGGGAGTGGATAGAGCATGTGAAATTATTTTAATACATGTAATTGTCCAGTGAAAAAGAAGATTGATTCCATATCATCAATCCTATTCTTACCATATATTAAGTTGTAAGAGTAACAAAGATAAACAAATGATAGAAACTGACATATCAAGGTCTTCCTTTCAAATTTTTTCTATAGTCCTTTACTAATGCTATTAAAAACCATTCCATCTTTCTTAAAAATTATCATTTAACATTTCTGCTTTTAAAGTGCCTGCTTGGAAGTCTATGGAAGTATCTATACTTCTGTTTCATCTGTTTTATAAATTCCTCTCTCTTTTTGCTGACTTCATTCATAAAACAAATGTATGGAGCATATTCTTTGCACTAGGCATAAAGCACAATGCCAGAGATATAAGGGTAGGCAAAATCTCTATGATAACATAAACTTCTAAAAAAATATAAAGGAATTCCAAGATCATACATCATAGGGAAGAGATGAAAATAAGGCTCACCACAGGGCTAGCTGTGGAAGTAAAGAAAAAACAGAGTGAACTTCTATTCTCTTCTCCTTTTTTTTTTCTTTGAGACAGAAAAAGAATATATGGTAAGGTTGTACCAATTCAGAGCTGTCTATTAATTTCCACCTGTTTCCTAATAGCATGATATGTCTCTGAGAGACAGACTGTGAGTTTATCCTCAGAATGGATTGACTATGAGTGAAGCTACATAAACACCTGTAGAATTGCTCTACTTTTTCATTAAAGTAAATTGAAGACTGGGAATTAAGGGAAGTTCTGTTCTCTCAAGGGATAATTCCTAAATGATTAACTTTATAAAGGTTTAGAAATCCACATAAAAACTAATGTGGGAAAACTAGTCAGTTTGAAATGGAGATGAGAATAAGGCAGGGTCACATCTGGTGGCCCATCCAGATTCCATTATTGAAATTAGTGACTAAAACTGAAAGAAAAATCTCAACTTTGTTGACAAGTTGGAGAATAGTTATAAATTTGTAGTCTCAATCTCAAGTATATAGGGCATTTACATTATTCCTTTTTTAAAAAAAATTACAACTTTTTAAGAGTTGTACTTTTCAGAAGGAAAATTTAATGTGTCACTACTGGAACTCTCCTTCTGTCTTACAAGAGGTGGAGGGAAGTCCCTGGTGATTTACAGCAGGAAGTGGTCTAGGGGGTCAGCTAGCTTTCTTTTCTCATCTGTGCCTTTCTCCTCTCCCCACCCAATTCTGCACCCTCAAGCACTCATTTCCCCTTCTTCTTGGGTATAACTAATATAATGTAACAAGTCCCTTCCCCTTAGGCATAACCAGGATGATGTAATAAGAGGTTTCTCAAATGTCAAGTCAGGAGGTCAGAGTCAAGTAATTTTTATTCTGAAGCCAAGTAACGCAGAATCTTCTCTATAGGGAGGGGAAATTCAGCCATTGTTCCAAATCCCTGAAAAATTGGTTCCATCACCCCTGGTGGATAACAGAACCCTTGGATGCTCAAGTTCCTTAGGTAAAATGGAATGGTTTTTGCATATAACCTGCATTCAACCTCCCACGTACTTTAATTCATCTCTAGATTTACTTAGAACACCTAGTACACTGCAGATGCTATAACTAGTTAATGAATAATGACAAAAAACCCCAAATCACTATAAATCCAATTTCATTTTATCTAGTACTTGGGTTGAACCTAGTGGCTCTCTACCAATGAGCTCTAGCTCCAGCTCTTTGTTCTTTCTTTCTCCCTCCCTCCCTCCTCCTCCTCCTCCTCCTCTTCCTCCTCCTCCTCTCTATCTACTTCTCTTCCCCCCCAACTGTCTCCCTTCCTCTTTCTTTCTCTCTCTCTCTTTCTTTCTTTCACAGGGTCTCCCTGCATGGCTACAAGGCTGGTGTTGAGTTTCCATGTACCACAGCATGGAGCAATTTGTTTTCCAAATGTTTTCTATCCAGAGTGGGTACACACAGATGTGGAGGCCCAAATATATGACCAGAACACAGGAACATTAGTCTCCACTGCTCTCTCCCCTTCTCTTTCCTTTACCCACTCCTCCCCTTTATTTTACTTCTCTCCCTCTCTTTCCCTCTCTGTTCCCCTCGATTCCCTTTCCTTCTCCTTTCTCTCCTTCCATTTCCTTCTTCTTTTTATCTTCTTTCCCAATCTCCCCCTTGCCCTTTTTCCTCCCCCCTCTTCTTTTCCTCCTCTTTTCTTCACTTTCTCTCTCCTACCTCCTCTTACCCTCTCCTCCCATCTCCTCTACTCTCTTTCCCAGCTCTTTTATCCTCTCTTCTCCCTTTCCCTTATTCTAAAACAGTGAAAGCACAGAAAATGAATATGCTAATAAATCACTAAGCTCTCTTTAGACTATCTGTTTTCTCTCTCTCTCTTTCTCTCTCTCTTTTTTGTGAGGTGTGTATTTTGATGATTAGAAGAAATTTACAGGACTGGGGATATAGCTTAATGGTAGAAACTTGTCTAGAAAGATTTATAGATAACGTGCAATGAGTTTCCTGTACTCTATATGAAGCGTTTTCAGTTTTTCAGAGGAAAATGCAAAGGCTCATTATAAGCCAATGGCATTTTGCTAATTGGAGATTGAAATTCATTTAGAAACTAAAATTCCTATAACCATTCACTTCTCCATCACTATTAAAATCACAAAGTAGAATTTAAGGCAACACCTACTTTGTGTGTTAGCAGGGGAAACTTAGTAGCTTTCTGTTGTGGGTCTGTGTGTCAATTTGCCCAAATGTCTGATTTTTTTTACATGAGGAGTTGAATTAAAATAGTCTCATTTTTTCCCCTTTGTATTCAAATAGTAAGCTGGTAGAGCTACAGAAAATTTCCAAATTAATTTTGAAATAGGCAAATGCTTTCAACATCACTAGTCATATTTTACTGAGTCATTCCATCTAAATATATAAAACATGAATCACTTAGTAAATAATGATTCAAGATTTAAAATCCCCCACTAAAAAGCAAAGGTTTACTTTCAAATTAACTATTCTGTAATAGTAGTATTTGTTACTGTGTTTAATAGCAGTTTTGCTCAAAGTAATATTGTTACTGTTAACATCCTGTTGATAGGTACAAGTCCTACTTATAAGTCTCAGAAAACACAGAATAGCTTAGGTTTTGTTGACATCGTTGACTCCATAACAAATCATTGACAGTGATGACACTTTGCCAAGTGGGAACAAACAATAGCAAATGTTCCTACTTGAAGATAAGAGTTTATACAGCAGGTTTCTTTTCATAGAATGAATTACAATACAGATGCCCTGTTTTTACTTACATTTTTTAATTTTTTTTTAATTTTTGGCAGTATTGGGGGTTGGACACAGAGTCTTGCAAATAATAGGCAAGTACTCTTATCAATGAGCTACATGCACAGCCTGTTTTATTTTGTTTTGAGACAGGGTCTCACTAAGTTGCCTAGTCTGGTATCCAACTTGTGGTCAACTTTTTACAGACACTTGAATAGTGGAAATTACAGGTGTGCTCAGTAACATGTGATCACTGGCTCAATCTTGAAGATTAGGAGCTTCCCATGTCATTCAGACTATTCTACACTATACAAAAAAACAAGCATCTCTTTTTATTTTCTGAGATTATTATAATCTTAGTCCCAAAGCTTAATAAGAACAGGAACCTAAACAGAAAAGGCAGCTTTAAACTTTTTTTTTTTTAATTACAGAATTGTGTGGCATCTTTTATCTGACATATTTTCATCAGAGCCAATTTTGTTTTTATTCAGGGTATATTAATTATAAACTATAGCTACTTGCTGCATTGCTTTACCATATTTTTTTTTCTATTTTACATGGCTTTGGACTGATTTTTTAAAACTTCCTTTTCCTTTTTCTTTTTTTTTTTGTATTAATAATTAAAATCAGGGCTTTGATAGGAAGGTTTTCTACCAATGAATTACACCTCCCGAATTTAAACTTGTTTTTAATTTTAAAAATGTATACTTTTGCATGAACTATTTTTATGGCAATTTTAGGTTCAGAACAAAATTGGGAAGGAAGTACAGAAAGGTCCTCTATGCTCCCTTTCTCTCAACATATTTTTTAATCATCAATTTTTCAAATCTCTTATCTTTTTCAATTAGCTGAAATTTATCTCTTGTATTTTCTTTTCATCATATTTTACTGTAACATTAATTCCTCCTACCATAGCACACTGAGGAAGCAGGACCATAGCTTCCCAGGATATAATGCATTTCATAATCCCTAGTTGGATCCTACAGAAAAGGTAGTCAGAGCTGTGGTTTATAATTTGTGTTATTTGTTTATTCTAAGTAATATCAGTCTAAGTGATGGAAATATTTTCTTTTCATCTATAAATTTTATTTTTGGTTCTGATATTGAACTCAGGGGCACTCAGCTACTGAGCCACATCCCCAGCCCTATTTTGTATTTTATTTATAGCCTGGGTCTCATTGAGTTGTTTAGTGCCTGGCTTTTGCTGAGGGTGCTGGTTTTAAACTTACAATTCTCCTGCCTGAGCTTCTGGGATTACAGGCATGCACCACCAAATCCAGCTCATCTATAAATTGTGTGCTAAAATAAGCCAGTTCTTCTTCATAACTCCTGTTTCACTATTCTGGGGTGGCTCAATGATCTGTCCCTCTTTTCTGGGCATCATTAGGGTTCTTAGCTTCATTAATGCTGTAGGTTCTTTGTGGCTTCAGTGTTCCTGAGCTTCCAGATGTGATGATCCTAATTCCTCCCTCCATGCCTTAAGTTTTTAGAGATGCATTTTATAGTATTGATCTATCTATCTATTTTTTTTTTTTTTGGTCAGTGTTTTGGTTGCTGTGCCCATAATATCAGGAATAAAAAAAAAGTTTAAAGGAGGAAAAATTATTTAGTATCTCATGGTTTCTAATGTTTAAGTCCACAGACAGTGGATTCCATTGCTCTGGGTCCAAGGTGAGATAGAGCATCATGGTGAAAGAGCATGGCAGAGGAAGGCAGCTTAGGATGTGGTCACAGGAGGATGAGAGGGGGGGCGGGGAGGGAGGGGGAGGGAGGGAGGGAGGGAGGAAGGAAGAGAGAGAGAGAGAGAGAGAGAGAGAGAGAGAGAGAGTTTTCTACTCATTGGGAACAAAATATTACCCCACAGGTATGTCCCCCATTGACCTACCCTACTGGTGTACAGTTACCAGTCTGTTAATCCATATTAGGGGAATTAATCCACCGATTAAGTCACGCTTCATAACCTAATCATTTTTCCTCTGAATGTTCTTGTATTGTCTCACACATGAGCTTTTGGGGGACATCACATATCCAAACCATACCATTCTGCCCCATTCTCCAAAAGCTTATGCCCATTTCACAGTACAATCGACATTTACTCCATTCCCAATAATCCCATAGTTTTGACATTTTGCACTGTCCAAAAACCAAGTCCAAAGTCTCCTCTGAGACTTGAAGCAATTTCTCAGTGTGAGTCCCTGTAAAAATCAAAGACAATTTACTTATATTCAAAATATTATGGCACAGAATAAAGATTTCCATTCCACAGTCGAGAGATTGGGGTATATAAAAAAAGATGCAACCAAAGCAAGATCAAAATACAGCTAGTTGTTCATGACGATCTCTCCAATCCGTTTGTGTAGCTCTGCCTCTATGGCCTTGCTGCTTGCAGCTCACCTTGCCTCTCTCTTGACTTTTTCTGCTCTATTTCTGCAACTTTCCTCAGAATATGTTCCACATTATTGGCATCTCTTAATCTTGGGGTCTCCACTGCAGCTTTGGCTTCTTCCACACATCTTCATGCATTGCCCTTTCAGGGGCTGCCTGCAGGGACTCTAACTTTGCTACTCTTTGCCTGGCTTCCCATGCCTTCTTTTGAAATCCCAGGGGAAGTCTCTAGGACCTCCTAACTCCAGCATCCTGCCTTTCTGAAGAACCAGCACTGTGTGGTTGCTGCTAGGGTCTGCCACCATCTCAAGAATTAGCTAAGCCTTCATTGACCATGGCAGTAGTGCCTTTTGAGTGCCTGGGTGACTGAGTATGATAACAAACAAACAAACATACAAACAAACACCTTTCTAGGCCTGCTGTGCAAGCAGTGTGCCTCCCGTCCCATGGTCTCTTTTGAAAGTAATTTCTGCTTTTACCTTCTTGAGCCTGAGATGGAGATGGTTTTGCCAATCCCTGAGATGCCCTTGAGCCATCTTTTCTATTCTGTGCAAAGCTCTCTGCAATTTCTTTAGTGACTTTACTGTCTTTAACAATTAAACATCCTTAATCCCAGTTTTATTCTCAGTTTTCTGACCAAACTATGAGATTTTTTGAATCTTTTTACTCTACTTTCTGGCCCTAATTTTCACAGTAAGCTTGGCTAAAAGTCACCAGCGATATCGATGCCACTGTCTGAATGCTGTGTTACCTTGAAATTTCCTCTGCCAGATTAATTAGTCCATCACCTTTAAATTCAGCCTCAAAGAAAAAGTCTCAGGACATGGGCAAAATACAGACAACTTCTTAGCAAGAACATAAAACGATTGGCCTCTAGTTCAATTTTCAATATAGTCTTCCTCCTATGAAACCTCATGAGCCCAGTCTTTGCTGTTCACAGTGCTCTCTGTATTCTGGTCTTCTGAACTACAACCAGAATCACCAGTTAAACTCCTCTTACAACATTCCAAAGCTTTTTTCAGCTTGTATCACTTAATTTTAAAAAATTCATCTCCCTGAAAACCAGCTCAAAGGGCGCCGAACCACATGGTTAGATTAGTCACAGCAGCAACCACTTCTCAGTACAAATTTCTGTTCTAGTCAGCTTTTGGGGGCACTGTGACCAAAAGACCTGACAAGAACAGCATAGAGGAGGAACAGTTCATTTGAGGCTCACAGTTTTCAAGGTCTCAATCTATAGAACCGCCAACTCCGTAGCTCTGGGCCCAATAAAAGGCAGATCATCATAGCAGAATAGCATGATGGAGGAAAAAGCCTGGGGATATGGCAACAAGGAAGCAGAGAGGGTGAGTTCTGCTCACCAGGGACAAAATATGAACCCTAAAGGCACACCTCCAATGGCCTACTTCTTCCAGTCATAACCAACCTGCTTTCGGTTAAATCCAATTTATTCATTATCAGTGGATAAATGCACTGATTAGGTTAAGGCTGCCCTAGCTCAATCATTTCACCTCTGAGCTTCTTTGCATTGTCTCATATGTGAGCTCTTGTGGGACACCTCATATCTAAACCTTAGTAACTCATCTAATTGTCTATCTATCCAACACATTAAGATATTGTCATGATATATAGGTTGCCATATTCTGGAAAATTAAAGTTTTTGTTAACTATTTTATAAATACATGTTTTTACTCTTTGGTTGATTCTTATTTAGCTGGATGTTTTATGATTTTTCATTCTACTGATGACTCTTCTTTACTGTGCTCACGAATCTACTATTATTTGAAAGCAAAGTATCAATATTTTCACTCACCAGCCTCACTGCTACTTCCTTTAAGACTGTGTCCTGCCTACAACTGTCCCTCATGAAAAGTGATACATTTAGAAGATTTTCATCTAAATCTTCCTTTCAATGTCCCTGTTTCCAGATAAGAAATTTTACAAGACCCAAAATTCTAGGCTTGATAAGACATTTTAGTAGAATTTCCATTAGAATCTCACTACTGTTTCAAAAGCCTTTACTTAAGATATCTGTTATACTTCTCAGGCCTGTTGTTGTCCATTAGCATATTTACCGATGTACAGAGATATTAATCTTGCATGGTTTATTATTTTCCATTGTATCTTCTTAATATACTGTTTTAAAGTCTCTCTTTGGATTAATTTTTATTGGAGCATTCTTATGGAAGATCCAAAAAACTCCACCAGAAAAGTTCTAGAATTAATTAAGGAATTCAGCAAAGTAGCCGGATATAAAATCAATACCCATAAATCAAATGCATTTTTATACATCAATGATGAATCCACTGCAAGAGAAATTAGGAAAACTACCCCATTCACAATATCCTCAAAAGGAAACAAAAACAAAACTTGAGAATCAACTTAATAAAATAGGTGAATGACCTCTATGGTGAAAACTACGAAACACTAAAGAAAGAAATTGAAGAAGAATTTAGAAGATGAAAAGATCTTCCATGCTCTTGAATAGGCAGAATTAATATTGTCAAATGGCCATATTACCCAAAATATTATACAGATTTAATGCAATTCCTATTGAAATCCAAATGACATTCTTCATAGATCTAGAAAAAGCAATCATGAAATTCATTTGGAAAAATAAGAGACTCAGAATAGCCAAAACAATCCTTAGTAAGAAGAGTGAACTAGGGGGCATCACAATACCAGACATTAAACTACCCTACAGAGCAATAGTAACAAAAATGGCATGGTGTTGGCACCAAAATAGACATGTAGACCAATGGTTCAGAATAGAAGACACAGACACAAATCCACCTAAATACAGTTATCTCATAATAGACAAAGGCACCAAAAAAAATACATTGGAGAAAAGATAGCATATTCCAGAAATGATGCTGGGAGAACTGGAAATCCATATGTATCAAAATGAAATTAAGCCTCTACCTCTCACCTGCACAAAAATCAACTCAAAGTGGATCAAAGACTTAGGCACTAGAACAGAGATCCTGTGTCTAAGAGAAGAAAAAGTAGGACCAAATCTCCAGCATTTCGACTTAGAATGGTGCATTCTTAATTATTTTTGTAGGGATTAGAGGTATAAATAATAGAGCACACGTGTAGTATGCTTGGGGCTCTGAACTCTATTTTTAGCACCAAAGTGTACAAATATACATGTTTTTCACAAATTGTGTACATGCCAGATTAGTTGAATTTTTATTTTTTATTTTTTATTGTTGTTATCATCCAAATAATTAAATACTATCTTAGCTAGTGATAGTATGTTGAGACAATATTTTTTCTCTCTTTAATCCACTTTCTCTTAGGCCCATATTAGAAATGAGATGTCAAATGTTAACTTATTTCTTTTATATGTAAGTTTATAATGTTCAAATCTCTCCTTATGGTCAGGAACATAAAATAACATAATATTTGCATTATACTGAGGCACATCCTCCTCTATACTTTAAATCATCTTTTGATACTTGTAATAACTAATACAATGTAAATATTAGTAAATAGTTACTATTTGTGTTGTTTAGGAAATAATGACATGACAAAAATCTCTATTTTCAGTAGAGATCAAATCCTGTGAATATTTCAATATATAATTGGTAGAATCCACAGATGTGGAACCCACAGATATGGAGAACCAACTTGTACTTATCTTTTCTGTCACAATGGTCTTCTTTCTGTGAATCTGCTTAACATGAATCATGTCTTTCTAAGCTCAAGTCTCTCTATCGCTCCCCCACCCCCCTACAGGCTTGCTTGTTATCGAATTTATTCAAAGCTCTATGTAGTTAATTAATTAGATCTATTTAATTTATTCATGTATGATGACACATAAAATGTTTTACCTGATTAGAAACTTATTAATTCATCATAATTTTTATTTTTAAATTTTTATTTTGAAATAATTTCAAGAAAATTTGCAAGAATAATGAAAAAATTTTGTGCATGGGTCACCAAGATCCAGCAATTTTTAACATCAACACATTTGCTTTTCTTCCTTATCCTTGTGTCATACATATTTAACTCAGGTCATAATTTTTTGTAACACTTCATTAGTAACATTGTGACTTTCTTAGTTTATTGGATTAGTAGGCATGTGAGGTCAGTTTTTACCATATTGGTGGTTATAATTTTAATACTCAAAGCTTTCTGCATTATGCCAAAGGGATCTTCTTTAAGCTGATTACTATTACATTTTGGTCATTAATTTTCACTACAACTTTAGTAAACTCATAAATGCAATATCAAAATTTTTTATAATCTTGCTTTTTAGTTTTTGTAATTTTCTTTCCAGTGATTAACAAAAATTTTATATTACATAAGTGAAGACAAATGACAGATAATAAAAATAATTGGAATATGTAATTACATTTGGGTTGATGTACTTTATATTATAAAAACTATTAACATCATGTTCATATAATACAATAAAATAATCCCATTATATCACGTGTAATTGTCACTATGAAATTAATTTTTATAATAAGGTAAGTAGTCATGCTTTTTGTTGACATTTTCCTTGTTTATATTCTTTTTCAACCATTTTTTTGTCATTTTTGGGGTGCCTTTTTAAAAGTCATACAGCTAGATAAATATCTACATACCACTTTATATTTACATCTATACCAATTGATCTACATTGAAATGTCAAAGACAATCTGCTTTTTAGGAAGAAATTAACCATCTCATATTTAATCAAATGCTGATGTATTTGGAAGAGAAATTTGAGTCTGGAACTTTGTGGTGACAATATGCAGAAGTGTCAATGGTAGAGGTCTGTGTGGTCTGGGTGGCTTATCACAGAGATGTAGATATCAGAGGAACATTGGTGTATACCAGTGTGATCAGTGAGTGCCATATTCTGGACTCTAAAGGGGCATCCTCAAAACTTGGTAGTAGCTACTTCTAGTTGGCTTATTTGGGATTCCAAAACACAGTTTACCATTATAGCTGCTCTTTGGGCACAAGTTTGGTCTGATTCAATCTTTCTCCAATGCTTTCACACCATTCCCAACAACACACTAACTAACTGCTAAGTAAACAGAAAGGTTTGTCACCATATAAGCCCAAAGTCTAAATGCTTTTCCTCGCCTTTAATCCCTCTTTCTTTCTCTCTCTTCTCATACAAATGTGTATGTGTGTTTTTATATAACACAAATGTCATGCATGTGTTTATACATGTGCAAAATATACAAACACAGGAGCAAGATTACATGTTATTCCCTGAACATGGAGTTATCTATTCAGTTTTTTTTTTTTTTTTTAATCAGAGACCCTAAATGATGCAACTGGGTCCTACCATCCACCATCAGGTGAAGCAGAAAGTTTGCATTTTGTGAATCAAAAACAATTTAATGTCTTCAAGTGATTAAGAAAGTTAAACTAACATCATAAATTTACACTCAAACAGATCATTTCAAATGTCAGGACAGATGGAAAGCAAAATTTCTCTTCCATTTGAAAGTGAAAATGGTGTTAAAACTTTCTCAGGAGAAAATGTTAGGTAAAAAGGCAAAAGGAAAGAGACACAAAAAAAGCTTGAGGATTGCTCATTTTACTGCCCCTAAACGTAAACCTTTTTCTACATAAAGATCCCATCGATAGTCTGTGAAGATAGTCTATGTAATGCTTGGCAGGAATAACAGAATAGTGTTGACTTTCAATGCAGTGAGATTTGATGGGGAATACAGAAAGTCTTTGGTAGAAGATGGTCTAAAACATTCAGTAAGTTTGTGGAAGTAGGAAATCAGGTGAGAAGGGATCCCAAGTATTTTTACCCTCTCTCTTCAGATATATGTATTATTGGAGCCAGAGAAGGCTCTTCTAGAATAAGAGTATCAAGTCTGTGTCCCTGAAACTTAAAAGAACAAGGTGACATCAGTTGAGACCCAGGTGAATTCTCAGGAACCTTAAAATTTATGTCCAACAGTACAAGTGAACTACATTGTTTTGGCTCTTAGTGAATTTAGCTCTAATAGCGCTTCAATTTGACTTTTTACTCTGGCATTAATTGAGGGACTAAAACAGGAACAGGCATAAATTTCACTTTTTTTTATGTTTGCTCTAACTTTAGTTTTATATATGTGAATTCCTTTAGTAACATAATAACCAACTTTAAAGTGAACAATTGTCATCCAAGGACAGAAGTACTTTCTATTCAGATTTACTTTTAAATCTAGGTACAATGCTAATCATTTGAATTTCAAAATTCACATACTTTCTTCATTGGAAAAATATATAAATAAAATCTGTAATCAACAAATTGCTTTTTAATTACCAGGTACAACTCAGTAATTAACTTCACTTTTCTTTAACTTTCATGAAAAAAATCATTAGATTATGTTTTAAAATGTATTTGTTGTTCTACCTGAAAGCATGATTTTAAAATGTGAAACTAGAAGAGAAATGTCTCTTAGATCTTTGTGTTTAGAATATATACAGAATATGGTGCTCTTTGCTTTGACTGTGTGGGAGGTAAAAGTCAACAGTTTGCTCCACCATGAGTGACCTTAGAAGAACTTTGGTTTATATCACTGCGTTTGCACTTCTCTTGTGTTTACTATAAATTTTTTTTTGCATCAATATTAGTTTTGTTCAGACTATGTGTGGCTTATTTCATTTCAATATGTTAATTTTTCAACCCTTGTTAATAGTAAGTTATAAATAAATATATTATTGTTGCTCCCATATAAAATTCCCCATCTCCCACTTTTGCTGGACCCTGGTTGCTTCTTTATAATCTATTTACCTCTCTCTCTCTCTCTCTTTGATTCATCATTGTTTTCTAGAGCATCTGCATAAGATATTCATTTTCAGGATCCTTCACCTGAGGAAGGCTTTAACAAACTCAGGTTTCAATTATGCTCCCTGTGTTGATCCAGAGCATCCTCAGCTTATTCAGCATAGCATAGTGGATTTATGGTTTGGATGCTTGTTGTGGTATAAAAGTGGGGGAGTAGTTCTAGAGTGTCAGCTTCTAGCTGCGTTTACTGTGCAGTTTACATAGGACTTACTTCCAGTAGAGCAAATGGCATATCCCCTGACTTATAACTTTTCAATTGTGTTTATTTTTTGTTGTATTTGCCTAAAATTTTTCTTGGAAATACTCCTCTCATGGGAGATCTCTGGATCTTCATTGTGCTTACAACAATGGACCTTTGTACTCACTGCTCTGACTCCAGGTGGATGAAAGAATAGGTTAATGTTTTACTAATACCAGTGCATAGACAGGCAGAACACTCTAAAAATCTGAATTAATAAAGGGACACTAATACAGAACACAAATATGGTCAGCAGAAAAAATATATGCAGGAAGAATTGTTTCTTAACTTCTTCTTACCCATAATTAAGATGAAGATCACAGAATTATCATTTTGTGTATTTTCCCAGAAAATATGGAGCCCTCACTCTGACCGAGCACTGAGTGTTTATTGTTTCCATCTCATTACACTCTCACTGCCTGTCCTGGGTTTAACTTTTATCATTTATGACTTCCTTTGGACAATCTCCTAATTGCTTCCCTGTCTCTATATTTTTCATACAGTCTTCATTCCATTTTATCCAGATTAATTTTTCTAAACCACAGATTAAATCAGGTTTTAAGTGTAAAAAGCCTTTTGAAGTAGTATTCTGAAAAAGATGGCGTTTTTAACATGACACACAGGGCTTCTTAGGATTTGGCCTGTGCCAAGCTGTAGGGTCTGATTTTGGGATCTTTGTCCTTATGGATGAATCCAGCTCTATTAATTTTACTATGAGAATGTAACTGTTCCTACTAGTTGAAATATTCTTTTCTCTCTGGATTGTCTTTTTTTTTTAAAATCCATTTTAGTTTTAAATTTAACTCTTAAGTTATTTCTTTATATTCCAGTCAGACTTTTTTGTAGCTTTTATAATGATTCTCACAATATTATATATAACTACCTGTTTTTGTTCTGAGAGAAATAAAATGTTCTATAAATCAAAATCATGACCAAAGTATCCAGGAGGTACAAGGGGATTTATCTACTCATTATAGACCAATCCTTTTTGCTATTGTTGAAGCAAGAAATCAATATCAAGATTAGCACGAGGTGACAAAGCCTTTGATGTGTTTAGTTAACTTGGGTAACTCTGATCATCATAGGTAAAGCGAATTCTACTCTATGACCACATTGATTAAATAATTTTTTAAAATTTATTGATTGTCTTACTGGGGTTTGAACCTAGGGCTGCTCTTCTGCTGAGCTACAGCCTTTTATTTATTTATTTGAGAAAGTATCTCACTAAGTTGCCCAAGGTGGCTTTGAATTTGCAATCCTCCCGAGTCTCTGGGATCACAGGCATGTGCTACTGAGTCCACCTGCAATTTCTCATTGTAAAGATTAATCTGTGTACTTCTCCTTATATCTATTTCCAATATTCAGAGAAGAGTAGAATTTAGAATTTGGTGATTGCTTCCCAGCCTATTCAAAGGACCATAATTTCCATTCCAAGTAAGATACTCTTCAGTGTGTCACCTAGGCCCATACCACCTGCCATGGCTCTCGGGAGTTAAGAGTGCACTGTCCACATCCAACCTCCCTGTGCCTCATCTCAGTTCTATTCACCAGCTATTCTTCATGACTTGTGGTTGGGATTATAGCGATTGCCGGTTTTATTAAAAGATATAATTTTCTTGTGAGTTTTCTAAAAATATTTCTTAGTTTTCTTTTGGTTTCAAGGGAAAAAAGAAGTGTGGAAATGCTTTTAATGTGCCTATGTAATTTCAGGTTCCCCTTAAATCTTACTTTCACTTCCCCTGTGCTATGAACCTCCCTCCTCTCTGGCAAAGCTCTGACAACTTCCTAATCGACAATCCAAACAGCCTTCTTTGCTGACAGCTTCTGCATTGAAACCTCTTGTTCTTATTACTTCTTTTATAGTGCACATCTCAGCTTAATCTCTATTCGCATTCTCTTCTGCTTCTCTTCTCTTCCAATCTCACTCTTTATTCTCTTCCTTGAGTTGCCAATGAGAAATATATCTTTTCCTTTTTGTACTTGCAGCTCTTATTGTACTGCTCTTAATAGCTTTGGCACAGACCAGGTTCTTCCTTTCTCTATGTACATAATGACTGCTACTGTTCGAATGTCTGTGTCCCTTGAAAATTCCTATGTTGGAACTTAAGCCCCAAGGTGATGGTGTTAAAAGTGTAAGGACCTGGAAGGTAATTAGGACACGGAGACTTTGCTTTCATGAATGGAGGCTTCAGCCTCCCTCCTCCCATCCTTTCTGCCCTGTGAGGTGTGAGGACAGATGACTCTTCCTTTTTCTTCAGGAGGATATAGCTAGGCACTGACTTGGATGCAGAGATCAAGCCTTTACCAGACACTGAATCTGTCAGCACCTTGAACTAAACTTCCCAGCTTCCGGACAGTGAGAAAGATAATTCTTTCTTTTTCCTTTTTGTAATGAGGAGTGAACCCAGGGGCACTTTAGCACTGAGTTACATCCAGTCATAAGGATGGCTAGAAACATACATAAATACCCACACAGAATTAGCACTGATCTTTTCTACTGCATGCCCACTGTGAATAGGGATAGGGGGGAATCATGTTACAATTTTAGCTAAAGAGATTTTGTAAAAAGCCTTTTTTCTTTGCAATGCAGCCTCTTAGCCTAACAGTTGACCAAAGTCTTTGCTTATTAAATGAATCCTACTTATGATTTATTAGCTATGCCTAGTATATTTATTACAATTTCTTCATGTTCTCTGTAACTTGATTATAGTATGATTACAGTACAAAGCAATAAAAGGGCCATTTTTCATTATGATTGTGAGACCTGTGCCTATTGACATATGTTTAAGGAAGAGAGTGCTATCTAATAAGACTTTAATAATCCTAATGCTGTATGAGCACACACCTATAATGCTCATCGACTTAAATAAGAATGTTTATTTCAGTTTGGAAAGTTCTAGTATATGCATAATTTCTAAGTGCATAATACCTGGTAATCTACTTGATTAATATACTGAATTTATTGATTAATGTAATAAAGGTCCAGAGCTAATCTGAAAGTATCTAAGAAAAGTAGTCATTTTAAATTTACATTTGATATATTAGGTCTCCAGAGAAAAAGATTAGGTTTGAGTCATTCAAAGTATTTTGAAAATATATCCCCATTGAATTGCCAAGAGGCAATGACTATTCAGCTTGAGGAAATGAGAGAAGATTCCAGAAAACAAGGCATTAGGCTGCTGCCTTCTCACTTGCCTGTCAGTCATCGCTACAGGAGCTCACACAACACTGTTTGCTTTGTGCCTGGACATGGCCTTTTGGCCTTTCTACAGAACATTCCAGACATGGATTCTAAGGCAGGAAATGTTTTTGCCAACTTAGGCTGAGTGTACACAGTGCTGGGACAGTGTGCACACATCTCAGACTAAGCTGATTTATATAAGTGAATGTAAAATGCTCTGCAGGACTCCTTGCTAGTAAGATTTGAGAAATATTGATTGAGAGTGCCCAGAATGGTAGCTGGAGTGGGAATTTACCAAATGCTAGCAATTTATTTTAAGATAATTTCTTGAGAACTTCTGAAACATTTTCAATACCTAGGAAATTTATTTAGCAACTAAAAGGAAAACTCTTTTATAGGACAAAGTGCCCTGCACTTAGAACACTTGAATTGACCCATTCTTTTTCATACCTATCTCTGTTTGCCAATATCTATAATAAACATTTGAGAAAACATGTCTTGTCTCATAAATTTATGACTGATTCTTCTATTTATTATCATGACATTACCAGGGCATTTTTTCCCCCTCTAAGTTTGTTTTTCTTCATTTAAAAAAAATCAGATACAACTTAGACTTTGTGTTTCATGATGCCTCTTCTCAAAATAAGTTTGACATTCTGGGTGATAAATCATACAGGAGGTACAAGAGTAATGGTTATGAAGTGCTGCAGTTTTGAAAACATAAATGTATAGATTTAGTGAATACCATTGTGGACCCTTCCATCATCCCAGGTCAGTTGCTTGGTGCAGAAAGCAGGTCAGCTCTAAGGGCAGGTTCTCCATCCACGCAGATAGGAGTGCCAGGCTAATGTGAGTTCAAGAGCAAAGTAATGGTTTCTGGTTTCCCAGCTGCATTTTATCTATCAGATAAAAATATAGAGTTTACATCCCAAACTTCTGATGCCCAGTCTGAGGATTCGATTGGGACTAAATACAGTATTAGACAAACCATTCAATATAAATCTGGATAAACAAATATATGTATTTAATATATATATATATATATATATATATATATATATATATATATATATATATATATTAAATGTATATATATAAATATAAATATATATATATAACAAAATTACTTAGAAATTGAATAAATCACCGATATGAATGAAAACCTCATTTCATGTCATATGTTGTACTATGACTTTGTATTTATTATCTCATGAAATACAGGGGAAAAATAGTGTCAGAGAACTATTATTATTTCTACCTTACAAAGTAGGAAACTACATAAAGATAAAAATAGATTCAGTTAGCAGAAAAGTGACACTGAGGGAAACAATATTAAGAAATAATATTTCAAATATTTAAGGAGCTCTTCAGGAAAAAGAAAAATCAACAGAAAACAGGGCAAGGTTTTAAAACTAGGGGTTCACAAAGGGAAGCCTGAATAGCTGAAAATATTTCAAGAAATGGACAAATACTTCAGAAATCAGAGAAGTGTACATTAAAAATAATGACAAGAGTCTTCCATTTCAATCGTGTTTATAAAGATTAAAAATTCAGGTAAAAGCTAAAGCTGAAAGAAGTATAAAAGTATATATACTGTGCACTTCAGTATAGGAAAAACATTATGGAGACTTTCTTTTTGCAAATTTATTGAAATAAAATAGGAGCATACTCTGTGACCAAGCAACTCCATTACTGGGCATATATCTATATTGTTTTCTCAGATCAGATATTTACCCAGATGAAATTGACTCCACAGTGCATGTCCACTTGGGGCTTTCATTTAGAGAAAGCAGACAAGCATTAGAGATCTCAAAGATATCTACAATATGAGCTCCCCATGGACTTTATCTTTGCATGCTAGGACTGGGATGTGTCTCTCAAACTGCAAAGATCTATGCCAAGAATTTTATCTATGAGAGGACTCCTCTGAAGCGCTCAGTGACTCTCTAAGTAGTCCAATCAGGCTTATGAAATTGGTTAGACAAATGGTCATCAGTAAAAAAGCTAACCTTGGATTTTCAGGGGAGCCTTAAACAACAAACAGAATATCATAAATTTCACTGGCCTTGCTTTTGCTAAGAATCAAAAGCCAGACATTCTAGGCATCCCCAAAGTTGATGACAGAGCTCTTTTTCCAACAGGAAATCAGCTCTAACTTCACAAAATCCTGCTGAAACACTTCCATGGTTACACAGACCAATGTGGGCTGAACCCATCTTCATATGCTTTTCATAGCAAGAATTTGCAAATATAGTCAAAGAAAAGAAAGTAATATTTAAAAGGTGTGGTATACATATGATGGACACTATGTAATGGTCAAGATTATGTCCATCACCATAGTTATGAAAAGTGAAATGTTCAGTAAAAATCAGAAATCATTAATTTTTTATGAGATGTAGTATATAGTGAATTTTATGAGCATAAAAGCACACAGAAACATACATAATAAACATTAATTAAAAACTCACATGGCTATAAATATGGATAGTGGATTATGAGGGATGCATATTATGAACAAAAGAATTGATGCTTATGGTGAGAGGGAACTGGAATTAGGCAAGGGCCAAAGAAAATAAAGTAGTGGTGTGTGTATGTGTGTGTGTGTGTGTGTGTGTGTGAGAGAGAGAGAGAGAGAGAGAGAGAGAGAGAGAGAGAGAGAACAGTGAAGACTTTAGCATGACACCTCTAACTTGCAACAATAAAAAAAGAAAAAAATCATAGTTTCAATAAAAATCCAAATTTCTGTGAGTAAAAAAAAAATGAAAAAAAAAAAAAGCTCAGCATGGTGGTGTACCACTGGAATCCTAGATACTTAGAAAGCTGAGGCTGGAGGATCATCAATTTGAGGACAGCCTGGCAGCCTAGCAAAACCCTATTTCAAAATAAAAAATTAAAAGGGCTGGGTCAAAGGAGTCTTATTAAGGAAGTTGGGGCCTAATCCCAGATGATAGAGATTAGGGTCTACATTTTCTCCTATTAAAAACAGGATCTCTGGTTTTACTCCTAGGGTAGCTATTATGAATACAAACAACAATAAGTGTTGGCAAGTATGTGGTTAAAAGGTACACTCATACATTGCTGGTGGGACTGCAAATTGCTGCAGCCAATATGAAAATCAGTATGGAGATTTCTTGGAAAATTGGGAATGGAACCACCATTTGACTTAGCTATCCCTCTCCTTGGTCTATACCCAAAGGACTTAAAAACAGCATACTACAGGAACACAGCCACATCAATGTTGACAGCAACACAATTCACAATAGCTAAACTTTGGAACCAACCTAGATGTCCTTCAATAGATAAATGGATTAAAAAATGTGGCACATATACACAATGGAATATTACTCAGCAATAAAAGAGAATAAAAAAAAGAAAAAAAAATCATGGCATTTGCAGGTAAATGGATGGAGTTAGAGAAGATAATGCTAAGTGAAGTTAGCCAATCCCCCCCCAAAAAAACAAATGCCGAATGTTTTCTCATATATAAGAAGTCTGATTCACGGTGGGTTAGGGAGGGGGGAGCGTGGAAGGAATAGATAGGGCAGAGGGTGGAAGGGGAAGGGACGGGGCATGGGGTTATTAATTATGGTGGAATGTGATAGACATTATTATCCAAAGTACATATATGAAGACATGAATGGTGTGAATATATTTTGTATACAATTGGGGATATGAAAAATTGTGCTCTATGTGTAGAATAAGAATTGTAATGCATTCTGCTGTCATATATAAATAAAAAATGTTTTTTTTAAAAAAAGGTCTGTAGATGTAGCTCAGTGGTTGAGAACCCCTGGATTTGGTCATTAGTACTATAAAAACAAAAACAAAACTAAACAGCAGCAGCAGCAGCCGCCGCAGAGCAGTGAGTGGGGCCCTACAGGGCTCCTGATCTGGGCGAAAAGAACCAAAGTCTCCGTCTGTACTAATTCTCAGCCCAATTGTGCACAGCCTGGAATTACTGAATCTATAGTTCTTTTTCTTAGTGTCCCCGTTTTTATTATCCAGATTTTAGTTCATTTCCCTGTACATTCATGTATTTTTGTTTTAGTCTATTTTTCGTTTCTTAAATAATTTAAACATACTTCTTTCTATTACCGTAATTTTATATGGAATGGATTTATCATCTGGGTGTTTCATCATGTGTTGATCTTTCTTGGTGCTATGCAACTTAATAGAATAGAGAATTTGCTTTGTAGACATACTTTGAGAAAGAATTTCATGTGATTATTAATATTCTTCCCCTTCCCCCAACACTGTAATTGCCTGATTAAATTATACTTTTCCATTCATTGCTCTCTTTCTCCAAAGCAGGAATCATAGTGTCAGACTCTGGGAGCCCATCTGGTAAAGTATACCTTTTTTTTTTTTTTTTCCTCCTACAGGAACCAAACTTTCTTCTTTTCACCTAGATGAAGAGCATGTAGAGCTCACCAAACAGAATATCTGCTATATTTTACATTTTGACTTCCACAAACCTTGAACATCCTTTACTCTCTATATGGGGAGATAAAACTCATTTTTCTGCATTGGAGGGTCTCTTCTGCCCATAGTCCTTTGATAGCGGAGAAATCTGTTCTAATTGCTTTGCTTTGTTATTTTCTGGCTTTAAATCCATTCTTTACTATTTCCTTTGATGGGTACAGAAAAATATGGTTTTGGATATTTGTGTATCAACAGATACCTTCTTTTCTTTGGCAGGTGGATGATTCTGGGCAGGGTGTAGATTCTTGAATTGCTGTTCTTTTCTCTTGATTACTGTGTCACAACCTGAAGTTGTGCAGATATTTGTCTTATATAATAAAATCTCTTCAGGCGAATTTTGTCTTCTAAAATTTATTTTGTACTTTCAGTGCTAGGGATCAAACCTAGGACCTACTGAGCTAAATCTCTAGCCCTAGAGTTATTTCTTTAATTTCAAATTTTTGATTCTATTCAAAGCATCTATAGATAAAATCACAATAAACCTGTTTTAAATGTTAGAAGGAAACTATAAAATTAAACAAAATCCTCTGAGCCACAGTTTATATGTAGATCTTATTAAATACCCACTTTTTTTCCTCTCAGTGTTATAAAGGAAAAGCTCTCTTAAAGTTTGATTAGATTTTCTTTGATAAATAACTTGGGTTTTTTTGGTCTGGAAGCTTGTTTTTTTTTTTTTTTTTTTTTTTTTTTTCTATTTTTGGAATTCAGACATTTTGCCAAAGCATTCCTGGATGTGTATGTGTATATATGAGGAAAACTTCCTCTCTATAATTTTTCTAGTTATTTCTCTGTTCTCTATTTCTCCCAACTTCTTTGATTTCATTAATATTCAGCTCCCATATTTTTCTTCATGGATATGTTTGTTCATCTCTTTATTTTTCTCATTTTAAGACTTCAGGATGCTGAGGTAGAGCATTTGCCTAGCATGTACGAGGTTCTGGTTCAATCCCCAGCACCATTAAAAAAAAAAAATTCCTTTAAAGCTTTTAGGATAGTAATTTCTTTCTTAACAGTGACCATCGACTTCTTCAATTCTAGTACTTTTCAAATTTGAAACTTTTGTTGTAGCACTTGAAAGCCTATTGTACAATTGAATCCATCTCAGTGTTCTTTTTAGTTTCTGTGGACGTTGTCATCTTTTTCCTCCAGATTTAATTCCAAGCCTAGATTCAAAGTTCACATGCAGATTCATATTCACTTACTCACTAGCATCTGTCTGCCTGCTGGTCTCTAGGTGCTGAGATCCGTTAAACACACACTTGGCTTTATTTGCCTTTACACTGCACATCAAACTATTGAGATAAGCAACAGGAGGTGCAGCAGTGTCCACAACTGCACAGTGGTCATGTTCCAGCTGGCAGTCTGTCCATCTACCCTCTGTTGAGGTTTCTTTACATTCTCTTTTATTGAAAAATTTAGTATTCTTCAAGACTTGAGTTACACTGTGCCAAAGATCTACTTCTCCAACTTGTCTTCCAAGGCCATTGTACTCCTGGGACTATGTACTCACACAGATGCCAACTTCCTTCTCAATGGGCCATATATTTCTGCACAAGTTTTTCGCAGATTAACTCATAATTTAATTTTCACCCTAGGACTCTAGCTGAAATAAGACAAACTTTCTGCTGTATTTTGTCTTTGTTTCCCGATCCTAGTTTAGGGTTAGCTTTCAGTCTGGGCTGGTGTTCCATTTTTCTAGTTTCAAGATTTCAAATGGAGAAACTTCAGCTTAAGTCACATTTTTTTTTTGTTATACATGGCATTAGAATATATATTTGACATATTATACACACATGGAGTAAAACTTCCCTTTCTTGTGGTTGTACATGATGTAGCGTACACTGGTCATTTATTCATATACGAACATAGGAAAGTTATGTCTTATTCATCCTATTGTCTTTTAAGTCACTTTGTTGTTGTTGTTGTTGTTTGTTTTGTTGTGCTGGGTATCAAACCCAGAGCCTCATATGCATACTAGGCAAGTACTCTACCACTGAGCCACACCTCCAGCCCTGATCACCATTTTGCTCAACTACTTCTGAGTTTTCTGTATTGTACAATGCTAACTTATAGAAAAGTTGCATTTTGTGGCTTACCCCTGCAGGGAGTATATCAAATAGGTCTCTGCCTTGGAGGGGTGAAGGCCTATACTTTTACTGGGGTTGGTAGATTTGATGCATAGTAGTAGGGTAGGAAGTCGAATGCCAATGTCTAATTGCTCTCTCATTTCCTCAAAACTCAGCAGAGCCTGAGACATTAGCAATAACCCAATAGCTTCATTCAAGAGAAGTGTTTGAGAATATGATTAGAACCTGGAGGAATGTATATTGCTCTCAGCAATGTACATTCATGCATTACTTTTTTAGAATATATTAAGTTATCACTTTTTCCTTGATATTTATAGAGTTCTATTCTCCCCCCCACAATAACAATATGATCTGCATATTTTTCACGGAGAGGTATGCTGTTGTCATTCAACTACTTCCTTCACTCATAATCGCAGAGAAACATTCATATGTGAATTTTCAAATCTGTCTTTCTTTACTTGATGCAAAGGGATGTTAGTAAGTTTTCCATTACTGTAACAAATACTTGATAAATCCACTTATGAAAAGAAAAGGTTTATTTTAGTTCACCATTTTGAAAATTTTAGTCCAGGTTGACCAGTTCCATTATTAGAACCTATGGTGAGGGAGTCTCAAGTGGAGCAAGAGACTCACTTCATTGTGGTTGGGAAGTGAAAAAGAGAGAAAGGAATAGGTTGGTTCATAAAATTTCCTTAAAGAAAATGCCTTAAAGACCTAACTTCCTCTCACTTAGCTCCACCTCTTAAAGATTCCATGACCTCTAAATAGCAAGCAAGACTTTAGTACATGAGCCTTTGTGGGACAGTTACAATATAGACTACAACAGGGGTTATAGTTAAGCCACTGATATTTATTATAAAAAGAAATATTAAAAATATCGCTTCTAAAATATGCTACCAAATATTTGTCAATTATCCTTTTCAGAAATAGTTCCAGAAAAACATTAATACCACTCTACAGCACATTTCTGTAATTATGGACGCTTACTGAAGTCCCAATTTATGCCTCAACCTCTGAGACTAAAATAATCTTATTCTAATATTACTGGCTTTATTCTTTAATCATAAAATTGCTCATGTAAATACGTATGATTTATGGCTATACTGACCATTAATTTCAAAGGAGGTCTTTTTGATGTTTGATAAATATTCTATCCATGCCTTTCTGAATGTAATTATAGGCAGTACTATAGAAAACTCTGATTACTGGTTCATAACCTAAAATTGTTCAGTTATTTGTTTGATATGCTGCAGCATTATGAGAAGAATTTTATCTTACATCTAAAAGTCATTATTTAAGAACTATTTGTCTTAGTAACTCACTTTGAGTTCTTTGTTCAATTTCAAATTTTGATTTTTCCCCCAGTGTTCAAAACATACTTAAATGCATCTATAGATAAAATCATAAATAAGCCTACCTAAAATGTTACCAGGAATGAAACTGCATATAGATACACAAAAATCCTAGCTTTAGTTTATACAAATCTGTTACCTTAAAAGCCAGATTTGTTACAAACACCCACAGTGGAATGTTTCATATAAACTCTTATTATTGGTAGAAAATGAGTTTTACAATGTAGGAAAATAAAGCACAAATATAACCTCTTTGCATCAATATTCAATATAATATTTTCTCTTAAAAGAAACAATTTACATTTAAAATGCGTAAGCATTGGATGCATATGCAGAGACATAACAGCACCTGCTTTGTACCCTGAAGAAAGGCACAGCAATTTCTTCTAATCTATATTACAATCTATTATCTAGCTCCTTTATAAAAACAATTTTAGCAATGTTATTTTTAAAATTAAACTATTATAGTACAGCCCAAGCAAATGATAGATCTTAAACTCAGTGTTCTGAGTATGCTCTTCTAGCTCTGAGAGAAACTGAGAAAACTAGAGAAACTAAATTTCCAAAATAAAACATATTTGGCAGAATGGCAGCAACTTCAGCCTAACTTTTAAGGTCACATATTTTTTTTTCTCCTAAACAATACTTTGTCTAGTTTCATTTAGAGAGTTATGAGGAATGGAGATAGACTGACCACTGAGAGACACTTTTAAAGTGGTTTTAATTTTAAAGTATCTTTTTGTTCTTTGTGCCCTGAAGTGTGGCCTTTTTTCTGTGCTAATCTCCACATTTCCAATTGCAGAACAGATAACCTTCTTATACTTCAGGCTGTGTTGATGAAGGCTTGCCAGTCCTTCATCATCCTATTTGCTAGTCAGTTCCAACATTTTACAATACTTTCCATACTTACTCCTGAAATTCCTTTTCTTTTAAATCTAGCTACAAAGTATTTACTGACTCCCAAAAGAGAAAGACCTTTCCCTAAAACTTTTAGCCCTAGATTCCACATAACATTAATATTTAACATTGTTGATGTCATAATTTGCATTTCGATGTTTAATTATGTAATAAATATTGGAGTATTGGAATAAGTAAGTATATGAAGTATTGATGACAAAATTTCAATTCAGAGAGTCACCCCCCCACCCACCCACCCAATTGAGATCTTCTAAGGCAACATCTGTGTCACCTCCTTTGATGCCTGGCAAAACTCTAGTTGAAACACAGTATACCAGTATTCAGTATTGACTCGTTCACCGATTGCTCCTCCTAGTTGTCACACTATCTGTCATTCCCATTTGACAGGCAACCTCTGCATTTGCTCTTGCTATTTGTCTTTTATATGCACCATATTGTGAGTCTGGGTGAAGAGCAGATTTGCTCAGCTTTGTAATCAATCACTTAAATTTCTCAAATTGAATATTGTCTCTAGGTATGGATAAGATGGTATAGTCTTAAATATTTGCTAATAAATATGCAGACTTTTGGAATTAAGTAGTTAAGTATTATGTTCTGAGCATCTTAACATGTTTCTAAGATTGGTAGAAAACCAACATGGCGAATTAGCTTTATTTCTTTTTTAGATTGACACTATTTGTAATTTCGTTCAAGAGATATTTAAAATTTTCTCTATCATTTCAGAAGCCTGAGGCTCAAAGGACAAGACCATATATGGGACATTCAAGTTTAAACAGCAAAACTAAAACTTCAGAAGTGATTAAAGGAATTAATGAGAAAACATTAAGAGCTATTTGATGACATATAAGAATCATGCAACAGGAGGAAGAGGCGCAGGCTAAAATCCAGTAAGATCACTGGAAAAATTCTGGACTATGGTCTCCGTTAGTTATTTAATGGAGGAATTAAAGTAATAACAAAATCCACCACGGAGATGTTCTAGTTCATGGTAACCTGGTGCTTGACTCTCATTATGGATATGGTTCAGCTAGTTACTACATGTTCTTTATTTCTCTTTGTATAATTTCTTCAAAACTGGTCTCAAGATTTTGCTCTATATAGAGTCCTGTTCTGGTTGGTTGCTGACTTTCCCTTGGTTCATATTCTGTTAGTGTGAAAGCCCCGGGCTCCCTAGAATTCTACCTTAAAGATCATGAATCCTGCCTCAGTGTGCTACGTGTCTCACTGTGCCAAGACATCACATGGAGAAACACAAATGCAGTCAAAGATTGATAGTCAATAACCTCAATGCACTTCTTAGTTTTAGAATTATCCCTTTTGCTCAATGACATGAGCCATCTCAATGATACTAATCTTTCAGTTGCACCAAATATCCCTCCTCCTCTTTCTTCCCCGACTTGCACCCCACTGCCAACATGGACCCAGATGCCATGCATTCATGCTCTTTTTGTCTTCTCTGTCCCTGCTTTCCTCACATGGCTTCTCCTTACCACTCAGCACGTCTGTATCCTGACCATCCTTCAGGAGTTGCTGGTCAGGCCACACTTGTTAGTGAGGACTTTTATTCTTGTCAGTCAATTATATCAGACACGGCCAAGCAGATGAAAATAGGACACACTCAGTCAACTTCATGGTGATTTATTTCTTTGCAGATGGTATCCTAAAAGCAGAGACCATGCACATGAGCCAAAAGTATGATGTCTGCTCTACTGAGTCAGTTGGGCACTGCTCCTATCAGAATCCTGTCACTCATTAGGGCACCAAATGATTGGTATGAGGAGATGTCATTGTACTTGATGCAGACCTCAAGTGTCAAAAAAAAAAGAGCTTCAGAACCACCATTGTTTTCCTTGAAAATGTGTCTAAAGCTGTCATCATGCATCAGTTTAAGATATTTATGATGCTATTTATGTTTATAAATTGTACAATCAATTGATTTATGAGCCAGGTCAAATAAAGGGGATATCATAAAATAGGAAGTGTATTTCTTAGCATCGTCCCTCATTCTCCTCTGCCTCACAGCTCAATTTACTCAGTGTTCACGTACCACTGGCTTTTCTAGGTATGGAAGAAGCTGAAATAGTTTTTAGTTGTTCCAGACATGGGTGCATCTTGAGCGGTGGGAAGGAAATGTCTGACATGAATTACCACATTATTAGGATTGGTAGAATTTGAAACTCTCTGGTCACTGGAGAATATATGAAGACTTTTAAGATGTTGTTAAATTTAAAAACATTTCATCTATCCTCTTAGGTTAAGTACCTGTCAGCTTGTGAATTAAATTGCTTCACAGGATTAAAAAAAATGAAATGTAATTAATGTTTTACATGCTAGGAGTTAAAAGAAAGGAAGTGAAAAATAAAGAAATTATATATGTAATATAAGTACACATGCTCAGGATTTATTTTCTCTTCTTCTTCTTCTTCTTCTTCTTCTTCTTCTTCTTCTTCTTCTTCTTCTTCTTCTTCTTTTTGGTGTCAGGGATTGAACTAAAGGTCACTTGACCACTGAGCCACATTCCCATCCCTATTTTGTATTTTATTTAGAGGCAGGGTCTCACTGAGTTGCTCAGTGCCTTGCTGTTGCTGAGGCCAGCTTTGAACTCATGATCCTCTTGCCTCAGCCTCTCAAGAGCCATTGGAATTACAGGCTTGTGTCACCACACCTGGCAGGATCAAAGGAAAGGAAGGGGGATTAGGCTTCAAGGGACAAGAAGTCTTGAAAAACCGGCAAGTATATGAGTGAAGATAATGGTTACTTTAGTAAAGACTATTTATGCAAACTCATCTCAATGTCAACTTTCTGTTCCAGTGTTGGGGACTCTTCTTTTCCTATGCAGGGAAGAGGGAAAATTTAGAGAAGGGCAGAAGATTCTTCCTGCATCTGTTGATTATCACTTGTCTTCAGCTCAAAGTAATCTTCCTTCCAGAGTGGCATATTTTAAGATGACGTTTTCTGATGCCATTTAATGGTTTACTATCCTGACTCACTTGTTTCTATCATTTTAGGACTATTTATCACTTCCTAATTATTGCATGAAGGGATTGAGTCTTTCATAGGAGGGAATGATGATGCTATGTTATAAAGACCAAAATTTCTGAGAGAACAGAATAACAGAATTCATCAGTGGTTCATGAATGCAATGTATGGTAATGAATAGTTAAGTAAAAATAGTGAAATTTAAAGATTTATGTTCAACTCCCATCTTCTAAACTTAGTATGAACATTATTTAGGTTTCAAGATCTAAGTTAATTTTTTTGATCTATGCATTATAGATAATATGCTAATACTATGAAGTTCAAAGATATTAGTGAATATAAAAGTTCGGAGAAATACTAAAACGTTACAAAATATTAGGTTTTACACTTCTGTATTCTTTCTCCTGATCAAATAATTTGACTCTGTGAATGATCTCTCTGCTGATGAATGACAGCACCCTGATCTTTCCAGACCTAAAATCGGTGCATCTTGCTCTACAGATGTCACCAGCCTGCACTGAGGTCTGCTCTGGGAGCTAACATGATGTGTAGAATAAAACATGGACTTTAAAGCTGGAACTCATGGAATTATATTAAGAATCTGCCTTTTTCTAGTTTATAGCCTTTGGCAAAAGACAACCTCTTCAAACCTCAGTTTCCTTATTTGTAATGATGCGACAGGTTTACCTCCCTCACAGGCCTGCTGGGAGGATTCCGTCAGATTATATGTGTATAGAGATGTGCCAAGGGAGGCTCAGGACACGAGTGCATAGACACAGGAGGGTGTATAGGCACGTATTCATGGTTTTTCCCTCCTGCCAAATCCCATATACCTCAATACAATTTTCTGTGAATATGGAGGGTGAAATACTTGTTTTGAGTGGAGAAGTATGTACCCAGAAAGGACTCACCTTTGAAATGTGAGCAACTTTAAAAAGCTTTATTTTTAATTGATAGATGATAATTGTATATATTTATGGGCTACAATGTGATAGTTTAACATATATTTACAATGTTGAATGATTTAATCTGACAAATTAACACATCTATAACATCACATTTTTAGCACTATTGTGCTAAAAGCATTTAGAATATACTATTTAGTTATTTAGACATATATGATATATTATTATTTATTATAGTCACCATTCTATGCAACAGATCACTAAAACTCATTTCCCTGTGTAACTGAAACATTGTATACTTCAACCAACATCACCCTTTTCTCCTCTGCCTCTCCCCATCCTCTAATAACTACCTCTGAGGTCAAAACATGTTTAGATTTCAAACGTGAAATTGTGTGGTATTTAACTTTCTATGCTTCACTTAGTGTAATGTCTTCTGGATTCATGAATACTATTGCAAATGATAAGCTTTCCCCTTTTAACAGCTGCATAGTATTCCATTGTGTTAAATCAGAATGAATATTTTTTTTTTTTTTTTTTTTTACTATAAGTTCCTTTGAACCCAAGAGAGTGTGGTATTTTGATTTTGCTAATATGAAAGTGATCATGAAACAAAACATTACAACTTTATTGCATAGTAATTTATACCTTCGATCAGTGGTTGATGAATATTAAAGATTTTTATTTGATATTTTTTTTTTTTACCTTTGGAAAAAGTAGGAAACAGAGAAGATGAATTGTGTTGAAGCAGTGCTTCATTACAATGTGTTTGCAGAATGGTCGTCAAATTGATGTAAGTTTGGCTTTGGATGAAATTTCTTTAAATTCAGCATATAATAGGAGAGTAGGGAAGAAGTAAATTTGTGAATGTAAGCCTGCTTATGACCTCTGGTTATGTTCCTTTCCTTCTCAGTCCACTCCCTAGACCATCACCCAGCCAACACAAACAGCCAAGAAAATGTGCCCAAGTTGCTTCATATCTCTAGAGATACTTACATTATATGGGGGAGGTGAGAAACCATATCTTTGTTGAAGTGGGTAAAGAGTTTTACTATCCCAGTATCATTCTATATTTATAAATCAATGGCAAAATGAGAAAACAAAAGAATTTCATTATTTTCCCGCATGTTTGGTGAAACATGGTGTTTCATGTGATCATGCCACATCAACAAATTCTCTCAAATCCACCGATTGCTTACCCCCCCCCACACACACACTTTAAATGTGATAGGTAAATAGTGTATGAACATGGGACTGTGAGTGGTGTATAAATGTAAACTTTCTAAAGTAAGCTTAGGATTTTTACCCAAAGCTATATAGCATGTTATATAATGTTTTGAATTTAGTTCTCTGGGAAAAATTATTTGAAATCAGTATGTGAATTTTGATCATATGTTTGTGTAATAATAGATCCCTGAATGTGGAAGAGGGGGTAATCTTGCTATATAAGATTTTTTTTTTCTTTTCAATTTTGGAAAAGTAAAGTTGGATGAACTAGTATACAAAAGTTCTCATACACTTTAGTAGAAATGCTGGTGTAATTTTGGAGAAGAAAAACAGAATAACAGGTCAAAATTAAATCTCAATGTTAAACTGACTGAAAATATTAAAAAGATGAATGAGTACAAATGTAAAGAAGAGCACAGCAGCATACTGAAGAAATCATGAAGAGAATTAGAGGTTGGTAAGAAACAAACTGTGATCAATACAAAAGAGCATTAGTAAAAATGGCATTTAAAAACTATTAAACTTTACAATGGAAAATATCACACCAGCAGTTACACGCATACATAATCAAATTAATATTGATTAATAGTCATTGGGGTCAGCTAGATTTCCACACTTTATATTAGGGAAAGAAAGCAGAACAAATTTTTTCCTATACTTTCATTTATCCAGTAAAAAAATATTTTGATGTTATCTCCAATTGTCAAAATATTGGTGCCAATGGGTCCTTATATTTTAAATGATTTTTACTGGGAACTTTTATAAAAAAAATGGAAATAGTGTCTCTGGAAATTTCTCTTGAAATTTTCATTATTTAGACAATTAAATCTTGGGAGAAAAACTAGTTTGAGAATTGCTTCAAATCTTCTACTTCATTTGCTTTGGTGGATTATGGCTACATTTACACATTACATAGTCACTAGGAAATTGTCAGGAAGCTCATAATCAGGGCTATTTTTGTGCGGTGGGGCAGAGACTGAACTCAAGGGCTCTTGACCACTGAGCCACATCCCCATCCCTATTTTGTATTTTATTTAGAGATAGCATTTCACTGAGTTGCCCAGTACCTCGCCTTTGCTGAGGCTGGCTTTGAACTCTCCATCCTCCTGCCTCAGCCTCTCTTGAGCCACTGGGATTACATATGGGGTCACTATTAAATGGAAAGAACTAGTTGAAGAATTAGTAAAACCAAAGAACTGTTTGTGTACTAATCATCATTGCGCAGATTTAGGGTTAATCTTGCACTAAAGGAGGTGACTAAAAAGACATTAACAATATATTACACTTAATTGTGTTTGAATCACAAATTATATTACCTCCTTGTGAGTCTGCCACTGGAAGCTCACAGACCCCAATTCCAACCCACAGTGTAATTAATGATGACAGTTTTCCTATATCTACTTGCTGATGCCATCTATTGCCTGTGATGTCTCACTAAGATAAATGACTTAGCCAATTGCAGATAAAAATGTTTTCCATCAGAAGTAGGCTGTGACACACAATGGCAAATAAGCTCAACCTGACTTTATGAATGGTAAAAATTTCCTTGCCAGAGTGTGCAATGGCAAATGTTATTGTTAATATTGATTTCTATCCATACAAGAGTAGCAATGTCAACAAGATCAATTCTTCTAGTCACATCTGTTGTTGCAGGATAAAAAGTATCTATTTACTGCCAAAACTGAATTTAATACAACATTGTGGCTTACATTTTAAATTTACTTCAGCACATCAGGTTTTAGTTTTTTTTTAGGAGGAGTAAGAAGTGAAATATTGATGATTTTTTACCCATTGTAATCATTCAGGGTTCATGTACAATTTCACTTAGGATTGAAGTAAACTAAAATTTAGGGCTACTTCTTTAGAAATGAATACCCTTGACCTGAAATTAGTGTCATTAAATTTTCTTCCATATCCAGAAGGGTTCAGTTTAGTTCTAAAGATGTGAACACCTGAAAATGTGTCTGAAGACAAAAATAAATGACAAAATCAAAAGTTTTATATTTACAATGCACATGAGTAAAATCACACACACAAAAATGTGACTCTTAAAGCATAGCAGGCAAGATGTGTAGAACTGTGATAGTAAATCAATACTACTTTACAGTTACATGTTCTCACTGAGAAATTTAACAGGGAAAAGAAAACCGTGTGTGATAAAGATATTTTTCCCCATGAGTGCTAGCCTATTTTGGTACATAGTTGGAATGTCTTCTGAAAGTATGAATTAACTGTGGTACATGCACCATGAAACTCTCCAGCAAATTACAATTGAACAAGAAACAAAAGCCAACAAAGTCCTACATGTTTTAGCTTCTGATATTTTTCTGACTCCAACTTACAGCCTATTTCTCTTTTCTCAGTGATCTCCAGGCACACTGACCTTCTTTCCATTTCTCAAACATGCCTGCTTTGCTCATTCATTGTTTTATACTCAGCTCCTCACTGGCTAGAATGCTATTCTCTCTAATCATCTTATAGCACATGCAACTTCTTCATTCTGGGCCAACTGAAAAGTCATCTCCAATGAAGATCCTTCATGCATGCCTTGACTACAGGTGAGATCCCCATTCTTCCCCATCCTGTGTTTTCATTACATTTAGCATTCTCTAAAATGATTCTGTTTGGACATTGTGCCCATGTATTTCCATGATGACAGAAAGATCACCTTTCACTTTTAGAGAATAGATGAATTCTTTGACCATTTTCTTAACACATTTTAAAAATCCTTATGCTTGCTCATATAAATTACTCCCCTATTCTTTAGTCACATTATTTTCTTCTAATTTATTCAGAGATCCAAGTAATGGAAAGATCTTCAGAAGAAACTATATAAGATTTCTGTAATTGAAAGTTAAAGAAGATTAAATGGGGCCATTTGTCTTAAGTTTACCTTTCAAAACACAAATACAAAGCATGGTTGTACACACTTTGAATCCTAACTACTTAGGAAATTCACCCTAGCACACATACCACATTGGTCATTTCCTTTACATATTCAATTGTTTTTATTACTATCATTTTCATGAAACTTTTATTACTACCACTATGTATGAAACTTTTCTTTTTTTACTTTTTTTTTTCAAAAAACATTTACCCAGATTTTTCACTGTTCAGACAGAATGGAGACAATGGTACTATCCAAAAACAAGACTGACCTTGGAACCACATCATTGCTAGACACAGCAAACAGTGACTGAAAGGAACCCACGCTCATGCCATCTGTTGTGTTTTACACTGTTTCCTGTCTATCTCTTTTACAAAGCATAGTGTTCTACAGTAATGCTCTATTTAAAAAAAAACATTATTATTTCCATAATACTAGACTTTGGGCTTCAGAACACAGATTTATATATCAGCAATTTTTTAAAGATGTTGGGTGTGGTGGTACACTCTTTAGCTCCCCATAATTGGGAGACTGAAATGGGTGGGTCACTAGATCCACAAGTTCCAGACCAACCTGGGCAACTTAGCAAGATCCTGTCTCAAACAAACTAACAAACAAAAATTACCAAAGGAAAAAAAAAGACTCAGGTGTAGCTCAGTGATAGAGCACATGTTTAACATGTGTAAAGCCATAGGTTCAATCTCTAGCACTAAGGAAGAAAAAAAATATGTATTTGTTTTTATATAGAATGTCAACCATAAATGAAAATGATTTTGGAATCACTGAGTTCCTTTGTAAAAGTTTACAATGCCTCTATTTTTTCCACCTTTTCTCTATGGGAACTGAAATGTTTGTTAAACTCTACCAAGTAATTCAGATGGAGAAACTAAATATACAGATTTGCAACATAAAAAAAAAATGTGTACACTTGGTTGATTCAGGTCTTTACTGACATTATTCTGGCTTTTGCCTGGAGGAGAAGGCAAGAGGAAACAGATGGTAGAACTACTTCTTTCTTCAGAAGACTTAGAATGAATGAAATTACATTAAACTGGATTATGTTGTAGAAATAAGAGTTCTTATTGAAAATGACAGGGGGAAAAGGTGGCCTCTTGGCAAGATTTGAGAATTCTGACTTTTGTTTGTTGTGACGGGAGGATAATTCTCTCTAGGTCTCATCATAATTGAACATAGAAGAGAATGCTCCTCTGCTCTTTGATGGTGACAGCTCAACTGACCATTGACATTTGAATGCTTGCTGTCAGCTTGAGTGCTAGACTATTAAGGAATCCATGGGTATAAGCCTGGGACAGTGGGCACTGAAATGAACCATGTACATTAATTGTTGTAAATAACCACTAATTGCATATCATCTGGTTGTGTGTGGACTTTCAGATAAATGTGTTAGAAGTTACAATCCATTCACAATACTTCAGAGAGGGGTTTCTGGGAGAATCTATTTCACTCATGTCAAAAGGGTAAAGTGGAGGCTGTGCTTTCCCCATCACCATGGCCCTCCTCCCAGCTGCCTTTAGGTTCATAACTGCAATGGTCCAAAGGATTGGGAGGAGGCTGGAAAGGGAGCAGGAAGGCCAGGCACTCATGCACATGGAGACAACAGCCACACTAAGAAGCAAAAGAGTAAAACTGTTCATGTTCATCAAATGCTTATTCTGTTCCAACGGCTATTAATGTATCAACTCATTTATTTCAACCAACTCTCTGAAGCAGTACAATCAATAATGTGTGATTCATAACCACAATAAAGGAGAGAGGAGAACCTCCAATAAGGGGACTGTAGCTCAGTGTCATAATTTTGATAGTAACAGAAATGTGTCTAAGTTGATTTTCAATAGCTCATAAAGAGCATCATATATGCCTGAGATGTGCTATATGTTGAGGTTTCTCTGGAAGAGCTGGTGGGCAGGGGAAAATGAAATACCAAATCCTGGACAAAAAAAACTTCTGAATATCTTGAGGATGGGTGAGTTTGTCAAATTGGATTAGAGCATTCATTTTATAAAGGGTTAAGCATTTCTGAGAACTTTTTGTTTTAGTTGCTAGATATATTGCATTTACCAATCTCCCAAGAGCTTCTTTGTGAACTTTCTGGAAGAATATCAACTAACACCAAAACTATAAATTTAACTATTATTTTCACCCAGAAAAAGTTATTGTTTAGCTCTCAGATCTTTCCTGGGGAGCTGACCAAGTCACTCTGAGTACAAGAAGGGATGCTTGGGGGATGGAAGTTCTGGTATTCCACCTTTTGATCTTTACCCCATAGGGAAACCAAGAAGTTGGAAGGCAAAGCTGCATCTTCAACACTACCCACCCACTTTAGCAGGCCTAGGAAAAAAGGAGGTGATTTCGTACTAAAACCCAAGTGTCAAAATTAGGCTACGTCACTTATTTCTCATGAAATATTTCTAGAGAAAGAAAGGAAATGAAGGATAGAGTGACAAAGAGACTTCAGTGTCTATGGCCATGCCTGTCTAGACTAGACAGCTGCCCTAGGATGCAATATAGTCAGAGGGATGATTCTGACTCTCTTTAATATTGACATCAATTGCTATCATCAAATGGATTTGACAGTGATATACTGATTATTAAGGTAGCTTTGTAAGTAGAATCATCTAAGCTTTAGTGATTTTTGGTACATGTTCATAAATCCACCTATTTATTTTCATTTTCTTGGCATTTTATCAGGGGAAAAATATGTTCTTATTTTCTGCATACGCTGAACTAGTTTAACCCCTTCGAAAGTAAATGCAAAATAAAAGCATTTGCTGCAGGAAGATATAAATATCAATCACCAGGCACTGAAATGGATAATCTCAAGGGCCTTCTAAGGTTATAAGGGTGAGACTTAATGGAGCAGACAATTCATAAACATTCCAGAATAAAATATGAAATGTGATGCTCAAGTTGACAAGTGTGTTGTGAAGCTTTTTGTTTGAACTCAGTTCTCCAAACAAACAATATTTCAGGAAGTTTAATGGCATACACTACACATACATTAGGAATAATACCACCAAGGGCCTTCTCATTGTTCATGTTTGAGCTTCAATGTAAATTTTTCTTGGCCTGCTAATTGTTCTTCTCTGCTTCTGCATGCATCTTGGCCCCAAAGTAAAACCTACTGAAGGGCCTGTTCTCTAGGTTTCCCTGGAGATGCCCCCAGCGTCTTTCTGCACCACAGCATGGAGTAGTCTGAAGTATATTCATTATTTTTCCTTTCTTTGTTTCCTTTGTTATCATATCCTGTGCTTATACTATTACTATGTAAAGAAAATAGATATTTAGAAAATAGTTAACCTAAACATCTAAGTGGTGCTAAAGTATATAGAATATAGAACTAAATAATTAGGTTGCTACCCCCACAAACATCTCAATCCTCTTGCTTCAAAATGAAAATTTGAAACAAAAAAGAAGAAAAAATTAAAAAGGATGTATATAATGGTTAATAGTTTAAAATAGCATGTTTTATTTTTTCCACAATTAAGCTCAAAATCATTGTCATAGGACCCTAGAAGTCTATTTCTAATGGATTCCTGAGCATCAGAGAGGAGTGTCTCTGCTGTATCGATATTTTCTGTTCAGTGTCCCTGAGGGGAAAGGCCATTGTTCTTTAGCCAAAAAGATAAACCATGAGTTTCTGGATATTATAATCTTCTCTCTTCTTAGAAGTTTTAATTTTCTCTTGATGGTTGAATACACATTCCTCTGATTTGATTACTAACTTTTTGAAACAAGAGACTTATTACATCTTATACTTCAGAATACACAATAAAACAATCAGAATTTCTACAAGTAAATAAAAAATCATGTACTAATTGCTGATTCAAACTAATTGAACATCATATGTGTCATAAAAATTATAAAAGAGTGTTTTTTATCTGTGTAATTTTATTTGTACAGCTTGAACAAATAGCTCACATTTTAAATGCCTTCAAATATGTTTTTCAATCAATCAATCAATATTTACTGAAAGGATTCTGTGTTCTCAGTACAGCACAGGATGAATTATAATGGGTTTGAGCAAATCCTTGAAATCTACTTTTATCCCAGTTCTAGAGAAAACATTTCTTTTCCTATTTTTATTCCAATCTCCAGATGACTGTGATTTTTATATCAAACGTGAGTTTTTTCCTAACATTGTTTGAGATAATCACCTACTATTGTGCCATTTTTAAGACTAAAAAAAGCAAAATATTCAATAACATTTGAAAAGAAGGATGATAATTTATTTAGTTCTAAGTATGATTATATATGTTGTATTTACTTATTACCCAAATTAAACATGTTAATATACTATATAATTTCCCTCTCTCTCTCTCTCTCTCTCTCTCTATATATATATATATATATATATATATATATATATATATATAGTATACTTACATGTTTTATATAATATATAGTATGTTACTAAGTAAAAAGTAACACACACACACACACACACACACACACACACATATATATATATATATATATATATATACACACACACATATAAATAAATTTAAGAAGTTATATAATATACTTACATGTTTGTTTTGTTTACTAAGTAAATCTTAAGTAACACTTTAATGATAATATGATATGTAAATTTATTTGTTTTTCTAGATAGATGGGGGTCTTGTTATTTTGTGTCAAATTCCTGGGCTCAGGTGATCCTCCTGCCTAGCCTCCTGAGTGCCTGGTACTCCAGCCACATGGCCATATAATATGTAATTTAGTTCTAAGTATTCAGCAATTGGCTGTTAATTAGTAATATTATAAAAGTCAATAGATACATCAATGGAACAGAGAATGATTTTAGAAGCGGATCCAGGTGTGGGTGTGAGCATGTGCATGTGTGTGTTTTTACTGAGTTTTTATCTATACATGTGTTCACATATTTATTCATTGGAGTTTTTAAAAAATTGACAACTTAAAGCCAGAAGAATAAAGATTAGACTACAATATTTAGTGATCTTTGCCTGACATTTAGGAAGTATTAACTTATATTTCTTACTTTACCACATAAGACAAAATAAATCTAGATATATATAACATATATTAGGAATAAGATTTTTAGATGATTTAAAAACAAATAAGTGTATCTTAGGGTTTAAAAGTCCTTTCCAAGTATAATATAAGAGGAACAATGAAGAAGCAAAACAGATTTAACTGTGTAAAACTGAACACTTTTACTAGGGCAAAAAATTAAAATAAAATATTTTAAAGCTATGTACAACATATGTAATAAAGATTTATTAATTTTACCGAAAAATGAATATGTGAAATACTTTGGAGACAGTTTATAGTTGAGAACAAAAGACTCTTCATTTTACAAAACAGTTGAACACAAAGGATCTGATTAAATGTTAATTTTCTTCATGTGCATAAAAGGAGATGGGAAGACACAAAGCAAATTTGGATTAAGTACTAATAAAAATACAATCATTTTATGTTTTTAATCTTTCATTTGGGATTGACAGTCAAACTTTACAAAAATATATGAAAATATGGTTTGAGTTAAAAATAATGTGCTTATAAATAGTAAAGTGTTTTGGGTACACAAAAAGCTCCTAAAAGCTGAAATTCATTTAATAAATATAGAAATGATGTTAAACTTCTCTTTTAACCAAAATGAGGTGTAATTTTTCACCAGATTCATAAAAATGTTGACAAGCAACAAAATTTGATATTGGAGAGGATGTGACACAACACTGGTATTCTTCCATGATACTGGTTACTCATAAATTGGAACATTCCATCTTAGACTATTTTAACAATTAGAATAATAAGCCATAATAATGCACATACTCTTTAAGTCAGGAATTTTACTTTCTGGTAATATACTTTAAAAAAAATAATCATAGAAATTTAAAAATGGCATTTTCAAAGGCTCAAGAACACCTTTAGCCATGGTAGTTAAATCGTAGAATCAACCTGAAATATTCTATCACTCAGGCGGGTTTAAATGTGGCTTCTAAATATGGCTCTGTCAATGCTTATTTATTGATTTAGAAACTGGTCTGAAATATATTAAGTGAAACTAAGACAACACTTTGTGGAGAATTCTCTTAAGCCCGAATTACTGCTCATTTAGAAGATTAATGACACGGTGAAAGCAAATCTCTGTCATTAGAACACCATAGAATGCGGCTTGCATCCATAGCTTCTTTCAATTTTCTTATCTTCCTCCAAGGTACTTTAACACTTTCAGTGGTCTCTGCATGTAGATTGACATTGCAGGTGTTGTATTTGTATTTTTACCTTCTCTGCATTGGTAAATTGTACTTATTTTCCTTCACTTGCACGGGTTTTTGTGCATGACTTTGCCCATGATTTATTATATTAGGATATACACTGAAAGAAGAACAAAACAAAATAGAGTTCAGAAATAGTGAGTAACAAAGGAGAAAGAAATTATATAATATGGCCAAGGAATACCTTCCTAAGAAGGTCAATCATGGGAGGGAGGACTCATGCAGTCATTCATAGAGGACAGGCAGAGAAGAAAGTATAGCACACGTGGCCACAAGGCAGAAAAGGACTTACCTTTGAAGATTGAACAGAAAGACTTGTAGTTAGATTACAGTGAAAACAGTGGGACTATGGCTGTGGATGAACTAGTGTGTAATAGGAGAGGGTAACATTTCAGAACCCTTTTTTAGGCTAGATATATGAATTTGTTTAAAGTGTAGCTGGAAGGCATTGAAAGGGTATAAGAAACAGGAGTGTTTACAAGGGTTGCTCTGGTTACCTTAGGCCTAATCACAATGTTCCTGAAAACAATGATTAAATATGGAAAACATGATTAAATATGAAAAACAATGATTTCATATCAACAGCTGATAGAAGAAATTAGAGAACAGCAGAGACAGGCAGGCCCTGTGAGGCCCCTTTTTATTTAACCTAAAAAAGACAGAAGGGTGCTAAACTGGTATTTTACCTGTTTCTCTGATTCCATATTCCAGTATTCAGTTCTTGGGAGTCCATTTCAAACAGAAAACAGACAATTTTACAAGGATGAGCTTGGTATTTGGAAAATGGGTAGGACTTGAAGGGGAAAAAAAAATTCTTATGAGAAAGAACTGCTGTTAAGTTAGTACAAAAACCTGCATGAAACTTTCTCTCAAATAGTAACTGATTTTTTTTTTTAATTCAATGACTTAAATATCTGCATCTGGGTTTTCCAATTGGATAAGTCCTTGAGCTATGCCATTGCAGTATGATTCTAAGAAACCCAGCAGTAAAAGTAGCTAAAAGCCAAGCAGGTGAGCAGAAATCGCTGAGTTAGTGTTGAAGAGGCAGATGTTGGCGTGGATCCCTTTCAGAGAGAAAGGGCCTTGTTAAACTGCATGTGTTTCCAGCTGAGACCCTAGGATGGTCATGATCTACCAATAAGGATCTGTGGTAGGAGCCCAGCATAAAGATGATAGTCTAGTAGTAGAGACAAAAAAAAAAAAAAAAAAAAAACCTGCTAGATTATAGACTTAATAGAGAATAGTGACTCAGAAGGTGTGTGTATGTGGGGGATAAGTCATTGGGCTCAGTTCAATGAAGCTCCAAATTTGATTTTTATATGGGTAAGAATATTTAAGATTCATAAAGAAAATATATAATGTTTTAGGCTATCTTTGAAGGTTGCATTCTGAATCTTTACTTGGAATGAAAACTTTTAGCTTGAAGAATTTCCTTAAAGAAATAGCCTATTGATTCTAGGGAATTTGCTTCATATGATTATATAAATATAAAATATAAAATCTTTTTTTTTATACCAGGGATTGAACTCAGGGGTGCTTAACCACTAAGCCACATCCCCAGCTCTCTCTCTCTCTTTTTTTAAATTTTGTGTTTTATTTAAAGTCAGGGTCTTTCTGAGTTGCTTAGGGCCTCACTAAGTTGCTGAGGCTGGCTTTGCACTCACAATCCTCCTGCCTCAGCCTCCCAAACCACTGGGATTACAGGCATGTGTCACTGTGCCAGGCTACTATTTTCTATATTTGAGTTATGAATTATGATTCTCCAGAGAAACAATATCTGCCGCAGTCTGGCTGGGCACAAATCACAAGCCACTTGAAGATTCAAGCAGGAAGGAACTTTTTTTTTAGAACCCACGCCTCACGCTGTCCACGAGAACTCTGCGCGCCAGCACTCAACCGGAATTCAACCCTCCAACTCCACCCACATGAACTCTCTAGGAACTCCCTGAGAGCTCAAAAATAGCGGGCACCTGAGGCAGCAGGAACCGCTCCTTCTGGCAAAATACCAGGCACCACCTTGATCTGTCCGTGGCTCTCAACAAATATCAATAGAATGTATGTGCATTTTCTCTTTCTCAGTCCTCATTTCTGTCTCTCTTTTGTCTTAATAGATATTTATTATAAGGAAATTGGCTCACATGACTTTGGAGACTGACAAATCCAACATCTACAGTGTAGGCAGGCAGCCTGGAGACCCAAAAGAGCCAGCAATGCAGTTCCAGTTCAAAGACTGCTAGGCTAGAGACTCAAAGTCCATGGTGTAGATAAATTTTAAAGACAGTCTACTAAAGAATTGCTTCTTGGATGGGGATGCCTGTCTTCATTCTTTTCAGGCCATCAAATGATTGGATGAGGTCCAGTCATGTGCTAGAGGATAATGTGCTTCACTAACAGTTTATCAATTTAAATATTAATCTCATCCCAAAATACCTCCATGTTGATAGATATATTGTCCATCAGTAGGTATAATTTGTATAATATGCACATACATTAAGTACTCAGTTGAATGAGTTTTGACAAATACACGCTCCTTTTTAGGCACCATTACAGTGCAGAACATTTTTCTCACATCAGAACGTTTGCTTATGCAGTGTGCACGCAATCTCTCTCCCTGTCAGTTAAAGACTGATATGATTTCTGTTATAATTTTTCTCTGCTCTCTGTAATATGCTAACAGATTTGAATACCTGGCTTTTTTTTGCATGGCATTTCTGTGAGATTCATTTATGCTGTTGTGTCCTGTGATCATAATTATTTTGCTAATTTTTTGTTAAATAAATATCCACTATTTGTTTAGTGATTCTGCAATCTGTATTTGGGGTAAAAATGGGAGTTCATAACCCACTTGAATCGAATGTATGAAATATGATATGTCAAATTTTTGTAATGTTTTGAATAACCAATAAAAAAACTAATTTGCATTTTTGTTTCCAGTATGATAAAGTTGCCATATGCACTATTATTCAAGTATTTGGGAAAATGTAAGTTTTGTTTTTTCCTAGGAGTGAATTTGCTTCATCATTAAGTAGGTATATTTTAACTCTGTAGTTAATATTTCAATAGTATGGCTAATTTGTGGTTTTCTAAGTTTCTTTTTCACTAGAAATATGTATAATTTTAAGTGGGTCTACATGTTTACCACCATTTAGTATTGCCATTCTTTTAAATTTTGGTCATTCTAGCAAAGTAATTACTTACAGTTCTTACTTATAATTCTATAAGGACAATACAGGACACATTTTAAGTATTAATTGGCTAGTAGCATGTTATTTGGGAAGTGCTGACCAAATCTCTTGCCCATTTTTATTGTGTTTGATTTTTTTTTATTATTTAGTTTTAAGGGTTTTTAAAAAGATATATTCTGATATAAGTTGTTTATTAGATATATGTATGGCAAGTATCATCTCTAAGTCTGTGGCTTAGCCTTTCACTTCTTTTAATGATTCCTTCCTATGATTACACACCATTATGTGGTAAAATCTTATCACTTTGAAATTGTTAAAATTTTCTTTTTACTGTAAGAAATACTTGTTGATCTTAATAAGATAAAGATATTCTTCCTTTGCTCTAGAAATTTTATATTTTTGTCTATTATTCAACCTTGAAATATTTTTCCAAAGCTTTATTGAAGTTTAATTGGTGTACATTAAAGTATGCAAAAAGTGCAGAATTTGAAAAATTTTGACGTTTATCTCCAAGAAGCCATCAGCACAATCAAGATAATGAACACACTCATTAATAAATATTTTTTGGTCACTGAAGAATTTGTCCATAAATGGCACTGATGAAATTGTGCAAGAAGTCAGTTGTGGCATCCCTCAGAAGATCCAAGGGTCTCTGTTTAATGGAAGTTGTGTTATTACATTTCTTATGGTTATAAGCACACACTTTTCAATATATAATTGATGTGCATTTTTTTCCACCAGTAGGATGTGTACTTTCAAGTTTATTCTGTCTCTTACCCCAAGTTTTTAAATGAGGCTTAAAGTTTTCATCTATTCTACTTGAAAAACTACTCATCGGTTAGGACTGTAGATTATTGGGAGGACCATTCTGCTTTTCAAATCCTCCATTACTGTTTCTCTTTTGAATTGTAGTAAAATTGCCATAAAATTTAGAAATTGAATCATTTTAAATGTGTGATTTATTGGCATTAAGCACATGTTCATTGATGAACAACCATTATTTTCTATCCATCTCTAGATGTTTTCATCACCCCATACTGAAACTCTTTACCTGTTAATCATCCTCAATTTTCTCCGTTTCCCAATCACTGATAGTCACTGTTCCACTTCCGTCTCAATGAATTTGTTCATGAAATAGTTTTTTATGCATCCTGTGTAATAGAAGGAAATACTTATTTCCCCCACATGAATACTCAGTTACTCTGGCCTCCTAATCTTTTATTTTTAAACAGGGTTTTGGTGAGTGGTCAAGGGTAGCCTTGAATGTGTGATTCTCCTGCCTCAGCCTCCCAACTCACTGGGTATGCTAGCACCTTCTAGCTTACTAATTTTTATTTTTTTTAAAAAAAGCTTATTTTGGGATCATTGGTTTGGATGGTACTGAATCTGTAGATTAATTTGAGGAGAACTAGGAGCTTAAAATTATTGAGCTATCCAATCTACAAATAAGGAAAATGTTCCTATTTATCTAGCTCTTCTCTAGGGTCTCCCTTTTTATGGTCTTCTGAACAGACATTATAAATACCTCTGTCCATTCCTGATTTTTGTTCTACAGTGCTTTATAAATGTAAAAAACAAATAAACCAAACCCCCCAAAACCTTCTGTCTTTAATGCCTTATTTCTAGACAAACATTAATTTTCAAACATGACTTCTTTAAACTCAAGTTAAGCATAGTTTTAGGACTGAAAAACCCTATTGTTTTATAGTCAGCTTTTTCACTATTGTGACCAAAAGAACTGACAAGAGCAATAAGAGGAGGAGAAGCTTATTTTGGGGTTCATGGTTTCAGAGATCTTAGTTCCCTAATTGGCCAACTCCATTCCTCTGGTCTCCTGGCAGAGGAAAGTGGCTAAGGACATGATAATCAAGAAGAAGAGAGAGAAAGAAAGGGGGAAGGGGAGGGAGGGAGGGAGAGAAAGTTCTCCTGACAAGGAAAAAATATAATCTCCCAAGTGCATACCCCTAAGAACTCACCTCCTCCATCTACATCCTATGTGTCTATAGTTATCATCAAGTTAATTACTATCACGTTATTAATGCATTGATTAGGCTAAACCTCTTACAACCAGAACATTACATCTTTGTGTCGTAGTCCGGCTGCAGCAAAATAACCGGGGGGTGACGAACTACTTGTGTAGATTGATGCAGCAGGAGTAGGAGCCATTTATTGTAGGACAGGAGTGGTATTTATACATTTTACGTAGCTTATCTAATTAGCATAAAATAGATACAGCAGTCAACCAATAAGGAATTTCCACACTTAATGGCTCCCTTTTGTTACTTCACAAATTACTCCCTCTGGCATTTTGCTAGGCACCATGCAGACTTGTTTACAGACTCTAACATTTCTCTGGCAAAATAACAGGTGCCATCCTGACTTGTTTACAGACCTTAATACCTTTGAACTCCTTTGCATTGTTTCATACAGGAGCTTTTGGTGGACACCACATGTCTAAGCCATAACACCACACCACATATATGCCTCCTTTAGCATACTTGGAACAACTATTTTATATGTCTTTAACACACATGCGGGAAAGGATAGAGAGGTTAAGTTGTCTTTCTAGAGTTGTACATTTAAACCATTAACAGGGTCAAAAAAGGACTCGGACCTGCTGACTCCTAGCCCAGGATTTTCATGGAGGAGATTTTATAAAATATTATTTTAAGCAATATTAATATGGTTTCCAACTGAGATGTGATGTTTTCTGGTAGATAGAAAAGAATGAAATCCTTTCAATTTTACTTGCATAGACATGCATTTCCTTTTATAAATATTCATAATATTTAAAGGTCATTTTGACACGAGGTTCCCGGTTAAATACAGAAATGCGTTTACAGGCCCATTATCACTGGGAGTGCTATCATCACTGACATCTTGTGTTCAAGAGGACATTTTCATACTCTTGTATAGGAGCTGTGGAAATAAACTTCAATTAACTCTGTAGTACTCAACTTTATTCATGCTTCTGTTTCTAAAATTTTCTATCAAAAATAAGAAATTTTAAAGTGTTTTGCACAATAAATCAGCAATCTGTTTATTGAATGAGTCGCAGTATTTGAGAAAGAATGGAGAAACAAAAGAAGCTTTGTCTCTCCATTCCTATACAGATTTAATAGGGGTAAAATCTTCGAACCCTGATTTTAGGTAGGTGTTATGATTTAAGTGTGGTGTCCCCAGAAAGCTCACATGTGAAATAACGTAAGAAGGGTTGGAGAAGAAATGATTGAGTTCTAGCCTTAACCTAATCAGTGACTCAATTCCTGATGGGATTAACTGAATGGTGGCTGGAGGCAGGTGGGGTGTGGCTGGAGGAAGTGGTTCATTGGGGGCAGGGCTATGGGATATATATTTTGTATCTGGAGAGTGGAGTCTCTCTTTCTCTGCTTCCTAATCTTTAAATGAAATGCTTCCCTCTGCCATATTCTTCTGCCAGGATGGAACTGGTTGTATATGGACTGAGACCTCTGAAACTGTGAGCCACTAAGTAAACTTTTCCTCCTTTACAATTGTTCTGGTTGGGTCCTTTTGTCACAACAGTGATAAAGGTGACTAAAGCAGTAGGTCCGAGATGTTTTCTACACAAACAAATAAAAAAATAGTTTAAAACTTACTTCAACTTAACACAAAGCAAAGTAAAAACATGCCAATTCAACTTAGACAGTAGTCAAATTCTATATAAAACTGAGAACTTTGAGCTAACTTTAACATGAGATATTTTTCCATCACGCATGGCTGAGATCTATTTCAGCCTAAACACCTGCAATAGGGAAGAGTTAGTATTTGCTTTCCCATGTGGCCCTTTATATCTCTTTCTGAACTGGCCAAAATGTGGTTTCTGATGCTGGGGGAGGATTCCAGGTAGAGAAAGATGCCTGTGGAGAAGAGAAAAGGAAAGCAGGGAAATTTGTATTTGCTGCTCTTATAAGCTGGCACTTTATTTCCTGAGACATACAGACATTTAAAACTGCTTTTCTTCTTCTGAGTGATTTGTGTCTTATTCTAAGACCCCTGAATACAATTCACTGTGTCAAGCCACACTTACCGTGGATGACTGCATCTCCATGAAGACTAATGCACAGTTCTAAACATGCATCTCTATTCCATTTCTCTTGGATCCACTGCATTAACTTGTAGGAAACCCTCTTCTGGGGGATCAAAGTTGATCTCACAATAGTTTTCCTTCATGTGCATGGTCTACAATTGATTCTCAGGACATCCTCATCCACCCTTACCCAGAAGACTGATAAGACACACCACTGATGCTAATGCAGCCATTTCTCCATTCATTCAGTCTTAGTATTATTTCACAGGCTCCAGGCAATAAAAAGACATGAATGAATGAAAATTTTACAAAATTCATTCCAGATTTCCTCTTAATCCAATTGTACTTCCTCCCTCTCAATCAAGGAGTCCCCACTAATCAAATTACAGGGGCACACATTACAATCTGTAAGTGAACTCCTTTTAGTAAACTATTTCCATTTCCGTTTTACATTCTCACCAGCATTATATGAAAGCACTGTGCTGCAGTCTGGCTGGGCACAAAATCACGAGCCACTCACAGATTTGTAGATTCAAACAGCAATTCTTTATTCCCGATCTCACACCGGCCCTCTACAAACACGTTCTGGGGCAATCCGCGTTCTCTGCCCAAATCCACCTCCTCTGCTTCCCAAATACTCTCTGAATCCCAGGAGAGACTCAAGGGGAACTCAGGCAGCAGGATACGCCCTATTCCCAGCAGGAATAACCTTAAACCTGGAACCGCCCTAAACCCGGATTGTCCTGAACCAGGAACGCCCTAAATCCAAGGAGAGCCTTAAACCCTGATCCGCCCTGGTCCTTGAGCAAGGTCACCTTACATGCAATGTCACTACAAAATGTCTAAGGCAAGTCCTATTTCCATGAGTCCTTCCACTAAGCAATATGGGGTACGCTGGCAAGGAAATTGTCATACCTACTTGGCTAATGGCTCTCAGTAGCACTGCTTCTCTCAGACTTTATGTAGTCATTCTAATAGATACATAGTGATATTTTAATGTGATTTTCATGTAATGACTAATGATGATGAGCATCTTTCTTGCATTTCTATACCATTAATATATCGTTTCAGTGAAATGTTCAAATCTTTGCATAGTTCCTTAAACAAGTTTTCGGATTTCTTATTGTCATGTTTTGATTGTTCAATATCTATATTATGAAATACACTTTCCATATGCTTTTCAAGTCTGTGCCATACTTGTTATGTTAGTTTCTTTTCATTTTCTTAACAACTTCAAGGAGCAGAATATTTTAATCTTTCATTAAAGATTGTTTGATGATGTCATACTTGATAAATCTCCTAAATTTTTGTTAAATAGATTTTTCTCCTAGAAGTTTTATTTTTTTAAAAAAAGTCACATATATTATTATGGCTTGGTAGCTCATTTTCTTCTCATTTTCTCCTTTTATAATCTTCTAATATATGTTTTATATACAATATACAGAGTTTGTTAGTTATACTTAACAGGAGATATCAGGAAAAGCACATTTTCCATCTTTCTTGATGTGGAAAATCACAATTATTTTCAAGATAAAATATTAAAAAAACATAATGAATTAGTTATGATTTTGGATATTTCCAACCTTCTTTGTGTAGATGCAGTGTTCCATATGGTTTTCTTTTCTGGTTGTTTTTTCCACTTGAAAGGTGCCCTTCAATATTGCTTGCAATACAGGTGTACTGATGATAAATTATTTTAGCTTTGATCATCTAAAAATAACTTTATTTGCTTATAAAATACATTTGCTCTTAGAATAGAATTCTTGGTGGGTGTTTTGTTTTCCAGTATTGTAGGGATATTGAGGTATTGTTTTCTTACTTTTATTTTATCTGATTCAAAATTTGCTACCATCATCATAATGTTTGTTCCCCTACATGAAATGTGTCATTTTTCTCAGACTACATTAATTTTATATAGCAGAACAGGAATTTACAGGAGAAGTATTGGTAACTTAAACAGTTTTTGGAAAAATAGGAGGGAACCAATAGAAGCTAATAGAGGAACCAATTGTGTTGGATTTTACTGCTGTTAGAATTACTATTGCTAAATATAGAACAGCACCATGTCAATAATTCCTTATCCTTCCTGTCTCTTTGCATCATTTTCTAGAGATGCAAAGCTTTTTCTCTTTTGCAATACTGAGGATGAAACTTTGGGGCTTTATCCATGGGCAATAATTCTGCCACTGAGCTACATCCCAGACATTTAAAGAATCACTAAGTTTTTTTTACAAGTGCATTATACTTTTCTATAAGAGTGAGGTTCATTTTGACATAATCATACATGAATGGAATTTAATTGGCTCAGTTTCAGTACCCAGTGATTCCTCTTTCCTTCTCTTCCTTTGTACCCCATTCCACTTTATATACTCTGCTATACTAATATATTTATTTGTACATTTTTTAAATTGATGCTTTTTAGATTTACATAAACATGGAACACACCATCGTAAATGTGGTATTTTCACATGGGTACATAGTAAAATTTTACAAAATTCATTCCAGATTTCCTCTTAATCCAATTGTACTCCCTCCCTCTCAATCTACTTCTTCTACTCCACTGATCTTACTTATTTTTATATCTACCACTTTCTCCCCTTACTTTGCTTAGCTTCCACATTTGAGAGAAAACATTCAACTCTTGACTTTCTGTGTCTGGCTCAGTTCACTTAGGATAATATCCTCTAGTTCCATCCATTTACCAACAAATGCAATAATTTTATGCTTCTTTATGGCTGAGTAAAACTCCATGAAGATATATCCATCCATCTATTAGCAGAAACCCTATCTATTGGCAATTCCCTAACTTGGTTATTGTGAATTTCACTGCTATAAACATTAATGTGCTTGTATCACTATAATTTGCTGATTTTTGTTATTTTGTAAAAGTACCAGGCAGCGGGATAGCTCGGTCACATGGTAACACTATTCCTAATCTCTTGACAAATATCCATAATACTTTCCATAGTGATTATTCTAATATTAAGTCCAACTAAAATGCTTGAGAGTAGCATGGTATTGGCACTCCCCAAAGATATGAAGACCAATGGAATAGAAGATGCAGAGACAAGCCTACATGGATACAGTCATCTGACACTTGACAAAGGTTCCAAAAACCAATGGTGCTAGGAAAATTGTGTAAGCATATGTAGAAGAATGAAATATCACCCCTGTTTCTCACCCTGCACAAAAGTCTACTCAAAGCAGATCAAAGACCTAAGAATTAAACCAGATACTCTGCAACTGCTAGAAAAAAAATGTATGTATAATAATCCAACATATTGACAAGTGCAAGAAATAAAACCAAGAGTCAATAAATGAAATGGCATCAGATTAGAAAAATTCTGTACAGCAAAGGAAATAATTAAGAGCAATCAGGGAAAGCCTATAGAATGGGAGAAGATCTTCACCATCTGCTTTTCTGGCAGGGGATTAATATCAAGAATATATAAAAAACTCAAAAGACTTTATACACACACACACATAAATAAATGGGCAGAAGAAGTAAACAGACACTTCTGAAAAGAAGAAATATAAATGACAAATAAATACATGGGAAAAAAAATCAACATCCCTGCCAATCAGGGAAATACAAATCAAAACTACCTTGATATCTTATGTCACTCCAGTCAAAATCACAATTATTAAGAATCTACTAATAAATAGAGATGAGATGTGGGGGAAAATGCACTCATACATCGTTGGGAGGACTGTAAATTAACGCAACCACTCAGTATGGAGATTCCTCAAAAAACTGGTAATGGAAACACATATGACACAGCTATCTCACTCATTAGTATATATCCAAAAGATGTAGAATTCACATACTGTAATGATGCAGCCATATCAATGTTTATAGCAGCACAATTCACAAGGTATAAAGCCAGACTAGGTACCTTTCAATAGGTGAATGGATATGAAAAATGTGATACATAGATATATATGATTATATGTATATATAATACATAAATGCAATTATATATGTTATATGTATATATATAACATACATATATGAAATAGAGTATTACTTAGCCATAAAGAATGGAATTGTGACATTTGCCTGTAAATGGATGGAACTGGAGAACATTATGCTAAGTGAAATAAGCCAGACCCAGAAAATTACAGGCAGGTTGAGTGTTTTCCGAAATAAGGGTGGAGTGTGGAGAATTCCATTAAAATAGAAGAGAGCTCAGAGGAGTAGAGGAAGGAGTTGGGGAGTGGGGGATGGATAGGAAAAGGGAAGAACAGAGGAATGAATCTGACCTAATTTTCCTATGTGCATATATAAACATAGCACAGTGAATCTTACCTTCATGTATACTACAAGGCACTTATATATAAAAAAAAAACCTTAAAGAAACAGAAGAAATATCAGTACAGTAGAGGAAAAGTAAGATGGGGAGGGAGAAAGGAATGGAAAAGGAAAAGTCTGGGGACTGAATTAAAGCAAATCACATTTCATTCTTGTGTAATTACATCTAAATGAATCATAATATTGTATATAACTAAAGCTGCCTAATAAAAAACAAAATAAAATTTAAATAAAAAAGATAAAAATGTTATCTCTAAATAACACTATTAAGATCTGAAAAGGTTATACATTTATTGAGAGAGAGAAGAGAATATTTACCTTTGTTAAGTAATTGTAGAATTTTCTTTGTCTATTGATATTCTGGTGAAGGCAATCCTAGACTTTGAAATGAGGTTAAATTTGGAAAATTCTGAACATGAAGTAAGCATTCTTTAATGTCTCTTCTGCATTAGATTCAATAATATGAATAGCAAATGTATAAAAACTGGGTTTTTACAAAATTAAAAATTTTGATCAATTCTCTAATTGTGCTTATGTACATATTCAAAAACAAAATATACTAATAACCTAATAGTTATTGATAAAAGTTCAAAGACCAATTTATGTAAATTAAACGTGTTTATACATGCTTTTACTAACTGCTTTTTGCAAAATTATTTATTTTATGGTGAAATATATACCACAAACACAACGGCATGTAAAGTTATTTATAATGATTTCATATATGGCTGATACAAATATCTAAATCTAAGGAAAAAGATTAAATGTTAACTTTTTCATAGATTACTTAGAAATAGATTAAAAATTTTGCTAATATCTAAGACATATTTTAAATGTAAGCAAGAGGTACAGTCATGAAAAGCAAAAACTTTCTAAGAGTTTATGATAGAAATATACAATGATAGCAATTCAAAAGACTACAGGGTAATTTAAGTTTCAGTAAGTATGATATAAAAATTACTTCTAAATTCATCTTAAATCCATCACCAAATTGTTCCATGTCATAGAGTATATGACATTAATGTTTCTCTTAAACTATGTCAGAATGTGACAGAAAACAACAAAAAACAGAGAATAAAAGAAAGATCAAATCTAATCGTTTTAGTCCTTGCCCTATCCTTTAAGCTGAAGAAACCTATTTCCCTAGACATCGTATATAAGTGGCATTACCCCCCAATTAGTATATCTATCTTATAAATGTGTGCCTTTGAAAATATATGTAAGTTGAGGGACAGTATTTTCTCATTACATCCATACATAGTGCCAAGAATTTTTACTCAAAGCTTGTTCCAAATCCCTAATTTATTCATTCCTTAAATTAGTCAGCTTTCAATCTCTATGACAAAATACATGAGATAAGCCAACTTAAAGGAAAAACAACTTATTTGCTCAATTTCAGAGTTTTCAGCCCATGGTAAGTTGGCTGGATGGCTTTTGGCCCTATAACAAAGCAAAACATTATTGTGGGGAGCACAAGGTAGAGCAGAGCTGGTCACCTCATGGGAACCAGAAAGCAGAGAGAGCTTGCTTTTATAACAAAACCCTTCCCTGAAAACCTATTATGCTATCAACCTAAAAATGGATTAACTCATTTATGAGGTCAGCGCCTTTATGATCCAGTCACCTCCCAAAGACACCGCCACTGAACATGGCTGCCCTGGGGACCAAGCCTTTAACACATAGGTTTTTTTGGGGGGGAACCCATAATATTCCTCAAATACTTATTAGAAACCACTTATATCAGGCACTTTCTAGGGACCAAAATTACAGCACTAAAGTAACTTGACCAGTCTTTTGCTGTCATAGAAATTACACTCCTGAGAGAGAGAAGGACCATAGAATATCAAGAGCAATGTAACTTGTGAATAGAACTCATGCTATGATCACAGAACCAGGTCATATGCAAGAGCAGGTAACAAGGAGTGGCTTGGCTGTTATCTTATATTTGACAGTCAGAATGACCTCGATGACCTCGATGACCTCGATTCAGGTTTTTTTTTTTTTTTTTCCTTGACACTAAGGAATAAACCCAGTGGTGCGTAACCACTGGGCCAATTCTCCATCCTCCCCCACCCCTTTTTTTTAATAGGGTAAAGTTGCTTAGGGCCTCACTAAGTTGCTGAGGCTGGCCTTAAACTGGCAATTCTCCTGCCTCAGCCTCTCAAATAGCTGGGATTACAGGAAGGTGCCACTGTGCTTGGCAACTCAGTTTTTATCTAATTGAAATTATTTTTTATTTATCTATCATCAAAGAGATGGACAGACATATTTTGTTTTTGTATATTTTCTAAAAAGACAATATTACCTCTGGTCCCTGAGGAGATAGTGTTGCTGACTTAAGCTCTTAGATATTTAATTCAAAAGTTATAATTTTGAACTGCATCACTGTATCTTTGGTAAAATGATTACTAACACATTATTGCCAAGTGGATTAATGCTTTTTAAGGAGCTATTACCAAAAACAAACAAACAAGAACAACAAGAAAGAAAATACAAGAAAAAAGAGAAAATCAATGAAAAATTTGGGAGATGAAGTGAATTTACACACTACTTGGACTAGATAATTTATTTTCTAACAAATTGAATAAATTGTTTCTATTTCTTTTGCATTAGTAGCCTATGAAATAAAACTAAATTTTATTGCCATTTGATATCTTCTGGTAAGTTAGCAGCACAACTAGACATCTTGATTACCACTCAGTGTGCATCCTATGCTTCATAGTTTCTAGAGTTGACTAGATCTTGAGGTTAAAAACCATCGCTGTAAGTCATATGCCCTACTATATTGGCTCTAAGGTATTATTGACTCTAAGATGCAACATTACTTCTACAAAGATGCTTGTAGTTAAAATATTGTTCAATATTTATTATCATTTAGATCTGTGTTTTGAATTTTTTGTGGAACCAATCTGGAAAGCAGTATTCTCAAAACAATTACAACAACAACAAACTAGCAATGGAGCCACCATTTGACTGGTTATATCACTGCTTGGTATATATTCAAAGGAGTTAAAACCAGCCTACTATATGGATCAGCCACATCAATATTTATAGCATCTCAATTCAAAAATAGCTAAGCTATGGAACCAACCTCGGTGGCCTTCAGTAGATGAATGGATAAAGAAAATGTGGTATATATACACAATGGAGTATTAATCAGCCATAAAAAAGAATGACTTTATGACATTTGCTGGTAAATGGATGGATTTGGAGACTATCATGTAAGTAAAATTCACCAGTCCTCAAAAACTAAGGTTGAATGTTTTCTCTGGATGCTGTCACACAACATATATATTATATATTATATTATATTATATCTATCTATCTATCTATCTATATATTATATGTGTTTTATATATGTTATATATGTGTGTACATATATAAAGCATGATAAAAATAAATTATTTCTATTTACATAACTTGCTCATGTAAATTTCACACAGACTAAATATTCTGAATAACTTTTAAATTTAATTATGATATTAAAATTAAAAAATATGGGTGATCCAGCATTTCATAAAATTTTATACAAAAGAATCTCAACATAACTTTGCAATAATCAAGATCTAGATGACTTTTAAATATCACATCAGGAATTTTGCTAAACTATGTCTGATTCAATTTCTTGCTGGTGGTTTCTAAGAGTCTGAAAGGATGCTTCAGTATTATCTCTGGACTCTTTTTGAACCACTTGCTGTCTTGTGAAAGGTTGTGAGCTAGCGTTTTGATGGTTTCCCATGCTTAAGTTGTATCAACTATGTCACAATTGTTCCCTGGCTGATGGCCACTGTGAGACATAGATGAATAGTACTCACATGAAATTTGAATATTTTAAGTGAAAACCAGACTGGTATCTTATAATTGATGAAAGAATATAATAGAATCATAACAATATTTAAGTGTTACCAGCATAACAGGAGGCTTTTACATCTTTTCATTTATAAGTTAAAGTTTATTATATAAAATAAAAATGTATAAGTTTAAAAAGTGTTAAATTTAAAATTGCAATAATATGTTAGCTTTATAAAAATATTCATTTTAGGATCCAAATAAAATTCCCATATATCATAGCTTTTCTTCTTATTCCATAAATTATTGCAGATATTGATGCTTATCTTTAAAATTTCAAATTGTATATTTACCCTCTTATGATATTCTCTGTAGTATAATTTCCTTGCAAAATCCACTACATCTCTATGTTTTATTTTCCCCAAGGTTTGTAAAAGCTTTATGAAATAAAATCTTCCACAATTGCTGGTCTAGCCAACCACAGTGAAATCTCAAATGAGTTTTCCTGGCTAAGAAAGTTTTAACTTGTTTAATCCTTGAACTTTTGAAGCAATAAACGATAATGAAGTGGACTAGGGTATGTGGAAAGTAAGCTGAAGGTGACTGTATTTACTAAGAATGCTTCTTTGTGCTTCAACTCGGGAAGATGTATGTGAAAAGCCATCACCACAGCTGCAACCCAAGGTCAGACGCAAAGTTCCTCTTTTGCTACTTGCTCTTTCCTGCTTAATAAGTCTTGCTAAATAAATACCCTTGGACGGTACGGTTGAAGTGTGTTGCAAATGAGGAAATAAATTCCACTTGGGGATCTTTAAGGATCATTTTAACATGGCTCTGAAAATTTTACTCAGAGAGGAATAAGAAATGAAAGAATTTATTATACTCACAGGTCCGAGAGACAGGAGAAGCAGCAAGTCAGGCAAGGGGCCATATGTGAGAAGTGATCTGGGAACCAGTTCATCCAAGCTGGTGGAGGGGAGAGAAGACTGATCTGAGTCCTTGGGCTGAGTTCTTTTATTGGAGTTGAGGGTGGGGGGAGGACACAGCAAAAGCGTGAGGGAATTTCATTGGTGCATTTGAATGTTACTAGGTCACAGTTGGAGAAGGCAAGAAGGGGAACTTGTGGCTACCACCAGCCTTATCACACTAATGCACCTGAGCATCTGAGAGGGGTGCTGACTATATATTTATGAGGATGTTGAGGCTTCAGAAAAATATGAGCTTAAAAAAATTATAATACTTGTTCCCCTATCTTTTCTGAGTTAAGTAAGAGATTAATTACACTATAACTTAGTGGCATATTTCTTCCACCATATTCTTGAAGTTTGAAAGCAGGTTAATGCTGACACATAGATCTCCCTAGAAAATATCATGTGATAAGCTGGCTGACAGTTGCAAAGATAATAAGAAAACGACCCTCTGCTTCATTTCGAATCAAATTCATGATTACGCCTCTGCGTTAATAAAGGCACTATCTTGTAAAGAAAGAAATACTAACTACATTCAAAAACAATGTTTAACCAGTATTTCTAATTTACAATGAGACATAGAACAGTCATGCATTAAGCAATAACTAACTCAGCCTTAATGTGTTCCACATAGCTGCTTTTCATCTACCCCAACCTGCTCCTCCTACAGCCTTACCCTTCTCAGTTTTTATTGATTTTTATCATTTAAACCCACCTTTTTTTTAGACTCATCTTTGACATTTCTGTTTCTCTGCACCTGCACAACCATTCTACAGCATGTGGACTCTCCTTTGAAACACATTTAGATTTTGAACTTTTCTTATATTACTGTTACCACACTGGTCCCAATCCTCTCTTACCTGGATTGCTGTAGTCATCTTCAGAGTTTGCACCATTTCTATACTACTTGCTCTGTTTTATTGTATTATTGACACAACACGGAGAAAGATCTTAATAAAATATCCTTTGCTTAACACTCATGAAAAGCTTTCCATGCAACTCAGAAAACTATTTAAAACCTTTTACACTCATATGATTCTGTGTCCAGCTTTCATACCCAATTACCACCTCAAATTTTATATCCTTCTTTTGGTTTATTTTTCCATAGTGTTTACTACCATCTAACATTTTTACATATTATACTACAATAAAAGTTTCATAGGGTACAACTGTGGTCTGTTTTTTGTTTGTTTTCTTGTTTTCATTGTCACATTTCTATTATACAGAACAAAGACTGGTCAACAGTAGGCATCCAATACTCAGTGAACAAATGAAATTTATTCTGTTAAGCTAAACATAAATTTTTTGGCAGCAGCTATCTAAAGTATAACATGCTGCATGAACATAGGCTAAGCAGAAGAGCAATTATTTTTATGTTCCATCCTATGATAACACAGTACAACCCTTTCCATAAAGATTCAATATGTACTTCATTTAGAGTTGAGTTTGAGTGTGTGATTGATGCTTTTACTTCCCTGAAAGCATTTCCTTGATTTTGTTTACTTCTATTTTTATTTTTCAAATTTTAACTACACAAGTAACATGTTACTGCATTGGTCTTTCAAAATATTGAGAACAATTGATTTGAAGCTTAAAACCATTTTGACCACCCTCTTGCCCTCTTCCTATTCTTGCTTGAGTTTGATGTGTATTCTTCTAGCAAACATTTGAAATTTGTTTACATTTAAATGCCTGAACATATAATATATAAAAATTAGATGCAAATTTTTATTTTTCATAAATAAGACCATGATGTACCTGTCATTTGGAATTTACCTTTTCACTTATGCATGTTTTCAATTGTCTATGCTAACTTGTATAGTTATCAAGTTTATTCCTTATAGCTGTTATATATTATTCTGTAAATGAACCAACTAGATATAAAAATATTTCTATTGTTGGAATTTTTTTTGTTGTTTTAGTTTTTAACATCAGTCCAGCTTCATAAAATGCCTTGTGTCCATATACATAAGTGTATTTATTTACTTTTTCTATCTTAGATACTTCATTAGGATTATTTATTCAAAGTTTGTTTTCAATGTTAATGGATACAGTATTGTCAAATTTCTTTATTTACTCATGTCAGCAATGAACAAGAGCACTGTTTCCTCACAATTAGTAAATATATTATTGACATATTTATCTTATTTTTTAAGAGTTTCAGACCTGATGGATAATCAAGCAATATATTATTATTTTTATAAATCAGAATTTCTATGAGTGCCAATAGTAAATAATATATTTATATGTATGTATATAGGGCATTTGAATTTCATCTCCAACAAAGTACTTACTCATTCTTTGCTTAGTTTTTATTGCTTGTGGTATTTTTATGTTCATCTTTTATTAATAATATATAAAGTGTTTCATCATCCCCATTACATCTTTAAGAATATTTTCAGTCTTTTTAATCTAAATATTTAAATGTCAAATTTGTCAGTCCTTTCTTTGACACATGCATATGTTGATAAAACCATTTTATAATGAAAAGAAATGATGATACAAAAATCAGGACAGTGATAAATTCATGTGTGATTTTATATAACCACAGTATTCTTGTGGTTCTGTTTATTCAGGCGTAGTTTGTCAGTTGAAGCATATTTTGTATGTATTAAACATTTCAAATTTTTAAAAACTCACTGTCTTCACATCCTCAATTAGAATTTTTTTTTCTTTCCGTTTTTCAAGGCTGGTCTGCTTTCTGTCAAGTGCATCACTAATAATGTCCAGATTTTGTTTTCATTTTTTCTCCTGCTCTGGCCTGACACACATTCTTCTCTCTGTGTTTTCCTCTGCAGGAATCCACTCAAGAAAACATTCTATTTGCCTCTATCACTCACAGAAGAAATATATCTATCTCACTTCTGAGATTTATTTTATGAACTGGTAATTGAGAGAGGATGTGGAGAACGAAAGACAGTAAATTGCTTTGAAAAGATCTGAACCAAACCCTAAGTTATTTTGTGACTTACGAGTATTTAACGCAGGAGAAAAAAAAAAAATGGTTCTTCCTATATTTAGAAGGTTTGCATTTTCCTGTCTGCACAATGAGTCCTTTTTCTCCTCTTTCTGTTTCATCAGCCTATTTTCTGCCTGGGAACTCTATGTGTGTCTGTTCTGCCCTGGGTCACTTAAAGAGGTTTTTTTTTCTTCCCCCTTAGGCAAAATAAATGTTCTCCAGTTGTAGTCTTTTTAAGGACAAAGGACACATCTTGTAGTTTTCTTTGATGAATGTCTGAGACAGCATTATGGTGGTGAGGATTTTCTTTGATTCCCACTGCATCAGAGTAAATAGTGGTTATTAAATCAGCATAAATTTCTTTTCTCTTTCTGTGGTAATGTACCCAAATACCAAGATCTCTATTTTCCTGGAAGGTATTCGGAACAAGTCATGTTTTTAAATCTGATTGCTGCCTTCATGAATTTAATATGAACATAGACAGAGACAAGACTTTATGAACATCAAATAGCTTTATCCAATATTTATTAAACATATTGTGTTGGGATTTCCATGGAGTTATTTAGCTATCAAACTGCCATAAAAACGATATTTATTCTATTTTAAAGTACTAAACTCAATATAAGAAAAATTCAAACACTCTACTGGTTATGGGGAACCTTATAAACAAAATGGTTTTCTATGTCTTTGGAGCTAATCCATACAAAAATAAATTAAAAGCATGGATTTCATGTGTTCCAACTTATGACTTATTCAAATAGGAAAAATGGATTTCTTAACAAATAATTCCCATTAATAGAAATATCCAGTCTTAGGTGGAATGACCTAGGCATAATTAATATCCTTAATGGAACCATAGGTGAGGATCCTGGGAAATGTACTGAAGAGGTTGATCATTTCTTTCTTTTTTATTTTTAGTAGGATTTGTTTTTATTTTTAGTAGTACTAGGGATTGAACCCAGGTTTTCACACATACTAGGCAAGTGCTCTACCATTGAGCTATAACCTCAGACTTATTTTTTTAAATTTTATTTTGAGGCAAGTTCTTGCTAAGTTTCCCAGGCTGGTCTCAAATTTGTGATCATCCTGCCTCAGCCTCCAGAGTAGCTGGCATTATAGGTGTGTGCCACCATGCTCAGCTTAATTGTTTCTTTTTTATTGCTCATTTTTTTTTTGTTTCCATTAAAGAAATCCCCCAACACTCATTCTCTACCCTTCCCCATGGTTCACAAAGATGAACAAGTTTTACTATATAAACCAAGTTTCCTACCTACATGTATTTTCGTTACTACTGGAAATATGTGAGGGAGGAGTTGCTCACAAAGTCTAGTGGGCATCAGAATCATTTGGAAGGTTTGTTAAGACACAGACTTCTGATCATCATTCCAGAAGTTCTGATTCAATAGGTTTGTTTCTAAATCTGAGAATTTGCATCTTTGGCACATAATAGGGATAGGAAATCACTGACCTAGAGAAATTCTGAGCTTAAGTAAGGTCAAAAAGATTCCCCTTACAAGAAATCTGGAATTGGGAAATATTCCCAGTCATCTTGGTATCATATCCGTGAATCTGGGACTGAAGTGGCTATAATGGGTTTATGTGGAAGTAAATAAAAAAGTCATTTTGCAGAGAAAGAAATAAATCAGATAGTCACTAAGATAAGGTTCATGAAGAATATAGCTCCTGTAGAAAAAAATGAAGAAAGTAGTTGTTTTGATAGTTTCTAATTTTCCAGTTTCAATCATTTCATACATCTGAATACAATTCTTATTGTTGGTGTTGGAAAGTTACCTTTTTGCAACTTTCTAATAAATGCTGAATTGTTTGCCTTCAACTATTCTATAAGGCACTGAATTAATTTAACAAAATTACTGCTGAATGAAATAAAGCTTTTTCTATGGACTAGTCTTCTATAAAAACAATTGTGTTACACATATATATTAATATCACTGACTTAGTCTCTACTAGTATTTACCATAACTGTGACACAAAACCAAATATATTTACTGATCATGGGGTCTCTAATGGAAAAGTACATTGTGTTGTTGATTTGTTTGTATTTTAGAGTATTAGTTCACCTCTAGAATGAGTTTGGGAACTTTATTTATTTACTTTTTCATTCCTCCACCCAAATTGAAATAATGATGAAGAATGAACAAATGAACAAATAACTAATTAAAAAAAAAACTATTCTAGGAAAATGCAATACTTGTTTTGAGAGTTATTATTTTTTTAAGAGTGTTGGATATGTATAGTCATTGCTTTCTATGGATGCAGGTCTTCAAAAACTAGTGATATTTTTATTTTTTAAGGTCATAAATGAAATCACCAGATGTTATTTATCAGGTCACAACAGAGGGGAATGGTCATGTTAGGGAGTTACACAGATATTGATCTTAGAGATTATCCATGTCAACAACTATGCAGAGAGAAGTCAAGAGAGTAGGAAAAGTGAAGATATGGTAGAACACTATGATATTAGCAGCTTTATCTGTATATTATTCTATTGCAAAACCTGAATGACAAATCACAGTTTTTATTGTGATTCTCACAGATTGTGGGTTTGCAACTCAGCTTCATGCTGCAGGTCCCCATGCATGCTGGGGCAGTTGTGCCCCAGGCATATTTGCTCTGAGGACTAATGGAAATATGAGTTCATTAAGAGAGTGATCAGAAGTTCCACAAGAGGGCTGGGGATGTGGCTCAAGCGGTAGCGCGCTCGCCTGGCATGCGTGCGGCCCGGGTTCGATCCTCAGCACCACATACAAAGATGTTGTGCCTGCCAAAAAACTAAAAAAATAAATATTAAAAAATTAAAAAAAAAAAAAGATTTCTTGGGAATAAGCAGGGATTTAAAAAAAAAAAAAAAAAAAGTTCCACAAGAGTTTGACAAAAATAGGTGATGCTCCTGGCAGTCTAGGCTTACGGCTTAATGCTGTTATGTGCCTCACATCCGATTACATGGCCATCCTCCATTCTACAGAGAAGAAAAATATATTCCTTTATGGAGATCAGGGGGGATTCACTTTTTGTTCAACTATATTCTACTCCATTTCAAGTACCAATGAGAAACAAACATGTTGCTGAAACTACTCAAAATCTTATGGCAAATACAAAAATCTGTTATTTCATAGACTAAACGGAAGTGGAACTCAGATTCTTTTGCATAGTGTTGTTGGTGATATAGCTCCCATTTTCAATCATGTTGAAGAATTTAACATGCATAGCATCCTATTGGTTAGTGTTCAGTTAGTGAAAAGATTGACTCTAATAACTTAGAGGAAATATGGATAATGTGCTAAATAAGTAAAGAACAAAAGAGTAAAAGGATGGTATATCTTACAGAAGAAAAAATGATGGAACATCTGTAGAAGTAAGATATGATAATCAATGATTGAAAATTGCAAAATCCTTCGGGTGGAGTCTCCTATAGGGAATTCTTACATAGGTGGTCACGTTTGAGCCACCAGTTTTGCCTTTGATCCAAATAGGACTGACACTGAAAATGTAGTGCCTTTGCCAGATGGTTCAAGAAGAGTATTGCACACACTGTCTGCATCCCTATCAATTGTAAACAGCCACCACATTGAAGAAGTCAGAAAAAGAAAGTTTCTCCCTTCTTCCTACTTTCTGATTTCCTCCTAATGATAAGAACTCATCAAAAAACCATTTATTGGGCTGGGGATGTGGCTCAAGCAGTAGTGAGCTTGCCTGGCATGCGCAGGGCACTGGGTTCGATCCTCAGCACCACATAAAAATAAAATAAAGATGTTGTGTCCACCAAAAACTAAAAAATAAATATTTAAAAATTCTCTCACTCTTTCTCTCTTAAAAAAAAATCTATTGTAGGAAGCTTAGGAGATAAAATGGGATGACTCCAAGACTCCTAGAACACTTACAAAGTCAGGAATCATATAGTTTAAGGGTCAACAGCAAATAGATAAAGGATCCACACAAAGGATTGTTGGTTTGGGGTGGGATAAAGACAGATTTCTGCAAGAGGACTTCAGGAATGGAGAGGAAAGTGACACAATTATAAATATGAGGAGACAGCTTCTGTTCCCCTACCAGCTAGTGGGACAAAGTTTGATCTCTGGTAAAAATAAGTGGGCTCAAGCTGAAGGCTGAAAGAATTTGGTTCATGAACTGAACTCTAAGACCTCAGGAATGAGCCATGGTGTTTCAGGATCAATGCAATACTGTGCATGAAATACAGCGCTTGCAGACTTCAAGGACTGGAAATGAGTCTCAGGACAGACTTGGCTTATTGCCTGGGAAACAATGCCAGAGTTGACAAAATTGTACTCGAATGGTCATGATACATACTAGATACCACTGACCTTCATGTTCTTCACAATAACAGGTTGGGAAAACAGAGATTTTAGAAGGGATTAATTTCTTGTTTAAACTAATGAAGATTTAAATTCAACAGGGATTAATGCTTAATGCCACATTGTGTTGTTACAGCCTGATGAAATCTGAGACACTTTATAAAACTGCAATCTAATAAATGGTTTGGAACCAGTACACCTGAACTAAGCTTTATTTCTTGGGACGCACACAAAGAAACATATTTCTGATGGATTACGTATGCATACACATACACATCTTGCAAATAACTTCAACAAAATCTTTCATAAAACAACACATAATCCTCATCATGAAATGTACTATGGTATTTTTTATTTTATCTACTCTACACTGTTTCACTTCTTAAAAGTATGCCACTTGTGGCCCACTTAATTGATTTTGTGACCATTAAATGAGGCACAAAAATGATATCTTATCGAAAAGATACTGATCTTAACTCTCACCGTAGGGGTAAGAAAACTGAGACTGAGTTTGATCAGTAAATCTCTACAAACTTCCTAACATTTTTGTGAACAGTTGCATCAGTTGTTTTCAGACACAACATCCTTTAAAAGTGAGGCAGGAGCAGCTGCATTTTATTCAACAGCACCAGGTTCCTCATGTAATCTCTTAGGGAATTCCTCACAATGATTATGTATTTGAACCACATTCTATAATGGGTTTAACTTAATCCCCAAGGTAATTGGTAGACCTTTAAAGACAGACCAATGTCCAATATTCTTTTGGCTTACAGTAATAGCAGATTCTAAGTTTTTTTTTTTGTTGTTTTTTTTTGTTTGTTTGTTTTAAATTTGGTTTGTTTTTTTACCAGGTTGGAAATTAAACCAAGAGTCTCATGGATGATAAGCAAACACTCTACCACTGAGCTACTTTCACAGCCCTGGTGTTATGGTTTTGATGTGACATGGTTCCCACCCCACAAGCTCTTGTGTTAGAAAATGCAAGCAGGATTGAAGGTGGCATGATTTGGTTATGAGAACCTGAACCCAAGTGGTGAATTAATTCCTTGGTAGGGATTAACTCTCTCTCTCTCTCTCTCTCTCTCTCTCTCTCTGCGTCCTGGTGTGATGTTTTGAGCTGCTTCTCTCTGCCACACTATTGCACCCTGATGTTCCTTGAGCCCTGAGAAATGGAGTCGGTGTCTATATACTCAGGCATCTGAAACTGTGAGCCCCCAAATAAACTTTTCTTCCTAGAAAATTGTTGCTGTCAGCTCTTTTGGTTGCAGCAGTGAAAAAAACAGGCTAAAACACCTTGTAACAGCACAACTCTAACTAAAAAAAATTTTAGTCTTAATAAAGGTATTGATACAGAATGAATTATAGTTTTTAAATTCTTATGCATCTGAGTACTAACCAATACTTCCAAAAATGTAGGTCATTTTGTTTTCTCAATACCACGGAACTGCTAATATTTCATTCCTGTCTCCAATATAGACTGCTGATACAGTGACTTGAAATATTCTGGCACTGAAGTCTATGACTATTAACAAAAGCTTTTTTATATTTATAAGAATAGAGTTTGGAATAGACAAGGCTTCACACTGTATGACCAGCTGACAGTTTTCTCGGATCTGGAGGGTACTGGCATACCTGAACAGCCCAATAGTTATCCAAGTTTCATGTTCTGATAAAGTGTTTGGATTCCATGAAGAAAACAAACAGGCAGGCTTATTTTATATGAAAAGGGAAGAAAACAATCTCCACAGAGACCTTCAGTTCTGCCTTTCTATCAAATAAAAATTTTATAGCTTTGGCATAAACCCTTGAAAAGCTGGAATTTTAATAGAAATGCCAATGTAGTTTTAAATATAGTACCCCTGGGCTATGCTTGCATTACAGGGAAATTCAATGTCCCTAAATGCAACTGACTATTGGAAATATCGATGGTGGGGTTCCGTTCAATGTTTGGGTATTTGACAATTTTTCTGTTGTTACAAAATATATTTTTTACCATTTTTATTTGTAAAGTAGTGAATAATTTTTAAAATTGCTATAATCAGTTTAAGCTTATATACTTAAAACTAGTACTTATGCAAGTCTAAGTTTTAAAGTGCATCAATATGGTGAAATATATTTATTGCCCTTGAAGTGTTATATTTCATATGCTGTGAGCCAGATATAGTAAAAAGTATACTACACTCTGAGAAGAACACTTGGTGGCAAGAAGTAAATGTGGCATTCACTATCTGTAAGGTATTGACAGGTCAATTGTCAATTTAGTTCTTAGTATTTTCCCTGCAAAATGTGAGCAAAAAGACATTCTTTAATGGTTATTGTGAAAGTTGAGTGAGATCTAGGTGAGAAGTGATTTTTGTGTGTGAAGTAAATTAATGATGTCAAAATATATTTGACATTATATCCTGATTTAAAAATATATAATTATTGCAAATTTAGTTATTATACTGTATTGTAAAGCATAAGGAATATTAAAAAATATAAGGATCATTAATACACTTATAGATGGTAGCCATCAGTTTACTATCTATATAAAATTCTCTCTATATTTCCTTTTTCATTCTTGACATATATTAAAATAGTACAGCAATATAAATTGAGAAAGTCATTTTTTGCTATTAAAACAATACCTTTGTAAATCAGTATGTGTGTGTGTGTGTGTACAAATATCTACAAGTATACATACATAAATATTTCTTGAGAAAAATACTTGAAATAGATACATTGCCACATTGGTGAAGTTATTTACAGTCACCTGCCCAGTATAATTTCACAACTTTTGATTTTACAATTGGTAAATTATAAGCAAATTTACCAACTTAAAAATCTTTGATAATAATTTTATTTGAAAACTAATTTTCTTTCAATAAGTATATTTGACTTACTAGAATAGTTAAATATTTTAAAATAATTATTTGGCATCTCATTAATGTTTTTTTCCTTCATATTCTTATCATGGAATTAGCCTCTTTTTAACAAATTCATATGATTAGTGTTTTTATTTAAAACTTTGGGAGAATAACACTTCTTCTTGAAGATATTTTTATTGTTAAATGAGATTACATAACCTAGATTTTGGAGAAAATTATAACAGAATGTCAAAGGTATTCAAGCTAATAAGAGGTAGTGGAAGCTTAATTACCATGTTCACAGTCGATTTCTTTAATAGAGCTTTACAAAAGCAAATTACAAAAACACAGTCCTTTATATTACTTCCAAGATGATCCATATAGTTTTCCCATGTTTCTCTCTGGGAAGTTGATTCAACCAATAAATATGTATTAATAACATACTATATATAGTCACTTTGCTAAGAGCTAAGCTATACAGGAGTACGTGTATCCAATAATTTTATAATATATGCTCATAATATGTATCATTCTAGCTATATAAAAAGTCAATTGTTAAATGTTCTTCTGTGCATGAATATGTGAACTAGAAATTATATCAAAAATATTGCAACTAATAGAAGAAAACACAGGGTCAGAACTCTAACATATTGACATTGGCATTATCTTTCTTAGCAAGTCACAAAAAGCTCATGTAATAAAACCAAGAATCAATAAATGAATGGCATAAAATTAAGTTTCTGCATAACAAAGGAAGCAAGAGCATGGAGAGAGATGCACAGAATCTTTGTCAGTTGCTCTCCTGTCAAGGAAATAATATTCAAAACTTATAAAGAATTCCAAAACTTGCTATCAAAAAGAAAGAGGAGGAGAAGTGAGTGTGGGGGTGGGGAGAGAAAAAGGAGAAGAAAAAAGAAAGCAACCCAAACAATATAAAAACAAATGGCAAAGGACCTAAAACACACATTCTTAAAGGAGAAATGCAAATAGCAGACAAATATATGAACAAATGTTGAACATTTTTAACAATCAGGAAAATGTAAATCACAATTATATTGAGATTTCCTTGCACTGCAGTTAGAATGGAAATCATCAAGAATATGTATAACAATCAATCAACAAGTACATGAAAAAATGCTCATCATCTCTAGCAGTCAGAGAAATGCAAATCAAAACCACCCTGAGATACCATCTCACTCCAGTAAGATTGGCAGCCATTATGAAGTCAAACAACAACAAGTGCTGGCGAGGATGTGGGGAAAAGGGTTCTCTTATACATTGCTGGTGGGACTGCAAATTGGTGCGGCCAATTTGGAAAGCAGTATGGAGATTCCTGGGAAAGTTGGGAATGGAACCACCATTTGATCCAGCTATTGCTCTTCTCGGACTATTCCCTGAAGACCTTAAAAGAGCGTATTACAGGGATACTGCCACATCGATGTTCATAGCAGCACAATTCACAATAGCTAGACTGTGGAACCAACCCAGATGCCCTTCAATGGATGAATGGATTAAAAAAATGTGGCATCTATACACCATGGAGTATTACGCAGCACTAAAAAATGACAAAATCATGGAATTTGCAGGGAAATGGATGGCACTAGAGCAGATTATGCTTAGTGAAGCTAGCCAATCCCTAAAAAATAAATACCAAATGTCTTCTTTGATATAATGAGAGCAACTAAGAATAGAGCAGGGAGGAAGAGCAGGAAGAAAAGATTAACATTAAACAGAGACATGAGGTGGGAGGGAAAGGGAGAGAAAAGGGGAATTGCATGGAAACGGAGGGAGACCCTCATTGTTATACTAAATTACATATAAGAGGTTGTGAGTGGAATGGGAAAATAAACAAGGTGAGAAATGAATTACAGTAGATGGGGTAGAGAGAGAAGATGGGAGGGGAGGGGAGGGGGGATAGTAGAGGATAGGAAAGGTAGCAGAATACAACAGTTACTAGTATGGCATTATGTAAAAATGTGGATGTGTAACCCATGTGATTCTGCAATCTGTACTTGGGGTAAAAAAGGGAGTTCATAACTCACTTGAAGCTAATGTATGCTAATGTATGAAATATGATATGTCAAGAGCTTTGTAGGGTTTTGAACAACCAATAAAAAAAAGAATACGTATAAAAATTTCTGGCAAGGACAATAAGTACACATTAAGTACACAAGGACAATAAGTACACATTGTTGTTGGGAATGGGACTACAAATTAGTTCAACCACTTTTGAAAGCAGTATGGAGAACCATCAAAAGACTGGGAACCATCAAAAGTCGTAGCTACTCCACTCCTTGGTGTTTGTCCTAAAGAGCTAAAATCAGCATACCATAATGATATATGCATACCAACATCCCAACATCCATAGCAGCACAATTCACAATATCCAAGTTATGGAACCTGCCTAGGTGCTAGTCAAAAGGTGAATTTATAAAGAAAATGTGGTATGTATGCACAATGGAGTTCACTCTGCCATAAAGAATGAAATTTTGTCATTTGCTGGTAAATGAATGGAACAAAAATATATCATGCTAAGTGAAGCAAGCTGTGTTCAGAAAATCAAGGGTCAAATATTTTGTTTCATATGCAGAAAGTAAAGACAGTGAGAGGAAGAGAGGAGATATAAAGAAATTTAAGGGAAGATATTTCACAAAAATAGAATGGAGACCAATAAACTAGAGATAGGGTATTGAGGGGGAGAGGAGTATTGGGGAAGCACTGGGGAACAAAATCTACCCAATTATTCTGAGTCCTTGTATGATTATATCACAATAATTTTATTTTTATATATAGTTATAATGTACCAATTAAAATATTAATCATAACAATAATAATAGGTGATCAACAGAGTAGATTAAACAGATAACAGAGGGAAAAGGAGAGTAAAAGTGAATACACTGGGTAATATGATTAACGAGTTTATGTAATGTCCATGTACAAATATAGTATAATGAATTTCACCATTATGTATAATTTTAATGGGCCAATTAAAATAAATAAAAAAGAAGCTAATGCTTGCCACAGGGATAATATGATAGATGCCTGGAGAGAATGTTAGAAATTGAGAAGGTCATAGCCATCGAGCTAGAAAAAGTACAATAACTTTCAAGTCCTTCCATTTGTGAAGAAAGTCCCAGAGTACCCAGCTCATCTAGGACAACCTAAACAGGCAAGACACTCAGAGGCCACTGCTCTAGTGGGCATACACACAGCTTATATTGTAGTAGGCCCTGGCATCGATCACGTGATACTGGTTTTGTAGACATGCAGAAATTCAAGAGTTAAGTGATCATGGAGGCTTCTACTGGGAGGTCAGTTCAGTGTGTGTCATGGTTGAAATCTCTACAAGCAGCCTCTGAGGGAGTAATATGTGAAGCTGTGAGAGTAAAGTCAAGGCTGCACTTGAGACCCCAAGAAACTTGAGATGCCAGGGATATGGAGTATATATCCCGCAAAGTTGCAGGCATCATGCAAGCCAGTCTAGATCCTAGGGGTGGGATTGCCCAAGCTCTTGGGTGCCTACATCTGACCACAATGTACCTCAGAAGCCTGACACTGAGATATAGAAATTCATGTTTGCTTTCCTGTATTTGGTCAAATCTCTCCTTGCTATTTTTCTGTTGTCTCTTTTGGGGAATGGTATTATATACCCTGTGTCTGTTCTGCCATTATATATTGGAAACATGTAACTTGTGTTTTGATTTTTACAGGGGCTTACATCTGAGTTTTTTCTTGTTTTAGAGTATATGTTGGACTTTTGAGGAATGGTAGAATTGTTAGAACTTTTGAGACTCTTGGAGATGAATTAAACACATTTTACACATTATGGTATGGATATGAAACCTTTGGGTCTGGTGGAGAACGCTATAGTTGGGGTGTTCAATGTACCCCAAAAGCTTGGTCCCTAGCTTGGCATTAATGGAAGATGGTATAAACCAAGAGTTGGTGCCTAGTGATGGGAAGTTAGGTCTTTGAGAGAATGTCATTGAAAGTCGAGTTTGGACTCCAACACCTTCTTCCTTCTCTCTTTCACTTCTTAACCGTGATGTGAATAGCTGCTCCACCATGCAGTATTGCCATTACAATTTGGCACTCTCACCAATATATGAAAGCATTGAATCTACTCAAAAATAAACTGAAATCTCTAAAACCATGAGCCAAAATAAGCATTTCTTTTATAAGTGTTTATTATAGTGATACTAATCTGATTAATACACAAGTGCAATGGACTGAATTTAAAAAAAATTCAAAGGGTTATATATTATATTGTTCCACTTGAACAATAATTTATAAATCATAAAACATAGTATAGGGAACATATAAGTGCTGAACAAGAGGAGGGATGCCTATAAGAGTGTTGCAAAGGGAGTGTTGTTTGGAGTGAGAGATTACAGTGTCCTCTTTGTTGTGACAGATGTGGATCTATACATTTGAAAAAAAATTATATAGAAATATACTCACAAACATAGTGCTTATAAAACCTAGTGAAGTCTGAATAAAATCTTCAATTTATTAAATAGAGTTATGTTAATGTCAGTTTCCTGGTTTTGGTAACTCTACCATGGTTAAATTAAACGTTAGGATTGTGAACAACAGAGTAAAGGATACCCAAGGGCATTTTATTTACAACATCTATGAAAATATATTTTAAAAAGTAAATATCTGAATAATTCATTATTATTATTCCCTGTAGTTGCACAGCCTTCAAGATTGTAAAAAATTATGACGACTAATATATAGTCAATTTCAACAAGGAAGTAACGATGCACAATATTTCACCACTCTATCTTCACAATGTAGCATGTTTCCTGGAATATAGAAAGCACTCAATAAATGCTGTTGGGTGAATAAATTAACACAAAACATTCTGTTGAGTGGGTGTATCCGAAATAAATAATCTATTTCATATTATTTGAAGTTTAGATTATTTCTATCTTTGTCTATAAATGTAACCACAGACAATATCTTAATTTACACAGTTGCCCTCATACCTAGTATGGTTTTTACACATTTTTCTCAAGAATCATCTCTAAGGAATGAGATAACTAGGTAAAACAATACAAATTTATTTGGAGCTTAAAGTTGATGAGTTGTTTTCTAAAATTCTTGTATCAGTTTACTTTTTTAAATATAATTTACTATAGCATTTTATTGCAGCTGATTCATCCCCTACTTCATGCTTGAAATCACACTTTCTATCTGAGCCTTGCTTTATATCTTCTACTCAAACACTCCGTCAATCCCCCAAGCCTGAGTCTAATTTCAGCACTGCTCTTTGTGATAAGGATGAAATAAGGGGCTCAATTATAAAGATTGCATTGCTAGATGCATAGGTGGGTGCATGTGTGTGTCACATATGGGGAACTAATTAGATCGAGATAACTGTGAAATTCCTTTACAAAATGCACCTTAGAAAGGTTTGTTTGAACTCTATGTTAGCCAATTTAATTTTGTGTCCAAGCACCTAGTTTTGCCAACAATGCCAAGTTCAATCAAAATATCCTGAATATAACTTCAAGATGAATATTATTAACACTATTAATTGACACATGGAAGCATTTTATTTTTTAAGGTAATTCACTAAACAGGTGTATTCAAGAATAGCATTGTTCACTGATCATTTTTTCTACATTGTCTAGCTTCTGAAACTAAATTGTTATATAACATTCAATGAATCCTCTTTGACAAAACAAATGAACAGATACACAAACAAACAAAAATCAGCTCTATTAAAGAGTTGTGTTAATAATTCTACCAGTTTTAGAAAGGAACTGATGTATATTTTGAAATATTGATTTTAAAACCAGCTTATAATTTAAAAAATAGAGCAATGTATAGTTTCTTTTAAAATGAAGTTTAGTTGAATATGATTTCTATCTAAATCAGAGAAACCTTTAATTATTGAGAATTTCTAAAATTGAGGAAAAAAAAATTACTGGAAATAGTATTTAGTTTTTCTGAGTCATGACCCTCTACTATCTGAGGTGATCTTTTTTGACCAGGACATTTAAATTAGTAGTTTAAAGTGATAGATGAGCGCAGGAAAATGTATTCCCTAGTAAAATGCTAATCTAGAAAGCCTTTAAGAATTAAAGTTGATTCCAGTAACATTGTGTAAAAATCTACCTTTAAAAAATTTATTGCTTTCTTTAAGTGGGATTTTATTTAAAAAATAAAATATGTATGTAGTGCTCTTGAAAATCTACAGAAGACAGTATTTCTGGTTTGTGTTAGAAAGATATTTAATGAACACTTGACTATTTGGATATCAGTGACAGAATACTTGAAAATTAAGCTAATTAACTTAAAGCCCCAGATTTTGTGCTGGTCTGTGTGGGCAGGATATGCCCACTCATTAAGAATAATGTCCCTATGAATTTGCTAACTGTAATACTGACATGGTCTAAATATTTAATATTATAAATTGAGATTAAGATTCACAGAAGATAACTATAGGAATGAGCAATTATATGCTCATAGTTACAATTGGTTATTGTAGATAAATTCTTTTTGTCTTCTTTTTAAATACAAGGGATCAAAACTATAGCTATATGCCCAGTAGTCAAACTGATATATAATTCCAGACTTCAAGGTAGATATTTCTTGCCATGCTCTGTGTTTCTAACTGTTGACAACTGGTCTCTTGAAATGCATGTTTTTTAGTGCAAAGAAATGTTGGGGTTAGTGGGTGGAAAAACTTAAATAAATCAATATTAAATTATTAAATAATCATCACTATTGCTAATATAATTATTAAAATAAATATATAAACTTTGTTCTATTTGATGGCATCACTTAGTTGTCATTTTCCTGTATGTAATATGACATACAGATGAATTCTTAACAGGATGACACTACTGGTTGAAAAGTATAACTGGGACACATAAATGCATGTTAGCACATAAGAGAGTCTAAATTGAGCATCATTGGGTAGTTTTTTCCTTATCAACTTTTTGCATCCTCAAATTGGGGGCAGGGGGAAGGCCTGAAGGCTTAAAGGCATTGAGTTGCTTTATGAATTGAAGTTTAATGCAATTCAGGATCAACATGTCTCTCTGCCAAGTTATATTTAGTCTGTTTGGGGTTAATAGTTTCATCTTTTAGATAAATGGGATTATAAGAGATTTAAATTGCTCCTGTCCTATGTAAAATATGAATAATAATACTTATAACCTGACAACTTTAGAGAGATATAATGAGGAGGATTGATGAGGTACTTGCAAAGAGTTCCAAGCTTCTTGGAACAAAAGGTTCACATTTTTGGTAATATAAAAATAGTTCACTGTCAGTTATGGCATAAAAAATGTTACTGTTACTGTATTATAATATTAAACTCTATGTTCTTCTGATCTGAGGCTTTTGCATATTTTTTTCTCATAAGAATTCCATATTATTTTACAAACATTCCAGTTGCTGCACTCTGAAACTATGTGCTAGTCACTATTTTACAGACAAACTTGTATTATAATATGCACTTTGTGGTGATTAGAAGGAAGCACAAATAAACATAGTTAAGCTTATCTTAAATAGTAAAAGGATTTTTTCTGATTTATATAACGAGAAAGCAGATTTGATTGATATAGCATTTGATATAGCCTTGTCTATTCAAAAAAATGATTTGACGTGGATTTGACACAGCATTGTCTTCAGATAATACTTGATTTAGAGACTCAGTGATATTCCTAAGAAAGAGGCCTCTTCTAACCCTCCCCTGAGTTATGATGGTAATATCCTAGGAATCTTTCTCTTCATGACAGGAAGATGGCTACCAGAAGCTTGCAGGATTCTATGCTTTCATCTCAGACCTTGGCCTCAGAAATTCTTGAAAAATCCCAGAAATGGAATTTGGCTGGATCATCTTGGTACACACACATGTATCCCCAGACCCACCACTGTGGCACATAGACTGTGTTGTTTAGCTTAGTCCAGACCCTGTGTCTTCTCATGACAAAATGACTGTTTTCCCCAAATGAAAGTAAGAACCTGTTGTGAAGACTAAGTGGAACTTTTGAAGTGGGAAAAGATATACACCTAGATCTAAATCTATAGATATACATCTAAGACTCAGATCTAGATATATCACTTATGGTTTGGATGTGTGAGAAAATGGAAGAAGGTTTAGAGGAGAAATTATTTGGTTATGAGAGTCTTAACCCAACAGGGAATTAATCCCCCATAGGGATTAACTATCAGAGTGGGAACTGAAGGCAGGTAGGGTGTGGCTGGAGGAGTTGGGTGCCTGGGGGCAATGCTTTGGGGGTATATATTTTGTATCTGGAGAGTAGAGTGTCTCTCTTTCTCTCTCTCTCTGCTTTCTGATCATCGTGTAAGCTGCTTCCTTCTGCCACATTTTTCTACCATTGATGTCCTGATTCACCTCAAGTCCCAAAGAATGGAACCAGCTGCCTATGAACTTAGACCTCTGAATCTTTGAGCCCTAAGATAATTTTTTCCTCCTTTTCAATTGTTCTGGTCCGGTCTTTTAGTCATGGCAATTAAAACCTGAATAAAACAATCACCTTCAAAAGTTAGTATCTATCTGATTAGAGTTATCTTATTTTCTCTGTGTGTGAATATATGCATAATAATATTATACTATATATATATATATATACTATATACACACTATATATAATATAATAATGTAATATGTAATATATATATATATATTTATATATATATATATATATATATATATATATATATATATATATATATATATATATATAATTCTGAGTTCCCCTTCCAATGAATTTCTGAGAAAATTTCTTACACATTCCAAAACAAGCAATCTTGATTTTCATTTCCTACTTTACCCTGGTACTGGCTCTGCTCTATTTATCCTTGCTCTACCTATTTGGTATACTGTTGTGTTTTTTCTTAAGCCATGGAATTCAGTGTTCCTCTGCCAAGAATGCTTTTTTCTCAGATTCTTATATGATTGCTATCTTCTTAAAAATTGTTCTTTAGGAGAAGCATAATTCTTTTGGCCATTTAATTTTATTTGATGCCCTCATCACACTTTATATTAAGTTATTTTAATAGCACTCATTATTATTTGAAATAATTTATATATGCTTTTTAAAATTGCTGATTATATATTTCACTGACTTCTTCACACTGGGATGATAGCTTTATGAAAGTCATTCTCTCATTTATAGAGCATTTTGCTCACCATTCTATTCCTTGCATCTAGAATGATAGCTTGGATATAGTAGGTGTGACAAATATTTGAAGAATGAGCAAACATGTTGTCTCTGAATGTAATTTTTTTCTCTTGTCTTTTGTCTCAATTAAGTCATAAATTCTCCACTAAACTTCTACCAAGGAAGTTGAAAATTTAAAGCATGATAGAAGTAAAACTTAGTGATAACTGGTACTAGATAAGTCAATCTCAGAGCTCAAAAGTACCATTTAAACTAGATCTTGCTATGAGGAGGTTTCAAATGAACAGCTCCTGTCCAATTTTCAGTGTATGTTTGTGTGGTATTAGCCCATTTCCCTTCCTCCTAATCCTTCTGCTAATGGAGCATTTTGAGCATGACAATCCTCCTATCCAGAGTAGGGCAAACAACATCTCTCTTTTCTTCCTATTTAAAACCCATAGAATTCACTTTCTGTTTCCAGTTTGACATCTTCCCAGTATGATTTTCATGAGTACTTTCACTTCCCCTAAGGAAAAACCTTCTCAAACCACAAAAGTGTAATCTGGCTTAATGCCTTCCAAATAACAATTCCATTGGAACACAATAGTTCTACATCAGCTCCTTTCCTGACGGACCAATTCTTTATCTTCAATAATAATATTGTGAGACATCAACAATCTAATCCAACATACAATATTTAGACAAGCCCAATTTATTTCCAGTGGAAAATGAAAAAAAAATGAGTTTTTCTTTTTCAAACTCAAGTTAATTATGCATTTATATCTCTCCTTAAGTTCTTGGAGGTCTCTATTGCTGATATCTTGTGGCCATTGTTTTCACAAGAATTTCCCCCAAGGGCTTGCTATAATTTTCAGACACAGCACATTCTAAATCCACACTTGGAAATTCCTCTAAGGGAAGCACAATCTGCAGATGTGAAACTCTACTTGCACCATAGCCAGCCTCTCTATATTATCTTACAAAGCAATTGCATTCCTTGGAGTCACATCGCTGCCTTACATCTTCAAAATTAAAAAGCACTTTCTCAGGCCATTTTTTTTTCTGTGACAATAAAATAGCTTCCCTGAAAGTAGAAAAGTCTCTAACAATTGGAAGGCAGAAAATTTTCCTGACTGTTTTAAGAGAGGTTTTTTAATGGAGTTTTTATCTGTTTGCTCCACTACTCTCTCAACTTTGTCTATGCCAGCCTTAGAGTTCAGAGGAATTAGCATCAAGTTTGAATTGAAGTCTAAATAAAAGTACCCAATACTCCTTTCTCCACAGACAACTCCACTAGTCTAAGGTCGACTTTCCGTTTGTATGCTTTTCCAAAGATAGCTGACTTTTTTTTTTTTTTTTTTTTTTTTTTTTTTTTTGCCTCCCAAGCTATGCTTACATTTTAACTAGCTAGTTATACCACCTCAATGAAACTCCCAAGTACAAAATAGGTCCAAGCAAAAGTGTTAGCGAGTATCTTCGCAAAAACTCAGGAATCTGTTCTACTATTCTACAAAAGGGGAAATCACATCACAATTTATCTCTAGTTGCCTCCTACTGTATAGGTTCGGAATATTGAGAAGTGTGCAATGGAGAAACAGGACTGTAGACATTTCATCATAGGAAGAAAGATTAGTTCATACATGTGAACATAACTTTGGAAACTGACTAGTCTATGGTGAAGGATTTAAGCCAAAAATGAAGAATTACTATTCATTGAACTCAGTTTCTCTAGAAGGAATTCAGATATCTTTCCATGTGCAAATTATGAGCCCAAGTCTCCTCTAGGGATTACAGAATTGTTAGTGCTAGGCCTGATATAAGTCTGTTTAAACATGGGGGCAGATTTAAGAGTAGTTTTTCCTTAGACTTCTAATGATAAAAGCCAGATACTTGAACTTGGAATTTGCTAACCTTTAGGGCTAAAGGTCTTGAAAGAGAAGAGCCCGGTGTTAATGGCTTAATGGAGAATAGTGGAGACATCTGACAAAGGACATTCATTTTAGTAGCACTTTAATGAAGTGAGAATTTGGCAGGAGGAGCTGCGAGGCTGACAAGTCAAAGGTTGGGGTGGTAATGGACTGGATGTCTCTTGAATTATTGGAACTTCACTCTGGATGATTTAGTAAAAGATATACTTAAGGCCATTATGAAGAGAGCACTCAAAGGTGTCATTATCTCAATTCCCTCAACTCCACTACTTCAATATGTACTTTTAGAAATAGTCACTTCCTCTCACTTATAGCTTTTCCCTTTACTACTTGCATAGACTATTACTATATTACCTTCCAAATTAGTATGCCACCTCCCATTGTTCCTTGCCATGATCCATCTTCAAATTCCACACAGATTTATGTTTCTAAAACAGAATTGCTTAAAATCATATATGGCTGATGAGAAGGCAAATTGCCTCCACTTTAAGGAACAACTATGTGATAATATTTAATCAAAATTAAAAATCCACACATTACTTAACCAAGTACTTCCATTTTTAAGGCTGTGTATTATAGCTATACTTATCTATGAAAAAATAATGTACAAAAATATTCTTTGCAGGGAAATAGAGACTGAAAGGGTTTAAATGATAGCAATCAGTAAAGGACTAGATAAATAAACTCTGGTTAATTCATGCAAGGGAATTAAGAAAATTAAGAAAAAGAAAACATCTGTATTATAAAATGTACTTTCTGTTAAATTTATTTACATTGGGGTAAAATAAAGTGTAGAATAATGTATGGATAAAGGATTTATAGAAATAGTGAAAGAATACACAAAAAGTGTTCATAGCTGTTATCTCCCAGATGGATTTAGGAGGAAAAAGTTAGTGGGATACTAACACTGATAACTTTTCACTTGTTCATAGGTTTGAATTTAGTACTATAATTCCTATTAAAGCACAATTACTAAATTATGCAATGACTTTCTGTTTTCCGTTGGATAATCTTCAAAATCCTGTGTGTGTATAAATATATAACAACATATATGAATGTATATGTTTATTATATATGTGTATATACAGAAAGATATGTCTGATACTATGGAGTTAGTATTATGTAATAAAACATGTAAATCCATGTACATCTGTAATTCCACATTTATCTATGTCCAATAATAATTGTTATAAAATACTTATGATATTATGAAGATTTTTATTATAAACAAATATTAATAAAACATATAAATCCATGTACATCTGTAATTCCACATTTATCTATGTCCAATAATAATTGTTATATAATACTTATGATATTATGAAGATTTTTATTATAAACAAATATTATCTATCTATGAGATAGTAGTATGTAGGAATATTTCTGATTCCAATTCTCAATGGTAAAAAAGTAGTTTCTAATTTCCATCAACAGTGTTATTTTTAGTTTCCTACAAATCCATGTTGTTAGTTTGGTGGCCTTTGCTATAAATTATTTTGGTGTGATTTCAAAGAGTTATTTAAAGTGGAAATTTTTTTCATTTTAAAAAATGACCCTTTATTGTTTATATTATATGATTGATATTATTGAATTTAATAATTGATAATATTCTCAGTACTTAATGTAAACATTTTGTAAGTGTGGAAATTGAGACTTGGAAGCCAGGCACAGTGGCACATGCCTATAGTCCCAGTGATTTGGGAGGTGGGAGCAGGAAGACTGGGAGTTCAAACTGGCAAGGCCCAAAGCTACTTAGCAAGAACTTGCCTCAAACTAAAATGAAAAATAAAGGGCTGGGGATATGGCTTAGCACCCTGGGTTCAATTCCTAGTACTGGAAAAAAAATACTTAAGGAAGGTCAAATATTTATCCAACGTCACATGATATGTATATGAAAGACTGAGGGTTCAAGACTGCACACAGGGGTTTATGGTCTTTCAAAAAGGAGACTCGTCTAGACATGATACCATGAGGGAATAGGAACAATACAGTGGAAAGTAAATTTCCTTAGGGAGAGTGGATCATTTCAGTTTGACACAACTGTAGGAGTCTTTATGAGGAAAGTGACACTAAATAAATACAATATTGAGTTTTAATTTGAATAATAAGAACTCATTTTTGTAGGCCAAAAATTTCAAATATTGAAAATATCTTGTGGTTTAACTAAAATTTATTTGTGGCATTGCTTTTGACCAGGGCAAAATTTTAAAAATGGGGAGTTTTGATCTTTTCCCAGGATTTTCATTTTCAAGAGAACAAATGAATGGCAAAGAAACAAAGTAGAAAATCAGTAGTATGAACAGATCTAAGTATGGGTATTCGTGGGAAAGAAGAACAAATCTTTATATTGAAGTTTAAGAATTACTTGTGCTGTGTTCATTAATACAAAGGAAATTTAAATTAGTTTTTAATTATTTTAAAATTTTATCATGCTAAAGATAGTAAACTTGAGATCTATCTTCTTAATAAACTTGCAAGTTTTCAAATGCAACTTCCTAAATAAAAACTTTTTCTACATGGAGTTAGGTCCTAAATATATAATGTATCTTTAGAAACTATTTTTGTAAACTATTTTTGTATTGTACTGTAGACTTACAAAAAATTCACAAACCAAGGGAATATTATATTGCTATGGATTTCATTTAACCACCAAAAATATCAAAAAATAGAATATAACCTGAACCAAGAAAGCCACTTGTGCCACTTCTTGCTCAGTTGGTTCGTTTACTGATTTCTAACACAAAACATTAGTTTTTCTTGTTTTACATTGTTTAATAAATATATTTGTATAATATATGTATGCATATGTGTATATATACACACACATATATGTATACAATTACATATGTAATAATTGTACTTACACAATTATATAATTATAATTATATATACAACTTTATACATGATTATATATAATTTTTTGTTATGGCATATTTAATTCCTCATTATTCTTTTAAGATTCATCAATATAGTTATATGTAGCAGGGACTTGTGAATTTTCATTAATAGTTGACATAACATAAATATAGTATAATTTATTTGTTTATTATGAACATACATTTGAAAAACATCTGTTTTTTGAGCTTATTCATGGTAATGCAATATGTATGAAAATACATGTCCTTTGATATACACAGGTAAGCATTTCTATTTGAAATATGTGAATATACATATAACTGAGTATAGAATAGATACATTTAGCTTTATTAGATACTTTCAGTGTTCTGTAGTTGTCTTTGTTCAATGTATGTTTTACAATCAGATTATGACAATTACAGTTACTGTTAGTCCTCATTAATAACTGGTACTGTTGATATTTTGAATTGTAATCATTCTGGTAATATATATATATATATATATATATATATATATATAGAGAGAGAGAGAGAGAGAGAGAGAGAGAGAGAGAGAGAGAGACTTTTTTTAACTTTGATGTTCATGTTTTGGATGATTACTGAAGTCAACCATACTTTTATGTGCCGCAGTCCGGCTGCAGCAAAATAAGCAGGGGGAGACGAGCAACTTGCGTAGATTGATACAGCAGGAGTGGGAGCCATTTATTGTAGGACAGGAGGGGTATATATACATTCCACACAGCTTATCTTAATTAACATAAACTAGTTACAGAAGTCAACCAATAAGGAATCTCCACACTTAATGGCTCGATGGGCCACCTCACAAACCACTCCCTCTGGCAAAATGCCAGGATCCTGACTTGTTTACAGACCTTAACATTCGTCACCCCCCTGGTTATTTTGCTGCAGCTGGACTGAGGCATTTATGTTGTTTGCACATTTGTTACTTCTTTTTCCATGAAGCACCAGTTGAAATCCCTGCTTTACTTTTTTCTATTTTATTGACTGTTTTCCTCACTCTTTATAGGAATTCTTCAATTATGTGCTGTGTGTATATAATTTAATTTTCAGATATGTATAATTAAAATATATTGTTATACTTAGTGAATTACCTTTTACTCACGTTTGATATATTTGATTGATAAAAGTTCTTCATAGTAAAGTTGTTCACTTATCACCATAACTGCCTTCATATTTAGTGCTTTAATCTTTTCTATTTAAGAAATCTTTGCCCAAGTTCATGACGATATTCTCTATTGGTATTTTTTAGGACTGAGTTAACAAACCAAACTTTACATGATGATGAAAAAGGAAGTTCTAAATTTGTGCTAATTATTTCTTTAGTCACGAACTGGCTATTGAGCTTTGGATATGTAGGTGTTACTACTGATATCAGAATTTAAATTTTTTAATTCAAATTAGTATAGCCACATCTTGCTAGTCTAGTTTATTGTGTTGGATAGCAGTTTTATTTACTATATTTAATTTTTTTCCACTATAAGATCTATAATCCATCCAGCATGTAGTTGAGTGTAAATTTACCCACAAATATATTTTTGAAAGGGCTTCCTTTGTTCACTGGGTTTCAGTGATACTTATGCAACTATATATACATATATGTGTGTGTGAATATGTATATATGTATACACACATGTATATATCATAAATTTGCACATATGTTCTTTCTAGATACTGTTAGGTTCCATTGGTATGTTTTTCAATCTTATTACATTTTCTTAATTACTTTAGGTGTATAAGATTTTCTGACTTATGTTATTTTAAGTCCACCTTTTACTCCCTCTTGTTTTTTAACATTACTGTGGCTATTCTTGAACTTCCTAATTCTATATGAATTTTCAAATCAACCTATTGATATGTAATATGGAATTGCATTAATTTAAGGATATTTTGGGAGTAATTAGCATTTTAAAAAAATATTGCTTCAGTTTTTGAATATTTCAATTTTTTCCATTTGTTTATATTTTCTTAAATTTCAATCAACAGTGTTTTGTACTTTTCTTTGTAGAAGCCTTGTACATCTTTAATTGTAAACAGTATGATTTTTAAAGTTTAATTTTATAATACTTTATTTCTGTTATATAAAAATACAGTTGAACTTACCTTGTATCAAGTAATCTTGCCAAGTTATCATTTGAATTATTATAATTTGCAGATCCTTTTGGATGTTCTGCAAATGCACTCATGTCATCTGAACAATAGCACTTCTTGTTTCTTTTTCTGCCAACCTCTTATTTTTTCTTCCTCTGGAACTGGGTATGACTTCCATTTACATGTTGATAGCAGATATTGTTGTTCCTTCCAGATCTCAGAAAAAGATTAAAATAATTTATCTTAAAAATGATATTGAATGTAGGAAATTTTAGTTAGAGATTTAATTAAGTTTCTTTTATGGTGATACAAAAAGATGCACACATACTTAAGTATATGACCCATTGATTAGAAAATATAACTAAAAATATCATTTCCAGCTATTCTACATGTATTTATTGAACATGTATTATTTGTGAGATTATTATATGTCACAATGTTTTAAAAATAAGCAAAGATTTTAATGGATATTTATCTAAAGAAAATATAGAAAATGTTTAATGAGTAAATAGACATTAAACAAATGAAAATTCAAACCACTATAATGGCTAAAATAAAAATACAGATAATAATGAGTGACAGCAGGTTGTGGAGAAATTGGAAACATTATACATTGCTGGTTTGACTTAAAAAGGTGCAGTGAATTTGGAAAACAGCTTCCTGAGAGTGTTAAACATAGAGTAACTCTGTGACCCTATAATTTTATTCCCAGGTATAAAGCCAAGAATACTGTAAACAGATACTCAAACAACATTGTGGACATAAATGTTCACAAAAGCAATATAACTAAAAAGTAGAAGCAAACTGAATGGACACCAACTGCTAAAATGATAAACCAAATATTGTGTACCCATATAATAAAACTCTATTCAGAAAATAATAATAAAAAACTCAGGTACATGCTAAAATACAGACAAAACTTAAAAACATTAGCTGTTAATTGTATGCTTACATAAAATTAAATTATGATTCCATTTACCAAAGATGCTATCAATAGCATGATTTACAGAAATAGAAGATGAGGCTGGTGGTGATAATGAGGGGTTGTTGATTGGGAGGTATGACTTTACTTTTTGTATAATAAAACTATTCTTAGATTATGGTGAAGATTGCACACCTCTGTGGATGCCATATACTAAAATATATTTTATTATATACTTTTGTGTTGGTCAACTTTTCCGTATCGTGACCAAAACACCTGATAAGAACAAGTTTATTTTGGCTCATGGTTTCAGAAATTTAGTCAGTGGTTGGCTAAGTCCATTTCTCTGGGCCCAGGTTGAGGCAGCACATCATGGCACAAGGGCTTAGCAAAAGATGCTCAGGAAATGGCAGCAAAAAAGCAGGAAGAGGGGATGAGGGAGGATTGACAGGGAAGATGAATCTTTCCAGGGCATGCCCCAGTAACCCATCTCCTTTAGCCACACCTCACTTGTCTAGAGTTATTACCCAGTTGGTCCATTCAAACTAGGATGTATGTCACAGCTCTCAGAGTCCAATCATTTCATGTCACAATGTTTCTGTATTAACAGGAGCTTTTGAGGCCCACCTCCCATCCAAACACACCATGAGGGTTTTCAATGGGTGGTTTCCTGTATGTAAATTATATCTATAAAACTATTATTATCCATGTATTTATAATATGTCAGATGACACTCTACTTTCATGTATCTAAAAAGAACAAATAAAGAAATAAATTTTTTTTTAAAGTTAAAAAAGTAAAGAAAAACAAAAGAATGAAGATCTTAATAAATGTCTATTTATTCATAACATTTTGTTAAAAGAAGTGTTTAAAAAGTATTTAGCTTCTCAAAGTATTTCCCTTAATTACTTTCTGACCTCATTTGCAAATATTTTCTGTAGCCTATGAATTTGGAACGAGTTCTTTGTTTGACAAAACTAATTGCCTATTAATTCTATGAAACAGATGGCTAGAAAGAGTATATTGCTCTAAATTGATCAACGAAATCTCTGACCATTTTTTCTTCAGGTTAAGGAAGGACATTCAGTATTCACTTCCAAGTTTTATTTATTTTTAATTTTTTTGTTTTAAATAACTTTTCAGTGTACTTGAATCAGAAACCTCTGGCCATATTTTTCCCCTCAAAGATTAAAAAGAACACTTTAATTACACAGTTGTAAGAAAATTAGTAAAGTGATTAACTTTGAGAATTTTTAATTTTAAATGTAAATACTCTAGTACTTTTTGTGTAATATATAAGAAGTAATAATAGAGGCCATATTAATTTCAAAAGCTATATCTATTGGGGTTCATATGGTATTCTTTCTATGAATACAAATAATTACATATTTACAAATTAATTATAAAAGTTTACATATCTACAACTCATCAGTGTAATGTACTAATAATTCCATAAGAAAAACTTAGATATATTTAGGATTTTTTTCTAACTTCATCATAAAATTTCACCTTCTGTGTGAAAAGTAATTCTTAATATTTCCAGGATTCTTCAGAGAAATGGAATAAAAATTGTATAAAAGGATTTATTATAAGAAATTGTACACAAAATTCCCTCTTGTTTTGAGAAATTAGTCCTATTTTTCCAATCAACTGAATACATAAAGGCTATCCATAGTCTGTAGGATGAACTGATTCACCTAAAATTGACTCATTTAAATGCTAATTTTATTTATGTTTTTAGTTTATCCTATTATTGTTATTTTAGTACTGGGGGTTGAACCCAGGTGTACTTAATCACTGAGCTACAGCCCCAGCTTTTTTCTTTTCTCTTTCTCTCTCTCTCTCTCTTTTTTTTTTTTTTCTGAGACAAGGTCTTGCTAAATTGCCAAGGCTGGCCTTGAATTTGTAATTCTCTTACCTCAGCTCCCAAGTTACTGGGATTACAGGTATATTCCAAAATGCTCATCTATCATAGTAGTTAAAAATACACACACACACACACACACACACACACACACACACACACACACATATATATATATATATATATATATATATATGTATGTTACTGGAGTTGTGGATAAGCTTAGTAGTAACTTCTTAGAGCACTTGCCTAGCATGTACAATACCTGGGTTCCCATCTAGTAAGGCAAAAACTAACTAAATGATGATGTTGATAATGATGATGATGATGATAACTGGTGTTTTTGAGAGGGCCTTTGGAAAAGCACATTTTTCCCCACAAATTATATATTAATATCCTAGTTATTATTATCTCACGGATTTTACTTACCTACCATAATAGTTTCTAAGTAAATCTGTTTCTTTCTTCCTTCTGCTTTTATAGAACTTTTGGCTTCCGTGATCCTTGTTTCTTTTTTCAATGCCGTTAGTCAAATATATTAATAAAATACTATAAGTGCTGCAATTTCTTGTGATTTTTTTATCCTACAGAGCAAAGAGACTCCAAGAAAAATGGTAAGTTCTTAAATGAACAAAAAAGTGGAAGAAAATCAAAAAGTCTAAAAAATGTAGCATAAAATTAAAAATAAGAAAAAAGGAGCAGAAAAATAAGGAATCTATTTTGTTTTAACAAATAAGTATGGAATGAATTGAATTAATTTGACATCTTTTGTTTTCTATTAAAACTAAAAATGGAAGATTATTTATAATTTTTAATGGCTCCTATTTATATCAGATCTATACCACCTGGTGATTAGAAGAAGAGGCATTACAATAAGAGGGATATTAGGAGAAAAAAATTCTGATGATTTAAACAAAGGATGTGAAACCACTGAGGATTGTTAAGGTTATGTTTAGTTGCCTACTTTAACTGTAATATGCACAAAGTGGATTGGTGTTTGACAGATATGACTTGAGCAAAAAACATTTCCTCAAGCCCACAAAGAAACAAAATACAAATTTCATAGATTGTTATCAAAAGATTTGATGCTAATACAAAAGACACATCTGCTATAAATTGCTGATTTTCTGGCAAATATTTAAGAAACAGACAACTTTCTTAATGGTGTTAGATTCCATAGAGCAACCCAATTTCTTATTACAAAGTGTTCTTTATTCTCATTTGCAAAGACTTAAAACAATTCCATATTATAAAATTCTATGGTTATAATAAAATAAATCATCTCTATATTATTCACACTTCAGAATTGGTTCACAAATTTTGTAAGATATGTTTTTAAACGTATTTAATATAGTTGAAGTTTTAAAAATCTAAGATTTCTAATTATTTTAAACCTTTGAAATAACACTATTTCATTCAGGTAGACTAAAATTTAATTTCAATTATTAGACTAACAAAATAACATCCCTTTCAACAAACTAAATTTTTCTTAGGACAGATCTCTACTAAATATACAATATTTAAATAAAAAATATAGCTTTTTGCTATTGTTGTTTTAAATACTGAAAAGCAAATGCATATATTAAGTAGAATATGTATACTTTTGTTTAAAAAGGATGGAATAACAAAATATTTGTCCTGCTTTCACCATTTATTTCACTTAGAAATTCTTCAAGATTCATCCATGCTTTAGCATGTTCCAGAATGCCCTTCCTTCTTAAGGCTGAACAATATTCCATTGAACGTCTATACAATATTTTGTTTATGTATTTATCCATTTTGATGCAAATATATGGAGGAGCAGATACTCCAAGAGATATATGTGTCTTGTTCTATTTTCTGCTATAGGTTATACTAGCCCTAATGTGTTAACATTGTTGATATCTGCAAAATTCAGAATGATGATTACAGTTCTGGCTATCTGTTTCAGTGATGTACAGAATATCAGATTATATATCACTGTATCTATTTCAATTTTTGATAACTGGAAACCAAATTAGTGTCACTAATAATAGTTAACAAATATTCAAATCACACACACAAGGGTAAAATAAAGTTTAAAGAATCACAGAATGGATGTGTAGGGAAGAAGACATAATTCTAAACTATAGAGATTATCTTGTCCATTCTGCTTATTTTGACTTTTATGGAAAAAAATCCAAAATATTTTTGATATCTAAGATTTAATGATTTTAATATTTAAAATTATTGTTATAAAAGTCCATAATGGAATCAAATTAATAATGCTAATTTAAAAGGATGAAATGCCAATTTCCCCCTATCTGAGTGAAAAGAAAAACAATTGCATAGGGAAAGACTACTTAAAAACTGCAATAATAGTACCTTGAAATAGAAAATGTTTGTGTTTTTGCTCACTATGACAAACTCAGCATTAGTCAACACTCTGATGGTGTCACTGAAAATTTCATCATCACATTGAATTAAACATTTTAATCAAAGTATCATGTCTGGATAGATGTTCATTCTATTTACTATGCAGTTCATATTTGAAATATTTTCTCTAACACTGTATACCACCTTATAAGAGATATTGTAAATTAGTGTGCTTTTGTATCAGTAAGTTTCTAAAAACTCTGACACATGTAAAAAGATTAAAAGATTGGGGGAATTTAGTCTGAAAATAAAAAAAAAGACTTAGAAGAACCACAATAGATGCTTTTGAATATTTGAATAGCTATTCTATTTTTCATTTACTTTTTATTGATTTTTAAAAAATAAATGACAGCATAATGTATTACAATTCTTATTAAACATATACAGCACAATTTTTCATATCTCTGATTGTATATAAAGTATATTGACACCAACTCATGTCTTCATACTTGTACTTTGGATAATGATGTCCATCACCTTTCACCATCCTTGTTAATCCCCTAACCCCTCCCTTTTCCTCCCACCCCTCTGCCCTATCTAGAATTCATCTATTACTCTCATGCTCTCCCTCCCTACCCCAGTATGAGTCAGCCTCCTTACATCAGAGAAAACATTCAGCATTTGTTTTTTTTTGGGATTGGCTAACTTCACTTAACATTATCTTCTCCAAAGCCATCCATTTACCTGAAAATGCCATGATTTTATTCTCTTTTATTGCTGAGTAAAATTCCATTGTGTATGCATACCACATTTTTTAAAAAATCTATTCATCCACTGAAGGGCATCTTGGTTGGCTTCAAAGTTTAGCTATTGTGAATTGTGCTGCTATAAACATTGAGGTGGCTGTGTCCCTGTAGTATGCTGTTTTTAAATCTTTAGGGTATAGACCAAGGAGAGGGCTAGCTGGGTCAAATGGTGGTTCCATTCCCAGATTTCCAAGGAACTCCATACTGCTTTCCATATTGGCTGCACCAATTTGCAGTCCCACCAGCAATGTATGAGTGTGCCTTTTCCCCCACATCCTCTATCAGATATCCTTAGTACATACTTACTAGAGTTTTGATTTTTTAAAGCAGTCACAAGCTTTTTATAAGAAAGGTCCTAAAAATAATGAATAATCTGCAAGAATAGACTAGGCAGACAGATTATATAGTGATTTCACCTTTATTACCATATTTGAGTAACAGATAATTCATTGTAGTGAATGTTTGACAAGCACATTGGTTTACAGAGTGGAGTATTCATAATTTTTAGAAGGAATTTAGGGAAAAGTGGAGTTGACAAATTAGTTATTTGCTGAAATTATTTTAGGTATTGCTCTTTAGTATTAAGGAAATATGGGGTCATGGCCTCTTAAAGCAGGAATGGGATGTGATTCTTGCTAATGTGTGTAAGCAAATCTGAGACCTCTGTTCATTATCAGTTCCATATATAACATTATCTGCTTTATTTATAACATTTGGGGGAGATTTGAACATAAAGATAGTTAAGTAGTTTTAAGTTCAGAGTTGTCAATGAATGAATAATTTGAAAAGGATGCAGACTTTAGAGAAAGATAAACAGACAAGGAAAGAAGGTATTTTTAAGAAAATTGAGCCAGGTGTGGTGGCACATGCCTGTAATCCCAGCAGCTTGGGAGGCTGAGTCAGGAAGGTTGCAGGTTCAAAGCCAATCCCAACAATGGCAAGGCACTAAGCAACTCAGTGAGACCCTGTCTCTAAAGAAAATACAAAATATAGGGGTGGGGATGTGGCTCAATGGTTGAGTGCCCCTGAGTTTAATCCCCTGTACCTCAAAAAAAGAAAGAAAGAAAGAAAAAAGAAAGAAAGAAAACTGTGTCATAGAAATGACTATTTTACAAGTAGAGGTAAAAACTCCTTTGAGAGTATAGAAAAGACTGTCGCCAGACCATGATGTTAAGCAAGGTGATCTAAATAATGGTTTAAAATTCCATTATAGTTCCTTTGCTATTTACAGTTCTTAGTATCTTGTAGTAAATCCAGAGGTGACCTGAATCTGTTCCTATTGCTTGCAATTTAAAGAATTCTAATTAGTATCCACCTTTATGTTCAAAGGTTTAATTTGAGAAAGGTGAAATGTGATCACCATGATGTCTAAAAAAAGGAGATGTAAGGGCCAGGTATTAATAAAAACCTGAAATTAATGCTTTCTTAAATTCTCCAATTCCATCATCCCCCTTTACTCCCATCACATTATGTTTATCTCTGTCTCATTAAGCAGTTTTGTTCTAATTTGGCCTTCCAAATAAAGCTCTCCTTAGCAGTGTACTTACAATTATGGCTCATGCAACACTTACATTAGAATCACAAAGAGTATCTGTTAAAAATACATGTTCCTAGTCAGTATTACTGAATCAGATTCCACTGAATCAGAACAATCTGGAGATGAATCCTAAGACTCTGTGTTTAAAGAAATGGGCCCTATAAATTTTATGCATGCAGAATTGGAATCCTACTGTTCCTTAGAGAAAGAATAGGTGGAACAGTTAGTATGAGCATGCTGCTAAATTCCAGGAGATAATTCTGGCCTTGAGCTCCACTGAAGCCATCTCCTCCTGTCTCTTCCACCCTGTGTTGGAAAATGTAAGGGTTTTTTTCTTTTTGATTACTCAGTGGTTGTTTTAGTCAGCTTTTTTCGCTGCTATGACTAAAAGACCTGTCAGGAACAATTGTAGAGAAGGGAAAGTTTATCAGAGGACTTATGGTTTCAGGGGTCTGAGTCCAAAAGTGGCTGGTACCATACCTTGGGGCTCAAGGTGAGGCAGAACAACATGGTGGGAGAGTATGGTGGAGGACTGTAGCTCACAAGGTGATCAGGAAGCAGAGAGAGAGACACCACTCTCTAGATACAAAATATATACCACATAAGCCATGCCCCCATGAACCACTTCCTCCAGCCACACTCTACCAGCCTTCAGTTATCAGTCTGTTAATCCCTATCAGAGGATCAGTTCACTGAATAAGGTTCTCACAATTCAATCATTTCTCCTCTAACCCTTAAGACTCTCACAGTCCAATCATTTCTTCTCTAACCCTTCTTGCATTGTTTCACATGTGAGCTTTTGAGGGACACTTCACATCCAAAGAATATCAGTTTTCTCACTCTCTCCTGTTCACTGGGTTCATTAGAGTGTCATAATTTGTTTAGCCAATTTCTTGCATTTCAATCCTTCTGGTATATATATTCAGAGTGGTTTCTTTCTTTTTTTTTCTGGTTTCTAGTCTGAGACCAACCTTTGGGTAGCCCATGTTCCCCGATGTTATGCCCATTTAATCTCTCCTAATTGGTCTAAAAGTGATGAACATTAAAGCCATTTAATTCTTAGAGTCTAGGAAACTTTTCAGTTTCAATGGCTAAACATTGAAAATGTTGTGCAAGAAAGAAAATTGATTTAGTCAGAATTCACATGGCTATTCAACTTAGCTATATACAACTTAAATCAGAGGTGTTGCAGTTCTGAACAGGGGTAAATGTAATATTCTTCTCCTTAGCTCCAGTGTCTAGCCCTTTAACACAATTATGTAAGTTATCATTAATGTAAAAGGCTCTGTTTTCCACTAAAACCTGATAGAGGTACTTCAGAAGCCTGAATGAGAAATGGAAACATTTCAAAGTTGTGAATAACTAATCAAAGTAGAGGCAATCTTGACATTTTATAATCTTACAGTATGCCAAGGAACATTTAATTTTCAACTGAGATCTCAGTGTAGAAGAGTTACTTATTTCTCATAGGTGCTATCATGTTTAAGAATGTCACTGTTATTCTTTATAAATCAACAGGAAAAATACGAAAGAATTATGTTTAAATTATTTTAGTTTATCAAGTTAAAGCAAACATAATTGTAAGAAATTAAAACAGGATTATACAGACCTGATTTCTGATTGTCTTTAGAGGGGAGTAGAAGCTGTATTAAAAAGTTCTTTAGGACAATGAATTGGCCTTGCTTCATATGAGTATAATCATTCCTTTAAAAAGAAATAGTGAATTTCTTTAATTAGCAGGCAATATATTCAATGGTAAAGTTGCAAACATGACTAGCACTTATTTCCTGTCCCAGGCAATTGACCGTAGTTGATGATATTAAGAAAGCAAATACAGATTGTTTGTCCTTTATCTGAGATTCTTGGGGCGAGGAGTGTATCATATTTTGGATTGTTTTCATGTTTTAGAATAGTTGTATATACTTAATAAGATGTCTTAGGGAAGGGACCCTAGTTTAAACACAAATTCATCAAAATTCCATATAAACCTTATGCACATAGCCTGAAGGTAATTGTATGATATTTCTTCTCTGTCTGCATTTTGAACGCACCTATCACATAAGAGCAAGTGTGGAATTTTCCACTTGTTGTATATCAGTACTTGAAAAATAGTATACTGTGGAACATTTGAGATTCAGATTTTTTGATTTAGGATGTTTGATCTGTAGTAGCAATACAAATAAATGAATAAAATGATTTTTTTTAATATCTGAAAGCATGAAGAAAGAAACAGGAAGGATATGCTACAATTGCCCTGAGGAGGAAATCTTGTGCACTGTAGACATTATAATTAATATTATCTTCTAGCAATATTAAGAGTTAGGGACCAATATCCTTACTCTACAGTCTACTAAGAAAACCTCATAGAGATCAAATGATTTTCCAAGTATATTTTCAAGTTTCCCTTATAGGTCACACATTCCTTCTTCTGTGTTTAAGTAACAGTGTACTCCAAGGCTCAGTCCTCACACCTCTCTCTTCTTCATCTATACTTATTCTTTGCATCAACTTTTGTCATTTGTCATGGCTTTAAATATCATGTCATCACTATGCTCCCTACTCTCAAATTGAATCTCCAGCTGAAATGACTTCTCTGTTCTCTGTACTTCTGTGTCCAACTGCCTAATTGACATTTACACTTGGATGTATGACAGTCACTTTAACTTAGCCTGTTTGAAATTGAACTTCTGCTGTCTCTGGTCTCTCAAACCACTTCCTTCTGCAGTAATCACTTTCATTAAATAAGTTCCTTTTTCTAGTTTGTCAGGCCCAAAACCTTGAAGAATTTTTGATGTCTCTTTTCATCATAAAGTTCACATCCAATCTCCTTCATCTCATCAAAATATATCCTGATTTTTATCAATTCTCATCAATTTTCTTATTATCTTCTAAAGAGGATATCTCTCTAAGATACGTCAATGAGTCATTCATCTCTTTATAGTCAGGGCTAAATTTAACACATGTAGAGCCTCAAAGGATCCCAGTGTGGAAGTATCTGTTTGGATTAATATTCTACTCTTGCCATCTTGAACATTCTTGATACTTTTATCTTTGAACTTGTGTTTTATAAATTCAATGAGAAAATTGACCATGCTCACTCACTAGCAGAGGAGATAACTGCATATGACTTGCATGCTGCCACTTATTGTCATTCCTTTTACATATAATTTTTGGGTAGAAAATTCCAGTACATAGAGTGAGCTGAAATTTAGAGTAGTTTTGATTTTCATTTCTCTAATTACTAGAAATGTTGAACATTTTTTCATGTATTTGTTGAATGATTATATATTCTCTTCTGAGAAGTGTCTGTTCAGTTTCTTTGCCTATTTACTGATTGGGTTTTTTATTGTGTGTGTGTGTGTGTGTGTGTGTGTGTGTTAAGGTTTTTGAGTTCTTTTTATATCCTAGAGATTAATGCTAAAACTCTAATCAGAATATCAGCTATTAAGAATACAAACAACAATAAGTGTTGGTGAGGATGTGGGGGAAAAGGCACATTCATACATTGCTGGTGGTACTGCAAATTGGTGCAACCAATATGGAAAGCAGTATGGAGATTCCTTGGAAAATTTGGAATGGAACCACCATTTGACTCAGCTATCCCACTTCTCTGTTTATATCCAAAGGACTTAAAAACTGCATACTATAGTAATATAGCCACATCAATTTTTATAGCAGCACAATTCACAATAGCTAAATTGGGGAACCAACCTAAATGTCCTTCAGTATATGAATAGATAAAGAAACTGTGGTATATATACCCAATGGAATATTACTCAGCATTAAAAAATAATAAAATCATGGCATTTTCAGGCAAATGGATGGAGTTGGAGAATATTATGCTATGCAAAGTAAGCAAATCCCAAAAAACCAAAGGCCGAATGTTTTCTCTGATATGTGGATGCTGGTCCATAATGGGGATGAAGCAGGGCATGGGAGGAGTGGAGGATCTTTAGATAGGGCAAAGGGGAGGGAGGTGAAGGGAGAGGGCATGGGGGTAGGAAAGATGGTGGAATGAGATGGACATAATTACCCTCACTACATGTATAAAGACATAAATAGTGTGACTCTACTTTGTGAACAACAAGAGACATGAAAAATTGTCTGTATGTATACTATGAATTGAAATACATTCTGCTTTCATATATAATAAATTAGAATAAATAAGTAAATTTAAAATAAAATTTAAAAAAAGAAAATTCCAGTACATGGGAGTTCAGTAAGATTCAACCTGATAACAAGGAAACATACTGTATTATGAGTGAGTGGGGATGCTGACTGCTTGAAGATTCTAGGCTTTTTTTTGAACCCAAACTTGCTTCTAGCTAAGAACAAAAAGCTGTGGGATTCTAAGAAACATGGAAAATCATGATACACTAAAATATTCTTTCTCAGTAGTGTTTCTTACCTTTATTAGTCAATCACTTGTGCTGAAAATGGTCCCACTAAATGGAAAATAATTGAAAATATAGGGCAATCCATAGGTCCTTTTCTCTTCAATCTACCCTTATTAATCAATAAACTGAAAGTAGAAATTATTGTATAATGTGCCTGAATCGATATGTGAAATAAAAAAGGTTCAGTTATAGCACATTTTCATCATTCTGGTGAGAAAAAGGTACATATGAATGTACCAATTGTGAATTATAAACTGCGTTTTCAGTGTTTGTGCATATTCTTGTTCTCTATGTGTTCTTATTTTTATTGAAAACTGGCTTTGTGCATTACAAAAATGAACAGTAATGACACTTATTTTTATTGTTCCTTTTTAAACTAGAGGCTTCACATTTCCAGTTTGTACTCCATAAATTATGTGGCTAGACAGAACAACTACAGTGACTTCTAACAGTTAAATAAGCAATTGGTTTCTCCCCCCGCTTTCCTCTCCTTTCTTCTATCTCTGTATTTTTGAGGTGACCATATTTGTTTTCTGTACTTACTGCTATGAAGCTTAGAGATAAATCTAGACGTTATTCACTGCCAGCATCTGATTATGCATTATTTTAGCTTTATTCATTACAATATTTTATCTAACTATTTTATTTCTTCTTCCTAGAGAGTTTTAAACAAATACATTCACTTCTAATTTTTACTTCACATTTTTTCCAAATTGCCTTGAACTTAGGCAGAATATAGGGATAGGTAAATAAACAAAGAAGCAAATAAATAATGTATTAGGATGTAAACAAGAAATTACAACCACTCTAAATATTTACAGCAGAAAAGAATTACTTTAAGGAATTGCTAAAACAAGTGATGGAGGAGATACAGAGAATATTGACACAAGGCAGATATTGGAAATAGTAGAAAATCAGTACCATATTTAGGCTAATGAGATAAAGGAATTGGATGACAGACTGCAAAGCAGGTTGATCTGGTAGAGTTTGGGACACGGTGGAAATTTCTACTGGAATCTAGTGCCATAGAGGAGATGGGAGGTGGTGGAGCAGCTGAGACAGGACAGGAGATATGCTTTAGTTTCTTCTCGTCTTTCTTTAGATGAACCCAGTGGATCCTGGGAAAAGCAGAGTGAAAAGTTAATAAGTCTGTCATTTAGAGAAGAAAATGGGAATAATAAGGATTGGATTTGAGGACAATTAGGCCAAAGTCATCTCAATCATTTCATAATCACCTTCAAAATTTTAGGACTTATTCCTTTCCTCCCCCTTCTCCTCCCTCTTTCCTTTCTCCTTCTCCTCTTCCTCCTCCTCCTCCTCCTCCTCCTCCTTCTCTCCTCCTCCTCCTCCTCCTCCTCCTCCTCTTCCTCCTTCTTCTTCTCTCTCTCTCTCTATCTCTCTCTCTCTCTCTCTCTCTCTCTCTCTCTCCATGTATGTATTTATGTATGTAGGCATTGTGCTAAGGATTGAACTCAGGACCTTGCACATGCAAAGTATGCTCTGTTACTAAGCTACACCCACAATACTTGGTTTCATATATAAAAGAAAATCAATGATAAAATTATCCTTAAGATTTCACAGATGCAAGTCAAGAAGAGGAATTCTCTCCATATTTATCCTAATATCTGTGGTCTGCATCAGAAGTATGTAATAATTGTTTTCATATGCAATATGATTAATTCTTATAATTCATTATAAACCACAAATTAAATACCTTATTTTTTAAATGAGAAAGCTTAGTGTTGTGTTAAAGTTTCATTTCACTGAAATCATGTATTACATTTTTAAATTTTCTTCTATCAAAACCAAATACTAGAAGAGGAACAGAAGCTACTACATTCAAGGATACTTTTCATTTGGTGAACTTGTAGATAATTATTTTTTCAAGCATCTACTGTGTCAATGTAGGTCATCTAGTGATTAACTGTAGGAAATGCTTGTCCAAGGCCTCTTGACTTAGTGACAGATTGCAACTTGGCAAATTGTCATGAAGATTTCTGTTTAGGGAACTTTGGAAATATTTTTAGAGTCAACTTGCTTTAAGATATGTTGTTAATATTTCTATAGAAAAATGTAAAATATTATGTTAGTAAAAATATGAAAACAAAATTATGCAAAATAATAAAAATCAAATATAATTGCATAATTAATGTATTTAGTGTTTTATTATATTTCCTAATTAGATATATCATGAAACAAAGTTTAAGATATTTAAAATACTGAGGGTCTTGGGCAAAATATTTTAAGGTTTTAAAAACAGAAGGAAGATTTTATATTTACTTGTGGTTTGTTGATCATAGTTGCTTATACAAAAACATATAAATTTTTTAATTTACAAATATTTATTTAATACCAGTGTCAGGATGTCCATAACCTATAAGGTCAAAGCTGCATAATAAGTATCATGAGTCTTGTTATATCAGGGTTTTGCTGGCAAATTGTGAAAACTTCCCTCTGAATTTCTCAGATTGAAGTTGCCAAAATTTCCATCTTGAAAGCATAAGTAGGAACTTTATTAAAAGAGAATAAAAATTATTAAGCATTGTATGCTGCACACCAGGCAAATTATAGTCTCATGGTAGTCCTGGGTCTGACATAAGGCATTGAAGTCACTTGAAAAGCAGTTGATTTCAACCCAGGTTTGTCTTTCTAATGGAATAGTGGGGAATGGAGAGTAGGAAGGCAGAGCACAGGAGTTTCATTGTTATTTACTTCAGGGTTCCATAACAGAATACCCCAGACTGGGTGACTTTAGTAGCAAACATTTATTTTCCAACAGTTTGAGAGACTAGAAAGCTAGGATTAATATGATGCCATAATTAGTTTCTGGTAAAGTCTTTTTCTTTGGCTTAAATATGGTTGTCTTCTCACTGTGCTCATATGCCTGACCTTCAGTAGTGTGGATGTGAGGTGCTCTGGGGTCTCTTCCACTTCTTAAAAGAACACCAATTATGTCCCCAACCTTATGCCTTCTTTTAAACATAGCTATATCCTTAAAGACCCCCTCTTCAAATATAGTCACATTGGTGTTAGAACCTCAATATAAGAATTTTGTTGGGACACAATTCATTTTAATTCAGAATCCAATGTCTGCAATGTAACAGTTATTATAGGCCCTTGTTAAATACTCTGTGCTAATGGAAAATAATGTGAACCAAATGTAGCTTGTTTCACTGACAAGATATGAGAGCTACAGAAGAAGAATCGTTTTAACCCCCACTTTGATGCTACAAGATGGTCCTGAGTGTTTATCCTGCAGAAGAAGAGAAGTCATATCTTTGGAAACCCAAACAGAACTGTAACATCCCCAGGGCTAGAAATCCTGATATGAAATATGCATAAAAGAGGTCACCCGAGAAAGAGAAGTTGTCTCCCCATTATTTTGTAGCAGAGCATATCAGAGAGGCTCAAGTTGTGTGTAGGTGGTGACTTGGGATAGTCATAGAAAACCAAGGAGAGAATATCCCAGTGGAAGCAAAGAGGGTATCTGACTACATGTATCTGTTGAGAGCAGTTCTGTTGCAGTACCATGGAGGTGATTTGGGTCATATTTTGGGAGTATGTGTAGGTCCATGATCTAGATGCTGTAATAAGCAGCATTGTGAACACTGCTCTAATAGCTTGTTTGTGATATCAGTCCACAGAAAGGCACACAGATGTAAAATGCATTAATTTGAAAATATAGCACTGTGAAGAACCATGCAGGATCTGATTCATCAATGCTGGTAGAAGACAAAAGATTCCTGGATCAGAAAGAAATGTCTTTATTACTCAAGCAGTGCTCATGAACTTTGTGGTTCTATCTGTTACACTTGCCTCCTCAAATACCATTGGCTCAAGCCAAGTGTTCCAGATGAATGAGGTTCAGCTAGTGGATTTTCATTACAGATTAGTACTCCTGTGCTTAGGAGCCCTAATCTTAAAAGAAGACTCATAACAAACCAGAACAGCCTTTGCCTTATGAAGAGACATTGTTTTCATTTTCCTGATCAGGAAAAAAGTGTGACCTCTGTTTTGCAGGGAGACACTATCCCCAAGATCCTCTGCAATAGAAACATCCTTGATAACATATTCTGGAGCATGCCTATCCAGACCTATAGCTCAGAAGACATGCAGAGATGTAAGATACTACAGTTAATTGTCTTCCAATAGGCATGACACCCCTGGGGACTGGCTGAGTAATGGTGAGAGAGTCAGGGAATATTAGTGTGATCTCATTTCCCTTCAAATCTTGAGATTCCTGGGTTATACTTAAAAAGACAGCTAAATAAAGTAGTTTCTAAAATATTTTCATGCTTTTAGCTTTATTTTTCTATTAGTGTAGATTCAATTTTGAATAAAATGTATTTTTCTATATAGATACATAGGGAAGAAGTTGAGTAAATAAATGCATAAATGAACAGAGTTTGCTTCTCCTTTAAACAATTAATAGTACAAGTGACCAAAAAGAGAATAGGCAACCAAAAATGACAGTTTAAAAGAAAACCTTTTCAGTACTTAGTCCTTTCCTTTTAATGAGAACTGCTGGGAGGGAAGGAAACAGAGGTGGTTGCCAGCAGATCCTTTGTTCAAAATGAAATCTGGAGCAAGAGAGATTGGTAAGGAGACTACTGTGAAGGCTTCCACAGGCCTCTGAGATGCCAAAGGTGAAAACAAAATCCTTTTTGAAACAGATGAGTCTTTTATTTGTGAAAAAGCAAACAAGGAGGAGAAACACTTCTCTAAGTCTTGGCTCATAATTCAGTAATAGCAATGACTTGGCTCAAAACAATGAATGGTGAAAATGATTCTGCCTACTCATAAAATACGATTTTTAAATGAATTGATTATTTTGGTTTTAAGGGATATGGGGGATATTTTGAAAGAGCAAGGGAGCCAGGAGTTTGGAGAGTCTGGAAATGGGAAAAGAGACAAATTTCCAGTTTGGATCAGAAATCTACAGTTATGTATAAAGATCTATAAACAAAACTTTGGAAGGCGTTTTCCAGGGATGCAAAAAATAATATTGCAAATACTCATTTTTTTAACAATGAGATTTATTGAGGTATAATTTTATTTAATAAAATCCTCCTTTTATCTGTATAGTTCTATGAGTTTTGATAATAATCTCTAAGGTCAGGTAAATACCATCAAAATCAAGGCATCTGATACTTGTGTTACTCCACGGAGTTTTCTCATATCCTTTTCTAACTTAACTGTTCCCTTGCTCCCATCCCTGGCAACCTGTCTGTCCCTATATATTTTTCTTTTTTTCTTTTTTTATAGACATTTTTTCCTAAGGTAAAAATGGCATTCAGAACTTCTGAGTCCAGCTTCTCTTAACAAAGTGCATTTGAGATTCATCTGTGTCATTGTATGTATTGATAATTCATTTCTTTTAAAAAACTCTTTTAACAGACACATAAACGTACATATTTATAGGGTACAGTGTGACAAGTTGATACATGTACACAAGTATAATGATCAAATCAGGGCAATTAGCCTTTCTGCCTCCTTAAACATCAATCATTTGTTTCTGGAACCTTTGTACTCCTGTCTTCTATTTCTTTATGAAATATGTAATACCTTGTTTTAAACTATAAATAACCTGCTGCACCATAGAACACTAGATCTTACTCTTCCTAAATTATCTAACTGCATTTTGGTGCCCATTATCCAAGCTCATTCATTTTAAATGTAGCGTCTACTTTTGGGTTGTTTTCTATTTCATAGCATGATTGCTTTCAGCAAATTTCCACCTTATCCCAAATCTTAAAAAAGTTTTTACTCACTTATGAATTCAGTTTTGCCATTTGACTGCTTTGTCTGGGAGAAGTTGGCACACTTTTGTTCCTCTTTTGTAGTTATGGCAAACTGGAGTAAGCTGATGCTACCTGATGGAAGATGATCAGAGCCCGGAGGAGAAGTTTACAGCTAAAAGTCCAAGAAAATGAACATTTTGTTGCTTTCTGTAGCCTGTTCTTCATGAAATTTTGAGGAAGGCCGCTAATTTCAGCAACTTTCAAGGATCCAGCTCGAGTAATTTTAATTAACCATTAAAGAAAACCATAACACCAGTAAACAAAGAACACACAGCTTCTTTGGTTATGGATACAATTGAAGGCTCCATAAAATTGAAAATTAGCAGACAAAATCAGTTCCAACTCATGACATTAATTCCTGTTCTTTGAAAAAAGATAAACACAGAAAGTGGTGACTAAAGTTTATTTCTGCTTTTGTTTAATACTAGCACTAAAATATGGCCATTATATTTCAGCAAACATTATCAGTGGTAGTTTTCCTTGGGAAAATTCCTTTTGGATTTTGATTCATAACTTATTAGAAAGAAAATTCTTTCTATTTATATGTGAAAATTTGCCACAAGATAAAAAAGACTATACATTAAGATTTTCAGTGTGTTATGGTCTAACTATGAGGTGTCTCCTGAAGGTTCATGTGTGAGACAACGCAAGAACGTTTAGAGGTGAAATGATCCGGTTATGAGAGCCTTAACCTAATCAGTGTTGTGTTAATCCCCTAGTAGGAATTTACTGTGTGGTAACTAAAGGCTTGTAGGGTGTGGCTGGAGGAGATAAGTCATTGGATTGTGGCTTTGCTGTTCATATTCTGCTCCTGTGAGGGGAGTTCTCTCTCTCTTTTTCCTGTTGCAATTCCTGAGCTGCCACGCCCTTCTGCCATGATGTTCTACCTCACTTCTGGCCCAAAGCAATGGAGTTTTCCATCTATGGACTGAGACCTCTGAAACATGAACACCAAATAAAACTTTCCTCCTCCAAAATTGCTCTTGTCAGTTCTTTTGTTCTCCACAAAAACTGACTAAACACAGTGTGAAAATTAAGCATATTAATAAGAAAATTATCTAAGAGCTTTTATAAATTATTCCATGCATTTCACAAAGTTTGTATTCCTTTTTGTTACCTAGTTACCTAAAAATAAATAAATAAATAAATAAATAAATAAATAAATAAATAATATCTCTCACACACACACACACACACACACACACACACACATATAAGAAACTTAGAGTCTTGGAAAATACCTTGGCACAGTCAAATTTGAGGAAACACTTTCCTTATTGCTATTACATAAATTTGTTTAAGCTGTTTTTCTCTAGGACTTAAGTGAATAAAAATTATTGCCAATTCATACTTCACAAGAGTGATCAAATTAATCTGACAAATATTGTATAGTACAATGGAAGTCCTAATTCTGAAGTATCAATTTTCAAAATGGGTTACAAAAAAAAAATAAAATAGAGTTCATACCTTGTAAATTGTTTGAAATGGATAGGATTTTTTCTTACAATGACAAACATTTCCATCATTTTATATTTTATAAAAATGAACACCATATTGTTGATAAATGACTACCAAAAACAAAGAGTTAATTTGTTAATCGATGTGTGCCTTGCAAAAAATAAAATTAAAGCAATCACTCTTGGTAACATCGATCACTTAAAGTTGTAAAGGATGCTTGTTTTTATATTTACATTTAATTAAAAAATAAAAATCCATTCCCCAGATGCTACTCTTTTGCTTTTAAACCAGAATGATATATTGATTCAAGTGCTTAATTTTTAAAACATTTTCTTCTTGAGAAATTAGTCTTCTTTCAGCTACTGTACTGTGCATGGAAGGAATTCATAGCAGTCCACCTAAGAGGTTTACCTTTCATCTTTTATTCTATGGTCTTTAGCTATAAGAAAGCTGCAGCTTGTTTTTCTTTGCAATAATTTCCTTTGAAATAATCTCTTTTTCTTGTGTCAGATAGTGAGTGAACATTATGTTTGTACTATATTTTTAAAACTATTTTATGTTCTGCCATATTATTTTTTAAAGGCTATGTATCTTGCTCATTAACTATACATTCTTCTTTGTTGCACATGGTTAACCATGAATTCAGTTTAGGTAGGGGATATACTTTGAGATATTTTTCTATCAAAATAGGACTACATCTTATTTGATCCTGCTATAGTTTTTTACCAAACTCCCTTAGGAATCTGATGAATCCTTTCCTCATTTTTTGTGTTCAGGGTTCAACATGTTGAAAGAGGTGAAGACAAATTTATGATAGGTCAAGACTATGACCTTGGCCACATTGTCTTCTATCATAATATTTTTTAAGCAAAAATTGCTAATAGTCATGAAAAATTTTATTGCTTTCCCAAAGTTAAGAAGATGTTGAATTAATTTTTATATATAATTGACTAATTTCTCAGTATCCTGATGATTTTTTCCTATTTTACAGATGACCATGCTAAACCTTAGGATAAATATCATCACTAACATTGCACAGTTGAGGAGCAGCAGATTCTGGATTCATTCATATCAATTGATTTTGAGCCTACGTTTTTAAACACTCAACCCTGTTTTACAGGAAAAGTAAAATCAGTAGTGCAATTGAACCACTTTTGTAGCAGAATTATCATTTACAAAGTAATGAAAACAAACAATGGACACTAATATTTTTAACAAAAATTGATTCTATTGTATAACTCAGATTTTTTCGACTGTGGCCTTGGCTTATTTATTTTTTAATCTCCATGAAATCTCAGAAAACCAAGGTCCTATGATTTTTTCTTCTTGTATAATAAAAAGTGTGAAAATATTTTATTAGCTATGGGCTGAACAAGTTCATGGTGCATAATATGGGAGAGAGGTGGTGGTGGAGAGATTATTCTTACTTATCTAGATGCTTTGCTCAGTCCCACTTCAGGATGCTGTTGATGAAGAACTGTAAAAATTAGACCAGATACATATCTTGGCTGCTCACTTTTGGCTAAATAATTTTATCCAAGTTATTAGATTCACTAAGCCACAGTTATATCATTTATAAAGTGACGCTAAAATTTCTTGTCACAGAGACTGATGAGAGGATTAACTGAGATAATTTAGGAAAGGTTCCTTACAGGAAATTTTGTTAACTAAATAATTAATACTGTATATCCTTTTACTGTTTTTCCTTTTTACTATACTCCCTTTTCTTCAAATGAGTCAAATGCCCTTAGCATAGTGCACCACACCATTTACAGAAGCCTATAGCAGTGAGGTGGGAATATAGATCTCCTATAGGAAACCAGGAAAGGTTTTTGGAGAAGGACAGGAAGGAAGGGGGATATGATACCAACCTGAAATTGGCAAATGATTTTCTTTTCTTTTCTTTTCTTTTTTTTTTTTTTTTAAAGAGAGAGTGAGAGAGGGAGAGAGAGAGAAAGAATTTTAATATTGATTTTTTAGTTATCGGCAGACACAACATCTTTGTTTGTATGTGGTGCTGAGGATGGAACCTGGGCCGCACGCATGCCAGGCGAGCACGCTACCGCTTGAGCCACATCCCAGCCCGGCAAATGATTTTCATTCACGTACATCCTAGAGAAATACTTCTTAAATAAGTTTGTGTTATATAAATAAGCAAAATATTTCCTCAGATGTGACTGTGCTATGGTATTTTCTGTGAAAATACCATATGTGTGTGTGTATGTATATATATATATATATATATATATATATATATATATATATATACATACATAAAATATAGATATTATATATTTACAAGATTAAATATTTATATATTACATATTTATATCTCTATACACAAATCATATGTATATATAGATATAGATATACATATATGGTATGTTTCTTTTTAGGTAAACATAAAGTAACACAAACTGTGCAATTCATGAGATAATCCATGTGACAAATTCTATGCCTCTCTATTTTATACCAGCTGATTTAAGTGTTTTAAAATTCAGAAAAGAGCTTTTTCTGACTTACACCATTTTTGAGTATATAAATAGCTGTGCATATTTACCTTAGTAACACAAAATATTGTAATTGTGGACATATAACTTCTATAACTAACAGTTTTCTGATTTTGATGTTTTACCATTTCAAATCTTACTTCCCCATAGGTTCCATTCATGTCCCCAGTTTTATGATATAATAACCTCAGATATCATTTTCTTTTATTTTATGCTGATTTATTTATTTTTTAGTTGTAGTTGAGGACAATACTTTATTCCATTCATTCATTTTTGGGTGGTGCTAAGGATTGAACCCTGGGGCCCTATATGGGCTAGGTGATCACTCTACTGCTGAGCCACAACCCCAGCCCTCAGATATCACTTTCATATACCTTAAGTGTCATATCACATGGTGCTTTAATTTTTCTTCGAGTCATAAAACACGTTTAAGACTCACAAAAGGAAGGTTAGTCTGTGGTGCTCATGCTTAGTGTTACACATTCCAAAATTCTTTCTTTGAAATTTCAAAACTTCTGTGTTTATTTTCTTTTTGTTAACAATGTCCTTTAGCCATTCCTCAGTGGTGATTTTGTCTTTATTCTCAATCATATTTTCATCAGATATAAAATTTAGTTATTTTTTGTTCAGAACTTGAAAAACGTTGTGCCACTTCTTTCTGGTCCTTATGGTTTCTGTCGAGGAGTTCTTTGTCATTCAAATTGGGGTTCTCAAATAAGCAATGCATAATTTTTCTCTGCTGCCTTCCACACTTGTTTTGTCTTTGGTTTCTGAAGTTTGCTGATGAGTCTTGTCATTGATTTCCTTAGGGTTGTCTTAGTTGAGAGTTGAACACACATATGCACAGAAAAATTAATGAATGCTTGTACACATAAACATGCCCCCTTGGATCCACTTAAAAAAGGAGAATACAGCTCTACAATATTGAACTTTTAGAAACTGGTTTAATTTTTGACCTTTATACATCATACAAAAGAAAAAAAAGTTTATTTAATAAATTGAAGGCCTAGAAATTTCAAACCAATCTAAGTTGAGCATAATAATTAGAGCTGTGCTACCTCTAGATTGTAAGTGACCTATTCAACATGTGATTGGAATTTTTAATATCAATTTTATTTAAAAGTTTCAGAGACATTGAGAAAATTAATTCTTAAATAAGTATTTGATTTAAGACAAATGCTCAATTATGAGAATTTTAAAATATATTCTTGAGAATCTCTTAATAATGCCATCTTTTGGAATGTGTCAAAAATTTTATTTGAAACTGTTTTCAAAGTAAAATGGAAATTTGATGTCTTCAAATGTAGTTAGTTGAATTTCAAAAAAGGCTATGTATTCAAATGTGCACCCTGGGAAATTTATGCATTTAAAATAAAATTTTGCTTAGTTTTTTATATAGCATTTTCTTTATTGGTAGAAAAAGCATTGATTGGTTCAAAGGAAACTAATGACTTGTAACATTTCTGGGTAAATACGGAATCAGTTCAATAATTTCTACCTCCATCTTTCCCTTTCATTTTTGGCACAGAATTTCTCTACACTCAGGAGTAGGGGATAAATGACACACTCAAAAGGACCAAGGAAGCAGGGTGCAGTGGTACATGCTTGTAATCCCAGCAACTCTGGAGTCTGAGGTAGGAGGATCCCAAATTAAGGATCAGTTTTAGCAACTCAGTGAGGTTCTAAGCAACTTAGCAAAACCCTGCCTCAAAATTAAAAAGTGTGTGTGTGGCGGGGAAGACTGGGGATATAGCTCAGCGGTTAAAAAAAATTCCTCTGGGTTAAATACCCAGTATCAATAAAAAGGACAAAGGAAGAGTCTAAAGAAGGGGGTATGAATAGAGGTCTGAGCAAGGTAAATAGGGGAAATCAGTAACAGATGGAAACCCATACAGGGTGCAGGACATGGGAAACTGATACTAACCTATATGTGAAGAGGCAAAAGAACATCTCTAGATCCAGAGCAGGACAGGAAAAGATAATTCTTGAGGGGAAAATGGGAAATATGAGTCAAGGGTTCAAAAATTTTTCTCACAGAGCTGTCCATGCAGTGGTAATCATCTGACTGTGGCATATGAGTCCCATAGAGGTTCAATCATAGACTTTCCCCCACTGTTCCAGTCTTGGGTTTTATCAATGGTAGAATTCCAGCTTGCTGTTCCTCCTCACCATGACAATATAATCCTGAGCTATAACTGAGCTTTACTTGGGATGCCAATAGAGAAATGTTGACATATGTTAAATATTTTCTTGTGATTTTTTTTGAGTGTAAGAAAATTTGGGGGCAGTAGAACAGCTTCCTTCTGCTGATTTAAACCCTAATATTCATTCCTAGAACTGATCCTTACATATTCCCATAGAGAAAGTAAAACACTAGTTCTTATGTGGTTAGAATCCTCTAGAACATTACCTCCCAGACTTGAAAAGGGGTCAAATCATTCTTCAAAATCTTAAAATGCACTGATTTTCTTAATATCTATATATCTTTAGTGTGGGAAAAGAGAGGACTCCTATCACATATTTGTTTACGTTATTGTTTATATTATGAACTATGCTCTTTGATTTTTGAAAGGAAAACTAAAATAGACAACTTTGATAAATCATAAAATTTTTTCAAACAAGTGACCCACTCAAATTCAAAACTTCTTGGCTTAAGACTATATATATATAAGTGATAAGTTTTTAAACAATCATATTGAAAAGTAACTAGCTAATTTGCTTTCATGTATATCCTTCACCCTCAACTCCCCCACATTCTCAAGCAATAGATGCCAGTAACTGATGGATAGAGATCAAGGCAGCAATAGTTAGGAAAGAAAATAAAATCTGTTATTATTACTCAGTATTGTTAGGCCACATATACTTGAGCAAATAGATTTGTTTTGAAAAGATTTGCCCTTAGAAATGTGGAATGCCATCCACATTGTTACACAGTGCTCTTTAAAGTGAATTGTCCATTTTGCTAGAAATTATTTCTGAAACAATGGTAGCATTTTGAATATGCCACGGTACTATTTATAAATCAATTCAGTACATTTAAAATAAATTAATAATAGTATCAACATACATTTTACAAACATTATAAATTATATGTCCTTGCCACATAAATCTTATCAACACAATAGATTCAGCAAAGACTTGGAATACAACAAAAATTAAGTTCTTATAGTTTGACCTTTCTGGAGATGAACAATGTATTTGCTTTAATTCAAAGCGATGGTACAGAAAAGTCAGAAATGACAGACTTCATTTGACTGGCCACAGTCATAAAAACAAGTTGCAACTGTATTAGTGAATGTGTTTTTGGACAGATTAGTATTCTATTGAAATTGCTTATCTAAGAAAGGTAAAGAAAAGAAGGTCAAAACATGTTTACATTTGGGCTCCCAAAGGAGCACAGTGAACATCTTTCAATGTGGTAAACAGAGCCAGAGAGGGCAAGGCTTCTTGTGATTATAGTATTCATTTTCTGTTCCTTGTTACCTTGACTACAGATCTTCTTTATATAGCTATAAATAGTTAATGAGAAGTACCAAGAGTCTCAAACACTTAACAGTTTGACCACCAATCTCCAAATATACTACTTTAATGCTTATGCTCAAAAAGTGTTTGTCATTGTTTGAATATTGCACAAACTATTACAAATATAATAGTTTAATGATTAAGCGTTTAAATGATGTGAACTATGAGATATAATAGTTTATTTAAAGCATATTTCATGAAATTACTTATCAGATTTGCATCAATTATTTAACTCTATATAATCATAGTTTCTTGTTGGACAAAATATTTCTTTTGCTTCTTCATATAGTGTGAAAAAAATGATGCAGTCTCCTATTTCTGACTTGTTATATATTAGTAAATACAATTTATTGATTTTTTTAATAATCGTAATAGAGAGAGCTTAAGACTAACGTGCCAAACTATATTTAGGTCCAGCTCCAACATTCTCCTCCCCAAATGGACAAAGCAACTAATTGACAACAGCCAGAACATAAGAAGACAAAAATACTCACTTCTCACTTTCTACATGGTTATAGAAGAATAAGTAGTAATTACATTAGTAATAATGTAACAATACTTTTCAAACTTATTAATAAAAACAATGCTAATGAACTGATTTGGAGATGTTTATATAAACAAATCCCCCCCCACATACACACAAATTACAGCTAGATCTAGAAATATAGAAACCATTATATGTGTTTGCATTGCATTTCAAAAGATTACATACTAAAATTTTATATATAATAATATTTTTATATAATAATCTTAAAGTGACAAAGTTATAGTGACAGAAAATACATCAGAGATCACATAAGATTCGAGATAGAAGAAGGATGTAGCTATTAAGGGGTAATGTAAGAGAGGCTACATATGTAGGTTGATAGAACAGTCTGTTCTCTGTGGTAAGAGAATCTATACATGTACAAAATTTTCATGAAGACATCCTTTCTGTTTAGTACAGACATACATTCACAAATGTACACATGGAATACTAGAAAGTTTTGAGAAATCCCAATATATGTCTGTAACTGAGTAAATAATTTTGCACTAATGTTAATTTTCTTATTTTGGCAATGTCAGATATTACCATTAGAGAATAAGTTATAATACTTACGACACAGTATAGACACGGGTGTTATAATTAACAGCAAAGGCACTTAAATAATTATTATAACCATATTCTATATGTTTTAAAAGTTAAGCCAGGTTGAATGGTCTGCAGTCCTGGCTACTTGGGGGCCTAGACAAAAGAATGGCTTGATCCTATGAGTTCAAGGTCAACCTGTACACATAGGGAGACCTTTTTTTAAAAAAAAAAAAAAAAGTTATATAGAGACCCAAAAGATACAAAAATGATGCAAATCAGACTTCTCAAGAAATATCTGAGATGTAAACTAAAATAGATAAGATGAAAAACGTACTAGATTCTATAATTATACTGACTGTGTGAAGACTATATTTTTTTTAAAAAATTGCAAGTTTAAAGTTACTTCAAAACACTCTTCTTAAAATGAAAATGGGGCTTATAATTAGTAAGTGATTTATTCCTCATCTCACACATATTGAACGTCAGAAACCATTCAGTATTCTTGCTAGTACAATACACTGCAGTATCGGATAATGATTTCTTCCTTTCCATTTATTTTTTTATTTAGGCCTTCCTCTTACATTACATGTCCTCATCTCGGGCTATGGTTTTTCCATATTTTCACCAAAAGACAAGTATCCATATACAAATTAAAGGTTTTCAAGTTGTTCTCTCTCTCTTGTACAAGAATAGTAGACATAAACAAGTTCTATGTTAAAATATTAAAATATTTTAATATTAAAATACATGACCTAAGAATTTAGAGTAAATTATTCTAGTGCTTATTTCATGGGAAGCTTTTCTGTTGTTATAGAATCAGAAATGTGTTTCTGAACTCAGCAGAAATCTGGGTGGCAAGAATTATCTGACTCAGTAACAACAATCTCAGAAATGTTAACATGATCCAACTGACAGGATTCTTCAGCAGAAATGTAATAGCATGTTAGTTCTTTAGTAGATATTTTTAAGGACAATTAATGTCAAAATGTAATTTAATTTGATGCATAATTTTGAATAAAAGATGCTTCATTTACTGGAATTTTAAAATCAGACCCAGTAAAGGTAACAGAATTTTGCTTGTAAATAAACTGTTTTATTAGTTTCCGCTGTGTTTCAGGCCCTGCTCTATACACTTTATATTCATGATCTTATTGAATTGGATAAATTCTTACAATAATCATATACTTATAGCCATTACACTGATGAAGAAATTGAGGTTAGAAGCACTAAGTAATTTGATCAAATAACACAGCTGGTAGGTGGGTAAGCTGGGCTTTAATCCAGGATGAGTCTGACAAGAAACCATTCTATAGCTGTTTGCATCCATTTCTTTTCACTATCCCTGAAGCTCTGAATGTTTCACAGACAACTCGCACTCAATTTTCTGTTTACCATTCTTGTAAAATCTTGATCCTTCCTTCTGAATTTTTTTCTGTAAAACTTTCATTTGGATTGCTACAAGGAGGGTCTGTGCTGACTTTCTATTTTTGTTTGCTGTTGTTTTGTCTGATTTTCATGAGGTATATGTATAGTTGGCAGCTTTTAGATGGCATGGCCTCCTGTGATCTCTGCCTCCTGGGCTTTATACCTTAACTCCTGCCCCTTGGATGTGGGCTGGACCCAATGTCTCTTCTATCATATATAATATGAGGAAAATGGTGGGATGTCACTTCCAAAATCAGATTTGCCATCAGTCTGTGCCTTCCATCTGACTGACCTTTTGTTTCACTTCTCATTGCTTCTCTAATGGAAACAGCTGCCATGTTTTGAGCTGCTGTAGGCAAAGGGTCACATAACCTAAGGGAGGTGTCCAGGAGACATTCATCAAGGAATGGACATCCTCAGTCCAATAGCCTGCAAGAAATCACATTCTGCCAGCACCAGATGAGCAAGCAAATAATATATTGTGTGTTGCAAGTGCATGGGTGACCTACCTGGAATATTTTCTTTGTCTGAACTCTTCATACCATTTTAAATGTTTCTATTTATGTCTTATTTCCACTGATGCACTTGATTTGTATAATGCCCATAGTTTTGTTCTCTTAGTAGATTTCAAGACCCATTAAGATTAAAATGAACTTTTTAAAAAAATATAAAATATGTATTGAATACTTAGTACATTACTGGTAATGGAGAGAACAAAATTAAGAAAGTAAAAGATGGTGCTGGAGGCATATAGTTCAGTGAAGTAACACTTGTATTTATGAGATTTGTAGTTCTATCCCCATCCACCTTCCACCCTAAAAATATAGAAAATAAAAAGTGTTTAGAAAAAGGAAAGGAAGAAAGAAAAAGAGTGGAAAGCAAGTACAAAGCAAATAATTTCCAGGATTTGTATATAATGGCATGAGGGGAACCCAGTTCTCTTTTGCGCTGGGTAGTGGCTCCTCTATAGATCACAGAGGATATTCGAGGGATTAATTGATGTATAAAATATACTTTTACTAAGCCAATTTCTCTTGAACAACCATGATATGTTTAGAATACCATTGCCACAGAAGAATCCACTTTTTAATAAAGGAGGTAGAAAATTAAAAAATAATTCTATTGCAGTGTTGTTTGCAGTGATAGAGTTCTGGACTCAAAAAAGGCAGGCCAGTACAAATTTGAAGAGTTAAGATGAGACCAATCAGCCCAAAATACCTTATTTAGCCAGGCAAAGAAACAAAATAAGGAGAAGGGAATGAGAAACTAAATTATAAGCAGAAGAAATAATAAATATGAGAGCAAGATGTCATATGGAATTCAATTTTTACAGCTCTCTGATATGTAACAGAGACATTTGCAACTACTTTACCCAAATAAAGAAAGAGCCATAGGTTGGAGGTAGCATTCTGAAATTGGGTGAGGTAAAAGTACACAGAATCTATAACCTTGAGCATGTTGCTGAGCACTGAATTAGCAACACTGGAACCAATCTATTTCTGGACTCCTGTTATAAGATAACAGCTACCTTTGCTGTTTAAGCCATATTAAGTTGTATCTTTTGCTGCTTGCAGCCCAATTAACTGAAGCAAATTCTAATTGACACAAACAGGTTGCGGTGTCAATGACTGCTACCTGAATTTCATCCCCTTTGTTGTGTCTCTTTAGAAATTCTCAAAAATTGGCCATAGGGCATAGCATGCTTCCAAAATGGCCATCTGTGAATTTTGGTTGAAATTTCCTGCATCCCTGGATTCCTGGGATTGTAATGTGTCTGTCAGTGATCTGTGTTTACAATTACTAGATTTAGGCTTTAAACCAGGATTCAAAATATCAGAGATATTGCTCTCCACTTCTACCTGTAGATCTCCTTACCACCAATTCTACTCATTTTAAACTGCACATCACCACCCTGCCCCAGAGGTGGGGATCAATGCAGGGCCTCACACATCTGAGGAAAGCACTCTCCCACTGCATATGTCCTCATACCTAATGCCTACTTTTCTCTGATTGGTAAAGAAAGTCTTTCTGCAAGTGCTTGTTTAAGAAAGGAAGACACCTAGCTTTAGAGTTCCCAAGCTTCATCCTGGGTTATCAACTTGACTTCATTAACATAAGCACAATTATATCAGGGTTCTATTTCAAGGTACTCATCTTTGCAGAGGGCATAGATGATTTGAGAGTGGAGCCTACAGCTCAATTGAGTAAACTTGAGGGTAGATTCACAATGTATCTTTGAAAACAGCTTATACATGCTAGCTGTTGTGGAGAGTCTACCTTGATGAATAACCTTTTCTCTTGAAGACTTTTTTTATTAGGATTATATGTTTTATTTCCTGAAATCAGATTTCTATAAGGTCTCCCAATCCATTGGATGTATTTGTGTAAGTCTGAATTTCTGCTGTGGACCATGCTCAAGTTCTTCCTCATAAAGATTCTAAGTCCCAGGCTGGGGATGTGGCTCAAGCAGTAGTGCGCTCGCCTGGCATGCGTGCAGCCCGGGTTCGATCCTCAACACCACATACAAAGATGTTGTGTCTGCCGAAAACTAAAAAATAAATATTAAAAAAAATTCTCTCTCTCTCTTAAAAAAAAAAAAAAAAAGATTCTAAGTCCCAGTAGTTCAGGATATGGTGCTTAACTTCTGTGTGGGCTTGGGTTTCATTTGCCCATGAACATTAAAAAGCACTAACTGAGGGCCTGTCTATGTGAACGTGCAAGGAATTAACAAAGCAACCAAAGGATTTAAACAAGAGAGAAAAAGGCATATTAAATATGTCCTTTAGACATCACAGTGGTGTCAGTATGGATGATAGAATGAATACAGAGAGACATGAGAAGCAGAGGAATCAGTTTGATCATTTTTGTAAACCAGGTGAGGAATGATGATTTAAATCATTTAAAGCAGCTGGGGCCGAAGGAGATGCTGTGAAGACAGCCAACCTGAGAGACTTTTTTTTTTTTTAATCATAAAATTAAATATGAGGCATGAGGAAAAAGGAAATCTAGAATGTTCTCAGATTTCAGTCTGATCAATATGAATTTGTTTTCTTTTTCCCCTGTTGTCATCCGAGGATTACATTTTATTAAGAGATGGCATGAGTTTAGGGCAGCATATAGAGATAGACTTGACCTCATTAACCCAATGTACACTGTGTAAGATCAGAAGAAATTATAGCCACACTAAGGGGATCAGCTTGGTGCCCTAAATAAAATGATGCAATGAAGCTAAATAAGTGTAATGCATTTTTCCTGTCCTTTCTACTCTGTTGGTCTTCAAGGGAATATTTATTTGTGGGGGAATGCAAACACAAATTACGCTGCAAGTATCTACTGCCAGCACATACTTATGCCCTCTTAACCTGTAATGGGAAAGAGAAAAAGCTGTGGAAGCAATAAAAATACAAAGGAATTGTATGCAGCTTTCATATGAACTTCGTAAGCCAAATAGATTATTCTTAGATATGAGGGTATTTCAAAACTATTTCAAGAGTTGGGAGAATTTGGGCTCTCACAAACATGTCAGTTTAAGTTTCTACAACTAAAAAGAGTCTCCTTTCTTCCCCACAGCTGTGCACTGTAGTAAGCAATTATGTCTGTTAGAAAATAAAAAGGGCATGGAAATTTCAGACCTTCCAGCTGCTCATGAAATTGGTTGGTATTTGTATGCTCACCTCCAGGTGCCTGTCTTGATAGAGTTGTAGCTTGTGTTCAGTGTCACTTCTTAAGGGAGGAAAAAAACCCAACCCTACTAGTCTAAATGCTGATAGTGCCTGCTGTTTATAATTCCTCTAAAATAGCCTAATTTAAATTTTTTCTCACATTAGAATGTGAGAATTATTCTTGAGTGGAATGGAAATTAATAGCTGGTTGGATTTTTAATAATTATTCTTTCACTCTCAATTTTGTACCCATAGTAGTTTTGATAATATTTTGAATTGATTTTTGGTTTCAACAAAGATCATCCACATAGCCCATTCTTCTAACATCAATGATAAATTTACCAGTGAGCTTGATATTTTTCCTCTTTCAGTCATGAAAATTTGATTTAGTTATTCCAAAAATGCATTTGTCATGAGGCAAATCTGTGAATTTGACCTTTTGAGAGAGGGAGATTGTTTAGCCGTTTTTGTAATCCATAGATGAATTGAAATCCTTGAATAAAACAATAATTCACTAGTAGACTTGTTTTAATTTTCAGAGTCATTAAAATCATGCCATAGGATGCTTTTGAAGTGTGTTTTTTTTCCAAATACACGTAGTAATATTTTTTGTCTTCAGAAGATTCTGTTGCTTTACCATATGTATTGCTATTATTTATGCACATTTTTTTTTTTTTATTTTCAGAAATGTGCTACTATGTTCTTTCTATAGAGCTTGACAGGATTTTAGGATTGTAGTTCAAAATCTACTTGAACTTACTCTGGGAATGAGAGAGAAACTTCCTTAAAGGAGACCTGAAGCTCTATTCTCCTTTGAGTAAATCCCTGTGGAGTGGGGAATGTTGATTGGCAGTAGCTGACCTGTACACTAGCATTCTTACTGTTCCTGGTTCCTGAACACACATTCCCGAGCTGACTGCAAAACACTGAGCATTTCAGAAGTGCCAAAGGTGCCAATTGTGAGGGGAATTGGCATTTGAGAAATAGCCTGACCTCAAGAGAATGCAAAGAAAATATATCTACCATTTTGAAATGCACCTTTTGAATTCTCTCTATATTGCTGGATTTGTGCCTCTGGACTTTTTGCTTGTAACTGCCCCATTGCCCTTATTAATCCCAAGTGAGAGAGAGAGGAAAAAAAAAAAAACTTTCAATTTCTCTCTCTTATTAGTGCATTAGTTATGTGCAGTGTTCTACTGTTGGATATTTTAGAAGTTTTGCCTTGGGCAGCAATCATACCAGTCTCCACTAACTAGAGTAAATGAAAGTAACCCCACAATGGTTATCAGTATTCCTACTGTCCTCTGCTAGTCACAATGCTCTGGGAAGTAGCTGTCCAGAAGCCATGATGTCATGGAAAGATTTTGCTCTGGAATTACCCGAAGAAGTAGTGTCATTTCATCACTGTTCAAATCACTATCAGATGCCAAGGTTAGAACCCATAACTCTGTCTTCATTCTGTGAGTACATTCACCTTTGCTGGTGGTTTGTATTTTCTGTGCACATGAATAAGTGTTGTGCTCTTGGCTCACGGAGTAACCAGATCTTAAAGGTAAAGTATAAATCAAGATGTGCCCTGAAGTATTGATTTTTTTCCTGAAATCTAAATGAGATCATAAATAACAGATGAAATACAACGACTTAGAACTTAAGGATAAATTACTATATAGGGATCTAAATTTCCAATTAGATTCAGATAAGCATGTCAAAATTTGATCCTTCAGTATATTTAGAACTTTGGAAAGCTTGGCTATAGGTCAGTTTTATCACATTAGTAACACTATGTTTGTAAGTGTGTGTGTATATATATATATGTATGTGTGTGTGTGTGTCTCTGTGTGTGTGGGTGTGTGTGACAGAGAGAGAGAGAGAGAGAGAGAGAGAGAGAGAGAGAGAGAGAGAGAGAGAATTAATGGTTAAATTGTTGACAAACTTATTAACTGTCTTTTATAGAACAATCAGACAATTCATAATCAAAATACAACCCTTTCTATTTTGCTGAAAGTACAGAGGGCAATTTTGAATTTTGTTTATATATTCAATTAAGATATTGGAAAAAGTGACATGAGTTTCTCCCTATGAAGTAAATAAAAACCACAATGTAATTAATTTTTTAAAAAGTGGCAGATACAAGATCCTCAATAGTTGAAATAATATGCAGGATGCAAACTCATTTAAGAAGCCACTTAAACACTACAAAATAGCTAATCAAGTCATTTCTGGGTAATATTACCTGTGGGTGGAGAACTTCACTTTAGAAGCAAACACAAATAATGACACAGGAAAAATCTTAAGTAGAGTAATGACAATGGCAAATATTTAGTGGAATAATGGACAATTTCCCCAGTGCTAAAGATGTGCACCCTGGAATCCCTGGAGTCTATGAACATGTTATCTTATATGGAAAACTTGACTTAAAAATGTGATCCTATAACAGATTTTGAGGTAGGAGAGAGGTTATCTTGGATGATCTGGCTGGATTAATCTTATCATCAGAGACTTTCAAAGGGAAGAATCTACCTGGCTAGGTAAGAAAGGTGAAGAGGAAAGAGGAAGGAGAGTTGTGAAGTGTGAGAAAGACTGGACTTTACTGATAACATTGAAGGTGGAGAAAGGGGACCATCAGCCAAGGAATCCAAGTGACTTCTTCAAGGTGCAAACACCTCTTGTCTAACAGAAAGCAAGAAAGTGGGGAATCTACATCTTATGGCAACCAGAAATTTAATTATGCCAAGAAAAGAAATAAGCAAGGAGGAAAGAAAATCAGAACCCATGAATCTTGAGAATTGAAAGTGGAAGCCGGTTGAAAGTGGAAGTCGGTTGTCCCCTTGATTTCAGCCTAGTGAGATCTTCAGTGGACATCTACCATAATAACTAGATGTCTAGCATAATATCTCTGCATTATTTAAGCCAACTAATTTGAATTAATTGATTGTATCACCAAAGGGGGGATATACTACACTATGGACCAAGCATCTACCTATTTCATCTACCTATTTAAACAATGTGCACCATCATCTACAATTTCAGTGGTATTTTTAAACCTAATAGATGGCAATATGTCTTCGGAATTCCTTTGCTGCCAAGGCTGGAGGAGAGGAGGGAGCAAGTAAGTGGGTCTCTTATCTTGGACTATACTGCAAACGTAATAGTTCCTCTTTCATGTGTCTTTGGAATAAAGGACAATTCTGCTCATGAGACACTTAAAGCCACAGTTATATTGCATTTTTTTCTTTTTTTGTTTTATTAAAATGAGTAATAAAAACAGAAAATGAGAGTTCTGATTCTAATGATGAGAAATACGGGTCTCATAACCTTGTTATGCCCAGGACAAAGGTGGAACTCATTAGAGAGCTGAAAATAGAGAAGATTGTAACTTAAATGGATGCTCATTAGGCCTAAGCCTCTCAACACTGTATCCCATTGTGAAGGGAGAGAAAAGTGTTAAGAGGACTGGTGAAATGTTTGAAATGTATCAGCAAAGATGACATCTAATATGTGATATGCAATTAGTGATTTAAAAATATTTTCTGGGAAAATAATCTCCTTCCTTAAAATATGAGGCTATATGACCCTAAGGAGTTAAGTTTAACACATTTTCAGCATAATTCTATGTGTGAGAGATATCTGAAGAGAGGCTGTGTCCATCAGAAAGAGATGAATTCAGGAAATCACTGAAAAGAGAAAAACAGGGAAGCAAATAATGGTATTATTCTCCAGATTCAGAGCAGGGAGAACGTGGAATTACTACAAGTGATTTTCTAGTCTTTGCAGGAAGTCTGTCTCTGTTGAGGAGAGAAATAAATCAGGTCCTCATGATTCAATGATACTTTATGTTCCCAATGAGTCAGTCTGAAAATAATTTTCTTTAATATGTGTGTCTTCCAACAGGACTGAAGATGCTGCTCAGTCTCAGTGGAACTCAACAGCAATAGTTTTTACTGTAAATAGATACCTTTTATTTCTTTCCTTCTCTATATAGAAAAAAGAATTAAAGGAAGGAAAAAATAAGGAAGTGAAGAAACAAAGAAAAAGGAAATATATAAGTATATGGATATATCCATAGGCATTTAGATAACTACATAGAGATACATTTATATATGTATTTTATATATCTTTATAATTTTTTGTGGTATTGGGGATTGAACCCAGGGGCACTGTGCCCCTCAGCTATATCATCCTGGGCTTTAAATTTTTTTTTTTTAATTTTGAGACAGGATATCACTAAATTGCTGAAGGTAGCCTCAAATTTCCAATTCTCTTGCCTCAGCCTCCCACATCACTGGGATTACAGGCATGTTTCTGCATGCCCAGGTGCTCTCTAGTTCTTTACTTACTAGAATATCATGAGAATTAACTTAAATGCCCTAAGACATCCATTCAGCTTTATGAATTAACTTCTCTCCCTTTGCCTTTAAAACGGTACTGATGGAAACAATTAAGAAGATAACCACCCAAAACATTTTCTATTTTCTGTGATTCAATGTAAAACCCCAGTCGAGAAGTTTCAATTAGGATGACTGCTAAGCCTGAGTTAAATTGTTACTCAGATATATCACATTTCTCCTCTGCAAACTGTAGGACCAGCTCCTAGGATGCAGTCCTTCAGTGACTCTGATGGTGGTGGTTGTTAGTGTTGGGGAAGGAACCCAGGCCCTGTTCATGCTAGTCAATTGCTCTACCACTGAACTTTAAATTCAGTCCAGCTTATACTAAATTTTTATTTGGAAGTAGTGTGAAACATCTTTTTTTCTAAGGGATATATATGTATATATATACATATATATCCCTGACTTACATTGTTTTGACTCAGAAGTTTTAAACTTTATGATGGTATACAAGAGATACATGTTCTGCAGAATATTAATTATTGAATTTTGATATTTTTCCTGGGATAATGATATGAAATGAAAACAAAATAACAACAACAAGAAAAAAAAAAACTCTCATGATGCCAGGCAGTGGGCTGCAGCTCCCAGTCAACCATAGGATTAATGCTGTACAGTGTACTATATTATTAAGCTATGATGTTTATTATTTATTAGGTTAGGTGTTAATTGTATTTTTAACTTAAAGTATTTTAGTTTAGGATGGGTTTATCGGGACATAAACACATTATAAGTTGAGCAGCATTTCACTTCCCTTCCCATTGCAAATTTATGTTAATATGTCTCCTCACCTTTTGCTCTGACTTTTATAGTATCCTTCCCCAAACAGTACTTATTCGCTGAATATGTCTTCAAATGATTGTAGGGAGATGTCTCTTACTCTCCTCATCTTTCTTTAATTAATTGGGTATATGTATATTCAGTAGATCAACAAAGGACAAAGTCATTACTCATGATTGAGCAATTACTGTAATGACAGATTGTATGCTAAGCACTTTAGTATGATCTTCTAATTTTCATAATGCTATGAGATAAAACTACTATTTAACTCTACAGGAAGGGGGCCCACAGCACAGCTAACCAAGATGTCATGACATCAGAGCAGGTGTTGGTAAAGCTAGAATTTCAATTCACAAAATCTGACTTTACAGTCCAGAAAACATTTTTCTTCATACTATTTTCGATACAGTAAAAAATAGCTAAACATATTCAATTTAGGATTTCACCTCTAGGTTACTGTTTGATTATTAATAATATCGTACATACAGAGTTTTCCAATGAGTATGCAAACTGCATATATATGTCAATTTATCAAATAAATAATTCTAAAAGGTAGGGAGACAACTTATTATCGAGTTCCTTTGATCAATGCAATTTCTTTTGACCACAAATCAAGGCAGCAAAGCACAGAACTATTTTCCTTTTTGACTAGGAAAATGAGGTTGGGTGAAAATAAAGATGTATACAAAATAATACATTAGCAGTAGTGCCAAGGAAAGAAACTATGTCTACTAGCTTCTGTGGTACTGTCCTTCATTGGATCTCCCTATGGAGGTGACTGATCTCAGTATATCCTACTACACATGAGCTGACATAAACCCTTCATACAAACTCAAGTATGTCTTCTTCCTAGAAATCCTCTCTTAGCAGTTCATCCAGATGTGATTTCCCTGAACTCAAGTGGATAAATACTATTTCAAGAAGGATGCCATACAAATTTAAACCAAATATTTCATATCTTCTTATTTTATATTCATCCATTGCCTTTTCTTCTAGATTTTCAACAGTGTAAGATAAGTCAACTTTGTTTTTTTTTCCTCTGATCCTGATTATAGTGTTTGGACCTGTAGTGCAAGACTATAAAATAACTGAACAGTGCATATTAGTGCCATGAGAAAGTTAATTACTGAGCATGTATCAGCATCAGAAAGGACTGTTCAAACTAAAAAGCTTCTCAGCAAAGGAAACAATGATGTGAACAGAGAGCCTAAAGAATGGGAGAAAATCTTTACAACATGCACCTCAAATGAGAGCAGTAATCACCAGATATAAAAAGAAACTCAAACAACTGAAGATCACAAAAACAAATAACCCAATCAATAAATGGGCTAAGGAACTGAACATACACTTCACAGAAGAAGATATACAAAGTATATGAAAAAATGTACAACATCTCTGACAATAAGAGAAATGCAAATAAAAACTACTTTAAAATTTTATTTCATTTTAGTTAGAATGGTAATTATCCAGAATACAAGCAACAATTAGGATTGGTGAAGATGTGGGGGAAAAGGTACACTCAAACATTGCTGGTAGCACTGCAAAGTGGTGCAACTGCTCTGGAAAGCAGTATGGAGATTCCTCAGAAAACTTGGAATGGAACCACCACTTGACCCAGTTATCCCACTCCTCAGTTTATAGTGAGAGGACTTAAAAATCAGCACACTACAGTGATGCAGCCACATCAATGTTTATAGCAGCTCAATTCACAATAGCTAAACTGTGAAACTAACCCAGATGGCCTTCAACAGATGAATGGATAAAGAAAACGTGGTATATATACACAAATGAATACTACTCAGCCTTAAAGAAGAATGAATTTATGGCTTTTTCAGGTAAATGGATGGAGCTAAGAATATCATGCTAAGTGACATAAGCCAATCCTAAAAAGCCAAAGGCCAAATGTTTTCTCTGATATGTGGATGCTGATCCATAATGGGAAAGGAGATTAAGGAAGAATGGAGGAATTTTGGATTGGGCAGAGGATAGTCAGAAGAAGGGAGGGGGTGTGGGGGTAGAAAGGGTGGTAGAATGATAGGGACATTATTACCCTATGCACATGTATGATTGCCCAAACGGTATGACTCTGCATCACGTACTGTCAGAGAAATGAGAAGTTGTGCTTCATTTGTGTTTAATGAGTTAAAATGCATTTTGCTGTCATGTATAACTAATTAGAACAACAACAACAAAACCCCCCAGAAAGGACTGTTTATCAAAATACAGCATAAATCATTTGAATTTATATTATCTTTTGATCCCCAGGTGGTTCCATGCTTTTATAACTACTGGTTTGAAAAAAATTTAAGCCATTTCTTACCAGGAAAACAGTAAAAACTAAAATTGTAATAGATATCAGGAAGGATCTGGATTTGCTAGCACTATGTCAAGTCAAGGAATCATAAGGAGTGCTTTGCTTATGTGTATTTTAAATTCATTCTTGTGACTATACATTATTTTCTGATTAAATTTCATGTTTCTAAATATTATGTATTCTCTTTCCCCCAAGTTCTGTGCATTTTTTACTCTTCCTCTAATAACCTAAATATCTGTTGACAACATTGCTAACTGGGCAGAGTGACCCATTGTATCTTTCAGCTGTGCACAATGGGCCAGCCCAGTGCTGGGAGCTGTGTGAAAAAAGGCAGTATCTTACATTGTCTTAGGACCCACACTCTGGACAGTTCAAAAACCTTGAATCCTGGAACTACTACTAAACTGTATTTTTTTATTTGTTGGTAGTCAATTTCTTCATGGCTCTAAACAGCTTTTTTTTTAATAATAGAAAATAAAAATGAAAAAATGTCATCTTCATCACACATGATTAGGGACATTTTTTTCCAAGTCATTTAAAATGATGTTTGACATTAATCTTCTAAACTCCATTGAAATGAACTCTTTTAATTATTTAAAATTTTAGACTATGATTATTGTTCTTTGATTTCTGTATAAAAAGACTTTATAGAGTGGGTTCAATCATCTATTTTTTTCTCCCTACAACTAATTTCAAAATGTACTGAAGTCAATTATTTATTTGAGTAAATTGATTTCCCAGAATCCTGAGTGTATCTGGAGTTTTAGTTTGATTGTAATTTTAATGTATAATTCTTCAACAACTTTCCAATATGAAAGTTACATGAATATCTGTAAAATTATACACAAACAGATATGGTCCTAGAACATTTCATGTAGAAGAAGAATGAATTATAATATGGGGTGAAAATAAATGAAAACATTTGATGACTATTTTAATTCTCCAAAACCAAATAATAAATAATGACTTCTAAATTTTAGCATGTTATATGAAAAAGCTAAGAGCCATGACAGATATTTGCTTAATTTTGCATAAAATGAAAATATAATAAAGATCAGGAAGAAAGATATGGATGGGCTAGCACTACATCAAGTGAATTTTTCCTTTGATATGTTGACTTAGTTTACTTGAGTGGCTTACTACTATTTTTGTTCAGAGCTTCAAGTAGAAAATAGCCCTTGAAGTTAAAACATATCCTGATTGGATATGGTGACATATTCAGTGAGATATACAGGCAGTGAGTTAAGTAGATCTTAAGACAAGCAATTGAGTGAAAAAAATAAAAATGCACACACAAAATGTACATTTTACAAAAATGCTTGAATATGAAAAGATGTGTGTGTGTGTGTGTATGTGTGGTGTGTGTGTGTGTGTGTGTGTGTGTGTGTGTATTTAAATGGTTGACTTTTTTTTTAGAGAAATCGGAGAAGGGGATTGGAAAAACAGGAATAAAAAACTAAAACAAAAGTTGAATCTTGCCCAGATCAATATGTATCCTGAACTGAGACACATGATGAACATAAGGAAGCCACAAAAAATAAATAAATAAAAGGAAAGAAATTAATTTAAAAAATAGTCCTTTACTTTATAAAGCGTAATTCTTTAACATGGTTGATTTGATGTGTTAGCTCAGGCACTATCTGGGAAGGACAAGGAGAACTAGCATTGACACATCAAGCATTCTTGACTGCTTTCCTCACGCATCCCATTATACTCAATGGTGATGAACGTAGGGAGTCCCAAGAGTACTAAGATGTCGTAGGAGAGACAGATGAGTTTCTGGTGAATATCTCACATCAAACTCTGATAACTGTTCTCCTCAGTCATGTCTGAATTTTCCTGCCCTGACCAGCAGACCACCATTTTTGTACTTTCCAGGTAAGATGCCCAGTATCTATTGAACAGATCCCAGTAAATCAGTTTTGCTCTACAATGTGGCATGAGAGGAGATAGATTGTTTCCCTCTGAGCCTTAATCATATGTTCCTTGGTTCAAGATTTTTAGGCAGGTGCTGACTTGAAGTCCCTGAAATCATTACTTAACTTCACTGTGTTGATAAGATGAATGAAAAAAATTCTATTTATCTTATATGGTCATTATGAGGCTTGAATATTGTTTTTTGGTATGTAAACCAGTGTTAGGATGTTTTGAAGCTTTAATATATGTTTGTTATACAAATCAGTCATCTAAATAATAAACTTACATACTATTTAGCAAAAAAGCTTTACAGTTAATAAGAATATTCAGAGGTGAAGTGATTGAATTGTGAGAGCTATAACCTTATTGGTCCATCCTGGTTTGAATGGACTGGGTGGTAACTGCAGGGAAGTGGATGCACTGGAGGAGTTGGGGTACTGGGGGCCTCCCCTCCCTTTCAGATGGTCCCTGCCCCCTACCCTCTTTCTCTGCTTTCTGAGTTCAGCTGCTCTCCTCTGCTGAGCCTTACTTCCAGGATATGCTCTATCACCTTAGGCCTAGAGCAATAGAATCAGCTGTCTAGGACTGAGACCTCTGAAATCATGAGCCCCAAATAAACTTTCCCTTTTCCAAATTGTCCTTGTTGGGTATTTTGGACACCATTGTGCAAAAGCTAACTAAATAATCTGCAATTAATTGGGATTAAAAGCAAATGCAAGCCATGCAGTGCACGCCAGTAATCCTAGTGGCTTCAAAAGGCTCAGACAGGAAGATCGCAGGTTCAAAGCCAGACTCAGAGAAAGTGAGGTGCTAAACAACTCAGTGAGACCCTATCTGTAAACAAAATTCAAAATAGGGCTGGGGATATGACTCATTGGTCAAGTGCCCCTGGATTCAATCCCTGGTACCACCACCCCCTTCTACAAAAGCAAACACAACAATATTTACAAAATTGTTCCTTCCTCACAAGTTGTCTTTGCATACTACTTAATAGTTTACTTTTTAACCATAATTTTTTTTTATCGAATTCTTATTAGAATACTCTTTCAGGAAGGAGTTAAAGAACTTATGTTCCTCTCCATGTTATTGCATACAGGCATATGGAAACAAAAGAATTTGTGACCTCCCATGAATTTTACTGAATTAAACACATTTCATTAAGTGAAAATGTGACCACTTCTTCTTCTCTCATTGAATATTGAAATTATTCATTTTATTTTCTAAGTACAAATAAAAAGACTGTACTTTAATATTAATTTTTTATAAATTCATAATTATTTATTAAAGTTAAATTTCTAGAATTGAAATTGGGCCATAAGAAAAAAAGTTTTGAAACTTTTGTCATACATTGACAAATTTCTCTCTAAAAAAATTGTACTAATTTGCAGTCTCTCAAGTGCTGCTCACGGGTATACCAATTTTCTCATACTTTTTCTGATTATTCAAATTTTATTATGAATAAATAATTCCTAACTTTATAGCTACAAGCGTTAACCCCCAGGTAGAACAAAAGAACTTTTAGCTTTTCTATTAATTCCTTTTTATTTGTGCAAACTAAGGTATTTTTTAGTTTCTTGCAGCCATAATCTTTTTTTTCCCTCTGATATCCCAATTATCACTTGAGATCTTTGTCATTTTTGGGGGGAGTTCTCTACCTTGATTATTAAGCCTTTGTATTCCACATATGTTACAAATATGTATTTCTAGTTTGCTGTCTTTTAATTTTGCTTATTTCATTATTGAGGAAGTTCTGAATACAATCAAAATGAATACATTTTCTTTTTTGTTCTTCTTAATAACACTTCAAAGTGTTTCTTCATACACAAAATTTATTTTCATTTTACCAATATTATATTCCAGCTAATTTATTTATTTGCATACTTGGATGTTTTAATACAAGTAGTCCTCACTTTGCATATTAGTTTGGAACTGTAAAAATAAAATCTGCATATGTGTAAAGCAATTTAATGATCAATGGGACTAAGGTGATTACTCTCTGATCTTTAACTTTTTTTATCAAAACTTTGGAAACTTTGTTACTGTTGGTTAAAAATATATAGGTACATCAAAAAAGTGAAACTTAATATTCAGTTAGTAGACTGAAATTAAAAATATTAGAGACATTAAGAACCAAAATACTTTTTTTTTTTTTTTTGTATACAAACTAAGCAAGAGTAATCTGAATCACACTTGTGTTTTTCTTCTGTGCATAATTCTGGGTACAAAGAGAGCCTCTTTTCTCTGCCCTGGTGAATGGACCACACTCCGTTCAAAATCTGGATCAGCTTCTAAAATGTTACCCTTGTGCTTTTCTTATGGAACTCTAAGGTTTGCTTATATGTAAATTTTTGGCCAGCATCACTTCTTCTGTAACATCTTCATATTTCTCATCTCAACCAGTTTCCTCATTTGTATCAACAGGTTCACCTCTCCTGCTTTTATCTGGTTGCATGTTCAGTCTCTTGAATAAAAATATCAACATTGACAATTTGAATTTTTTGCTTCAAGCATTGTCACTTTTCTTTTTCTTCCTCTTCTTCCTCGTCCTCCACTTAGCTGTTATGGCACATCTTTCTTTCTTAATCTTATCCCTCTTACATTATTTATTTTCCTAAAATGACACATGGATTTGCCACTGTGAGAGTGGGAGGCAGCATAATTCAACCCTTTGCTCTCTGGGTACAGACTTACTAATAGATGCTCAGAAATAATCATCAAAAGATTTGAAACAAGTGACATGGTTGGCGACTGATCATAATGTACATGAATTATTAACTAAGATTAGCAGTCTGAAAAGCTAATGTAAACGTTTATATTTTGTGTCATTCTTTTTTGTAAAAAAACAAACGTTATAGTTATAGGTGGACACAATGTCCCCATTTTATTTTTATGTGGTGCTAAGGATCAAATTCAGTACCTCTTGCATGCTAGGCGAGTGCTCTACCTCTGAGCCACAACCCCAGTCCCTGTGTCATTCTTCAAGATTCATATACAATGAAATCTGAAATTTAAACTCTATTAGTGCAGGACTGTTGCAATATCACTGAGCCATAGTAAGTGAGGGATTCATGACAGTCTTTATGTGAGTTAGGTATAGATTCTGCCTTCCTACCCCCATGGAGGCAAACCTTTGGAGGCTATATTTGCAGAGACAGTAAGCAGAGTACTACCTTCCTACTCTAAATCATAACATCTGTTGGGACTATATCCATAAATATACCTCTTCGAGGTAGAGAGGGCAGCAATCTTCTCTTTATCAGGTTCTTGCTAGGGTGATTTTCCATCCCCCAAAGTGAACATCTCTCACATGCCAACTGAGTGCACTGGTATTACCTCTGCCTGACTCTGTGCTTAACTTGAAATTTAAAATAGCTACTAACCGAGGATTAAAATCTTGGAATCACTACTTTTTTAAATACAAATGAAAGGCTTAGTGTAAAGAACCATAAATTATAGAAAAGGATCCAGCAGGAGCTTTGATTACACCAGACTAGAAGCAAACCATACACTTGGCCTCATCCCAGACCCCCCACTGAACTATATTTCATGAAATGAATGATGATCTTTCCCCATCTATCCCTAATGAGCCTGATATGCTAGAAAGAGCATCTTGAAACAAGTTGCTTTGTTTACTATAAGAATTATTGTTTGGATAATATGGGATTTTTTTTCTTGAGAATTCACAGAATTAATTTCTCTCTAATTTTAGTATCAGAAAGAGTTATGTTTCCTTTAAACAACTGCTCTTTTCCATTTTACAAAATAATGTTTCTTACCATATTTCTTCTTTAATATTAATTACTGGAGGATTTTGAGTCAAATTTATATTCTGCAGCCAACAGAAATACATTTTGAAAAACAACTTGGAGAACTTGTCATGTAGCAGTGTTGTTTCTTCTCTTACCTTTTATTCTATCATTTTCCCTTGGTGTTGCTCTTACCTTCTACTCATTTTACTGTTTTTATCTCACTATATACACATACACACATGTATCTTAAAATCATACAAAGTGGAATACTAAATAAGCAAATGGATGTAATAAAGATTAATTTTATAAAATTATCTGAAGACAGGAAAAAAAAGGAATTTATGCTTAAAACTTTCATATCCAAGTTCAGCATAGAACCATCTGGTCAACTAATTTTGTAAGAAAAACAGAATTAAAAATCTGAACAAATTTAGAATCCAAAAACATTTGCTGGTTTGTTTATCTAAATATCAAGAGTGACCAAATGTTTGTTTGAAAGTTATTGAATTGTAAAGAAAGTAAAAATCACAATGTTACAGGATTACTTTGCAAAGAGCAGCCTTCTGTGTTCCAAATAAGTTAGTCACTCAGTATCCTAATTATCATCGGCTCAATTAGCCATTCTTTCCTTATGCTAAGGTCAAATTAACTGGTTGAGCAGACAAGAAACAATTCAAGGACATAATGAATTTTTCTTCAATTGTTTTATCTATTACTGAAAACTATTGTAAATAAAGTAGTATCTATAGGTTCACAAAGGCTAAATATGATAAATACTAGGTAACAGCTCTTGTAGCATCAGAAGAAATTCTGGGTGTTGCCAAGAGTGACAAAGGAAACAAAGCTGGAGTTAGTAGGAGGTGATTGATAGGACAACAATTACATTTGGACACTCAGACAATTATGGGAAGAATTATAAATTCTTTTTCTTTCACTATCTACAAAGAGATAAAGTACTTATGGGTTCTTTGAAAGAAGTAACTTGACAATGGAACAAAAAAGAACACATTTCATCCATCTGAAGAATGTACCTTTCTGCAATTCATTCATATTGTTCTTTCACATTATGGTATTTATTGGACAAAGGGTATACTCTACAAAGTTTTCTGTTTTGAATGGCATGGATGTTTTACTTATGTAAAGTTTCTAAAAGACCACCTTCTTTGTTGAACTATATTTTTATATTGAGAAAATGATTGAAAAATGAATGCCCTGTGAAATAATTTTAAATAAGGCCTTATATTAAGAATTGCAAGCCCATCTTTCTTTTGGAAAACCAGATCATCTTGAAAAGAATAAAAGAAAAGAATCCTGATTCATATCGACTCCTTTTGCGAACTTATAAACACCACTAACAGCTATGTTGTCTAGAGAATGTTTTGGCAGAAAATTTACCATATATACTTCTGCAAGATTTTCATTTATTTCAGGAGCAATTTTATGTAACATATAATCAAGAGTCAAAGTTATATTATTTCCAGGGAAGTTTCTTTTTTATTTTTTAACATTAATTAAAAATCATTACACTTAATTTTGATAATAAGAAGCAGTGCAAGATAATTTTAAGAGAATTTGTGAAGGATGAAAACACTGAAAGAAAACTGAAATTCTCATTAGTACTAATTATATTTTTCCATATTTCATTTCAGATGGACTTTAGAGAATAGTTTTCATCATTCTAGATATAGTTTAATTTTATGATTAGCAAATTAAGTAGAAGTATAAATAAAAGTTTAAACCACCACTGAGAAATAATTACTACAGATTTTTAGTAATTTGTCTTCTAGAACTTTGGGTTTATGATTCTGTTTCCTTTATTCATTAATCTTCAGTTTAATCATATACTACCATAGCTATCATACCTATTTCTCCACAGTTTACACTTGATACATTTCATTTTCTAAGGATTTAAAAATATTATATTTAATATCTTCATGTAAAAACTATTTCCCTCTTTTGTCTCTTTCCTTAAAATAAATATCCTTTGGGAAGTTTTACATCAAAAATTAGTAACATTAAGATAACCAAAACATAATATGTTTACAGAAAAATTTCTGTGAATAGCTAACCTTTATGTATCATACATTTCCAGTAAATGGTGAACAAGTAATTCATATCATCTCTTCACAAAGGCATCTAAGAAATTGTATTGAAAAACTACTTAATAAATCAATGAGAGCCTCATATAAAAATGAGGGAGGGAATGAATGTTTCTTAGGGTAATTTTGAACCACAACTACAACAGGCAGCAGACAGCAGTAGTCAGAGATGTAGGCCACTAGGAAGATGGATGTTCCTGAGAGATAGCCCCTTTTTGCCCTCTGTGTTCTGGAAACTTCTGCCAATCCTCCATGTGCATCTGTGGGTGAAAGTTCCATTCAACAGTTTCTCTGAGCTGGAAAGATGAGAGTTACTATTCAAGGATTACAAAGTTGGAAGCCCTAGTATAACATCCCTTGCTCTGGGCAGGAGTCTGGAGAACCTGGCCATCTAGGTAATTAGCTCTGACAATTCTCAAGTTTTAGTGTGGACCTCCTAGCACATTTCTTCTCAGCAGAAGAAAGAGAAGTTCATCTCTCAAAGAATATAATATCTTCTTAGGACTCAAATATTTTTGAAAACATTTATTTAAATACACAAAGATAGGAAGCAGATGCCAGAATGAAAATGCATGAGCTAGAATCAGTCAAAAAACATTCTGTAGAAGTTGTTCCAGAGGGCTACTGGCTGTGGGAGTTATAGATACACATTGTGATACAGTATGCAACGTTAAGGGAAAGAAAAAAGTAACCTAAAAACTTAGAGCAAAGAATTAGAAACCATAAAAAAATGATACTACATATTTGAACTAAGAACAAGTTTGACACAGCTGAGCTAGAGAGAAACAGGGACAAATAAAATATAGACATAAAGAATAGGTAGGAGAGGAGACAATGAGAAGACGTAATATCCTCTAAACCAAAATAATAAAAGAGTATAGCTAAAATGGAGCACAGGAGATTTTTGTATGAGATAATGGATGAGAATTTCCCAGAAGTAATGAAGTAAACAAAACATTAAAATTTTAAAAAATAGCCAGAGATTAATCTCACATAAGTGACTGAGTGGCTTCTGAGCATTAAGGGCCAGAGGACAGTGGAGCATCTTCAAGATGCTGAAGTGTACAATTTTCAAGTTGAATTCCTCCATTGTAAATAAGTATATTTTAATAACAAAGGTAACACCAAAGCATTTGCATATGAGGAATTAAAGATTCACTGCCAGCAAAAGAACCTGTAAGAAAATAATAAAAACTCTTCTTTAGGAAGAAAAAAAAAAAAAATAATAGGTCCCAAATGGAATCCCAGACATGAAACAAGAAAAAAGGCAGAATATAAATCTGGGAATTAACCTAAATGAGTTCTGGTGATAAAACGCAATTATAAAAGTATAGTGGGATTTAAGGTTTCTAACATTAATATACATAAATATTATTTAGGAAGCTAATAAATGGTGTTAAAATGTGCTAAGTGCATGTTTTGTTCAAGAAAAGAGTGAGGGAAATATGAGCAGAAAATCACAAACTTCAAGTTTAAAAGGCAGATTTACTATCAGTATGTGAAATAAGGTGTAGATATTTAATAAAAATAATTTAGTTGAAGTTCTGATTAAATCGTTAAGTATGAGAAAAACAATACAAATTTGATAATAATCACAATGTAAAGTTCTTTACATAATGTTTGTTTTCACTACATAAGACTGGCCTTAAGTTATTAATTACCTTGTATATTAGTTTATCATATTTAAAAATAGGGTTATATGAGCCTATGGGAAAAGGTTTTTCTTTCCAATATAAGAAAGCCTCAATTTTTACTATCACCTCAGGTACTGTGATGCAAACCTGGTAGAGAGATTATAAGCAATATTGATGGAAACATGACTTACTCATTTCTCCATCACACCATGGGATAAAGAAGAAAAAATGAGTCTAAAACAAAATAGCCATTATCTCATAAGGACTGTAGACAGATCTTTGACCTGACTGTTCATATATCAGGAAAACAATGACGAAATTTGAAAACCATTCACAAGAGTCATATTGTCCTGTGTCAAAAGACTAATATTCTATAAATGGAGGAACAAGAAGTTTAACAAAGTAAGTACATGAAGGGAACAAATTATTTCAGCATCAAATGATTTGATTTGAAGATTTTTAAATATTTAATAAAAATAAAACTCATGAAAATGTAAAGAAGCACTATGAATCCTAGAAGGGAATAAGAGAAGTTTCAAATGATTTTGGCTTTTTTAATATATTTTTCTTATTAATTTGCAAGAAGAAACTTACTATACTTTTGCATTAGGATGAGGTTGGGTAGCACAACAACTTCAAAGTGCTGACTATTTTATTTTTGTAAATGTGCAAAACACTTAAAATATCAGAACCAAATGCTGCATATTTTAACAAGTAAAAGGAAAGCTGACAATCAATAATGTATGATATTACACCACATAATAAAAATGTATGATTCAATTTTCTTTAAATCCATTTTCATAAACATGAAATAGAATTGCTTTTATCTTTCTGTTAATAAATTTGAATTCATTGGGATATTATTTGATTTGAATGTCAGTGAAATAAAATCAGAGGTGATGAAAATATGTATAAGTCTGGTCCAAACTAGATATTTTAGAACAGTTAGATGTTCTAAGATACAAAACACTCATGGGACATGAGTGTTTTGTATCTTATTGTTATTATATTGTAAAAGTCTTACTAGGGTATGAAGCATATGCGTAGCCTCTCTGTGCTTTTTAAGTAGATGAAAACGACTAGGAGTGAAAAATAAGGGCATTCTTACTTGTATAAGGGCATTCATCAGTGGTTCTTAATTTTACTTCTTTGAAATAAGTAAAATCTCCAGATTTGGTTCCTGATAAAAGATAAATATGCAATCTGTATTTGAATATCTGCTAATTTTGAAGACAATTTTAGAACAGTCTATAATCAGGTACCTTTAGGCTTAGAATCCATCTAAGGCCCCAAATCTTAGCAATGCCATAAAAATACTTAACACTCAAACGCTTTGTGGCTACACTTTAAAGTATGTTTTAAATTCACACCTAATTCTAATCTTTTCTGATGTTCTAACTTATTAGCCTTTAGTTTGTGGGTAGTTTTTTCTTTATACTCGACACATATGCTTGCAGAGGAGTGTATTCATGTGGAATCCTATTATATACTATGTGATAGACATATTTGTAAGCACATGCACAAATTCTGTACATAAAAATACATCAAATATGATGGTGAACCTCCTTATGCAGGAATTTGACTCTAAACAGAGTGAGTAAACATAATCGCATATGGTGAAATAAACATTAAAAATCCTTCAAATAATCTAGGTGTTTGGCCCTTGGAATTTTAAAGTCACCAGAAGTTTGTACCACCCTGACTTGGTACAATCTAGGGTACTGGAAATACAAAACATACAAAATGGCAAAAATCTCTACTATCTTGAAGCTTACATTTTCATGTGGTAAGTATACAGTAAAAATGATCAATAAATTTATTTTATAGAGCGATGCATCAATAAAAGTTCTTTTATTTTTTTAAAAAAAGAGAGACAATCTTTTTTGTAGATGGACACAACATAATGCCTTTTTTATTTTTATGTGGTGATGAGAATAAAACCCGGGTCCTGCCCGTGCTAGGCGAGCGCTTACGCTGAGCCACAATCCCAGCCCAAGGTAATTTTGATTCTTGTTTTTCACCTTCCCTTTGAGCATAGAAAAGAGAAACAGAATAAAAGAAATCCTCCCTTCTTTCTCCTCTCTTCCAGTCTTTTTCTCTCTGTTTTCTTTCTTCCCTTCCTTCCTTCCTTCCTTCCGTCTGACTAATTGCTATTTTTTAAACCCAGTCCCCTTCAATGTTGGAATTATTTGTGCATAGATATGGTAGGTGTGATGAGTTCTATTTTGTTGTTGTTGTTGTTGTTTATTTGTTTCTTTTAGTCCTGGAGATTGAATTGTAGTGACTTGGAAAGTTGAGGCAGGAGGATCATGAGTTTGAGGCTGACATCAGCAACTTAGCTAGGCCCTAAACAACTTAGAGAGACCCTGTCTCAAAACAGAATAAAATGAAAATAAAAATAGTCTGGGAATGTAACTCAGTGAATTCTAGATTACAAAAAAAAAAAAAAAAAAAAAAAAAAAGCACAGAAAATGGTGATATAACCAGCTCGCAAATATTTGAGGCACTGACTAAAATGGGTGACTATACTGAGTCTAGTGTGAGGGAAAAGTCCCTTAGCTGAATGAGAAAGCCAAGCTGATAGTATAGATTTCCTTGAGTAGGTGTCTGTTTTCTTTCATTTTCATCAGTGAGCTCCTTTTCATGACAGTCAACAACTGTTTGTCAGAACTTATCCTCTATTTTCTCTCAGTATAATTCTGTAGAAGTGTTGGCATCTTCTGCTTTGAAGACTTCCATTCACTGATGTCTACATAATTGTAATGGGTTTAAGTTTGTTGTTGATTAGTATTTTTCTAGGGACTCCTTTCACTTTTCACAGCATGAAATTATCTTTTCCTCAACACTCACCTTTCGCTATTCTGTTTTTTGTGTCCTTTTTCCACCATAACTTGTTTTCAGGCACAATTTCAATTCTTACTTCTCTGACATTGACTAGTAATATATATTAACAAACTTCAGTGATAAGCGTCTCTCTTCTTCCCTCACTGTCTCTCCTTTCTCTCTCCTTCTCCATCTCTCTCTCTCTTTCTCTCCCTCTACACACACACACACACATATACATAAATTATGAAAAAAAGAAAATATAGTGGAAAGTAAATATATTATTTTAAAGATTGCATATATATATGGAGAGGCAGAGAGAGAGAAAGAGAGAGAGAGAGGTGGAGAGAGATATAGAGAGATATATATCTTATGTCCCAGCACCATATTTTGAACTACTTGACATCCATTTTACTCTCTGGATATCTCTACTGGCAGGTATCCTGAGTACCTCAAATCCAATGCATCTGAAAATGAACTTATCACTTGCCCTTCTGCAGTTGCCACTGTAGACATGTCCCTATTCTAAAGATGGTTAAGACTAAAACCACCTTCTAGAATTAGTTTTGGAATCATCCTTGATGTCTCCTTCTCCATATTTTATCAAATTCAATAATTAATTACTGTCAAACGTGAAATCTAGACAATATGTTCCCTTTCTTTCATCAACATGAGGGTCACCATAAGTTGTATCCCAGATTGGACACTGCAAAATTCCAGAGTTTCTACTTATATATTCTACCATAGATATGGTACCCATTAAGAATATGCAGACTAATATTTATAAAGCATGTGTTTAACCGATTCCTTCCCTCTAATCAAAAACAAAGACTGTGTGAAAGCAAAAAGTGTTCAGAATATGAGGTATGATGATCTTTGAAAAGTATTGATCCATATTTCGCTAGACATGTGACCTCTGAACAAGATATTTAACATCTCTGAGAGATAATTTTTGTCTTCCATAAGAATAGTAGCAAGGTAAGGAATTTTTACAGCAGTCAGAAAAAACAACACTTGCTAGAGAAAAATTACTGCTTGGTGGTTGTTACTCAGAATTCTGAGTGCCAGGAAGCAGAATGAAGGCCATAGGTGCTTCATAGAATGAAGCCTCCAAGAATGAAGGTGACATAAGAATATGAGAGGATGCCAAATGTGAATCTTTCCTGAGTAAGAATGTGTTTAGCATCAGAGAGAAGTGGACAGGATAATCCATTGAAATTGCTAAATAAATGTAAATGTGTAAGATTAAATGTATAAGGACTATCTTTGTCCTTGCTTGTCCTTTACAGGGCAAATTTAAATGTTAGACTGGGCAAGCAGCTCAGTGGTAGAGAGTACTTTCCCAGCTTACATCAGGCTCAGGGTTCAAATCCCCAGTAATAGAAAAACAAAATAACAGAATAAACACACTATATATAATACATTATCAATTTAGTCCTGAAGGTTGTTTTTAACCATGTTCTCTTACTGTGCCCTGAATTGAACTTCTATAAAGATAGATATTAATGTGGAATTAATAGTGAAAAGAGAATTTGGTGTTAAAGAATGTTGTTCATAAACCATTCATCTCAACCTGTGACATAAATTAGATAATGAATCTGCATGGAAGCAGTTAACTCAACCAAAGTTTATAAAGGTTAAAATGAAAAGACTATCTTAAAATCATGATCTTTCTCTAGTTAATTGAGCCAGCTCTAAACATTTTCTTGTGATAATTAAAGTTGGTATTTCTGAAGGTAAACTTGAGATTCAAAATCCCTCACATTTTTCCCCTTCACTTTTCCCCAGCCAAAGTAACTTTTACACTTAAGGCAAATAATGGAATTAAATAAATTATGGAAGAAAGAAAATGTAATGAAAATTAAATTAAATATATTATTTTAAAGATTGCATCAGTTTCTACAAATATTTTGTCTTGATTATTGTAGATTATTTATGTGAAAAATAACTATCTTGAATGATTCAAATTCATTTTCTTGTTAGAATAAAATAATTCTGAAATTTACTCTTAAAGCATGAAATAAATTAGAGAAAAACTATTAATGAACTTAGATATAGTTCTGAGTTTTTTCAGAACTATATTTAAAATTTGTGTTCAAATTCTCTGTACTAGAGAGTGAGATTAAAATGATCATTTAACTTTTTAGAACACATTTGCTTACCATTTTACTTTTCCTGTCAACAATGAAATATATTTTAACTAAATGTTGCTTTGGGTTTGGGGAGAAAATTGAAGAATGCCTTAATTTCTCATTAACTACAGCATTAATCAGTGGTTAATTGTAATTATTTAGCCTGTAGAAAAAGTGAAAGTAGAATTAGAATCTGATTACAAGTCAAATAAACTTTTTTTATTATTGATTGAAGCATTTTTAAGACAGATACTCAATAGAGTTTGCTTAGCAAAATTTTAGTAGTGCCAGGTCACAGTTCTGAATAGTAATTGCAGTCAGTTGCTATGGCAGACTGTTTCTCTTTCTGTGTTAACTTGTGACCATTAATATGCTTTAATATCAGAGGACAGTATTAGTATTGTTTTTCCAATATCAGTATATAATTACAATTGAAAGTTTTGAGAGGTTATTGAATATATTATCTGCCTCTGTGGACTTTCAGTATTATATTGAAATCAATTGATTCTGCATTTTTGAAAATGTTTCTTGATATTTTATTTGGAAGCCATTGAAAATGATATAAATTATTTGTACAGATCTCTCCAGTATGGTTGATGTCTCTTGCTAATTGTTAAATTGTTAAAGACATAAATCTGGAATCCTATTAGCTTCAACTCCCATTTTGCATTTTAAAGAGCACCTTCTTGTTTGTAATGTGGGGGAGAAATTGGAGACCAAATCTTTTCTCAACAGAATGTCAGAAAATAAATAAAACCCCTATTTCAAAATGTGAAAATGTTAATGGCATGCCATGTCTCGTTTCTCATTTTGAGAAAATGTGGTGGTTGTAGGGTTTCATCCTTTTCCTGATAGCTATACTCAGAACCTTGTTATAATCTTTTCTTCACAGAAATTTCTCATTGAAGGAGAAACACCTGAATTTGGCATTCTTTAGCTTCCCTTTCATCAGTGTCTGAATTATCCATACATTTTCTAAATTCTATGCTAACAGACCTCTGCAGTCAAATGCTAAATGTTATTAACCTCTAACAAATTAGATTCCTGATGAATGCATGTTCTTTTTTGCAACAGTGTCAATAAGTCATCTCTAAGCCTCCAGTGGGGATCCGCTAGTGGCTCTCTGAATGGGCCAGTCCATCTATATGGCCTTTGCTTTTGATGAGTCTGATGCCATTTTTTGATGGTTTATAAAATAATCATAAACATGAATACCATTTTTATTTTTACTGAACAAGCTTTTTTTTTTTTTAGTGCAAGCTGTGTGGTTGTACTATGTTTAGATCTATGGATTATCAAATAACAAAACAGTTGTGTCTAGAGTTGTGTTTCATTTATTTAGTGTATATGGGTATTTGTGGTTTTATAGAATTAAATGTTACATTTTGTACCTTTCTCAAAATCGGGGCATTGAGTTAATTTAAAGTCAATTTTATAACTTCAATTAATAAGAAGAAACTTTAATATAATTATTAGCTTCTATTTTATTTTCAAGCCTTTTTCCTACTTTCAGAGAAACATAATCAATTCTTATTCCATCGGGTCAGACATGACTTCTGTAACATGAGGTGAAAGTTTTGTGATTTCCAAGCACATAGAAATGACCTCTTCCAGGACAGCATTTTCCTTTCCAAGGTCTAAGTGAAGGTTGCAAGCAGATGGTTGAGAAGGTATCTCCAAAGTTTGAGATAATAAAAACGACAAGACTTCAGCAATTTCTGAAAATGTACCAAACGCTTCCAAAGCAGCCCCAAATGTTTGATTTATCTCTGTGATCTTTGTTCATCAAAAAATAGATTAAAGAGAGAGAAGCATACAAATTTATTTAATATAAGTTTTATATGACATGAGACTCCTGATAGAGAGATGAAAGCCAAAAGAAACTGGCAAAGTGGTTTATTTTTATGCTTTCGTTTTAGAGAAATGGGATTGGAGAAACAAGAGGGTGTTAGCTAATGACAATAAACCAGAGGCCAATCATTCAGATTCTTCATTGTATCCTTTTGTCTTCAGAGATAAGCATACTGCTTTCCTCCTGGTTTAAGGGTGGCACCCCTAGAATGAAGGATTTGTGACCTGCTTCAGAGGAGAGAGAAGAAGGGAAGTTGAGAAAGACCTTTCTGATTCTGCTGTTTTCTCAAATGCCAAGATGCATATTTTGGGGTAACATATTTTGAGCCCCATCACATTCTTAAGTTTTACACCTCAAGTTTCTCACAATCTCACAGGGTCTTATGTGTTTTTATGATGATGTTTACATTTTGTCCTATGTTTTATATTGCTAAGCAGGAGGATGGGTCTGTACACCTTATCCATCAGTACTCAGCAGGACTGAGTACTGCTCCAGGTATCAGTGAGCCGCCTTCTTCAAAGTGTCCTCATACCCTCAATATTTTTGATAACTTTAAGCTAAAAAAGCAACAAGTTTTCTGATACTCTAGTCTCATAACTTGTATTTACATAACATGGCAGATGATAAAGAGAAGAGGGCAGTCCTTTTCAAAATTACAATTTCAGCAAATCCTTAACAGATTTTCTAGGTTCTCTGCTGCTTTCATTGCAGATAATTCTGTCTTTCAAGTAAGGAACAGTGTAGTATTACTGTAAGAAGGTAATATATTAGTTTTAACCATAAAACATAAGGAAAGGAAAAATAGGGTTTCAGAAGAAAGTTGAGTGTGAAAATTACGTTATTTTAGAAATGAATTAGAGAATGTACACTTTTTAAAGAAAACTTTTTCAAGATGAAGGCACCAGGAAGTGATGAATTAAGGATATATAGGAAGAAAAATAGGGAACTTCCACTCTAGGTATATTCAGGGACTGTGGATCTCTGAAGAAGATCTGGAATGTTTGACTTATAAATAATTTGCATGGCAGAATTCAAAGGATTATTGTGGGCTCAAACTCTTTGCAAAACCAAGGAAATCATTCAACAATGCCATGTGTGCACAACAAGAACAAAAGCTGTTAGAAAACTCAGACTTATCATGAAATGCTATGCTAAGTATAATAATCATTAAAATACATTTTAGGAATTATATTTGTTTTGCTGGAGAAGCCATAGAAATTACATGAGCTGGGTGATGTGACTTAAAACAGAAATTAATTCATTCAGCAGACCCACATGGGAGCCCAGGCCCAGGTAAGGCCTAGGACTGCCCACACTGACCTGACAACCCTCACAAGAGAATTAACACCAATACTCCTCAAATTACTCCATGAAATAGAAAAGGAGAGAGCCCTTCCAAATTCATTCTATGAAGCTAGTATCATCCTGATACCAAAACCAGTCAGAGACACATCAAGGAAAAAAAATTTCAGACCAATATCCTTGATGAACATTAACATAAAAATTCTCAACAAAATTCTGACAAATCACATAGAGAAATATATTTTTAAAAAATAGTGCACCATAATCAAGTCAGGGTTCATTTCAGGGATGCAAGTTTGGTTCAATATACAGAAATCAGTAAATGTAATTCATCACATCAATAGACTTAAAGATAAGAATCATATGATTATATGAATTGATGCAGAGAAAGCACTTGCCAAAATACAGCACCCTTTCATGTTCAAAACACTAGAAAAACTGGGGATAATATGATCATACCTCAACATTGTAAATATTATCTATGCTAAACCCAAGGCCAATGTCATTCTAAATGGAGAAAAACTAAAATCATTCCCTCTAATAACTGGAATGAGACAGGGACACTCTCTTTCACCACTTCTATTCAACATAGTCCTTGAAACTCTAGCCAGAGCAATTAGATTAAAGAAATCAAAGATATACAAGTAGGGAAAAAAAAAGAACTTAAATTATCATTATTTGCTGATGACATGATTCTATACCTAGAAGATCCAAAAGAATTCAGCAAAGTAGCAGGATATAAAATCAATACCCATAAATAAAATCCATTTCTATACATCAGTTTTGAATCCTCTGAAAGAGAAATTAGGAAAACTACTCCTTTAACATTAGCCTCAAAAATAAATAAATAAGTAAATAAGAAAATAAATAAAATAAAAATTGGGACTCAATTTAACAAAAGAGGTGAAAAACCTCTAGAATAAAAACTACAGAACACTAAAGAAAGAAATTGAAGATGTCCTTAGAAGATGGAAAGATCTCCCATGCTCTTGGATAAGCAAAATTAATATTGTCAAACAGGCCAGACTATCCAAAGCACTATACAGATTCAATACAATTCCAATTAAAATCCCAAGATCATTCCTTATAGAAACAGAAAAAGCAATTATGAAACTCATTTGGAAAGAGACCAAAGAGTAGCCAAAGCAATCCTTAGTGAGAAGAGTGAATCAGGAGTCATCACAATATTAAACCTTAAACTATACAAAGCTATGGTAACAAAATGGCATGGTATTGGCACCAAAATAGATATGTAGACCAATGGTACAGAATAAAAGATGCAGAGACAAACCCACATAAATACAGTTATCTCATACTACACAAAGGCACTCAAAGCATACATTGGATAAAAGATAGCCTATTCAACAAATGGTGCTAGGAAAACTGGGGATTTATATGCTGCAAAATGAAACTAAGCCCCTATCTGTCACCAATCACAAAACTCAAATCAAAGTGGATCGAGGACCTAGGAATTAGACCAGAGACCCTGCGCCTAATAGAGTAAAAAGTAGGCCCCAATCTTCATCATGTTGGATGAGACTCTGACTTCCTTAACAAGCCTCCTAAAGAAGTGCAAGAAACAAAATTAATAAATGGGATGGATTCAAACTAAAAAGCTTCTTGTCAATAAAATAAACAACCAATGAGATGAAGAGAAACCTACGTTTTGGGAGCAAAATTTTGCCACATGCACGTCAGATAGAGCACTAATCTCCAATATATAAAGAACTCAAAAAACTTAACACCAACAAAACAAACAACCCAATCAACAAATGGGCTAAGGAACTGAACAGACAATTCTCTGAAGAATATATACAATCAATTAACAAATACATGAAAAAAATGTTCAACATTTCTAATACTTAGAGAAATGCAAATCAAAACTACTGTAAGATTTCATCTCATGCCAATCAGAATGATAGTTCTCAAGAATACAAATAACAAGTATTGGCAAGGATGTGGTGAAAAAGGCACACTCATACATTGCTGGTGGTACTGCAAATTGGTGCAGCCCATCTGGAAAGCAGTAGGAGATTTCTTAGAAAATCTCAAATGGAACCACTACTTGAGTTAGCTATCCCACTCCTTGGTCTAAACCCAAAGAATTTAAAATCAGCATACTTTAGTAGCAGCCACATCAATGTTTATAGCAGCTCAATTCACAATAACTAAAATGTGGAATCAACATAGATGACCTTCAATAGATGTATGGATAAAGGAACTGTGGTATATATACACAATGCAATATGACTCAGCATTAAAAGAGAATAAAATTATGGCATTTTCAGGGAAATGGATGGAGTTGGAGAATATCATGGTAAGCAAAGAAGCCAATCCCCCAAAACCAAAGGTTAATGTTCTCTCTGATAAGTGTGTGCTGATCCATTATCAGTGATGGTGGGGGGAGTGGTTTGAGAAAAATGGAGGAAATTTGATTAAGTAAAGGGGAGGGAAAGGGGGTCATGGGGGCAGAAAAGATGGTGGAATGAAATGGACATCATTACCCTAGTACATGTGTGACTGCACATATGGTATGACACTACATCATATATAACCAGAGAAATAAAATTTGTGTTACAATTGTATACAATGAATCAAAATGCATTCTCTTGTCATATCTAATTAGAATAAATACATAAATAATTTTTTTTTAAAAAAGAAATAACATCCCACTGAATTTTTCTTAATAATAGAAAATAAAAATGAAAAAAAAAGTCATCTTCATCACACATGATTAGGGACATTTTTTTTCCAAGTCATTTAAAATGATATTGGATACTAATCTTCTAAACTCAATTGAAATGAACTCTTTTAATTATTTAAAAATTTAGACTAAGATTATTGTACTTTGATTGCTCTATAAAAACACTCTATAGAGTGGGTTTAATCATCTAATTTTTTCTACCTACAACTAATTTCAAAATGTACTGAAGTCAAATTATTTATTTGAGTAAATTGATTTTCCAGAATCCTGAATATATCTGGAGTTTTAGTTTGATTGTAATTTTGATGTGTAATTCTTCAACAACTTTTCAATATGAAAGTTACATGAATATCTGTAAAATTATACACAAACAGATATGGTCCTAGACCATTTCATTAGTAGAACAATGAATTAAAATATGGGGTGAAAATAAGTGTAAATATTTGATGACTATTTTAATTCTCCAAAACCAAATAATAAATAATAACTTCTAAATGTTAGCATGTCATATGAAAAAGCTAAGAGCCATGGCAGATATTTGCTTAATTTTGCATAAAAAATGAAAATATAATAGAGATCAAGAAGGAAGGATATGGATGGGCTAGCACTACATCAAGTCATTTTTTCCTTTGATATATTGACTTAGTTTACTTGAGTGGCTTATTATTATTTTTGTTCAGAGCTTCAAGTGGTAAAGAGCTCTTGAAAAATTCTTCCATGGTTTTGGAGTCTAGAAGTCAAAATAAAGGCATCAGCATGGTCACACACCCTCTGAAGGCTCTGGAGGAATGATCCTTTTCTTAGCTTTTGCCATTTCTCATCTGTTGGAGTCTGTAAACAAGTCAGGATGGCGCCTGGCATTTTGCCAGAGAAATGTTAGAGTCTGTAAACAAATCTGGATGGTGCCTGGCAAAATGCCAGGGGGAGTGGTTTGTGAGGTGGAACCAGCAAGCCATTAAGTGTGGAGATTTCTTATTGGCTGACTGCTGTATCTAGTTTATGCTAACTAAGATAAGCTGTGTGGAATGTATAAATACCTCTGTTGTCTTGCAATAAATGGCTCCTATTCCTGCTGTATCAATCTACACAAGTTGTTCCTCACCCCCTCTCCCCCGCTATTTTGCCGCAGCCGGACTGCAGCACTCATCAAGTCCTCAGTGTTCCTTCGTTTACAGTGTTGTCACACCAGACTCTGCCCCATATTCACTTGGCGTCTTCCTTCTATGACTCCATATCTGCTGTTCCCTTCAAAGGACACAATGCATTGGATTTAAGATCCACTCTGATCCTGTGAGTTCATTGTAACTGGACTAGTTATATCCTCAAAGCCTCTATTTCCAAATAATATCACTTTCTAATATTTCAGTTGTATGTATTTTGAGAAGACATTATTAAATGTACTGCAGGTATTATTGTCACTAGTTATATCTACTTATTGATATAAATATATATAGATACATGATTACATATATTTATGTATATATTATTAACCTGTGCTACATTGCCTTCATAATTTTGCTTTATGATGACATACTTTCCTATATTCATAAGATTGGGCTTAGTTGATGTTTTTGCAGTTATGGTCTATGTGAAATCATCCATTCAAAAAGTATTTGCCTTGTGTTTAGTAAGTGCTATAGATTTTGCTAGACTTGTTGGATAAAGCAATGAAAAAAATGTAAAAGAAGAAAGAAAATGCAATGATAGAGGTGAGCCTCTATATACCCAATAATAATAAATGGAGAATTTTAATTACTATGTAAGAGAGAATATAACATGGTAGAAAAATGACAGCATTGAAATAGTGGGGTCAGTTATGAGAACTGCAAGCATTTCTATATAGAAAGAGATACAAGCAATGTCATGGTGAAAGTGATTCTAGGGAGGAATTCAATCATTATGCTTGTATTCTCATCTCTTAGACAAATTGGTCATAATTCTTTTGACAGTAAAGAGTCTATGGAAGCTTTTAAGCTGGGTGAGAAAGAGATGTTGGAATTATTTGATTTATGTTTTAAATTTCTTCGTTTGCTTCAAACTTACACAAACTCAATTATCTACAAATTCTCTTTAGGTTTGAACTTTCTAATCTTATGCATAATTGATGTTGCTTCTATATTTTGAAAGAATGTTTTTAAAAGGGATAATAAGTTTGACCATCACGTCCAGCACACATCTCACCCTGCAAAAGTACCAGTGCCCCTGAGTAAATCTTGAAGATATGGTTGTCATGTGGAGCTTGGAAATTTGAAAAACTTAGTTGAAATTGTATTTGCAGTTTTAAGTGTCTTATGTATACTCTTTGATGAGAGGAATAATTGGATTGTTCTGATTTTTATTCAAGGGAAGTGTCATATTCCACCAACCACTACCAAATTTGCGGTAGGATCAATTTTAAGGTGGAAGAGGAAATACTATTTTTCTAATCACATAGTATCATACTCTGTTGTTCAAAATCTCAGCTACATACACCATACACAAATAACTGTTCTTTGATCGCTGTCTTCTAACTGCCGTGCTCTGGCAAACTTCTTTGAAGGACCTGGCCACAAGGAAGAGGAGGATCTTCCCTGTTGGCTCTAGATAGAGAGAACATTTAAGGTCAGTCCCCAGGGGATGCTTTCAACAGATACTAAACAGAAAGACTGAAGAGCTGTGAGCCATCAACCAGGTTTATGTAAAGATTTCCCAAACAGAAAAACACAAAAGAGGAAAGCACAGGGCATACCTTTTGTGATGAGCTTCTGAGTGGGTACAGCCTCTAGGCGGTTGATACCAAGAAGCATGACCCCAGAAAGCCGGTAACTGTGAGATGATATACACAGGGCTTAACAACCTTTCAAAGAGCATAGAAATTTCTGTAAAAACAAGCCTACTGGCCAGAAATTTGGACATGTACCTTTTCCCCTCTCTCCTGGTTCCAAAGTAATAAATAGTGTTAAGAACCTTCTGAAACCAGCAGGAAATCATAACAAGCAACAATAACATTTTCAGCACAGAAAAAGTATAGTTGAATGTCACTAAGGTAGAAAGCATTTTGTCTTAGAAGGTAGATGTTTTCTAAGAAAGAATAGTTTTTTACTAAAAGACTATAAATATATGATATTGAGAGAAAGTGACTTTATCTTGAAGGGATTGGCGGTAGGATAAACAGTCTTTTAAAGCCTGAATCATTTGCAGGAGTCGGAGCATGACTGGATGAAGGTACACAGGAGGAGACAGGGTTTTAGAGGAATGTTAAAGACCAAGTTCATCATAGTTTTCACAGAATCAGTTTTAGCACAGTATGTTTCTCATTCTCTGCCTTATCTCTGCTCTGATACAATAAGCATTTACACACATTTATACACTAGGATCCAGAACTGAAACTATTTTATGAGGATTGATGTAATATAATGGGCAGATTACTATCAAACTGTGATAATCCGTGATTTTTGGATCTGACATAGAACACAGAGTTTTCTAAAATATGAAAGCTTTGAGTTACATGAAAATTGAAATGTGAATAAGGAAGGGTTTGTGTACTGGCATTAGACAAATAGTATTCATCTAACATTATCTATGTTAAATACTGAAAGAAACACAGTCAGTATGTATTTTAGCATTGGAGCTGAAAGGTCACCCTCAATTTTTCATTTGGTAAAGGCATTTCTTAAACTTTTTGTGTAACAGTCAATGGCATATATAAGCTTAAAATCTAATTCATAATCTGGTAGAAATAATGAAACAAATAATGTACATCATTGGAAAAAGTCTGAGTTCAGTTCACAGAAATTCTCTTGGTTAACTTAAAAAGGATTTGATACCTGTGGCTGGCCTCATTTGTTACTGCACATAGGTATTCATCATTCTTCTCATAATTGTCCTTAAAATCCACTACTAGAGTGTTGTGCCAGAACTTGCTATAAATAAATAAACAAACAAACAAACAAATAAATAAATTGGTCCCGCAACTTCAGGGATATGTTAAAAGAACACAAGAGCCAACACAGAGATCACAAAGCTGGAAGAACTTGAGTAACAAAATAAATAATGTAATTATTTATCAAAATAAATAATGAGATTACAAACCAATGTATGAAGTAAATATATGTGAGACTGTACTGATATGAACAAATGAATGGATAATTAAATTGTGTACAGTAGAGAAAAATCTCATGTGGAAGCAAATCAAATAATTTATATAGACACTCCTTCTACCCTTAAGGAGATGGAACATAACTCCCTACTTCTTAAGTATGGGATTCCCAAAGTAACCTCTGAAGATCATGGTATATAACGGCAGAAATAAAACAGTTTTACAGTGAAGTTCAACCTCAGTCAGGTGCTCAAGATTGACATCAACAGTGTTGTTATGTGATATAATGTTCTGAAATAACAATTTATCTCTGATGTTCCTCCTCAAAACACGTAACTGCTATCTAATCATGAAAAAAAATACAACCGAAAAATCTTACTTGAGCGTTACCTACAAAATATCTTACCATTTCTTTTCAAATCTGCCAGGATAAGGGGAGGTGTAGCACACTTATAATCTCCTAATGAGGCAGGAGAATTGCAAGTTCGAGAACATTCTTGTCAAATTTGTGAGACCCTCAGCAATTTAGTGAGAACTTATCTCAAAACAATAAATAAATAAATAAACAAATAAATAAATAAATAAATAAATAAATAAATAAATAAATAAAAGGGGTTGGGGATGTGGCTCAGTGGCAGAGCACTCCTGAGTTTAATCTCCAGTACAACCAAGAAAGAAAGAAAGAAAAAGAAAAGAAAAGAAAGTAGGAAAGAAAGAAACACACACTAATGTAATGTCTTTTAAAATAAGACCCTAAGAAACTGTCTTAGCCAAGAGTATCATAGAAGACACAATGGCTAAATGTACTGTGGTGTTTTGGATCTGGAATAGAAAAAGAAAATTAGAAAAATCTTAGGAAATCTAAATAAAGCATGGACCCCAGTTAATAATAACATATCAATATTTGATCATTATTTAGAATAAGCTAACCACACCAATGTTAGGATGTTAGTCATAGAAACTGGGTAGAGGGTAAGTGGGAACTCTCTGTACTATATTTATGATTTTTGTGTAAAACAAGAATTAATTTAAAATAAAAAGTGTATTCAAAAAATTGACATAATTATTCTGAGATAATAATTCTTTGGTAGAGCAGATTGTATGCATAGTTCTAGTCCTGAGAATGTGATATAGGCCTTGCTTATTTGAGCTTTGTCTCTTACACAAACACAAGGTTTGGCTACAGACATAGACATCCAAATTATTTCAATCACAGTAAATCCTGAAGTGTTTCTGGAGGGATTAAGTATGCTTTGTTGTGTTTAGTTTTTCTTTGCTACCAGATGTTGATCTGTTTGCACATAGGTGTAGAGCTCTTTTTGCATATAGCTCTAGCCACCTTGCCAACACAAGGGCAGAAGCTGACTTTGGAATGAATGAAAAAACTGAGCTGAGATTTGGAGATTATGAGACCAATTTTTTTTTTTTTTTTTTTTAATTCTTGTGAACTGAACTCAGGGGTAATCTACCGCTGAGCTACATCTCCATTTGTTTTTATTTTCTATTTTGAGATAGCATCTATGTTGCCCAGGCTAGCCATGAATTTGTGACTCTTTTGCCTTGGCTTCCTGAATTGCTGGAACTACAAGCATGTAACACAACACCTGGCTTTGTGAGACCAATTCATCTGTACATTGTTAAGTCATTTTTTATTCACTCCAAAATAGCACTATTTATTAAAGAATATGCAAAATTTGATGCACATTTTGTCTAGTAACAAAAACCATTAAGAACTTTAGTAAAAACCATGGAAAACTGTCCAGATAACGAAATTCTCCATGTGTAAAGAAGTCTTCTTCCTGAATAAGGAAACTCCAAAAATTTTTGAAGCAATGGAAAATAATAAACATATAACACTTTTGCTCTTTCATTTTAGTGTTAAGTAATTTTTAAAGCAGTTCTGACTCTGGGTCTTGTTTTCCATTTGTCTAAGATAATAAAGTCCTTCTTTTGCTTTAGCCAGTTGGAGTTGCAGCTCTTGGAACTCATCACTATGATTGCAATGTATGCAATGCAACTGAGATAAAGCAGTAAATTGTCAGGGCCCCATAGATCTTCTAACAGGGTTTCATTTGGAGCATACCCTTTACTCATGTATTAAACAGATGAGGGTTGTCTGATGTACTCAATATTTGTATAAAACAAAGCTGTTCATTTGTTGTGGAGAGGTGTCCTCTGATAATGAATAGACTGCAAAAATATATGTATTAATTCATCACTATTATTTTTAACGAATGTTTAAGGAGCATCTATAATACAGCAGTATTTTTCAAGCTGTGAGCAGTCAGCAGTAATAAACAAAACAGACAATGTCTCTTGTTTCATTTTAAGCAAAATCAAACAAAAACAAGCCCACCAAGGATCAAGGACAATGACTATAATTTTTTGAGTAGTAAGTATTATGGAACACAGACTATGGGGACAGAGACCTGAAGGAGAAGGATTCAGGGTAGGATGTTGCACCTATAGCTGGGAAAGGAGTATTGCCATCAGATGGAAGTATGCAAGGCCTTGAGTGGGATATGATGATGTGACAGTTTTGTGTGTCAATTTGGTTGGTTCTCATGCCCAGACAATTTGGTCAAACATTATTCTGGATATTTCTGTGAGGGTATTTTTTTGGATAAGAATAACATTCAAGTTTGTTGACGTTGAATAAAAGAGATTACCCAACATAATGCAGGCAGGCTTCATCCAAAGAGTCTGAATGGTATAAAGGCTGATATTCCACCAAGCAAGAAAGAATGATGCTGTCTCATCTCCTTCTGACACAGCATTGTAATGTTTCCCTGGATTTCAGTTTGTAGGCCTAGCCTGCAGATTTTAAATTTGTATTTTCACAATCATGTAAACTGATTCCTTCAAATATTTTTTTCTTTCTCTCTACTCCTACCCTTTGCTCTCTGTGCACATCTTGTGGACACTTTTGAACTAATACAGTATGTGTTTTGCTGAACTCAGAAATAGCAATGAAGCCAGAATGAACTGGACCAAAGTGAGTGAGGGGAGAGAGTGACTTACAGTCAGGAAGTTTTTATATGTAGGGTAAGGGTGGGTCATCTAGCAAGTTAGCAATCAGTGAAATCCACTTACAGTTCCCATCATCCTAATTTCTTCCTTTGGTGTAGTCTTCATGTGTTGACATTGTTTGTGAAAAAGTGTAGATGTTACTTCTACATTTTAAATTTCATCAGTTAAGTATGGCTCTGAAAATGATAACACCGCAGGCTAACATGTAAAAGAAAATTATTAAATTAAATTTGCTTTAAAATAATATGTGATAAAAGTAAAGGAAAACAAAGGTGATTGATTACTTACATAGGGTTATATTATATACAAAATGAATAAAAATTTGCTCCCCTCCCCAAAAGTTTTAATTAATTTTCATCTTCTCCTTTGCTTCTCTGGCCTTGGGAAGATATAGTCTCTAAGAAATTAAAATGCAAAATATTCTAAACTAGCTACTTACCCATAATTAAAATTTTAGAGATGTCTCCAAAATTTTGATTCTTTGTGAATGACCCAATAGTCTAGTATTTTTAGTTCATGTAAATTGAAATATACAGCATAGTTTTAAAAAGAAAGCTTTATGCAGAATGCTAACCACACAAATGATAACATAATAATTCGAATCTGTCTAATTTATAATTATTTGTGACAAATTCTATCTCTGCTCCTAATAGCTATACTTTATTATTTTCATTTTGGATGTCAGCTATAAAGTTAATGACATTTTATTAGTTTGAAAAAGAATTTCTTATTGTGTCTAATGTACTAGATATCACTTTTCTAATTTCAAAGCTCCCTTTCTGTTCCAGAGGAATTTGAACAAGGGAAATAAAATCTTTGATATGATTAGTAGACAGATCTAGGCCATCCTATAAGATAGGATTAGAGAGAAATGAAATATCTTTTAAGAAACATGTCTCTATTTACTTATACATTCAAATTAATGTTTTCTTCTAAGTGGTCACTTTGGGAAAGGTCATTTATTTATTCTAATGACACTATTGTTGTTCAAAATATTTTTAAAGCTTTTTTTTTTTGTTTTGATTTGTTTTCATTTGGCTTTAGAATGTAATTATGAGTCACCTAATAGAATTATTTGGCTTAGTGTATTACTTATTTCAGAATCATTTATATACACTAAATCTGATGCAGGCATTGTCCTGAGAAGGTTTTAAAAGTCAATCTTCATAACAAATTTTGAGGCAGGTGCTGTGACTGTCCTAATTCTGTTGACAAGAAACCAAGGCATGCCCATGGTTTCTTCATCACCTATGAAGTGATGCAGGTGGACTATACTTATAAAGTCTGCCTCATGGTACCTGCTTAATAATTGTGCATTTTACCACTTACATCACCTTTTGTCTCAAAATTATTCGCCACATTTTTCACATAGTATAAAATATCTCTGAATTTGTTTGTGTTTTTAATATGTAAAGGGGCTTCTTCAAATGTCCTTCATTGAGAGATTAAGAATCTTGAAGCAAAACAAGAACTGGAATCATGACCCTTCCAATCATCTATGTACTTACCAAGGAAGAAAAATTGGAAAATCACTGCTAGGAAACAATTATCCTACTTACTCTTTGTTGATCAGAACTGCTTATGGATACAGCATCCTGTCTTTTAACTTCTGGTGAATAGAGGTTTTATTAAGGCAAATATAGCATCAATTCTTTTAGCCACCCAATTCTCAGCGATAATTATTAAGTTTAAAATGTACACTGTCAACACTATGTTGAATTTCACTAAGTGGACAGGACCATTACTCAGTTGATTTTGATGAACCTCTGCTATTGGGTTGATTTTGATGAGTTGTAAATCAGCCTCAATGACTTTTTTTTCCCCATTCAATCCATCTTTTGGTAGACTATAAAAGCATAGTAGCTGAGAAATTTTGTTCATTTGTATCTAGATTCTGAGAAAAAAGAATAAATTATTGAACACACATACACACACACATACACACATGCACACACACACATTTTGATCTTCCATTCTTGTACTTCATTACATATGGAGAGTCCAAGATCTAACCCCCACCCCACAAAAAAAAAATGAATGACTCCAAATTTCCTCATCTTTTGTGAATCATTCATAGGCCTAATTGAAAATGTAGTCTCTCTTATGGTGGATGATAACTGAATCATAAATCTCAGTTTCTAAACCCCTTATATCCAAGGAAGAAAAAGGTGTTGGCCTAATGGAGTTGAGTTATTCTCATTGATGATCTTCCTAAGCATTTGCTTACTAATATTAATTAGGAAAAGAATTTTTTTAAAAAAAAAAAACAAAAGCATACATATGTATATCTTCATCATTAAATGCAACTTCCATCAGGGTAATAATGCATTTATTTTATTCACAATTATACATAGTAATTAACATATTGTGGGTACCTAATAGTAGGTGCTCAGAAATGTTTATTCAATGAGTAAAATTCTTTTGTAATGTCTAATTACTATCATTTTCTAGGCGACTAATTTCTATCCCAGAATATTCTCATAATAATATCTTAGGAATAGACTTGAGTGACCTCGGAGTTAGAGAATAAGTGATTTGGAATGCCATGATAAATCCCAATAACTTGTACACTTATGAAATTTTAATCTATCCAAGCTATGTAATGTGTATTCTTTTGTTATTTGTGGAACATCTAGAAGAATAGTAAAATAGGTTTTGTTGCTTCTGCTTTTACTGATGATAAAATAGGTTCAGGCAATTTAAGATTCTGGCTCAAGGGTCATGCACTGAAGTCAAAAATCTAAGCAAGGAATTGAACTCCTTCCCACAGAGTTCAGAAGGGTGCAAATCTGCCCAAACAACATAAATTATTTAATGACCTAGATTCATCTTTCTGCATCCAAATGAAGCTGCCATATTTGCATCTTTGTGATTGCAGAGAGGAGAGAAAATTCATGGCAGCTGGCAAGAAGGGCAAGCAGATTAATCAGCTTATAAAATGTTTATAAACTCAAAAATTTCAGGATTCCCTTGAAACTTCAGAAGTACCCCATTTTCAGTTTTGCTTCTGCTCATTCTACATGGATTTTCTTACAGAAGCTAAATTGCATGGTCAGTACAGTTTTATTTGTAAGTTGTATGTTTTGAGTTGTGAAACATTCAGAGTTTCTACACACATATAAAAACTGATTATCCAAATCAAAGTATTTTTGAAATGACTAGTTTTAATTTATTATTTAGCTTCCCTATACCTATTGTGCATTAAGTAATATGCTCCTCACAACAGGCTCTTACTTTCATTAACCTTTGTATGGAGGCAGTGATCTCATTCATAAATTCTATTTCCAAATTATCTGTATAAGCCACACACTGATTCTTTCCCACCTCAATAGGAAGAAACAATGTGCAGCTGTAGATTTATTTTTTAGGTGTGATTTTTTTTGGGGGGTAGGGGAAAGCAAAGAAGAAAAAGAGGGACAATTTCACTGATATGGTTATTAATTTTCCTTTTCAAATCATTGTTCTCTGCTTCCTCTTTCTTGTTGCTTCTCTATTCCAAAGAAAATAACATTTTAGAAGAAAATATCTCAGTAAATGAGTGATACACAATGACATGGTGGTCAAGTAGAATAAGACCTTTCTTCCTTCCTCTTCCTCTTCCTTTCTCTTTCATTTTCCTCCCCTCCTTCCTCTCCGTCTCCCTCCCTCTCCCCACCCCTCTCTTTTTTCATTCTTTCTCCAGGTAATAGGTTGAATAACCTGATAAAGACAGTGGTGATGTCAGTTCCTCCATCATTATTTCACTTCAGGGTAAATCTTTTTTTCTATTCAACTTTCTGCTTTGATAGACAAAATAGAAAATGTATGACTTTTATTGCACTTTTTTAACAAAAAGCAAAACATATCAGCAAACTATAGGTTCTTCTTTTGCATACACTCACAAAAACAATGCCCGATAGCCATGAAATTCTTGTAATTACTATCTCCTCTGTTTAAATGTCCTAAGACTTTTATAATATTGCTGGGATTAGGGAGAGAAGAGTCTGTAAATTCAATGAGACAGGGATACAGCAAGTGGTCTTGTTTAGGACCTCTATCCCCTCTCATAAAGCCAGTTCTTCATGTAAATTTAGCATATCCACAAAATCTGAAATCCTGGAGTAGGTTAAAACAATCTCAGGGCTATTAATTATTTCATCATCAAGTCATCCATTGCTTCTGAGATTTTTTACACAGCAGGTCCAGTAACAAGGCTTTTCATTGACTACACTGAGAACCATTCTTGATTTAGACTACATTTCTAATGATCTTGTGTGTTGGTATACAGTTGGGTTATTCATTAGCTGTATAGGCAATATTTAAGTTCTACTGTAAAAATTATTTTATTCTTCTGTTATCTATCCTCATAGTTCTTTTCTTGTTACTGTTCTTAATGGAAGAGCATCACTTCTGGATTTCAGACCCCTTTGCAAACAATCGCCCAGTGAATTCCTAAATGTTATTCCTCTGTGGATACATGCTTATCTTTGTTATTTTTTTACGGTTTTAACCTTTCTGATTTCCAGGTCATGGTCATTATGACTGGGTTATTCTATTTCCAACCAAGTCCTAGTTAAAATAATATGCAAAATATGGAAAAATCTGTTTGCATATTTTTTTCATTATACTAATGTGAAATAATTCTATCTCTGGTGCAAGCATCAGCTATGAGTCATTCTGAAATTGTTTGGAAACAAGTCACACGTGTTTGAATAAGTAGACACTTAATTTAGGTGATATACAAACTTCACATTCTTCCATCAAGCTTTTTAAAAACCATTACAAAAGATATTACAGCCATATTTGAATTCTGTCACTTAACCACAAAAGTGCTCTAGCTTAATAAATCATGAAGAGAATCAATGAGGCTTGCCTTGAATGCCTGAAAGAAAGCTGCAATCATTCATATGAAGTAACACTGGATGATTGCTAAGTTATCTGAAGTAGTTGAGACTGCAGAAAATCATAAATGCTTTGTACAACAATTATCACTATCCAATATATGAATGGAGCCATTTTGAAAGTATTTCCAATAAATCCACAGATGCCTTGACTGGAACTGAAGTGAACTGTTTTTTCAAAACTCTATTGAAACTCTCAGCTGCAAAGGTTGCTGTCTGAATGGAATAGTAATGTTCTTTTGTCAGGATGATAAATATTTTTGTGTAATTGTAGATCTTTTGATCAAATGCTTCTACTCAAGAGGAAAAACAACAAAGAGAATTCTATTAGCATGTAGGATAATGTAATGCACACAGAATATGACAGAATCACACAACTTATTTAATAATATAAACTACAAGTGATAGGACAGCTTTTTAGATGCTTAATGAGTTAATGTCTCTCCTTCATATTCAAGAAAATATGCTTCTAGAGTTTTTTATATGTGCCAAGTATTGGACTAGCTCAAGGAGAGAAATAAAGAATAATAAAATTGCTCCCTATCCTAAAGTACCCCTATATGAACAAAAAAACATGAGGAGTAAGAAAGAGTGCATACATGTGTACATTCAGAGACCAGGTATTTTCATATATAGACATACATGAGATCAGCAGCAACATAGAGATTGTGTCTTAGTTTGTAAACAAACTATTAAAATCATATTTAATCCACAGAAAGTGCAATCTTTGAAGAGTTTTCTTTTCATTTGAAATATATATATATATACACTCCAAACATATATTCCAAAATCAAGGGGGTGGAAGCTGCCCAAGAGGCAAAATTACATCTTAATCAAAGCACAGCAAGAGGACATAGAAGGTCTTAATTAACTTGCTGGTGACTGAAAGAACCTGAGATAATTACACATCCCATATGAGAAATTATTATTCATGTTGTATGGTCTGTGCTAATGAACGTTGAACATATGCAAATTAATGACATGTTTAGAGAATGAAGATATTAGAAAAAGTTAGGAGAAGGGAGTTAGCTATTAGGTGGAAATGATAGCCAGTGCATTGGTTGTAATTAAGTCATGGATAAATAAGCCAGTAACAATTGTAATGATTGATATATTTACAAGGGCAAATTTGATTTGCATTATGCATCTGCTGTCAAAGGAAGGGGATGATATGTGAAAACATAGCTACTAGAGTACATCATTGAGAGTCAGTTTGTACTTCAAATCTGCTCCTAAAAGTAACTTATTTTGCAATGTGTTTCAAATCGTGAGAATTTTTGGCCTTGGCTTACTGGCTTATATATGGAGTGTAGGAGCGCATCTGCATCTGCTCCCAATGGTGACTCTGCTTCATTTACATAGTTCTCTCTGAATCATTTTTACATCTTTCTTTGCACACCCTGGGTAGGAATCCAAAGGCTGAGTATTCTCTGAAGTCAATTGAAATCTGGCATTAGGTTAGCTTGATATGGGTGTTGCAAAAAATCAGTTCTTTTTCTCATGACTAAGGACCAAGGAAAACAGATGGTAGGGTGAGGAATGCGGAGGTTGTCAAATAAAGTTCTTGCCAACAAGATTCGGTGCTAACATAATGTATTCAGTCAATTGGAGCATCTTGATGACACCAAATATAGAAAAGAAAGATGTTTCTTGTTGACTTCCTAATTTATGTGATGACTGAAAGAAAACTGACTTAACTTGGTTTGAGCGATATTTGCTTATTATAGAAAAGAGAACTCCATTTTCAAACAATGTAAGTTTCCCAGCTTATGAATGTCGTATAAGTAACTATTTTTTACTTTTAAAACAAAAGCACTTACCAATCATTTAAAAATTATATTGATTCTATAATCAAATTATGGACATTTAATTTAGGTATGGATAGAGAGCTCATGTGTAAAATAATTGAATTTTTTAAAATTTTTATTGATTTATTTAAAATAAATGACAGCAGAATACATTACAATCTTATTACATATATAGAGCACAATTTTTTCACATCTCTGGTTGTGTATAAAGTATGTTCACACCAGTTCATATCTTCATACATGTACTTTGGATAATGGTGTCCATCACATTCCACCATCCTTGCTAAGCCCCTGCCCCCTGTTTTTCCCTCCCACCCCTCTGCCCTATCTAGAGTTCATCTATTCTTCCCATGCTCCCCCTCCCTACCCCACTATGAGTCAGCTTCCTTATATCAGATAAAAGATTTGGCATTTATTTTGGGGGGAGTGATTAATTTCACTTAGCATTATCTTCTCCAATGCCATCTATTTACCTCCAAATACCATGATTTTATTCTCTTTTAATGCTAAGTAATATTCCATTGTGTATATAGGCCACATTTTTTTATCCATTCATCTACTGAGGGGCATCTAGATTGGATCCACAATAGTTTAGCTATTGTGAATTGTGCTGCTATTAACATTGATGTGGCTGTGTCCCTGTAGTATGCTGTTTTTAAGTCCTTTGGGTATAGACCAAGGAGAGGGATAGCTGGGTCAAATAGTTCCATTCCAAGTTTTCCAAGGAATCTTCATAATGCTTTCCATATAGGCTGCATCAATTTTCAGTCCCACCAGCAATGTATAAGTGTGCCTATTCCCCAACATCCTAGCCAACACTTATTGTTGTTTGTCTTCATAATAGCTGCCATTCTGACTGGAGTGAGATGATATCTTAGAGTAGTTTTGATTTGCATTTCTCTAATTGCTAGATATGATGAACATTTTTTCATATATTTGTTGATTGATTGTATGTCCTCTTCTGAGAAGTATCTCTTCAGGTCCTTGGCCCATTTGTTGATTGGGTTATTTGTTTTTTTTGTGTTTAGCTTTTTAAGTTCTTTATATACCCTAGATATTAGTGCTTTATCTGATGTGTGAGAAGTAAAAATTTTCTTCCAAGATGTAGGCTCTCTATTCATCTCATAGATTGTTTCTTTTGCTGAAAGAAACTTTTTAGTTTGAATCCATCCCATTTATTGATTCTCAGTTCTAATTCTTGTGTTATAGGAGTCTTATTAAGGAAGCTGGGGCCTAATCCAACATGATGAATATTAGGGCCTACTTTTTCTTCTATTAGATGCAGAGTCTCTGCTCCCGCTGGTACAAAGGCCTATCCACAGGTGTGGCTGTATGCTGGACCGGTAGTCAATTATGGGTAAGATCCAATTGCAATGGTACTAACCTAAGACAGGAGGCTGACACCTTGAGGTCAGCTCATCCCATAACGGGTAAGTACCATATATAGTATTAGACAACCTAAGGCAGGCACGGTCCCTAAGCCACATGCTTGTTGTTTAAACAGAGAGGGGGAGATGTTGAGAGCCACAGCCAAAGGGGCCCCAGCAAACTTGCAGCTGATTGGCTCACCATGGCCCCAGCAAACTTCCAGCTGCCAGCTGATGATTCGCTCACAATGGCCCCAGCAAACTTCCAGCTGCCAGCTGATTGGCTCCTCTGTGGTGATGCTCATTGGGCTGTTTCCCCGCCCTTTCAGACCACGGAGCTGTTCATTGGGGGGCTCTTTTGGCTCCGCCCACGCGACCCAGCCAATCGGCCTCAAGAGCAAGAGGAGTGTGGGGTGGGGGGTTGAGAGGCTTGTGGGAAGCTGGTGGTGGTGGCAGTTGGGCTTTGAGGGAATTCCTGAAGAACTCGTGTGGTGTGGCGTGTGTGTTCAAAAAATAAAGTTTGTTTCTGCTTGATAAGTGGCTTGTGAATTGTGCCCAGCCAGACTGCAGCATTTCTGGTTCAATTTCTAGGTCCTTAATCCGCTTTGAGTTGAGTTTTGTTCATGGTGAGAGATTGGGTTTAATTTCATTTTGTTGCATATGGATTTCCAGTTTTCCCAGCACCATTGGTTGTACAGGCTATCTTATATAACTCAGTTGATAGAGTGCTTACCTTGCATACACAAGGCCTTGAGTTCAATCCCCAGCACCACAAATAAATAAATATAAATAAAAATTTAAAAATTTGAATTTTTTTGTGACAGGAATAATGACCAATTTTCAGATCAGAAAATAACTCTATAAGTGATTGGAGATTATAATACAATATGTATCAAAACAATTATGTTCACAGAGTTGGCAATCAGTAGTACCATTTATGGTGTCAAAACAAATTTTTATTGGCACTCACCCACCATATGCCTCTCTATATTTTGGTTTCTTCACTTCTATTCACCTATATCCCAAGATTGTCCTTTCTCTCAGGCAATGTTTCTATAGTCTCTTTACGTTTGTCCTTATTCCCCTGGTTGTGAACTGTGGTAATATTTTTCCTTTTACTCTTCAAATGTATTTTCCCTATACCATCAAAGATATACTCACAAAAATTTTTAGTTGTGTTGTTAATGCCTCATTTCTGGTCCTAAAACATTTAGTGTCTCAACATTTGGGCCTGAAGATATTCTAGAATAAGAATTAGTTTTACATTATAAAAATTCTTATGTACAATTAGAAGAAGAATGGAAAACAGGAAATTTTTCCCAGAACGAGATATGCTCTAGGATATCTTCAGGAACAGGAAGACAAGAAGTATAAGGAAGCAGAAAAGCAAATTATCTTGCTACCATCAGTTTTTTGCAGTTATGAAAATAGGTGCCATTTGATTGATGTAGAGATACCATAGCATTTTTGGAGAAAAAAAAATGAAGGAATACAATCCTGGATTCCAAAGTAGATTAGGCCTGAAATAAACTTATTTTCTTTTCTTACCGACTGTGTTGTTATAGGCAAGTCACAGTTACTGTGAATGTTTCCTCTTTTCCACAATGAGAACAATGACATTATTCTCTAAGCTTGTTCAGTAGCTGGAAGTAATGTGTATTAAGAATTCATCATAGGATTGAGACTATTCTTCTCTTTCTATTTATATTTTTCCATACATGGGTATTGATCAGAACAGGTAAGATAAATGAGAGTCATGTAACAACATCTGAAGGCCATCTTATACTAATTTTTTCATATTTTTTGTCATCTTAACAAAATAACATCCATTAAGTTCATACTTGGTTATGAATTTAACTTTGTAAAGTTTGTTATTTTTTTTCTCCCACACAAGAGATTTATTGTCGGTAACAGGAGGCATACCAACAAGGATGTCCCTCTGAGGAGAGCAGCCTGATGTTTTTTAATTTAAACTTTTTGGGTATGTCTGAAATTATGAGTATTTACTTTCTTAAAATAGAAACAGTTTCTGAATATTGCTCCACTAAACCCATATGTACCTTGAGGCTTCTTTTCTGCAATTATAATAACATAATTATAATACTTTCATTCTTGCATAGTGATTCACAATATTCCAACAGCATTATAGAAATATAATGTGATTAGAAGATATTTTATTTAGTTTCAAAGACAAAATGTTGGAGAAAAAGGCAAATTTTTCCAGGTCAATTGTTTTTCAGTAGAGAATTTGAGACCCCAAATTTCCACTTCTCTTTTTCTTTTTTGTGCATTATTTTGTTGTTCATTGGATTTCATAATTTTTTGTATTGTTTTTATAGATATAAATTCCTTTGGATGAATTAATTGGTAAATAAAACTTGTGCATTCATTTCTATATTTTAGCCAAATATTCTTAGATTTAAATACATTCCTTCAAAGTGGAATTTAGAAGAAAGCAAGCTTCCATCTATGCTTCAAACAACTTCATGTGTGTTTTCTGCACATGAAAAAATTTGTTTAAAAATCAATAGAATGCATAGAATAATTAGGAAACACTCTTCTTAGCTCTTATCTGAATTAGAATTATTTTTCATCTGAGAGAATTTGTCTTATTTTAGAAGGTCACTGTATTAGTCATCTTTTCCTTGTTATAACAAAATGTCTGACATAAGCTAATTTTGAAGAAAATAGTTTATTTAGTTCACAGTTTTGAAAGTCTAAAGTCCAAGTGGTAGAGCTAAGACTTAGTGAGGGTCCCTTGGCCACATCAACTTACGGTATGGCTAGCAATGGTGGAGACGTGGGCAGGAGCAAGGTCGTTTCTTAAGCCAGGAAGCCAAAAGAGCTGTCTGAGGTTAAATGCAGCTGTTGTAATAATCCTCTGAGGGAACTACTAGTGAGTTGTAGGAGAAGGACCTCAAGCTCCCAGTGACCTTCCACTTGGTTTTGCTCTTTACAGGTTTCAATGACACTTCCCGGTATCACTACCCTGAGGACCAAGTTTCTAATCACAATGGACCCTTGAAGGACACTTGAACCACAGCCAGAAAAAAAAAAATGGTTTTTATAAGTTCATTTTTTTTCTCACTAGTGTTTATCATTATACTACTATTTGAGACCAGCAAATTTTGTTTGAATATTATCTTTCATAAATTGCTCTTAACTTAATCTCAATTATTTTCATTCAATTTCAGACATTATTTCTGTTTTCATAAGGCGAATGAAAAATTCACTGTTGGTTTTATTTGCTATGTGTAACATTTTTTCTAAGTTGACTTGTACAATATATTTCTCACTGAGGGCAAACATTCTGACACCAACTCATGCATCATGGGAAAGGATCATAAGGGCTTTTAAAATCCTTTAAAAACATAGGAACTTTCCTAATATTACTAAAATACTCATTTAATGTTTCCTTGAAGATGTCTATATTTATCATTAATTCAAAGAAAGATAATTTATTCCTTTCTGGAGATGAAAGAACACCCTATTTCCATAACCATCAGGGAGTAGTTTCTTATATTAATGTAAAATCATCTTCCTATAATTCTAAATCAGTGTCTCCTGTGTCTACATTTGGAACTATATAGATTACGTTTTAGTCTATTTGTATATGTCATACTCCCAAATATTAAACATTAAATAGCCTGATTTCAAAATTCTTCCTAAAACATAACAGGCAGAACTGAATACAGTGCTACATATGTTGCTAAGCTGTGCAATGAATGAATAATGGAATGACTCTTCCTTTTCTATGAATCAAAAATGTGTGCTAGTGCTGAGATCACTGTTCCTCTGCCACACCATTTTGCTGGTCAAAATTGAGTAATCAACAACTATTTTACTACTCCATGTACTGTGAATAGGTACTATGTTAAGCAATTTGATTCATTTACACAACAACCTTCTTATTTGGTTTATTTTATTCATGTGAGACAGAAAAGGAAAGCAAACTTTGACCAAGTTTACATAACTGTGAAGAAGGCTGGATTCTTGAAATCTTGGACTCTCTTATTTCAAAGCTCACATTTTCACTCATTGGATGATATTGCATTTGCTAACTAAAATGCTGGTACAGCTCTGTGGTGCGCTCCAGGTGCCACAACCACTGGTGAGATGACCCTTCGGCTTTAGGAAAGTTGACTGCCACCTGAACATCAAGCCTGATTTTTCATTCTCCTAATAATTAAAATGCATGACCAACTTTGCAGCTCTTTGTTTTTAGGGCAGATTTTAATTTTCTTTTCTTTTCGTAAATATGCAGCCAGAATTAGACTTTATGGTTTATAACTAAGATTGATACACTTACCTAAATGATATTATGACACTATCAAGTTTTTGCTGTGATCAGGATGCATTACCTTACGTTACTTTCCTTATTTTCTCATTTAGTATATGAGAGTTAGTTGACTTATTCTGTAGAAATTACATTTTTTAAGTGCTTACCAACTCTATCTAAAAAATTAATTATCTGTAATTTTTTTGTGGATCATAATAAAAACAAAAATCTATTCTAGTATCTGTACTGTATCAATTAACCATTCTGAAAATTATGAAAACAGTTATCTATCCCCAGACTTATATTGTAAGTAATTGAACTAATACAGGGAACCCTTTATTTATGAGGTTAGGACATTTCAATGTCAACAACCACTTGTCACATTAATCTGATAAGAAAAAATGATTTCTTTCTGATTGCTTTGCTGAGCAATCAAATTAAACATCTGCTTGTGCAATCAGTATATTGTATCTGACATAAGTCTTGCCCTATCAACATTTTATCTTACAGTGATTTATTTGTCTTTCATCATTTTCCAAACAATTCTTATGCCCATTCTTATTTTGTTCCTCTATTTTCCTTTCCTGCATCATCAGTACTGTACTTAAATACTCAGATAAGATCTACTATTCAACAACATAAAATGGCAACTATTACAATCTACATCAATAATTGTTTTCGGATAGCCCTAATAATTCCTATCACAATACCTAACAGTTGACTCTGACTAATATGCTTCTCTTGATATATCAAATGTGTATGTCTTGCCACATCCTATCTAGAATCCAAGTCTCTTTAAAAAGAAAAAATGATTGTCCACCTTCCCTGAGATACTTCTGACTTTATTTCTCAATGGGAAGCACAAGATTCCCAGTCTCACACAGCTGCCCTGTATTTCAACAGACTGCTTACTTTTATATTTTTTTCTGAAGAAACTATCAACCTATCCTTGTACAAATTCAAGGCCTACAAACTGACTTGCATCAATACACTCTTTGACTACAGCAATAGAAGAAATGATTTCCTTTTCTTTCCTTCACATTTTAGAAGTGCATATATTTCAAATACATTACAAAAAAGTTCATGCTTTTTTTCTGTTTGTTTTTAGATGGTGTAATAAGGACTTTTTGGATTGTCTGCCAAGGTCCCTGTGGGAGTCCCAGCAGCTGTGATTGTTCTGGGTGATTTCATTTTCCTGGACTTAGCTATCTACGATTGTTTTGGACACCTGGATAGAGCAGGAATTTTGAATTGAGATGCAGAGATACTACTTAATTCAGGTTCTTTCTGAACTGAAACTTGGAAGCTACAAAGCAGTTGGGCATACATGTTTCCCATATAAAAGTGAAGCAAGGGAAGGCTTCTGGCAGAGAGTGGATTTTAAGATACTCAAAATGTATCAGATTTGAAAGATTCTGTGGCCCAAAAGAGTGAGGGAGGAGGGAGAACATGAAGAGAATTAAATAAATGAGTACACCTGCAGGGACAACAGAGGGGCTACATTAATTCCCAAGGACTTTATAGTTCTTTTCTTACTGAAGGCTGACCTCACTGCTTACCCCTGAGGTCCATGAGTTAGATTTAGTTTTACTGTGCATTTCCTATTTTTATTAAAGCCAAACTGAGTGAGTTCCTGCTAGTTGCAAACCAAGGAACTTTAACCTAGATGTGCAGTTATAGATATAAAATGCAAAAAGAAAAAAAAGTAAAATTTAAAGTAAAAAATGAGATAACTTCATAGAGTTGCACTCATATCAAAAATGTCAAAACATCTGTTTGGAAAACTTTCCAGTCTGAATCACAAAACAAGGGGCTGTGGCACTTTCCTTCTTCTGCAGGAATAAGAGGAACCTGAAAGTAATTAAGTACTGGCCCTTAGAGACACAGTTGAGAGACACAGGAGACAATGAAGAGAGCCATCCTGAAGCAAGGAACTTGATGATAACTGGAATGATGAGAGAATTTAGAATCTGAATTCTGAGCAACTGTTGCACCCAGAGTCTGGAAATTATTTTCAATCAGTGTAATTCACCAGTGTAACATGCCTCCCATTACAACAGAGAACCCACCCATAGGAATATGGGATAGTGAGCTAATCAAAGAAATAATCCAAACTGAGCCATTATAGAAAATTCCTTTAGTCTGGGGAAGAATTTCACTTATTCCTTAGTGAGACATAATTACAGGTCAGTGCCAGTATCACAGAGAGTAGAATTATAGTAGATTTTTAAGAATTTGACTCAAGTTAACTACATAGTGGTTATTTTATATTAAAATTTAGTCTTTCTCATAGAATTATTTTGTGTTTCTGTACATGAGACTTTTTTTTCATTATCTTTTAATACACCTAGTACAAATGAGAAATCTCTGGGGGATTTGACACATAATTTCTCTTTGGACTATTGATTCTAGAATAGCTAATGCAACTGTGAGTACCCATAGATAATAGCTTTATTAGAAATTGTTTCTATCCGTTTCCTCATAGTAACATGAAAACCTTTCCTGTCTTCAGTTTTAAGAAATTAAGGAAAGTACTAATGCAATGGGGTTACTAATGTTCCAGTAGACTTATGGTAACATTTTGTCCATTGATTGTTTCCTAATCAGGAAACTTATAAACTGGGGTACAAAGCAATTTTTTGCAAATGGTGAAACATTTTTGAATATTAAGAGACAGTTATCTGTATGATTTGCTCACCCATAATCTGATATCAGCATTTGCTTCTCATCAGTTGCAATCAGTGTTAGAGCGCTTGAAGCCATGACAGTCCTTGTGTTATTTGTTCAGTCTGTCTGCACATAGGGACATAACTGCTACTCACAATTGACATTAGAATTTAGGCTACTTTTCACTCTGTAGACTTAGTTGATATTAAATTCTAACTCTGAGGCTAAAGGATTTTCTTCTGAACTTCTCTGCTGAGTTCATAAGAGTTAATATTACCTATAAGCACTAGCCTTCTTATAGGATCCTTGAAAGGGAAAGTGAATAAACAGTGAGTTTGATTTTCTTTTCTAACCTAATAAATGTGGAACATGGTATGGAGCAGGTTGAGACATCTTGTTCTTTGGTAACAAGGCCATTATACTTGCATGGCAATAGATGGGAGAATGTCCTTTTGTCAACAGACGTAGGAGATACCCTGCTAGAATATGGGCTGAAGGAGAGGAATGGACATAGGTATCGTTAGTGACAAAACTAGTGAGGTATAGGAAAGAAAATGAAAGGTTTGGGGCATTTATCATTTTAAAACATCAGGAAAGGTTGTTTAGCTCCAAGCTGAGGATCTGAAAACTATTTTGTGTATATATGAGACAAATTAAAGAATGAATGAGGAAAGCAAAATATGAATGACTATATGAATATACATTTGTCTAGTCCATTCTTTTAAATGTCTAAGCTTTGAATTTCACCTATGTTGAGAGTCAAGGTTTTGCATTGAAAATGAACAGAATATTAGCATCAGAATGCAAATGAATTGCTTTTATCTCTTAATTTATCAGTATTTGGTCATGTGTTTTTAAAGAAATGTTTTAATTTTGTGAGAGCTATATAAATGAATAAACAATTCCTCCCCTGGAAAATAGTTCCATTCTACAGATACTATGAAATACATAAAATAGTAGAGAGAAATGGTAAAAGAAGAGAAAAAATTGATGGTTAAAGTGAGATGAGAAACATGTAAACAGAATAAGATAAATTTGCACAACAAAGTTGTTTTGTTTAAGCTTTTAAATTAAGTCCTTTTATTAATCATCTTCACCTTTATTTTGTGTTTTTCTCAGTGTTGAGGATTGAACTCAGGGCCTTCTTCATGCTAGGCAAATACTCTATCCATGAGTCACAGCTAAACTAACTTTTAAATATAACTTTTCTATTGTAAGAGCAATAAGAACTTATTATATAAATTATTCACAGACAATAAAACCAAGAAAATTAATAATCCATAATCTCACCCAGTTCTTAGGTATTAACATATGTGTTTACACATGTATATAAATTGTATTTGTGTACACATACATGAAGACAGACAGACTCTGGAACATGCATATGTATCCATAAGTAGGATTACAACAGAAATAATTAAAACAGCATAATATGTAGCAAAAAAATGTCAATAATCTCAGTAACAGTTACTAAATACTTTCTTAAATTTAATGGAACCAAAAAATAAAATACAAAGCAAACATTAAATAAATATTTTAAAGTATACACACACACACACACACACACACACACACATACACATATGCTATAGAGATACACATTATGTACACATATATAATATCTTTAAACTAATGAATTAATGTATTTATATCCATTCTTTTATTTATGTGTATACATTATCTATCAACTTATCATCACTAGGAAGTCAACATAACAAACAAAATGAGTTACTAAAAGTAAAATAATGGTCTTTTTAAGCAAAAATCTAAGAATAAGTAAAAGGGAAAGATTATTATTTGACATTTGAATTAGTGGACTGGGAGATCAAATGAAGACTATCTAAAATCACAAAACCAAAATGTTAAGAGATGAAGATTATGAAGTGGAAGAAAAGAGACATGGGGAACAGATAAAAGTATGACACATGAATGATAGAGGTTTCAGAAGGAAAAAAGGGAACAGGTGGAGGAGAGACAGTAATTAAACAAATAGAGAAGAAAATTTTCCTAGTGTGAAGAAATACTTGAGTCTGTAAATTAAAATTGTTCACTACATGCCAGACAGGATTGGTGGAAAACATACCTAGGCATATTCTGCCCAAATTCATGAATTTTAAGATTAAAAAATAAATCATGTATTCTATCACACAGAAGGCTGGCATTATTTGCAAAGGAAAAGAGTATGTTTTTAGAGTTGACCCCAAATATTACAATACTAATTCAAGTGAAATGGATGTTACCCCAATAATCTTCTACATAGTTAAGATAATTTTCATTTGTCCTTGAAATAATGGGGAATATGTAAACCAACTTATATTGTCTTCACATTTAATAAGAAGCCAAGGACTGCAGATTTGGCTCAGTGGTAGAGCACTTGTCTGGCATGCATGAGGACATATGGTTCTTAGTACTGACAAAAAAATAAAAGAACTCAATATTCTTCCAGAACTTTTAGCAATCAACAAAAGAATCTGAATGGTGATATCAATAAGAAGAGGAGGAAAAATTCAGTGGTGAGTTGTGAGTGAGGATAAAGTGGCTGATAATGCATAATCAGTCCTACTTAGGGAATCCTAAGACAGAAGACACAAACTGCTATGATCAAAGAAAAATTTGCTGAATGTCACTGAGGGAGAGAAAGAAGATAATTTCTTTCCAAAGTTTCATTTTTTAGTGGGGATGCAAGAAAGTCAAAGTATTTTCCAACATTTTATTTTCTTTATGGAAGAGAAAGAATATAAGAGAGTATATGTTGAAAATTAGTTGGTAGTTGGTTTTTAAATACTAGCAAGAATATATCTTCAGGAGTGTTATAAAAGAAATACTACTACCAGTAGAAGACAAAAATACATAACTTCCAAATAAGTGAATCAGAGGACAAAGGGGACAAGAGGAAAAAACAGTGAAGAAAACAATGAAGTAAAAAATGAGGTGATTGTAATGAAATCAAGCTAAGCATGGTGGTTGCTACAGCAAGTGTGAGTGGGTGACATTTGCATTGATGGAGGGTCCTACAGGATTCCAGTGTTTTTTTGTATTGCTAGTAAAAAAGGGAGGAGGAAGTGAAATCTGAGTTGGTTCAAGTGCAATTAGAGAACTCTTGGGAAGCTGTTCTTATTTAGATCCTAAAGAAAGAATATGTGTTAGGTCATTTCAGAGAGCTTTTTATCACATTTTAAAAATTGTATTGAAAACATTACCTTTAAAAAAATACCACATGTACTATCTAAATGAAAGGCAGAAAATTTAAGAACAAAAAATATCTCTTTCAAAAATTAAAACCTGACAAAACTCTCATTTTTTTTTCATATGAAATTGACCAAAAGTGTTTGTTTACAAGAAGAAAATGATGCTTCTTTTATCATTTCAGAATAATGACAATGGAAAGTGAAGTTTTCAATAAAGGAACTTGAGTGTGGCTTGTTTTTTAAAGAATAAAAAATATAAAAGTTTCTACAGATTTCATTTGATTTGATAATAACTATCAATTCAATAAACTTTTATTCAACGTCATGTATGAAGGTAGAATAATTATTATTATAGAAGAAACAGAGATAAATGACATTATCTTGTCCCTGAAGGAATTCTCTGATATTCTCTCTCTCTCTCTCTCTCTCTCTCTCTCTCTCTCTCTCACACACACACACACACACACACACACACACAGACACCCAGAGGATGGAGGAGAGAAAGAGAGAAATAAAACAGGTGCTAAAATAGTTGTGGACAAGTGAAAGCTTTTTGATAGTGACATGCAATGATTGCTTATGAGTATTAACATGATTGAAGTAAAGGAAATTCAGTGAAGCATTATTTAAACTTGATTAATTTGATAATTATTCTCAGTGCTTCACTAGGCATGAGCCTATCCCTCATTGACAGAAAGGGAAATTTAGGTGGTTTGGCATCCAATTACAATGACTGGGCAGCTCCAGGTACATCTGTGAGTAGGGTTCCAGAGGACGTTGGCATGTGTCCCTGGACTGAGTGGGGAAGATGCATCAGAAATGTGGTTGGACAGGATCCTATCAGTTTAGGCCCAAATGAAACAAACAAACAAAAAAAAAAAAAAAAAAGGAGGAAGGGCAAATACTTGCTCTTCCTCATTTTCTTTTGGAAACAGGATGACTTTTTTCTGTCAAAACTCCAGTCTGTTTTGATTTTAAACCCTAGGACCCATGTTGACAAACTCCTTTCACCAGGTTCTCTGATTTTTCTATCTCAGACTGATAGATGCATCTGCTTCCTCGAATCTGAGGCCTTTGATTTCCATTGAAGAAGGGATTTTCCTTCTTACTCTATCAGCTTTCTTGGTTCTCCACATTGCACATAGCCTATCATGGGACTTTTCAGCTTTCAAATCAAGTGAGTAAATTCCCCACTAGTAAATCTTTTCTCCTCTCTCTTTCTCTTACTCTGTTTATATAAATGTGGATATATGCATTATGTTATATGAAGGATAATAAATCTTAATAGAAGCAATGAATATATGTTTATTACATAACAAGAGACAATATATATTACTATATATTATGTAGATTAAATACATATATGAATTGCATAAAACATACTTGTTTAAAGTATGTATGTGTGTATATATATTTTGAAATATATATGTTTGGCATTATTTCTTGTTGGAAATAATGCCAACAAGAACAGAAATTTATATAATGCAGTTTATTTGAAGTATATATGTGTGTATATATACACAGACATATATGTGTGTGTATATGTATTTACACATACATACGTGTTTATATGTGTGTGTGTGTGTGTGTGTGTGTATTAGTTTTGTCTTTCTGGAGAACTTGATTGATTAAAACAGTAGGTTAGGAAGGTCTTCATGGGGGAAGAGCCCCTTGAAATCTATAAAGGAGAAGGAGGAATTTTACCATACAGTTTGCAATGTAGAAGTTACAGACTGAACATAGAAGAACATAGCAGGAATAGAAAGAATATCTGTGAACCCATAGAAATATGTGTAAGCCATCCAGAGGACATTAGCCTTTTCTGCACTGAGCCTGGTGGTCATAGGGTGAGTAGGAGAGGTGCAGATGAAACACTATAGAGGAAATAGAAGCTAGGCTGAAGCTGTTATAGGTAATTTGGGGGTTTGTTTTTTCCCATTGATGATAACAACTCACACATAAATATTAATCAAGATCTTTTATATTTAGATGGATGCTATAGTCCCAGTTTCCCAATTGTTGATCAACTACTGTGGTACTTCCTGCTCTGAACCTTATTATAACTTTTTAATAAAACATTTTAATAGTATTGGTTTTAAACAAATTATTTAAAAAACATATTAAACAAAGTCAAAATTTTGAATTTTAGAATTTAATATTTGTTATGATGAAAAGTTTTTCAAAGACATAGCATACTTTTTAGAATTGGTGGGTACTCTTCATTTATACAAGTACCTTTCAGTTCTGGAAATAATGCCAACAAGAAAAGAAATCTATATAACACAGTTTATCAGTCTAGATTCCACTTATACTTTTTAACATTTCTAAAATCAAGATATGTATGATAATCAATGACAGTTTACAACTTTAATCTCAGATATACCTTTCTTATTCAACATTATACAAAATATAATACTTCATCTCAGATTAAGTGGAGTTATAATTATCTCTTAATTGTCCTCTATGTGTTTAGAGGATATTACAAATAGAAACAGGGTTTCCTCTTAGCACAATTTTGATGTTTGGTTGTAGAGACCAGTGTAGTTCACAACTCTGTTATATATATTTTTGCAAACAGAATAATTGTGTATTCAAACTTGCCTGGTAGCTCTTCAGAAGAATTCTTAACACTTAAATATTAATTCAACAGAAAAACTTAATTGTATCACAATCACACGGCTCTCAAACTGAGCATACAAATAAGGCTAATAAGGAAAAATGTATAAACAAGTATGACTTTTATATTCAATGTCAGAAATTTTTACTTTAGTCTGTAACTTCTATGATAAATGACAAACTCAAAATGTTCAAAGCATTGTTACCTGCTGGGTATAAAAAACATAATAAATAATTGCAAAATTGCAAGTTATTAATATCCTTTCATTGCAAATTTCACTGCATATTCATACCTCATGAATTGATAATGTTTCATCAGCTTGCAAATATCTCACTTTTTGTGTAAAATCTATTTGTCAAAAGGGTTGGGGAAAAAAGCAATATGATAGAACTTTGTTTAAATATTTCAGTAGAATTAACATAAACCCAAATTCAACCTTTATGTTTGCATGCATGAAAATCATTGTTGTCTGAGAATTTTTACAACTTTTTTCTTCTGTTGAAAACATATTGGCTGACATATCAAGATATATATATTTTATAAAATATCTGATTATTCTGTTTGATGTTCTGAAAGCTTTAAAGTTCGTCTTTTTTCTTTAACTTACATCTCTTTTAAAGAAAATAACTGTGATTCTCCTATCTCTGTAGGGAAAGTGTCAATGAAGTGCAAATCTGGGCTTCTGAAGATGTTTTTTTTTACCCCAGAAGCATTATCACATGTGACTCTCTCCTGTGAGTTCATGTAAGGTGACAGAGACCACAGAAGGGTCTTTTTATTTGTACATGCTCACAAAATTAAAACATTTTATACAGGGGCATTAACATTATTTTACCTTATAATGAATCAATATTAGAGCCATAAATCTTCTCAAACAGGAAGACACAGCCCCCCAAATCTAACTATATTTGTCTTAAGAAACTTCCTCCTAAAAGACTGCCTTGCCAACACCATGTACATTGGCAATGTATTTGAAGCTTGTTTAAGAAAAAATGCAAAATGATCAGTATTTGCAAAGGGCCAGCCATACAGTAGGTGTTCATTAATTATTGCTAGAGTTACAGAATTTATACCTCACTTCTGTTTGTGATGTCTCTAGCATATTTCAGTTTATTATATTCATCATAAGAAAAAGAACCATGCCTCTTCATAATTATTTTCATTACAAGTTTTTAAATCAAAATAAATAACCAGCACTTTGTATTTTAATTTGTGTATCATCTGACCACTAACTTTTTTTTTTCAGATTTCTTAATTCTTTAAGAATAAAAATGAGAGGGTAAATATGGTAGAAGTACTGTTATATTCCTGCCTAATCTAATATCTATTCATTTCATTTCTTTGGTAAGTGCTCTCTCTCTCTCTCTCTCTCTCTCTCTCTCTCTCTCTCTATATATATATATATATATATATATATATATAATCTCCATGCTTCAGGAAGGGCAAGAAATTCGTCTAAGTTGATGATTTCAAAACTTTAATAAACATTGTGATTGCCTAGGGAAATAAGATACACATAGATGGTGTCCTTCCTCAGTTTTTGTTTTATATTTTTTAGTTAATATGAGTCATAGCCTGAGAATTTATATTTTGAACCACTTCTCAAATGATGCTGACTCTGTGGGTTCTAAGAATATAATTTAATAAACATTAGTCTAAGCCAATAAAAGTAATTCTTGTACTACAGAGATAGGCATGCATTGGACATGAATACTAATTGATAACCGTTGTCTATTATGATTTACCATGTTCTATCCTAACTGGTAGGTGATCATGCTACACAGGTTGCTAAATACATGAAGGTCACCAATAACTCATTTTCCCTTTATTTTTTTAATAGTGAACATACAGCTCTGGCTAATTAGTAATAAGAAGGGGTCTACTGGGGACCTCCAGAAAATATTCTTAATTTTGAAAAATGATGTGTGGGAAGAAAGGTAGTTTTTCTTCTGGATCTGGATTTTTTTTTCTATTTTAATATAACATCTGGAAAGATTATAGCTAACTTCAGATTAAAGGGAAGTAAGCCTAGGAAGATGAATAAATGCCTGAAAAAGGCTAAGCAGAAAGATGGAAGAACTTTGACCCTGATGGTACTCTTGAGAGGCTCCCAATTTGAGGGACCTCTCAGTCTCCATGTTTTTGTACAAGGGATAATAATGTATTATTGTTTTTTTAAGTTTTGTTTCACAGAATTTTCATCTTTTTGAGGTCAAAATTATCCTGCACAATCGATAAGCCATATAGCATAATAAGTTAAAAAGTACTGAATCTCTTAATCAATGGGAAAAAGTAAAAAAAAAAGAGAACAGGAAATAATTATTAACTAGATTGTTACTAGTATAAAATAATTATACATGTATTCAATAGGGAAACCTCCCAGTTAATGATTGCAGATGTTGTGTGATTTATTTTAGTTTCTTTGCGTTAAAAATATTTCTGACAGTGTCTAACAGATGTGATCATTGTCTTTTTGACAGAAACCAGGTGGAGTTTATAAAATAGAAGTTATTAAATTTAAATTAAAGACCTTCATTTGCCAAAAATGTCCCTATTACTAAATATTTTGAGGTGAGATAAATTTAGGGAAACGTTACCTTTTGAAAATGAAACTATTGATTTTGCATAATTTAAACAAAAATTCAGTTATTTCTACTGCCAACATTTTGTTCTTTCTATTCATAGACTATCATATATGACAAACCCATATATTTTTCCTATATTCTTCATCACCATTCATATATAGCTTTAATATTTCTGGGCAAAGAGACATCATGTTTTACAGTGACTACTGTCATTAAAAAATCATTTTGATAAAATTACAAAAAATAAGCAGGTCTGATATAGAAATAAAGGGATATTTTTAAGATATCAGGAAACTAGTTAGCCCAATTTCTTGAAATATGGTAACAACACTTCCATATTTCATCCTGAAGAGAAATAATGCCACCACTCTTGCACCTGAGTTCAAGACTGGTTGAAATGTTGACATAGACTGTACAGTTGGAGATTAGAATTATATTTGTATTTACTGTTAATGAAGTTTATTGAAGAGCTTGATTTTGTAAGGAAAAGGAAAAGGTGCTATTATGGTTTGGATATGAGTAGTCCCCCCAAAACCCTTGTGTTGAAGTATGAATAAGAAGTATGATGATTAGATTATGTGAACTATAAGCTAATCGATCTATACTAGTTTAAATGGATTGATTTGGAGGTAACTGTAGGCAGGTTGGGGGTGGTTGGAGGATGTGGGTCACTGGTCACTAGGGTCTTGCCCTAAAGGATTCATCTTCCCTTTGCCCCACTGCCTTCCCTGTTTTCTGGCTACCATGAACTAAGCAGCATCCTCTGCCCTGCCCTTCTGCTAGGCTTTCTTCCTCACCTTAGGTCCAGAACAATAGAGTCCCAAAATCATGGACTGAATTCTGAAACTGCAAGTCAGAACAAACTTTTCCTCCCCTCAGTTGTTCTTGTCAAGTATTTTTGGTCACAGTGATAGAAAGCTGGCTAACACATGAGATAGTTCTCCTAAATTAAATAGATTTATCTACCTCGTTACCGTCTCACTTGGGCAACCATATCCTACCTCAAAAGAAGAGATAAAATATATACAACCTTTTCATAGGAAGGCAGGTGCAGAAAAAGACAGGCTACAAAGAATCTAAGTTTCTTCTGCCAAAATTATATAGTCAGGTAGGGTATGTGTCCTGGGGTTGGGGAAAAAAATGAAAAAAGGCACATAGCAGCTAGAAATGCTTCTTGATTTTTTTCCACCTGGGCAGTGGAATAAAAGTTTCCTCTCCTCTATATGTACAGAAAGAATAAATGAGCATCCTTCTCCTGTTCCTTACCCCAATATTTTGTAATTTTCTGTCTCTTTCTTGTTAAGTCTAACAAACAGCTTTGTAGTTAATTATGCACGATATTGGCTCAACAGGGGAAGAATTGAGAAAGTTAATAGGTCTTCTCACCATGGTTAGCATTGTTCTTTTATTTTATTTTATTTTTTTGGGACACTAGTGTTCAGTTGACTTTTTATTTCTAGAAAGATCTAAAATAGATCATAAAAGGACATTCATATAATTCACTTCAAGATTAAAATTATATTTTCAATTATAATTCTCATCGTCAGTTGTGTCCAGACAGCTAGCACATAGAAATCATCAGAGCTTATGCAGTCTAGATGTCTACAACACACAGAAGTCCATGGTTTACAGGAAGAAAATCTTAGGAAGAAACCAAGAACCCCAAAGTAATCATATTTCCATAGTAAGTGAACATAAAGCATCATAAAACCCAAAGTAATTAATTACAGATTTAAGAGAAATTTAAATCTAAATTAAACTTCCCAATTGCTTGTTTAGTTTTTCTGCTGTGTCTCAGCTGAATCTTACTTTTTTCCCTCTTTTTATCCTGAGAAGGTTTGTGGTATTTTCAGCAGCCACAGTGTGCTGTCTTCACATAGACTAGGTATGATTTCTTTAATATTTTTAAAATTTGAATCAATTCTACCTAAATCATGAATATTCTTTATTTTTAAAACATTTTAGCAGTATTAGCTCTTATAATTGAATACACAAAATTCATGGTATACATCCCTACCATTACTTACAAATACAAGTGACCCTCAATTGATTTTGTCCTAGGCAAACATTATTTTCCCAGAACAGAATACTTCAAATAAACTAGGAAATCAATTAATCTGTTCAATCAAAATCTCAGAAAAGACCCAGTATCTCTGAGATGGATCAAGCCATGGGAACTTTCTCTGTCCTCATCTTGGTCCACATGTTACATATGGCCAGAGATCATTGCTTACAAACTAAAACTTAGAGGGGAAGAAATAACTCATCAAGAGACTATTCATAACACTAAATTTACCATATTTTAGTATTTATTTTGTAGTAAGTCTCCTTTAAATATTATGTCTCCACATAATGGAGAGAGGAGAGGAAAGGAAATTTAGAGGATTAGACAAAGGGGAATGAAAGGAAGGGATGGGGGTGGGAATAGGAAAGACAGTGGAAAGAATCTGACAAAACTTTCCTAGGTACATGTATGAATACCCCACAATGAATCTCACCATTGTGTACATCCACAAGACTGGGGTCCAAATTAGGATAAGATATATCCCATGTCTGAATAATAATATCAAAATGAACTTCACTTTCATGTATAATTAAAAAGAACCAATAAAAATTTTAAAATGTATTATGTCTCTCTGACAGGGTCCATGGAGACATCCTGCTAACTTGTAGTTGAAAAATAAGAAATTATGGCAGCTATAGTCACCAGAACTCACTAGACAGAACTTCATTTTTATCAAATACATTCCAAATCTCTCAAGGACCCCATTGGCTCTGCATCTTATACCCGGGGCTATACTCAGTCTTTTTGAGATCTTGCCTCTGTTTGTCTGTTTAAAACATTGCCCTCATTCATACTATCATACATACTAACTGAAGCATCTCCTTCATTTCTTATCCCATCTTTATTAATAGCACATGTTCTTTGATATTTCTTATTTTAGCCTTATCTTTTCTGATCTAAATTTTTAAGAAAAGTCTTCTCTCTACCTTCTCTTCCTTGATATTTCTAGCATCCGCCCCATGTTCTTGTACTGAAAATTGTACTAAAATATGTTTTTAAAACTAATTCAATTACCATTTGAATTCCTGAACAAACCTATTTGATAGAAACTGAAATTTCTGTATACAGGTTTATGTAATTGTTTTATACATCTTTGAGTATGCAATAATTCCATTAAGCTCTTTCCCTCTTCAATCAAAAAAAAAAAAAAAATGGAATGCTCTTCATTTAAATGGACTTTAAGATGGGGAATATGAACCCAGGGGCTGCACAGTAACGTTCCAGGACATAGTGTCTGGCCTCTCAACTTTCTTTCATCTTCTTTTCAGCTAAAAGGATATATTTTCTTTCCTGGTTGTCTAGTAAGTTTTCCTTTTCTATATTTCTCTTCATAGTAGTCCTCCAACTTTACAAAAGGGAAAGTATTTCAAATCCTAAATATTTTTGTTATCTATCCTCTGGAGGTAAAGAGGGATCTTAACACTAGGCAATTAAAGCAATTTATCTTGGAGAAAAGTTTCTTTGATGACACTGTTCAAGATCCCATAAATTCACATTAGTGTTTTAAAAATTAAGTATATTTTACATAATTAATTGATTAGAGTTGGGGTACTTTGATCTTTGTTGAGATATAAAATATTTTACATAGCATAAATAAGAAGGTCAATAATCACTTTCATTTAAAGAACTCACAATTTCTGTTTTCCATGTATGGTTTACTCTTGAAGGAGTATTTGTTAAGAACAAAGCAAAGACTGCAGTAGTTAAAAATTATGAATATAAAAACATAAAAATTATTTAAGTTACTTTAATGTTTAGCTCTAAAATCTGCTCAATTTGCTAAAATTTTCTAACAGAGGTAGCAATACAGGTTATGATATTGATTACTTGAAATGAAATTGGAATAGTTTTCATGGAATGACAAATATTTTAGTTTATATTCAAGAAAACTAACAAGACACTTTGCATGATTTCATCGAGATTCAGTGAATGTGTTCTAATGAAATATTTAGTCATCATATCATCGAGAAATTATTTTAATTAAAGATTTTCATTTTTATTTCATAAAAATTATTAACATTTTCATCTTGTATTAACAAAAATTAGAAGCATATCTAGTTTTAAACTCAATGTGCTGAGTAATATCTTTCAATTTTATTAAACAGACAATTGGATTGTGATCTTTTAATGGAAGTATTTCTGGTTTTTAAATTTTTTTCTTGTTTTTAACACAGTTCTTATTTAACTATTCACAAAAGTTAAAACCAAAGCTCATCACAGTTCTGCACCAACACTTGCCTAATAAACATTCTACCTGTTATTGTCACTTCACTTCAGAAATACATGTATATCTCTATGTATGGAGAATATGCATAATTTTCTACACATTTTATTTTAGTACTAAAAATAAATTATGAGCAATCATTTCTATAGTTGTCTCTTTCTTCTTGAATACAATCTCCATAAGGTCATAACCCACTCCTTGTCTCTGTATTTCTGAAGCAAAACAAAAAATTGGCAGTCAGTTATATGTTGTATAAATAAATTAAAAGGTAAAAGTATAGGATACTTAAAATTAATCAAACAATGTAATTTTTTCTTTTACTGGAACAAACATAAACTGCAAGACTGTTGCCTGCACAGTGATAGTATATGCAATATTATTTGTGTTCATAATCATAGTTTTTATCATCAGCAATAAAGGCTTTTGAAGTAAATGAAGGTTAGGAATACTCAAAATGAACAAAAATAGACCCGTGAAAAACCCTCTTAAAAGTTGAAACTAATCAACAATGTACAAAATTTTAGGATATATCAAACAAAATGTATTTTAATGTTAAGGTCTGTAAACAAGTCATATTGGCACCTGTTATTTTGCCAGAGAAATGTTAGAGTCTGTAAACAAGTCTGCATGGTGCCTGGCAAAATGCCAGAGGGAGTGGTTTGTGAAGTAACAAAAGCAAGCCATTAAGTGTGGAGATTCCTTATTGGTTGACTGCTGTATCTAGTTTATGCTAATTAGATAAGCTGTGTAAAATGTATAAATACCACTTCTGTCCTACAATACACGGCTCCTATTCCTGCTGTATCAACGTACACAAGTCATTCGTCACCCCCCCCCCCCGCCACCCCGGCATTTTAAATGGTATACATTGCTTTTATTGACATTTTGAGAACACATATATAAATTAGTCTTTCAACTAATTCACTTCCTTCATCCCTTGCATATCTGTGTTCCTTGATGTCTTTTAATATTTCTTTCACCTGTAACTTAAAATTGCTATGTCAGGGATATCTCTGTTTTAAAAACTACTATGCATTTTTGCAAAGTCCTTTAATAGATTTCACTGTGTAGTTTAGTGAGGACCAACAGGCATCATATTTATATTAATTACAGTACTATCTTTAAGAAAGTGAGATGTTACTGTGAGTGTGTGTGTGTGTGTGTGTGTGTGTGTACACATATAGACACATATATACTTATAAAACCTATATTATTTCATGTTTTTCATAGTATATTTTTTAGGTAAAATAGTTTTCTACCAGTTTGAAACATGTCCACAAATTCTGTCATCATTATTAGGAGATTGTGGTTGTCCTTACAATGACCTTTTAGATGTGATTGCTTTGGGAACATGCAATTTCACTAGAACAGTATCTTTGAATACTAGACCTTAAAAGCCAACACTGTTCTTTCTGTGACCCACTTTCCATATAGCAATGTGACACATGGGAAACACACGTTGATGAATGAGGATCTTTGTGGAACATTAGAACAAAAAGAACTAAATTGAGTCTCCAGATATTAATTATTCTCAGAGAAAGAGTCCATCTTAGTGATCTTTAAATTGAGAGACAATTTTATACTTTAATATGATTGAGCATGGAAACATTTTAGACCTGAAAATTTGCAAAAAATTGCAATATCACACAAATGGGCTGGGAAGAGGAAATATTGAAAAAAAGAGGAAAAAACAAATTTTGAACACATTTATAAATTAAATTAACAATGGAAATATTTCCAGCCCTGAGACATTTTGGTTATCAAAGTTATCTAATTCAAAATCCGAAAAGAAAGGATAATTCTATCCTCTTTGGCTAAGTCTATTAATACCCTTGGGGCAATTTGCTTTGTAAAACAGATCAAAGCACTTTTATAAACAGATGTAGCTTGATCAAAGTCAATATAAATGATATGAATTAATGCTCACCATAGGTGAAGTAACAAGTAAATGTATCCTTTGCCTTTTTATTTTGCATAATGTTAGTTTATTTAAATTTTATGTGTAAAAGTTATATTTTCAGTTTATTTGACTAAATGGATACTATTTATGCTGATTATTATAGATCCAAGGCTGTTATGAGATTAGATTAAATAATGTATATGAAAAGAGTTCTGGAAAATACAAGGCATTATACAATGAAAGTGATCATAATGAGAGTAAATGATGTGAGTAACTGATGTGAACATCTTAAATAATGAGAGTAACTGATGTGAACATCTTAAAATACGCTTCCAAAGAGAATAATCAGTCAGCCTGTGAGTCAATTGCATTTATTTTATAAATACACATGTAGAATTCTGTATCATGCTAATTTGTGAATGAGGTAGAAAAGGAGAATACATAATAACCTGTGTTTTCTGAAAGACTTCACAATTTAAAAGGAAGACATGGTAATCTTAAATGAACATGTAGAAGACAATGTATGCATATTATATGCCAACTATCAAGCAGAGAAAATATGACAAGATTACAACCTACTATGAGGAAATTTAAGAAAAACGAATGCAATAAAATGGGATAAGAGTAATACAGATATGCTTAACACAGTGGAGGAAGAGCATAAAGGATAATATTTTATAAAGCAGCACAGGGTCACATCTCCCTTCTTTTATTCCCTCCTTTATTCCTTCATTCCATCTCTCTTTCTCTTTTTTATTTTTTCTTCCTCTTTCATTTGGCCTTCAATTTGAAGGATAACTTTATGCTCTGAAATAATGGGACATGCAGTTATGTCAGGCTGTGTGTCTAGTAAGCACTACCACAAATAGTTTGGGAGGAAGAAGAGCAACAAAAATCAACCCATTAAACAAAACTTTTGTTTGATATGTCTTTTGGTATTTGAGTTTATAACCCCTTCTTGTGATTGTCATAGAAATTTCACAGCCAGGTGAAGTTAAACTTTGATAGTTAAATGAGTTATATATGATATATATGATATATATGATAGTTTTGATAGTTAAATGAGTTAATCATAGGTAATAAACCATGATGGGAGTGCTGGGGGAGAGGAGGGGGTTTATTAAAAATACTAAATAAAGAAGACAGAAATATACTCAAAGGTATGGTTTATTTTCACAAGATTTGTATTGAATAAGGGAAGAAAATGACTCTAAGTTTTCATCATATATTATACTGAGAAACTTCAATTTTGCTACAGAACATCCCTGCCAATCTACTGGGGCATACATCTGTTCAAAGCACTGGTTTTCAGTTCTTGGGGCATCAGAGCAACTTTGTAAAACATTTATATATGAAGTTACTGCAGGCTTTTAGAGACTTAAAATATTAAACTAAGTTATCGTCTTCTATTATAAAAGTAAATTTTTTAAAGAAACACTGTAAAATACAAAAACAAAGGAATTAACTAATCACTCTAATAATTTTTCTTCTATCATTTTGTTTTAGTCATCTTTTTTTGCCACTGTGACTAAAAGATATGATCAGAACAATTTTAGGAGGAAAATGTGTTTGGGGGCTCATGGTTTCAGAGGTCTCAATCCACAGACAGCAGGCTCCATTTCTTAGTGCTCAAGGTGAGGCTGAACATCCCCTCAGAAAAGTGTGGTAGAGTGAAATGGCTCACATGATGATCAGAAGCAGAGAGACTCCATTCTCTGGATACAAAGTATGTATCCCATAGGCACGCCTCCAATGAACCACTTCCTCCAGGCACACCCCTCCTGCCTCCAGTTACCACTCAGTTAATGCCATCAGAGATCAATTCACTGATTAAGTTAAAGCTATAACCCAATCATTTCACCTCCAAACCTTTTTGCATTATCTCATATGTGAGCTTTTGGGGGACACCTCACATCCAAATTATGACACATTTATGCCATGCTAATGTTTTATAGATCATGTTGTGTATGTATTTTTTGTTTTCTCAGCTTTTCATTTTGTCAAAATACTTTCCCTATGTAATTATAAACCCAACATTATTTAGTGCCAAAATAGAAAGATAAGTTCACATTCTAAATCCTTTATATAAGTATTGTCAATGTTTTATTTTATTTTAAAATATTCTGTAATTTTGTTACTAAAATGATTATATTATGGGCCAGGCTTTATGGACAAGGACCAAACAGACTCCATTTTGTCCTGAGACTCCATGTCACATAAGAAATTCTTCTCCCATGGGAACCCTGCCTCTGCACCTATCAATAATTGCATAGCATAGCATGATTGCCAACACAAAATGGCAATTCTTATTCAATGTAAAATTATTCTCTCTTTGGCTCTCATTTTTCTTGGGCAATAAAAGTCCCATGGGAAATATCAAATGTACCCAGAATGAAAATATGATTACGGGAATTGCATTGTCTCTATAAAATGCTCAATGCAGCTTCTGTACCCCTTCTTGCTTGGAGCTATGTCAACCCGGATGCGTTTTTTTTGTTGTTGTTGTTGGGTTTTTTGTTTGTTTGTTTGTTTGTTTTTTGCCTTTAAATACCTCAAAACGTTCAGAGTGTGGGCTATTCCTCCTAGAGACAGTTTGGATCCTGTAGGGAACAGTTACCAGCGGGATACTAAAGACTCTCCAGTTTGGACAAAGCTGGGACTTGGTGTGTTTTCTGAGTGGTCTGTCCCACAACAATTATCTATATTTATAATATTTTTTATAACTGAAATGCCCAAAAAGTAAATCTCAAAGTCAAAATGTATAATTTTTATGACTTTTTTTAATATCATTTCTAAACACATTATTATCAATGTCTTGTGTGGTATTTTAATCAGTGATATGTCACATTAGAAATAAGAAAAGCTCACTTTTCTTATTTTAGTGGTGCATGCCTATAATCCCAGTGACTTCCAAGGCTGATATATGAGGATCTCAAATTCAAAGTCAGCCTCAGCAATTTAGCAAAGACGGAAGCAACTTAGTGGGGCCCTAAGCAACTGAAAAAGACCCTGTCTCAAATATAAAAAATCGAAAAAGTGTTGGGGATGTGGCTCAGTGTTTGCATGTCCCTGGGTTCAATCCCTGATACCAAAAAATAAAAAAATATGGAAAGTAGTGTACATATAGTAAATTATCATTGTATCCCACAAAGGACTGTTAGTCCATTGAGAGTGAACTAAGACATGGTTGAACTTCATTTAATACTTTGGGAAGGAGTTGGAAAAAGGAAGCTGTACTTCAGTTTCAAATATGTAGTAGTTTTAATGATCAAAAGTAACGACTGAGAAGAACTGAGAATATTTCTGATGCTTCTACTTAGGATCGGTCTGTATAATGCTAATAACAATACTTAAACAATATTAATGGAGGGGCTGGGGGTGTGGCTCAAGTGGTAGCGGGCTCACCTGGCATGCGTTCCACTGGGGTTCGATCCTCAGCACCACATAGAAACAAATGTTGTATCTGCCGAAAAACTAAAAAATAAATATTAAAATTTTCTCTCTCTCTCTCTCTCAAAAAATATTAATGGAGAGAAAATGCAGGGGAAAGATGAAGATAAAAAATATAGAACTTAATTTCAGGAGTCACACATACATAGAGATAATTCCCAGTGTAGAGAAAACATCAAATAAATTTTGTTTTGTTAAATACATGGATTTTTGACCGAAGTATGAACATAGAAATGCTGGTTTAAATATACAATGTTCTAATAATAAACCTGTAGGTTTAGGAGAATGGAAACAAATTCTACTAGATAACTAGAAGGCAAATGGTTGTATACATAAGTTGAATTCACGATATCTCCAGGAAATAATAAGCTGTAATGTGTGAACTCATACAGAGAAAGGGAAGACTTTGCACAAAAAGGAAATAAAAAAAAAAAAAAAACAAGATATGCAACAACAAAAATCAGACACGTGAAACTTGCATAAATGTTGCCATATTTGGAAGAAGTAGGTTTAAAATGTCACTGAAATTTAAGTATATTTCCATATATAATGTGGTAGGCTGAGTAACAGCTTCTCAAAGATGTCCAAGTCCAGAACCTATAAGCGCATCACCTCAAATGCTAAGATGAATTTTGCAGATGTGTTTAAGGATTCTGAGTGGGTTGTATCTTAGTTTACTCAGGCAAAATACCATAGCCTAGGTGGCTTAACCCACAGAAATTTATTTTCTCACCATCTGGAGACTGGAAAGTTGAGATCAGGGTGCTAGTATGGTTGGATTCTGATGAGGTTTCTCTTTCTGACTTGCAGATGGCTACCTTCTCTTTGTGTACTCCTACTGTAGCCTTTCCTCAATGAGTCATATGAAAATTAAGATCTTCTTTTTCTTCTAATGTGACATTCCTATCAGATTGGGACACAAATCTTGCTATGATTTGGATCTTAAGCGTCCCTGAATGACCCGTGTGTTAAAAGTTTGGTCCATAGAGTGACACTATTGAGAAATAATGGAAGGTTTAAGAGGTGTAGCCTGGTGGGACATCTAGAGGTCATTCAGGGTATGTCCTTGAAGGGAGTTATGTAACCCCTGATGCCTCCTCATTTTTTGTTTTTCCTCTCTCCATATCATGCTTCTGCGATAATAAGCTTCTTTACCATGGGCCAACAACAATAGAACCAAGTGATCATGGACTAGAACCTCTAAAACTGTAAGCCTCCAGAAACCTCTTCACTATGTAAGTTGATTGTCTCAAGTAATTGTTATGGTGCCAGAAAGCTTACTAACAGAACCCTATGACATCATTCACCTTGATTACGTCCTAAACACTCCGTTTTAAAGTATAATCACATTGGGTATTGTGGCTTTGACTTAATAATTTTTTTTGGGGGGGGAGCACAGTTCAGTCCAGTGCAGGCAGGTTATTCTATCTGTTTTAGATGTGTTTACAAGAGTTCTTATAAGGAGACAATTGGATCAATGCCAGCAAAAGCAGATACGATAATAGAACCAGAGGATGGAGTGATCAGCTTTGAAGAAGCTGTGAATCAGAGTACATGCAACCTCCAAAAAAAAAAAAAAAAAAGCAGGAAATTATATTCTCCACCATAGCTTCCAGAAGGAATGCATCCTGGACTGTATAAAAGGAAATTTAAACTTTTACTTAGTAAGAGTATTTCAAGTCAATAAACTTCAATGAAATTTGTCCAGAGAGTTCTGCATTTTTGTGAATAAGGAAAAAGCTTTGTTTTTTGAAAAAGGAAAAAAAAAGTAGATTAACTTAAATCTCCAGAATTTGGAACTGAACAAAAAAGTGGTAGAAAATAAGAATGGTGGAGAGAAATGTTGAAATATATGAGATGGTTCTATAGCTAATTCAATATAATTCATTCTTAATTTCTCCATCTTCTTTTTCTTGGGAAAAAGTCTGAGTATAAAAGAGGCAAAATGCAAAGAGATAATGGAGTAATTGAAAACATTTAAGAAACTCACAGAATCCCCAGCAGGAGAACAGAAACAATTTCTCCTCTAAGCACACTAGTGAAAATATACAAAAACATAGACTCAGAGGAAAATTACAGGGGAGATTAATCTCCGAAAATCTGTTTTTTCATTCAGTAGCAATGACATCAAAATTCTCATCAGCCATAAAAAATGCCAAAACACAATGAAATAATAATAACATAATGAGAGAAAATGACAGATAGCTACCTATACTGACATAGCTGAAATACCATTTAAAAGTCAGAGCAAAATTTAGATATTGCTGACAAAGACCAAAACAATCTAGGGTTCACAAATCAGCTCTGATAGAATTACTGAAAGGTGATTTTTATCAAAGGAAATGATTCAAGAAAGGAGGAATGTGGTTCAAGAAGCAGAGTGGAAGAAAAAGAAAGCTAAAAACATGAATTAATGTCATTACATAAAATCTAAAAGTATAAATAATAAGTCACTGTTTATTAAGCATAAAATGGAAACCAGTACTACTCAAAGATATCATGTAAGATGACAACCAGCTTAAAGCAGTTCAAGGGCTCTACATTGTGAGACACAATGTACTGACTTTCTAAAGACATCATAAATTCCTGGGCTGGCATTGTACCTCAGTGGTAGAGCATTTGCCTAGCATGTGTGAAGCACTGGGTTTGATTCTCAGTACTTCATATAAATAAATTAATAAAATAAAAATTTATCAAAAATTAAAAAAAAGAAAAGATACCATAAAGTCCTAAAGGAGTAAAATCTTAAGGATTAAACACAAGAAATACAAAGTATAATTTCAAAAGCATTTGGGGGAGAGTAGGAAGAAGTAAAGAAGATATTTGAATATTATAGTGGAACACAGAAAAAAATAGGAAATATATAAAACATAAGGAATAGAAAATAAGATGTTGCAAACAAATTCAAATAGTTACATTTTTCCAACAAATATAAATACATTGTTACTTATTTATTTAAGTTATTTAATGCCAGAAATTATCTAACTGTATTAAAAACGAAGAGCTTGCAGTTACTTTCAATACATACCTAGAGGGACATAGAGAGGCTGAAAACAATATTGCAAGAAAATAGAGAAAGTAGAGTTAGAAGAACAATGCTGACAAATACAAATTTAAGAAATAAATTAATACGATGGATAGAATAATCATTAGTTAATGCTAAGGAGAATGATCACTAGAAGATATAACAATTCTGATATCAAATGCATATAAAAGTAAAGATATAAATTTTATGAAGCAAAACTGGCTTAATCATACAGAAAACTAAACAATTTGGTAATTTTAGTGAAATATTTTAAAATAATCTAGAAAATGGTGGTGAAGAAGGAATTTAAAATTTTTAAATGTTATGATGTGAAATGGATAATGGGAAAGGAATGTTGAATGTGGGGAATCCACTGCTTTCATGGCAAATAGCAATTAAGCTTCTTGTTTTGTTTTGACTGATTGATAGGTATCCCTACCTCAAAATTACCAGCTACAGGTGCAACACTTAAAGGTGGTGTGTTTAGGTCCAGTAATGAGCAACCAGAGCCTTGTCTTCTTGTCACACCCAATAAAATGTGTAGGAGTACAAGAGGCTTAAGAAGAACTGCATGTGCCAACATATACCATGTTCACAATTGGTATATATCAAAATCAGTAATGCATTAATGTGTTAACTTTCTCCAAATTAATTTATGATGTCATTGTTCAACAAGTTCATTTGTGGATATGGAAAAATATGTACATGGCTGAAGATGGGTATATTTACATAATTATTGGGAGATTCTGTTTGATAATATCAAGTAAAATTAATAATTAAATTTTATTTTTTTCTTTTTATTTATTTATTTTTTATATACATGACAACAGTGGAATGCATTACAATCCTTATTACACAGAAGGTTTTTCAGTAGTATGTATGCCCTGGTGAAATTCCCATACGGACATGGGCATTCTCTGGATGTGATGCTCCTTGCAATATTAGAGAAAATTTACAAAAAAAATATGTTTATCAATATAAGAATGGAAAAATAAGTTATTAGATAGTAATTAAAATAAATAAGTTAGATCTAGTGGCATAACTGGAATAACACTCAATAAACAATCTATAATAAATCAAGTTATAAAAATACCATTATAGTAATTAAAATGTAGAACAATTATTTTTATTTATGATTACAAAATACTAAAAGTTTGACAACATGAACATGATTAAGATAAAGCAGAAAAGAGGAATAGAATAGATAGAATGAAATGAAAAGTTTTAACATTTTCTAAATGTTATATTATTTAAAATAAAGACTTGAAACAACCATATCAAAATGTTAATGTTTGTCAGAACTGGATAGCAAAACATGAATATTTGTTACAATTTTCTTTCTTTCTGAATGCATAAATTTTTTAATATTACAATTTTAGAAATACAAAATAGAGACATTTTGCCTGCTTACCTGAGAGAATAAATGAATGCATTCAAAAGCATTACCAATTTTCTTCAGGAGCTATACTTTCTAGATATTAGTGTGATTACTTTTGAGTGTGAGCTCTGTTCTCATGTGCATTTACAAATTTAATCGTGATCACTGTTAATGAAAAAATATAAGTAGTTGGAAAATGACATTTTCTAAGAAGCAAAAGAATGAGAAAATCAATAATATGGGTAGACATAAGAACTAATAAAAATATTTTGAATGAAAAAAATGCAACATCTGCTTTGAAAGATATTTGAAATAGGGATTAAGTAATCAGATCCAAAATAATAGCAGTCATCATTTGAAAGCTCTTCATAAAGAAGCAAAATAATTTAGGGATTTTGAGAGCAGAGTAGGTCTAGATCAACTAGGGGAACAATTTTCAGGCATTTTTTTCTGCCCTTCTAGCCTCTTGGAAAGGATTTTTAATAAGAGAGTATAAGAAAATAGTCAATAATTTAATTTTAAACATAATTTTTACTAAATGACATTTACCCAAGAAAAGGATGGTGATCAATATATGTTAGGAAAATAAACAATAGGGAAATTGAAAAGATTCAATTAATTGGAGTATTTCAGTGCTCATTCATTTTGATTAATGATGGTTTTGTTTTTATATACATGAATATGTGTGTTTATGTGTTTTTCTAATGTTTTTGACAAGGAATCCTGTTAAAGGTCTATCTCTGAACTGTTAAATACAGTATCCACTAGCCACATATGAGCAATGAACATTTATAATGAGGCTGGTCCAAATTGAGATGTGTTGTAATTATTAAATGTATTCCAAATTTAGAAAATTTAGTTATGAACAATAAGAATGTAACAACTCCCATCCTTATTTTATGTTGATTGGTGTTATGGTTTGGATGTGAGGTGTTCCCCAAAAGCTCACTGTGTGAGACAATGCAAGAAGGTTTAGAGAAGAAATGATTGGGATTAATTGAGTGGTAACAGAAGGCAGGTGGGGTGTGGCTGGAGGAGGCAGGGCATTGGGGGCGTGACTATGGGATATATATGCATTTCTGGTGAGTGGAATCTCTCCTTGCTTTCTGATCATTTTGTGAGCTGCTTTCCTCAGCCACACTCTTTTGCCATGATGTTCTTACTCACCTTGAGCCCCAAGAAATGGAGCCAACCTTCTTTGGACTAAGGCCTCTGAAACCATGAGCCTTCTAATAAATTGTTCCTCCCCTAAAATTGTTCTGGTCAGATCTTTTAGTTGCAGCAGTGAAAAAGCTAACTAAAACAATTGCAAAATAATATTTTGAATATATTGTATTAAATATACTTTTGAAATTAATTTTAATTTTTCTTTCTACCTTTTTAATGTGGATACTAAGAAATTTTAAGTTATATGTATAACCACATTTATGGCTGACATTGCATTTCTTTTATCTTTCTTCTTTTTTTTGATTTTTTTTTTTTTTTTTTTTGGTAACAGATATTGAACCCAGGGGTGCTTAACTGCTGAGCCACATCCATATCCCTTTTTATATTTTATTTTTAGACAGGGCTTGCTAAATTGCTTAGGGCCTCACTAAGTTGCTGAGGCTGACTTTGAATTTGGAAATCTTCTGCTTTAGTTTACCGAGCTGCTAGGTTATTGATGTGCACTACCATCCTGGAGACATTGCATTTCTTTGGGTGTGGAACATAACAAATAACCATAGTCGATGATAGGTCATGACAATGCTTATCATGAAGATTCTTCTCAAAGCTGCCAGCACAGAGGATTAGGATGAACTTGTACTCTTTGTCTAGTTAGTTTTCCTGAATTTATTAGTTTATTTTTTCTTTGCAGAAGAGAATGAACATACTAGCAGAAAGAGTCTGGAATTTCTGCTGCTTTTATTATTGGTAGGAGTGGACACTGGGAATTGATCTCAGGTGCACTTGACCACTGAACACTAGTACACCTAACCTACCAGACCTATTTTATATTTTATGTAGAGACAGGGTCTCACTGAGTTGCTTTGCACCTCACTTTTGCTGAGGCTGGCTTTGACCTCACGATCATCCTACCTCAGCCTCCTGAGCTTCTGGGGTTATAGGCATGAGCCACTGTACCTGGCTATGAATTTGTGCTTTATAAGCAATGTTACCAAGAACAAATTTTGTGAATTGAAGAAGGATTAATATCAGCAAAACTGTTTTCCTTAAAACAAATATGAATATTATATTAAACAAATATATACATATATGTATATTATATATTGTAGATTACATATATAATCTACTGATCTTATAATGTTGCTTTTACATGGGTTCTACAAACTTCAAAACTCATTGAGATCAGTAGTTATTTCATTCCCATTTTGAAGATAGAGAAGAGTGTTCCTGAGAGTTTAAGTTGCCCAACATTGCCCAGCCAGGAAGGGAAAGAGAAAGATATTTTGACTATGCTCTGCTGCTCTCTCTATTGTATCTTTATTGAAATTAAACACAATCTGTCTAAAGTTCTGCAGTTAATCAGGTCCAAGTTTTGAGAATGAAATGTATGAGGATGGTGATTAAGTTCTTAAAAATTGAATGAAGAAAACAGACTTTTCTCCTAGGGTTCTGAACTATAACGGTAAAGAGAAGTTCAAAATCTTTTTGAACATTTTTGTGGTATTCATAAAATTACTGCAAAATTCATCAGAACAATTACCTTGAGAAAAGAGTTCATTTTATTATTAAGGTTTGATAACTTCATCTTTCAAAAAAGAAAGAAAAATCTTGCATTTTCTAAAGTTAATAGAAGATGCTCTTTAGCTTAAGATAGGACTATGCTCTTAGAATTCCATAATAAATTGAAAATACCTTAAGTCAAAAATTCATTTAGTACTCCTAACCTACCAAGAAATACAATTAGTCATACTGTACATCAGTTGCTTTTCCCAGTGATGGCTGGGTTCACTAGGAGCTACTTCTCTCTGCATCTACCCATCCTCACCCAGAAAATATCATATTTAATAACACTAACCTGGGAAAAATTAAAACTCAAAATGTAAAGTGTAACTTTTTCTGGAAACTTATTACTCTCCCATCATCATACAGTTAAAAAGTAATCAGTTGAATCACCATGAGCTAGGGACCTTCTCATCTGTACCATCATCATTCATTTACATATATTTACTACATACTTAGGCACATGGACAATTGTCATGAATGCTATTTTGTACATAATATTGAATATTTATAGGACAAAGTAAAATGATATTACAAAAAAGGATTTTATGTAAAGATAACAGTATAGAGAAGATGAAGGGAAAGTCTCCCCATATTTCTTGCTAGAATTATTTATAGAATATTCTTTGAAAATTACTTTATAGTCATTAAAATGTAATCCAAAATCCCTCTTGTTCCAAAAGTATAACTAAAGAAAATATATTTTGAATATATAACACTGTTTTATGTTAGTTTTGATTGTTTACTGTTTGTGAGGCTATTGTGTTTTCTATGTTGCAAAACTATAGTTACAGTAGCATTGCTTCATTTTATATATTCCTATAAATTAAGAAAGCATTTTATAATATTTGTGCAGCCTGTTTTGGTACTTATGTTGTAGGTTTTGGTCAATCAAATCTTTTTATCTGTTTCAAGCAATTTTTGCTTGATTAATTACTATGGAACCATTCCTATCAATATCACCATACAATTAGGCCATACATGAGTAGGATTTCTTTTACAAGTATGAGAGTTTAGTTTTTTAATACCTTTGTTTCACTAGGGAACTTATTTGGCAGTTGTTTCTTCTCATTGTATACCATTATTGATGTATAATTTAATGATGGAAGATTCCTAATGCATTTGTTGATAAATAGGGGACCAGGAGGTTTGCTCTCTATAGGATTAGTGTGTTCTATCTTTTCTTCATTAAGTTGTCAAGGCTGCTATCATCAATCACAAGTATATCCTGTACATTAGTGTACTATAATGATTGGTGATGGAAATGTATACTGGGGAGCTGTTCAATTTTTGAATTTCCTGATTTTATATTTTAATTAATTATTCTACAATGGCTGTGCATGTAGGGATGTAGGGATGTCATTGATCTCCATCTTCCTAATGCTTCACTTACTGTCCGATATGAGACAAGAAATTCAGGTATATTAATTCTTTCAAGAAGCCAACAGAACAGTTTTCAGTGAATACTGTTGGTGATAAGCTTCAGAGATGGTGCTACAGCCTGTATTCCTGACCAATTATCTTATGGATATGTATCATCAGTCAGAATCTATGATGTCATAGAATCACAGCACAAATTTCAAGTTCTTACTCAAACAGCACCATTTTATAAGGGAATAAATTGTAGTTTGGAGGGATTAAAATTTTTGTGACATCATAAAGTTTAATGACATTTCTAGATAAAGAAGAAATAAGACCTGACCCTCAACACAGATCTGGGAATACATATGGTTCTTCCACTTATTGGCAATGTAACAGTAAGTAAGATATATAATTTATGCAAGTTTTAATTTCATTCTTCCTATATTATAATAACAATTATTTATTGTTTTTATCCAAGAAATTTGCAAATGTACAAGAATTGTTAAATTTTCTTCTTTTATATTTATTGTTTCAGTGAAATTCAACTTCATATCTTAAATCATTGTTTCTTTTTTTAAGAATATTTATTTTTTAGTTGTAGTTGGACACAATACCTTTATTTTATTCATTTATTTTTTATGTGATGCTGAGGACCAAACCCAGGGTCTCACATGTGCGAGGAGAGCGCTCTACCGCTGAGCCACAACCCTAGCCGAAAGCATTGTTTCTTGATTATCCCTGCAGATAATATTGCCTTTATGACTGTAGATTAGTAAATTTTATTTAAAATAACTGTTTTTAATCAAAGAGCTATCATATTCTAAAATGTTCCATTGTTTTTAGTGGGGAGCAGAGCAAAGAGCCGAAGCCCTCTGAAAAAGTTGAGCTTTACTCTTTCACTGGAACTAGAAAAATCTTAACAGTTATGTTTTCTTGAAGTGGGGTATCCTTTTTGAGTTTTTATTGTTGTTATTTTTTTATTTTTTATTTTTATTTTTTTGCTTTCCATTGTACTTTCATGATCAAGAGTGAAAATGAGAGATGATGGTTTGTCACCTAGACAGCTACTTTTGTCTCTTCTGTTTAGTCTAGAAAGGACAGGCTCCTGGGATCCTATTATCTTAGTTATTCTTTCTTCTACTAAGAAAAAAATGTAGAACTATATGTGATATTTATGAGATATTTTTAAAATGTCAAAATTCACTTAATTTTTTATTTTGAGTTGCTTTTAAATTTCAGGAAATTAAATGTAATTGTTGAAATCATTTATTTGAAAAAGATCTGCAAATCTATGGTTATTTCAGAATAAAAATACATTCTTAAAATTATCTTCATTTCTATTGTCTCCTCATAGAAGAGGAAATATAAGAAGTGAATTCTAATGTTTTATAAAATTAAACAAAAATGGTTAAGTCTCACTCTAGATATTGTTGAGACAAATATATTTGGTTTGTAGCACAGTCGCATAAGAAGTGTATGATGCCAGCAAAATTCTTCCAAATAAGAAACAGAGGGGGTGATACCACAGTTTTGAAAATAACATCAAAGTTTTTTTTTTTAATTAGTATTTTGTCTAAAAGAGTTGTTGTAAGTATTTATAAGAATATATGTTTTTTGTTTTGGAAAAAAAGTATTTGTATGAAAATAAGTGAGTCATATGGTAACAATATAGTTCCTTTTTGAACTTCCTCATAATTTCTTCAGAGGCAAATAGAAAGTCCAAACAAGGGTTAATTTTGATGTGATTCCTATACTTCTAGGGTGACCTCAAGTTCATTCATTTATTTCATGTATTCCAAGCATGAGAGATTATTGCCCTGAATCCTATATAGCTAAAATATCTGCATACTTAAGAATAATTGATTATGGATTTTATAAAGAATAATTGAAATTTTTGTGTTAAATCATGAGCCATTAACAAATGGCTTGCTATGGGGGTTTTGTGGTTGTTATTGTTTGTTTCTTAGATAATTTCATTATAACCCTATAAAGGAACATTTTAAGATATGGCAAATACCAAATTCTAGAATGTAAAACTTCTCTAATTTGTGAATGAGAGTTTCATTGTCTTTTTTTGATTAAACACAAAAGATTTAGTAGAGATAGCTTATATAAATCTAAAAGCTGTTTGCTGAAAGAATGAAAAACAAGATTCTCTTGGGAAGAGAACAATGGACTTAATGTGAAACTCAACTAAAAGGAAAATTTTTTCCAGGTTTGCATGCTTCTCTTTACTCAAACCTAATCAAAGCAAATTCTGGACTTGAACTAAAATAAAAACCATTTTAAGGACAGGAACTTGAGTGAATTCACAAAATTTGATAATCAGTTCTTGAATGAGTAGGAAAAGCAAAGTTTATATATGAAATTATGAACACAGTACAGGACTTGCAGCTATGTTTTGAAATGAGAAGTAGAATAACAGAGTTTTATAATCCTACATGGAGAACAATATGCTTCTAGTTCTAAAATATATTCAGAATGCTCTTTTATACCCGAGAAGACAAATTCCACCTACTGCCTCCATGTCTTTAAAAAATATGTTCCAAAATTCCTTTCTTCATTCTTATTTCCTAAATAAATTGTCTGTCAACAAAATAAATCCTACACATCTATTAAGTGTCATCTCAAATGCCACACATGCCATAATTAAAGCATTTTCACCAATTGATTCAAAACAGTTTATTTCTAAGATGCCATTGCTAGTCCTGAATTACACAAAGCTAAAACATTTTATAATTAATTCTAAAATTATACTTTACTGCTTATATATCTGTTCTGTTTCCTTTATTCTTGAAATTACAGATATTTCCTTGTTAATTTTTAAGTTTCTCACATTATCCAACACAATTCTTTGCAATAATGTATTTCCCCCCCCAAAAAAGAGGGTTTTTTGTTGTTGTTGTTGTTGTTGTTGTTGGGATTCAAACTAAAATTTTTACAGCTATTTAAATGTTTTAATCTGATATTACTATGCTTGGTAATTGATCAATTTACAAAGAGGTAGCATAAGATCACTTGGGAAATGAGGCAGAAAAATACATAGAAATAGATATCATGAAGAAGGAAAACAATTCCACAATCACTAATTTATAAAAGATAAATTAACTGGCCTGTTCCTAAACTCATCTCTATTGCATATATGAAAATGGATTATATTGCTTGCTGTAAAATAATTTATGAATTAATGTTTTCTCTAGTCCTGAAAATGAGATGAACAGTTGAACTGTGATATTCTCATGTCTTACAACACTTGAAAACGGCTTCTGCTCTGCAAGATTTTACATCTTTCTTGCACAGAACTTTGGAGCAATTTTTATTTATATGACAAAATCATGTAATTAACTATTTTAATTTATATAACAAAGGCATGTAATAAGATATAGTCCATGCTTGTATGATTATATTCCATGTTTATATGATTATATCAAATAGTTTTATCTTATTACATAATTACTCTGAATATATTATATAGTTTCATTAACAATAGTGAAGTATTCTTTATATATATATGATTATGCATCAAATATACTCATACAAGAATGGAATATATCTTATTCTAATTACAACCTCAATATATATTATTACACAGACTGCTAAATGACTAAATAAATATATACTAAAATCTCTTTCTCTTTTTAAATCCTATCATCACATTAGGTAACTTTAAATATATTTAACTACTTGTAATTCCATGTGATATTAAATATTGGTTATTCTGTGTATACCATGGACATTTATTTATTATTTTGCTGTGTTGGAGAATATAACTCAGAACCCCATACATGCTAGGCAAGTGCTCTACCACTGAGTCATACCCACAGTCTCTTTTGAGGGTTTAGTGGAGATAAAATTATGACAGCTTAAAAACAATACTAAGGGTATTGGGACATGGTTCTAAATCTATGATTGGGTCAACTGGGGTATTTAGGGAAGGGGACACCAGTGATTGAACCCAAGGGCACTCAACCACTAAGCCACATCCTCAGCCCTATTTTGTATTCATTTAGACATAGGGTCTCACTGAGTTTCTTAGCACCTTGCTGTTGCTGAGGCCAGCTTTGAACTTGTGACCATCCTGCCTCAGCTTCTGAGCTGGTAGATTAGAGGTATGTGCCACTATTTGGCTAACAGGAGTATTTTTGATAACTAAATATTTGACTATATCATGAACATATTCTGACCAAATATGAATAAACTCCTTTTTAAAGATACCTGTAATATCAATCTCTTAAAATTAATAAAAAAGAGAAAAGTCATTCAGTTTTTGTTAGAATAGCTTGATCTTTTTTACATACTTACTCTGAATATATTAAATAGTTTCACTAAAAATAGTGAGGTACTCTTTTTATACTATATTATTAAATATTTTATTATTATACATTTTATTTATTTTATTTTTTTATTGGTTATATTATTATATATTTTAATCTCTTCATAACAAAAAAAGTCTTTGAATTTGTCTTTTAAATCTTTTGTATATTTTGTTTCCAGTACTAAAACTAAATTGAACCCAGGGGTACTCTACTCCTGAGTTATACCCCAGCCCTATTTTTTTTTTTTTTAATTTTGAGACAGAGTCTCATGAAGTTACCCAGGTTGACCATTGAATTTGTGATCCTTTTGCCTTCACCTTCCAAGAAGCAGGAATTACAGGAGTATGCCACCACATCCAGATAATTTTATTAATATTTTAAATTTCTTTTCTTAAGGTTTTATTTGTCCTTATTTTTATATATACTTAGAGTTTACTTTTTCTGTACTTGGAGCTTGTTCTTAAAATATTATGACTTTGGGGCTGGGGATGTGGCTCAAGGTAGGGCACTTGCCCGGCATGCATGGGGTGCTGGGTTCAATCCTCAGCACCACATAAAATAAAATAAATATTAAAAAGTTCTCTCTCTCTCTATCTTTAAAAAAATCTTAAAAAATATCATGACTTGTCATGTAAGGGAATTATAAACTTTTCTTCTATGATAATGTGGTTTTCTTAACTCTCTTGACTTAATTTTTTCCTTGCTTTTTTTGGCTTATGTTAAATAATTATTTCTTCTTTAATAAATCTGTTGACTCACACTTTACAATTCTTTTTTGCTGGTTATTTTTAGTTATACAGGATAGTAGATTCCATTTTGATATAATTACAAGCATGGAATATATCTTATTCTAATTAGGACCCCATTCATATGAATGCACATGATGGTGGGATTCACTGTGATGTATATATATATATATATATATATATATATATATATATATATATATATATATATATATACATAGGAAAGTTATGTCAGGTTCTTTCCACTGTCTTTGTTGATTCAAGACACTCTTACAGTGAAATGGCACTACTAATTGTGTATTTTTAAGGCTCATAGAAATGCAAATGTAAGTACAAAATCAGAAAATAAAACTAATTTAAAAATGTTTACCTGGTCCTCATTTTCCTATAAGTTCTACAGATAATTAAACATTTCATCTCATGAACCTTTCTCAAGTTGCACTCCACTAATCTGTAACTTTTTGTGCTGTTCCTATATGTACAATGTATATATATTTTTTGTCTTCTAATTATTTTGTAAGAATCAAAGTAAACTTGCATAAAATTATATAATCCTTGACCAATAGATCCAAGGAAAGGGACCAGGGTGAGGAAGGAGGGGAAGGAAAATGGAAATACTGGGGAATCCTTTTGGCCAATTATATTGTAATATTATGTGCATATATACCAACATGTAACAATATATTTCACCATTATGTACATCTATAATGCACCAATAAAAAATAGAAAAAAAGTTGTATAATCCTTGAGAATATGGTTATGGTATTGTTTTTAATATCCTCACTATTTGAAATGTCTCTCATCTTGTGGTTATATAATGTAGCTATTCAACACATTGATTAAAGGATCAGATAGTTTGTAAATTGTCTCATTAATTTAACTACTGTGAATCATTATTGGAGCATCGTGAGAAAAAATAATTTTCAGTCTCAAAATATCAGTTATTTTGATTCAATCTATATGTCAGTAATGTTTAGGAATAATACCAAAGTTATGTGTATTTACTTTTAATTTTCTTAGTTAGCTCTAAGTAGCTCAACAGCAGATTTTGAGTCATCTAATAATTAAAACATTAAATGGGCTATCTGCATCCATGCAAAAAGTGGCTTTTCCCTGTGGTTCTCTAATCAAAGCTCCTTTCTGTCTGTTCAAGTAGTCACTCCAGAGGTTGTAATTCACAGGATGAACACAGATTTCCCTGACATTCTGCATCTTCCTCAATGTCATATTTCTGCTGGAACAAAATAACAAATCACAAAATTTTATTTCAGTAAATATAATTTTAAAATAACAACTATTCTCAAAGGCTTCACTATGTTTTAGACATTATGTTATTATCACATTTAATCATCCTTTATGGGAGAAATTTCCTCTCCAGGTAGGTTTTAGGATTCCATTTTAGAGAAGACAAGTTAAAATAACTTGGCTTTAGTAAAAACCCCACTAACAAGTTCTATAATGAAAATAGAAACATAAAATTGTCCTTCTTAAAACACACACTCTTCACTAAACTATTTTGCTTCCACAAATCCTCTTAAACATAAAGCATAATGAAAAGTGTTCTTTAATCTGTGGCATTTTGTCATTACATCTGTTCTATGTGACAGAGAATAATGGTGACCTCCATTTTGGAATGTTAATTTTGAAATATAAAGGCAGTTAGCCAAAAGATTCATACGGAATACATTTTTTTTTTGTGGAATATATTTTGACTTCGATTTCTAGATCAATAGTTGACATCAATTTTAATAATGTAGATAGATCTAAACCTTCAGAGATAAGCACAAATTTTCTTTGATCACTTTTAGTTGTTGTTACTGTCATTTTAATTTGTGGCTTATTGTTTATAGTCTGACACTTTGATTATGTCATTAAAAAGCTGTAAAACATATCATATTCAGTCACAGAGAACATAGATAAATTGAGCAATTGTCTGGCCATCAAATTTTATTAATGCTGATAACCAACTTAAAACTTCCTTTGAAATAATCTTCCCTTAACTCAATGGATACCCTTGCTATTTTTTCACCAGGTGCCTTGGGCACCATCTAAATACTTTTTCTTCATTCACTCCTTTATTCATTCACTCATTTATTCATTAGTTGACTCTGTTGTTTATAAGACACTGGTTCTCAAACTGTTGATTGCATAACTCATCTGGAGAGTTTACCAGCCCCATCGCAGAGGTTCTTAATCAGTAATTAACAAAATCTGGTAATTCTGAAGCAGATTACCAGAAGGCCTACACTATGGGAATGTAGATGATTTACACCAGTAACTTACAATTAGTATTTATTTTGTGGGTAACACTTTATTGGTTTTAAGAGCATATATATTTCTGCCTTTGAGTATCTTTCAAATCTAATTAGAGAGATAGAATGTACACATATATGCTAGGATATTTATGGACCAATCATTAATTAATAAGCATTCAATAGTTTCTAACAAACATTTCAAATGCTTATATTCTTTTTTTATTTTTCTTTCAAATTTTTTTTAACCATGCTCAGAGGATAAATACAGAATGTTAAGTAATTTTATAGCTTTCCTTATCAATTGCATAAAATATCATCAAGTAATTGAAAAGTAGTTATTATATTAATTCAAATAAATATTATTAGACTTAATAAAATATCTTGTAACCTAATTTTATTTGTAGGTTTGGGAGGGTTTTCTTTTTTGGGGCTTCCAAAACGGCTCAACCTATTGTTGTACTGTTATTATAAATTTAAGAAAATATGTGATTTACTCATTTTCAGTTTATTGCTTTTTCTAATTCTGAAAGTCATCAAAATAGAAAAAATAAATTTGATTATAAAATCATATGCACTTAGTTCTGATATATTCACACTATCTGGATTTATTTGATGGGCAATACAAAAGATTAAGTACTCTTTATTAGCCTAAAAGGCACTGAAGTATTTTTGAAGGTTGGTATGTGTCTTTTATCACTAAGAAAATGAGTGCTGATATCAAGGAAAATGTCTAAAGAACTCACTATGGGAAAGATAAACATATGAATAGTTAATCATGGGAGAATCAAGTAGTATTAAAGCTATGTATGCAGATGATCTTATTATATTAATTTTAGTCAACTTTAAATGTGTCTCATTGAAGTTCAGTCACAACTTGTATTCAGAGAAGTTAAATAGACTCTGCACTGAGCATTGTCATAATGTTTAAAAGCTGTACCATGGGCTTAAATCAGAGTGATGGTAAACAGTGCCATGTTCCCTGAGTCCATAGCAATGAATGTCAGCCCAATCTTATTTGAAAACTCATTAATGATCTGAGACATGGAGTAAATACTGTACTAATGAATTTCTGACATGAGCTCAGATTGGCAGGTAGTGAGAGTTCCACTAAAAGAGGTCACTTCTTGAGACTACCTTAAATGAGTAGAATCTTGGCACAAAGCTAAAACAGTTGGTTTCTAACATGGGATATGAAATTAATGAAAACTACTTGCATGAGCTCAGTCTTTAAAAAGCAGTTTGGAAATAGCTACGAGTAAATATTAAGCAGGAATAGTCTATACTCATTTTGTAGCAAAATATTTCCAGAGATATCCCAGCATTACATTCAAAGGTGGAAAAATTTATTAGTTCAAATATATATATATATATATATATATTTGAATATATTTCATATTTATTTGAATCTCTACATGCACTTTTTATATTTAATACTCTAGATATATATAGATTACAGTCCTTCAGAGAATGTAAATTTTTTTTATTAATTTTGTCTAACTTGTTCCAAGAAACTTGTAGATGAAGCGGCAGAAGAGAAAGAAAACGAGCTACTAAAAGCAATTATGAAGTGAAACAGGAATAAGAAATGGAAAAGAATAGCACTGCTAGACACCTCTGGGAAAATATAAAAAAAGGTCTTACTGGAATCTTGTGCATGAAACGAAAGAAGAGAAAATAAATAATAAAACATGAAGTTTAGAATAAATATCATGAAAATTGTGATCAAATAATAGAAATAGTAATATTTACGAATGAAACTTGTTTGAAAAGAACTTTCACTACAAGATTATTTTAGCAGAAAATGCACATTTAGTCTCCATGTTATAAATTCAGTTGCCCCATTTATTATAGTCCTAGAATCCCTTTTGTTCTTCTGAGTTAAACATTTCTGTTACATGAATCTGGAATAAATCCCAAACTTTACACTTTCCTTCACTGAAGCATGGTTTATTGAGAACTTATCAGTTTGTGAGTTCCTGCATACTTTTTGCATTAAGTAATTTTGAAATTTTATTTGGTGTCTAGAGTTTGGTTCAGCTTTATAAGAAGGATGCTTATCAAAAGTGCATTTGTTTAAGGCATGGGAAAGAACTATATTTGGGGTATTATAGTACAAGTATTTGAAAGAAATGCATGTCTGTGGATTCAGATACCTTTAGTTTAGTCACTAACCAGTGTGACTCTGAGAAAATTCTTTAAACATGTAGTTTTCATTGTAAAATTGAAGTGGAGGAATTAGATTATACCAGAACTCTGGAATTCTGTGGGTTAGAGAAAAGTGCTTTGTTCTTTTCAACTAAGAGCTGGTAAATATGGAAAATGATGTACTAGAATACTAAAAATAAAGGTATAATATAACTAACTGAAATACAGTTTATTGTACAATTTTAATAGATATGACATATTTACTTTTCAGACATCTAAGTATTATATCAGGGCAATATTTAAAACTATCTAAAATTCTGAGAACTAATGGAGCTTAATTATGAGTTTTATATGAAGAGTAGAATATAAGTTAACAGAAGGAAAGAATGAGAGTTTTCATTTAGAGTTTAGCATCATTACTTAAATTTGGACCTTTTATTTAAATATTTTATATGAAATTTTGACAAGTGCCACTTGGAGGCACTCTTATACTATTCTACTGAACAATTTACAGTATCAAGATGTCACAGAATAAAACTTACAGTTTTTATTTCCCTTTTTGAATTCTAGTAATCACTTGTGGATGGGTAATTAACACTGGTGGGATATTTGAACTTTGACATTATTGAAATTATCACCCTATAATTTTTGCTGCTGTAAATAATCCCCTGTTCATTTAATAAGAGAGATTTCATTTATGCTTGTTATGGAAAGAAAGCAGGGTTTTAGGACAGGATAACACTAAAAAATTAGCCCAAGGATTAATTTTGGTTTACAAGCAAATGCATATTTTTCAAATGAGGACTTTTTATAATTTTATGAAAAGTTAGTTATTTAAATTTGCTGTTATCCAAAGCAGAAAACTCAATGATAAGTTCTAGACACTCTTGATGAGACCCACTCTAACCAACCAATTTTAGCTTTTCAAGGAGAATATAGTGAATTAACAGGTACATACTAAAATACCAGAGATATAAAAAATTGTTCTCTGTATGTGTAATAAGAATTTTAATGCATCCTGTATTAAAAATTATTTATATAAATAAGTATTTATATAAATTTAAAAAGTTTAAAAAAACTCACAGAATACAATTACATATATAATGGTACAAATTAAAATTAATTTGTACAGGAAAGCTAAAATTTCCACATCTAGTAAGAGATTTTTAAATGAATGAAGTCATATTATTTAAGATGTGTTCATTTTATAGTTCTGGCTTATTTTTTAATATTACAAAAAATCTTAATATACACGTATGTTTCACTGTTAGTTCATACTTTTCCTTGTTTCAAATACATTTGAAAAATCCTGAAGTTTACATGAATAAGCAGCTATATTTTACCTCATTCCACTTAATCTGAAACTGTATTCTATAGAAGCAACAAACCTAGGAACCTGATATTTCAACAGTATATATTCAATATATTTTATATTGTAGACATATTTATATTGTTAATATACATATATATCCCTTTTATTGGTTAATACATTATAGATTATAATCTTCTGATGAGAAAAGGACAAGGTGTTTTGTTTAAATTTGTATAGAAATTATAGTTCTATGTAGTTGCCCAAAATATACTTTTTCAGTAAGTCGAAGCTGGGGTTGTGGCTCAGTGGCAGAGGGCTCACCTAGCATAGGGGAGGCCCTGGGTTTGATCCTCAACACCACATATAAATAAAAAAACAAAAGTATTTTAAAAATGTACTTTTTCAGTAAGTTAATTCAAAATTATTTTTGGAGATGAGAAATTTGATATGAGGACATATTTTCAAAACTGAGCATATTTAATTTGGTATTTTATATTCTTGAAATTTCCAGTTCAAGAAAATATATGCATTCTTTCAACAGTGATTTAAAAATCTTTAAATCTATTTTTACTATATTACTGAGCAAAAACTTTTGCTAAACCTGTGATGTGCTTGCTTTTCTGATTCCATAAGTCTTAGTATGGATTCTTTAGAATTTAATTAGTTTGATTCCATGTCTAAATCTTGAATTCTTTGACAAGATCCCTTCCCAATAAGTATCTAGCTTATGCTCATACAAATGTGGGAATCATTGACTAATGAGTAGTTCATTTTTTACACTGAAAAAAATACTCAAAAAAAGTTATCCTCAATGAAAAGAGAAAATAAAGGAAGTCTATAGAAATAAATATAGAGTATTAACTTGTATTTGAGCCCTAGTTAATTAACATTTCTTGACTCCCTCAATCTAAAACTCAATTTGTTTCCTTATGTGGACAATTATAAAATCAATAAATTGAGTAGGCTCAATTTATTGCCAAAGGATCACTGTTTACATCTGAGTTAGTGTCCCTTGCTGTCCATTCATAACTCCTTTCTGGTGTGGTAGCAGAAATTTTTGCTATTATTGGTACTATGTAACAGGAATCTTTCCAGGCGTCCATGATAGCTGAGATGGTAACACTTGTCAACATTTCTATCTGCACTTTCACCTGCACCCTCTTATTTATTGGTACCTGGTGATGAGTTCTCCTATGAGGAATGTAGGCAGAAATGATATATGTCACTCCCAGCCAAAGCAGGAAAAGCCAGATCACAACTCTCAAGCTTTCTTTTCCTCTGAGGCATCAGCAGACAAAGCTTCATTCTGAGATGGTAGAGTTCTTAAAAGCAAAGCAATCTGGATTACTGTGGATCTACTTTTTCCAACATTTGTCCAAAGCTATAACAAATGATATGCAAGGGAGAAATAAACCTTTGTTTTGTTAAATCATGGAAATTTTGGGGCTGTTTGCTACTGTAGCATAACCCACTCTGTACTGATTCTGTATTGATTAATTAAAGTATCAGCACAATAGAATATTTACTATTCCATTTGACCCATCGTGTGTCCATGTAGCCATCCAAAAGACATATCAAAGTACAACTGGGAGACTAAAGTCACGCACAAAATTAGGAAGACATATTTGTGATTAACTTACTGCAAAAAGACCAGGACTCTTGTTCTTCAATACACTATCATTAAGCCATATATCAAAAGAAGTTAACAATGCTATAAGCAGAAAATCTCTGAAGTAGTGTGGTGTTTTGAATTCAGTAGATCTGCTAGTGAACTGGCCACATGAGCAGCATTGTAGAAATCCAAACGTACCCATTGGTCTTACTTCTCTCCAATTTATGGAAAAGAGAACTACAGACTTGCTGGCAACTTTCTAATTAGCCCATCGAGTAGGGTTGACTGCTCAAGAGCTTGTAGTTATTTTATTTTTAGCAAAATTTTGTCATAAGGTAACATTGTGGAAGCAGTAGTCATAGAAGGTTTACTCTTAAAGGTTTTCTTTCTCTAAAAGTCTTTGAAAGGAGCCATGTTGAAATAGAATGGATAAATTGCAAGAGCTTTCAATTTTTTTTTTTTTTTTCTGAGAAGATAAATGGATCTGTAACTGCATTTCAAATTTGGAAATTCTTTCTAGAATTATTTGAATGAAGGGTTTTGGCTGCTGATGGGAGGGGTGTATGACTAATAGAAATGATGCTGTAAGTATGCTGTTTGCACACCATTAAACCTAATGAACTATGAATATGTGTCTTGCGATCGTCATCTCTCCAGTCACTGCAATGGGTAAAGTTCTGATACTGAGGGGGTATATTTTACCTTGAAACATTTGGAACACTAAAATCTAAGAGTTTGATTGTTCTGGTATTTCTATGATTTGTTTAAAGTAGTTGGAGACTAATTTCAAGACAGACCTGTATTATATTTTAATTGTCATTGGCTAAAAATCAAAATCAGTGAGAAAGCTTTATTTTCATACAGTTATCTAAGACCTTAATTCATTATTTTCTCTAGTAGGAAGACTCTTTTACAGATAGTTTCTCTTGCTCCTGGGTCACTAAATGGATTTATGGTTGTGGATTACATCTTAACTGGTGCCTGATGTTAATTTCACCAGGCAACTGGTAGAACTTAAAACACTTTCTTGTTAAAATGATTCAGCAGAGGTCTTGCACTGTTCCATCAATCAAAAATCCATCTGTTCTAACAAGAAAATTTTATAGTTTACAAGTTGTTTTCTGAAAGTTTAGTGAGACTTACAGCTTATACAACTCACCATCCGCATAATATTAGAACAGATCATAGTATTAATCCATGGTGTTTATAATGAGGTATAATAAATTGTACCTCTTTACATCTTAAAAATATATACATATATACATATATACACACTTTGTGTGTGTGTGTGTGTGTGTGTGTGTGTGTATGTATACATATATGGCGAGAGAGAGAATTTTAGATTCTCTAAAAGGGCATTCAAATGGTTTCAACAGTATTCACTGGCTAACATTTTAAAATAACTCCACAGCTGCCAAAGTTCAATGAGAATCCAATTTCAAATTAATACCTAAAATGTCCACATCCTTTCAGAATGTGCCCTTTAGCAGCCATACCGATGAGTATCTTGGAGAAAGTTTGATCTCTCTCAGGCAGGGACTCAACATTTCCTCTCAAATTATCAAGATATTAGACCAAAATTGAAAAAAGATACCAAATGCACATGGTTCTTCAGTACAGTCTGTATCATTTAAAACTTTTTCAGCAGCAAGTATTATCAGATTCAACTAAAAATTGCTGAAAGAATAAGGAACTATGACCTCATATAAATAGATGGTCAGGTAGAAGTTTCCAGAACTCATTATATCAATGGCCTTATAGAATCTCAAATACTTAATTGTTTTAATCCTTTTATGTAGCAGTGCTCTTTGTTAGTCAGCCAGTATCCATAGATGTGAACCTGTTTGGGGTCAACGTTACGGAATAACTCTCAGCATTGTTCCTTCACCAAACATCTAAAACTCAAAAGGGAAACAAGGTGAGTGTCCCACTAAGAGGGACGAAACCACTTCCAGAAGCCCATGGATGACATTCTCAAAACAGAACTTGTATGCATTTGCACACACACACAAAAATCTTTCCTAGAGCAATCAGTGTGGAAAAAAGTAAATGTGTCATGATATCCAGAAATGAAGACTTACCGTTTAGGTAACTACATGGTGGACACCTGATGTCTGAGTAAATCTGTCCTTACATTAATTACGGAAAATTGGGAAAAGATGGCTATTGGTAGGCAACAAGTAGTGCTTACCAGAGCATTATTTTAAAGGGGCCATGAAAAAATATCAAGAGGAATTTAAAGAGAGGAACAATGGGATGAGAAAAGAGGGTTTGTTCTGAAGACCTGAGGGAGAATTTTGCTACTATCTCTCATTTGCAAAAATTTATAACTTTTCTTGTTTCTTATTTATTCCAATGATCAGCATTGTTGCAAAATTCAGAGAAAATTCTTAATGAGAATTTAAAGAGAAACTTCATTTTTATTATGAAAGATTGCCACAGTCTGGCTGGGCACAAATCACCAGCCACTTGAAGATTCAAACAGGAACGAACTTTATTTTTAGAACTCACGTGGCAGGCCACCCACCCAAACTCTCCAGGAACTCCCCAGAGCTCCAGCTGAACTTTGGAGCACTCAACTGGAACTCAACCCAGGAACTCCACCCACGCGAACTCTCTATGAACTCTGCCGAGAGTCCAACTGGAACTCAACCAACCCATGGGAACTCTCTAGGAACTCCGTGGGAGCTCAAAAACAGAGGGCACCTGAGGCAGCAGGAACCGCTCCTTCTGGCAAAATGCCAGGCACCATCTTGACCTGGCCATGGCTCTTAACAAAAGATGGCAACATAATCCTTTTTAGCCTTTTTCAACAAATAACAACTATACTGAAAGTATCCTTATGTCAAATAAGAAGAGAATGAATGGTTTAAAATATTGGGATTATAAAGAGTTTATGTTACATTGTAAATGAAACTTCTAGTTCAGGTCACAAAAAATGCTAGTCTTAAAATCCTATCAATGTGTGTTCCATTTTCCCATTAAAAATTAGCAGTATCACCTAGAAGTTCAAAACTAGCAAACTATGGCTCGGTTGTTGTTAAGAATCTTATCTGCTTTAATTTGAAGGAGAAGTCTTAGGTCAGCATGTTTTAGCCCACAGCATCACGAACAACTTTAAAAGCAAGAGTAATACCATAGTTAATAGTCTTTACCTAGTAATTACAACAAAGATACTTCGCAATTTAAAAACGAGCTGGGGATTCAGTAACAGGAAAATGTTCTCTCCACAAAGTCTATTAGGTACTGACACACCCAATATGAATGTGGCAGAAGTTCAGCTTGATTCACAAACAGACCTGCCTCATTTTTAGCTCTGAAATCACCCAGAAGGCATTTGTTATGGTTTGAATGTCCCCCAAAAGCTCACATGTGAGACAATGCAAGAAGGTTCAGGGGAGAAATGATTGGGTTGTGAAAGTCTTAACCTAATCAGTGAATTAATCTCAGTTGGAGGCAGGTGGGGTGTGGCTGGAGGAAGTGGTTAATTGGGGGCATGGCTATGGGGTATATATTTTGTATCTGGAGCTGGAGTCTCTCTTTCTGCTTCTTGACCACCATGATGTGAGCTGCTTCCCTCTGCTACACACTGTAATGTTCTGCCTTGCCTGGAGCCCTGAGGAATGAAACCAGCCTTCTCTGCACTGACTTCTCTGAAACCATAAGCCCTCAAATAAACTTTTCCTCCTCTACAGTTGTTTTGGTCAGATCCTTTAGCCAAACAGCTAAAAAACTGACTAAAACAGTATCCTTACAGCCAGAAGATAGAGCCAAAATGACATGATCATGGCGCCTGTTAAAAACGGATCCCTCAAGTTGACTCCATTTGGAAAACTCTCGCTGCCCTCAATTGTGCTAAGTTTTCCATTGCCTTTTATTTTGTACCTCTTTAGTATAAATGCCTTTGTATTTAATACCAGAAGATGCAAGTGAAGATTTTCAATCTCTTCTAATTTTGTTGCCCACTTTGTACATTTGGTCTGGGTGAGTCATTGACTAGGTGCTTATTGTTACAGGACAGATAACGTGAAAGTAGTAATGAAGTTGTCTTAACATCTTGAGAAATTTTTTTTTTTTTTTGAATCCTCTAGAGTGCTAAATATATTTTCTCCTTGGTTCCTAAATAGGTCTTGCAATTTCACCTCTTTATAGAATATTTAATAATAGAAAGGAAATTAAAAAACACAACTGTGCTCTTACTTAAACACTAAACCTTAATTGACTGCTGTTGGTCTCTGTTTCAAAAATTTAAGTAGAATTTGTTTTGTTTTGCTTATATAGTTCTATTATACTTACTTTTTATCTTGGATTTCACATTTTATGGAATTATGGTTAAAATGATTTTATATTTGATTTATTTTGATACTTCAGATATCAAATCTTTGGTTCCATTGGCCCCATAAATATGCACTTTGTGATCAGACCACACTTTTCAAAGCATGTCTCAAATAATAAAATATATCCTTAGTACTCATGAATGGACTCATCTTGCACAAAGAAAATTGGTTAAAATTGTAGTCCCCTAGGTCCATATGTAAACTTAGTGGGGCTTTTAGTATTGTGTACTTATTAATATCTGGTTGGATAAAAGAAACAGAAATGTGTAGGAAGGTTATTTTTCCAGCAAATATTAATGCAGAAGTATAGTAATCTACTTTCTAATACTGACAAAATACCTGAAATTAATAACTTAAGAAGAGTAAAGGTTTATTTTGGTTCATGGTTTCATTCCACAGTTGTTGGTTACTCACAGTTGGTTACTGTCCCTGTAGCATGGGACAGCACATGGCAAGAGCACATAATGAAGCAACTTGCTCAACTTGAGGCAACTGGGAAGAGAGAGAGAGAGAGAGAGAGAGAGAGAGAGAGAGAGAGAGGGGAATAAGAAAATATGGGAGTCTTGAATCTGCAATAACCTCATCTTCCACCTCTTAAAAGTTCTATTTAGTTCTGATAGCACCAAGCTGAAAACAAAGCCCTCACACATAGGCCTTTGTGGAACATTCCAGATTCAAATTATAGCATAAATGAATTAGCAATTCATTTATGAATTTCTGCTTGCCTAGAAACACTGTGGGGATTTAGTCATATCGGGCAGGATATTTGAAAAGACTCAATCCATGGAAAAGAATGCTATTGTAGACAAAATTTTCTGGAGAATGTCTTGAAAAAGTCATGTAATGGGCCAACCTGACAGTAATGCAGCATGGGTCAGCAGGCTCCAGACCAGGAGAACTTATGGTTCGGGGCCAATCCAATATCAATCTTCTGAAGATTTTTTCTCTTGTTTAGGATGATTGGTCTTTTTGTTCTATGTAGGCCTTCAACTGATTGAGTGAAGCTCATTTACATTGTAGAGGACAGTCTGCTTTCCCCAAAGTTCACCAATTTAAATGTTAATCCCATCCAAAAATATCCTTCAAGTTGTCCCCATAAACTAGTCTCCAAGTATACTATTACACCTGGCAAACACTGTTGAGAGGTGACGTAATAAATGAGTGTTTTTGATATTCTATGGGGAGCCTAGAAACTAGTGATAATTAAGGAGAGAACTATTTATGTTATCAGACTACAAGAAAAGTAATGGAGATATGACAGTAGAATCAGAATCATTACTGTTCTTTAATTTCATACCATCATGTAATGCAAACTATTAAGACGAACAAAAAAAATCTAGTTACCCATTGTCCTTTTTGTTTGTGTGGTAAGCATCATAAATTATAAACTGTTAAAATTTTAGGCAGCATCTGATGTACAATGTCTGTTGAACTGTCATGTTTGAATGATATTTTACTATTATTACTTTGCAGGGTGTAACCTTATGTTATAGTATTTAAGAGTGAGATGGAATTAGTCCACTTGGACATAAAACCAATTGCTAATTATGTGACTTTATATAAATTACTTTTTTTTTTTGCTATACTAGTGATTGCAACCAGGACCTTTCACATGATAGGCAAACATTCTAACACTAATATGTATTCCTTTACCCTATTAGTTCATTTTTCTGTGTTGCTATTTTTCTCTGTGAAATGGAAATACTTAACATAACCTTCTTCACATGATTGTTGATTAAATAAATGAGACAATTAATACTGAGCATTTGGCACATATTTTAGTACATAGCCAATAAACATTAATTTTGTTGTTGTTATTGTAAGTTTAACTACATAATCAATTATCCAAGTGTTAAATTAATTGTGATTCATCCCTGTGTATGCATACATCACACAGTTGAAGACTGACCACAGGTTAATGTTTTAACATGAGTGAAAGGATGACTTAACATTAGCATAAATATGGAAAAATGAGAAGTGAAAGAAATAGTTAATAATACCTATGCTTTGCACTTAATTGCGTATCATAAAGACAAATTAAGTTTTCTGCAATAATGTTTCATATTCTGTATGCTATGAATAATATTCAGTAAATACCAGCATGCAAGGCTTGTTCTTTGTATGTGAATGCATTTTTTCCCAAATCATTTATTTATCCATTTATTTATTCACCAGAAACCATGTTTTCAAGTGACTCATACACCCAAGACACTTTTCTAGACATTGACCTTTTAAAATGAAAAATAGGAGCACAACAGGAGCTCCATTATTATAAGGGATACAGAGTAGCATATCAATAATTAAAATAAAATCATACACGTATACATTACTGTAAGGTGAATGATTATTCTTATGTATTAGTAATATACATTAAAATTCACATATATATTACCATCTGAAGTTATATTACCAATTGAGTACAAGAGGACTTACTATGAATAATTATCTCAAAGATTATAATAAATATTATATCCTTTAAAAAGTGTTCATTAAAAAAGTGTTCATTTATTTACAATACTTACTAGACTATACTGTTTGGAATTTACTGAGTTAGGCACTGGGTTGGGTGAGGAATGTAAAAAAGTGGAAAGAAATTAAATAAAATACTGATTTCAGTATTTTAGGAATGGGGCAAGGACAACCATATGAAATGATCATGGTTCAAAAATGACCAAGGTATGTCAGTGAAAGTATATCAGAAGAACAAAGGGAGTCCTCAAAGGGAGAAATGGAAGTTCAAAAATAATGATGAATGAAGTCATAGGTGTCTATGTCGGAATAAAGGTATATGTTAATCATCGTCATAGTTTTCAATTATATTGTTGCAGTAATATGTCCTCACTTTTACTTGTGAATATCTTCAATGAATTGGCATTAATTTTATGAAAATACAAACTTTGATCATTTTTAATATTCTGTATGATGAATGGAAAGTATGTGTAAAGTGTATCTCTAAATTCAACTAGTATGACTGCCTCAAGGAAAACCCCTGTGTGATTAGGTTATGAGTTGACCTAACAGCATTTTTCATAGAACACAGTTTTTACTTGAAAGAATAACAAACTAAGGAACTATTGATATTTTGACTTGGATATTTGTCAGATAAAAATTAAGCAACTGATGCAATATGATTATTATAGGATAAAATTTTAGCTTTCAAGGGAAAGCTAAAATTTTGGAAAATTTTATCTGCAACTATAAGAGTGTCAATTCACAATATTTAGAGACTTTGGATGAGATTTTCAGTGCTATAAATGAATCAGATCATTTTGTATTTTATAATGAAATGTGTCAAACTTTATGATAGCTGCATAAATCAATGAACTGATATTTTCCAAATGATCAGTACATCATTATAAAATCATGAATGTGTAAAATACCCATTTAGGATGCATGAGTAATCAACAAATTTTAGTGTAATAGGGTATAAGAAGTTTGTTGTTAAAGGTTTTAGATTTCACAATGCCACAAATCTTTCAGAGATGACCACTTGTCAAGTTTTGGTGTTATATAAAAGAAGAATATCCATAGTCTTATGCAAAGGCTATTAAATATCCCTCCATTTTCCAACTACATATCTTTGAGTGTGAATTTGATTTGTTTTTCAACATACTGCAAGCAAAACAACATATTGCAACAGATTGAATGAAGAAACAGATAATCTGAGAATCCAACTTTTTTCTCTTAAATCTCACATCAAAGAAATAGGCAAAATATAAAATAATACCACTCTTCTGTTTTCAAAAATAGTTATTGTTCATAAAGTTTATGGATACATGCTAACATACAATAAATTTATTATTGCCAATCTAAATAAATTAGTAAATTAGTATATAAATCTCTGAAGTTTTATAACAGATTTAATACACATAAATAAAAACTCCTTTGAAACCATGTGCCAGTAATCAATTCATTGATTTTTCAGCATTAAATTCAGTCTATTTCCCTGCTCTGTGATAATTTAACTGTGCCCTGTTAATGTTTCCCTTTTGTCAGTCTGGAACAAACTATGTTTGTCTGTAAGGACAGTGTAGTGATGAGGGGAATTTTTCTACCTGCCTCTTGTGTGGCTTCATTGTCGGCTCCTGGAGAATGTGGCTTCTGTAGGTCTGAACTCAGATGAGTGTAGCTGGATCCCTGACACTGCAGCACGTGTATGCTGGGTAAAGTCACTGCTCCCCACATTTTCTCTTCAGTTTTATGCACTTGTGCATATATTAGAGACCACACTGAGCTGCCATCAAGTGAGCAGAGCGCCCACAGTTGTCCAAAGTCCAGCATGGTGTACTAACTTCCTACAGAGATGTTTCCCTTCTCTCAGTGGTGTCTATAGTGGTGCTCTGCCTCTCCCCAGAGCCTGGCCACTTGCTCCAACTCACCTGCAGTCCGGAGGTTCTTTCTACTCCCTGTGGACCAGCTTTGTCTCAGGTAACTCAGTAGAGGTCTTTACCACCTAGTAAGCAGCTACCAGAACTTTTTCAAAAATTGTAAACCCCAAACTTGGAACAGTTCTCCACCCAAATTTGTCAAAAAGCCTTTGTATTGAATATCCCCTATTTATATTATTGTGTGGTTTCTGACATCTGATTGGAGCCAGACTTCTTATTAATTTCTAAGTAAAAAAAAGTAAAAATTTCTAGTAAAAATGGTCCTGAGACCAAAAGTTGGAGAATAATTACTATATGTTGTAGTGAGAAAAAATGGAGGGGATGACTGCTACATAGAGCGGGTAGGGAAGAACATCATTTGAAGTTCTTGTCCCACTAGTTATAAATAAACCCCACTCCAATAATAATAATGGCCTGAAGACTAAAATGTCTCCTAAAATGGAAGGAGAAGTCCTCTTGTGGTTGTAAATTTTAGAGCACTCTCTTTTATACACATATGCTTTTAATTATCAAAACTAGCACAGATTCTGGAAGATTTCAAAACTAGGTACTGATCTTTTCCCCAAACCATTTCTTTTTTCTATATTTTGCTTTTGGAATAATTGCCCAGAATTTGATCACTTCTCTCCAACATTATAACTATCACTCCTGGACCAAGTTATCACCATTTCTTGCTTGTATAATGAAAATTATGTGTAAGCTGAGCCCGCGCTTCTGCCCTGCCAGGCTAATATGTACATGGAAGGCTAATATTTTTATAACACTGATACTTCTAAAATTTAAGGAATATAATACCTCTCTCCCTAAACAAATCTTCCAGGGTTCCCTCATATGACTCAGATTAAAATTCAGAAGCTTTACAATGGCTTATGATTTTCCACACCAACTTACCTTCATTGCCTCTACTCTTACTTCATTTGCTACTTTCACTGTCACTTCCATTCCAGCCATATTGTCCTTCTTGGAACCACAGGTGAATTATGTATCATTATCTTAACACATACAAATTACTTGATGGAATAAAAAAAAAAACTTCTAAATATTTAAACATATAGATTTACCTATGTATTTATATAGTTCAGCACTATGAAAAAATACCACAAACAGTTGCTTAATAAATCTTTTTTTTAATAAAAGAATAAACCACAGTCTGAGATGAAATGGCTAGAGAAACTAGACTGAATTTAAAACTAGGCTTTTTCTGAAGTGAATACCAATTTTAAATCCACCTCTATTTGTGAATATTTTCTTACTTTATACATCCATGGGGAAATATTGTAGTTTCCTTCCATTTTAAAATTATATTCATATGATTATGTCAGAATTGAACTATTAGTTTGTTTACCAAGGCATTGAATTAAATCACTCACTGAACATTAATTAAGCTCCTTTTTACACTTAAGATACTTTTTAACTAAAGTGTAAGCCAAGAAGATGAAAATGTGATCCCTGCCAGTAATGTGGTAAACAAAATAAGTTATACAGCAGATAATTTCACCATCAAAATGGCCAGATTGAGCCCACATTAAAATCATTGTGTGGCACACGATACCTACGGAAATACAACAAAATAAATATTAAAACCGATCAATAAACTTATAGCTAGGGGCAAAAAAGAAAGGAATACTGGGGCTGGGGATGTGGCTCAAGTGTTAGCGCGCTCACCTGGCATCCGTGCAGCCCGGGTTCGATTCTCAGCACCACGTACAAACAAAGATGTTGTGTCTGCCGATAACTAAAAAATAAATATTAAAAAATTCTCTCTCTGTCTCTCTCCTCTCTCAGTCTCTCTTTAAAAAAAAAAAGAAAAAGAAAAAAGAAAAGAATACCAAAAGTGCCTAATCTTTGTACTATGTTTGAAAAAGGAGCATTCGGTTGAAATTTATCACAAGAGTAGTAAACTAAGGACCCAAACGCAATGTCATGGCCCACAAGGGAGATTAGCACAGCCTATACTGTGAATGGGAGAACTATGTGTCAAATGCACTGATAGGCAAACAGTGCCTAAGGAAATTTGCTAACTCAGAAATAGATTTAAGTAGCACAAAACAAACAATGTGGACCTCATTTTCATTTATCTAGCAGGACATAAAAAGAAAAATCACACATGACCCAGAAAACCTACAAATTAAAAAAAAAAAAGAAAGAGAACAGTGAGATTATGGATCAGCACAATCTTTGGGAAAAGTTAGAGTTTTAAGTATTTTTATGGCAAACATAGAATTTGGACTGATGGAGGAGACAGAAATATTTCACCCTACCAGGAATGAAGAAGAAATAAAGATGTAGCCATTATAAAGGATATAGGGAAGACAGCTTCTGGAACAGAGGATTGGTACTGGGGAGAAAAAGTTAAGCTGCTGCTCAGCAAAAGAAATAATCAGTGAGGTGAATAGAGAGCCTACATCTTGGGAGCAAATTTTTACCACTCGCACATCAGATAGAGCACTAATCTCTAGGGTATATAAAGAACTCAAAAAGCTAAACACCAAAAAAACATATAACCCAGTCAATAAATGGGCCAAGGAACTGAACAGACACTTCTCAGAAAATGATATACAATCATCTCTAGCAATTAGAGAAATGTAAATCAAAACTAAGATTTCATCTCACTTCAGTCAGAAGGGCAGCTATTAAGAATACAAACAACAACAAGTGTTGGCAAGGATATGGGGAAAAAGGCACACTCATACATTGCTGGTGGAACTGCAAATCGGTGCAGCCAATTCAGAAAGCAGTATACAGAATCCTTGGAAAACTGGGAATGGAACCAACATTTGACCCAGCTATCCCACTCCTTGGTCTGTTGGAGCTGCCCTCCGACAGATATTAGGGGAGAGCACTAGACCAGCTAGTGTCTCCGGGGCTGAATGAGATGATGAGTGTCATGACCCGGCCCCTGGCACCTCACCTGGCCAAAAATCACACCAAGTCGGGAGTTGATTTAGCCTTGATGGCACAGCAACTCAAATTTATTACGTGGGGAGTGACTTTTATAACTGAGGAAAGCAGGAAGTAGAGGAGAGACGAGGCGGGACCCAATAAGAAATATGCATGTCCCTGTTGCTAGGAATTTATTCTAATATCCTGCTACGTTTGTGGAAGCCGTATCTCATAACTGTACAGGAACGTACACAGAAATATCACAAGACTAGAGTCATAAGACTGTTTCCTCACATATCCACAGCTCTGTGGCAAGTATAGGCCCCAACATTGGTCTATACCCAAAGGACTTAAAAATAGCATACTACAAGGACACAGCCCACATCAATGTTTATAGCAGCACAATTCACAACAGCTAAACTGTGGAACCAATCTAGATGCCCTACAGTAGATAAATGGATAAAGAAAATGTGGTATATATACACAATGAAATATTACTCAGCAATAAAAGAGAATAAAATCATGTCATTTGCAGGTAAATGGATGGAGTTGGAGAATATAATGGTAAGTGAAGTTAGCCAATCCTAAAAAAAAAAAAAAAAATGACAAATATTTTCTCTGATATAAGGAGGCTGATTCGTAGTGGTGTTGGGAGGGGGAACATGAAAGGATTAGATGAACTCTAGATAGGGTAAAGAGGTGGGAGGCTGAGGGAGAGGGCATCAGGGTAAAAAAGATGGTGGAATGAGACGGACATCAATATGCTAAATACATGTATGAAGACATTAATTGTGTGAATACACTTTGTATACAGCCAGAGACATGAAAAATTGTGCTCTATATGTGTAATATGAATTGTAATGCATTCTGCTATCACATATAACAAATTAGTATAAAAATAAATTTAAAAAAATAGAAAAAGAAAAAAGAATTAAAATCCAAGGAAGACAAAAGTAAGAAAGGTTTGAGAAATTTGGATTTGAGCTAATAATTCTTAGGAAATGCTTGTAGATTGATTAGCAGATAAGGACTAATCTTTAGTGAAATACATCCAAATTTAAAGACAATTGGAAGAGCATCAGTAAGTAATAGAGGGAGAAATTTTGTATGTAAAGAAGATTAATGAATACTTTCATAGATCTAAAGAGTTTTGGGGGGTGAGGGGGAGGGTTTCATAATTTATTTAACATCCTTCAAGGTATGAGTTTTTAGTTTTTTTCCATTATTTTACAATTATAAATAGTGCTGCAATATTTTATATATATATATATATATATATATATATATATATATATATATATATATGTAGTTTTGTATTGTTAAAAGTGTATCTTCAGTAAATTCCTAAAAATAAGATTTCTGGATCAAAAGGTGTTATGGTTTGTATTTGAGGTGTCTTCTAAAGAGCTCATATATTAGGCAATTCTGGAATGTTGAGAGGTGCAATGATTATGAGTCCATTTGATGAATGGATAATTTGATTGGATTACAGAGTGGTAACAATAGGCAGGTATGGCATGGCTGCAGGAAGTAGGTCACTGAGGTCATGGCCTTGAATTTGTCCCTGGCTCCTGCCTCCCTCCCTCTCTCCTTTCCCAGCTTCCATGAGCTGAGAACAGCTTTCCTTCAATATGCCCTTCCACCATGATGTTTCTGCCTTGGAGCTAGCTGACCATGGACTGAACCTATGAAACTGTGGATCCAAAAAATGAACTTTTCCTCTTCTAAGTTGTTCTTGTGAAGTATTTTGGTTACCATGTTTTTTTTTTTTTCTCTAAAAACATCACAAGATTGCTCACTGTCAAATAGTAGGATATTATGGTATATTTCAGCTTATATAAACAAACACTCCTGGGGTTAATTTACATTATTTTATGGTATGCATGCAAATAGTCTTTACTAATGTTAAATTCTTCTTCTTTTTTTTTTTTTTTTTTTTTTTTTTGATGCTACAGACAATTTTTACATGGCCTAATAAGCAGGAAATGACAGAGACCAAAGGCTGAAACTTGAACTTGTGCAGAATTCTTGAAGGTCAATTGGTGAGGCGCATGTAAATACAAGTAAAATTTAACAGGATGGGAGGGTGGATAGAAGCAAAATTCACACAAAATCTTAAAGTCCATAAGAAGGCAGTACTAAGTCATAAAATATGCTCTATTAGAGTGAAACAGGTCTCAGATTTGTGACTTCACCTTGTGACCTAGAACAAACCCTTGACTGTTTCAAAGTTTGGTGGGTTCCTCTTACACAAAATAAGGCTGTTCTGGGATTAAATGAAAGAATGGAAGTTGGCAAGAGTTTGGTACACAAAAACATGTGGTAGATATATTATCAGTTCTCTGAGACATCATCTTCACATCTTCAGCTGATCTGGGAAATATTACTTTGTGGTAGTAAAGATGTAGACAAAGCAAATAATTTATTTTCTAAAAGCCAAGTTATTCCAGTACAATTCAAAATGAATCCATATGAATACTTTCAGATAACTCTTAGACTTGCAAATTTTGAACTATCTGTTCTGGAAATTCGGATTCTTGGCACACTGTATATTTATTTATCTTTCTTTTCCAACACATGCAGAGCTAGATAAATGGTTCCTTTTAAATTAATACAGTTCTAAAGATTTTTGAAAAAGAAAATCCCCATGTTGCTAGAATCTTAATTTTATATATTTTCTTTTGTTAAACATTTTAAAACTGGTTACCAAGTAATGAATATCATCTGTGGAAGTTTTAGTTAATGGCTCAGATTTGTTGTTACTTTTCTTCTTGAGTTACAAGGTCTAAGTACTCTCTCCCTTGAAACAGGATTGATTCAGGAACATTTTTAGGTAAATCTGTTACAGTCTTATTCTATCAAAAGATCTGCTCTGGGAGTTCCCAAACAAATGCACTGGGAATGAGCTGTTGTCTTTTAAAAACAGCAAGCCTTGTGACCTAGAACAAGCCCTTGACTGTTTGAACCTGAGATGTGAATGCATGCACAATGGTCTCAGGTATGTCAGGTATGCGCTCAGCTTGAGATAGTTCTTATGCAGCAAGAGTAATAGGAAGAGAATTTTGTATGTTTAGATGAAATGAAATCATTAAAAAGAAAATAAATTGGGACAAAAAATCAAAAATCAAAACCATAACACAAAAATCTAAAGCAAGTCATTAGATTTGCAACTGGATCTTAGGTGGATGCTCAAATGGGACTTGAGGAGGCTCTGGGGAGTGCTTACAGGAAAGTTGGGAAGCTCTTATTTGCAGGAGGACAAAAACTAGCTTTCTTGTTAAGTAGTGTAGAAAGTGAAACACAATTGGCACCTGAAGTAACAAGGAAACCAATGTACCTAATGAGTCCACAGATCTGGCTTAGGAAATTTCCAGGCAACAGTTCGAAGTGTCAGTTGTTTTCTTGTAGCTGTGCATCATCAGTATAGAGAAAAAGGATTCAAAGAAGGGCTTACTTAATTTTCAGGCAGAATTTAGAAATAATATTTAAAAGTCAGGGCTTGCTGTTTTTAAAAGACAACAACTCATTTCCAGTGCATTTGTTTGGGCACTCCCAGAGCAGATCTCTAGATAGAATAAGACTGTAGAAGATTTACCTGAAAAACTTCTGAGTTAAAAACAGGATGCAGCCTTAGAACAGGAGAAGATCTAGAAGACCCTGATGCAGACATAATACCTGTGAAGAGGAGAGGGAAGGAAGGAGGGTTGGATAAGCAGTGATGCAATGGCAGCACAGTGTTGAGCCATCTTTTTTTTTCAGATTAAAATTGTTCTATGAAAATCAAGACTGCAGTAAAAGATGGTTGGTAGCAGCTGGGATCATTGGTCAATTATACTCCCTGCAACAGAAAATCTGGGTCATGCATTTTCTTATTCACTGGAATCCACAATTTACCCTGCACAGATTTACTTAACCCACATGTTCAGAGAGCAGCTCCTCCTTTCTTAGTAGGGGTCAATTTAGAAAGAGGGTCTAGTGGAATCAACTATAATCCCCATCACTGTTTCTTATTGTAAAGCTGCAAGTAGTAGTCTTCCTTTCCTTCCTCCATATCCATTCTATCTTTCACTCTTAACTTTTCCTTGATAGTCTTGGTGCCTGATTAGTGCCCAAACCTTCATTCTTGAGGGTCTGAATCCTTGGCATTTATGCCCTTTTCTGATCTGAGTTTTTGCCAATGCTCATTAACAGTTAAAATGTAACAAGAGAATTCCAGGAGGCAGAAACAGCCAGGGATACAAAATTATGTGACCAGTTGATAATAGCCAGTCTTTCCCACAGAATGGGTTCATGGATGGAGTGGTCATGGAGGTAGAGATGGAAGATATATATATAAGCTCAAAAGCACAAGCTTAATAATAAGCAGAATTAGCTATTGTTGCTTTTGAATGTCCAACTTATCAGTAATAGAGATGAACTCTATTTTCCAATATGGCACTATTCCTAAAGGTGATGGCCCAGGCTTTTGGGGGCAAGCCAACTTTATTGTAATTGCCTGAGTTTATCACCTGGATTCCATACATACTACAAGTTTCCACTGCTTGTCCTCCTTCTTGTTCTACAGATTGAACACAGAGCACTCCACCACTGAACTATATCTCCTGCCCTTTATTATTTTAATTTTAAAATTTGAGATAGGGTCTCATCTCTAAGCAGCCCAAGATGGCCTTAAACTCTCAATACTCATGCCTCAGCCTCCTGAGCAACTGGGATTGCAAGTGTGTGCCACCAGGCCTGGCTTCTATGTTCTTCTTCTAATCTGGGTCAATAATCCTTAGAAATCTGGTAACCCACATTTAAACTGCTGGTCTCTCTACACAAGAAGGCTTAAGTTCTCCCAATGTTCTTTGATGCAAACCTGCCATCCTTTCAAAGTATTTTGTCTAAAGCAGCTTTTCAGTTATGCTTTTAGGTTGTTTCTTAAAAAAAAAAAAAAAAAAAAAGAAATAAAGAAAAGAACAGTACATCTGCAGAGTGTAGCCTATGATAAAACCAATAGATCCCATAGTAATAGATCCCCTCAAACCCCACCAGTGCTGTAAATGACCAAGCCAGATGTTATCTTGTATGATATTCTTTCTTTAATCATTCCATAAGCATTTGAACAATGGTATTGGCTGAGCATTTTGTGGAAGGAAGGGCTACCCATATTCATAGTAGGTTTACATATTAAAGTAGGTGAAACATTGGCCTTTTCAGCATGGGAACAGTCCATTGCAGCTGACTTGTCCCAAGAAGAAGTGAACACTGACCACTACCCAGGGATCTGTATATATTCTTTCCTCATATCTTTATGCTCAAAACTAGATTACTAAGTATTACTCACATTTCTTCCCATCATGATTTTCTCTCTCTACTGTCTTTCATAGACACCTAGGGATGCCACTGTAATATAGTTACTTTTAATCTTTGGTTGGCTTCCATCTACCAAGCTAACCTATTTATAAGTCAAGCTGGTAGTTTTCCTTTTCTGGTCTTACAAAGTTCCTCATATGGCCATACTGCAAACTGGAGCAGGGGTGTAATTGCACATCAGGTGGATGACATAAGGTTGTGGGCTTCCTCCTCTATGTCCTTTTAACCACTCAGAACCTTCTATATTATTCCAATTCTAGACTGGAGAAGTCTTTGTAAGTGTGAAATATGTGGTAGCAGATACAGAATGCAGCAATGTATTCTGTCTTTGGAATTTGAAATATATATCTAAAATAATTCTACTAAGCAGTTTATAGTTATAATATAATATATTTTGAAATGTAAAATACTATTTGGCACTTACTGTTGAGTCATTATTAAATAATGACCTAGAAATATTTGATTCTTAGGAAAAGGTGTAAAAGAATCATTATGCTGCTATAATGCATTTAGAAATATAAGTATCCACTGAACATTTTTAATGTTTAATAATTAATTCAAAAGGGGAAGTTCTGTATAGGGAATACTGGCACCTACTCATGGAGATGAAGATTTGTATGTGTGAGAAAGTAACAAGCGGAAAGATGAGCTAAGGGAGAGGGAGAGGATCAGGAGAAGGAGAAAGGAGATGAGAAAGGAAGCACATGATGTGTGGAAACACTGAGAATACATGTTTTCATGCACCATATTTTCCTAAAATTATAGAATATGTAGCTACAGAGCCACGTGATTTCTCATTCATCAATTAAAATTTAGTCAATTTCACTTGGCTATATTTTTTTCTTTTGAGCAGCAAGATTTCCAGAGTGTAATGCTGTTTAGGTTCTCAGAAGGGCCTTTGAACAGCCTGCGGTGATAGAACAGACCTTCATTCAGTGAAATCTTGTTGACAGCTGAGAGCAGAACAGTGCATTTTGTACCCTTAAGATAATATAATTGCTGGGATGCAATTGCTCTTTCGTCTTATGGTGGTAATCAATCAGTGATTGACAGGTCTAATTAGAAGCCTTGGTACGTGCAATGTGATAGCACTTTCTAACTGCACGGTAGCCAAAAATATCATTTTAGTAATACTATAAGAAAAACATAACATTTTTATAGATAATTCAATTTACATTGCTGCCATTACTGTTTGCATATTTGAAAAGGTTTTATTGGGGGTACAAGAATACCACCTTTGGAAGTATAAATATACTGCTCTAATGGTTTTATGGTATCTCCCAATGCTTCAGTATTTCTGCTCTAAAGATTTGATGATTTTTCAAATTGGCAAAGATAGATTATTGTATGTGTATAATTTTTATTGTGTTCAGAACACAGTGTATTTCAGGTGCATAGATATATGTTTTTATGAAAAGATTTTTCCCCTTCTTTCCAAAAGTGGTAATTCATAATAGGATACAGTAATCAGAAGAGAAATGGCATCTGTTGAAAAATATGGTGCTTGGTTACAAAGTCAATATAAAATACCATATTTCGTTAGACACTGAAAATATCTAGAAAAATCAGTGCTCATTTCTTTCCATAATATGACATGTGTTAAGTCTCAGAACAGATTTTTTCACATAGAAATATCTTCAAAAATGTTAAACTTCAAACTGGATAATTACACTGTATATTTGTCTTTTAGCATTTCAATTAGGATCTGTTAATCTTGAACTTGTGCAACTTACTTTGTATGCAGAAGGAGAAAGTGGAATTACAGGAAGTATTAAACCATTCTTTTTGTTCTTGATAAAATGATGAAATAATGTACAAAGTGCTTTCCTTCACTTTTCTGATATTTCTTTTAGAAAATGAGGCTTTCCATCATATAGAAAGTGATAAATTACCGTGAGGGCATACTCTCCTTTCTTGCAGAATGTGAATTGTATCAGAGACATGGGTTTTCCTGAGATGTCAAAGCAAAAGACAATATAGAAAATACAATTATATTTTCACTCTGAATATCCCAGTGCAGTACTTGGAATTAAATGCCTCCTTAGACATTCTGTAAATTAGTCGACACATGCTTTCAAAACTAAATTTAAAACTGAAATATCAGCACAATATCGCGAAAAGCACTGAAAAGCAGTCTTTAGAATATTTGGAAGAGAAGGTGACTGGAGGATTCATTTGAAGTATCAGTTTCAAAAGCAGATGTAAAGCACAACACAGCAGACACAACTCAGCAATTGTTTCTTTAAAGATAATTTATAGGGTTGGGGAGATAACTCAGTGGTAGAGCACTTGCCTAGCATGTCCAGCCCTGAGTTCCATCCGCAGTAACACACACACACACACACACACACACACACACACACGGTATTTCTGAGCCTTATATTATTATTTCATATTATTGTTATATTATTTTATAATATATAATTATAATTATTATTATTATTTGTATTTTGTAATGCTATATGTCACTCTTTTGGATATTGCAACTCCACATATTATTACAGCACATCCATAAGAATCAAACAAAAGCTGGGCCTGGTGGCACATGCCTGTAATCCAAGCTGTTCTGGAAGCTGAGGCAGGAGGATTGCAAGTTCCAAGCCAGCCTCAGCAAAAGTGAGGCACTAGGCAACTCAGTGAGACCTGGTCTCTAAATAAAATACAAAATAGGACTGGGATGTGGCTCAGTGGTCAGATGCCTCTGAATTCAATCCTCGGTACCAGGAAAAAAAAAAATCCTACTTCTGATGGTAATATTTTGTTATCACCTCTCCCTGATCAAACACATGGGAATTTCTAGAATCAAATTGTATATACCACCTTCACATGATAGCTGTTCATGTAAACCAAGAAGTGTGCCTAAAGAAAGCAAGAGGAAGATATCTTTTTTACTTAAGAGAATATTTAGAGTACATACTTGAAAATTGCTCTCTGTAAGTCAATCACAATTAAGGGGTATTACCTTATAAAATCATATAAGCATATTTCTTGAGAAAAACGTCTGGAATCCGGATTTCCTTGATTTCTCCTATCATTTTGCCCTGTGGCATGTGTCCTTTACTCTTTTCAGCACCCTTTGGCTTTTACATATATGTCAAAATTCTACTTCCGAATGTGCTAGTTTCTTCTATGAAATCTCTTCCTTTTAAAACTATGTCAGTGTCCAGAGATCTTATGCATCTTATATATAAGGTAGGCTTCAAATCACTATTCAATTTGCAACCGTCTTCAAATATGCTAGAAATAAGAAAACCACTGGGGGTGGGGAAGAAAAACACAAACAAAACAAAGCAAAAAACCACCACCCTGCAGATTGCTTAGTTTGCATCCTGGATGCTGCAGTCTAAAGTAGTAGCTAGTGGGAGATAGCTATGGGAAGGACTTGTGAGTAATTGAGGACAATGTTGCAGACAGCATACATTTTCAAAGGTATTTGTCTGCCTGCTGAAGAGTGAAGTTAATAACATGCCTCCCCTTGGAGCAATAGACAGCATCTACAGACAAGGAAATTTGTCCAGCAGGCTCATATTTGAAAAGATCAATCAATTGCATCTCTTGGATTCCTTATTTTAAAAGGATTAGTACAGCAACAATTAAGAACAGAAAAAGTAATTAATAGCAGAAATATGTGTCAATTTATCCTCTGATGATTCAGAAAGTCTTTATATTTAAAAGATTGACATTTGATTAGTTGCAGTCAGAAACTAAAAGTATTTGTGGAGTAGCAACTGATGTCAGACAGTAATCATAAGTATCATAAGTGATAGAATCATGTTTGGGTTTGAGGATAGGAAGGACAGAAGCACAAAAAATACTTCAGGCTGTGACAAACATAGTCACTTCTTGCTTTAGAAATATTTTAATTTTTTTTTTTTTTTTTTTTTTTGCGGTGCTGGGGATTGAACCCAGGGCCTTGTGCATGTGAGACACAAACTCTACCAACTGAGCTATATCCCCAACCCCTAGAAATATTTTTTTTAAAACACAAGGAATCAATTTGTAATCCATAGTATAAACACAGAGAGATGTTGGTTGGGATTTGCCACTCAACGTACTCAATGTATATTTTTTCATAAGCTGTTTATTTGCTAAGATGACTTTAATATCTTTCAAGAATACATTTTCTGGTTTTATATGGTTTAGAGTTTAAAGGAAAAATAAAACTTTAGGAATTTTAGAAAGTGCTTATAAAACTGAAAGGAGCTTCTCAATATTTCAGGTCACATTGTCCCTATCATCCTATTAGGTATTCCAGTACTTACAGGAGCCTCATCCATGTCCTGTATCATGGTCCAGCCCACCATCATCTGCATTTTGTAATTGGTCCTCACTACTAATCTCCAAGAACATTAGGCATAAGAGAGATCTATTTGAAGTATCATTTTGCTTTTTTTAATTGAATGAGAAGACGTTTATTTAGTGGGGGCATTCTTTTATTTTTCTGTTTTAGTAGTGAGGGTTTAACCCATGGGGGCTTTACCACTGACCTACGACCCCAAACCTTTTATTTTTATTATGAGACAGGGCCTTCTTAAGTTGCTTAGGGCCTCACTAATTTGCTAAGGCTGGCTTTCAACTTGTGAAATTCTTGTCTCAGCCTCCTGAGTAGCTGGTATTAAAGGTATGTGACATTTTAAATATATTATTTGTTTATGGTGTCTCAACTACTTTATTTTTTTCTCCTCTATTCAATAACTCAACTATTCAAATTCCATCTGAATTTTTAAAGTATATATGTTTCTTTTTAAAAAATATTTTGGCATCTAATATCTCAAAAAAATGCCTCATAAAAACCTGAAGCACTGATTTTTTATACCCATTTCACCATAAAGGAAATGGTATGTCTTAGTTCATCTAGCTGGTTGTATCAGAGGTAGACTGGAGGCAGTTTCTGGATTTTAGGCTTTTCATTGTTCTAGAGTGCAATGTAAATTCTTGAGTTTAATTCCTATACCTGAGAACTGTTTGTTTAGCTTAGTAGTTATACAACAACAACAAAAAAAAATTATGAAAAATAGGAAAGTGTCCAGCTGCTATTAAATTTAGTGACATTTTCTGACTTATATTGGCCCTCACTATTTTATAATTTTAGTTCTAATTTCTAATACCTAATTGCTATGAATTCTGTGTTTAAGTCAAAAGTAGACTGAAAAGAAACTAAGTGAAATAATAATATTGGAGTATGGGCTTATTGCCTCAAATACTTTTTAAAAATGTAAAAAAAAAAATACAAGACTATAACACCAAATTTATTTATGTCAGCACACACATAGTGAAGGCATATTTAACCAAATAAAGGGTATCATATTAAAGTTATCCTATGGGGTTTTCAACACATAATTAGGGTTATTCTAGTAGAAAAATCTCTCATTATTTTAAGAGAATAGAAATGAGATTTCGAGAAGAGTTTTTCTACCTGTACATGTAATATAAGGTACTCTTATTAGTTGACATCCTTTTAAATTAACTGACATGCTAATGTTTGTAAACAGTGAAATTTCATAACTTTGAGAAAAATTTCAAAGATTTCCCAAACCATGAATGCATACTCTGAAACAAACTGGAATGGGAGATATCAAATATTCATTCTCATTACTGGAGTAAAGGGTGAAACTCTCCTATATCTAAGTGCCACTTTTAAGCACTTTGATATCTAATGCAGAGATTCTTAATTGAGAGTCTATTTAACAGTATTCTCTTCCCAAATAGTTACATGGAAAATAACAGAGAACATCCACTATACTAAAACCATTGACAAAAATGTTCCAGGGGCTGGGGATGTGGCTCAAGCTGTAGCGCGCTTGCCTGGCATGCGTGCGGCCCTGGGTTCGATCCTCAGCACCACATACAAACAAAGATGTTGTGTCTGACGAAAAACTAAAAAATAAACATTAAAATTCTCTCTCTCTCTCTCTCTCTCTCTTTAAAAAAAAAATGTTCCAAAGAACATCTGCGTAAAATGATAACTAAATTTAATTTAAAAACTCTTAGAACATTGAAAAATTTTAGGTGTTTTAAGGGGAAACTGAGATGAACTGCCATTGATTCAACTATTAAACTGTCCAAAATTAAGTGAATGACTGATTTTTCATTTAAACTGCATTTATTTATAGCATCCACCTAGCACAGGCAATCTCTTTACACTCAGATCATACTGGAAAAAAATGAGATACAGTCTGAATATGAGCCATTGCCTTAGACTTTGTAGACCCAAGTTGAAACTTTTGATTTTTAGGCAAATATGCTGAAACATAAAATTTAAACATTTTGGGGCAAAGTATCAAAAACTTTTAAGATCAAGATTAAAGATAATGGGCTGGGGATGTGGCTCAAGCGGTGGCGTGCTCCCCTGGCATGTCGGCTGCCCGGGTTCCATCCTCAGCACCACATACAGACAGGGACGTTGTGTACTACGAGAACTAAAAAATAAATATTGAAAAATTCTCTCTCTCTCTCTCTCTCTCTCTCTCTCTCTAAAAAATAAATTAATAAAAAATAAAAAATAAATTAAAAAAAATAAGATTAAATATAATTAAAAACCAGGACCACATGTGATCCATTTCAACTGATTTAATTTTAAACGGACAAACTGTTATTAAATACATAAGTTTTAAATAAATAATATTGGAAACAAAAATTAATAATATATATATGATATAATAATATATAATCTCTGATCCAGTAAAATGTGGAAATCACACATGATGACAGAAATTTGGAAAAAAAAAAAACAACAGTATAATGATAAAGGTAAACGCTGTTTTCTAAGTACTCAAAGATGTATAAATGATAGCCATCTACTGAAGCTCTGAAAGCTTTAATGAAGGAAGTGATATTTACAATGGTCATGTAGAATGGGAAATGTTTTCAGTAGGCAAGAGAAGAGGAGAAAATTTGTTCCAGGAGAATTAATTCCATTGGTAAGTGACCAATGTATGGAGTTAACTTATGGACCCATGAGTGACACCTGAAGGAGACTGGTGAAATATTGAATGGTATTGATGCAACTAGAACTTTAAAATATTATTTGTTCATTTATTCATTAGGCAATGGGAGCCTGTGAAGAGAACTGACATTTGAGCTATATTTTAAGAAAATTAATCTCTGGTCAAATACAAAGAGTTTGCACATGTCAATGGAAATGCGATATATATATATATATATCGCACACTAGATCTCCAATTCAGAGACTACTAAAGCATTATAAGCAGAATATGTTGGATTTGTATTATAGTGACAACATTAGGGGTAGAAAGCAAGAAACATTACAATAGATAAAGAAAAATAGAAAATAGGTCTTCAGTTGATGGAATAAGCAAGACAGAAGACAAAAAAAAATAAAAATTGCATTAAGGAGGTAACCAAATTGAGATGATGGCATAGTGACATTCTAAGGAATAAGCCAATAGGTTTGGGAAGCAGGCTCATTTTGGAGGGTATTATGAACAATACATCTCTTTAATACAAGTGCAGTGAAGCGCCTAGTAGGAGTCTCAAAGGGTGACTGAACTATGGGGGTGGATAGATAAGTCAATTTTCATTGTTACACCAGTCACCACAAATATAATTTTATCTTGGAAAATTAAACTTCTCATTGCAAATGAGTACATGGGTACTTTGGTCTACTGGAGATATTTTTATGTATTTAATTAGTTTAAATTTTTATGCCAGACAGAGTCTGGTCTGATCATTTTCACAGTGAGCTAATACCCTGAGCTCTTCAACTTGTGAATATGAGGAAACCTTGAATAGCAAAGAGGGATGTAAAAGTTGTATTCACATCTCATTAGCCACCTTTCCTGCATTTCAAATCCTATATAAGTTTTTGTTTTGTTCAAGAAATGTTTGAATAAAATTTATCTATTCTAAGATGGCTAAGTATTTTTATGAAATAAGGATAAAGGAAGAACTATAAATCTATACACTTCCATGCTCTAATCTGTGCAAAGGAGATTAATTGTAGGACCTACCTTTCTATGTAGTTATGAATAGGAAATGAGATAATACATGAAACACAGAGAACAATGTCAAGCTTCTCAAAATTAGCACAATTAGTGTTTGCTGTGATGATTGGGATAAAGGTGAAAGGGCAATTGCATTAACTGTAGAAGAACAAAGGAAAGATTTCGTTTTCAAAATGGCTGTGCTCCACAGATATAAAATAAAAAATAAACTCATAGATGAGCACGTCAATATTTTCTCTTGTTCTAAAAAATGGTTTATCCTACAATATTTTATTTCACATCCTGTTAAATATTCCTTAAATTTTGCTTACTTGTTTATTTCCCACAAAATATTAATATCCATTAGAATGTGAAAGAATTCACACTCCAAAAATAACAAACTATAGTCAAAATAAAATTTAAATAACATAAGTAGGAACAAATGTAGTAAGCCTTGGTTGTGATATTCACATTTAATATAATAAAAAAACAAAGAAAATTTCTACTGGCCACAGTTATACTTTCAGAAAACATTTTTATTATTTTGGCTAAATATACATGTAAAGTATTTTATATTAAGTTTTATAGTGGCTTAAAATGATCTAAAAATACTCTACCAAGCTTTAAAAAGAAAAGATGGCAATTCATGAGTGAAGTGGTTTGCTTTGTCTCTTATTCTAAATAGACTGCTCAATAACTTGGCCTTAAAAAGTCAGTTCTAAGTTGGGTCTAAGTACCAACTTTTCCAATTTTATGATTTTCTATAAACCTGGATTTAGTATGAAACTTTTTTTCCCAAAAGCTATAATTTTTGGACTTACTGTAATTAAATTTAAGTTCTTATCTACTAGAAAGAATGGTGAAATATTTCTCAAATACAGGTAGGGTCAGGTGGTGAGAAGGTTGTGGGCAACGTTAGTGAGGAAATCTGTGATAAGAGGTCACACTTTAGTTCACCTTAGGATAAATGCTTTTATTACAGCTGTTCACATTTAGCTCACTGAAAGGAAACATCAGTGTTGATGTGTTCAAGTAAACAGCAAAACCCAAATGTATTTCAAATTAAATTGGTGGGTGTTTGTGGCATACTGACATTTGGGTACTTGACTGTGAAATTCTTGAGGTTTAATTTTTCTATGTTTTCAACTTATTGTGAAATGTCATTAATTAGTAGATAATTAATAAGTGCTAATTGAATTGAATAGGTGAAAGGTATAAGGGAAATAGAACCAAAGTATAAAGTATAGAATTTCGAAGTAGGTAGATAATTACAGATAATTTATATTTTTTTAATTCTGAGATGAAAGAAACCTCTAGACTTCAAACAGTAATAGATTAGCATCTTCTAGATTTTAGTGAGTGATGTGAGGAGAAAAAAATGTACAGCAAACTAATTTAAAAGGAAGCTGAAAGCAAACACATGTTCAAAAGGATACAATAGAAATAATAAAATAATGTATTGAAAGCAAAATGCAATCGAGGAATAAATCTGTGAGTCCCTGCCAACATAAATTTGCATCAAAAGATAGGTATATATTCAAACAAATGTGAGAGTATGAGATTTTTCTATTAAAGACTATAGAAGTGAGGAGTGATGCATTCTTTGGGGCTGACACTTGACTGAAGTGCTCCGAATATCTTGGGTCCCTATCACTGTGAAGAGAGAATGCTGTTTGGAGAGAAGGAAAATAGGATTAAGAATCTCAAAAGTGTTCCCCAGTCCATAAAAAAAAAAAAAGCTTGATAGTAACTGATATAATGAACATAGTTGACACATGAAGAACAAGAAGAACAATAATTATATTCATTTCATTTATTCATTCCTATATGTCTCATTTTCAATGTTAATTTTCTTTGTATAAATTTTGAAAATATGATCCTTGTTCTGTATTCCTCAATCACCCTTAATGATTTATATTCAAACTCAGTAAGAATTCAAAGAACTTGCAACCACCATGGACAGGTTGAGTTGTGCGTCAAATGCAAATTCTCATAATTTGGTACTAGAGGAAAAAATGGTGTAACCAGGCATCACATGGTCAAGATGACATCATAAGTTCACAGGTCAGGGGTTCAAAGACACACAGGCTTAAGATACAGAGATCTTCTTCTTGACGCCTATGTGTCAGCGTTCCTTTGTTATCTTTTCTCTTTTTGGAACTGAATATTTCTAGATTTGATCTCTTGCTTATGTGACTTAAAAAAAATTACCTGTTTAATCAAAGACATCTATTTCAGTTTATAGAGCAACAAGAGTGAAATCTTCTCTTATGCAGTTTTAAGATCCCTGGGGTCAAAGACCATCCTCTCCTCAACTATCTAGCATAGTAACAATACATTTTAAATAGCAAGGGTATATTTTTTTCTACTGTGTTGAAAACAGAAGAGGTTGCAGGTGAATAATTTCTCCTAATTGCAACTTAAATATTAAGACTCAGAAATTCAATGGAATAATAATAGGTATGTGTATAACATGTAATAATCAACTAATCACACTTTATTTTTTACTTTGGATTAACAATTTGAAAAATATATGTACATTTTCAGTTGGAAGTCTGTTTATAACTGAAAAGGCAAAAGGTTTAAGGTTAGATATGCTCTAAAAATACCTCATTTAGAACTGGATTTAACTCCACTTGTTTTAAAATTCCACTATATGGACTTCATTAAAGAAGAAGATGAGAAAAAATGCCTTGGGAAAAGTGTGTGCTAGTTATAGTTTCAAAATCACATAAGGAAATGGAAGTGCATATCCTTATTAAAATTTTATGAATTAATTAAAATATTTACTTTTATTTTTTCATCTTTGGATTCAGTTTGCCACTATGTATTTGCAAGGGATAGGAAGGAAGGAAGGAAGGAAAGAAAAGGAGGGAGGGAGAAACTAAAGCTGTTTCAAATTTATTAAGATTATAGCTAGAAAATTTGATACTCTAAAATATTATAGAATGGTCAAATTTTGGAGTGGGACCTAGTCATCAAAATTTTATTTTGCTTAAGATTTTCCAATGAGGGTAATCATTAGAAGTTGAGAATCACTGATAAAATTATTTGGCTAAAGTTTTACTCTGTTAAAACCTGGCAAGAATACAGCTTAACTTATACCCAGGATAATAATTAATGCTGGTCAGCATCCCAGAATTGGCTATATTGTTTGCAGATTACATTATGATGGATTTGATAGATGCAATTTATTGGGTATTCAAGAGTGAAAAATTAATGGCAAATAGATGTTCTGATATGAATACACCATCTTGTTTTTTGTATTGGCACTGAGCTTGCCAGTGACTTTTGCTGGGCCCAAGTAATCCTGGAAATAGCTTCTTGGGGTCGGTAATATCAGACAAAATAATGAAATAGTAGCTGTGTCAGGAAGCAACCTCACCTGACTTCTCTATTAGTTGTGAGAGAATATAAAGTGACCTGCCCTCGCTAACATGATCTTAGACCAATTATTATAGTGCATCTCTCTCAAAAGGCCAAGATATCTTAAACCAATGCCCATCGATAAAAGCTTTTCCCATAAACTCGCCCTATTAATTAAATCAAATGTAGCTTTTAAATTGATGAAGCTGTAAAGCTAAGTTGTTCCTTATGCTTAGTATATTTATCAAAAAATAATGTAAAACAAAACAATGAGTAAGAGTAGCAAAGCCATTAAGAATCATACTATCCACCTTCAGTTGTCACTGTGTAGTCCTTTAAGTGAAAGAATAGAGTTATTAAAAAAGTTAAGCAAAATCTCATAATGGCTAATATCAAAAGCATAAAGTGAGGCCGCAGGCTATGTCGACAGACTGAGATAATGGGAACTGAAGGGTCATTAAACTAACATTAAAGGTGCTAGATAAAAATACATAATATTGTTTTAGAAAAGCTATTTACATATTGATATATTTAAAGGATGTAGTTTATTTTTAGCTTCAACTTAGATACAGAGGAAGTAATGAAACTCATTGACAAGTGAAAACATACATTTCTGTTGCTTCAGAAAGCAAATGCATGTAAACTTTTAGATGCTAGCTTCAAAAGTATTAGTGCCAAAATAAATAACTTATTTTACTTGTAAGAAGTCCTTTAATCCAATGTGCATTTAGGATTTAATGTCTGATATTTATCTATAATAATTCTTAGGATTCCTTTGGAAATTTTTGATATCTACCAAAAAATTAAATAATATTCCTAATGCTTTAGGTCATTCATATGTTGCGTTCAATTTCCAGGAGGACTTAATATAAATGGTGTTAATTTCATGAAGCCCTTGAGTAGAGTATTTCATTAGTAATGAATTTCAGACACATAGTTCTACTTATCTTGAAGACTAATAGAAAGTGACTCTGAATTTAATACAGGCAAATAAGTATTCCCATCTTCCAAGAATATTTTATATTAATTGCATAAAAGTAAGAGGTTAGGCAAAAGTGAAGCTTAGATCAAGGTAAAACTCTAGTTGGAGGCTTCAGATTTCAAATTTATTTTGAAATCTACAATATTAGTATTTCTGTAACATATTATAGTCCTTAGGAAATATTAACATTTCATAAGAAATTGATGTTACTTTTCAAAACCAAAGAACTTAGTGAATAAAATTTGACTACCAGCCTTATCAACCAATCACATTCTTTTTCCTGCCCACCATTAAAAGCACTAGAATCTTAGTAAATGCTGGATTCAGATACTGACATATATGTAGAAAGACAAAGTAGGCTCTCAATTAGATGAAATTATGTTTTGCCTCCACTTCTCACAAGATGAGCAAGCTCATAATAAATGTTAGTCACATTTTTGAGATAGAAAAGGATAGGGGACAGTAAATGTTGACAGGAGGGCAAGCATGAGAATAGCAATTTAATATGCCCCAACATGTTATAAAACAATTCCTGTTTCTCAGAAAGATCATAAATTTCCATCACGATGAAAGCGATGGCAGAATTCCACAGATGCCCACAACTGGGGACAATTGAAATACCAAGAACCAATCGACAAAGCATACATGCCTAATAACATTGAAGAACCTCTCAGGAGGCACTTATCAACATCTGCTACTGTACCCTTACCAAAAGCAAAGCTGGGTCTCAAGGGGCACTTTTGCCCCTTCCTGGAACACTGCACAGGGAATTCTGAGTCTTTTCCTTTCACTTTCTTTTGAATAAAATATCTGTGGTAACATTTTCATTAACTCAAAAATATTTTATTCATCAAAGTCTGCAAGCATCTTTTGCTATAAAATATCTAATTGTTAATCCAACTGTGAATAGAACATACATAGTCTCCGCCCTCATAGATTTATAATCTATGAGTTTTATAATCTAGTGAATAATTCTTTGAAAATGTGTTGTTACTAATTATTAATGCATATAAATTGTATAAATTAGTGGATTTCACTGTGACTTCCATTCACGGATGTGTTGTGCTTTGATCATGTCCATCCTTCCTTGCTCTCTCCTGCCTCTGCTTGGTCTAGTCCCCCTTTCCTTTTCCCTTCTGTAGATCTGTAATAGTCCCTCTTTCTCTGCTACTTTCAGGTCATTTTTTTTCAGTATTCACATAAACAAAACATAAAATACTTATTTTTCTATTGTCTAACTTATTTTGTTTAACACGATAACTCCCTGCTACATTAATTTTCCTGTAAATGACAGTATTTCATTCTTCTTATGCCTGAATAATAGTCTATGGCATATATATATATGAACACTTTATTTTAGTGAATAGTTTTTATAACTTTGTCTCTTATATTTAATGATGTAAATGTCTTAGCTTCTAGATCCACACAATTATTCAAATTATATATCATTGGGAGTTGTTAGCCTTCACAAATTATGCGCAGATTAAGGGCAGAGACCAGTGTGGTTTACAGAATTTTAGGGGACTATTTGTTTTTCTATTTGTGCTTTTTTGAGGTCTCATGGGAATAGGTAAGGCAAAGCCTTCAGAGTACTCCAAAAGACTGATGGAAAGACTATTTCTTATTCTTTATTCTTAAATGTTTTCATCTGGTTTCCAAGTTCTTCAATAAAAAGTTTAAAATAAAAATATTTAGAAGCTCTTTCAGCTGTCATATTTTTGAGTCACAAACTCAAATTAGCAAGATAATATTTTGTTTTATTGTTGTCATTATCAATAAAATGGTAAGTTAACGGTAAAATATAAGTTGTTGAGTGTTTCTTACCTGCCAGACACTGTGTAAAGGAGTAATATGTATGCTCTCACCTAGTTTTGACAACCCCCAGGTATCTGAAGCATTTTACAGGTGAAACAAATGAAGCTAAGCAAGGCTAAGAAAGTTATTAAAAGTCCCCCAGTGAGTCACAGAAGATTGAACTTGGGTATCTGACTCTGTAATTTTTGCCTTTTATTACTCTCCATTCTTGCTTCCTGAATGTGCTCGTCAGTTCTTGATTCTTTGTTTTCCCTTGTTTCTACTCTGTCACTGAGGGTAGCCATCTTTTAAAATTTTATTCATTTTTAAAAATCAGTAACTTCTCCTTTATTGTCACAATCATCATGTTATCCAAGTTTCTAGTACACCGCTTACTTTATTTAACTATCTATGAATGTTTGTCTAAGGTATCTATCTTTCAAGTTGCCATGACAGTAATCATCCTAAAACCCCCCAAATTTGAATTGGTCCCTTCTACCTGCATTGACAGATTCTGAACTCTGTATCTGGTTTCAGTCACCCTCCTGCTTTTAACCCTTCCTATATTTTGAGCTTATTTCCATAATGGGAATGCTTTACTCTACCAGATTTTATTGGTCATTTTTATCTGAAACATAATTATTCTAGATTTTCTTACATATTTTTCTTTTTAGAGAAAAGCCTTGTTCTATCATGTTTTTTCATCCAAGCTAAGGAATTTTCCAAATTCCAGATCATGTATGATTTTAACAATTTTTTCCTTTTTAAAAAAAGTCTGAGTTCATCATCACAGTATTCTCAAAATTTATGTAATACTAACCATGATTTTGGCATTTCATACTTACTATATAATTATACATGCTACTATACATGCTACTATACAATTAGCACCTTTATTTCTTATTCATTTTACTGAGAAATATTTATTAACACTAACATCAACAGACCCTGCATTCAATATGTTAGGATATTTAAGGATGATTTGGATGATCCTCAAATGTTTTTTTCTTGTCCAATAGTGAGGTGTAAGTTGAATTATAGTTACTAGTAAAATAATTTTAGAAAAATACCATATTTTCCCATAGACAAAAAACTAAATGCTGTAAGACACGTAATAGATTTTTATTATATTTTTGGTAGTTGCAACTAATAAACTTATTGCCACATGGTTTGAAGTTTCCTTATTTCAGAATAGGCAATGGAATGGAATGCTTAAGCACAGACATTCTGGAGTTAAACCTTTTGGTTTTAAGTATCAAATGTTCCACAGCACATCTTAGGAGTAGTATGTTGGGAAAGACATTTAATTTTTCTATATTTTACTTTCTCCATATGCAAAATGTGTGTAGTAGTTGAACTGACCACATAAAATTTTTGGGAAGATGTAAAACATTATTACACATTTATCATTTATAAGGTATCTACCACATAGCAAGGCATATATATTAGCTATTATCATTATTTTAATTATCATCAATCTTAAATCATAAAATGTGAAAATAAAAAATAATCTTACAATTGATGTCATTTAATTAAGAAAAATCTCATGGGGCAAAATGTAGTGCAAGTCTCTACATCCACAGGTGAATCAATGTAGTTAGAAATAGTGGTGGTTGGAAACAGTCTTTCATGGCTCAATAGACCATTAATTTGCAGTGTGCTGAGAAGTCCAGACAGCATGTTATAGGAAGAAGCAATCTGACATTCATTTTTCCCCCTCTGGGGAGTGTGTAACATTTTTAGTGCAAAGTTCTGTATTTAGAGATTTATTTTCACATCTATGTATCTATTAAAAATATGAAGCCCATAGTAGGTCTTCAATAAAGTTTTAATAAAACAAAGTAGATATCATGGTTAAAATTACTGGAAATGTGCACAATAATAATTGCCTCTGTACAAATCATCAGAAATTTATCTGCAAGGCAATTAACATTGCTTATAATGATTTGTGCACTGTGCCAATTACATAAAATGGAAAAATATTTGCAATTCTATGCAAGTAGAGAACATTCCTCTCTCAAAACAGTAGACTTTTAACATGGGAATCTAAATAATCTAAATAATTAATGGTGAAAGTTCAGGCCCAAGGGCAAGGCCATTTTATTTACAAAATTATATTACAGAAGAGGTTGAATTAGAAATTCCATTGTCCTTTCACTAGTGGTATTTCAAACACAATTTACCAGAAATAGAAGCAATGAAAGCAAAAGTGGCTATCCATACATGGTTCTGTAGAATATCTTAACTTTATTTCCCACTTTCTATTCATTAAAACAACCCATAATTATTAAAGATGAATGAATCATTTAAATTAATCAGAACCATAACCTCTGCTAAAATTTTGACCTAGCATTTATTTTTTCCTGAGAGCTAAAACTCAAATTAAATATAGGGATCTATTTCTTTTATTTGGGTTTCCTAATACTAGCTGTAGGAAAGTACAAAAGTATTAAGTAGAAATGCTTTCTGTTTTCCTAGATCTTTTCAGCAAATGTCTCCAAGTGTTTGATCAAAGTATTTCCTGTACATTAGAGAAGTGAAATAGTTCTCTTACTGTCAATATCTTTATAAAAATCACTTTAGATACTACCTTACCATTGAATATCTTAGCTATAGTAAGTTCTCAGAAAACTTCAACCTCAGTTAAAATGAAATTAACTCACTTCCTATGATTATCATTAGTGGTAAAGTGAAGTAAAAGAGAGCTGAGTGCTTTTTCTTACATATTGATGCCAATCAAACAATTCTTAGAAGACAGAATTATCTTCACAAGATTATAGTAATAAAAATTATTTTGTAGGCAACTAAAAAGACTTTATTTTAAATGTTGCAGATGATTCATTTTAGCTTGTTACTTTACGTCTTTTCTCCTGATTTGGAAAAATAATAGAGAACCAAAATCTTTTATTCTCCTCTCTTTATAATTTGTGGTATGCAGGGCATTTCCTATGATGCAATACTAGAATTTCATAATGGAATCTAATAGAATGTTTTCATCAAGGACACCATTTGGCTCTGTTTAGTCAATATATGCAGTTAGATTTTCATAATGATAATTCGTGTTAATGGTTTAGCTTTGAAAACTAAATGCATGATATAAATTTTTTTAAAAGTACAAAAAAAAAACCTAGGAAAATTCTTATTCTTGATGATGAAGAAAGAAGACTGAATACTATTTGTTTCTGAAGAGATGGAGTTTAAAGGAGATATCCAGAAGTTCCTCAAACTAGCTGTCTGGGGTTGCTCTGTTAGATATACACTCTGCTGCTTTTGTCAATGGATCTTGATCCTTAAGTCATAAACCAAGCCTAAGTACCCTTTGGATACTTCAAAGCTATCCTAGCCATCTTCACATGGCTTCTGGAATACTGTTGTACATCAAAAAAAAAAAAAAAAGAATCTCAATTAGACAAATCTATATATTTATTTTCAGCAATCATATTCAGAATTACAATGCATATTCTGGTACATTTAAATTTAAACAATTTTCTTTTCCTGCAATAAATTTTAATCAGATACTTTTTACCGAGTTATACTATTGTCTGACATGATCCAAAGTGCTGTCGTTGCCAAGGAAACCATTTCCTTGTTATCTGTGCATTCAGTGCTGTCTCACTGTCTGGCTCATTTTTCTCCTTCTCTCTTTCACTCTTTCCATGACTCAACTGCAAGCTTTTGTGTCATTGCTTTAGTTAAAACAAAACTCATCTTTCTTTCTCAGAATACAATGCTCATTTTAAAATGTAGATCCCAGGTTTCAACAATGGCTTCCAAGCCACATTATATTTTTATTGTATGAAAAAAAGAGGGAGAGAATCCAAATAAGAGAAACATGAATTTTATTTCATGCTTTTCTTCACACTGGATGAGCTGCACTGTTTATGAAGTATTTCCTTTGATCTAGATCTGTATGAGTTCTGTGAAAGTCTGAGACATGTACTCTTTGAGTACTTATGCTCAGCCTCTTTGCATATATATCAGGGAAAAAATGTGGGAAAGGAGTCACAAATATAAGAAGAAAAAATATTTAAAGTGGTAAGCTGGATTACTGTTAAACATTTTCTAAACACCTGTCACCTATGTTACCCTCTCAGTCTCTTTTCCACTAACTGTCTTCTATTGGCACAATACCTAAATTTCAGCCCTTTAGCAAAATGAATATCTTTAATGCATTTTACATTAAATGTATCTGTCTTAATTAAGGAAAAATCCTCAGCAATCTTTTGATGACATGATTGACTTTTTCTTTTCTGACAAGCTACACAGGCTTAACACGTTGAACACAATAAACAGAATTCTGCAGCCATGAATAAACTTCTCAGAATGTGAAAATTGCTTATGGAAGATAATGACAAAATCAGCATTTGGTTACTGATAAAAATTCAGAAAATTTTGGTAGGTACAGACTCCTGATATGTATGTGTGTGTATGTATGTGTGTGTGTGTGTGTGTGTGTGTGTGTGTGTGTATATATATATATATATATATATATATATGTATGTATATATATATGATAACTAGATAAATATGGTGCTTTATATGTCATATTTATCTAGTTATTTTATTAACATTGTACAAGCACACAGGATTGTTATAAGTAATAAATTAGATATTTCTTATGAAGCATGCTGTGTAATTACTAAGTTCACACAATTAGAATTTTTTCTTCAAATGCATACCCAATTACAAAGAGGTAAAAACTCAGTTATCTGAACACTGAAGTATAATTGATTTTGAGTAGCCAAGTTTATCAGATTGCAAATTATTGCTTTTCTAATTATTTATTTTAATCAAATTTATTTTTAATTGATAATAAAAAGTAAAATTTTTTACATACTATTGGGGTACCATGGGATATTTTGATACATTATACATTTGTTAATGTTCAAATCACATTAACCACATCTCTCTTCTCAAATATTTATACTATTTTATAGTGAAAACTCCAAATCTTTCTAGATTTTAAAATATATACTATATAACTGTTATCTATATGTGTCCTGCTGTGCGATGGCATCCATCTTCTTCCCACCGTTGAACTGTAACTAAGCACCAATTCCTCTTCTTCCCCCATTTCTCTCTTCCCACTTGCTAACCACCAGTCTATATTGAAATTCTATGAGGTCAGCTTTTTTCATTCCACATATGAATTAGATCATGGGGTACTTGTCTTTTTTTGATCTGGTTCATTTCACTTGAAATATTGATCTCCAGTTTTCTCCCTGTTGTTGCAAATGACAAGATTTCATTCTTCTAATAACTGAATAGTATTCCACCCTCTACCACATTTTCTTTTTCCATTCATCAATTAATGGAGACTTCAATCATTTCTGTCTGTTTGCTATTGCGAACAACAATAAACGTGGGAATGCAGACGTTTCATCAACATACTGACTTCATTTGCTTTCAATAAATACCCAGGAATGGATTTATAGATCATATGAAAGTTCTATTTTTAATTTTTGAGGATTTTTTATTCTGTTTCATAACTGTATCAGTTTACATTCCCACCACAGTGGGCAAGAGTTCTTATTATTACATCCTCATCAACCCTTGTTATCTTTGGTCTTTTTGACAATAGCCATTCTTGCTTAAATGAGATTATATTATGATATTGATTTGCATTTTCTTGATGACTGGTGACATACTGAGAATTTTTTTTTCCATAAACTTTTTGGCCATTAGTATGTCTTCTTTTTAAAAATGTACTTTTAGGTTTGATGCTTATATTTTAGATTATTTAGATAGTTGCTGTTGAGTTTTGGTTTTATTTGTGTATACTGGATATTAAGCCCTTGTGAGATGCATACTATTATGATTTGGATCTAGAAGGTCCCCCAAAAAGCTCATGTGTAAGGCAATATAGCCAGGAAGAAGTGAAAAGAATACATTATAAGAACTGTAACTCATCAGTGGGTTAATCCATTTGATGGATTCATAACTTGAATGAACTACTAGGTGGAAACTATAGGCAGGTAGGTTGTGGCTGAAAGAATAGGTCATTGTTTATGGTTTGTTCTTTTTTTTTTTGAGTTCCTTGAAATGCAGCAAAATGTTTTTTATTTGAGATATTTCTGCTTTTTTAATGTAGGCATTCATTACTCAGTTTAGTACTATTTTTTTCTATTATAGATTTTAGGTTGTTGTATCTCTATTAATATTTGTTTCAAGAAAAAATTATTTATGGATTTCTTTCTTGACCCATTGATTGTTCAAGATTAAATTGTTTAACTTCCTGGTATTTGTATAGTTTTGAAAGTTTCTCTTATTATTACTTCTAGTTTTCTTGCATTATTATTGGGGTAAATACTTGAGGAGAATTTAAATATTTTAAATTTTTTAGACTTATTTTGAAGCCAATTATGTGATCTATCATGGAGAATGCTGATGAGAAGAATGGATAGTCTAAAGTTGTATCATTCAATATTCCTTACATGTCTGTTAGGTACATTTGGTCTAATGTATAATTTTAATTCTGCCATTTCTTTGTTGATTTTATGTCTGGTTACCTAGTCATTGCTGAAATTGAGGTTTTAAATTTCCTTATTATTATGGCATTGGAGTCTGTATCTACATTTTGGTCCATTACTATTTGACTTTTATAGTGGATGCTCCAATATTGGGAGCATATATATTTATAATTGTTGTTTCTTTTCCTGAACTGACCCTTTAATCATTTTATAATGACCTTTTTTGTTTTTATTAATTTTCATTTAAAATCATTTTTATCTCTTGTAAGTTTGGCTGTTGCTGCTTGCAAGTTTTTTAATTCAGTACGTAAAAATTCCATGACATACTCTCTTGGTCTATAAAGTGTCTGTTGAAAAGTCTGCTGTCAGGTGAATTCGTACACCCACATGTACTATTTCTTTATTTTTCTCTTGCAGTCTTTGACAGTCTCTATCTTTCAAATTTGAGGGTTTGATTTTGAAATGCTTTATGGTACACTTAGTTTAGTTAGTCTACTAAATTCTTCTCTAAGTTTGGGATATTTTTCAGTTATGGTCTCTTTGAAAGAGATTTCTCAAGTCCCTTTTAAAAAATTTTTAATTTGTTATATATGACAGCAGAATGTATTACATTTCATATTGCACATATAGAGCACAGCTTTACATATCTCTGGTTGTATACAAAGTAGAGTCACACCATTCATGTTTTCATACATGTACTTGGGGTAATGATGTCCATTTCATTCCACTATCTTTCCTACCCCCATGCCCCCTCCTTTACCCTCCCTCCCCTTTGCCCTATCTAGAGTTCATCTAATCCTCCCATGCCACCCAACAAACACATTATGAATCAGCATCCTTAAATCAGAGAAAACATTCAGCATTTGTTTATTTGGGGATTGGCTATCTTCATTAGTATTATATTCTCAAACTTCATCCATTACCTGGAAATGCCATGATTTTATTCACTTTTCATTCTGAATAATATTCCATTGTGTATATATACAACATTGTCTTTATCCACTCATCTTCTGAAGGGTTTGTAGGGTAGTTCCACAGTTTAGCTATTCTCAAGTCCCTTTTAACCCCCAAAACCCAAACATATATGATTTAATGGCTGTCCCAATGATCACATAGAAGTTTTTTTTTTAATTTTATTTTTTGTTCATTCTTTTTTTTCTTTTTTCTTCTCTACCTGCATATTTACAAATGTCCAATCTTTGAATTATTTATTTTTTCTCTTTAATCTTTTCTGTTATTGATGTCTTCTATTACTTTTAAAATTTTACTTGGTAAATTTCAGTTCTATGATTTCAACTTGATTTTTTCAAACTACTTTCATCACTTTAAGTTTCCTTTTTAGAGCATTGAATTATTTCTCCCTGTTTTCTCGAAACTCATTAAATTAACTTAAAACATCTCTTTTAAATATCCATCTAAAAATTCATCCATACGTCTTACTATCTTTTTTGGCTCTTATTTTGACTGTTAAGTGAGATAGTGGTTTTCTGAAGGATTTTGATTATCGGTGTGAGACAATGTTTGGGCACTGAAGGATATGGAATTTTTAATCTAGTCTTTATAATCTCATTTTGTTCATACTTGTCTTTCCAGACAATCTAATAGGCTGTTTATTTTCTCAAATGTATAGTAATTTCTGCTATTTCAGCAATATTTCAGCAATGTTTCCTAAGTCCAGGTTTGTCCTGAATCTGCTGTTGTGTTTCCATTCTTTTAGCACTGGAGGGAAATCCTAGCTCTCCTGAACTTCTCTCTGCAATGGTGATAGGTCCAGATGCCTTGTCCAGAGTCATCCAAACTGTGGTCAAAGTCCCTCATTAGGACCACATCCTACCAAATCCACTATAGCACTGGTGTAGGACTAAGGTCCACACTGCTCTGGGCTGCCTGCTATTAAGATGGATTCATGACCCAAGATGACTACAACCAACCATTGGTGATGCTGACCAGAATGAATATCTGACATTCTAGGATCACTTGTTTCCATCTGATACCTAAACTGTTCTGGAGGCTTTATCTGTGAACATTGGCCTGGGAATGAGGGCCCTCAAGATCTGCCCGGGGGTATGTTTGAACAGCTCATCACTAAGTTCCATGGCAAAATTTTGTGCTAAATCTGCTTTTTTTTTGCCCTCATAGAATAAAATTTTCCTCATTCTATGTTGCTTGAGGTTTGGACAGAGTTGGTGAAGGCAGACCATTGGCCAAAAAGGCTGACACTAAGCTTGGTTGTGCCTATGTATCAGGGCCCGTGCAGTCTTAGAGGTGTACCTAGATCTGTCACATTGGCAGTGGTACTGAAACCAAACACCAGTTTGTCCCAGTGTGCCTTAGAGTTCTGCTTAATGCTGGGGCAGATGTAGAGGCTTTGTGTCTGTGCCCTGGCTTGGGTATATATAATCTCTTGATTGCCACGGTAGACATTAAACTGGGTCATATATAAATTTCCTGGTTATGGCAGCCTATGAAGTCTGGGGAGAGGCTATTCTAGGTCTACTCTAAGACTAGTAAAGATACAGGCCAAAACTTTTTTTTTTTTTTTTTTTTTTTTTTTAAAGAGAGAGCGAGAGGGGGAGAGAGAGAAAGAGAGAGAGAGAGAATTTTTTTTTTAATATTTATTTTTTAGTTTTCGGTGGACACAACATCTTTGTATGTGGTGCTGAGGATCGAACCCGGGCCGCTCGCATGCTAGGCGAGCGCGCTACCGCTTGAGCCATATCCCCAGCCCCAGGCCAAAACTTGTGTCTGTTTTTCCAGCATGCAGTCCTCTGATTGATGCTGGTCATGTCCAGTGGGTCCATCTGTGACCTTTGTCCGTCCTGATTATGGGGAACTTTGATTTCTGCCAAATAGTTAATCTCACTATAGCCAGTCAAGTATTGAGTTCTAAAATACTGCACTAACTTGCTTTTATGGCCTGCTCCCTGCTCTAATACCTGAGATTGGGATGGGGGTGGGTGGATACAGTTCCCTGGCCTCTTTACTAACAGTTTCATTGCCTCAGATATTGACTTGGGAGTAGGAGTCATGGGTCTCTGCCTGGAAACTGGCTTCACTGTGGGTAACCTGGGCTGAGTTTCTAGTTTGTGTCCTGGATTCTTTCTCCTTCCTGTAAACAGAAGTCCTACTTCTCTAAACTACTTGAAGTCGGGAAAGGAATGACTCTTTAGCTCTTTCTGACATTCTTTAATATGTCTTTTTTTTTTTTTTCTGTTATACTAAAACCAGACACACTGGCCTCTCATCCGACTACTTTAGCTCTTATGAATGTAGTTTTATGTGTGAGTAACTGTTCAAAATGGTGTGTCTGAGGGAGATGATCATGGAGGATCTCAGTAAACTGGCTTTTTGCTCTGCCTTCATTCCCCTTTGGAGTTTCCATTTTAGTTTTATGGAATTTAATGGTTTTACTCAAACCTTCAATAGTGATAGCTTAACTCAATTCATCTCAACTTCCCATTGGAAATAAAAAAACACTAGATAAAATATTAATTTTCTTTGTCTTATCCTTTTTTGTATCTCTTGAGTAGGAGGAGGAAAAATTATAGGTTTATGATCTTCTAAGAAAGAACAGTGCCTTGTAAATATTTCAGATTAATAATCCTGACCTGTGTGTAACTTTCTGTTTTTACACCTAGGTGTAAGGGACCCAAAAATAGGCTAGGGCTGGGGTTGTGGCTCAGGGGCAGAGTGCTCACTTAGCACATGTGAAGCCCTGGGTTCCATCCTCAGCACCACATAAAAATAAAAAAATAAAATAAAGGCATTGTGTCCAACTGCAACTAAAAAATTAATAATAATAATAATAATAATAATAATAATAATAAATAGGCCAGTCATCACATGGAAAATTGAATTTGAATCAACTTTCCTCATAATCTACAAGGAAAAAGAAATTATCTCTGGATAAATTTAATAGCATTTAGAGACCCAAAATATCTGTGAACTTTTAAAAAACAATTTACATGCAATGTTTTGCATTCAAATAAGAAAAATTAACCTTGCAGAAAAGAAGCACCAAATGAAAATTAATTAGAAATAACAAAAAACTCATGATAATAAGAGATATTGACTTTAAAGAGCCATTCTTGAAATAATTTCAAGAAATACACTTTAAGAATTAAATGAAAGAATAAATTTTAGCAGAGAAGTAGAAGTTAAAATTTATAAAACTGTGATCAATAATATGTAAAATTGTATAATCAAGAAAAGATAGGTTTTAGAGCAGGTTAAATCCAATTGAAGAAAGAATAAAGTAAACTGGAAAATATTAGAAACTATTCCGATTGAATCAAGGGAATAAATGGGGAATGGAAATATTAAACAATATTCAGGAGACATATGAGACAGAAGCATTCTATGATTTACATAATTGGATACCCAAGAAGAAAATATAGAAATATTAGAAGCAAAGTGTGGGGAAATAATGGTTCAGAATTTTCTTAAAATAATGAAACACATCAAGCCAAATACTGAAAAGGTGCTACAAATACTAAGAAAAATAAATAAAAAGAAAATTATACCAAGACATAAACTAAAAATGCTTCAAAGAAACTTAAAAGCAGCAGAGATAGGGATAAAAGAAAAAAAGACTGATAGGCAGACAGAAACACACACACACACACACATAAACATGCCCAGAGCTATTGACTAATATTGAAGCTGTAACAAAATTGGCAGCCAGTTAATAAAAGAAAAGAGAAAATGAGAGGACAAAGAAAAAAGAATTAGGCAGTTTAAGATCTAAAAGAAAGCCTATTCTGATTTAGAACTCTATACCTAGTGAAATTTTTTCTGAAAATAAAAGCACTTAAAACACATATACAACAACATCTTAGATATGGAAAACATGACAAGAGCACAGAGTGTGTAAAGGATTGTAATTATATTGAGGTTTTGATGGAGATAATTGCAAAGCTTCTATATTATCTTCAAAGTAGTAGATGTATTGGTGTGCTTTAGATATTAATGTCAGAATGCATGTTTTAATCTCTAGGTTCTCTACTAAAAATTATAAAATTGTATGTAGTAATAACCTAGTGCAAAATAATACAAAATAATAAAAACTATTATTAATCAAAAGAAAGCAAAATTGGATAATAGGAATGTAGAAAATTTTTGACAAATGACATAGAGTGAGATACTGGATCGAATCCAGATAATTCACTGATTACATTAAGTGCAGTAGATTAATGATTTCAAATAAAGGAAAAGGTTTCCACAAGAGACAAAGCAAAACTTCTTGCCAGAGACACCTGAAATGAAAGCAGTGAACTTAAAGAGTTGGAAAAGATATTCTTGTAAGCCAAAACAAAATAAAGCTGATATTCCTATTTAAATACCAAATAAAGAAAGTTCTCAGTGAAAGATTCAAGACAAAAGATTGACAGTTCACAATAACAAAAGGGTCATTCCAGAAAGAAGATGTACCATTCTTCATCTGTAACACATAGGCCTTTAGAGAACATTTCAGATATAAACTATAGTACCCTCTTTTCTCTGAATTTGTGTAAGAGGAATTCTCAACTGGAGATGAAACCAGCTAATTCCCGCAGGGTTCAATGTTTGTTGTTTTGGAGAAGAGAATATCCAGAATATACCAAGAAGCAAGTAAAAACATGAATTGATAGTTTTAACCGTGGTTGCCTTTAGGTGGTAGGACATCCTATCTGTTTTTTTCTTTTATTTTGTTTAGTTTTGGTACCGGGGACTGAACCCAGGAGCACCTTACCACTGAGCTACATCCTCATCCCTTTTTATGTTTTATTTTGAAACAGGCTCTTGCTAAGTTGCAGAGGCTAGATCTAAACATGTGATGCTTCTGCCTCAGCCTCCCAAGTCAATGAGATTACAGGTATGCACCACTATACTATACTTTGTTTTCTTTTCTTGTTTTTTTTTTTTTTTTTCCCTCAAGTTTTTCCTGTTGTTCCTCTTTTCTACATTTCTACAAGGAGTGCACAGAGGATTCACTATAGACAAAAAAAGGAGAGAGAGAAATGTAAAAATGGAAAATGAAGAAGTTGTTCTAGAAAAAAAAAAAAAAACAACCTTAAGTTGCCAAGAAACATAAATGAAGAACACAAATATAATAAATAAATAAATAAATAAATAAATAAATAAATAAATAAATAAATAAATAACAAAAAGTTTGCTGTTCTCAGTTGTTGTGATTTTGATTTCTACTACTGATGGTCAGTTAGTTAGGGTACTTTACAAGGACCTCAAGGGAAAAAGCACACATTCTGTTGTGAAGGGAGTGAAAGTGCTGTTACTCAGTTGCTGTTATTCTCTTCTCAGTTCTGTTTGCTCTCAAGGGGCAGTTCTCAGTTGAAAAGACTGGCCTTTCAAAAACTTCTCCAGAAACTATGCACTTCAGTTCCTCTGCATGGTGACAAGAACAAAATCATCCATCAAGTTTGGCTATCAGTTCTTTGATATTTGGCGGTGTTGTGTGTATTCCAGGATACCCACACATCGTTTTTCAAACGTCTTCTCTTACTCTGTCCAACTGATTCCATGTTCTGAACTGATCCTGAATCTGAAAGATTACCATGTTCCAATCTTGAAAGAGGTGCGTGATTCAGTGTATATGTAAACACACAGAGGTGTATACTTAGATAAATTCTGAACCCTGAAAGTAAATGGGGGAGAGTGAAGAGAAAAGAAAAAAGGAGGAAGGAGAAATTAAGAAGTAGAAATAAGAAAAAATTGTCCCACCAACAAAACTAAAATAAAATATAGGACTATCTAAAAGCAAACTGTACTTATGAAATAGTTTTGGATATTATATTTGTGGACATATTAAATAGATAGGCTCTAATAGATGATATGCTAAAGTTTGTGTTTAGCTTTTGAAGGTTTCATTATAGCTGTATCTGTTAAAGCAAAATGTGTACAGCCTGCTCATCTTGTCATTTTGGTGTTGTTTCCAACCTATCGCCAGTAGTGGTGGGATTTTTGTTTGTTTTTCTGAAAAATAAAGAAATCAGTTTAGATTTTTATAAATTATAATCATTTTCCCCTTGGTACTGCTTTCTCCCCATAGAGATTTTTATACAAATGTCTAGATTTGAATAAAACAAGCCAACAAAAAGGTAAACTGTAAAGTGCTAAAAACATATATTAGTAAACCTTCTATTCTGACTTTGCCAAATTGGAATTTTATTGCTCTTATCACCTGGAATACTGTTAATTGAGTTAACTCTTGTTCCATTCACTTTATGTGGATGAACAAGTTTTTGTCAAGAGAATTACTATAATCCACTTTAGAAAGGTTTAAAAAGGCACATCTACCTAAAGAGATACCATGCTTTAGAATCAGATGTTGAAAAGCTGAACAAAAGGCAAGCTGTGCAGACAGGCATAATTATAAGTAAATAAAGTTTAGAGCTTAATCATGAACTTTCTTTTGCTTATGCTGAAGAGAATTAAGTTGTTCTCATAGTGTATGTGGATTTCAGTATCAAAGAAGAAATCTAATAGTGGCCAGACATTTCAGGGGAGTTGACACCATTTTAAAATTCTATTTTTTTTCTTTCAGTAAGAACCCTTAACACAAGATCTACTTTCTTAACATATTTATAATTTTACAATACATCATTGTTGACTTTTGGTATTATGTGGTAGAGCAGATCTCTAAACTTCATTCATGTTGCTTGAGTGAAACTTTATGCCTATTGATTGGTGGTTTCCATTCTCCTCTTCCTAAACTATTGACAACCACCATTCCACTCTTTGATTCTGTGAATTTGACTATTTCAGACGCCATATAAAAATGAAATCATGCAATAATTGTCTTTCTTTGACTGGCTTATTGCACTTAGTATAAAGTCCTCAAGGTCCATTCCTGTTGCTATATATTGCAAAATTCCTCTCCATTTTTAGGACTGGATAGTATTCTATTACATGTATATGTGATATTTAAAAAATTGTTCATTTGTTGGTAGACATTGGTTTCTACATCTTGGCTGGTATGAATACAGCTAGAAAGAATATAGGCATGCTAAAATTTGGGGGAAGAATCTTGATTTCTATTTTATTTATTTTTTGATAAATACCAAAAAGTAAGATTCTTTGATCATATAGTAGTTCTTTTAAAAAATTTTTTAAGCTAGTTCCATATTGCTTTCTGCAGCAGCTACACTATTTGGCATTTCAAGAGTGTGCAAATATTTCAATTTCTTCAAATTCTTAACAACAGTAGTTGTCTTTTTTTTTTTTTTTTAATAATAGACAACCTGACAGGTGTGCAATCCTGGTTGATTATGGTTTTGATTTGCATTTTCCTGAAGTTTGATGACATTAGATATTTTTTTTCTGCTACCCAGTTGTCCAATTTTAGGCCTTAGTTTTTTTGTCTTTTCATATCTTCTTATGTCTTAGATCTTCGTTTTTGAGTGGAGGGGTGGGGGCAGGGTGCCGGGGCACTTGGCCACTAAGCCACATCCCCAAACCTATTCTATATTTTCTTTAGAGATAGGGTCTCACTGAATTTCTTAGCTCTGGCTTTTGCTGAGGCTGGCATTGAACTCACAATCCTCCTAAGACTCCCGAGCTGCTGGGATTACAGGTAGCTAATGTCTTCTATTCCAGTCTTAGTCTATTTATTTTTAAGTTATTCATTATTATTATTGTTGTTATAATTATTTTTACTATCATAAAATAAAATATTTGTTGAAAGTAAATCTCATACTACCAATAGTAAGAGTTTCTTTATATTTTTAAGATTAATCCCTATTGCAAGTATGGTTTGTAAATATTATTTCTCATTCTTAGGTCAGTTTTTCATTGTATCTATTTTTAAAATTTTCATTGCAGCTCTTATTTGATTTAGTCTGTCTTATTTGTTTGTGTTGCCTGAGATCTTACTGTCAAATTCCTGAAATTATTGCCAAGAATGATGTCATGTATAGTTCCTCCATGTTTTTTTTTCCCCTGGGATCTTTACATCTTTAGGACTTACATCTTAGTCTTAGCCATATAAATTGATTCTTTCTCTGCAAGTGATAAGGATCCAATTTCATTTTTTTCATATTTATATTTAATTTTCTCACCAGAAAATTAAGAATTGTAGAAGGGACTATCTTTTCCTCATCATCCTGCTTCCTTTGAGACCACAAGATTTCTTCTAAAAAATGTCCTTATAGTCTATGTCCTGCATGGCTATTTATTCAGGTTCCCAAACCAGGGGATTGAGAAAAGACAAACAGACACATAAGTAGAAAAAAATCCAGTGTTCAGTGGTTCAGCCAGCTTCTGATGGAGGAAGACTGGCTCTGAGAAAGCTTGACATATTTGTTATATAATTTTTAACACCAGAAGGATTTATTATAAGAATGCTACTTTAAAGCAAACAAAACTGAGGTCAAAGGTGTGAATAGTCCAATTATAATTATCAGCCTGCACCCATAATTCTCAACCCCCAGGCAACTGGCATTTGAAATTTAGGTCATGAACTGATAAATTCTGTGGTTGGCCCAGAATTCCTCTTTGCATGGGGTATCACCATAGCAACTGGGCAATCTCAAATCAATACCTTCCCGCTGTCCCAAGAGAGACACAACCTGTCTCTAAACAGTTCAAAACCCATAACTCAGTTGCTGCTCCCATCAGATTTTCTTCTTTGTCATAGGTTACCATTGTCTTTCTGCTTATGAGATTCTCTCTTTGTGGCTTTTGACAATTTGATTTAATGTATCTTGGAGTGGATTTCTTTACTCTTATTTGATAGCCTTTAAGTTGTTGGTTCTGGGTGTCTCTTTCCTTTCCCTGATTTGGGGGAAGTAAATGGAATGTATTTATTTGTTATTATTTCTCTAAGTAAGCCTTTTGGTTCTCTTCTATCTTCTATCTCTGAGATTACTAATATCTACTACTATTTTATATCTAATTTATAAAATGGTCTGCTTGATGTGTCCATTTTGTTCTTAAACTTTCTTTACTTTTTCATTCTTTTTTCTCTTCTCCCTACTGAGTTATTTCCAACAACCTATATTTGAGTTCACTGTTCCTTTTCTCAAATCACTATTTGAATTTCAATTATTGTGTTTCTCAATCCAATGATTTATGCTTGGTACTTTCCCATATTTTCTATTTCTTTTTTGAAATTATTACTTGTTCACATATTGTTCTCATGATACTAATAAGCATCTTTATAAGAGTTATTTTTAATTACCTGTCAAGTAAATTATATAACTCCCTTTTTTGGGGATTAATTTCCAAAGATTTATCTTGTTACTCTGGGGAATTTTGTCTGATTCTTCATTTTGTTTCTTTCTGTGTTAGTGTCTATTCATTACACAAAGCAGGCTCCTCTTCTACTCTTCATGGACTGACGAAACTTGGAAATAACTTCCACCACTTAGTCTTCTGAGATTTTCTGGGGCTTCTGGCAACCCCCCACCCGCACCTGCCACCAGAGAATCAAGCAGATATGATTTTTGGTCTTTTCATTCTCTGCTGAGCCAGTGGGTAGATGAGTTGGGAGAGGACTATAGCATCAACCAGCAAACGCTGCAGTCTCCATTCTCTCAGGTGGTTGGAACATGCCAAAGAGCCTTTTGACAAGTCAGTTTTAATGTTGGTAAGGCAAATGATGTTTCTTTCTGATGGCACAGAGAAGTTGGGATTCTGGATACAGTGTTCAATTCTTTCCATTTACAAGAGGAAGCTGAGAACTGAGGATTCTTATCTGCATACTTTGTGCTAAGCAGGAGAAGAGGGGATCAGTTCATCTACTGGCTCAGTCCACCTCCTTCATTCTGCCCCCGGCTGCTAGATTGGACCAGACTTGTCATAACTCCAAGATTGGCAAGATAGTAACCAGGAAATTTTGGGGTGCTGGGCACATAAATCAATTTCTTTCTTCCCCTGGTTGAAGCTGAGTACTAGGGGATCTCATTCTGATCATATGATTTTGCCCTGGAGTGCAGTCTCTGGTCTGAGGGTGTCTTCAAACTCCCTATTGATTCTACTGAGTTAAGTTTTACATTTTTCTAAGTACAAAGACTTTCAATTAATTTACAGTTTCTCACTAATGGAATTTGTCTATAAATTGTTACTGGATTGATGTATTTGTGGACAAAAAAGAGGTTCCAGGGCTTCTACTCTGCAACCTTACTGTTATCACTTTTTCCTGGAGCCATTTTTAAGTGCATGTGAATCAAAATAGGATTTATTTAATACAATTCATTGTTAAATCAAGATATAAGTTCAGTTTTGCATATGTATCTGCATATAGATCTCATGCAGAAAAAAATATGAAGGTTTTTAAGTATGTGAACCACTGTTCTATATTATTGATAAAAAGCAAAAAGAGGGACCAGAAATGAAAGAAGAAATGGAATGTATTTATTTGTGCTATTTTTGTAATCAAAACTTCTAATCCTCAACAGTGCTATTTGGAGTTGAACCAAGGACTTCCTTATTAGTATGAAGGTTCTGTGTTGCTAGGGATGAAGGGATAGAAGTACATTCAGTAGTAAAGGGATAGCAGAAAAAAAATTGAGTCAAGAAAGTTGAAGCAGAAACAATTGTAACCTGATAGTAACCCCATTTAGATATAGGGCTTGACAACTGAACTTCATATCTCATCTATTCTTATTGGTGAACTATGTCATTTCAAACAGTAAGAAAGATTTTGAAATTGGATTTTTCCAAATTTATCTAACATGCAGTAGATGCCAAATTGCAGCCAATACTACTATCCACATGCTCTGGGCTCAGTGTTCAGGGACTGTATTTTCAACACACCACTGTTTAATAATACTAACAAAAAATGGAGTTATCTTGTCAGATTCATTCTGTACCAGGTTTCTACTTGAAAAAAGTACAGGTGATTGACTTGTTTCTTTCTCTGGAAAAATAACAGTCTCTTCCTTTTATCAGTTTTTAGCTGGTTATGGCTACAGACCTATTAATCTTTAACATTTATTTTTTGTCCCCTTCCTTGCATCTTCATTTTGTCAACATGTTAGAAAGCTAACCTTTTATGTTTTAGTTAAGAGAAGGAGGACCTGCATGAAAGCATTTATAAATGAGCATTTTCAATTTGTTATTGAAAAACGTCACTCAGATTCTCAGTTCCTTTAAGATGTTTGTTTAGAAAAGCAAAGCAGAGATGATGTAAATCAAAAGAAAGAGAAATATTTCTGAGCTATCAGTAAACAAATTATTTAAAATTTCTCCTTCCTTTATTCTGTGGAATCCTGTCTTCTGCTCTGGGTCCTTCTAGTACTTTGGCTTCTTAGGTTCACAAATTGGGGCCTCTTTTACATCTAAATAATCCCTTGACCCTTATCCTATTATTAAAAAATAAAATATATCTATAAAATGTCTTAGTTGTAGTCTAGTGGCATCTATGCAGCAGTGGGTGTAGACTTAAAAAATAATAAATGCTAGAATTCAAATAGTGACATAAGAGCAGGTGTCCCATGGCCAAGCCAAAATTTATCTCAAGCAAAGGGAAAAATTCTTAAAAAAAAAACACAAACAAACAAAAAATATCAAAACAAAACAAAACCCACCAATTTAGAGCTTAGTTTTTAATATTTACTTTTATATCAAAGCCAAAGTCTTTTTTAAAAACTTTTCTCTTGGTAAAGTTTTGGTGTTTAAGAGGAAAAAAAAAACAAGTCTAATTTATATTAACATCATATTAAAATTTACCTAAAATTATAAAGACCATTGGGAGATTTTGCCAAGTTTCCTGTCATAAAGGATCCTGGCTTATTTATATGGCTTTTCACAGCATGTGAACTAAAGAAAAGGAAGGAACATTAAGGAACTTAACCTAAAGAAGCAGCATCAGCTCAAGAGATACATCTGTTAAAAGTATAATTAAAGTGTTGTTTTGCTATGTAGAAGATTTGGGAAGAGTTTTTCAATTGTGTTGGCTTCCTTGATTTTTCATAGTTCATTCTCTTTTCTACAATGATTCACATTACTGTGTACCCACTTACCCAGAGCTACAGATAAGGCAAGTGTTCAGACTGATAGAAAGTCTTAATGGTTTCCTTCTGTAATCCTTTCTAGCTTTTGTCTTCATATAATTTTGTTTTCATTGAATGGGATAAAGGCAGGGCCTGAGGATGTTGTAGGAGCCAACAATGGATCACCCAATATCCTTGTATAGAAGTTTCCAGAAGTCCCACTTAAGTGTGGCAGGTCAGTGCAAATCTCCCCACTAAGGTAACTTGTGTTCAATTCTGTAGCAATATACTAGCATGATTTTACACCCATAGAAGCTGTGGTTTTGTGACAAGCTGTGTCCTTTGTCTCTTAACAACTACCCAATTTCACCTCTGCTTCCATCGGTCCAATTCTCTCTGATTAGCTGTTTCAGTGGCAAATGAAATAAAAATCCATGGTATTAACCTGTCATATTAAGAAACCTTTTTCGCTCTGGTGCATACATTTGGCACAGCTGTGCATTTTGCATTTAAATATCCCTCCACCAGTGGGCTGCTTGAAACTATTGCTTTTCTATGGGAAATTAAACAGGGAGCTGCTTAATGCTCCTTGTTAGTTTTTTAATAAAAATGAAAGTGAGAAGCCAGAAGTACCAGGAGCAAATGTCTGCAGGACCCCATGGCTGTGCTAAAAGCAAAGAGGAGGAACCAAAATGCATATTACTTTAAACTGCCCCTGCACCGGTGGCTTTGCAATACCCGCTCCAATGTGGCCCTTCAAAATTGCCTCTCAAATGTTGTTTAGAGGTTATGTTAAATTGGGAGAGTCTTCTCCTGGGATCATTAGGCAGCTCTCAATTTCATTTCCTAATAAAATATTGAAAGTTACAATTTAGGGGCAGAATAGCAGCTATTGAATTTCTGTGATTTCTGCAGATCAGGCAGTCAAGAAGAGAAGGATAAAAACAAAGGGACTAGAGAGAAAATAGAGGTAAAAAGATAGAGATGTAAGCACAGAAAGAAAGGAAGAGAGACTGAGATAGACAAAAAGGCATAGAAGTGCAGAAATAGAGATAGACGAGAGAGAATGTGTGTGTGTATAAGAACAAGATTAAAATTTAAAAATGATGTCCAGCATGGCACTGAACAGAAACCATCTGTCTAGGCTTAGCGCTTTGTTTCACCACACCCATCTCTAGGACCAAAACCAAAATTTTAGGGAAAGTCATTCCAAATAGCTGCACCATCCTTATTTCAAATGCAGAACATGTCTAGGGGAGTGTTGTACAGGTTTGTAATTGTAAACATGAAATTTGTAATTAGCAGCAGTATCCCAAAGCCATACAATTTTTTTTTCATTTCTTAACTTTGTCATTTTTATGCTAACTTGCACACAATTAAACATATTGAGAGGACAAAACCTAATGACCCAATTTTTAAAACAGTCACATAAACCAAGTTTTAACTGTTGACTATATAACATAAATCAGTCAAGTTTTTGTAAAGAGCCAGAGAGTAAATATTTTAGTCTTTGTAGGACATTGTATGTGTCATCACTACCCAAAGCCACATTGGAGAGTGAAAACAGTCATAGCTAATAGTGGAAAATGAGTGTGAAATTTCAGATAAAACTTAATTTACAACAATGGGCATCAGAATGGACTTAACATAATAATTAGGCCTCGGGTACCCAGCAACACTTTTTTTTAGTAATGATGGGAATATTCATGTTATGCTTCTAGGTGAAAGACAGTGCCCAATAATTTCTGCTTTTTTTTTTTTTTTTATCAGAAAACCAGTGCCCTTAAAATCTCTGATATTAGAAAAATGTTTACTTATTTATCAGCCACTCAGGCTACACATGGCTGCATTTGACACTTTTGAATAAAATCGCAACCCAAGTTATTATTCTATTTGGAAAAGAGTAATCATTTTGAGAGTCTATGCATCATTCTATCTTTTAATGTCTACCAATATTTTTCTAAACTTCTTTGATTTCTTTCTTTTTTTAAATATTTTTTTTTTTTGCATTCAATCTTTGGTCTTTCAATCTGTGTTATTAGTGTATCTTTCCAGTAATGTCTTAATGTACAAAATTTAAATGAAGACTTTAAATTTCACAAATAGTAGATACAAAGTGGGTATGACTGGAATGTATATTACTGTAGAACTTCATATTTAGGTGTTAAAATGAGACACAATTTTCAAATAACAGGGCCTAACAGTATGTGCAGACATTTCTGTGAGAAATATCTTTCATTGCCATTGAATATTCAAGAAAGAAATTAACCTATGTAGGGTTATTGTAGGGCTGATTTCCCCGGGATTAGTGTTTTCTTAATGTTATTTCCTTAAAGAACAACATGATGAGTGATTCCGGCTAATATCAAGAGTTACAGAGCCCTAATATCCAGAATATACAAAGAACTAAAAAAATTAGACAATAAGATAACAAATAACCCAATCAACAAATGGGTCAAGGACCCGAACAGACATTTCTCAGAGGAGGACATACAATCAATCAACAAGTACATGAAAAAATGCTCACCATCTCTAGCAGTCAGAGAAATGTAAATCAAAACCACCCTAAGATACCATCTCACTCCAGTAAGATTGGCAGCCATTAGGAAGTCAAACAACAACAAGTGCTGGCGAGAATGTGGGGGAAAAGGTTCACTTGTACATTGCTGGTGGGACTGCAAATTGGTGCGGCCAATTTGGAAAGCAGTATGGAGATTTCTTGGAAAGCTCGGAATGGAACCACTATTTGACCCAGCTATTCCCCTACTCGGTCTATTCCCTAAAGACCTAAAAAAAGCACACTATAGGGACACTGCTACATCCATGTTCATAGCAGCACAATTCACAATAGCAAGACTGTGGAACCAACCTAGATGCCCTTCAATAGACGAATGGATAAAAAAATGTGGCATTTATACATAATGGAGTATTACTCTGCATTAAAAAATGACAAAATCATAGAATTTGCAGGGAAATGGATGGCATTAGAGCAGATTATGCTAAGTGAAGCTAGCCAATTCCTTAAAAACAAATGCCAAATGTCTTCTTTGATATAAGGAGAGTAACTAAGAACAGAGTAGGGATGAAGAGCATGAGAAGAAGATTAACATTAAACAGGGATGAGAGGTGGAAGGGAAAGGGAGAGAGAAGGGAAATTGCATGTAAATGGAAGGAGACCCTCAGGGGTATACAAAATTACATACAAGAGGAAGTGAGGGGAAAGGGGGAAAATATAAGGGGGAGAAATGAATTACAGTAGAGGGGGTAGAGAGAGAACAGGGGAGGGGAGGGGGGAGGGGGGATAGTAGAGGATAGGAAAGGCAGCAGAATACAACAGACACCAGTATGGCAATATGTAAATCAATGGATGTGCAACTGATGTGATTCTGCAATCTGTATACGGGGTAAAAATGGGAGTTCATATCCCACTTGAATCAAAGTGTGAAATATGATATATCAAGAACTATGTAATGTTTTGAACAACCAACAATAAAAATTAATTTAAAAAAAACAGTTACATTCAGCTGGCTCATTCCTGTTATCCCAGCAACTCTGGAGGCTGAGTCAGGAATAACTCAAGTCCAAGGCCATCCCCAGCAACATAGCAAAACCCTGTCTCAAAATAAAAGGAACTGGAAATGTAGTTCAGTATTATACCATTTGTCTAGTATGTACAAGGCCCTGGGTTCAATCTCTAGCAATGAAAAAGCAAATAACAACAAGAATATATTTAGAGACATTAGGGCTGTTCCTGCTAAATTGGGCCGAACTTGGTGTAAATTCATTTGACAACTACACTTTGAAAGTTAACTGGAGAAAACTAATACTAGCAGTCAGAAACATGAAATTTTGGACAGCAAGCACCATCATAGGAAGACAATGGTAGCTTTGGCATCATTTCTTCATTACTAGAGCCTTCTCTTCTACATCCTTTCCTCAATATGATGTTTAATTTATCATTAAAGATATGGATGTCCCCTAAATTTTATAGTAATATTTTTAACATGTGTATGAATCACAGTGTATGAATTTTGAGACTTTCTGGATCTTTGGTTAGAGAGAGAAAGGAAGGAAGAAAAAGAAATGAAAATACAATTATTTCAATGAAAAAAAATCATGACATATCTCACTTTTTCCTCATCTACCTCTTCAAAATATTTTAGTCATAGGAAATAATGAAGAAAAGGTATTCAAATAATTTTGCAAGATTTTGAGTTTAATTTTTTTAAATAATGTGCCTAACCCTTTAACTTAAACATTGAATAAAAAAATCTCATATTCAATCTTTTTTCTCCATGTTTTCCAGAGCTATAAACAAAAAGAGAAAAGAATATAAGTATTTTATTTGACACAAAGGATGCATGGAGAGTGTTCAAGCATACTCAGAATGTCAGAGATCCCAAGGCTAGGATTCTATCATTTGGGGTCCCTCAGAAAAGATATCTCAGAGAAGTAGACATGAAAATAAAAATAACAGGAGGGGATAGGGTAGGGAGTGATAAAGAGAAACATTATCAAAGGAAAACATTTTAAATGGTTCATATGGATTTCTTCTAATATTTTCCTAAATGAAATTTAAAATCAGTCTGATTGGTTGCAAATAAATAAGACAATTCAATGTGACTCATCCAAATGACTATCAAAGCATTTAAGAGAACCAAGTTTTGAGTGATAAAAATATGTTTTAGATTATCTTGAATATACTTTCAACAATATTTCTACCTGTGTTTCTTCATACTTTCTGGTTTTGTGGTAAAAAAGATTTACCTAATTTTAGTCTCCTTTTACCTAGCCTGTCTGTATCTGTAGTGCATTTTTATGTATTGACTGAGTTAGCCAAGTATACCACTTTTATTCAAGGGACAAAATTTTTAACCTGTACTATTTCTCTATATTTGCGTCTTCTCCATTCTTCTTAGCCTATCTACAGACAGTTAAACCTGTATATCCTTTACTGAATTTCCCCTTTCTCCTAATATAGAATATTTTGGGATTTGCCAGGTTGTAATGCAGTACTCAGCTTGTCTAACTTAAGAGAGTTTTACAAGTGAAATCTCATGAAGACAAGATGATGACATATCACAATTTTCCTTTCTTATTCATAAGCAGTACAGTGTATTAGGTGGAAATTATCAATATTTCAGGAAGACACAGCAACTCAAAACTCTTAAAGCACAGTAAAGTGCAACAATTGGAGAATAAAAGAATAAAATTGTCGAAAGAGCATCAAAGAGACTGAGAAAGGAATGAAATCTGGAAATGCATGTAGAAATGACAGGAATCTGTTTTTATACCAACTCACCTGCTGAAAAGTTTTTAAAAAATGCAGGGATTATATTTCCTCTTAATCTGTTTTATTATTGCTGTTATTGTTATTAACATTATTTATTGAATTATTCAAGCACCAAAACGTTTTCTTTAAAAATATTTCAAGAGTTAATGAATTACCAGATTTCTTGTCAACTAGGTATTTTCTTCTCTAGACAGCACACCATAGCAGTGGATGCCTAGTGGCAAACCTCCTGGCAACCCAGTGCAACCTCATTTGATGATTAATTATTCATTGAGCACCTACCATGCCCAGGGAAAGTCTTGCTTTCTTGTAGGGACTTACAGCTTGTTTTGCAAACAACCAAAAGAGTCAAAAAAACAGTGTGATGAATTTGCCATTCTGTATGTTATGGATCCTAAAGGGATGGGGAGTGTCAAGATAAGATTAGTGATTGTATCATACTGGAAATCTAGCAAAATCATTTAAGAATGATTAGTGTCTTGGTATTGTAGCTACAAATAAGGGACAATTTCATTTAACATAGGCTTTCTTCAGAGTATTCATACTCTGAATTTAGTAACCTACATATATAAAAAATTGAGTTAAAAGTTTAATGTATGTGTGCATGTTATCTTTCATCTCTATATATCTGTATACAGATATAACATTCTTAGAGAAGAAAACAAAAATCAAAGGGTAAAACATTTTCAACTTTGTATTTGATGAGCAAGAGAAAATTGGCATAGTATTTTTGTGTTTTGAACACAATTCTCAAGCATAAACAACATCTATGAGCAAGAGTGCAGTCCCCAAACCGCAACTGATGAAGATGGTTGTGAAAATCTTGAGCTGAAGAATAGAGATGTTCACAGGCTGCTGCCAGAGGGAAATAAATGTAAGGGTAACTAAGCTACCCAGCTGGGAGATAGAATTTAGGGATCCTTAGTTCCAGTTTAGCACCTCATTCACCAGAACAGTTGCCAAATGCTTTGTTGATTTCTGAGGCATGAAATCAGAATTCTCTATATAGATTGTTGCAACAAGCCACCTCAGTGTTCTGCCTTTTGATACACATTTGCAAATATTCCAGAAAGATTCCCATATTGCAGTGAATGTGTAGAGTTTTTCCATTATTTCTACATTGCAATTAATTTACAATTAGAAAATGGATACGGGGTTATATTTTTTTAAACTTAGAATGTAAGTGTGTGTTTGGAAATATGAGACTGTTTAGACTTTGCCATGTAATGTTTTTGTTGCAGTGATTGATTTTTAAGCCCTTATTTCTGGTATCTTACATATCTAAAGGAACCAGGTTTACAATTTGTTTGAACATTTGCCCTTTCTGTTCATTTTCTCAACTCTTAACATTAGAAAATATAAAAAACACAGCTGTTCGCAGAAAATAAGGAATCTTAGGTTCAAAGTCCTAGAATTCCTTCAAAACAAAGCTTATGCAATGCATAAATACACCAATCATAATAAAGTCTGCAGTCAAAACCAAATAAAGATCAGGCCAATGCCTCTCAGTAATAAAGGTTAGAAAATGCAAGAGAAGAAATAGATACCATATATGGGCCTTTGTATCTTTTTTTTTTTTTTTTTTTTTTTAAAGAAAGAGTGGGGGAGAGAGAGAGAGAGAATCCCAATATTTATTTTTTAGTGTTCGGTGGACACAACAACTTTGTTGGTATGTGGTGCTGAGGATCGAACCCGGGACGCACACATGCCAGGCGAGCGCGCTACCTCTTGAGCCACATCCCCAGCCCATGGGGACTTTGTATCTTAAATGAGTGAGGCAATATCATTTGTTGAGACCATTGCAGTTAACTTTACAGAACTGGAAACAGACTAACCACTTTTCCTTTACATTCAGGGAATGCTTTACCTTTCATGCCTAATGTGCACTGGCCTAGAAACATGTTAACATATAGACTAATACAATGGACCTGTATTTTCTGCTCTTTTTCCTGAACTATAATCATATTTTCCATATTCTCCAAATATCCTCTGATGGATACACTCTCTGGTAGGTTTGACAAATAAAATGCAGAATCCTTGTTGATATTTAAATTTTAGATATATAACAAATAATTTTTAAAATATACATATTTCCCATTCAAGATTTTGGGCATACATATGCTAAAGCATATCAGTTTTTATTTATCTGAAATTTTTTATTTATTTTTTTACATGAGCTCCATTATTATTATTATTATTATTATTATTACATTACAATTCTTAATACACATTTATAGCACACTTTATCATATCTCTGTATATAAGATATGTTGACACCAAATTCACATCTTCATACATGTATTTTTTTTAAAAAAGAGAGAGTGAGAGAGGAAGAGAGAGAGAGAGAGAATTTTTAATATTTATTTTTTAGTTTTCGGCGGACACAACATCTTTGTTTGTATGTGGTGTTGAGGATCGAACCCGGGCCGCACGCATGCCAGGCGAGCGCGCTACCGCTTGAGCCACATCCCCAGCCCAACACATCTTCATAAATGTATTTTGTATGATGATAAGGGTGTCCTTCCACACTCCATGCTATTCCTCTTCTCCCTCCCTTTCCCTCCCACCCCTTTTCCCTATCTAGAGGTAATCTTCCTCCATGCTCTCCCTCCCTACTCAATTTTGAGTCACCCCCCTTATATCAGAGAAGACATTCGGCATTTGTTTTTTTGGGGGGATTGGCTAACTTCACTTAGCATAATTTGCTCTAATGCTATCCATTTCCCTGCAAATGCCATGGTCTTATTCCTTTTTAGTGCTGAGAAATATTCCATTGTGTATAAATGCCACATTTTTTTATACATTCATCCATTGAAGGACATCTAGGTTGGCTCCACAGTTTAGCTATTGTGAATTGTGCTGCTATATTTATCTGAAATTTAATGTATCTGAGAGTCTTGTTTATTGGCTAAATCTGTCGACCCTAAACATGGTAATTCTTTGAAAAACTGAAAAAGTTATGTCTATGCTAGTCTACTATTTCACTCTCTCATTGGCTCTCCTGATAGATTAATTAAAATAGGAAAATCAAGCTGGGCACAGTGATGCATGCTTATAATTCCAGCTACTCAGGAGGCTGATGGTGAGGCAGGAGCATCACAAATTCAAAACCAGCCTGGAAAACTTATAGGAGCTACATCTCAAAATTAAAAAAAAAAAAATTAAAAAGATTCAGGATATAGTTCAGTGGTATAGCACTTCTAGGTTCAATTCCCAGTACCAGAAAAAGAAAGAGAAGGAAGAAGAGGAGGAGGAGGAGGAGGGGGGGGGAGGAGGAGGAGGAGGAGAAGAGGAAAAGGAGGAGGAAGAGGAAGAGGAGGGGGGGAGGAGGAGGAGGAGAAGAGGAAAAGGAGGAGGAAGAGGAAGAGGAGGAGGAGGAAGAGGAGGAGGAGGAGGAAGAGGAGGAGGAGGAGGGGAGGAGGGGAAGGAGGGGAAGGAAGGGAAGAAGTAGGAGGAGGGGAGGAGGAGGAGGAGGAAAAGGAGGAGAAGGAGGGAGAGAAAGAGTGAGAGAAGAGATAGAGAGGAGAAATTCAGGTTTAGGACATATCTCAGTGGTAGTACACTTGTCTAAAATTCTTTAGCATCACTAAAGAATAATGTGTTTTTGCTTCCTGGGATTCAGATCACTTTATCACTTTAGCAGAAGTCTTTGATGTAGAGACCACTGACTTCTAAGGATGCCAAGTATAGAGCCAGGAGGAATTCGTTTGACCTCCTCACTGACCAATGCCATCAGTGTATTTCCACTTCATTTATTTTGATTCTCTGACTTCACAGCATAAAGAGAAAAACTTCAGTGAAGTGATTATGTGACAAGGGGTGAGGAGCAAAGGGCCCAAGGAGACATTCATTGGAGCATTGAAAATATTGTAATCAATGAGACTTCTTACTCAATGATATGATTCATTTATTTTTAAACATTGTGGCCACATCTGGTCCTAAACTAGAAGGAGTACCATGTCTCCAGCTTTTGAGGAGACTTTATAGAACCTAGTTTGTGATCCTTATCTCATGGAATAGTTATTTTGAAAATGTAACCACTTATTTCTAATAAAATGAATGATGATAAAAATCTGTGACAGTATTTAAAAAAAAAAAGGGAAAGATGTCTCCTTTCCTAGAGATTTAGGAATCTTGAAGAAGATCCTTTTTCTTGATATTATTTACTTGAATCTCTTTGTTTAATGCTTTATTCATTTCTTTTCACAGAATGATTTTTAGGCTGAAATTTTCTCATTTATAAAATGAGGATAGTAACACTTACCTTCCTTACTTGTCATGAGTATTAAATGAGAAGAATGTCAAAGTCCTTAGCTTAGTTCTGAACCACAGCGTTTTAATAGATTATTTGACACTAGTTGACTAAACGCCTTCTGATCTTATACCGTTTTGCAATTTAACATTCACATGCTCTGGGAAAACACTTTCTCTATGTACATGACATTTCTGACAGCAAATATGTGGAGTTTTCCACAGCAAGCAGATTTCCAACTCTCCAGATACTAAGTGTCCTACAATTGAATCCAGTTCTAACACTGTCTACCTGAAGCTACCAACAGTCTCATAAGTTAAAGCCTCAGTTGCACAACATAATTCCCACTTCAAAGATGCCTCAAATGCCAGTCTCAAGTTCAGGCTTCCCATACCTTTGATACACTAGCGAAAATTAAGATTTTCTTTGACCCCCTACTTAGGTTCAACAATTTGTTAGAATGGCTCATAGAATTCAGAAAAACACCTTGCTTTTTTTTCTCATCCTATTACAGAGAATGTGTTCAGGCATGGATGTGAAGTGTTCCCTCAAACCTCCTGCAGTTCTTGAAACAATCTCCTGCAGATACGGACAATGGCATGTTTATTACACCCCCCCTCCCAAGCCTTCTCTATAGTGATAAGTAGGCCACTCACCTGCATTTTGCTTTCATAGGGAAGACTGAGTTTTTACATTTTTTTTGACATAAAGGTAGGGTGATGGTTAAAATTTCAGGATCCTTTTTTATCTATCCCGAAGGACTTGACCTATAAGTTTCTGCTTCTATTTCTGTTATTAAACTTCTTCACTAGGTTCCACATTATTTGTAAACATTCTATTACCATACCTAAACATATTTAGACTTCTTGAATCGATGAAAAATTTTAATGGAAAACAATCTGATCCTTTTGCCTAAATTTTACCCTTTATTGTTCAATACAATTAAATACTTCAAAGAACCTGTCTACAAATGATTGCAAAAACTATTGTATATATATATTGAAAGCATAATGTCAGCATGGTAATTTGTAGAGTGGCAGACTGATTTATTATAAAATAGTAAATCAATAACATGAAAGAATGTGCTAATGTAACCACCCCATCCTCCTTAAAATATTGACAGTATGAAGAATGGTGTTTGCTCAGAATAAAATGATAGCAGATCCAGCGCAATAAGAAGTATTTTCATTAATATAAGATTCTTATAATCACTACATTTTGGAAAATGAATATTTGAAAACCAGGTGTAACAATGAGTTCTGTGTTATATAATTTGTAATATAACACTATCATTTTTGAGGGGAGGGAGTTGGGTACCTAGGATTGAACTCAGGGGCACTTGACCACTGAGCCACATACATCTCCAGCCCTATTGTATATTTTATTTAGAGACAGGTTCTCATTGAGTTGCTTAGTGCCTCACTTTTACTGAGGATGGCTTTGAAATTTTGATCCTCCTGTCTCAGCCTCTGGAGCCCCTGGGATTACAGGTATGCACCATTGTTCTCAGCAGCACCATCATTTCAAAGAAAAAGGAAAAAAAGAAAACATCTGTATCTTAAGCAATTAACAGCAGCTTTAATTTTTAAAATTCCCTATGTCCTATTTTATGACTTTATGCAATTCTCCAAAACATATACCACAATCATTGAAGAATGTAAAACCAAGGTGCATTTAAGCAAAAAAAAAAATTGTAGAATCTGTAAATATTAGTGAGCTACATACCTCTTAGTATTTTAGGGGACACAAAAAAAGTGAGTATAAAAATTCAGTGAAACAGAACAGAAGATTATAAAATGCAATCTCTTTGCTACTGGTTCAATTGTAGTTGGCATCAAGGTTTGCAATCATAATGTGTTTAAAATATTTAGCTGTACAGATAATTTACCAAATCTAGTCAAACAAAATAAATAGTTACCTTATAGTTCACTTTTAATTAAAATGGAATTCTTGACTTAATTATAACTAATTTTTTGAAGTTTGCCTTTTTCAAAGGAAAGTATATATTTTCTCTTTCTACAAAATCAGTATTTAAACCTAATGAAAACTCAATTTAAGTAACAAATATTGTGGGTGGAAGGAACAGACACTGTTTTTATGAATATGACTTATAAGAAAGTAGCTTGCTATTGCCCAAACTTCTTGGAGATATTGTATAAATCATAATTGTAGGTCTACAGGATCAAAAAGCAATATAGCTTTGAGATTTAAATGCAAAAACTGATGATGACTGGTTTGGATGAGTACCAAAAGATGAAGGCCTCAAGGAGAATATTTCAACATATGACTTTAAGCCAAGGAATGGAGAGCCAGGGGGAATGTGAGAAAAAGGAAACAGTTGGCATTAATGGGTGAGTGGAGGGCAGTCTTGTGTAATATTTAGAGGAGCAAGTGTTCCTGCATATTGATTTAAATATTTCTTGGTTTAAACTTTTCCCTTGACCATCTGTGAGTCTTGTCATGGTTTCTAGAGGTCTCAGGAATTGAATCTCTTTATTTGAGAAGATGACAATGATATCCTCTCATAGGTTTCCAACTCATGAATCGAGAACTTGCAAGCAGAGTTAGTGATAGTCATTACACATAACAAACAGTAGCTCTTTCTATTGTGTGCATGGGCCAAATCTCTCAAGAAACCTAGAATGAGAAGAATGCTTGCCATTAAGTATTAACTAAGAAGAAAATAAAAACATGCTATCAAAAGTAGATAATGATGCTTATTTAAAATAAGGTGTGACATGGAAATTGTTAATGATGAAACACGATGAAGCTGATATGTTTTCTCTTTGAAAAATATCTAATAAAAATGTTTGGAACTATATAATACAGAAAATTAGAAGTCATTGCCATAATCACAACACAAATATACTCCTTCTTAACTTTCTTTTGACTTGGACTTGTAAAATGTATACATGCACACATTCAGACACTTTTATTGATAAGACATAATTGTGTTATGAATAGATATTTTGTTTTTTGAGAGTATGACTATATTATATTTTAATAAATAAATTACCATTGCCATGATATATGCTGTGAACTACTTCATTGTATACAATTTTATATCTTATTTAGTTATTAATGATGAAATTTTAAGTATGTTCAAATTGATCCATTATAATGATCTGAAAATAAAATTTCCATGAGCCCATATTGATGTAAATAAATTACTGAATAAAAAATTAAGAAGACAAATCTATGCAGAAAAATTACAATAATTTATGGAGATACTGTACCCTTGAGAAAGTAGTATACACAGAGTAAAATTTTCCCAAGAAGTATGTTATGGACAGTGGAAGAAATTATAACTTTACAGTAAGGAAAACGGACAATATTTCCTCTTTTAGGTGTAAGCTGCATACTTATTGTGATGCTGTATTGATAGTTTGTACCTGTGTTGGTCTACTCAGACTGCTATAAAAAAGTACCATAGATAAGATGACTGACATAGCAGATGGTTTTTTGAATATTTTGGAAGCAGTGAAGTGCAAAATCAAATTGCTGGTTGACTTGTCTCCTGGTGAGGACATTTCCTGGCTTACACATGGGTGACTTTTTGTATTCTGATAAGGCAAAGAAAGATAAAATCCTGGTATCCTTCATCTTCTTCTAAGGATACTCATCCCATCATGGGGTCCCACCAACATGACCTCATCTAAACCTGATTACATTGCAAAGACTCACCTCCTAATACCAGAATTTGATTTTGGGGATCAACAGATGAATCTTAGAAGAATGTTCAGTTCACAGCTATATCCTTGTGATGAACAGTGTACTTTATTTCTGTGGTCCTCTCAAAACATAACTTTATTATAGTCATGTAACAAAAAGATATAATGTTCACAATCAGAAAAACCGTAACAGAGAGCATTCTACAAATACCTAAGCAATATTCCTCAAAACTGTAAAGGTCATCACAAATAAGGAAATTCTCAAAGACATAGCCAGTAGGCAATATCTATGGAGACATGACAACGAATTGTAAGGTCAAAACTTCAAAGAGATTTTGAGACAGAAAAAGGATATTAGAAAAATACTACGGGAATCTAAACAAAATATGGATGTTAATAACAATGCACTGGTACAATTCATTAATTTTATCCAATGTACAGGGCCAAGGTAAGATGTTAATAATAGGGGAAACTAGTTTTAAGGTATGTGGAACTACAAATTTGTAACAGTTTAAAATTTTTTAAAAGGTTTATAAACTAAATCAATGAAAATTGTATGTATGTTTTTCCTACTTGCCAAATATTTAGTATGATTCTAAGAGTAGAAAAATTCTATCTCAAAACAGTTCATGTTTGAAATGTATCAAATATGTTTTATAATTGCCCTCTAGCAGGTTATACATGAACTGAGTTTGTGAGTAGATATTTACCAACATCACCCTTCAGTCAGGATATAACAATCCTTTTAAGTATTGTCAACTGGCCATATTAAAATTATATCATTTTTAAAATTTACATGTTTTAGTAGTGAAGTTCACTATCTTTAAATGTTAATTAGCTTTTTATAAGTTTACATTTTATATGTTAATTGACCTTTTTCATAGATTTAAAAATGTTTTGCATATTAAACACATAAACTAATAGGATTATTTTAGCATTTAAACTAATTCTACCATTTGAGGCTTGTTTCATTCTTTTCTCTATCCTGACTTCAAATTGTATCTTCCCAGTGCTTGGCAATATATTCAGGATGAGACAAACGTCTCCAGAATGGATTCAGTGAGAGTATTTTTTTTTTTTTTGTATTGCCTATACCCCTGGGAAAGACACTTGAAGCTGCCTTCCAGCTACAATTCTACTAAGAAAGATATAGGAATATTGTATAACCAACTTATGACTGCAATATATTTATGTGCCACTTAAATTTAGAACAACAGAACTAGTAAATAGTTTTCTATATGTCAGTATTTTTGTTTCATAATGGACTTTTTGTGCATGAGCAAACTAAATATGACAATTTAATAAGTATGATAAATATGATCATAAAAATCAAACATACCAAAAATTAAGTTAATTGTGAATGTCAAATAATTTTCTTAACTACCCAATAAAAAGATGCCAAATATCTATCATTAGTTATTACAACTCAACTGTTCTAAATTTCTTCTTATTCTATGGTCTTTAAATTTTTCAATCATTATTTCCATAAACATATTGATATGAACTACAAAATTCTGAAACTGTAATAACCCCAGTCAAAATGCAAATCAAGTCTAGACTAATTGTGTTCTTTATAGAAATCAATTAAGCAGTTTTTACTGTATGATGACATTCAAGGCAAGCCTTGGACTAAAAATGTCTACATGGACTCTGAACATTTATACCAAAAGTGAATTGTTAGCTAGAATTTTGTCATTTTGTGTGTGTGAAGGTCTGGGTCAATATTATTTCCTTGCTTTTCTTCTAGAGTTTATGAAAACTGTATCATTGCTGAGAGAAAACAAATACACATAGCTCTGTAAGTCATTTTTAAATGATTCCAGACTTTTACTACAGAATTGTTTGCATTGACTGAGGTCCAAAATGAACTGTCTGTACCCACAATTATCCTGTATATTCCCTAAAAATGTCTAACATATGAAAAACCTAATTGAGAACAATTGAAAATATTGAGTATGCATTATGTGCTGTTGTAAAGGTTTTAAATGGATGGTTTTAATTAATCCTCATGTAATCTCATGTAGTAAGTATTGTTATTGATTCCTATTTTTTACAGGTGTGAGAATTAAGACAGAGCTATCATGTGCTCAATATTTCAAAGCTAAGGAAGTGGCGAAGTCATTTAAATTATGCATCCTCCTTTAAAGAGCATGTTTTTAACTTCTTGTTGACTGTCTTATAGATTATAAGAGATATTGAGGCCATACTAGAAGATGGTTATTAAAGCAATTATGATTATGGATCAATGAGAGAACAAAGGCAATATCTAGCAAGTATAGTGTTGCAATTCAGCTGACATTCAAAAACATCACTTGGATGTTTCTAATATATGTTTCAGGCGCTGGGCTTTCATTCAGGTATACATCCAATAGATATTGTGCTGTGGAGTTCATCATCTGATTGAGAACACATGTACAATTATAAGTTAACAGTTGTGGTAAAAACAAAACAACTGTAAGTTATAAGAGGTTTTAATGGGAACTATTTCTAAGCCGAGTAATTAGGAAGGTTTATCTCACTGATGATGGTGCTGAGATGACAAATGCACCAGTGGTATTACTTCAGGGCAGTGTTGGAGCAATGGTTTCAGCAGGAAGATCAAAGTTGAATTTCTAATTGTAAAAAAGGTACTACAGAGAAAAGTTTGAATCTTGATTGCATATTTATCTCAAGAACTATAAGACATCTTTGGAAGATTTGTAACAGGGAGAATGCACATATATGTCTGTATTTAAAATATATCACCTTTCCTTTAGTGTAAGAAAAGATTCAAGGTGATCATGATTGAAAGTAGAAAGATGAGATGAAATTTGCTACAGTAGTCCAGGTGAGAAAGAACCTGTAATCAGACAGCTTATGTTAGATATGGAGCACCTATTTAGACATTGTAAAGGACAGAACATGGAAATTGATTTGGTATGGTAGAGAAAGACAAAAGATTAATTTTAAAACACTGGAATTTGAATTTCTTTAACAAGATGGGGTGGCTACATTCATTAAAACAAACAATGGAAGAAAAAGTCATAATAAATAGTTCATAATAAAAATACTAAGTTCCATTTTGGATGTGATGAGATGGAGTTGCCTTTTAAACTGTCCACTTGAAGTTGCCAAACAGAAAGATGACAAAAGTCTGAAATTTAGAAGAGAATTCCGAGATATAGAAAAAAAAGGACAAATAAAATCACATATATGAATACTGTAAAGAGACATACTGTAAAACAGTAAGAAATTATACCAAATATTAGGGACCTCTAACATTTATCACCCAAGAAGAGAAGGAAGTTGTAAAGATTTACAGTGGTGGCAACAAAGTTGGGGTTTGGGGAGGATTAGCAGACTGCACTGTTCATGAAAGCCAAGGGAGAAGAGAATGCAAGAGAAAGAGAATGATTAATAGTTCTTAATGCTTCTTTGAATTCAAATAAGATAAGAACCTAAAAATGTCCATTGAAAATAACAACCTAGAGATAACCAGTAATCTTTTCTTTTTAATACAGTGATAAAATAGCTTCATTATTCTTTTACATCCTCACTGCCTTTTCCTTTTATTTCATAAATTGTGTGCATGTTTTGGTTAGGAAAGGTGAAATGTAGGTAAATTGGAAAAGGATATGATCAAGGGTGTGGGACTATGTCTAACTTGCAAAAGGCAGTATCTATCATGCTGTAAGTTATCTGTGTAATCTTAACATTTATTTAAGGCTTTAGCATTAGAGAAATGTACATATTCTCAAATTAGCTACAAATGGCCTACAGACAAGGCATTTAAAATGCCATTTTCTCAGTTTTCAAAAATTAACCATACTCTAAATCAATGTTTGAAAATAAAATCACACCCTTCATTTGTTTGGAGACTGAGTGACCACCATCCTTTTTCACATGTTTGAATGTTGTTTCACGGCCAAAAGTTTGGTGGAAATTTGATATGAAAATATGGAGAATACTGATGCTAATTAAAAAAAAGATAAGATACTGACATAAACTCCAGCAGCCTGATATAAAATTATTGGAGAGCAACCATTGTGGAGAAGATTTTAGTATCACCGGGTAGCCTTCTGTGTTGATCATAGATACTGATGATTTGACTGTCACTCTACTGGGATTCTGTGCAAAAGAGTTTCCTTTCATTTCTCCACCTCCTCTAATCCTCATTATGCATGTTTTTCTTAACTGACATGGTCATTACTACACATAGAATTGTCCTTCTAAGTTTGTGGACATTGGCAGGAAGTTTAATAATTACATTACATGAATAAAGTCCTGGAGAACTCCACTAAATAAACAAATGGAAATTGGAATATCCTCTTAAGCCAAATAAATGCAAGGATTTGGATTAAAGTTCAGGTACTGGCTTCATTTTCTCATTATTTAGTTACAAAATTATTGGTCATGGTCATTTAAAATAGCAGAGAACATATAGCTGACAGAGGGTGTAGGTATGTGTCAGGCACTGTTTTCTGGCCAAATTTCAAATTGGATAATTTTTTACTCTCTTCTTGAAACTTCCTGTTATTTTACTGGGATAATATACACCCATTTTCCTCCTTATTAATCAATGTTCTCTGCTGTTAAATATTTGCCATGGGTATATTTCAAAGCTTTTCCACTGCTATTCTAAAACAGAAAGTCTTAATTACTTTTCAGAAAGGTGATAAAGCAAACCAATATATGTAAATTGGGTATCTCCTTTAAGCAAGACACTTTAAAGCAGTTAGACATCTAAAATTTGTTATTTGAAACAGAATTCACACTTAGTCCACGGAGTTCTTTTGTGGTGCATTAAGTTCAGACCAAATGCTTATAGCCATTACTATAAGTAGGACAGTCTCCTAATTGAGGTATATGTTTTGAAAAGAACTAATGATACTTAGAGGAATATTTCCAACTTACCCTTTCCACTTCTTTGGCTTATGCCCTTCCTTCTCTGTACTTTTAACAGAAGCGCTCAGAGCCACATGGGATGGAAAAGCTATCTTGACTTCATATAATGACCAACAGCGTAAGTGGTTTTCAAGTTGTTTTTATGGATATTCTTTATCAAGTCATTTCTGACTCTGTTTAAAATACACAAAACCAAATGTTCTGCAAGAGACAGTAAAATAAATCAAATAATACACATTAAAACCTTTCCTAAATGCCTAAAAGAACCAAGTGCAACAGTTTCGGATAAGGGCGGAAATGACAAGTGCTTTTCTGTCTTTTTCTTTTTCGTTTTTATCAGACTTGAAATCGTTTGTGAAAGGAAGAAAGCATCTACTGTGGACATTTCTATCTCAACAAGATAGCTAGCTATTCTTCACTAAGTAGCTTCAGCAAGGTAAATACAGAAAATAACTTTAAATGGACACATTTACCTGTAAGAACTTGAATGCAATTGATATACTTCTAAGAAGTAGATTCTGAGAGAGAAAAAAAAAAAAAGAAGAAGAAGAAGAAAAGATAATTACTTCACTTTTCCCAACAGAAAAAGGAATACAAGTGAAAAGAAAGCACTGGCTTCTTTATATTAAAAATATTAAAAGCACTTCAACTAACTAATTGACAAGGTATTCATTTGAAGATTTTTTCCAATAATTTTTTATCTAGCTCTGTTTGAGAATTATTCAAAAATATTATCTACTTAGTTATTAGAATAAAAATAAATCAAGTTGCTACCTAAACATTTCCATAAAACCAGGATATTAGCACTACTCAAGTGCTTTGAAAGCTCTGCTTCCCTTATGAAATATCCATTCAAAAGGAATGGAAGTTTTAAATATCCCAAATCTGCTCACTTGTAGGACAATAGCCAGAGCTGAATATCTGACCCCTTTAAAACTCTAGCATCTTCAGCCAACTTTCTCTTGGTCACCTCCAGAATTTTTTCAGTTCATTCTCTGTTTAAAATTCCTTATCTTGTCCTTCCTTTCTTCCTCCTCCTTCTGTTCTTCTTCTTCTCTTCCTATTTCTTGCCTTTCTTCTTCTTTATGTCCCAACACACACACACACACACACACACACACACACACACACACACACTCACATTCACCAAGAACACCTCACCTTTTCTTCATTTGGTTAAAATTTTTCATTTCCTCCTCAGAAAGTTGGAAATCTTTCTCTAGTTCTAGAAGCTTAAGCAGAGATTTACCACAAATCTTCTTTGCCCACAATTATAACTATTTAGAATCTCTTTGTAGTGGTATAACTAGTTGTCTATGACCTCTATAGACCTATCAGTTTATGTGCTGATTATACTTGCCCTAGATTATACCACCCCGGGACGTTAGTGATATTTCTTAGCATAAACCTTTCAAAAAGTACATAATAGGGCCTGGGTTTGTGGCTTAGTGGTAGATTGCTTGCCTAGAATGTGTGAGACACTGGGTTCGATTCTCAGCACTGCATAAAAATAAATGAATAAAATTAAGGAAAAAAACATAATAGCTTCCTTCCTGCTAGAAAAACATAATAGCTTCCTTCCTAATAAAAATTTAATAACAAATATGGTTGATCTTATTATGATTCCCAATCATTTGCCTCTCTCTACTCTTTTGATTAGTGGTTTGCCTGTCTTGCCAGGTTGAGGTTGCTATTTGACTAGCATTGCCTTTCTCTAGATGAAATCCCCTTTCTCTCCCTAATTGTTGAGCTTGTCCCTGTGACTTAATACAATGAGCCAGAAGCAGTGAAAATGTATTCCTAGAAGAAGCACTGTGTACTGTTGTAAGTTTCCATCAGCTCTCATGCTGTTTTCCCTTAGCTATAAGAATAACATTGTCCCCAGTGGGAGTCTTTTTTCCATCTATGTTCTGGAAGCACAGAGCACTTGGAATAGAGACAAAGCCCAGCATAGACACATGCACCTAACACAAGTGAGCACTGAACTAATAACAGTGCCCGCTACTAAGATGTTGGAATCACTTTTCATCATTGTATGATCTTGTGATCTTGTAACCATTGACTAGTACGTAAATACATAAATGACTTATTCTAATATAAAAGTATACAAATGAAAATTTCACTTTTTTGTTTGATACTATCAAAATTTCTTGATAAACATAGTCTCAGAGGTCATCTGCACCTAGGAGATGTTCTATCTTCTTTCCTGTGAAGACAGTTTTAACCATTACCAGACACTGGATGAGACTGATTTGACACTGTGCCCATCATTATTCCTTGTGTTCAGTTTTTGAGGGGAGGGAAAATAGGATGCCTAGAATTGTTCCTTCTGTATTCTCTTTTTCTTTTTCAAATATGAATTCAAGTTCTTTCTCCAAATTCTTCTATTAATAAAGGTAAAATGAATCATAGTGGAAATCAAACAGGGCAACCAAGCAGCACTTTCTTTCACAATAGTTGAACTAAATCAAAGTTGTCCAAAGAAGAGGAAAAATGTGACTTTTTCCCCATTTTACCCCAACACATTTTCTGAACATGCTTTGAAACATCTAATAAACTCTTGTTTCTATTAATTAAAAATGAAAAGAGAGTACATTTTGCGTTTTGGCGGGGGGTAGCAAATGAAATTGCTTTAAAAAAATCTGCATGAGTTGGCAAACTACATTTTATCAGAACTCAAAACCAACTGCATCTAACATAAAGAAAATAGATAATTTTAAGGAAAACATTTTCTGGGTAGTAGACAACTCTTTCACATGATATATATATACATATATATATGTGTGTGTGTGTGTGTGTGTGTGTGTGTGTGTATGTGTGTGTGTGTCTGGGTGTATACATACACACATTTCTTTTTCCATATCCCACATTTGTGAATTAGTAATTCACAAATGTAATTCAAGCAGGTGTGTTCATTTTAGAATAGATTAGTCACAACAAAGGTAGAAAAATGGATCTAGAACCAGTTGATTTAATAAACATTCTTTAAAAAGAATATGCTCTTTGAAAGGAAAATTTGAGAGGCAACCATATAAAAGGAAGATGGTATCGGGGTTTCTCTTTATCTTCTCACTGGAGCTCATAATTTCCATGTTGTGGCATTGTTTTAGTCAAGCCCAATTTCTTTTAGAAACTAAGGGTCCTTAGGTAAAGTTCATGAAAAAGCAATTTATAGGAAATCTCATGATAGGGCCAGTATAGTGAAAGCAATGTTTTATGGTTACTGTAGTAGATAGAAAAAATGACTCACTAAGGTATTTATGTCCTAGTCTCATGAACCTGTGAGTATGTTACCTTCCATTACAAACGGGACTTCTCAAATGTGATTAAGTTTAGAGCCAGGTGGGCCAAATACAATCACATAAGTTCTTAAAAATCTCAGCTACAGTTGGAAAGAGACAAAATTAGGGAGGGATCATCAGAAAGATGCAAAGTAACTATCTGAAGATAGAGGAAGGGACTACAAGCCAAGGAATGTGGCCTCTAGGAAAGACAAGTAAATGTATTTTCCACTAGAACCTTTTAAGGGGCACAACTCTGATGCCCACTAGATTTTATTCTGGTGAGACTCATTTCAAACAGTAAAATAATAAGCTGTATTATTTAATCCATTGTGTTTGTGGAAATTTGTGACATCAGCCTTTGTTGGATAATAGTTACCAAACATTATTACCTTTTCCTACTGTATACATAGTAGGACCATGCATCCTAGTTTCTCTGGAATTTAAGTGAAATTTATTACTGACTATATGTGGGAATGTAAACTGTGCACACCTAGGAGGGTCTTGTACTTGTTTTGTTGCTCTATTTTTGTACTCTTTTTTCGCCCCCCCCAAAAAAAACCCCAATTATTTATTTATTTATTTTTAACTTTTTAAATTCTTTAAAGATGTACATGAGAGTATAGTATATTTTAACATATTATACATACATGGAGTATAACTTATTTTAGTTAGGAACCCATTCTTGGGATTGTACATGCTTAATAATGTCTGAATAAGAAGTGCCACATTTTAGTTTTATGATAGGCCCCCAAATTACCTGGCTGGTCCTGTTGGGACTGGAGAAGTAGGATCTGCATAGCTACTCTGAACAGGAACTGCTTGTCAGTTTGGGGAATGTATCCTAAAATAATAAAATACAATAAGATGACACCAGAAACTCCCCATTCTCTTTCTGTTTTTATTTTCCAACAGGAATTAAAGGCTCCAGTAAGGTTGTAGCTATTCCAGGAAATTCTGGACCTACTAGATTGGAAAAACAAAATAATAAAAACAGATTCCCTAAATGACAATGTGGAGCAAATCCCTGTTTTAGACCATGATATAGGCCCAAAATAAATTTTCATCATATTAGGCCCTAATATTTTAAGATTGTTTATAAGAACAATTGGCATCTCTGAATTAAAAAAAAAAAAAAAAAAAAAAAAAAAAAAAAAAAAAACTTTGTATGAAAACAATGGGCTCTGCCTGATTACTTGAGCAAGAAATGATATTTCTATGTATAATAATAGAAGTAATACCAAGGGTGGGGACAAGTGCATGGAGTACTGCATACATGGCATATGTTAAGTGTGTCTGAGGAGCAGGTCACTTCCCTTGTGCCAGGCATGTGAGTGGCAGGCCGCTTACCCAGTAGGCACAGCCCTGGGCATGAGGCTGCATGTTGCAGTGTCTACACTTGCTCAATGGCCTTCTCCTAAATTGGTCGCTGCCAGAAATTGTATTAGTGGCTTCCTGTAATCTGCTTAGCTACTGCCTAAGTATCATACATGGTAACTGTGCAATAAAATCAGAGCTGCTTCCTGCTTGGTCTCTGGAGGTCTTGAGTAGTGACTTCAAGACACCCTCTCTACTCTGTTCTGTGGACCTCCTCACTGGACAAGAGACAGCCCATGCAACCAAGAATGACACTTATTCAGTTATGATTGAGAAAAGAGAAAAATTCTGAAGACTGTTAAAACTTGAACTTTTCCCTACCCTACATCTCTCTGCAACAAGAAAAGGCTATGGTAAGTTAAGTAAAAAATTTAATGAAGACTTTCATTTTTCTGTAAGTCATAGTACGGTAAGTATGTCTTTGTTTTTAGCCTACATTAGACCTTCATCATAATTTCATAACCATATGATTAAACTTACTACTTTGGCTCTTGCCTTGTTTTCCCTAAAGAGGCCTCATCCTTTACTTTTGTAGCCACATAGAAAAACAAGAGAGCCACTGTGTTTGCATTCAGTCATTCAAAGTCAAGCTGCTTTACAACAAAGTTTCCTGTTTCTCTCTCTCTTTGCTGCTATCTAAATTGAAATACAATGTCTCTAAATGATAAAAAGAATATATACCTTAATTTACGCTTTCATGGAAAAGTGTTAAATCAGAATATCAGTGATTGATTTTCCTATTTTTTTCCAGGTGTTTTCTTTTTTATTTCATTATTGCTGTTGTTGCAATCTTCTAATTAAGAACACACACTTTCATAAATGGCTTCACAAAAAAACAGGATGTCAGGAAGAAAAAATAGGTGCATTATTAAAGTTTTTTAGCTCTTCAGACATTGAAAAGCTTAGAGGATATTTTGCTATTATTGGTCTGGTAACGATGTCTTGGATGTTTTGGTTCTTAAACTAAATGAAATACGTGTACAATGTGTCAGTTGTTCCGAACACTGGTTCTGCTTTTACTTTTCTGCTTCACTGAGATGAGTGACTTTACTGTCAGTGAAACTTATGACAAGGTTGAAGAGAGATTGATTTTAGGGTAGGAGGGGCAATGTCACAAAATCAAGTGAGATTCATAGAACACAGAACTGCACATCACTGCACATTAAAATTACCCTGGTGGCATCAACAAACAAACAAATATGAATTGATCGAGTAGTGTGTGCCTACTATTGGCTCAATAGCTCCATTTTGGAAAACATTTTTCAATAGTTAAATGAAACTCTATCTAGTAAGGATTTAAAGTATTGTGTTAAAAAATGTGTGTATGCGTGTAAGTATATATTTTAAAAGTAAATTGTCTTTTTAAGTTTTATTTTTAATTGACACATAATAATTATACATGTTTACAGATTATGGAGTGGTGTTTCAAGATCTGTATGCATTGTGTAATGATAAAATCAGGGTAATTAGCATTTCCATCACTTCCAATATTTATCAGTTCCTTTCAGTGAGAACTCTCAGAATCTTCTAATTACGGAGTAGTATACAATACATTATTCTTAACTATATACTTAAATATACTTCCCTGTATTCTATTCATTCTACTTTGCAAGGGCTAGTAACTAAAATCATATGGATGTGAATTATGAGTGAAGTTCAAGAAACCCATGATTTAATTATGAGTTTTGAGTAAATGTGACTTTAGTTTCACTTATATTTGAAGAACAAAATATAATATTTATTGATTTTAAGTCATCACTGTTAGAATTGAGAAGCTATATTTTATGTTAAGAATATTTTAATTATGACTTATGCTTAAAAGCTGCAAACTGAAATATATATTTTCTTGTTGTTTTTGACACATCATTAAAGTAATTGTCAGGTAATGAATAGTATAAACCATAAGCACAATGAAAACCAAATGGCAGGCATGAAAAATGACTAATGTTAGCAAATTCTAGGAAAACACAAAGTATTAGAGTGTCGACTGATGAAAGGACACTCTCCTTTATAGGCAAAGGTGGTTGGGAAAGATGAGGTCACTCAACTATCTGCCAGGAAGGCAAGAGTGAGAAGTGGACTAGACTATAGGGTCACAGCAGTGATGCCCATGCCCTCCCATAATTCCACCCAACAGATGGGGATATCTAAATCAGATTTGAACTTTAAACAAAACATCCATTGGGGATAACTTGATAAAAAAATAATAGGCCTTAAGTCCCCTATTCCTATTCTTGCAAATAAGAGTTACTTAGCAAAATGACCACATGCCAGACCTTTATCAAGAAGACACATCCTTCAAGACAAAACATACATGGGTGTATCCAGGTGCATGTCAACTTTCCTTTTCTTCATTAGTAAATGCAAAATATTAATCATTTTCCCCCACAAATAGTGCAACATGAAAGAGAAAACCAAGATAAACAAAAGAAAAATAATTTCTAAGGAGACAGAAATCAGAAAACATATTAAATAAATAAAGCTAACACTGAACTGAAATTCTAATTGCCATCTTTAGAGGAAGAAAGCAAAAAAATGTATTATATCCTTCCAAAAAGATGCAATAAAAATACAACATAAATATTCCTGGAAACTAAAATTAAAATCCAAAAAGATGTTACAGGAAATTTAACATGTAAAAAAGAACACAGAGAGGTACAAAAGAGTCCTAAAAACATAAGACAAAAATACATAGAGGTAAAAAAAGAGAAAAGAGTCCCAAAAACAAAATTTAAAAAGATAAATTTGAGAAAACTTTCCTATACATTAAATAAAATACATAGTGGTAAAAGGGAAAACATGGGAGGTATTTTTTTAAGTCAGTTATTGGAAAGTTTTTAGAATGAAGAAAATTTATGTGAATTACTTGCCTTCATATTGGAGAAGAATGAATCATAAATAGTGAGTGAAAAATCATCAACACTAAGACATATTGAATTGAAATTTAATATCACCAAACACAAAGAGAAAATTTTAAATTTCTTCAAAAAAACATCAAAATTATAATAGAATAAGAAAATAAAGAGCAGAATCTGGTTAACATGATGCAGAACAGAAGGTTACCTTTCAAACTGTTCTGTGGCCCTGAACCAGGAAAGAGGACAAACACCTTCTCTTTGATTCATTAAAAAAAAAAAAAAAAAGAAAGAGGTTTAATTTCGTTTTGTAATCTGCGAGATGAACAGAGAGCCTACATCCTAGGAGCAAATTTTTACCCCTCACACATCAGATTGAGAACTAATCTCTAGGGTATATAAAGAACTCAAAAAGCTAAGCACCAATAAACCAAATAACCCAATCAACAAATGGGCCAAGGATCTGAACAGACACTTCTCAGAAGAGGATATATAAAATATATCAACAAATATATGAAAAAAGTGTTCATCATCTCTAGCTATTCCAGAAATGCAAATCAAAACTACTCTGAGATTTCATCTCACTCCAGTTAGAATGGCAGCTATTATGAAGACAAACAACAATAAATGTTGAGGAGGATGTGGGGAAAAAGTACACTCATACATTGCTGGTGGGGCTGCAAATTGGTACAGCCAATATGGAAAGCAGTATGGAGATTCCTTGGAAATCAGGGAATGGAACCACCATTTGACCCAGCTATCCCTCTCCTCAGTCTATATCCAAAAGACTTATAAACAGCATACTACAGGGACACAGATACATCAATGTTTATAGCAGCACAATTCACAATAGCTAAATTGTGGAGCCAACCTAGATGCCCTTCAGTGGATGAATGGATAAAAAAAATGTGGCATATATACACAATGGAATTTTACTCAGCAATAAAAGAGAACAATATCATGGCATTTGCAGGTAAATAGATGGTGTTGGAGAAGATAATGCTAAGTGAAGTTAGCCAATCCCAAAAAAACAAATGCCAAATGTTTTCTCTGATATAAGGAGACTGACTCATACTGAGGCAGGGAGGGGGAGCAGGGAGGAATAGATGAATTCTATATAGGGAAGAAGGGAAGAGGGGAAAAGGAGGGGATTAACAAGGGTGGTTAATAGATATCATTATCCAAAGCACATGTACAAAGATACGAATTGGTGTCAACATACTTTATATATAACCAGAGATATGAAAAATTGTACTGTATATGTGTAATAAGAATTGTAATGCATTCCCTGTCATTTATTTTTTAAAAACCAAACAATAAAAAACAAAAGAAAGAAAGAAAAGAGGAAGGAAGGAAGGAAAGAAAAGAGGAGGGAAGGAATGAAGGAAGGAAGGAAGGAAGAAAGAAAGAGAGAAAGAAAGAAATCCTAACAGGATTTAATACTGATTCTCAGAATGGCCTAGGGACACAGAAGTTGGGACAGAATAAAATTTCTTAAAAATTTTTAAAAAAGGAAAAAACAGCTGCCAATGTGGACTCATCAGGGGCAGGTTGGAGAGAGAGATACTAATAGAGACTGCATTTTTGATGACACTGAGGCATGTCTTGAAGCACAGAATTGGGGACATTGTCAAGTTGATACAGTGGGTGAGCTGCACTTTGTTTTGAGTAAGAGGGTCAGTGCTCATCTCCCAGTGACCTGCAGAGAGCAGCATCAGTTGCCATCTTTTTCCACTGTGCTACAGTAGGGCTGGTGTGGGTCCAAACCCAGGCACCTAGACCTGTGTAATTCCAACTGGGCCCCAAAACCTGACCTGGTAGTCTCACCATGTGACCCACATTGTGAATAGAAAACCAGGTGAAATACAGATGTGGAAATTATTGCACCCAGAGGAATTTGAGACACTCAGCCTTGAGAGATCTGGGAATTTTCACTCTAAATCTCACAGTGGAAACAGCTGGGGATAAGTGGGGACTAGATCAGCCTGGGAGATAGCAGGGGAATGAATATGCACTTTGGGACTGAGCCTAGGCAGCTGAGATATGGGAGCCATGGGAGGCGGGGTGGAGGACTGGCTGTCCATCAAAGGGAACAGAATCTAAGGGAGAGTCAAGCAGTACAAATGCTCAGTGTGGACCAGAAGCAGTGGGACTCTGGAGGTGTGCTGATTTAAAAGCTTCCCTAAACATCAGTTCACAAAGCACCAGGGGTCTAGCTAGCTCCAAACCCCACATCTAGGAGGTCTACCTCTGAGAACACCTTTCATAGAACACTTGCTGTGAATGGAGTAGACAACACACTCCCACCTGACTCACTTCATAATGCTGAAAAGGGAAGCTGAAAATGGGCACCAATGATGAGCTCAACAAAAAACAGGAATCAACAGCCCAGACTACTACTCTTGCATGTAATATATCTCAAGAAATAATGGAAAGAAAGACAGATGGGAACTGACAACCAGCATGTAATTTTATAGACAATTTTTGGACCATCACAACAGAAACAATTCCTTAATCTTCAATCAAGAAACTTTTTTCTTTTTTAAGCTTTTATGTGCTGAGTAGCCTATGAACATTTGAACATATACATATTTATCTCACTCTTCTTATTTCAAGCATTTATAGAAGGTAATTATTTTCTTGATTCTTTTTGAGGATTAGAGTCTTTGATTAGTATACTTCAGTTTTTTTATATTGTTTTTGTTTGTTTTATATTGTTTTTCCCTTGATTTTCTTCCTCTCTTTTTTTTCCACTAACAGACAAATTCTATTATTCTTTCACTCTTTCTTTATCTCTTTTCTACTATTCTCTCTCATCATCCCTCTCAGTTATTGTATCTTACATCTCCTCTGTATTCTCCCTCTTTACCTTTTTGAAATAGGAAATTCTATTGTAAACATATAATTCAATATATTCTATTGTAAACATAATATCTCTGCTATTGGCAATTGCCTACCATATCATTTCTGTTTACAGTGCCAATTAATGTTTTAGATTCCAAAATAGGAACTGAGTATTTAGTTTAATACTGAATATTGATTACATTGATTATTATTATTTGTCTCCCCTGAAAATGTGAGGTACTAGAAATCTTCAGAAACGCTATATATTCATAGGCCAGAAGTTCTGCCACCTCAGGTTCTAACTGATAAATTATATATATACAAACAACATGAAAAAGCAAGGGGATAAACCATTGCAAACAAATCAGAATACCTCATTAACAGAATCCAAAGATATCATAGTGGAGGAAATATCAAGTAATTTAGAAAGTTCATGATTAAACTGATCTCTGAGGTAAAAGACAATGCAAGGAGTTAAATCAGAGTAAATCCAAGAAGTGAAAGATCGATGAGGTGATACAAATGTTGAAAAAGAGATAAACATGATAGTGCACTCCTGTAATCCCTAGTCTCAAGAGGCTGAGGTAGGATGATCATGAGTCCAAAGCCTGCCTCAGCAACTTAGTGAGGCCCTGAGCAACTTAGAAAGACCCCATCTCTAAATAAAGTATAAAAAGGGCTGTGGATATGACTCACTGGTTAAGCACCCCTGGCTTCAATCCCTGGTACAGGCGCACACACAAACACACACACACACACACACACACACAAAAAAAAAAAAAAAAAAAAAGAAAGAAAAAGAAAAAAGAAAGAAAAGAAAAGAAATCCTGAAGAAAAATGAATCAGAAAATTTCAAAATTAAGGAATCAAAAAACCAAGTTAAAAACTAACTGGAAAGCATCACCAACAGACTAGACCACTTGGAAAACAGAATTACAGGCAATCAAGACAAAATATATAATATGGAAAATAAGGTGACCATGGAGAAAAGCTGTTAAGAGAAGATGAATAGATCTTTCAAAATATAATATAAAAAGACAAAAATTAAGACTTATTGTGCTAGCTGAAGGCTAGGAGATACAAACCAAAGGAATGCATAATATTTTCAATGAAATAATATCAGACAATTTCCCAAATCATAATAAAATCAAATATAGAAGGATTATAGGATTCCAAATATACAAAATTACAAAATACACCAAGGCATATTGGAAAATGCCTAACATACAGAGTAAGGATAAAATTTTAAAGAGTGCTAGAGAAAAATGATCAGTCACATCAGAGGGCAGCCAATCCAGATCTTAGCTGATTTCCCATCCCAGACCCTCAAAGCTAGGAGTTCTTGGAGTAATATGTATCAAGCCATGAGAGAAAATAAATCCCAACCAGGAATACTATATCCAGTAAAATTAAGCTTTAGAGTTGATAATGAAATAAAAACCTTCCATGATAAACAAAAGTTAAAAGAATTCACAATTTAGAAAGTCTACTATACAAAACATACTCAATAAAATATTTCATGAAGAAGAAATGAAAAATAAAATTGAAAATTAGAAAACAGAGGAGGTATACTAAGAGTCAATCAAAGAATAAATTGATTGAATTAAAAGCCAGAAATAAATCAAAATGGCATGGAATAAAAAATTATTTTTCAATAATACAGTGAATGTGAATGGCCTAAACTCATCAATCAAAAGACATAGACAGGAAGACTGCATTAAAAAACAAGATCCAACAGTATACTGTCTCCAAGAGACTAACTCATAGCAAAGACATTCACAGACTTAAGGTAAAAGGATGGAAAAAATTATATCATTTTCATGCATCTGGTAAACAAGCAGGGATTCTACCCTCATAACAAGTAAAGTAGATTTCAAGACAAGATTAATCAGAAGGAACCAAGAAGGTCATTTAGTACTAACTGAGAAAATTTTATGTCATCAAGATATAAACAATGTGTCATTTTACATAATAATAGTTTATGAGGAAAGAGATTTACTCAAAATTTTAATTTTTTGTAATAACTAATACTAGATTTCCTTTTTTTTGCCACTTGTGGTCATGACAAATTCTGTATTTCACTGAAAAATGTCCTCATTGAACTTAATGGAATGATTTAGAAAAGAACTAAATAAAAATCAAGAACTGCTCAAGTATTAAAAAAAAGATATAAACATTGTAAATACCTATGCTCCAAACAATTAAGCATCTATGTACATGAAACAAAACCTTTTCAATTTTAAGACAACAACATAATAATAGACAACAACACAATAATACTGGGTAACTTTAACACACCTCTCACATTACTGAATCACTCATCCAAATAAAAACTAAAGAAGGTATCAAACTAAGAATAGAATTAATAACTTAAACTTAAGGACATATTCAGGATATTTCATCCATCAATCACTAAATACACTTTCTTCTCAACAGCACATGGATCATTTTCTAAAATAGACTACATCTTAGGCCACAGAGCAACTCTCAGAAAATACAAAATAATAATAATAACATTAAAGACAAGTACCTTTCATTCTATCTGGTCACAATAAAATGAAATTAGAAATCAACAATATAGTAAAAAATAAAAGCTACTTTAACACATGGAGATTAAATAGTATGCTACTAAATGATCAATAGATAGCGGAAGAAATCAGGGAAAAAATACTGAAACTATTTAGAGGTAAATGAGAATAGTGACACACATATCAAACCTCTGGTACACTCTGAAGGTGACTCAAAGAGGAAAGTTCATAGCACGGAGCTTATTCTTTAAAACAATGGAAATCATCAAAAATTAAACAAACATTACATCTCAAGGCCCTGGAGAAAGAAGAACAAATCAACACTAAAAGCAGTAGAAGATAGGAAATAATTAAAATCAGAGCTGAAGTCAATAAAATTGAAACAAACAAAACATTTTTCAAAAATAAATAAATAAATAAATAAATAAATAAATAAACAAAACATAAAGTTGCTTCCTTGAAAAACTCAACAAATTGATAAACCTTAGGCATACTAACCAACAGAAAAAGGAAAAAACTCAAATTTTGAGAATTTATGACAAAAAAGAAAATATCACAATGGACACCATTGAAATACAGAGGATAATCAAAAACTATTTTCAAAACTTATAATACAATTAAATAGAAATTTTGAAGACATGAAGAAATTTCTAGAGAAATATGACTTTCCCTAAATTGAACCTGGAGAACAGAGAAAATTTAAACAGATCAATTTCAAGTGATGAAATTGAAGATGCCGTCAAAAGCCTACCATCAAAGGAAAGGATGAATTCTCAGCTAATTTCTACCAGATCTTCGAAATAAAAAAAAAAGTAATACCAATCCTCCTAAAACTTTTCCATAAAATAGAACAGGAAGGAACCCTTTAAAGTTATTATATGATGCTATTATTAATCTGATTCCAAAACGAAAAACACATCAAGTAAATAAAACATCAGGCCAATATCCCAGATGAACAAAAATGCAGAAATTCTTAATGAAATACTGGCAAGTCAAATACAAAAGAAATTCTTAATGAAATACTGGCAAGTCAAATACAAAAACACATTTAAAAGATAGTGCACCAGAATCCAGTAAGTTTTATTCCAAGAAAACAAGGTTGGTTCAACATACAGAAATCAATAAATGTAATTCACCACATCAATATATATAAAGACAAGGTCACATGATTATCTCAATTGATGCAGAAAAAGCATTTGACAAAATATGGCATCCATTCATGTACAAAACACTAGAAAAACTATGAAAATACCTTAAAAATGTAAAAGCTTTATACATTAATCCCAAGGCTGACATCATTCTAAATGGAGAAAAACTGAAAGCATTTCCTCTAAAATCTGGAAGACAGGGATGACCTCTTTCACCACGTCTAGTCAACATAATCCTGGAAACTCTAGCCACAGCAATTAAGCAAAAGAATAAAATTAAAGGGATATGAATAAGAAAAGAAGAGTTTAAACTATCCCTAAAATTGCCAACAACATGATTCTTTATATAGAAGACCCAATAAATTCCACCAGAATACTTCTATAACTCATAAATGAATTCAGTGAAGTAGCAGGATATAAAATTAACAACCATAAATCAATTGCATTTGTATTCACCAATGATGAAGCAGATAAATGAGAAAACTATCCCACTCACAATAGCTTAAAATAAAATAAAATATCTGGGAATCGATCTAAGAAAATAGGTTTTAAAAGTCTACAGTGGAAACTACAGAACACTAAAGAAAAAAATTGAAGAAGACCTCAGAAAATGGAAAGATCTCCCATGTTCTTGGATAGGCATAATAAATATTATCAAAATGACCATACTACCAAAAGTATTATATCGATTTAATGTAATGCCTATTAAAATTCCAACAACAGTTTTCATAGAAATAAAAAGCAATCATGGAATTCATTTGGAAAAACAAGAATCCCAGAATAGCTAAAGTAATGCTTAGTGAGAAAAGTAAAGGATAAGGTATCACAATACCGAACCTTAAATTATACTACAGAGCTATAGTAACAAAAACAGCATTATATTGATGCAAAAACAGACATGAAAACCCAATGGAACAGGATAGAAGATACAGAGATAAACCCACATAAATACAGTTATCTCATACTGGACAAAGGCACCATAAACATATATATTGGAACAAAGATAGCCTTTTCAGCAAAAGGTGCTAGAAGTACTGGAAATCTATATGTAGCAGAATGAAATTGAACCCCTCTCTCACCATGCACAACACTCAACTCAAAGTGGATCAAAGACCTAGACATTAAACCAGAAACCTTACATCTACTGGAAGAATGTATAGGCCCAACACTTCATCATGTCTGCTCTGAAACTTAATTTCTCAACAAGATTCTTATATCAAAAGAAGTAAAATAAAGAATCAACAAATGGGATGAAATAAAACTAAAAACTTCTTCACAGCAAAGGGGGAAAATCATCAAAGAATGTGAAGAGAGCCTACAGAATGGGAGAAAATCTTTGACACATGCACCTCAGATTGAGCATTAATTTCTATAAGAAGAGCTCAAAACACTGAACACCACAAAAACAAATAACCTAATTAATAAATGGGTTAAAAAATATATGAATGGCCAACAAATACATGAAAAAATGCTCAATACCTCTAAAAATTAGAGAAATTCAAATTAAAACAACACTGAGATTTCATCTCACTCCAGTCAGAATGACAACAATCAAGAATAAAAATAAAAATAAATGTTGACAAGGATGTGGGGAAAATGGTACATGCATACATCCTGGTGGGACTACAAATTGGTGCAACCACTCTGGAAAGCAGTATGAAGATGCCTAAAAAATAATTGGAATGGAACCACCATTTGACCCAGTAATCCCACTTCTCAGTTAAAAATATCATAGTATAGTGATGCTGCCACATCTATGTTCATAGTAGGTCAATTCACAATAGCCAAGCTGCTGCAGTCCGGCTGCAGCAAAATAACTCAGGGGAGACGAACAACTTGTGTACATTGATACAGCAGGAGTGGGAGCCGTTTATTGTAGGACCTGAGCGATATTTATACATTCCACATAGCTTATCTTAATTAGCATAAACTAGATACAGCAGTCAACCAATAAGGAATCTCCACACTTAATGGCTCGCTGGAATTACTTCACAAACCACTCCCTCTGGCATTTTGCCAAGCGCCATCCAGACTTGTTTACAGACGCTAACATTTCTCTGGCAAAATGCCAGGCGCCATCCTGACTTGTTTACAGACTCTAACACCAAGCTATAGAACCAAAGTAGGTGCCCTACAACAGATGAATTGATGAAGAAAATGTGGTACTTATACACAATGGAATATTGCTCAACCATAAAGAAGAATGAAATTAAGGCATTTGTTGATAAATGGATTGAACTATTAAGCTAAATGAAATAAGTCAATCTCCAAAAAGCAAAGGTTGAATGTTCTTTCTGATATGTGGATGTTAAAACACAAGAAAGTAGGAAGGGGAAGAATGGAAGTTCAGTAGATTAGACAAAAGGGAATGAAGAGAATAAAGTGGGGTAAGGAATAGAAAAAACAGCACAATGATTGTGACGTAATTTTCCTATGCACATATATGAATACACCACAGTGAACCTCTGCATAATGTACACCACAAGACTGGGATTCTAATTCGATTAAGACATACCCCATGTTTGTATAAGTAAATTGAAATTGTACTCTACTGTCTTGTATAACTAAAAAATATCAAAAATTTAAAAAAAAAGGAAAGGAACAGCTTAGCCTCATTGTTCTTCCCTGACCATGGAGTGATATCTTCACAGCATTAAGTAAGCAATGGTTTCCTATCCAGAATATGCTTTACTAGAAGCTTTCTGTACTGATTCACTTTTTTTTTCTAGTTATAATTAATTTTATTATTGAGACAACTATAGATCTTCATGCAGTTTTAAGAAAGAGATCCTCTGAACACTTTGTCCTGTTTATCTCAATGGTAAGATTTAAAAATATAGAGTAGGAGAGCACAGCCAGGATATTGGAATAGTAGCATCATATTCATACCTTTCTTTTATCACTAAGACCCTTGCTCTGCGACCCAAACCACACCCTCTCTAACTCCTGGTAACCAGTGATCACTCTGCTACTTCTAAATGTTGCCATTTTGAAAACAGTATGTTTGTTAAAATTCTTCAGAGAACTAATCTGAACATAGAGTTTTTTTTTCAGGAGCTTATAAATTATAAAATATTTTGAATGATGATAGTACAATTCATATGTATATTTCAGTTTTGTTAAGTGTTTGTAGTTTGTGTGTTTAAAGAATTGGTCTGTTTTTTTCTAACTTATGTATGATAGCTACTTATTTGCAATATACCCTTATATTATAATGAATACTGTATGCACTGGTGTTACTAGTTTTATTCTGATATTGATTATCTGTGTCCTCTTTTTTTTCAGGTTTTAGCCTTTTACAACAATTTCATTAATTTTATTCAAGGAACAGATTTTTTTTTTTGATTCTCTCCATTGCTTTCCTATTTTTGATTTTATTGATTTCTACTTTACCTTTATTTTATTTTCCCTTTCTTCTGATGGCTTTGAGTTAATTTTACTCTTTTTCTAAATTCTGAGCTAACAGCTTAAGTTATTGATTTGATACCATTCTTGGTTTTAAATGTGCACATGTAGAGCTATAAATTTCTCTCTTAGTACGGTATTATTTGCATTCCATAATACAACTGAACATGACATTTTTGTGGATTTTTAGAATTCTGTTCTAATGTATTTTTTAATTGAGTTTTTCATTCATCTGGAGATTGTCCTGTTGTGATTCTGTTATTGAGTCCAAACTTTATTCATATACTCAGAGAATATTTCTCTGAATGGTTTCAAATTTTAAAAATGTTTGTGGTATATTTTATAGCCCCAGATGTGATCTATCTCAGTGAATGTTCTAGATGGGTGCTTACAAAATGTGTATCCTGCTGTTTGGAGAAGAATGTTCTATTCATGTCAGTTAGACTCTGGTTGCCTTGTTTAGGTCCTCTACATCTTTGATAATTTTCTGTGGAGTAGTTATAGACATTGGTATGAAAGATGAACTATTATTATATTCCCCCACTAAAACTGTGGACTTGGTTATTTCTACTTTCACCTGTGTCAGGTTACTTTCTATGTAGATGAGTTTCTGAGGTTGGGGTGTGTTCAGGTTTAGGATCATTCTGTCTTCCTGACACATTTATCCTTTTATCATCATATCTGTTTGGTCTTTGTTTCTTGTACTTTTCTCTGCTCTCTGATCTGCTTTTCTATATGTCATTACAGCCTCTCCTGGTATTTTTCAATTAATTTATGCATGATACATCTTATTTTTCTATTTTTAACTTTCAAATTACTGGTGATAAAAATTGAAGTGAGTTTCTCTTAAGGAGCATATTTCAGACATTCCAAGCACCACCCCCAGATTTGATGGTTCACAGTGAAGTCACAGGAGGTGCTGAATTCCTCAACCAATGTATTATGTCAACATATGTAAAGCATTTTTTTTTAAAGTTTCATTTTGGTCAGGGATGTTCATTGGACTTTGTTTTCAGAGGTTTTTTTCATGGGGCATGAGGGCTGGTCACACAGGCAACTTCTGCCTGGCATGTACCAATTTCCAGAACTCCCCAAAGAAAAGCAGGTATTCAGCATAAACAACATTATTTGCACAAATGATTTATGCACAGTGAGATATTCATCAGAGAATGCTGAGAACACTTTCAAATCCAAGATCCCATATGGCAAGCAAAGACCAATCTTCTATGCAGGTTTTTCTGAGGATAACAAACTCAGGTTTACTACATTAATTCTTTGCTGCACACAATACATTGTTTGAATCATTTCCTTCCCCCCTGCTGGTCTCAGTATCTTGATTTTTGTATTCTAAGCTCTTATATTTAAGTTACCTACTGAATGTTAGAGTTTAAGTCTGTCAAGTTTCAGTTGGTTTTCTTTTTCTCGTGGTTCTCATTCCTGAATTTCTCTTCACTTGCCTTTACTGTAGTTTTATGAGTACATTTTTAAAAAGAATTCCAACTTAATTTTTGTAAAGTGACTTTGAGTGTACCTCTTTATTTTAGTCAGCTTTTTTTTTTTTTTTTTTTTGCCACTCTAACCAAAAGACCTGACAAGAACAATTTTAAAGAAGAAAAGGTTATTTGGGGGTTCATGGCTTCAGAGGTCTCCGTCTACAGGTGGCCAACTGCATTCTTCAGGGCCTGAGGTAAGGCAGGACATCAGGGCAGAAGAGTGTTGCAGAGGAAAGCACTAAGGATATGGCACCAGGAAGCAGAGAGAGGGAGAATTCTGCTCAACAAGGACAATATACAAACCCAAAGGCATGCCTGCAGGGACTCACCTCCTCTAGACACACCCTGCCTACCTACAGTTATCACTAAGTTAATCCCTATCACGAGATTAATGCTCTGATTTGGTTAAACCTCATATTGCCCAATCATTTCATCACTAAACCTTGCATTTTCTTACAAATGAGCTTTTTTGGGGGGCAACAATATTGGAACCGTAACACTATTGGTACAGTTTTTATAGTAGATAAGGTACCACAATGTATACATGTGACTCATATCAGGCCACAGGTGTCAACATTTCACCTTTTTAATTACTGTGTGGAAGTTTTGCTTTCATTTAGTTCCCCCTAGTATATATTACTGCTCTGGGTATCAAACAGTGTTCTATTTTTTTTTTTCAAACGTTAAATATCATTTCTAATACTGCAAATGAAAAGATGGTTTAATCTTATGTACTCCTATTTCTTCTCTTTCCATTGTTTCTTTTTTTCTTCCTGATTCTCCACAATTCCTACTTTTAATATTTTCTCTCTCTTTGAAGAACTTTCTTAAGCCACTTCTTAAGGAAAATCTGCTATTTACAAATTATTTTAGTTTTACTGTGTTGATAATTGTTTATTTTCCTTCTGTATTCCTGAAGAATATTTCACTGGATATTATAGAGTTAGTGATTGTACTTTTTTTACTTCAGCACTTAAAAATATGCCACTTTCCCATATGAAATTCATGATAATTTAAATTGGTGTTTTGTGCCATATATTTTGGCTACTTTCAATATTTTTTCTGCATTTTATTTTTTAGCAGTTTAATTATCCTGCATCCTAGGATGGTGTCTTTGGAATATATGTATTTTACTTATTCAGCTTCCTACCTCTATGTTTCTGTCTTTTGCAAAATTCAGGGAGTTTCAATTCTTTTTTCCTTTCTTTTCAGTTTGGGAATTGAATCCCAGAAGCAACCTGCCACTGAGCTACATCCTGAGTCCTTTTTATTATTTATTTTGAGAGAAGATCTAAGTTACTGTGGGCTTCACTAAGTTGCAGAGGCTAGCCTTACTTGAATTTGGGATCCTTCTGCCTCAGCCTCCCAAAATGCTGGGATTTCAGGCATATGCCATCACACCTGGTTCATTATTTTTAAAATAATTTTCCATTCTCAATTTCTTCCTATTCTCTTTCTTTAACTCATAGATATAAATCTCGAATCCCTTGCTATATTTCACAGATCCTAAAGACTTCATTTTTACATTTTATTTCTAACTATTTTGGTTTTCTGTTGTTCAGAATATATCAATTCTATCTTTTGGACTCAAGTTCACTGATTTTGTCTTCTGTCATCTCCAGTCTATAACTGAATGTGTCTGTGTATTTTTTTTAAATTTCTCTTACTATACTCTAAATTCTATAATTTCAGTTTTTCTCATTTTTATAGCTTCTACTTATTTGTGAGAACTCCCTACTTTTATTTGTCTTCAGCAATTTTTTAATTGATTGTTCAAGCATTACTTTGATACTGCTTTAAGGTTCTTGTCAGATAATTTCAACATCTGATTCACCTTGGTGCTACTATCAGTTAATTGTTTTCTTTTGTTTAAAATTACATTTTCTGGATTCTTGGTATGATGGTGTTTTTTCTTATTGTGTCTTAAAGCTGTAATCTATTATGTTAGGAGAGCCTTAATCTTAATGTATTATTTTTAAAAAAATTTAGGACTCAGTCCTCTTATTTAGATAAAGTGTGTGGGCTCCTCCATATTTGTGGGCTGTGATTCCAATGTCAGCTATAAGAAGAGCCCTTTTGGTCTCATTTTGATCTGCCAGATCAATCTAGTGCTACAGTGACTCCCATTTGTCCCTGTGGTGAAGAGGGATTTCACTATGACTGGCTCTCAAGCATCTCTCAGTGGGAGAAGGGCACCATGAGAATATCTTCCTGGTTTCCCACCCATAGTGTCTCTGTTGGAAGAGAAGATTCTTGGGCCTACAAGAACACAGATGCTTGTCACACCAAGCCCCTTGCTATAAGTAAATCCCTCACCCATTTGACCTACCAAGTGTCTTTTGGAACAGAAGGAGAACCTAGATTCTTCTAGAATACAAAAATTTCCTAAACTAGGTCCCTTGCTATTTTGAAGGTTCTACCTGTCCATCTAGTATCTTTGGAAGGGTAGGATCCTTGAACCTGGGGAGACTAAAAGGCTTTCTAAAAATTAGAACACGTGTTTTTCTTTTGCTAGCTCTGCTTAACTGCTTTGGAGTCTCTCAACCCCTTTCTGGTGGTAACAGCATCTCTTAATGTTACCAGACAGATTCCTGTTTAGGAAAGAATGAGTGCATATGATCAACCTTTAGTTGCTGGGTTAGGACTTGGAAAATGCTGGTCTGGGTAGCCTTTCTCTCTTCCCTGAGGGCACACAAGATACCCTGCTGACACTGTGCTCTTTCTCATGTCTTGTCTTCCTCAGTCACCTGTCTGTTTTCTTATCACCTTTCAGAGTTCTCCGTTGGTTGTGTCTTGTACCATTTCAATGTTATATATCTGTCTTAAGAGGGTATATGCAGGTAAAATAGAGTCTACATCATCCCCAAGAAGTCTCCTAATTTAACTTTTTAGAATGTATTGAATATTTAAAATGTTTCATATTTTTAAAAAGTGATTTTTTAAAAGGCAAGTTAAACTACTTATTTTTGTAAGAAAAAAAAATAGCTTTTACATTTTTTAAAACTTATATAATTGTTTTAAGTCCACAAACTTCTTCCAGTGCTCTCTTAGATTAAAGTATGGCCTAACAATTACTGATATTGAAACAACAATGAGAAGAATCATCTTTAAAAACCCATGCAAGGCAAATAATATTTTCCTCTTTTAAAAGACTTAAAACTTGGCCTCAGAGAGATTTACTGAGTCATGAACAAATGGCTAGAGTTTGCTGTCATGGAGCTGAGACTTAAACTGATATCTCTCCAACTTAAGAAATTATGTCTTTTCCTTACATCCTAATTTAATAGCTTTAGACATGGCCTTTTAAAACTGGATATAGATATTAGAAAAATATTCATCTGGAACTTGTCAATATATCAGCAATAAAAGAAAAAAATTGGTTTAATCCATTGGTATGTGAGCCTATAAAATGTAGTATAAAGTCAGATTTTCTTTTCTCAAATTACAATTTTTTTCACTTACTATTAATAAAATCTTGAATAAGCTAGTTTATCTGATTCTCATTTTTTAATCTATAAACTGGAGTTATTGCTTATTTCATTATGTCATTGTGGTTAACCAGAAAAAAATATTGCAAAAATGACTATAATTATACATAAAACATTATGTTGCCCTGGAACTCTTGGGCTAGAAGCAATCTTCCTTCCTGAGCAACATAAAGATATCCTAACTCAAACAAAACACACTTAGGGATGATGTGATTTTCTTCTTGATATTATTATAATTGATATAATGGTTATGAAAATAATAATGATGAAGAAAATAGGAATAAAAGAGGAAATGTTTTTCAAAAATATTGAAGTATAGAAACAAAATATTCTAGCCTCCCAAAACAGCTTCAGTTTAATGATGTTACACAAATGAGAGATTTGAGAAAATTACCATATATAATAAGTAAAAGTTTAAGTTACAAAAAATAAAACAAAGGAGAATAAAAATAATTTTGTACATTTGAATTGAATTTTTCTCATCTTCAGTCACTTTCTGAGTAATGGCTGAAAAGATGAAATCATGAGAATTCAAGGGAAGTAAAAAATATCATTTGAACATATTAAAATTATTCACAAATATTTATGAAAAAAACTAGTGGCAGCTAAGAATGGGTTACTGACTCATCTTTACCTTTGTGAAATTTTGATGCATATGTCTTGTCAAGTAAAGATTTCTGGGACAGAAAGGCACCACTATCTTGGATAAGATGAGACATCTGAGAGCTATTTCCATAAGTGAGGAGATGAAGTTTATTCGCTGGTGGGAAATGCAAATGGGGAAGTATCACACAAAATCTGTGGCTGCAGCTAGAAATCATGTGCAAATACACAGATTATGATACCCATTAGAAACAATGTGGAATATTAGGTATCATTTAATATAAAAAAAATCATATTACTGATGAGAAAACTGTAACTAAAAATGTACAAGATAAAAACAGAAATTTCACACTGATGCAAATTGTGGAGGTTTTAAAAATGAAAGAAACAAAGCACAGTACTTCTAGAATCAAGTCCACTGATAATATGAATTATAGAACGTGGAAATATAGATAGACCAGATTTTAATATAGATGTCCTTAAAGTAGATTGTAAATAAATTCTACTGCAAAATATGAGGTTTTCCCAGGGCATTTCAGCAAGCAAGAAAGAAACAAAATGCTTTGGCAAAAATCTATTTGTAAGTTTAAATTTTTATAATTATTTATTAAGCAAACATGTTCCTGGACATGAATTATATACAAAAGTTCCTGTTCCTTTCTAACAAGTAGCTTAACAGCTATTAAAACAAACAAACATGCCATTAACTAAAATATTTAATCCTTAAACCATTCCATACTTCTTCCATAAGAAAGACTGAAAATGCTAAGACAATGATGGGGAAGAGTGTTTAGAAAAGACCTTGGCATTCAAATATGATATAAAGGGTAAGTAGAGATTCGGTGGTGGGGATGGAGGAAAGAAAGATGTTATGGACATGAATGAAAGTACAAAGGCATATTAGTAAATTAGGTAAATAACTTAAAAATTGAACTCAGTTTATGGGGGCTCACAGTCCATTTGAGGAGAGGGCCTTTTGTGTCTGAGATGATACTAAAATCCTAGGTTACCAATGTTTAAAGCTGATGCTCTTTTGTGAGAAAGAAATAGCCATCTGATTTTTGGTTTCTGAGGTCACCTAAAAGATACATAGTGGATTGATTAAGTGAATAGAAACTGAAGACTGAGTATTTTAAAGTCTATAAAATGATTCATAAAAAATCTGGAAATGATATGGACTCAACTTTACATACAATGGGAATAAAAAAGAGTGGGTGACAATGGTCCCCTCAGGAAAGTGTAATGATGACCTACAGAATGAAAGTGTTTGTAATTATATATTTATTAAGATACTTTTATCAGAAATATATGAAGAACCCTGAAAACAAAATATAAAATATAAATAACCTAAGAGATAAGAAAAATAAATCTGAATAAACATTTCTCTAAAGGAGATGTGTAAATGACCAAGGAACACATGAAAAGATCTCAACATAATTAGTCATCACAGAAATATGAATCAAAACCACAATGGGATGATACTTCACACCCAGTACAATGGCTGTAATCAACAAGAGAAAACAAATCTTGGTGAAGATAAGAAGAAAGTGGTGTCCTCATACATTTCTGATGGGCATTTAAAAGGATAGTCACTTAGGTAAACACCTGGGCAATTCTTCAAAACATTAAACACAGAGTTAACCATATGACAAAGCAACTTCTGTTCTATGTTTATATTCAAAATATATTAACACGTATTTCCAACAAAACTTGCTCATGAGTGTTCATAGAAGAATCTTTCATAATAGCCAAAAACTATTGAAATGTTCACCAGCTGATGAACGGATAAACAAACTCTGTTAAATATAATCATAAAATGAAGTATAATTTGGAAAAAAAAGTTTTTCTATGTGCTACAATATGGATAAACACTGGAAATATTAATATATCAGAAAAACAAGTAAACAATTTACCATATATTCCAATTATTTTTTTCTTAAGATACTCTCTTTAGCTAATAATTCTACTGGTGGAATGAATACTTTACTTCTAATATGGTAGTGGTGGGCTTGTCTAGCTTTTCTACTTGATACTTTCTTATAATTTCAATCACTGCTATATTTCCCATTTCCTAATTAATATTTTGCAATTTTTTATTCTATCATTTAAAATATGAATAATACTTATTTTAAAATCTCCAATATACCTTATATCTTGTTATCTCTGATATTATTTTTACTGTTTATCTCAATATTAAAATAAATTTTCTTGATTTCAGTGTGTTGCAAAATATTAAATGTTGCTTGTTATTGGGAGAATAGAAAAGACTTAAAGAACCAGTATCTACATCATAAATGGATATGAGTCCTCTTCTGGCAGCCATTAATATAGAAGGATAAGTCAAATTAGTAGACTTCTGAAATTTACTTTTTGTATTGCTGTGATTATATTTAATTTGACCCAGACTTGAGTTTCTTCCTATTGTCCATTTTATTTAGCCTGGAACAACTTGAGGGGTCAAGGGATTCTTCTCAATATTCATGCTCTACCTTAAGCTATTGGCAGTCTATGAAAGCAAAAATGTCTCTCCATACCCCTAATCTTTCACCATTTGCAGACTGTTATTCATTATGCTTGTGACTGTGTGGAAGGCTTACATCAGTGATGTTGGGGCTGGGAATGGAGAGGGTTCTCCATTGTCTTCAGTCAGTCTCAGTATTAGCCTTGGCCATGTAGAGATTTTTCAGTCTGTATACCTCATTCTATTCCTCAGTGGCATTCAAACTCTGAATTGTTTTTGTTTAGAGTGTTGAATAGAGGGTGTTACTCTACCTGCAACAGTAGTAAGCCTCAAACTGTTGGGAGATGAGAAGCAAATGACTATTTTTGAGGGGGTGGGTACTGGGTATTGAACTCAGGGGCACTGAACCACTGAGCCACATCCCCAGTCCCTTTTTTGTATTTTATTTAGAGGCAGCGTCTCACTGAGTTGCTTGGTGCCTCCATTTTTCTGAGGCTGGCTTTGAACTCTAGATCCTCCTGCCTCAGCCTCCTGAGCCACTGGGATTACAGGTAGGCACCACCATGCCAAACCAAAATATGACTTATTTAGACAGGATCTCTGTAAGTCGATTTATTAGTCCATGTTGCTTACATGTAGTGCACTTAGGATTTATTCTGACATACTTTACTTATTTTTATCTGACCGCATTTGCATAAGGAATCCCAGGTGTAAGTAAATCCATATCCCTGCAGAAATCAAATAAGAAAGAGCAACCATATCTAAAATCTTTCCATTATTAAATAAATGTGTTGAAAGAGAGTCTGGTATATTTCTACAAGTTTTCTTGTACTTAAAAAAGGTAAGTTATAACTTAAATTTACACTCAAGTCTATGTGAATCATTGGATAAGTCACTCAATTTTGGGATGTAGTTTCTGCATTTTCAAGTCAATTCAATCAAAATAATCAAGTACAATTTTTTTGTAGATCATTGTTGATGTAAAGATGAGTGAAATGTAGTGTTTTTCTCAAATAAGTTTTTATTTTTACTTCAGAAGTACTTGAGGATCAAGTAATATCCATATATATATATATATATATATATATATATATATATGATTCTATGTTCTGAGTTCAGAAAAATATTAAGTTAAAAATAAATAAAATAATTTAATCATACTAGATAATATTTGGTATTAAAAATAAAATAATGTTTAACTCAACAGAATCCTTTTGATTTTAATTTATATAAGAAATTTGATTTGTGCTTCTTTTGTGTTTTTTGATTAATATTTCAGTTCATACAAAGATTTATAATATTTTACTTCATACAAAGATTCATTCATTCAAAATCTGCCTGTAAATTTCATTTCAAATAAATTAAATTGTTTTTTTTTCCAATTCAGGCTGGTTTAATAAATAAATGAATCTCTAAAATTTAATTTAGCATTCAGAGATTCAAAAATTCAGATACTAAGAGCTTTTCATATTATTAGATAGGTTTCACAAAAATGATTATACCTCCGGTTTCATTTTAGTACAAGAGAAAATAGAGTGTTATGAAAAATGACAAATTTTTCTACAACTTTTGGGAGATTCTTTTTGTTCTAAGATGATACACTAATTAGATGATAAAATGAGTACTAATGTGGTTAAATACTACAATTACACATAATTCTTTGAAACATAGTATTTCATAAATTAAATAATGTATATCATAAAATCACATCTTTATTCATTAAAGAACATATTATCAATAAATATACACTGACAACTAAATAATCTATAAAATATAGTTATTGTTATAACACTGTTTGTGAGGGTGTATATTTGAAGAGAGAAAGTGTACATGGATAAATCTATATATTTTTCTATGTATCTTAATACTGCAAATCTGGGGAAATTGAGGGGTTTTGAGCTACTTTTTAACTCTCTGGGAGGTTTTTTACTACTACTACCAATCAACTTTGATACCATTTGAGTTTTCTATAATTCAATTAAATTTTGATACTATCTGCCTGGTTAGGATCAGACTCCATAGTTTTAAAGACTCAGTCACATTAAACTGCCCTCATGTCAGACACCAAACAAAAGTCTCAAGCCATTTCTACTTCTCAGAAGACAACTATAATTTTTGGATTCCCAGGACCTCTTCCTAAGTCTCAATGACTTACTAGACTAGCTTAAAGACTTTTATGGTTTGAATATGTGGTGTCTCCCAAAAGCTCATGCGTGAGACAATGCAAGAATATTTCAAGGTGAAATGATAAGATTGTAAGAGCTGTAACCTAATCAGTAGGTTAATCTACTTGAATGGATTTACATGATTATAAATGTGGGCAAGTAGGATATGGGTGGAGGTAGTAGGCCCCTGGGGGGTGACATTGTGGTTTATATTTTATTCCTGGTGAGCAGAGCTTTCTCTCTCTGCTTCCTGAATCTGAGCTACTTTCCTTTACGATGTCTTTCCACCAAGATGTTCTGCCTCACCTTAAGCCCCAAGCAATGGAATTGACTGACCATGGACTGAACCTCTGAAACTGTGATTTCAAAATAAATTTTTACTCCTCTAGTTGTTTTCATTGGGTTGTTTGGTCACAGTGATGTTAAATAGACTAATACTCAGACCAAAGAAGGCATTTATGTTTACAACTTTGTTGTAAAGTACTCAAATGGACAGCCAAATAAAGTGGAACAAAGTAGGAGGCACAGAGGAGTTCAAAGCTCAGAATCTTCTGTTCTTGTGAAGTTTGGGTGTACCAATCTCCTGATCATGTGTTTGCCCAATCAAAATTTCTCTGAACCCTATCATCTAGTTTTTTGTTTGTTTGTTTATTTTTGTTTTTTTAAGTATTTCATTGTCAATGGACCTTTATTTTATATATTTGTACATGGTGCTGAGAATCAAACCCAGTGCCTCACACATGCTAGGCAAGTGCTCTACCACTGAGACACAAACCCAGTCCTAGGTTTTTTTGTTTGTTTGTTTGTTTGTTTGTTTAATTTTATTTTTTAGTTGTAGATGGACACAATACCTTTATTTTATTTATTTATTCTTATGGGGTGCTGAGGATCAAACCTAGGGCCTCACATTTGCTAAGAGAGTGCTCTACTGCTGAGCCACAACCCCAGCCCATCATCTAGGTTTTTATGGAGATTTAATTATGTAAGCATGATTGTTCATATTGATCACTCCTCTCTCCTCTCTGTGATTTGAAATGAGGACTGAAAAGTCCAACTTTCTATTCAAGACATTGTTTTTCTGGTATCCCTTATCCTAAATCTATCAAGGGCCCCAAAACACTAAAAGTGCTTTATTAGAACAAAATTAGAAATTTCAAGGGTTTTAGTAGCTCTGTACAGGAACTAAGAAGAAAGACTAAGTATCTTTGTATGATACTACATTCTGTACACTGCTTTTTAAAAATTATATATATCTTATATATGTATATGTATATATATATTTATTTATGTTTATATATCTCTTTTATAAAAATAAAATAATTTAATTTATAAAATCTGCTCTTTAGCAAAATGCCGGGGTCCTGCCCTAGCGGGGTCCAGGGAGTCCTGAAGGATGAGTGGCGTCGGCGAGAAGATGAGACAGGAGTCGTTCTGTTCGAGCAACCTCCAGAGAGAGCTAATGCAGCTTTCTCTGGGTCATCTTTTATTACAATTTTTCTCATCACTATAGATTCAGAATACGTCATTGATTATATAATTTAAAACTTTGCCAAGACATGACATTTCCTTAACCATGATTGGGGGTACAAAAAATGTAACATTAATTTATATTTTTCCAGGATATGTCCTTCAGTTATATAATTATTAAAAGTACAGAATCATTAATAAAATATGTCACTAATTTACATTTTTCAGATTTTCCCAAGATTTACTATTTTTCCCAAGATATGTTATTTTCTTATTAACTAATGCCAAACTACATAACCAGACTCTAAGTCTCCTAACCAATCATTAACCTAAAGTACACTTGTACTTTATTTCTAATCTAAAATGCCCATCTAAAAAAGTCCCTTTAAATCTTATATTTAAAATATCCTAAAGTTTGTGAATCATTCTTAAAACATATCAGAAACCTATACAACTAAAAACTTAAGAATTTCTAAACTTAAGAATCTAAATAAAATAATATTTCTAACATTATTCTAAAACTGTGTCTTGGTAAAGCTATTTTAATTAATTCCTAAATTTATTCTCATAAAACTGGTTGAGCTGCTTTCTCAAAGAGTTTCTTTGTTTCTCAGTCAAGGTGCACTAGTTCTCATATCTTTATAATCTTTCTCAATAGAAAGTAAGTTCTAAACATCAATCCACTTTCCACCAATATTAACTATGCTCATCATATATCCCTATGTAAAGTAAGAAAGAGTTTATAAAAAGAGAAGAATATATCTTTATATGTTTTAACTTTCCTAAATGTAAAAATGAGACTACATGTGGTGAACTTTGTAAAATAAGCATACTGATTAGGTTTTCTAAGAGGCCAGAAATATGGGCTTGGGTTCTAGTTGATATAATCAGTGTGGTGCCTAAAATTCTCATGACCTTTCAAAGGATGATTATTGTCTGTTATCAGGTTTGTCCACAATGTACTGAGATAGAAGAACAGCCTTCTACTTTGTCCTTGATATGCTGAGGGGTGGGTAGAACGGCCTCCAAGGCGTGAACTACCTGTTATGTTCTAGCCATCTGAAATTTAATTTGTTTGGCATTTAATTTGTTTGTCTCCTGTCAGAAACATAGGCATGAAAATGCAAAGTCCCAATTACATAAAAAAGGGTCTCATGGTTTCGGTTGCCCACCAACCAGCGTGACTTTGCCAGCATTCATCCTCACTGTGACCCTGTCAAGACAGTGGGAAAGCGGCTTTGCCAACACTTTTTCTCACTGTGACCCTGTCAAGACAGTGAGTGGGGGATCGCCTTCACCAGCAAAATACGAATTTCATACAAATTATCTGTATTAACAAACATAAAGCCTATAGTTGGCCTTCCCTATCTGTGAGTTCTACATCCATGGATTCAAACAATCAAGGATGAAAAAACACTAAAAAACAAAATTGCAAGCCAGACATGGTGACCTAGACTGGTAATCCCAGCTACTGGGCAGGCTGAGATAGAAGGATCAAGAATTTAAGGCCAGTCTGGGCAACAAAGTTGGAACCGTGTTTCAAAAAAAAAAAATTGCATTTGTATGGAACATGTATAGATATTTTTTTTTCACATCAAAAGTCCTAAGTAGTATAGTACAAAAATGATTTATATAACACACTGTGCCGCAGTCTGGCTGGGCACAAATCACGAGCCACTCACAGTTTGTAAATTCAAACAGCAATTCTTTATTCCCGAACTCACATGGGCCATCTACAAACACGTTCTGGGGAAATCCATGTTCTCTGCCCAAATCCACACCCACTGGGCTTCTGTCTCCCAAATATATTCTGAATCCCGTGAGAACTCAAGGGGAACTCAGGCAGCAGGATACGCCCTATTCTAAATGGGGAACACCCTAAACTCGGATTATCCTAAACTGGAAACACCCTAAACACGGATCCGCCCTGGTCCTTGAGCAAGGTCACCTTACATGCAATGTCGCTGCAAAATGTCCTATTTCCATGAGTCCTTCCACTAAAGAAACATGGGGGTACGCTGGCAAGGAAATTGTCATACCTACTTGGCTGATGGCTCCCAGCAACACTGTATTTTAGGTCATCTAAAAATTAACCAGAGAACATGCATAAGTTACATTTTAATACATGTTACTCTATATAAGGGACTTGAGAATCCACCAATATGGTATCTGCAGGAGTCCTAGAACCAATCGCTCATAGATAAAAAAAAAAAACAAAAACAACTACATTTTCTTCAATGAGTATCTCTGAAATGAAACTGTTTCTTGAGAAACATTTAAAATATATCAGAAGGCCTTTAGGTTAATTGAATCACATTTTCATGGTGTCCTAGGTGGTATGATATGTGGGGCACAAAATGAAAGCACATGAAAGAGAATACAGAAAGAAAAAGAAAATGGAGGGAGACCTCATGGACCAGTGATGCTTTATTGAGCACCAGAGGGGCACGTCTTCAGGGTGAAAATGGTGGTGGGCCACCTCCAGTGTCTGGGTTTTATATGGCCTTAGCAGAGCCAGATCATGGGAGGAGCTAGTTACTTTTGGTTATTAGCCCTCTTGGCTGGCAGGGCCAGGTAATGGGAGGAGTTTGTAGACAGAGGCAGAAGGATAGGTAGGTAACCATATCCTTCATAGAACACCACACCTCACTCTCAGTATCACTACTATCCTTGCCATATTGAACAAGTTACCAAATAATTTCCACATCCAGGAGACACAGATTTATTTGTATTTTATTTTAGGATCTTGTATGAGAAAGCATGCAAAAGAAACACCAAGATTTAAAGTAGTCCTTGCTAAGTGTTACAGTCTGAATGCCTATGTTCTCCAAACATTCATATTTTTAAATACTAACCTCCAATGCAATTTTAGATGTGGTTTTTGGGAGGCCTGAGCGCACTGGGAACTAGTGTTTTATCAAATAAGTCCGTGTCCCCTGCCTCTTCTTCCAGGAGAGAACAGAGCAAATAGATGCCTATGAACCAGGAAGAAGGCCCTTACCAGATATGGAAACTGCTGGCCTCTTGGTTTTCAACTTTCTAGCCTGCAGAAATATAAGGCATACATTCTTGCTGCCAATAATCCACTCAGTCTATGATATTTTAGCATGGAAGCCAAAGAGTATTGACCAAAAGTAAATCAACTCTTGATTTAAATCTTATAAATTCAGATTTTGCCAATTTTTAAATAGTAAACTTCTTATACTGACAACTAACTGTATCAGTTGATGGCTATCAGGCTTTCTAGTGAAAATCAATCTAGTGCCTTTCTGATTGTTTTAGTTATGGCTCTTCTCAACCCAGTAACCCCAGGATCAAAACAAAATTCTTACATTACAAGCAACTTTTCACAGAAGTCAAAACAGGGGATACGGTCTGATTATTCATAATTAATTTGTTTTCCTATTTCTTTCTAATTGTTATAATAGCAGAGTTCAGATTAAAATAGTGCAAACCCCTGTGAAGTTCAAATATTCAGTTCAGATTAGAAGTTACATTTACAAAATGTTTAATTGCTTAATTTTGATGACAAAAAAAGAAGAAAAAAAAAAGACAGAATTTTGCCATCAAGGAACTCAAAATCCTGAAAATGAATGAGTGCTACAAACATTAATGTGGAATTAAATTTCAATATCACAAATTGGTATCATACCTCAATCTCATCGTTTATGGGATATGGTTGTAAAATTAGTTGCCCTTGTCCTAAGAAGATATTTTAGGAGATTAACAAAAGATAATTAAATTCTGCTTTCTGGGAGAAGTTGGCCAAAGATTCAGAACATAAGACAATCTCTGAGAGGATAAAAAATGGGAAACAAAAAAGAGAGAAATCAACAGACACTTCAGTGTGAATAAACCATAGAACTTCATGAAGGGAAAGAGGTAAAAAGAAACATCAGTTAGACTGGTCATAAGTAATCAAAACAGAAAAAGAAATGGGGGGGGGGGAGGGAGAGAAGGAAGGGAGAAGAGGGAAGGAGGGAGAAATGGGGAAGAGGGAGAGTTTGAGACTTTGGATTCCAGATGATGAATCGGGACAGAGATCAATTTACAGGTGAACTTGGTTACTCACAAAATTAGTTAAGATAGTTGAGCACAGGAATATAATTATGTTAAAACTATTTAGCTTCATTTAGTCACTGGAACTATTAATCCATTTCACTTTATATTTCCTTAACTTTCTTTTATAAAGTTGGCAAATTGGTTTAATTGTTTCTTAGAAATGCACACACACCCCACCCCCACTGAAAATATGGCAAAATAAAAGGAAAATTTAAAAGAAAAACAAGAGCGCTTTGCATGAGGTCTTTCCACAAAGTGATGTGCTTCAACTGTGGATTATGAGAATGCTCACTTGAATCTGGGCCCATATCACCAAGACTACTGAGAAGAAATTTCAAGTTCAAAATCTGGAGCAGCCAGCACAGCTGTGAAGCCAAGTTTATGGGGCTTACTAGGGCAGCAGCTGGGCATGGACTAAACAAAGAAGATAATTCCAGTGCTTTGGAGCAAAGAGTGTAATGAAAAGCACAGCTTAATCTCTTCGGTGAAACAAGAAAATCACTTTTTAAAAAATTACTAACTGATCAGCACTTTAAATAACAATGTCATTTTAAGGCACTCTGAAAAGTTCATGTTCTTAATTTCCCCCCACAATCATTACTGTCATTCATAGATCATTGCTAAATCAAACTGTCAGTTCCCTTTGATTTTCAGACTGGGCATTGGAGTGACTTAAAGAATACTTCAATTTGTTGAGAAAATTTAATTGAGAATAGGAAAAATCAAGTCTAACTCAAAAGCACAACCTTTAGGAAAATGGATTTAAGAAATCTGGTATTTTCTCTGTATTCTTAACATTGGACCTGTGGGCAAAATGCCAAAAACAGACTATGAAACATAGAAGTAGAAAGTCTGTCTAAAATTCTACTAAAATTTACCTAAAAGTTATCACTTTAAGTTAAGTATCAGAGGAATCCTGGAATTTTTTTTAAAATATTGCCATGTGAGGTTAAAAATACATCCATTTATAAATGAATAAAGTCAGAGAGTAGATGGTTGAAGAGTTGAGCTAGTCTTATTAAATATTAAATCATCTATAGCAAACAAACCTTGAGTATTGTCTCACCCCTCCCTTTCTTAATCCTTTCTGTAATTCTCCTATAATACTCCCCACCTACACTCCATCTGCCAAGACCCTTAGGCTTAATTGAAATTTTTAATATAAAACCACATGCACACAAATTTTAATTTTTTTCAAATAAGAAAATTCAAAACAGATTTGCCTTTATACAAATGGCTTCATCCATTTTATAGAGGTATAATAATCAACTTCATTATTTTTAAAAATCTGATTTTTTTTGTATATGTGTAATGATAATTGTATGTTTCAACTGTGCATGACAAAACATCTGGTTATTGGCTGACAGCCAATAGCAGATACCTACATCCTGGCCAGGGAGATTTAATTAGGGCCCAGAAGAATCTCCTGCCCTAATGGATGAATTTAGATGTATATACAAATTATACCTACAGTATTACTGGATTCAGATAAGTATACTTAATAAGTATAAATTATGAGATATATTTGGTCACATGGTTACATGAATGAGATGAAAGATATGTACAACACTCGGAAATTGACAAAAGATAATACTGAAAATTCTTCCAGTGGAGTGCTGAGTCTTGTTCTGTCCACCTGTTGTTGGATATCTGATTCTACAAGTGTGTGAACTTTTTATTGACTTTCTGTAGCTATACTACTTTACAACATCGTAGGGATAGAGGTTAACTTATGGGAAAATAAAGGTAATACAAATGTTCATTACATATAGTTATGTAAATTAATTTTGTATATATCTTATCCGGTGTATAATATTAACCAGTTTTGCCACTATTAATAAATTAATTTTATTGTTTTTGCTTGTCTAGCCATACCTCTGACCCTCATTGTGTTTTTTGATCTACCTTAATGTCTTACTGATTCGCATATATTTTCTAAGGGCTTTAGAGAAAATAACATAGATTGAGTAACTGTAACAATAGAAACTTACTGTCTCATACTTCTTAGAGCTAGAATTCCAAGATAAAGGTGTCATCAGAGTTGGTGTTCAATGATATCTCTCTCCTCTATATGCACATGGGCATGTTCTCCTTTTTTCTTCTTATGGTCCAATGTCTCTGTGTTCTAACATCCTCTTATACAAAACCAGTCCTATTGGATCAGGGTCCACTCTAATGACACATTTTCACTTCAGTTATATCTGTAAAACCCCTGTCTCAAACGCATTCTAAGATACTGGGAATTAAGCCTTCAAAATATGAATCTGTTGGGAAAAAAATTAGCTATAGTGTTATCCATGTTACTTAATGGAATCATGAAAATCTCTGAGAGGCTTATTTATTTTTTGCCCAGGAGCTGGGAGCTACTATGTTTTTTACTTTTTTTGAAAATTTTAGTTTAGTGAGAGAAAGAAAAATAAAAGGAACATGTTAGAGTTTATTAAATCAGGTTCTATCTCTTGAGTATAGAAATGCAAGTTCCCACTCTAGTGGAGAAAGTGTGCAATTTTGCAATATTTTGTTCACTGCTTGTGTTTGTGTTTAACATATATAATTAACATTAATTTTCTGGATACACAGTGAGTGGTCAGGTTTGGATGGAATCCCAGAAAAACAAAATTTTTTGAAAAGATTATAAATTTTGTACCTCAGGAAAAAATACGGAAAAAAAGTCCTCCTGTTGGAAAGAAAACTCTGATCATTTGGTTACAAATCAACTTCAGGTCTTTCTCTTTGTAACTGTGAGAGAAGAAAGGCACACACACAGCAAAAAAGGAAAGAAAATCTGATGCATGTTTTGATCACCAACAAGCTCCTTGTGGAATTCCATAGTTGTCACTTTTTGTTATCTTCTTTTATTAAAGCTTGCTTTATTAAGACCCACTGGGACTGATATTGGTTGGGCTGTCTGGTAGCCTTCTCCAGGAAATGAAGCTGATTCTAGAGGGTGGGTGGTATAGTGGGAAGAGCAGTGAGAACAATAAGCTCAGATATTGAGCTCACCAAGCTCAGCTGCTAGACAGGAAGGAAAGAGATTCTATTGACTCACTCCCAGACAGGATGCTGTCCTTCTTAGTGTCTGGGCTGTTCTCATGTTGAGAAAGTGGGATTCACTTGATTCACCTTAAAGCTCAGTCAGATTAATGTCAAGATACATTTGAAATCATTATGCTTAATTATTTGAGTGTAAATGTAGCCTAAAGGGTAAATTTGAGAAAATTTCTTATGACAAAAATGTTAATGTCAATAAATAGAGCACCGTAATAAGTCACTGCAAAAAAAAAATGATTTTACTAGTCATAATCCCAATCTCTTTCAGCTTTCTAAAGTGGTTTTAATGTTTCTAATGGCAGCATACCAAATTATTGGCAAGATGACCTGTACTAAGGAGACTTAAAGAGTTTAAAGGCTTTTAAATAGGATACATTTTGCCATAAAGTTGAGCTGGGAAGCTCCTACACATACAAGCTCAAAGTGATTTATAATCTATTAATCAAACTAATTCTAAGAGTGGGTTTACTCAGCAGTGGATCGAGTGACTAACGTTCACTATCATTCACTGCCTCTAAACCTCAATTTCTTTATGTAAAAAGTAAGAATAATGACAAAATTTACAAGACAGGGTTATTATAAAGACTTGACATATTAATCTGGCTTATGGACATGCTTAGTAAACATTATCTTTCTTATATAAATAAATATGTACCTTTCACTGTGGGCAGCCAGAGAATAGATCAACATAAGTAGTGGAGTACCATGGGGTTATTTTTTTTTTTTGGTGGTGGTTGTTTGTTTAGTTTTATTAATATAACTTGGGCATCTGTTTACATAATTGGGGTTTATATGCATTATAGGAATCATAAAAATGTGTTACACTGTAATAGTTTAAATGAAATATTATAAAGCCATAATTTAAGGCAGTAAGTTGGGGAAGAAATTATACCTATGAAAGATGTTAAGATTCTAAAATTGTTGAAAATTTATATATATATATATATATATATATATATAGAGAGAGAGAGAGAGAGAGAGAGAGAGAGAGAGAGAGATACAAATATCTATCTCTATGTATCTATCTATCTGGAGAGAGAGAGAGAGAGAGAGAGAGAGAGAGAGAGAAAGTTGAAGAAACCTAGATATCCAAATTTCTGAAGTATGAATGGTAACTGCTAAATCTAAATAGTTTATAGGTTGTTGATGATTTGCCTCTTCCCTACCCTTTCTTCTTCTCCTTCTCCTTCTCCTTCTCCTTCTCCTTCTCCTTCTCCTCCTCCTCCTCCTCCTCCTCCTCCTCCTCCTCCTCCTCCTTCCTCCTCCTCCTCTTCTTCTTCTTAATAGCATAATAGCCATTGTGCAAAGATTTTTTCAAATGCATTAAAATACATCACCTGTCAATTAAATCCCTCCAATTACACTCACTGCTTTAAGATAAAATCCAGTATTCCCATCAGGTCTAGGATTGCCAAGACAAAGTTTCTGTGCTGATGTCTGTGAGATGATTATGTGCCATAGCTCTCTCTACTTTCGAGGCTGGGTCACAAGCTTCTTTTCCCATTTTTTTTAGTACTTACTTAGTAATTGCTTCCTCAACAGAAGGCTTCCCACCTTCTATATTTCTCTTCTGTTTCTCTGGCTGGAAGTTATCTTCACATGTCTGGTCATCTGGCCATTCTTTTCCATATGAGCTCTCCTTAAATAACACCTCAAAAGAAAAGACTTCCTTTGCCATATAATCTAATATGGACCTCCAATTATCTCTTACAATCTACAAAAACATCATTTTACTCGTTTAATTGTTTATTATATACCACTTCCAGGTATTTTTCAACTGGATGAAATTATGGACTATGTCACTTTGCTCTAGCCTCTATGTGCTCATCACTTATCAAGGCCCATGACATAAAGAATACAAGTAATGCATACCTACTATGGAAGAGTGACTTTCTAGTAGAATATATAAAAAGTTGACCTGACAGTTGTTATAACATTTTGTTGTGGTTGATGGAAATATATAGTAAGAAAAATCACATTTTGTCATGGATTCTGCAAACAGTATTCTTAGGACTTTTTGTCTTATGATGTTAAGGTAGGAGCACCGAAAGGGTAAGATAAGAAGAGGAATTAGTCAACATCCACAAATTCTTCATCAACCATATGGAGTAAGAAACACAGAAAACTGCTGTATTAGGCAGCTTTCTGTTACTGTAATAAATGCCTGAGCTAATCAACTGATATAGAGAAAAGACTGATTTTTGGCTCACAGTTTTGGAGGTTTCAGTCCATTGTCTTTTGACTCTGTTGCTTCTGGGCCTGTGGCAAAGCAGCACATCATGTCAGGGAGTGAGAGGTGGAGTAAAACTACTTATATCATGACTGGGATATTAAAGAGAAGTAAGAGGAGCTGGAGTCTCTTCAAGAGCACACACCTGATAACCCGAAGAACACCACTGGGCTCCACCTCTTAATGTTTTCATCAGGTTCCAAGTTAGGGAATAAGCTTTTCATACATGAGTGTTTGGGGAATGTTCTACATCCAAATTATAGCAACTGAAAAGGAAATTTAGTTAATTAAGAATTAAGCATGGATAATATAAAATAAGTTGAAAAGTCAAGGCAGGGTTAGGTGATAGAAGCAATAGATATTTATATTTATTCCAGAGAAATTTCAGCACATTAAGTATTTTATGAGTTATCTATGTAAATCTCTCTTCCCCATCTGACTGGATCTTAAAAATGGTGTGTGTGTTTGTGTGTGTGTGTGTGTGTGTGTGTGTGTGTGTGTAAATAAACTGAAGAAACTAGCAGCAAGAAAGAAAAAAATTATAAATGTGCTTGTTTACTTTTCAGACTACAAAAGTCTTCCAGGATTTTCAAACAAATCTCATGAAAGTCACAGTCCTTAATGCTGTTCCAGATTTCTGGATGTTGAAAACTGGCATTACTTGATCATTCAGATCCAGGAGTGAGCTTTGAGACTCTTTGATCACTTGAGAAAAAGAAGACAGCAATAAGCCCATCTCATTTAAGACAGGCATGGCATATATTTTGAAGATCTGATACATAAGAGTAGTAAATCTTAAATTATTTTGTCATCATAGAACCAATATACATACTTTTAAAAATAAAACAAAACCTAGATAGTAGAGCACTTTAGCCAGAAAATTGAAGAAATTTACATATGGCTCTTAATATAAAATTTTAGTCACTTAAATGAATACTCAATCCATCTCAACTGAGAGTCCTCTTAAACTACATAATTGCAACGACTCATCTATAACCATCTGCCATGAAGATGGTATTCACTGAAAAGGAACCAGATGTGGTAAACAAATTAACATGTGCGCCATTGTCAAATGCTGCTGTTCTAAAGCATGTAAGTGACATAGCAATTAATGCCTGTGAACAGCTGGCTTTAAAGAGTATGGAAAGTGATTACTTTGCACCATAAATGGACAAATACACAGATGTTTCAGGTTGTGCTCAGTTGTTGGCATTTGCAAGACATATTTTGGAAAACACTGTGAATGAAAGCATGCTGTTTTGAAAAACTTTGCTGGCTGACACACTAGGAAAAGAAAACTTTCTTCCATATTTTGAGTTAGAACACAGAGCTAGAACATCTCACACGGTAAGTGAGATGTGGTATAAGGTTTTTTTATATGGATTCCGGAAAATCGAAAACTAAGGAAAAAAATGAACCTTCTTTTACCAAAAGCTTTCTGGATATATTGTGCTATCTACCACAATGATGTAAATGAAAACATGTGTAGAGATCTGTGAAAAAATGACAAATCTTTTACTCGTGGTCATCGTCAATGTCATTAATGGAAGAATTTTAAATTGGTTCATCAAATGTGGTCAAATATTAATGTTCTTTCACCATCAAAAATTAAATCTGATACTGATAGACTAATAATCCATTAAGATTTACAAGTTTGTCAGGTGTGATGGCACCTACCTATAATCCCACTGATGCCAACCTCAGCAACTTAGAAAGACCTGTCTCAAAATTAGGGGAGAAAAATGTTCTTGGTTTGTAACTAAGTGTATGTGACCTGGATTCAATTATCAATACCACAAGACTTACAAAGATCAACTTCCTGCAATATCTTTTTGTTGTTGTTCCTTTTTTGGATGATATAAACATTTTTTAGACAAAGAGATATGTATCCTTACCATTGCTGACAAGATTGAACCTGCTATGGAATCAGTAAGTTAGTCAATTAAATTAAAAGGCAAAATTTGGCTTAATTCTTGCCAATACAAAATATAAACACTAAGCAGATTTATCATTCAATAACTATTTCTTCAATAAAACTGGAATGTACTGTGTGATAACATACAGAGCTGGCTTTATCAAATGGACAATTACACATAATTATTTCCTTCCAGAATTATTTTACAGCTATAAAAGTTATTTTTTCATGTGTACCTTTAACTGTGAATTCCTAAATTTTTATAATAATGGCATGTAAGTTTCACTCTTATCCAATATCACAGATCCATTTTTATTATTGACTCTTTTCCAAATACATCAGAAAATATATTCAGGTTTCATATAGTGTGGATAGAAAATAATTTCAATCAGTCACTTCACATGTAAAGGAAGGTTTGTAACTGTGACAGTTTAAGACCATAAATTCACATTCTTGATTGTGAACTAAAGAAAGAACATTCCAGAGTTAAAATCAGAGAAGAATGTGTGCTGTTTTCCAATTAACTGAAACAACCAGAGTACATGCAGACAAAATCAGTTACTTTCAACAAAGAACTTTTAAGTACTTCAGTTGGAAATATTTTAAGCATGAAGAATCAGATTTAAAGCCATCTCGAACAAACCAGGGTCCTGTCTTTCTGTTCTTCTCCCCCATTGGGAACACCTGCATATTCATAGCCACAGTGAAAAACTGCAGGTGTTTTCTCTGAGGATTTTGTTTAGAAAAAAACAAATGGATTCCTTTTAGTCTCTTTATGCCCTCTGAAGCGAGAAATGGACAATTGATTGAAAGAAAATGAAAAAAAGAATTGCAATGGTGGTCAAACACTCCTAAATTTTTCGTATTAATATGAATGAAAAAAAAACCTAACATTTCTGTTTCTTATATTTATCATTTTCTCTTATGGCCATGATGAAATAGCATGGACCAGATTGTCTTCTTACTTTGAACAACTAAAAAAACACAATATATGAAATCATGGACCTTGAACAGAGGCATAACAGGATGATAATTTCTGAGTGAAGTTTAAAAAAAAGAAAAGAAATAGAGGTGAGCCCTTTGGTGGCCCTTGAGTAATACACAGAGAGCATTTTCAAAAGCAGGAAGTGAGAGGCACAGTTCAGATTTCAAGAAAGTAGAGGAGGGTAGAATTTGCAAGCTGGAGTGCCACCAAGAAAACCTCTGAAAGAAAAAGTGGACAGAAGGTAATTTATATATCTGGAGAAATGGACAGGATTCCCCTTGAGTCTTCACTGCAGTAACAACTAGCACATGCATATGTGGAAACTATCAAGGCCAAGATCAGGAAAAAAACCAGTGAAAAGAGCTCATGGAAGCATCCTTATAGTTTTCCAAGGAGCAAGAATAGGTTTTTTTTTGTTTTTGACTGTCATGGTGGTGCATGCCTTGTTTTGGTTTTACTACCAGGGATTGAATCCAAGGGTACTTTACTACTGAGTTGCATCCCAGCCCTTTTTATTTTTTGGTTTAAGATAGGTTCTCACTAAGATGTTTAACTCCTCACTATGTTGCTGAGGATGCCTTTGAACTTGCAATTCTCTGGCCTTGGCTTCCTGAGTCACTGGGATTACAAGGCATGTGTCTCTGAGCCTGACAAGAATACTATTTTCCTAGTACACAAATAAAGAAAGGCTTTCAAATGCATGTTGATTTGAGTAGAGGTTTCAGAAAGATAGTGCCTCAGTAATGAGGCATGTTAAAATAGGACTAAACTCTTCTGGATCCACCTAGCATAGCAAACACAGAGAGGCTTTAATTGGATCCAATTAACTCAACTGCAGGTGGAATAACATTTACAGGGACTTGAAGTAATGCAAATGCATTAGCACCAAGTCACAAATTCATGATTGGCATAAACAAATGACCAGGCCTGCAGAGAACCAGGTAAATACAACCTACAATGAGATACAATATCAATTTATAGAAACAGAACACCAGAAGACAAATAGCAGAATCTGAGGAGTGCATAAAAATTTCTGTATAATCTTCACAACTCTCCTGTAAATTTAAAACTCTTCTAAAATAGAAAGTATATTTAAAACTTAAATGGGGCGATTAATGAGATGAAGGACATTATCAAGCAGCTTGTGTACATGCAATTGCAAATCTAGGTAAGAGTGGTGGCAGAGGTACAAAAAGAATATTTGAAGAAATGATGCTCAAAATCTTCCCAAATTTGATGAAGCAATAAACCTACATATTTGAAAATCCCATCAAAACCCAAGTGTAGAATACCAATATAAAGTGCATCATAATTAAATTATTTTAGTCTATGATCCTTGTGGCAAGAATAATGTCATTTACTCCTTTTCGTTTTCTGAACTTACCTTTATGTCCTCTCCACACACATATTTTTCCAGAATACCACATGATAGTAAAAATTTATTGTATACTGCTAGAGTTTTCCAGGAAATTTTAAGGTCCATTATGACTACTTCTTCTGTAGTAAATGTTTTTCCTGTTCTTACACAGGCCAGGATGACATAATTGCTCTTAAACATTTTGTTCAAATGCCACATCTTCTTTCAGTCCTACCCTGAGCTCTTTCTGCATGCTTTGTAGGTACTCAGAAAATGCTTGTTCTATAAATAAATAAATGAATGAATGAAAAGATAGATAGATAAATGGGGTTCCATAAGCCTTGAAGCAAAGGATAAAAAACAGTAATTAAAATAAAATGAGATTGGAGTTGGGGTTGTGGCTCAGTGGTAGAGCACTTGCCTAGCATGTGTGAGGCACTGGATTTCATTCTCAGCACCACATGTAAATAAATGAACAACATAAAGGTCAATAAACATCTAAAAATATATTTTAAAAAATAAATTGAGATTATAAATTTCTTCTCCCTAGAATTCTTTTGAGGAATGAAAGTCTTTGGAGTAGTGGGTGACTATCTACTATATTTTAGTTTATGGTGTAGCAGGAGAAGATGGATTTTTATGGAAAATACTTATTCAGGTTTCTACTCTTCAGGGTTTCATCTCTCTGATGAATGATAGGTTAATGATGTAGACATTTCATACAGTTCTTCAGTTTCTGCAGAATAAAGTGTATAGGAATATACTCACATGCACACAGGTTTTAGCAGCCATGGAAAACATGATGTTAGAGTGTGGTCTAGAATCATTGATGTTATAAGACTCTAGACTTTATGTAATACAATGCTAGCGATAATCATTTATTTTGCAGCCAATATTATTTTAGAGGCCAGGGCCATGATTAAGGTGAGGTAGTGAGTTACTTGTCTTGGCATAAAGTTTAAGGAGGTGCCCAAATCTCAATAATCAAGATAAACATATTTTAATGCACTATTTTTAAAATTAGACAATGCAAAACATCCATGATGATCCAAATATCAAACACATAAATAAATACAGATTCAATATTATGATTTTTCCTTTGTCTTCAGTCTTCAATATGGATATAGCATAATGTTTTTACTTACTTTGCTTCAAAGTTATGTCTAACTATTTTATCACATTTGTTCACATACTTATTTGTAGTATCAATATAGAAACATATTTCACACCACAGTCAATAGCCACATTAAGATCATAGTCATATAGTCTATCTAATGAAAGATAGAATGTAAACATTTGTTTAGCTCTGAGTTTCCTTAAGAAAACCAACAATTTCTACGGGCTTTAATTTCTAACTTTCAAATAGTTTGAAATAGTACTTTATAAAAGCAAAAACAAATATTCCAACTTTATCTCAGGGAGTTGCTGTAATTTGTGAAACAAACAAATTTAAATATATATATGCTGCCTTTCATTAATGTCAAATTCAAGTGTTCTTAATTTCAAAGTTAAGATGAATTAGCCAGAAAATAAAGTTCTAAATTTAATTAACTAATCAATCTTGAAGCAATACTTGCAAAAATATAGCTGTGCTTGGCTGACTGTGTGCCCTAATGTCTGGCAGCAAGATAGGTAACTTCAGTTCATCATGCTGAACAGAGCATGAAGGAACTCTGTCGATTCCAATAGTATACCCCTCAGAGCCATACGGCACAGCTGCGGAGTGTGATACTTGTCAGACCAACAGAAAGAGCTATTGAGTCACAATTGAATTGATTGATTTTGAGAAAACATACCAGGAATTTTACATTAGGAACAACTAATATGTGCTGAGCCCAGTTTGCTCATGTTACTAATTAATCACTAATTTTTCTATGTCACCTTATGGTTTCAGAAACAATTCCTTTCAGCCTAATATTAAGCTTGTGAAGCATGTGAGCATTGGTGTCACTTGCTACACCAAGAAAAGTGGGACTGGAAGGAGACTTGTTCATTTTTATAGAGTGACTAAGAATTGGAGGCAGTTCCTGAAAATCAAGTAGTTTTTCTATATTGTATAGTCTCTTTTACCATTCTATTGTGATATACAGAATGAAAAGAATACTAGATTAATCTTTCCTTTTCTTAGTTACATTAATATATGTGATGGTATCTTGCCTTTCTATTTTTACTATATTTCTATTTGCTGTTTTGAAACAATCTTGAAATGACAGATAGATTGCAAGCATAATGCAAATAAATTATTTTCCCTTTACCTTTAAAAGAGCTGTTGACATTTGTCCCATCACTGCAACTTAGTGTGATTTTTTAAACAAGACTAGTTTTTTTTTCATATAGACCATAATAGTCAAAATTAACCTTGACTTACTGTTACTATTTACTTTACAAAGTTGAGTTTAAGTTGCCATTAATTTTTACAAATTTTTAAAAAATATCTTGTAAGGCAAAAATATCCAGTTTAGAATCCTGTAATGCGTTGCTTATTTGTTTGTTTGTCAGTACTGGAATTGAACCACTGGTGCTTTGCTACTGAAACACATCTCTAGACTTTTCCATTTTTCTATTTTGAGGCAAGATCTCTAGCTAACTTGTTCAGGTTGGCCTTGAAATTGAGAGCCTTCTGCCTCAGCCTCCCAAATCACTGGGATTATAGGCATGCACCATGGCCCCAGGATCCTATAGTGCATTCGAATCTTTTAGAATTTCTTTAATTCTAAAGCCAACTCCCAGTCTTTTTGTAGCTTTTCTACATTGATACTTTCACAGAGGCCAGATATTCTATGCATAAAAAATGTTAAGGAATACTTAATATTCCTCAATCTAAATTTGTCTGTTTGCTTACAATTATATTCAGACTGTGAATCTTAGGCAGAATTACCACAGAAATAATATTGTGTTCTTTACCTTGAATCTTATTAAATGCCCAATACTTAAGTTTGTCACAGCCCCTCTTCATTTGAGCCATTATTGCTTCTGGCACAATGAGGTCTTCTATGCTTTTGTCATTTCCTAGAATCAGATTTTTCTCCCAGAAATCTTGTTTATCTTACGGAAGAAAGGAATTTAGAAACCAAGTCTGGGTTCAAGATGTTCTTTTTACTAATGAGACATCCCTGTTTCCAGAATTCCTCAATGGAAGAATCTGGAAAACATATTCAGACACACATTTATATCTCCATATCTTTCTATATTAAAAATCTCGATTCATACCAATACCTTTAATTTCAACACAATGACACAGAATTCACATTTTATTTCTCCCTTTCTGTATCTGTAATTCCTAATGGTGAAGAACCCAGCTCCTTATACTTAGCATATTTGTTTATGTGGTTAGTAACCAGCACCTCAGTTCTGTTGCCATCCTCCTTATGCCCAGATGACTTTCCACCCATTTGGGTCCAACCCCCAGCACACATGAATGCCCTTTTCCCTGTTGTTGCTCCGACTCCTTGACTGGGATGGCCTCAGAATGAGGATGCTCCTTTCTTTATCCTCATCCACCCCTCTCATCTGGGGTCTAATACTTCCTGCTGATGATGTGCTCTCAGTAAATATACTCTCTTTTTTCTGCTATGACACCCTTGCGGGACATTCATCCCCTATAGCTGTCTCCTCAACCCTGTCAGTCTCACCCAATGAAGAGAGATGGATATTGTAGAGAGGTCTTCCTCATACTTTCCATGACCAGATTCTCTTTGTCAAGTTCCCTCTCCCACCCTGGAATGTCCCCATCAAGTAGTTCAAACACTAACATCCTATATTGTGTTAACCCCTCTGCACTCCACATAGACTCCAAAACCCCATGTTAGAACACTGTGTATTTTTGGCATACCCTCTTCACCTTGCTTCAGCCATGGCATCCCACGTAGTTAGATACAGTTGACATTTGTATTGATAACTAACACTCCCCACACTCTATCCCCACATGGACACCTTTCTTATGCTGCATGACAAGCTGTACTCCTGTGCAGGCACTGTCCTTAGAAGGTTTTAGTTTTGATACCCAATGTGGAGCCACCCTAACCGTGGGAATTTCCTCAAAAGTCTTGGGTTCTGATCCCCTTCACTTTGACTTCACTTGAAACATACTCCATTAAGGATACTGATTTCCAGTATTTCACTTGGAATACTGTACTCCCACCAGTGTTCTGGGCATCTATTGACTTCAGCATCACCTCATTTGTAGACTGATTTTCTCATAAAAAGAAAGGGAAATGGATGGGGAAGGGGAAGAAAAAAGCTTTGTCTTTAACTATAGATGATTTCCCCTTATTCTTGCCTCCTTGTTCTGCTACGGGCACTTTTCATTATAAAAGTGGTGTGCATATTCTTTCATCCTGATCAGATGTAGCAATCTCAACTTGCTTATCAGGCCACATCAAGGAAGCAATAAATAAACTAAGTACAGGAATGATATTCAATATATATAGCAACAATTTATGCACATGTGGAGCCTATTTTGAAGAATGAATTGGGTATAATACTTTTTTATGACATCAGATCATTAAAAAGTATTTCCATGATGTTAATTCATTTGATAGAATAATTTTCCATTGACAGTAATTAATTAGAATGTTTTAGTGTTAATTGGATACAATTTTCTATATAAATGAACAAAAACAATTGCTTTTTATGCTCTACCAGAAAAAAAAACAAACTAAGAAAACAATGGGAATAAAGATCTGAAGCTATATCATTAGTAGTGAATTATTTTGACAGCACACTTTATAAGGAAAATATGTGTGTGTGTATCCTGGCCAAGCAGTGTTTTTTAACATCTATTTAATTTTTTATACCTCTTTCCTTACTGAGTATGCTCTTGGCTTTTTAAATATGTGTGTGGGTATATGTGTATCTTACTCTAAGGAAATAATGTATGAGAGACATGGATCTTAGAGTGCAGATCTCAAGTTTTGTGAATTGCTGAGAAAATGCATTAGGTTTGTGGGGATGAATTTTTCATGATTACTTTTAGGAAGGTCCATGTCAACTAAGTAGATCCTCAGTCAACAAGTCATCAGGACTATGACACCTAAACTTTGAAAGTCAAGTCATTCCTATCCTCCAGGCAGTGTAAAAAAAAAAAAAAAGTCAAGTTTCCATGGAATGATGACAAATGTCAGTGTCCCCTCACCATGAATGCTATCCTTTTCCCATATCAGCATCTTTGGCTCAGCACAAAGAAATCTGGAGGGACAAAATATATTTTTTTTTCAAAAAGTTATGTATGTAGATTTTCTGACTGAAACAAAGTATTGGTGTTCTTTTGACCAAAGAAAATTATATTCACATTGATAATTATAAGAGAAATTGGGAATATTCACATCCACAAACACAGAAAATGTTTCCAGAAATTGGGGCAAAGCTGCAATGAATTCATGCCACTGACTGTCATGTGAGATGTTTTCAGTGTTAGGGGCTATAATAAAACATGAGATCTAAACATAATTGGCAGCAGTATAAACCTAGTCTTGCTGTCCAAATTTCATCCAAGAATCCCCATATATCTGTGAAATTTCATCTGTGACTTAGCCAGCTCTGTCTTGGAGAGTCCAGTTAGTTGAAGTATGTTATAAAGTTGCAATTTTACCTATGATCATAGATTCATCATATACCTGAAACTCACACCCCAATTATATCAGACTTAATTTTTGTCCCTAGAAATACATTTTATGTATGAAAAATAACTTTATTCAAAACGAAGATTTGTGACATTTTAAAATTACTTCATGTATAGCTTTCTCCTGTGTAATGAATTGATATCTCCTGGGAATCGGCTTACTGTGATTCAAACTTTTACAGTAGCTATCTCTCAGTACCTCTTTGACTGCCACCTGGCTGAGCTTCTCTAGATCTCAACAAACCCTGCTTGACTTTGTTGACTTGCAAAAACCTGTCACATCCAGCATGAGTCAACACTACTGGTCCATATTTTAGTGGGTCTTTTTCACCATAATTCATTTTTGGGAACAGAGAATAAGATATTCATAGTGCTTTCTAATTGCATTAATGTCAAGTGAGGCTGGGTAGGATTTCTTTCCTGTTTTCCTTTAAGTGTGACTCCAGCAGAGGAGATAGTATAAGAAAGTGCTGTGGCATGAGTTCTTGATGAAAGAATGTCTTGCATCATGTTGAAGATTTTTTTTTCCATTTCCAAAGACAACAGGCTCACCTCTTAAGAATGGGTGCCCAAAAAGAAAGGAAAAGAAAATTTTGTTCCATTCTTCAAATGCTGTCTGATTAGTCAGAGCACTTGCCTACATGATCCTCTAGTATATAGAGAGGGAGGGAAGGAAGGAGAAGAAGAATCAGAAATGGAAGTACCAAGAAACAAGGCGCTTATTGGAACTGCTTGCCATTTACTATTGGTATTGTGTTCTGAACTGACAGAAGTGTCATCAGTGACAGGCTGTGGGATAGATGGAAAACTCGTGGGAAACTAATGACAGTGAAATTGATATGGCCAGTGCCTTATTTCTGACATTAGGAGGTTGTGTTGTAGAACACTGCCTTAGAGAATATTCTTAAAAATCTATTGCTGTGCTCCCCAAGAAAGCCAGGCATTCAGTAACCACTACAAGGAAGGCCATGGGGTAGTCAGTTTCAGTTCTCCAGAAAAACAGCAATCATCAACTTACACAGAATTGTCCCCTCCCTGGTAATGTCAAAGAACGCTCATTTTTTCTTTCCAACCCTCCTTCCAACCAGAATAACTAGTGTTATGAATGAAAAAATTGGAGAGTGCAAATAATAATCCTTTCTGCTTTTCTCTCTTCCCCTTTTAAGGCCCTAAAACCATAAGAGACTTAACTTGTGCAACGGGAAAGGAGAAAAATGCGTTGAAACTAGTTTAATGTGAAAGTTTGAAAATAATTGGGGCAGCCTATTACCTATTGAAATAAAGCTATTCAAATTACTAAAGAGTGAACTAGAAATTTATTGAAATTCTTAAGATATTAAGGGAACCACTTCACAGTGGCATTAGCATAAATAAAATCATTTCATGCTTTTTTATCATCAGAAATTGAAACTTTTTCATAAATTGCCTATACTAGTTAAATGAACCTGGATATTTATGTATATTTTTTGAGTTTCAGAGTCTGAAAATGTGGCTTTGCATTTAGACAGCTAACCTTATAAGAAATGGAAACTCTTCAAGGATAGCAAAGAGATGACAGGGTAGAAATTCTTTTTCTTCTGCCTTTCGTCAGTAGAGAAAAAGGATTCCATTGAATGGGTGTGAAGGTCAATGTTGTATAGTACAAAAGCCTCAGCTGAACTTAGGACTGAAGGTTTGCAGTGAAGGAGACCTATTTGAGGCCTTGGGAGATAGGAAATGACATGAAATGTCCAGTTCTGAGCAAGATAAGTCACACACAAGAAAGTGAGGGACAGGGCAAACTGGCGAACCCAAAGGTAAAAGTCAAAGACAGAACAAGATTCACACTTAAGAAAACCAGAAGCATAAGATTAATAATGAAATGAAATGCTCCAAAGAATGTGCTAGATGCACAAACAACAACCAAAGATATTGTTTAATTTTTAAGGCAAAACAAAGCAAAAGGAAATAAATACTCAAGACAAGTGATCAGGAAGTTGAGAGAAATTATTTCCCCAAAAGTCATGATTTCTTACCCTGTTTCCATACTCTGGCAGATTTACAAATCAAGGACCCATTGGCTAAATGAAAAACTTGGTCACTGGCACACTGTAGAGGAAATACATAAAATAACGATTCCTCCAGTTCTTTTTCCGCAGGCATCTGTGAATATTTTCTTGATAACCTATGCTGGAGATATGTGTGGTGAGGTGATTGGAGGAGTATGGCCCAAATTTGCTTCACTCTGATTCTACTTTTCCTACAGATACACCTGAAGTCATTTCCTAAATTCCCAAGCACACAATTGAAAAGTACTTCATACTTGTTAGTTGGTATAACTCACCGTTCCAGTTACTAATGCCATGTAACAGATTATCCCAAGGTTGTGGGCTTAAAATTAACTTCTCATTTTTCTCTTGTTTTGTTGGCCAGGAATTCAGAAAAGACACTGTCAGTGGGTTTCATGTGAGATATCTTATATTGATATAGTCAGATGAGGTTCCAATTCCCTGAAGACTGCTGAATTGATTATACACGATGATTCACTCACCTGGATATCAGTTGATACTGGCTGTTGACAAAAAGCTTAGGCAAGGCTGTCATGTACAGTAATGTATGTTAATTATCAGGGCTTTGGATTTCTTACATAACATCTTGCTAGAGCAAAATTCTGCAGAGAATAAACTGACATCGTATGAACTTTTCTGACCTACCTTTGTAAAGCACATAGTATCACTTCCTCTACATCCTACAGATCTAATCTTTTCACAAGCTGCCAAAGTAAGAAGAGAAAGAAAGAGTGAAAGGATTTTGAGGCCATATACTAAAACTCCCTTATTCTCCCATTGATTCCAGAGAGGTAAGAGTTATTGTAGTGGGAAAAGCTAAGGAATTTTTTGGAAATATCCTTTCACCAAACTGGTTATAACAGCAAATCAAAATCAATAGTCATATCCTGGGATAATGGCAGAGATTAGTGTCACCCTTTTAGTCTTAAAGATGCAAAAGTGATATTCAATATCATTTTCCCTTTTAATTTACAAGCATAATCCCTATAAAAGCCAGTGGATCCTGGAGTTTGACAGCAGACTATTAAAAACTTAACTCAGGAATCATTGCTGCTTTTGTAGTAGATAGATATGGGTAGATAATACTAGCATAAATTTATGTTTATTATATATAATCACTGATCTGAAGAAAACATGATTTTTCATCCTAGCAGGAATGGAAATCAGAGGCAATTGATGTTCACATGGAATTGGAAAGAGTTACATTTATGGTCTTGCCCAGTACCTCTCCTTCTCAGACTAGAGTACAAACAGATGAGGATCCCTAGGCCATTCTAGAGAATACCATTAAATGTTTGACATTGTGCGTGTTAGACATGACGTCTGAGGAACAACATTTTGGAAACTTTGGTAAAATTCATGTTGTCCCAAAGCTGGGAGTTTTAAATCTATGACAATTTAGTCGTTACCTATATTCTGGAAGAAATTATGAGTCTAGTGTACTGATATTCTAAAACGTATCAGCCAAAAGTACATATATTCTAAATTATTGCAAGTAGGACACATTTCCCATCACCTAAAGAGAAAGCCCAGACCTTACTGGGCACATCATTCACAGTTTGTAAAAGTATTCCTCCTCATTTAAATGTTAAAAGAGAAGCCAGCTTTGGATAGGGAATATTCATAAAAGGACTTTGTAGCAGGTTCAAGCTATAGTCTAAACTACAGTGCAAATAGCCTTGCTGTTTAGGCCATATAATTCAAAATACTCTTAAGTAGGAGTGAATAAACTGTGGTTTGCATTCAAAATCTGACCAACTTCCTGCTTTTTTAATTAAAGTTTTGTCAGCACTGAGTAGTGCCTATGTACTTACATATTGTCTATTATTGCTTTCACAATGCAATGGCATAGTTGAATACAGGCAGCCTTTCCTTTGCACAGCTCTGATGTGCACAAATTTCAGTCAGCACACTTAAATAACACTAGACTCAAAAGAACATGATTCAAATTTCAGTTCTATAGTAGAGTACCATTAATTGTTGCCAGCTCTTCAGTCTACAAATCACTATGCAAATAAGATTTACAGCATAATCAGTGATTAATCAGTAAATGGTCACTATGCCTCAGTTATTCAGTTCATATCCAGACAATGAAGTATGTAGTTGTGTTCCTTCTTATTTTCTAATGACAAATTAATATTTTGAGCTGGGCATAGTGACACACACCTGTAATCCCAGTGGCTCAGGAGGCTGAGGCATGAGGATTGCCAGTGTGAAGCCAGCCTCAGCAAAAAGCAAGTTGCTAAGCATATCAGTGAGACCCTGTCTCTAAATAAAAATAGAAAATAGGGCTGGGGATGTGACTCAGGGTTGAGTCTCCTGAGTTCAATCCCTGGTGCCAAAATAATAATAATAATAATAATAATTTGAAAATGTGAATAACTGAGAGAACAAAAAAAGATGAAGGTTCATAAAAATGGAAAGAGATTGTGCCAATATTAGAAATGCAATTTGAGTATAGCATAATGTCAGAGAAACAAGAGCTGAATGGTAATGTTGATGCATCTGCTATGAGAGACTCTAGATATATGGAAAAAGGCATTTGATGAAGGATAAATCATAAACATAATATGTAAAGTGGTTATGATTTTAAAAAGACAACTCATAGGAAATGATGCCAGCAAAATTTTCACAATAAGGGAACTATTGGATATATTTCATGAGATTGGAAGTGCAAAGTGGTAGAAGCTGATCCAAATTAAAAAAAAAAAAAAAAAGTATAATTCCCAAGGACAGAAAAGATGTTCATTTCATATATTTAATTTCAGCAGCAAGCAGAAAGCAAGCATTATTTAAATTATTCTTGATACATGTTTAAGATCAGTTTTTTTGTTCTTATTTTGTGATAATTTTAAATTCACATACAATTGTAAAAAAAAAATAATGGAGAGAGATTCCATGTACCCTTTCCCAAGTTTGTCCCACTGATAATAAGTTTGGAAAAATGTGTAATAAAATCTCACAACCTGGATAAGTTTAAATAGAGGAATATAGTTTTTTTAATTATTAATGTTTCCAATATTTAAAGTGATGTATACTGGTATTTGTTTTTACTATTCTTCCAATTGTCCTATATACTTACAAGGGGATGAGACTAATGATTTGAAAATAATTTTGAAGGCTATGGAGCCATCCTAGTTTTATCCATTAATTCAGATTGCATTGCATGTTTTACCCAGTCCTATTATGGTTCCCATCTCCCTAACAAGCAAGGACATCCTACAATTTTGATTAAAAACTATAGTTCACAAAGCCTAAGCAATTTATGAACTGGCTCTTTACAAAAAATTCCCCAACTTCTTTTCTATAATACTAGTAGGCCCTTGAAGAACTCTGCAATGTTCATATTTAGCAGATTATCATGTCTGACAGAATCCTAAACTTTTTAAGGAAATTCTTTAGGAACTGCCAAGAATGTCACAACTTGAATAAAAATGAAGAACTACTTGAAATTAAAAATATTTGAAGCTATAAAACTTTGAACATTAGAGAACATTATAGTGTTCATTAAAAGAGGTGGCTTCTACTGAATGGCTGAATGAATTGCATTCCTTCCCATAAACAAATCTTAGCCAGAATGTGTCTGGAATTATTTTGCTTTTGTTCGTTTTGTCATGTCTTTCTTGAAAAAAAGGTGATAACATAAGAAATGCATGGTTCTAAGAATTCAAGATAGTTCTTTGAAACTTACATTTTTGTTGATCTGTCCATTTTAATAAAAGCAATTACACTTTACATGTAAAAATATTCTGAGTTGGAAAGGTGTATGTTTTCTGTACTTTTACTATACAATACCTAAAACAAAGAAGTTGTTTTTATGCACTTACATTAAGGCACTGTAATTTTTAAAAGTAGAAGAAAATTTTACAGAGCATATTTTTATTAGCTCTTGTTTTACAGCATGAAGGGAGAGTTGGTTATTTGAGAATTTATATTGTTATGTAGGATTTTTAAAGAACATCACAGGTGATAATATTTAACAGTTTCACGAATTTTAAAAATATAAATTGGAGTTGTAGAAGCACAGGAGAAATTTGAATTCTGTCTGTATCAACAGCTATCTTCATTTCAGTTCATGAACACTCAATGTCACTCTCAGAATCTCTGTGTCACAGGCAGCACAGGATTAAAATCATCACTAGGAGAAAGCAAGAATTGCTCAGACAACGTTTCCTAAACAACATCAATACTGAGTTGAATCTACAAGAAAATGATGAGGACAAATGGGAGAAATTTGATCAATATGATTTTTATGCCATTAAAAGACCTATTGTGACTTTTACTTCCATTTATTCTCACCTTCATGTTGACTTTGTGCAATCTGCTTAACACCGTTAATCAAAAGTTTTCTCATCTGTAAAATGGAGGTAATAGTAGTATTTATCACAAATGTTATCTTGAGAATTAAAAGAAATATTGGCTGTGAAATGCTTCACACAAAGCTTAAGAAAAAGCGCTCTGATAATTATAATGTGCTGTGAATGAGCTTTAAGTTCAGCCAGTAGTTATTTTTTTAAAAAAAAGCTAAAATAATACAATGTGCTAAATATTAGAGAAGTCGTTTGATGTAGTAAGCAGTCAGAAACCACTTTACCTACTGACCGTTATCTGCTTTCTGAGAAATTCAGACAAACCAACCCTCATCTTATGCTTTAAATCAAATTGGTTCCCTTATATCTTAATAATGCCAAAATATCAGGGGCAGAATAACAGAGGAAATTATAGATAGGGAAGCAAAGTCAATAAGTGAAGTTAATAAGAAAAATTGGAAGCACAGATGAAAACACTCCTGTGTCACAGCTTTTGAGCACAGTATTTAAACAAAGACCCAAAAGAACAAGTTCTCCTTTTGATGGTTATATCATCAGTCCTTGGAAACAAGATCTTTCATTATTCTAGAAGAATCATTATCAGTCAAGAGATATTTCATTTCAGTTGTTTCCATCAATATGTCTTTCAGTTTGGTTCTGAAATGAAGGAGATCGAAAGGAACCAAAGAAAGTTAGTCATCCATGCTTTGAGAAGAATCAGTTGACCCAAAGTGAGAATCAAGACACAGGACATTAAAAAGATTTTGCCAAATTAAGATATTAGCTCAAGATGATGAATTTTTTAAAAAAATTGTTGTTATTAAAAATAAGACAAAAATTAGGAATTGCCTGATTGTCTTAGTTTATTGAATTGATTATCGATTTTTTATCAAATAAGAGATGTCAGAAACATTAAAAAATAAATTTATTTAAAAAGGACAAAATATGTTAATGGATATTTCTCCAAAGACCTAAAAGGACCTAGAGGCATATATGGTACTCAAGATGCCTGATCATTAGGGAAAAACAAATCCAAACCACTGTGTAAGATAATATATCTATTAGGATGAATATTATCAAAAATTCAAAACTTAATAAGCATTGATGAGGTTGTAGAGGAAAAGGAAATGTCATTGAGAATATAGAAATGTACAGTCTTATAGAAAACAGTACCAAATTCTCTGAAAAAATTTCAACTAGAACTATTTTATGACCCAATATTTTCTTTTCTGGACATATAGTTGAAGGAAATTAAAACACCACCTCATACTGATATCTGTATTTCCATGTTCATTGCAGCATATTCACAGTAGCCTAGACATAGAAAAATACAAGTGAGTGATGAAGAAAATGAATAAAGAAATTATGCCACATGTGGTGATTTAGTCAACTTTTTCACCATTGTGATTAAAAGACCTCATCAGAACAACTGTAGAGGAGGAAAGGCTTATTTAGGGGCTCACAGTTTCAGAGGTCTCAGGCCATTATGGCTGGCTCCATTCCTTGGGGCTCAAGGTGAGGTAGGACAACATGGCAGAAGAGTGTAGCAGGGGGAAGCAGCTCACACGATGAACAGGGAGCAAAGAGAGACTCCACTCACTAGATACAAATATATACCACATAGCCTTGATCCCAGTGAACCACTTCCTCTAGATACACAACACCTGCCTCTAGTTACTACTCAATTAATCCCATCAGGGATTAATTCACGGATTGGGTTAAGACTCTCACAACCTAATCACTCTCTCCTATGAACCTTTGTGCATTGTCTCACACATGAGCTTTTGGGGGACACCTCATATCCAAACCATAACACCTGGATAATGGAATATTTTTCAGCCTTAATAAAGACTAAGAATTTTTTGTTTGCCACAACATGGACACACCTGGAGGACATTATGCTAAATGAAAAAGACAGGCACCAAAATATTGCATAATTTCACATATATTTCAATCTGAAAAATGAAAAGAAATCAAATACATAGAGATCCAAACAGTGGTTAACAAGGGTGATTGGAAGGATGGGATACGTAGGTCAGAGGACACAAAGCAGCAGATATTAAAGATGAACAAGTCTGTAGATCTAACATAGGACATGAGGACTATATATAATAATATTGTACTGAATAGGGCTTCAGGCAAATGAGTATATTTTAGTGGCTCTACCCACAGAAATGAAAAAAAAAATTTAAAAATGAGTAGCTGAGATGATGAATATGTTAATTTGCTTCACTATAGTAACCATTTTACTATCTATATGTATCTCATAACATCATGCTGCACATTTTAAATATACACAATGTTTATTTTAAAAATACATGAGAAAATAAGAAAATAATTTACTGTAGGATGAAATATGACAGAAGAAATGCCAGCTGGATAAACCAGGGTGATTTTTAAGACAAAATAAAGCAGAATGAATATATATACTAGTTTGAGGAAAGGAGAAACCAAACCACTAAATAATCAGACAAGTAACAGAGAGGACAACTTAGAGATGATCTCTCATACAGACAAGCCATCAGATAAAGACATTTCAATGACCAGAGAGAGAACAAAAAACTTTTACAAATCATAGACATTCCAGAATTAAAAATAGGCCACAAAATGCATGAGCATTCACCAAAGAACAAACAAAAGAGAAACAATGGTTAGTAAGCATATGAAAAGATGCTTAACGCCACAATTCATCAAGCAAATGTAAATTAAAACCTAAACATTATAGGATTAAATTCATTTTGGAATGATTAAAAAGAAAATGTAAAGTATTGACATATAGCATGTTAAGCATTGGCAAGGATGTGACACAAATGTAATTCATTACATCGTTGGTGAGAGTATGAAATGGTGCTACCACTTTCTAAAACTATTTGACATTTTCTAGTAATTGTAACAGGCACCTCCCCTATGACACAATAATTCTTCCACTAGTTATTAAAATAAATATTTTTACGTATCCACAAAGAAATGTGTATAAAAATGTTTATAGTGACTTTACTCATAATAGCTAAAACCTGCAATCATCCCAAATGTCCATCAATAGAGAAAAGGTTACCTATGTTGTAGTTATGGAATGAAATACTGCTCAATAGTGAAAAAGAATTAATTATTAATTAAAAAAGAATCCTCCAAATATCATATCAGATGAAAGAAGACTGGGAAAAAAGAATAATTATATATGTGTAAAGGACAAGACCAACAAAACTGAAGCACAGATAGAAGCAACAATCACGCTTTCTTCTTTGTGTATAATTGGGAAACGCTGTGAAGAAGCATAAGGGAACTTTCAAGTATGATAGAAAAGTTCTGTATCATGATTTGGATGGTATTTATGAGCTGCATCCAATACAAAAATTAAAATTAAAAAGCTATTTTATAATGCAGGTCTACAATATATAAAGTTTGATGAATTTTGACAAATAATCATGCATAGTCATGTTGTAGAATGCTCTTTTCCATAGGACAGCCAACAGCCACATGTGGCTATTGAGGTCTTTAATAGTAAGATGCATTGTGAGTATAGGATACTGTTTGGAATTTAAAATTTAGCATACACACACAATGAAAAATACTCAAGTAATCTTTCTTGGTTATGTGTTTAAATTACAACATTTTGTATCTATTAGTTTATATAAAATACATTATTAAAATTAATTTCAATTCTTTTCTTTTTAAATGTAGCTACTAGAAAATGTAAAAAAATAATATCAGTGGCTTACATGACAGTTCTAATGAATAGTATTGTTAGGAACATTCAACGTAATTATGGATTCAGTTTGTTCTAAATCTGCCATTTTGATATTTGTTTTCTATTTGTTCCATCTTTTCTTGGTTCTCTTCTCCAGCGTTCTTTTCAATTATTTGAGACTTCAGTTTTCTATTTTTATCTTCAGTGTTGGCTTATGGGTTATACATTTATCTTTACTTTTTCAGTGCTTGATCTAGAGGTTACAATATGTGTGCTCGATTAACACAGTTTATGGTAAAATAAAACTTCATCCTTTACATGTACTCTAAGCTCTTCACTACAGTACACCATTTCCTTCCATCTCCTTCCATCTCTTTCATTGCTCTTGTTATATAATTTAATTCTACATATATTAAAAATAACACAAAATGTTAATATTTTTACTATAAACACACAGTTATATTTTAAAGAATATTAAAATAAATACTAAATGTTATTTATGATTAACCACAGTTTTACTATTATTGATGCTCCAAATTTTTGTTCTGCCAGAATAACCTCTTAAAACTACGTTGTGCCAGGCATGGTGGAGCTTGCCTGTAATCCCAGTGGCTCTGGGGTCTGAGGCAGGAGGACTGCAAATTCAAGGGTAGCCTCAGCAATTTAGCGAGGCTCTAAGAATCTTGGCAAAACCCTGTCTCAAAATAAAACACTAAAAGAGCTGGGGATGTAACTCAGTGGTTACGCATCTCTGGGTTCAATCACTGTTACCAAAAATAAAAATTAAAATTAAAATGCTATTTTGTAATGCAGGTCTACTGGCAATAAATTCTCTCAACTTTTGTGTTCACAGATTTTCCCCTTCTTTTCAAAAATATATTTTTGCTGGGTTTAGAATCCTAGATTCACAGTTGTTTCAGTATATTGAAACAACTAGCTTTTTTCACCATTTTCTACTAGCTTCCATATATTATTATGGCCATATGTCAGCTGTCATTTTAATCTGTTTTGAAATGCTTGCCTTTGTCAGGCTCCTTTTTGATTTTCTTATTCACTGTTTTTTCTTTCTTTCTTTCTTTTCTTTTCTTTTTTTTTCAGTTGTCAGTGGACCTTTATTTTATTTATTCATATAAGATAATTATATTGAACCCAGTGCCTCACACATGCCAGGCAAGAACTCTGCCACTGAGCAACAACAGCAGCCCCTTATTCACTGTTTTTTTTTTTTTTTTTTTTTTTAATTTTTGGTGTACAACCCAGTAATTTCTTTCTTTCTCTTATTTATTTATTTGTTCTGATTAGGTATATGTGACAGCAGAATGCCTTTTGATTCATTGTACACAATTGCAGCACAACTGTACATTCCTATCGTTGTACACAATGTAGCATTGCACTATATGTGAAGTCATGCATGTCCTTAGGGTAATGGTGTCCATCTTATTCCACCATCTTTCCTACTCCCATTTCCCCTCATTCCCTCCCTCCCCTTTGCCCCATCAAGGTTTCTCCGTTTTTCCTATGTCCCCCACATTATGGATCATTATCCTCTTATCAGAGAGAAAAATTGGCCTTTGGATTTTTGGGATTGGATTACTTCATTTAGCATGATATTCTTCAACTCTATCCATTTACCTGTAAATACCATAATTTTATTCTCTTGTAATGCTGAGTAATATTCTATTGTGTATATATACCACAGTTTCTTTATCCATTCATCTATTGAAACACATCTAGTTTGTTTCCACAGTTTAGCTATTATGAATTGAGCTGCTATAAACATTGATGTGACTGTATTACTATAGTATGCTGGTTTAAATTCTACCAAATATTTATTGGGATAGAGGAAGGCACAGAGATTCAAATCAAAGGAATATATAATCTCTTAATCACTGTTTTTAATTATTTCATTTCAACATACCTTGGTAATATTTTTAATGTTTATTCTGCTTGTGGTTCTTAAGTTTCTAAGATCTCTAAATTTGTGTATTTCATAAAATTTTAAGACTCAGCCATTTTTAATACTATAAATTTGTTTGTTTGATTGTTTTCCCATTCTTTCTTTTTTCTTCTCTCCTGTGAAACCAATTATGAATATTAGAGATCATTGATATTTTTTGTCAGGTCACTGATTTCCTAGTTTTTCTTTCTTCCATTCTTATTGTTTTTTGTTTTTCCAAGTTTTCTTCTTTACACAGTTTATTTTGGATAGTTACTAATGCTTCATCTTTAATTCTACTTATGTTTTCTTTAACATTTTATTGCCTTTTCTTTCATCCATATTTTTTTCACTCCTAGTATTTTTTTTTTTTCTCTAGAATTTTCATTTGTTTTTGCATCACTCATTCCTTTATCAGGTTGGTATTTTTCTTTACCTTTCTGAATAACAAAATGCATTTTCTTACTGACCTCTACTTGAAAACAAATTTTGTTTGAAATTTATCCTTCAAATATCATGCTATTTAAGTAATTTTTTGTCAGTTTTAATTTGAACTTTTTGCTTATGCATTATATTTTCCTGCTTCTTAACATATTTCATAATCTAGGTGCCAAATAATTTGAATGTTACATTTTCAAGTAATGTTTAATAGTATTGCATTCCTTTAAATAGTATTGAACTTTTTCTGGAATCTAGCTAAATTGGAATTTTTTTGATATCTTTGAGGCTTGCTTTTAAGATTTGTTAGTTCATCAGGACAGCTTTTAATTGAGTGCTAATTTAGTTATACTATTAAAGTGATATTTTCTGAGAATGCTATCTTATACCTTACTTTTGGTGTTTTTTGTTGCTGTTGTTGCTCTTGTTTGACCAAGTGTTACTATAATCTACTTCTAATCATATGTAAAATTTGGAAATTATTCAGGCTTCTGCAGTCTTGATGCTATTTGTCTAAGCTTATAACCTTATTTTCTAAATACATTGATTAGTACTTCTCCAGAGGGTTTAGGGGGCTCCTCTGTGGGTCACTGTACCCTTTCTTCTGTGCAATAACCTCCTTTCTATTATTGTGACACAAATTAAAGCATCAAGGGCCTCCCCAAATTCTGAACTCTGTCTCCTCATGGTAGTGACAGCCAGGTACTTTGTAGATTTCTTCTCCCTGCACCACAGCCTAGAGACAAGAGACTGTCTCTAGGCAGAAGGCTGAAGCTGTCATAGGTTCATTCCATTTTATTAGTTTTCTTCACTTGGACTCACTCTTCTGAACAACCTGTTGCCTGATAATATGAGAAATATCATTTCTGAAGTTTTATCTACTTCTTCAGTTGTTTGAGTCAGAGATATGAGTAAATTCCTTTTCATTTATCCAGATCAATTTAAACAAATAATAATATTTTGATTCATTTAATTTCATATTCCGCTGACTCTAGATTCAGATACTGCTTCTAAGAGATTCAAAAATTCTAATTAATTGAAGCAAATATGGAACAAAAATTGTGTACTAAAAATTTTTGTAAACCTTGAGTAGTAAACATGTATAAATAAGGAGTTAAATATATGCTAGTAAATATACATTTATGTGAATAATTTATTTGTCACTTAGCAACATTTTGGAAATACAAAGAAGTACATTTTTATATTAAAGATAGTTAAGAAATAAAGTAAATGACCAAGGTAAATTTTTCCAATGTTACTTTTTCACTTAAAATAATTAAATTTAAAAAAAGTCTTCTATAAATATTTTAGATGAAGCTCTCTGGAGGAATAAGTCTAAATGAAGTAACTACTTTTTCCTAAGCTCTATATTTTTGTAATATTCTATATTTCATAATGTACTTTTTAAAAATCACCTAAGAATCTAAGTCATTTAATTTCCATTTTTATTAGTTCTCCCCATGCCTAGCACATTGAATAATCCAGTCACCACCTGCACTTTGATAATTATGAATCTTGACACATATTCTACCTACTTTCTTCTGCTCAAGAGTCTTCTACTCATCAAATCTATTAATGAAAACATTACTTGCCAATGTATATCCCAATATAAAATTTCAGTGAAAATAAATATTCTGTGACTAAAACATTTTATCTGTTTGCCTATATTCTAAATCTTCATTGCATGTGTTTTATAGTTTTTTTTAACCTTCTTAAATTGGATAATATTAATATTTCCATGTCAGAGTTATCCATTTGTGAGCCTCAAACTTTGCATAATATTCTCAGAGGCAATGCTGAGATTTGGACTCCATTCCAAATAGCTAAAACTGCAGATACTTATTTCTGGATGAATGTTAATTTTTTTTTCTAGGTGAGTATCTAGAAAACAACACACAATGGTTTCACAAGGAGAATTGAAGATGGATTTAAAAGTCACATGCATTAATTCATGTGTTTGATAAATATTAGTATTTACTATCTTCACAGACTGTATATCTAAGTAGATATGGTAAATATAAATACCAGTTATAAATACTGAGGGATGGTTTACATTCCTGCCCTTGATATCATAGTTGGATATTATTTTCTATAATGGGTCAACTATATTATGTTTAATATGTGATTGTAAAATTGAATGTTTAGTCAAGAACACTTTACCACTCTCTAATCCCAAGTAGAATTTATCAAAGTGCTTAAAATGAAGATTTGGATAGTGCTGAAAAATAAATAAAAGTATTGGTTGAAATGTAAACTTTCCCCAATTTTATAGAATACAAAAAAGAGATAATAAGCAAGATTAACCCAACTACAGCAGCAGAGGTGCAGCCTCACTTTCATTGTGACAGGTTACCCCAACTTTATGTCTAAGAAGTTTCTTTGGACAACATATTTGAGTCCTAATAAGACTGCTAGGAAAAAGTGATCTGATGTAGGAGGGTTTTACATCTACGTTTAGGGACAGAAGTGGGGAGAAACTTGCTTCTGCAAACCCCACCCACCGATGTGATCAGTTTTATGGAAGTCACTTGGCATTGCACATTTTTCACCGACAAACTCTGAAAAGCCATCTTCATAGAGCATTTCTGTAAGTGGTTTCAGAAGATTATTTATGGCTCTGCAAGGATACCAGATTGCCTCATTTTGAGACAATTAAAACAGAAATTTAGGCAGCCGTTATTTGCATCTTTAGGACAAAAACCCATTAACACAAGGCCAGGGGATCATTGGGGCCCAGAGAAGCTACCTTGAATAATAATCCTGGACCTCTGTAAAACCTAGCAAGCAGAACCTGTGATGCCTGTTAGAGCCATCCGCATGTAGATCGGCACAGAAACAAGCTGAGAGTCTTTTAGGGTGATAACTAATATATTTTTTATGAGGCAGACTGAAATGAGACTCCAGAGAGAGCGTCAGAAGAGACTGATCAGAGAGAGTAAAATTGGTGGCAGGAAGATTGGAAAGTAGAACTCATTGCAGGACAAATAAATCATGGTCAAGTCTGTGCATGGAAGTACAAGAAAGCAGACTAAACTCCAGAAATTCACATTTTGCTAGAGGTCAGCTTAATGAATTATCAATGTGAATATTTAAATTCTTTAATATTTTACCACATATGGGAGAAAGCCAGTTGTTGACAAGAAAGAAAATGTCAGCACTGTGTTAGGAGGCACAACATCACATTAGAAAGCAACTGTGCATAGATTTGGAATAAAACAGACAGGAAGAATTATTCCAAATAGGCATTTCATCTTTTTTTGAGTTAACAGCGCTTGGTCTCTGTGTTAGCAATTAACATACAAATTGACCCACTCCCATGGTGATATTGACACTGACATTCTCACTTACTGAAATGAAGATTTAACAATTGTCTGATGAAATGAAGCCAGTGTATTTTAAGTGTTGGGGGCTAGGTGTTTTAGTAGGTATAGATGAGTTTGGGAAAAAAAGGTGGCAAAGTAGTGTTTTTTTCTTTTAAAACTATCTCAACCATTCCTGGCTCAGCCACTTCTCTTCATACAGCATTCCACAAACAAACTAACCCAAAATTCACAATGTTCAAATAATCTTTAAGGTACTAGATACACAAAAATTTAAAAAAAAATTGTTTTCTTCCTTCAAAAATTATGTATGTGAGGACACAAACAAACTGGGGCTGTGTTTAATACGTCTTAGTTCTTTGCAAGCAACAAAGTGGTAGAAATAGGAGGTGATAATATTTGTTTTCTTTCTCCATGTCTAGAAATGCTTGACTGAAATATCAGAATGTAAGAAATTTCTATCAATCTAACCGCCCTAGAAATGCAGCAGAATTAAGCCAAAAATGCGAGTGGTTTATTTATAATTGCATCTAGGACGAAATTGACAACTTTTCTAATCAACACATTCAATTTACCTATTTATTTAAAGGACTATAAATCTTTTAATCAAGAAAACTTACCTAAATCTAACTCCCATGCCATAACAAGTATATTTCATTTTTTTTAAACTTTGTTGTAAAACATAAAAAAGGAAAGAAAGAGAAAAAAATTAAAAATCCCCAAAAATCAAACAACAAAAATACCCCACCAGGAATACCATCCAACAAATGATAACAGAAGGCATGATGTAAGATACAACTTTGACCCGAATGGGATTTATAAATAAATTATGGTGTGTTCATGAAACTTTAAAGTTTTAATAACAACTATAGTTAGTAGAGGCAGAAATAATATCATTTCCTCACTGTCTTTTCCCATTCCTCAAACCCTCATCTTTTATTTAATTAATAAATTTTGGTATTAAGTTATGAATTTTACACACACACACACACACACATGAACAGACTACAGTTATTCATATTTAATGTAAATTTTATTAATTTATTCATTCTGGCTTTATTTCTCTTTTTAGTTGTTATTATATTTTTTTTCCTCTTTGTGTTGTGAGGATTGAACCTAGGTTTGAGGCATGCTAGGCAAGTAATTTACCATTGAGTTATACCTTTAGTCCTAGTATGTTATTTATAACTCTTGCAGATTGTGCATGTATTTTCCAATTAAAAAAAAAAGAGTTGCTTGTCTTCTTCCTTAAGAAAATTTGATTTTATGGGTTTTGTTTTTATTTTGTTTTGTTTGTTTTGTTTTGGTACTGGGGATTGAACTCAGAGGCATTCAATCACTGAGCCACATCCTCAGTCCTATTTTGTATTTTATTTAGTTGCATAGTGCCTGGCTTTCTGCTGAAGCTGGCTTTAAAGTCTAGATCCTCCTGCCTCAGCCTCCCAAGCTGCTGAGATTACAGGCATGTACCATCGCACCCAGCAGATTTCATATTTAATGTCACTTGTACCATTCTGAAGATGAATTTCTATAATCATCTTCTACCAAATACTGTAAATAAGAAGTTTGTTTTAAGTGTTATTTAATTTTTAAAATATATTGTACCTTATAAAGTACTTCTTTTTAATATTTTAGAGTTCAGAAATGTTAAGAGTTCCAGGATATGTCTAGGGATGATTGTGTACATATATGTTTAAATTTCTTGCCATTCAACACTTAATAAGGCTTTTTAATTTAGTGATCCCACTCTTCTGTAGCTCTAGCTAATTTAAAAATATTTTTAGAATATCATTTGGTTCATCATTTTACCTTTTTGGACTTCTGAAAGATATTTGAAAAATGTATCTTAAAACTTCTGATTATCTCCTTAAATGTTATATTTATTTTTTCTTTCACTGTTTCCTTCTGTATTTTTTCTCTACTTAATAATTTATCTCATTATTGTAGTCTTTATGACATTAAACATAGATCTTGAGTTTTTTCTTTTCATGATAAAATTTCAAGTCACTACTGCTGATATCTAAAAATAATTATAATCTAAAGCATTAGATTCCACAGATGTTAATTCCATTTCTTGAATTATGCCTCTACTTTATATTTTATATTATTTGCTATATTTTATATTATTGACTTTCCTCAAAATGTTTATGATTTTTGACTCTGTAGTCAGAGTTCTGTTTACACTCCCTTGAATTGCTTGTTTTGGACTTCCATTAGAAGGTGCCAACAGTGGGACATTCTTTTCATGTCATAGTAGACATTTTAAAATACTTGGTACAATTAAGATAAACAAGGAATAGTTACATAAGAAAATTACTTATCCCTGCACTATTTGAAAAGTGAATATTGGCCTGCTGAGCCTCTTGGGGCAAAGATGCAGACACACTATCATCTTTTACTTATAATAGTATCGTTAACTCTCCTCCTTCTTTGACAAGGAGGAAAGCATCTTGTACTCTCCATTTTGATATCATATGCTAATAACTGCACATTACATTACTTCCCTGTGTTTTGACTTTCATTTTCCATATAGCCTCTACTATGATGTGAAACTTAGTAGTATAAATATAATATGTACTCCTGAGTCTTATCTTCACCTACATTCATATAAAATCTAGGGTGGCATAAAAAAAAGAAGCCCAGCTACTTTATTCTATTTTATTTTCTGTTTTATCTATGAGTCCATTCCCTTTAGAAATGGATTTTCAGGTTTCATTTTGCTCTAATGAACATCACACATTTCTTACAATTGTATTGGAATAAATATAAAGCTTGAAATATAAGGGCAAAAAAAGACCATTATCACTTTAAAGTCAATGTTCAGGGACTATTTTATTGAAAGAATGAACACACATTTATACAAAAGATTCCTGTATTGTTGTCTTGATCAATAGTTACAAGAACTTTCCCTTCACTAAATCTCAAATTATTTACAGGCACCATGACAATAAAATCTATTAATATCATATATCTCTGCAAATTAATAGGTAAAACTTTTTTTGGACATATATACAACCAAAATGGAAACTATATATCTAGATTACATATTGATATGATAAGTATATTTTTAGTTCTGGGAGCAAAATTACTAAGCAAATAAAGAAACAAAAGAGGTGTTTGGCACTAAGAATATAAAATTTAAAAGGCAGAGTCCCTTTCTTTAGCATGCTCTCTGTATGATAAATGGTGTGATTTATGCAAAGACACTATGAAAACACCTAAGAGGAATCATCATCCATACTGGACAAAAGAGAAGTTTTCCTGGGAGATGGGAGAAAAAAAGAATTGATTCTTAAAATATGAGTAATAAGCTTTATATAAAAAGAAAGGGGATAGAAAATGATCTTCTATCTTGTCTGGGTCACTTAATTCCTTGATTCTCCATATCCTTCTCTTCACTCATCAGTTCCTAATATTTGTTCCTTTAAAAACACTCCTCTGTGTTTCTCATGTCAACCACCATACAAAACAACCTGCTGATTCTGTTTGGTTTATGGATGGATTTTAATATTTGGGAGCAGTAGCATAAATTGACAAGTTTTGCCTCCAACACCAACATGGAACATTTGATCAAAAGGGTTACTGATTGTCCTACTCTCTTTTCAGCCCTAACTAGAAGGGCATAGAACATGAATTGGACCCTGCAACAGGAACACTGACAGACACAGACCCTACTGGATCCCAGGGGCAACTATAGGCCCAGGTTACAAGATCCAGAATCAAAGGAGAAAATAATAGAGCAAACACTGACCAGCTTTCATTATAGAACACAGCAACTTTGGACTTGGTTTATAGGCATGTTGTGTCTGGGAGGCAAGTATGTGTGTCTGTGGCTCAGGGAATTCTAGCAGGGCTTCCATAGCTGCAGTTGATATGACGTCAAATAGAAAGGGAACAGTTATTCAAATCAGGTCTCTAATAATAAGTTCATCACTTATTACTGTGAAAAATATTAGTGAAAATCCACTTACCATCTCTCAGATAGGAAAAACTAGCCAACTATAATCTCACAGGATTATTGTGACTATTAAATGAAATATTGAAGGTCAAATATTGAAGGTCAAATATTAAATCAGGGCTTAATATATTTTTTCCTTTCCTCTTTCCTGGTGGTGGTGATGGTTGTTGTTGTTGTTGTTGTTGTTGTTATTATTATTATTATTATTATTTTACCAATGATGGTGTTTTTCAGTGACTCCTGAAGGCAGTAGTTGAAGATTTATTAATATGCTAGATTACACTAAAAATACTATACTAGGAAAACAGAATCCAACCAGTACATAGAATCCAATAATGAAAAGATGGTATATGGGCTGGATTGCTACATCTTTTAGGAATGTAATTTATTCTTATTAACTTCAATTTTTGTGTTTTTCACAACTTTACATATGTGATTAAGAGATAAGAAGAAAGCACTGAAAAGACAAGAATTGCCGTTCCACACAAGAAAAAAATGACTGCCTCACTTATTACCCCCTCCCCACTCATTATACATACAACTCACACAACGTCTCTGGTTTTGAGTCTTCATTTAATAAATCTCAGCATCTCATTCTCTCTGTTACAGGCAGAGAAGAGATAATTTTTTGTTTAAATATCATCTTAAGTAAATTAGTGTGTATAGGCCTGATTTGTATAATTACAGCGGTTGGTAATTAGTATAAATAGAGATCATGTCACAACTAGAAAACATAATTAAAATACATAGGATGAAAAGAAAGTACTTTTTGCATTAAAATGCATTAGATAAATTTCAAAATTGTATTTTGGTGTGAACTGCATCAAAATATATTTTGCTTTACATCTAGGTAAAATTATTTTTGCAAAATTATGTTTCTTAGGAATATTGTGGTGGGTGTATTTTAAACAATTCTTAAAATAAAGGAAAAATGCCAAAAATTAAAAAGGATTTCTTTTATTTTTCTCCTGTTTTATATGGTTTATACCTAAGTAATATTGTATATAAGATATAATAGAGGTACTATAAGGTAACTGTGTTTCACCTTATTTATTTGAAGAAAGTTTTATTTTGTTTTCAATATTAAATGATTTCACCCTTCTAAGTACCTTAATAAAAATTGCTTTTTGGTGCTTATCATTTACTACCTTATATGAGTAGTTTTTCAAAAATATATGAATGGAAAATTTATCTACCTAAGCTAGTATACATGCATTATGTATTTTACATTTCTCATGGTCCTACTTCTAAGTATGAATTCCAAATCATACCTGTGCTAACACTGTTTAGTAAATGAATGAACTGTTTAGTAGTATTTGTTTAATTTGTCCCAATAGGTAAAAGTAATATAATCAAAGGTTAAAAAATTATTTGTTGGGCTGGGGATGTGGCTCAAGTGGTAGCGTGCTCGCCTGGCATACGAGGGGCTCTGGGTTCAATCCTCAGCACCACATAAAAATAAAATAAAGATGTTATGTCCACCAAACTAAATAAATAAATTTTAATAAATATTAAAAAATCCTCTCTCTCTCTCTCCCTCTCTCTTTAAAAAAAAATATTTGTTTGAATTTTAGAATTTAGAAAGTATTCTCTCTCTCTCTCTCTCTCTCTCTCTCTCTCTCTCTCTCTTTGGGTCTTTACTACAGCCTTTGAGGCAATTATTTATACAGTTAAGGGCAAAAATCAAGAGGTCAGAGACTTGTGAGTAGTAATAGCATGTCGTTTGCAATGCAACTGGAAGAGGTACAACATTAACACAGGAATTTCAACTTTTAAATAGCTGAATATCTGAGCCCATTTTTAAAATGTTTTTTAGATGTTGATGGACCTTTATTTTATTCATTTATTTATATGTGTTGCTGAGAATCGAACCCAGTGCCTCACACATGCTAGGTAAGCACTCTACCTCTGAGCTAGAGCCCCAGCCTGAGTCACTTTAACTGAAGAGTAAATATATGATCTGAATAGAAATAAATTTACAACTATATAAAAAAGCCTGACTATTCTTTTTGAATAAATGATATATCTTTGAAATGCTACCAATTCAAGAAAACATATGTAGCTAATTCATATTATTCATGCCAAATAAGTTCTATAAAGTTTGTGCTCCTAAGGGAAATACAAATCCTACCTCATGTGCATGTGCATGTGTTAAAATTACCATGAAGCCATTGGGGTAGGCATCAAATATATGAATATAATATTATTGCTGATTTTGAAAAGTTCAAGCTCTATTTGTAAAGAGTTTATCAACAGATAATGCAGTTGAGTGTAATTGTGTTGTTATCACAAAGGAAGAATTCAGTCTTTAGTTTGCATGTCTTTCCATCTTGTCTCTCCATTTTATATATTCAGAAAAACATGGTCAATGTGTAGCATAATTCCTATCACTTTCAATTTATAAACCAATTTTCCTTTCTTAGTATGTGGAAGTCCTGAGAAGCACTCACTTGCTGTTCCTCTATGATTTTATTGTTCATCGTGAGTCATAATAACAAGAGCGGCATGGTATTGGCACCAAAACAGACATGTAGACCAATGGAACAGGATAGAAGATACAGAGACAAACCCACATAAATACAATTATCTCATACTAGACAAAGGCATCAAAAACATTTATTGGAAAAAATATAGCCTCTTCAACAAATGGTGCTGTGAAAACTGGACATCCATATGTGGCAAAATGATGTGAGACCCCCATCTCTCATCCCTAATGAAACTCTACTCAAAGTGGATCAAAGATTTAGGCACTAGAACAGAGACCCTGTGCCTAATAGAAGAAAAAGTAGGCCCAGATCTTCACCATATTGGCCTAGGATCTGACTTCCTAAACAAGACTCCCAAAGCACAAGAGGTTAAATCAAGAATCAATAAATGGGATGGATTCAAACTAGAATGGCACATGTAACATCAGAAGGGCACATATTGCTTCTGTACAGTGACATCAGATATGCATTCCCAATAGCCTGATGAATTTCACAGGTGTTCCTAAAGTGAACGTGAACATGTGAACCCCTTGATTTGCATGATTTTATGAAGTTTTCTGGGTCAAATGACTAATGAACTGTTTTCCCAAATCACCTTTGGCTGCTTACAGGAAGAGCTATCTCAATTATAAATTGCCCCTCATGTAGCTATAGTGTAGACTCCTGTTTGTAACAAAAATAGTGCCCCATAGTTTCATTAAAACTAGCTCTACTATTCCCACTGTCCTACTATAAAAACTCCCTGAGTTTAAATCCTCTAAATTTAGAATTAATTTTATCTAATTTTCATAAAATACTTAAATATTGATTTATTCATTAAAATATTTATTTATATGAATATTTTTCTTCCATCCTAAAATAGGCTCCAAAAGAACCTACTATCCTCCCCCAAGACCAAAAGCTAAAGCCCTTGGAAGGTTACCCTGTTCTCCAGAGTAATGGCATTGCTATTTGAATCCCTTTACTTGTTGAAATGAGGTGCCTTTTGGTCAAAACTCAAGTCCTTTTAATTGGTATTTACATAAATTTTCAATTCAGTTTGATCTTAGGATCACCCCTATGCCATAGAAAGAGATTATGCACTTTGGTGAAGTTTGTTCTGTAAAACCTAACAGGTTTCTCATTTAGAAAATTGCAAATTGTTCTGGGATGTGTGAGCAGCAAAAAATGTATTAATATTTTATAGTTTTGTGTCATTAGAGGGAATAGAGGCTTTTGAAATATCATCTTGTTAATCAGTTGATCTTTCCCCTCAATAATTAGATCTTTCAATTTACTTCTAAAATTACTGGAAATGATATTTTCAGGTGATATAAAGTAAAATTCATTTAATGAAAAAAATGACATTTGAAAATAATAGTTTTTTTATTATATTGAGTTTAGTTCTCTCACCATTCTTGGTGGCTAACTCATTGTTACTGACATCTAAAATTTTGATCTTCTAATTTTTAATGGTTTAGAATTGAGATAATTAGAAAATGCATGATAATGACTAATTAGAATATGAACAGCACCATGCCTTAAGCACAAATAATAAGTTGGAAATGTGTTGAATATTTTTAATGTTTGGGATTATATTGGTATCTGGGAAATGCAATTATCATTTTCAAAAGCAATTTTGCTCATACAAAGACTTTATAAAACAGAATTGTAACTTGAGACCACCAAATTTCTTGAAATATGTAAAAAATCTCACCATGTCCTTTTAATTTTGATATATATAAACTGTGAATTTGGAACTGAGATTTCTGTCTATTTATAAAAAGGAACATTTGGGGTTACATTAAAATATGTATCTCATCTCATTTCTGAAATGTATTAGATAGTAGGTTAATTCATTATGAGCCAGTTTGTTGGCATTTGGGGGGCTACTGTATAAGTATTCTGAAAGATATTTAATTAAATAAAATTTCTCACCAAATGACTGAATGTTAAGGTTGTCTTTATAGCAGCAATGTTATATATTTATGTAGAGATAAATTTAATAAAACTGTAATACTAAGGAACATGGAAATATTTTAAAATTTGATTTTATTATTGTTCATTAATGAGAATTACTTTGGAATTATAGTTGAATTTTGATCATAATTTTTTAGGCAATTCCATCTGAAAGTTTTGATGAGGAATATTTAGTTCTGCTGGACAAGAGAAAACTCATTGGAACCTCTAAATTGTTAAGGCAATTTTCTAACTTACTTTGTGTGATATTTCTCTTTCTAATTTCAGTCAAACTCATTATATACAACTGGAATTATCTGTCATCAAACAGAAAAGTGAGACTCTAAACTCCAGATTACATGATGTATATAAAAAAGTAGGCCATTTATAAAATTTCCCTAGTAATTTTTAATAATCTCAGAGAGCAATTAACTGAAAGAAAATAAAGAAGATGCCAAATAAAAAGTGTTGTGTTGCTGATAGTCACAGTCAAGCACTATGTCAATTTTCATTGGTAGTCATTACATCTTCTTCTAAATGTAAACATTTGCGTTGTTGTATGCATTTCCCTCTGATTCACCAGAAATTTAAAGTAAGTACATTTAGTTCGAAATGTTAAAAGTGTTGCACATTCAAAATGACCAGTATATAAAACACTATCTATCCTGCCAAGGATGTTGCAGTAAGTAGAGAAAACCAGATGGACAATCTGAATAGATAGGCTTAGCTTATACACCAAAATCAAGTTCTGGAAATGAGAGATCTGAAAACTAGCATTCATTAGTACAATGCTGCAAAACCAGGAAGGAACAAGTTAACAATTTTCAAATAAATATCAAAAGGATGGTTGAATACAACTTATGGAAAAATAAAAATTATCTATGTTGGAACAAATATCAAGAACCAATTTGGTTATCATAGTAACCACAGGGAAAATAATTGAAAATGTATTTAAAATTTGGCACCTAAATATACATTAACCCTCAAAGGCTACTGAGCTAAAATTTTAAAATATCTAAAAGAATAGGTAATTTCCACATTATGAATCAAAGTCACTAATCATTGAATAAAATTCCTTATCATTGAATAAAAATTCTCATTCATGCTCACCAATATTTGTTATCATACTTTTTTTATAAAAAGATGAAAATCTTATCAAATTCATGTTTCTAATTACCAAATTTAACATCTGTTTGTATGTTTATTAGTAATCACTTTTGTAAACATTATACATTTTGAATGCAACAATTTTTTATTATGCAGTTTTTTTTTCCTCCTTACTGTACAAATACAGATCCAGTCACTGTATTTGTACAGTAAGGAGGGAAAAAAAAACATTTCATGATGATATTTATGAAATTTTACTTTGTTAGTCATTTTCCTGTTTCTAAAACAAATACTTAAAAAATCAACCTATAAGAAGCGAAGTTTATTCTGGTTCACAGTTTTAGAGCTTCCATCTACATCAGGAAGACTTATTGATTTGGGGCCGCTGGTGTGTGTTGGGGAAAATGGTAATGGTTTGGAGTTGATGGTGTAGCACAACTTCTCACCTCATGACAGAAAGACAAAAGAGAGAGAGAGAGAGAGAGAGAGAGAGAGAGAGAGAAAGGCCCTGGTGTCACACAATTCCTTTCAAGGCTGTGTCACCAATGACACAAAGTTATTTCACTCGGCCCTATCTATTATAAGGTCCCAACATCTCCAAGTAGTGTGACTTAGGAATCAAATCTTGACCATTTGGATCTTTGGGGAATGTTTAAGATCCAAATGATAGCATAGCTTGTGATTATTTCTCAGAATGTCTCAAGCTAGAGTGAGATTTAAGTGTAACTGAATAGATTTTAGATTTTTTTTCCCCACACATATTCACCTACTTTTCCCCAAGATTATTCCCCTATGAAAACAGCACTGATTTTGTGCTGGGCTAGGTAATTTGACCTGAGGATTCAAGTAGGAACGAAAGTGAATATATGTCAAACTTTAAGAGGAATGCTGCGTTTCCATTCTCCTCTCTAGCAGCTTCCATTACATCCATAAGAAGTAGATGTTCTAAGTAACTTCTGCCACTAAATCAAAGTTCAAAATTGGCGTAAGTGGTATAGACAACAACTCAGCTGTATCCTTTCTGACTCTGTCACTGCTCAGACATATGATCAATAAATCCATACTACATAATACTCAAAACAATCAATAAGAAAATATGAAAAAGAATATCAACCAGTATTTAACAAAAGACACAATATAAGTGAGTACCAGAAAAATTGCTTAACTTTGTTAGAACAATGCAGAAAATAAAATCAATGAAATTATAAAATATGAAATAAAGCAGCATTTTCTCCTACTATTTAGAGAAATTGATGGTTTGATCATAGTATTGTTAGTGAGTATTTGAGGAGTTAATATAGCTTTGCTGAAAATGTTTATTCTTACATCCCTTTTAGAAAACGAATTCACAGTATGTGTTAATTAAAATGCACAAAATCTCAAGCCTCAGAATTTCACTTCAAGGGATTTATCCTAGAAAAACTCTGGGGCACATATATGGAGAGTCACATACAAATCTATTGTAACTATACTGGCAAGAAGTTAAATACATCTTCCTGTCCCTTTATCAAAAAAAAAAAAAAAAAATAGTGAGAATGGGAAAAATAACTTAGCTACCTGTCCCAGGAAGATAACACTTCGAACCCAAATACAACAGCTAACATTTTAGGAGTAACAGATTTCTCATTGAAACTTGCTTCCAGACCCTCACTTCTCTATGTTCACCAATTCAAATATTTTCAAAGATGCACTCAATCCCCAAGAGTTCCTTATAATATAAGACCTTAAAGAAAACAAACACAAAAAAATCAAACAATCCAGGTCCTAAAGCCCTGAAACCCTTTTCTGACACATTACCTAAGAATGCCAACTTTCTTACTACTGGAAATCATATCATCTTATCACTACTTGGTCAGAGGCTTTTCTGTTGGTCTATTGAGACAAAAATGTCAACACTGAAATAGTTCACTAATGAAGAACATAGTTATGGAGTGAGAATGAGTTGGAATCCTAAAATCACATTTTCCTAGCTATGTGATCTTGAGAAAATAATTATACTTCTTTTGTCTTTTGCCTGTAAAGGAGAGAAAACAATAGAACTTATTTATGAAATTCTTGTGTGCTGTCTTATTTATGCTGCTATAACAAAGAACCACAGACCAGGAAATTCAGAAAATGTAGACATATATTTCTCATAGATCTGGAGACTGGAAAGTTCAAGATCAAAGCACCATCAGGAATGCATTCTAGAGAGGGGTGCTCTCTACTTTCAAGACAGTGCCTTGTGGGTGCATCCTCCACAAGGGAGGAATGCTGTGTCTTAGCATAGCAGAAGACTGAAGGAGAACAAACCCCTCTTTCAAGCCCTTTAATTAAGGCGCTAATTCCACACACAGGGTTCTTATAGCTTAATCACCTCCAGAAGAACTCACCTCTTAATAAAATTATATTGATCATTTTGTTTCAACACAGGAATTTTATAGAACACACTGAGAACATAGCAATTCCCTAACCCCAGTGTAATGATATAGGATATTGGGCCTTATGAAATAATTAGGTTCAGAAGAGGTCATAAAGGTAGAGACCTCATGGTGGAATTAGTATCCCCCCAAAAGAGAAGACCCTAGAGTTGCCTTTTCTATGCCTTGTGAGGGTTATCTCCAGACACCAGATATTTGGACACCTGGATCTTGGACTCCCCAATCGCCGGAACTGTAAGAAATAAATGTCTGTTGTTTAAGCCACCTAGTCTATAGCATTGTTAAAAATATGTGAACTGACTACATTGTGAAAAGTAAACTAGTTAGTTTAGACATCAAATAGGAAACTATTTAAATACCAATAAATACATATATATGGTCTAAATCTATGTTAAAAAAAAACTAAAGAATGGCAATATAGGAGTTGGGGTCGTAGCTCAGCGATAGAGTGCTCATCTAGGGCATACAAAGCACTGGGTTCAATGCTCAGCACCACATAAAAAATAAATAAATATATGTCCAACTACAACTAAAAAAAATTAAAGAAAAAGAATGCCAATATATCCTTAGTATGTAGTAATAAAAAAGGAATATGGGTATATAGTTTAATAGCAAGGAATGATAGGTTAATAATTGAAGAGAAGTAAATTGTAAAACAAAACATATGGCATGTTTATTTAAATAGAAAATATAACTATATATTTTATATGCAATAATTGTCTCAAAATATTCTTTAAGCATCTAATCAAAACACATACACTACTTCTGGGGAAAGGAATGGGATTGCAGATAACCAAATGTAATTTAATTCTTTTTTTTTTTTAGAAACTAATAATGTAGTAATTGCATAATTTGTTTACATCTTTGTTGAAGGTTTTTTAATATGTGGTGATAAAAACACTTTGCTTATAGGATATTTAAAGTATATTTAAAATATCTACCTTCTTTCCAAAACTTCCAAAGAATTTAAGAAGAATATAAGAAAAATTTTCAGATTTATAATTTTCTCTCACTTCAGGAAGAAAACTGAGCTGCAGTTTTTACTGAAGCACTCAGCAACTCTAAGTCATAAAGTGGAAAATAATCCCTTAAGCAATGAAGATGTCAAGAGGAGTTTAGGTAGGAAAAGCACCATTCTGCCTGAATGGTTAGATTGCTTCATTTAATCTTTGGCAAATTGATCTATATTGATATAATGAATACATTTCTAAAAATCATAGAATATTTTACCTTTGATTGGAATAAAATATATTCTTCAATAAAACTAAGCAGCATATTTTATCTGGTATCTACATCCAGCAAGAAGAAAGAAATTTCAATCATTAAGATGGAAGGATTAAAACAGAACTCTCCTCTATGCCACTTTATACGTATTCCCCAAGTATTAACATATGCCTTATTATGGATAAAGCGGCTATCTTCAAAGACAGTCAATGGATTTTTGTGCTATTTGTATTTTTAAAATGATGTTTTATTATTTTCAAGTTTACAAATCTTACTTAGGACTTGGTTTGTTCTGTTAACCACATGTAATACCATTGAAATTCTTTTGCAAAAGCAAAAGTGTTGAAGAAAAGACTATTGGATGCACAGCACTGAGATCTATATTTAAGTCTACTAAGTACTCTCTCAACTACATACTTAATACTATATTTAAGTCTACTAAGTACTCTCTCAACTACATACTTAATAATTATTTATATGTACTTCAGTTTCTCTCTCTCTCTTTCTCCCTCTCTCTCTCTCTCTCTCTCTCTCTCTCTCTCTCTCTCTCTCTCTCTCTTTAATTTCTGGTGTTGGGGTTTGATCCCATGGGCCTTCCAAATAGTAAGAACATGATTTAACTTTGAGTCATACTCCAGCCAGTTTTTAAAATTTTTACATGAATTTTATCCCTCCTCACCTTTCTTTCCCTTATACAAACATTTATTTAAATTTATGATATACAGGTTAAGTAATCCTAATCCAAAAACCCCAAATTCAAAATGGTCCAATATCTCAAATTTTCTGAGCACTGAAACAATGCCATAATCCATGCAATTTTTAAACTTATTGTATAAAATTACCTTCACAGTACTTTCAAAAGGTGTATATGAAACAGCTAAATTCTGTGTTTTTACTTGGGTCTCATCCCCAAGACATCTCAATATGTATATGCAAATATTGCAAATTATGAAAAAATCCAAAACATTTCTGGCCCCAATTGTTTTGAATGAAGGACACTCAACCTGAACCTATGTTCTGCATTAGGTTCTGGCAATGCAAAATTGTAAGAAATGTCCTCTTTTTGCGCCAGGAACAATGGTGTCAGGAAAAAAAAAAATGACACCACAGTCAAAGGAAAGCAAGTATGCAAAAGCATGCAGATAGAAGATGATGATCAAGGTTAGGTGGACATCAAAATACAGACTAAAAGTGTATGATAATATTAGTGAAGGAAATGAGGGTGGAGAGCAGTACTAGAGCTAGAATATGAATATTTGAACTTGGAGAAAATTGTGTTAACAAAAAACTCATGGGAAGTCTTATGATGATGTATCCCCTAAGGATTATATTAAACAGCAATATGATTTTTCTCCCAGTGCAGAAAGATTGCAAAGAACCTGAGAAATACAAAATGGGCATATGAAGTACAGAGTTAATTTTGTGCCTGAAGTATGAATACAAAAGCAAAACTATGTTTTTGGACATTTTGTGAACTCAGAAAAAGGGCAAGAAAGAAAATAAATATATCTCCAATGTCACAACGTGAAAGCAACGATTAACATTATAGTTTATGCATTTACAGATTGTTTTCTATGCATACATGCACATTTTATAAGAAACATCATGGCATCTATGTCAAATTCACTGAAATCACTCATCCATGACATGATTAGACATCATTTATATGGTGTACTCTTAGTTAATCCAATTATTAGAAATGTGGGGATTTTAACATTTTAAAAAACATTGTAATAAATATCTTTTGCCTACATACTTGTGCTCTTGTCTAACTAGTTAGAGTAAGGTACTAGATGTAGAATTTCTAGTCAAAAGAGAATATACATTTTAAAGGTTTTAAAAAATGCCTATACAAAATTCCCTTTCAGAAAGCAATTTACATTCTTACCAGCAGTCTCTTTCCCTGAAGCCTTTAAAACAATGAATATTTTTATTTTTTTCTCACAATAGGCAAATATGATATCTCACTGTTTAATTTGCATTTCTTTGATTACTTATGAGGTTGAGTCCTTTCATGTTTATTGTAACTTGCCTGTTCTGTCAATTTTTCTTTTGGGGCATTTGTAGTTTTATGTTTGATTTTAAAATGCTCCAGGACCTTTCTGTTTAGGCAAGTATAAGAGAACAATTGGAGTTAGTTATTCACCCATAGAGAAGCTCTAGAGGCAGTTCAAAAATTCCAAATGTGTGAAAAATAGGAACACAGCAAGGCTTCAGGTAAAAGAAATGTTTGCAAATATTTGATGGAAAAGTCATAGCTATGCAAACTCACCAAAGGCATGTCATAATGAAGTTAGGTCATTAACAACTGGCTGTTTTTGAGAATCCAGACGAATGAAGCAATGAAATTGAAAGTTTTTGTTTATGTGGATGCAAATAATGTTTTAGGTTTGGGAGAAGGGTACACTGGGTATGGACAGCAACTAGTTAGCAATGTCAATTATTCATACTTCAATTTTCCCTCAAAGTTCATGTGAAAGTAAATAAAAACATGCAAAATAACAATAACTCTGAAAACTGTAATAGGCCTCAGCATCCTACTAAAATTCAACAGAGGTAAAAGAAGGCTAGTCAAGGAAAAATAGCAGAAGAATAATCTATATTTATTAGTCCCTCAAAAATGCAGGTAACTAATTCCACAGAAAGTGATCAGCCTCCCATGAAAACAAATTTTTTTAGTTAGCATTGAGTATTTATTTTCAGGTTTTTATTTACAAATAGATTTAAACACAACTGAATGAAAAAATTTTAAGTGGATCAGTCAATGGATTTTGCATATACTCATGCAGTACAAACCATTATCAAAATACAGAATATTATCATCTTCCAAAAGTTTTCTTCATCTCCCTTTCAGTCAATCCCCATGCCAGCCCAAAGGCAATCATTGTTCTTCGTCTTTTTCTTTTTCTTTTTTTTTTCTGCCATAGATTCCTTTGTCTGCCCTTGAAGTATGTTTTTCAATGCATAGCTCTGGGCTCTGTGCCAATCTACTGACAGAGAGCCTTTATGTGTGAAACTTAGGAATCTATGTATTTAACAAGCTCATCCAAGAATTCTTTTGTCAGTATTTTAAAATTTATTTTTATTGGTACATTATAATTATATAATAGTTTGGTTCATTATGCCATACATCCAGGTGCACTGCAAAATTTGATGAATGTTATTCCTCGGGAACCTTCCCTTTCCTGTCCGTCCTCCCTTCACCTGATTTCACTTGCTTTACTCTACTGACCTGTCTTTTATTATTATTATTATTATTATTATTATTATTATTATTATTATTTATCCAATTAGTGTATTCAATAAACAAGATTCAATCATTATTATTTCTGACATAATTAAGAAAATATTGTAAACTCTACTAAAATGACTTGAGTAACTTCCATCACAATCAAGAATTAGAGAACTCCCATCACACCAAAAAGCTCCCTCATTACATTTTGTTTTGTATAACTATGAGTTAAAGTACTTTAAAAAATAGTAAATCATATAAATGAGATAATAAAGAATGTACCTTTTGTAACTGGCTGTTTTTGTTCAAGATAATGGTTTTGAGATTCATCCATATACATCATTAGTATGTAGCAGTAGTGTACCATTTTATCACCATATGGCGTTTCATGATACATATATACAACAAATTATCCATTATCTGTTGATGGGCATTTGAGTTTTTTTTACAATTTGGGGCTACTATAAATGAAGAATTTACCTACATGCCTCAAAAATCATTGTGTCAATAAACATTTTACTTCCCTTGAGTATTTCCCCTACGAGTGGAATGATTGGGTCCTAAGAGAGAGGTGTGGGTTCATTTGAAGAGAAAAAGAAAGATGGAGAAGTTTTGCAAAGTAACTTTACCATTTTATCAAATCAGATATAGGAAATCCATTCTTATCATCACATCCTTACCAACAACTGGTATGGCTAGTATTCTGTGATAATCATTCTTATAGTTTTGTGGTGGTTTTATATCACATTTTCCTGATTATTAATAGCTTTAAAAAATCATTGTATATGTGAATTGTACATACATTCCTACATCTTACTAGTTTAAGGTCTTTCAAATATCCACTTGCTTTTTTATTGTTGTTGTTTTCTTATCATTCCTTATAATACCTATTGCAAATACTTTCTCCCAGTCTGTAACTTGTCTTTGTTTCTGTAATAGAATTTAAAGATTTGGATAACATCCATTTTATCAATCTTTTCCTTTTTTAATTTTGTGTCTAATCAAAAACAGCTTTGTTTCACACAAAATCAATTTTTTTCACATATGTAGATGTTTTACATTTGTTGATATAGATCTATAACAAATTTTGAGTTAATTTTGGCCTATGATGTTAGGTGAAGGGTAGTGTTTGTTTATTTGTTTTCATTTTCTATGACAAAAAATAATTGAGTATCTGGAAGGGGACAAATTATATCAGGTGGAAAATCTCTGAAACTATGAGTTTATTATGTATAATATAATAATAACCAATGACCTGGTAGTATTTTCAGTTGCATGGGCTAAGATACTATCTAAGAAAAATCACATAGGAAAAAAATGTGCACAAAGAAAATAATAATATCAGGATAATATAATCCATTATCTATACCAATAACCAGAGAAGACATTGAAATATGGAAGAACAAGTAAATTCTCAGATATGCTAGCCTCAAAAAGAAGTCTACATATGAAGTCAGTTAAATACAGTTAAGAAAAATCAATGTTTAAACAAATTAAACATAAATTTTGCAGTACATTTGGAAAAAGAGCTGGCAAAATATAAAAATAAAGCAAGCAAACCTGAGGTGAAAAGATCTAAAATTATATTAAGAATAGGAAAATAATTGTGGATTAGAAAGGGAAATGTAATTGTGCTAAATTTTTCATCTTTATTGGAATTAATGCATAATGTATTAATTTAACTGATATGAGAAATATTGGCTTTGTTTTGTTATTGAAAAATGTTAAAGTAAAAACAAGTACAATTATAAAGATTTTGTATAGTTGCCAAATGCTAAAGAAGAACAAAAGAAATTGTATCCTACATTCTCAAGAGAGAAAAATAATAATAATAAATACTTAAAATACTTAAAATCACAAAACAAGATTATAAGATTATACAGATTTGAATTTGATAATTATGCAAATATGCTAAATCCTCTTAATAAACTTTTTAAAAGCCTCTCATTTTTGTTGATTAAATTCAAATACACTTTGATTCAGGTTCTTTGAGTTTGGGCTTTCTTATGCTTGCAACATTTTTTCTTTCTTTTTTTTGGGGGGAGGCAGGCAAATTGAACCCAGGTATACTTAACCACACTGAGGTACACTCACAGACCTTTTTTGTTTTGTTTTGTTTTGTTTTGAAGGGGGATAGGGTCTCACTTAGTTGTTTAGGGCCTCACTAAGTTGCTGAAGCTGTCCTCAAACTTGCGATCCTCCTGCCTCAGCTTCTGGTGAACTGCTGGGATTATAGGCATGCACTACCATGCCTGACCCATTTTTTTTTTTAAAGGATTTCTGTCCTAGACACAAATTAAAAGTTGTAACAGGAGACTCATAACTCAGCATTCAAATATTTTTGATCACCTAGTAGCTGTTTATATGCTTCTGTATTGTGTTTTCTTCAACTGTAAAATGAAAATATTTGTATCTACCTCAAAAAGTTGTTGTAACGATTACCTAAGTTTAAAAACGTGAACTCTCTCAGCCTCCACCGGGCTCCGTCGTGCCAACTCCTCGGAACCCCGGAGAACTCCACAGGAACTCCAAAGTTCCCGTCCAAGGCAGCAAGAGCCACCCTATTCCTGGAGCCGCCCTATTGCTGCAGCAGGGTCCATATACAACTCAATACACAGCCTGTTTCAATTTATCATCATCCAGTCACAGCAATTATATACAGCTTAACTCAATCATCATCTTAATGGCTCGCTGGCCATTCCCTCTGGCAAAATGCTAGGCGTCATTCCGACTTGACTGTGGCTCTCAACAATATAGTTAAATGATTTTCATGATTCAAGATTTTAAAAGAAGATGACAATAACTCGAGGGTAAGTTTCACTTTCTTCCTGCTAGGGGTGAGCCTCTTGTCAAGGGAGTGTTCTGAAGAAGAGAAAGTAGAATGCAAGGAAGTCCAGGTTGTGAAAGGGTCTAATATAAATGAAAAGGTAGAATGTCAAAGGAAGGAAGAAGTAGACACAGCTTGCATATTGGTAGTGATTGGGAAACAATGATGTAGAAAGTGGAACCTGAATACATAGCCAAGAAGAAAAGGAAATTGAAGTAATATTAGAGGAGATAGAATATGGTTAAAAAACCTTCCTAAAATTTAAAGAAAATGTATATGTATGAAAGAAAGATTGCTGGACATAGGCACAGGAAGGGAGACAGAGCAATTTAAACTCTGAATGTAGTAGAGCATAAGAATCATTGTGCTTCGTTCATTATTTTAATGGATAAGAACAACATGAACAATCAAAAAATGTCAAATAATGAAAGGCTACAGCAACAAAGGAAAAACGTACTTTAAAAAGCTAAGAAACATGAGCTAATTATAATTTGAGAATAAATACTCTTAATAACATATGCATGCCATAAAATGCCAAGAGACAAACATTCCAATAATAAATAAATTAATAAAACAGAACAAAAGAATAGGAAAGGTAATGGGAAACAAAATTTTTGCATATAGTTATTCAGTTTCAAGTAATTGATATTCAATTTCTGTAGAAACTTTGTGGGACTGGCTCATGGGAGTTGAATCGTAAATATGTATAATATGTAAATAACTTTTAATATACTTGAAGGATTTAAGAAGAGGGATAATAGATATGAAAGTGCTCTACAATGAATATAATTACAGACACAGGGAATATTGAAAGGAATACCCAAGGAACATTTCTAATTCTTGTCTCATATCTGCTTATATGTATTTAATTTCCCACATAGGGTTGCTTATAAAATATAAGCTCTTCCTTATTGAATTTATTTTCTTTCAATTTATCTTCTTTCGAAACATTACTTCTCAGGATTCTAGAGAGAAGGGATTCATTTGTCTGCTTTTATGTTTATTGCTTTTGTCATCCATTTTAGGCCCAAAGATAGGAAGCATATTCATTTACATTGCTTCCACTGGTAAAAGTAAACATTATATGATAATGACTGTTAGAGATTAACTCAATAGGCAATATTTAAAATAACTCTATTTTGGAAAATAAATTAAATTTCAATTTTTTATGTAAACTCTATCTTCTAGTAAATTCATGCTAAAATTGGGTAAGTCTATGTAATACATAGTCAACTCTCAATTACCAGGCAGATCTTGCTTGCAAATATGGAACACTCTTCAAAAATGTCACCTCATCTCAGTTCAAGAATTTTCAAAGCTTCCAATCATATACCAAGTAGAAATCCAGCATTTAAGGCTTTAACCAACCCGACATAGTATCCAAATGGTATAGTCACAAAGCTCACCACATAAAAATGAGTAAATAAAATAATGGTATTGTGTCCATCTACAACAAAAAAAATATAAAATAAAAAGAAATAAACTAGATAGGATAGGGAAAGAAAATGGAATGAATCTGACATAACACTCTTATGTCCATATATGAATATACCACAGTGAATCTCACCATCACGTACATCCACAAGACACTAAATTTAAAAAATAATTATAGAGAGCAGGAAGATCAGGAGAATAGAGGGAAGGGAAGGGAGAGTGGGAGGAAGAGTGGAGAAGGGGAAATACTGGGGTCTGTATTAGAATAAATTATATCCCATGCTTTTATAACTATGTCAAATTCTACTGTCATGTATAACTAAAAAGAAACAATTAAAAAATTAAATGAATCTTGGAAATTCCAAATAAACTTGAACTTTAGTTTGAAAAAGTGTCTCCAAATGTATGACATTTACAGGCTGGGACTTCGAGTAATTTCCTTCACAGCATGACCTCTGATCTTAGCAAGTATCATGTCTTAGAGTAAATTATTTTACATTTCTGGGTCTCTGTTACTATTCTGTAAGGTTGAACTTAGGTTAAAAAAGGCTTGTTATCTCTTCTTATGTTAGTTGACACTTTATGCTTCTAGAAACAATTGTGCTTTCAACCACAACCTAGTGGTCTTTCTAGGTTAGCATAGTTTCTATCCCACTAAATGTTTTCTGACCATTGTACCAAGAACCAAAAATCATTCAGTATCGAATGATGACATGCTCTTATCTTCCCTTCTCTTCCAAATCATCTGCGAATTAGTTTAGTAACCACATGGTTCATTATCCAAAATGGAATTTATTGAAGCAGTAATGTGCCCTACTAGTGTCAGAATTTAGTGACGTCTGCAGGCATTAAAGGGATGCATTTTAGAGAAAACATGATGTATGGTTATCCTAATAACATTTCAGCTTAAGTTTTGACTTTCCTACATTAGCAGAGCCATTCACAATTCTAAACTATTCTTTTAAGAGGGTTTAGAAATTGCATAGCTGATAAAAAAAAAAGGTAAGAGATGAAATTTTGTAAGCATTTTCTGGATGTAATGAGGTATTGTAATGCCAGATTCGTGGGACCCCAATAGACCTCCAGGAGCCGCAATCACACAAGAGTCTTTATTGCAAGCTGGAGCCTGGACTCACAACTGTTTCCAACACAGCAGTCCTGAGGACTGAACCCCGGTCCTTTGTTCAGTGAGGATGTATAGGTTTTGGGGGGACACTCTATGTTTCACAATATCACATAGCAAATCATTTCACACTCTGGGAAAATCAAACAACTCTTAACATTGATTAGCACATTCATTGGTGGGAACAAGTTGGGTAAGTGTGACTGGTTAGTACAAGAGGTGGATTCCTTTGAACTGATTGGTTTAAGCCGCAAGGGGTGTATGTGCTAAACTACATGGTTTCCTAACATGTTATCAACTACCCAGACTACTAGGGGGTCATCTGGAATCCCAGGTATTTTCTCTGTCTCATGCTGATTGGTGGTTGCTAGGGGGTTGCTATGGATCCTCACCTAGCCTAACTGATTCAGGGACACCAGGTGCCCCAGATCTCTCCTGTTTTTTACAGACAAACAACTCAGCAGGGTGACTATCTGCCTAGGAGCGCTCTATGGGCTTTTCCAAGGACAAAGGGCACTCCTCCTTCCTTTGGACAGGCCTTGAGGTAGAAGCTATTTTCAAAAATGGAATCACTTCAGTTTCTCAGTATATTTTTAAAAATATTTAGAACAGTTATTCTCAAGAACTACAAGAATTATTGTAGTCATTGTGATTATTGTAATTGTGAACAGAACATGAGGTTGATGATTTGCAGATTTGGAGCTACAGTCATTGAACCCATGTGACAAGTATCTTTGGATCTTAAAATATATAATTTTGAAATTGATTAAACCCCCATTCTACCAGTGAAGACAGTTCAAACTTTCCAAGTTATATTCTGTAGAATGAATGTTCTTAGTTTCCACCAGTCTCCACTGAGAGTAGGTCTTTCTGTGTTAGGCTACCGATGTACTGACCTCACCAGCATGAGTTGGCTTGTATGACCAGCACTCCAAAGAGCAATTGACGACCCATCATACACACCGGGATGTGGCTTTCTACAGATAACACTGATTTGATCTGGTTCTCAGTACACAAAAGAGAAAGTGAGTGGGCTTCAAGAGAATATGTATCTGGACTTGCAGGAACAGCCTTGCTCTCATGGTTCCTGTTGGCTGCAGAGCAGGCTGAACTGTGTTGTCTACAGGGCAGGCTGAACAGATGTTGGCTGCAAGATAGCCCACACACTCAAACCCCCCTCTATCTGGTCCTTTATCACCTGTTTGCCTCAAGTCTTAACATTCAACCCTGCTCAAGGCTGAACACTTAACCCTCCCTTGGGCCAACAAGGCAGCTTGCACACCCAGAGGCCCCATTAGATTTGAGCTGTAAAAACTCGCTCCTGCCATGCCCCCCTCTCTCTTGCTCTCTCTTTCTTGCTCTCTTTGTCTTTCTTGCACACGCTCTCTGTCTCGCTCTTGCTCTCTCCCTCTTCATCTCTCCTCTTTTCTTCTCTCTCTCTCTCTCTCTCTCTCTCTCTCTCTCTCTCTCTCTCTCTCTCTCCTTCTTTCCTTCTTTCTTTTCTCTTTGTTGCACTGCTGCAATAAAGATCTTTTGGTTGCTCCGAGTGTTGTGGTCACTTTTCTTTCAGTTCCTTTAATTTGTCTAGGTTTTTGGAAACATAAAGGAGGAATTCTGGGCATTTTTCTGCCACCCTTTTCTTTAAGAACCCCACATCCTTCTCCCAAAAGATCCTCTTCATGACCTTAAAATTTTCTCATATGCCTTATCACCCCTCCTGTTGCATGATTCCATCTCGCTTGCCCTGAACCACTTTCCCCCTAGGTCCAGAGGGACCTGCCCCCACTCCACAGCCACTTCACACTCTTTACACCTCAGAGTAAGTAGTTCTCACCAATTTAGACTTTATCATTTCATGGTTTTCTGATGAACACCCATCAGAATGTTTGAAAAAAAAAATCTCTTAGCAACAAATACAAAGAACAGACAGAGACTCTGTAGTCTCAATAAAATCACTGTATTGGAAAAGTCCTAGGGTAAGATATAGATTCTTTCCCCTTTCTTAGAGTTAGTAAATAAAATTATTTTGTTTTTGTTTTTCCACAGGATATATACATTGCAATATACAAGTGTGAATCAATAAGATTTTTCTTATTGTTAATCCTAACTACACCCAGTTCTAAGCCCCATCCACTTATGCGTTGCTCAGTTCAGGGCCCTGGCACCAATCTCAGATAACAAAGAGCTCCAAGAAGCAGGATCCTGAATCTCTTTATTTGTAAAGAAATAAATCCAAGTGAAGTGGAACAAGAAGGAACAAAAAGCAAGGAAGAGAGGATTCAGCAGAGAACATGCATCATTCTATTTCAAAGGATGGTGAGAGGACAGAGTAGAAGGGAAGGGAAGGAGAATAACTGTGACAGCTGCTGGAAGTTGAGAGGTCACCTGGAGGGAGCAGACTTGAGCACTAATGAAGCCAGAATTAGGCAGGCAGGCAGTATAGATAGGTAAATTGAGTCAAGTCAGATCAAGGAGGCCAATTTTGAGTGAGACCTGTTGGAGTTGGAGACTGTCCCCATGAGGGATTGAATATTAATTCCTTCAGAGCCCTTCCTCCACCCTCATCAAGAAGCTGCTGCCAGCGAGGATGTGGGGAAAAGGGTACTCTTGTACATTGCTGGTGGGACTGCAAATTGGGCGCGGGCCAATTTGGAAAGCAGCATGGAGATTTCTTGGAAAGCTGGGAATGGAACCATCATTTGACCCAGCTATTCCCCTTCTTGGTCTATTTCCTAAAGACCTAAAAAGAGCATGCTACAGGGACAGTGCTACATCGATGTTCATAGCAGCACAATTCACAATAGCAAGACTGTGGAACCAACCTAGATGCCCTTCAATAGATGAATGGATAAAAAAAATGTGGCATTTACACACAATGGAGTATTGCTCCGCATTAAAAAATGACAAAATCATAGAATTTGCAGGGAAATGGATGGCATTAGAGCAGATTATGCTAAGTGAATCTAGCCAATCCCTAACAAACAAATGCCAAATGTTTTCTTTGATATAAGGAGAGTAACTAAGAACAGAGGTGGGAGGAAGAGCATGAGAAGAAGATTAACATTAAACAGGGATGAGAGGTGGGAGGGAAAGGGAGAGAGAAGGGAAATTGCATGGAAATGGAAGGAGACCCTCATGGTTATACAAAATTACATACAAGAGGAAGTGAGGGGAAAGGGAAAAATAATACAAGGGGGAGAAATGAATTACAGTACATGGGGTAGAGAGAGAAGATGGGAGGGGAGGGGAGGGGAGGGGAGGGGGGATAGTAGAGGATAGGAAAGGCAGCAGAATACAACAGACACTAGTATGGCAATATGTAAAACAGTGGATGTGTAACCGATGTGATGCTGCAATCTGTATACGGGGTAAAAATGGGAGTTCATAACCCACTTGAATCAAAGTGTGAAATATGATATGTCAAGAACTATGTAATGTTTTGAACAACCAACAATAAAAATTAAAAAAAAAAAAGAAGAAGAAGCTGCTGCTCTAGCCAGTGGCTAATGTAACCTGTCCCAGGAATTGCCCCTCCCTACAGGGAGCTATAAAGTTGCTAATTAAGGTTTCCTGGGCTGCTCCATCCTGCCCTTCTCCCTTCAGACCACCTGGTTTCCACCTTTTGGCCATCCCACCAAGCATTCCCTTATGGAAGGAGCAGGAGAACAAAAGAAGCCTAGGACATATAAAAGGGCAGAACACCCTTACTTCTTGGGATACCAGGATACTAGCTATGGCCCCCTTCTCCCTCCCAGGAGAAGTCTATGTTACCCCTTCTTAAATAAACCCTGCTTTATGTACTTGCCTCAGTGTGCTTCTCTAATGTTATACTTCAACATGCGAAGAAGCAGAACTCGTCACAAGATAATCAGTGGTATCACTAGGAAGGGAGAAGGCGGCCCCCTACCAGTCTATGCTATAATTCGGCTCTCCTTTAATATTCAGGAGGGCCCTAAACATAGAGTAAAACTTTCTTTTTAATTATGACTTCTTGATTTGTCTGTTCATCTTTTAATGAGATTCCATAGGCGAGAACAAGACAGAGACCTTCAGAATTTATTAGAATCTCCCCTGTGATCGTTTTTTACTAAGTGAGTTAGAGAGCTATCTTCTTTGAAGATTAAAAAAAAAAAAAAAAAGTACTATATATGCAGATGCAAATGTGTGTAATTTACAGTTAGGGCTTTTACCTTTGTTCTGTTTGGAGACTGTATAATTAGGACAAAAATATTGTAGAATTCTGGATAAATTATAGTTTGCATTTTACAGTCATCCCCCCCACCCCTTAACTATAGGTTGTGTTTATCAGTTTCATTGACCCACAGTAAATGATGCTGCGAAAATTTTAAGTGGAGGATTCCAGAAATAAACGATTCCTGAGTTTTAAGCTGCACACTCTTCTGAGTAGTGGAATGGTGTCTCCAGCTCTCCCACCATGTTCCTGCCCCAGCATGCTCATCAACTAGGAGTAGACACCCCTTATCTGCACCACAGGGCTTGTGTTCAAGCAACCCTTATTTTACCTAGTGGTGTGCCCAAAGTGCTAGAACAGTGTTGCTGAAACTCAGAAATGACAAAGGGAAGTTGTGAAGTGCTTCCTGTGAGTGGAAAGGTGAAACATCTCAAGTATAAGTAAATCAAATGCTAAGTTCCACTGCAGAAGCCAATCGTCCATGAACTTGTGAAGAAGGAAAAAGAAATCTCTGCTGATTTTGCTGTTACACTTCAGACTGCTGAAATTATGACCACAGTGCACATTAAGGACTTAAGATGGAGAAGGCAATACACGTGTGGCTGGAAGACACAAACAGAAAATGTGTTCGGTTGAAAACAACTAGGTGCACCAGGAAGCAAAAAAAACCTGTACCAGGACCTCTGTAAAAAATCCGCTGAACAAGTGACAACAAGCCCTTTTCCGATGTAAGGTGTTTACACAGATTTAGACGCAGGTTGTAGGTCTAGGCTTAAAAGTACAAAAAAAAAAAAAAAAAAAAAAAAAAAAAACTGAAGAGATTCCATGTTAGTGTTAATTTTTCACTGTGCCTTATTTACTGATGAAACTTCATCATAGTTATATTTACATAGAGAAAAAAAATAGTACAAGTACACAGAGAGTCTGGTATTCTGTGCTTTGAGGCATACACTAGGAGTTTTGAAACTTCCTATTTCAGTCAGCTTTTTTTTGCCGCTGTGACTCAAAAGTTCTGACCAGACAATTTTAAGTGAAGAAAAGTTAATTTGAGGGCTCCTGATTTCAGAGGTCTTAGTCCACAGAAGACTGGCTTCATTCCTCAGGGATGGAGGTGAGGCAGAACACCATGGTGGAAGAGGGAAGCAGCTCACATGGTGATTGGAAAGCAGAGAGAGATTCTCCACCTGTGAGATACAAATATATATCCCAAAGCCATGCCCCCAATACCCACCTCCTCCAGTCATGCCCTACTACTTCAGTTACCACTCAGTTAATCCCTATCAGGTGACTGGGATTCAATCCCCCCACTGAAAAAAGAAAAATTCACTGATTGGGTTAAGGCTCTGTTAACTCAAAATCATTTCTCCTCTGAACCTTCTTGCATTGTCTTACATGTGAGCTTTGGGGGATACCATATCTGAACCATAACACTTATCCTCCTTTGGATAAGGTGAAACAAGGAAACAGCTGTACTTCTTTCATGATTTGAAAATAGCTTGGAAAGAGCTCTGTGGTAAATTTGAGGCATTTACAAAATCTAAAAGAGCACTATGTTTTTCTCTCATGGCCTTTATCCATTTGTTTGTTTGTTCATGTGTCTATTTATATGAACCCAATTCTGTCCCCAGTGCAGGCAAATGATCTGCTCTTGCCTTGTGCCCTTACAAGACTGACCACACTCTTATATGATGAAGCAAAACTTGCTGCTGCTGTAGCACGTTGCAAATTTCCCATTTTTCATGGTTCTAATTTCATAATTAGGGGGTAAAAATAAAAACAGCAGATGGGAGAGAGAACAGAGACAGCAGACTTCTGCAGCAGCCCTTGGATGGCTGGACGAACAGATTGTGGGAAACTGGAAAACAGCAACCAAATTGCCAACAATGAAGTCACCAATCCGTCAAAATCAACTGACTGTCAAACCACAACCCTCTTCAGATTTCCCACGGCCCCATCCCTTTCTTATTTTTGTGAATGAAGCACCAAGGCATTTTTTTTTTTAAGTAAAACAGATCATAAGTTAAAGATTTCCTCATTTCTTTCATGTTTCCTTGTGTCTTCAGTGTACTCTATCAAAAGTCATAACATTCTTAACTAATATGACAAGAAGTCACATGTTCAAATTTTTATAAGAACTAAGTTCTTATTTAATATGTGGTTTACATAGTATTAATTTTAAGGGTCCTATGTTAGTGTAATATGTAATTCACAAATTACTGGGATAAAGGAGAAAATGTAAATTATTTTAGCTGAAGAATATAGTTACAAAGTTATAGAATGTATAAAGAAGTAAAAAGTAAGGAAGTGCAGTTGATTGCCCATTCCTAAGACTCTTTTCTTACTGCTTTTTGTTTGTTTGTTTGTTTGTTACTGTACATCAGAAGTATTTACAGCCATGTATGGTGTTTTACACTTATAATCCCAGTGACTTGGGAGGCTGAGGCAGGAGGATCATAAGATCAAGGCTAGTCTGGGCAATTTAGGTAGACTTAAAAAAAAAAAATCTAAAGGTATAGGATGTAGCTTGGTGGCAGAGCACCTCCTGATTCAATCCCCAGTACTGGAAAAAGAAAAAAAGAAAAGAAAAGAAAAGAAGAAAGAAAGAGAGAGAGAGAGAGAGAGAGAGAGAGAGAGAGAGAGAGAGAGAGAGAAACCTTTTTAATGATTAATTTAATTTAACAAATACATATAAATTTTTTGCTAGGCATAAAGATATTTCTTCTAGATCCAAGTATTTAATACCCCCTCTCCTAATTTCCTGAGCAAAAGCTGTAAGAACCAAAGTAACATAAGAATTTTAGACAAAACATGAATCAGATTCCTGTTGTTAAATTGTGACCAAATGGCCAGGGATGCATAAAAATGTGGCAGCTCCCAAAGGAGAGCTGTTGATGAAGTCAATAGCAGTAATGGTAGCTCTGAGGAGACATTCTTGCCAGAGAAGTGTGGAAGCAAGTAGACAGCAAATCAATAGATGTGCACAGCATGGACTTCAGTACATGTGCCAGAGAGACAGGTATCACCAAAGACCAGGAGGAAAGGAAGGTATGTTTTCCCTGTTGCAGCTGCTACCAACCATACATTAGCAATAATTAAAACTTTAACTACCCTATAATGTGTGCTTAATTTATTTATGCATCGTGATAACATGAAGATTTGGTGTGATTACTCAAATTTACATAAAGAAGTATATATTCTGTATGGTTAGGCATGCATCCTAAATTATAGAGCTAATAAATTATAGAGCTAGTAAGTCATATAAATCATGAAATTTTTCTTTGAACAATTTTAGTACTTCCTACTCATAGATGTATGACCATATTTGAGACAGCTGGAGAACCAGACTAAGCACAGATGTGGCTCCAGATAGATACTTGAGCAGATTGATAAATGAGTGTGAGAGAAATGATGACCTTGAGGTGGGTTCTGAAAACAAGATTTAAGTATAGAGTTTCCTGTGAAATTTTAAATTTTGTGTGTGGGGCAGGGGCATTTAAAAATATTTCTTATTTTTAATTTTCATATAGTAATTGTAATATTAATAGGGTATGTTGTGATATTTCAATTCATGAATACAATATATAGTGACCATATAAGATTAATTGGCATATCTGTCACGTCAGACATTTTTTTTCTGTGTAATAGCTACACTAAAAATCTTCTCTATTATTTTGTGTGCTTTTAAAAAAATTTTAGTTGTTGAAAGACCTTTATTTTATTCATTAATTTATATGCAGTGCTGAGAATCGAACCTAGTGCCTCACATATGTAAGGCAAGTGCTCTATCACTGAGCCACAACCCCAACCCATTCTCTGTTATATTGAAATATTTAGGACTGGGGATGTGGCTCAAGTGGTAGCGTGCTCGCCTGGTATGCGTGCGGCCCGGGTTCGATCCTCAGCACCACATACAAAGATGTTGTCTGCCAATAACTAAAAAATAAATATTAAAAATTCTTTCTCTCTCTCTCTCTCTCTCTCTCTCTCTCTCTCTCACTCACTCTCTCTTTAAAAATAAATAAATAATAAAAATAAAAAATATATTGAAATATTTAATTAGTTTTTGTCAACCATAGCTATCCTACTGTGATATAGAACACGAGAATTATTCCTCCTACCCAATGGCAACTCTGTACCTACTAACCATTCTTTCTATCCCTCTTTTCCCCACACTCTTTCTAGGGCTTAGTAACCACTATTCTATTCTCTGCTCCTTGGAGATCTGCTTTAGTGTCTATATTTAAGTACGAACATTAAGTATTTGTCTTTCTGTGCATGACTTATTTTACTTAATGTAGTGTCTCCCAAGTCCATTCATGTTGCCACAAATGATAGAATGTCATTCTTTTTTGTGCCAGTATAATATTTCATTGTGTACATATGCCCTGTTTTTTTTTTTTTTTTTTTTTTTTCATCATCCAATTGTGGATATCTTAGGTAGGTTTCACTTTGAAAACTTCGGTAAGGAAAAGACAAGTGCAAATGTTTCTTTGAAACACCGATTTCATTTCCTTTGGATATACACCCAGGAGTGGGATTGAAAGATCATATGGTAGTTCAATTTCTAGTTTTATTGAGGAATCTCCATACTGTTTTCTATAAAGGCCATATCAATTTACATTCTCACCAACAGTGTATGAAAGTTTTCATTTCTGTACCCCCATGCAAGCAGAAATTTCAGTTGTTTTAACACATGAATGGAAGATGGTTGTGACCTCAAAACACACACCAAAAAAAAAAAAAATTGGGGGGAAAACAACACCTTCTAGTGTGAGAGGATTTTCTTTAATGTGTTGTCAATACCACTAGGTTTCTGTTCAATAACCAGTTATTGCTAAACTGCCTTTTGCTATTTCTTTGCGACAGCTTCATCTGCAAGCCAAGAAAAATAATTTACCTAGAATATATCATATTAAACACAAGCAACTCTATTCTAATTCAAAATACAAAAAAATTGCTTAGATTTTTATTTGCCTATAGAGAGTTATCTAGACAATACAAAACAAAATGAATGATTTTCCTTGGATAATTAAATATGTTTGTTAAATTATCTGATTTATCTGTCTAACCACTCTGGAAACTCTTCTGCTTATGCACACAGAATAGTTGCCCCCAAAGTGTCTAATGAATAAATCAATGTTTGAATAAATGTATTTTAAAAAGGAAACACTCACTTTGTTATCCTCTCCAAGCACACTCAAGATAATACATAATCAAATTTTTTATATTATTAATCAAAGTCTTTATATTGCAAAATAATTATATTTCGTTTTTAAAACTGTGTTTTATATTGCTTTAAGATTAGTATGGGCAATAAAGAATTATAGTTGATAAAAAAAGCTCCTGCAATTTAAGGATGAATTAATAGAAGCATACAGTAACCTAGAAAAGGAGGCGATAATTTCATTTTTTCCCTCTATAAATCAGACAATATTTAGTGGAGTATTTATATTTGATTATTATGGGAATATTTTATCTGATGTTAATAGAAAGCAAGAAGACACAAAGAACAATCAAAAGCTACCTGTGGAAACTACATTACAAAAATCAAGTGATATTTCCCACAGATATCATGCTCAAAATGTATGCATCTGAGTATCACTCCAGGGAATCACCCTTAGTAGCACTAAGGGTTAAGAATGAATATTATGGGATATCTGAAACCTTTTTACTACTACTACTAAACTAACAGTAATAATTAAAATAAAGAACCCTATTTATATACTTCCAACTGGAAAAAAAAAGTCATCAAATCATCAATGCTTTACATTTAGAAGAGTGTAATGGATTATAGCTGCTTCCTTTTGAGAGTTGTTTTTAAAGTTGAGTACATGTAAAGTGGAATGTCACAATACAATAACATGACTTTTCAAAATCTTTCAAGTTCAAATCTGCAGTGAGATATCACCTCACTCCAGAAACAGAGGTTGTTATAAAAAAGACAAAGAATAAGTGCTTCCAATGATATAGAGAAAAGGGAACTCCTGTACATTGTTGGTAGGAATGTAGACATTGTGGAAAACAGTATCGAGATTCCTACATTCAAATTAATTCCTCCACTTAGAAACAGAAGTACCATTTGATCCAGCAATCACAGTAGTAGGTATATATCAAAGGAAATAAAATCAGTATGTCCAATAAACATCTGCACTCCCATGTTTATAGCAATATTAGTTCCACTGGCCAAGAAATAGAAACAACCTAATGCCTGTCAGTTAATGAATGACTAAAAGAAAAGGTGTACATACACCCAGGGGAATAATAATCATCCATAAGAAGATTAAAATCCTATCAACTGCAACAACATGAATGTTAAGTAAAATGAGCAAGTCACACAAAGACAAATAATGCATGTTCTTGTTCATATGCAGAATATAAAACAGTTTATGTCAAGGAGATGATAGAAGAATGGTGGGTACCAGAGGTTGGGAGATTCAGGGGAGAGAGATGAGGAGACCATGAATTATGGGCACCAAGTTAGAGTTAGGAGTAAGAATCTCGGGTGTATTTAATGCAGTGGGTGAATATAGCTAACAATGATGTATTGTATATTTCAAAAGACTAAAAAAAGGATGTTGAAGGTTTTTACCAAAAATAAAGTGTAAGCATTCTAGGATATAGATATATCTCTCTTATTTAAACATTTCACAATATTTACTTATATCAAAGCATCATATAATAACCCCCAAATATGTAAAATTTTAATGTTTGCATGTATCAGTTAAATTTAATTGAAGAAAACAACTAAATATGTTTTTAAAACATTTCATAAATTTTAAAATAATACTAAAAATGCTTTTTGTATGAAGTTGCATTTATAATATTTCAGGCAGGACTTGTGAGGAAAGGAGAGGAAGGTGGAACAATACTGGTTTCTGTTTGTATTAATAAGAACTGGAAAAGATGCTGACAATTTGAGCCATTCATTACTAGAAAACATGCGTTATTATTAGTTTTTTCAGTATTGATATTCCTCACCAAATTTGCTTTAAATATTAGCAACTTAATAATTATTAAATGGATAGACTGGAGAATGTGATTAGGGTAAATGATTCTTAGTGGATGAAGATCTGCAGAACTTTTCTACTTCCAAAGATAAGAGATGTCAGTGTGGCAATCATTCAGCCTAGCTGGAAATATTTTAAAAGGTGATCCCACCAGCTACATCCTGATAGGCAAACAAATGTGTTTGCTTAGTTCTAAATAAAATTCTAGTTATAGCTATCAGTAACTTTCCGAGTAGTGTTTTCTATTTTAGATGAAAAGACTTTGCGAGATTTATTTACAGGATGAAGTTAATAAAGCTTCATAAAGTTGGAGTTAGTTTCATAATATCTGAAAATGATGCCATTAAGATTTCATGAATGCTAAATTTTATTAATTCATTGACTCAGGTAACAAAAATCTTCTGAACATGCTCCATGTTGAGTTCTATGGTTCATGTAAGATATGATGAAAATAAGTCTTCTGTCCTCCACATACTCATATTTAGTGGTAAAAGCAGCTACACACACTAAGAGAAAATTATGGCTCAAATAAAAATTGTGATAGAGATGCCATATCCTATAGAGAATACACCAGAGTTTGCTAGAACAGGTCAGCAAAGGCTTCCCGGGAGGGTGGGGTTGGGAATGACATTTTAACTCAATCCTTCACCTCAATAGTTGGTTCTCACCAGGTTGGCAACTAAATAATGGTAGGCCCAGGTGAGGTAAGGATTGATCTTGCATTGTGATGATAAATCGCATGATTCCTGGCAAAAGGATAATAAATTTCTCTTTTCTGCAACACACGGCAAATGTAGAGAACAAAAGTATTCACGTGTGGATGAGGTAAGTCAGCAAGAAGATGGTGGGAGGTTTTGGATTGTCATGCTTAGGAGTTTGCACTTTATGCTATAATAAAGAATATGAGTGATTTTACTTATGGGAGTGATATGATCAGATCTGCACTTCAGAAAGACTACAATAGCCAGATCCCATGGAACAAGACTGAAGATTTTTGGGTGAGAACACTCTATACGTCCAGATGAGGAATGATAAGGGAGAACAATGGTAGAGCAGAAACATTAATTACAACTGTTGCTGTGGTTGATGATGATATAATGAGAAATTTGGGGCAATACAAATTTTTTTCTACCTTCTCCCTTCTAAACAGGGAAGCAACGGTATTCACACTGAAGAATAATTAAAATAGATTCTTGCTTTTTATCATGTGAAATTTAGATGCATCTAACCTATCAGAGAGCTAAACAAATGAAATTAGGTTTCATGTTTATCTCTATTTACCAAAGAATAAACAGCACCAGAAGGTCAGCTTACCTAAAAGGAAGTGCTCAGCGATCTTATGGGAGAGGAATAGTATAGTTGCATCAATCAAAGCAGATAGGGAGGGTCTCTTCTTAGGTCAGTCAGAACACCCCAACAAGGGAATGATAACTCTTTGTCCTGATAATATTTTTTTTCTCACACTTCAGGTCCTTTAATTCTTCCAATTCCATGTAGTCATTCCTTGCAGATAGGTACTCTCTTTTTTTAAAGGCTGTATCCTGGTTTCTGAAAAATCTTCCTTTAAAGTTTCTACAATGTTCAGTAGTACTCATTCACCCACCAAGTACTTAACCTGGGAGAGGAGAAAATGGATTTATTTCTTATGTTCTTCTCCTAAAATTTCTATAAATGAAATTAAGTCTAACAAATTACCCATTTCTTCATTTTGTATTACTTTATTAAATGGAGACTAAAGACATTCAAATTATACTAGGATACAAAGAAATGTGTGTTTTACATCAAGAGAACAAAGGATTGTTGAAGAAAAAGTTAAATACTGCTTATCTGAAATGTTCGGTACCAGAAGCATTTTGGGTTGAGGATTTATTTAAGATTTGGGGATATTTGCACATACATAATGAGATATCTTGGTGATAGGACCCAAATCTAAACACAAAAATCATTTATATTTCATGCAAACACATAGACACATAGCATGCAGATAATTTTGTAGGATATTTTTAATAATTTTGTGGATAAAACACAGCTTCATGGCATAAAAATTATCCCTTTTGGCATCCTGCCAGTACTGAAAAGTTGTTGGGATTTGGATAATTTCATATTTGGATATTTAAAATAAGGATCCTCAACCTATAAATGATTATATGTCAACTAACATGCTGTGTACTATGAAATAATACATTTTAAAGGTTGTACCTAAAAAAAAAATCTACATCTTCTGAGAAATCTTTCTTGGTGAATTTCTTGCTTCTCTAATCATGTTGACTGTACAGTCTCTCAACAAAAAAAAGTGTGGTTTCAAATATATATTATCATACTCTTATGGCTTTCTCATTATTTAATATGAGTATAGCAGTGGACCAGATACATGAAAAGTACTTCAAGACAGGAGAACATGTTACTTGTTCTCCAAAAAACCTGAAATAACAAAGAAGCAAACTGTTATGCCACAGTGAATTGAGAAGAGTGCAAATGGAAAGGAGAAAATTGTTCAAGTATATTCCCCAGGGCTCTGGCAGCAGTTCTGTACTCATATTTTATAAACCTTGTTTCATCATTAGAGCTAAGAAGATTTTCCTGGAAACCTTTATTTCCTCTTTTAAAAAGTATTTGAACATATTTAAATAATAAGCATTTTACGGATTAGTGACAGATATTATCATGTATATGCAAAAGAAATACCTTTAAATTACTTACATGTACATATCTTTCACTTTCAATAATATGGTATCTTAAATATCTATATGGTCTGGTATATAATTAGGTTACATTAAGAATAATAGTAATCTTATCCTATTTCCACATTCAGTAAGTAACTTATAAGGACCACATTTTCTATGTTATTTGTAACTTTTTAATTTCAAAATGTATGAAGATTGGTCAAAATTTTAGATGCAAATGGGTTTAAAAGTTTTTTCCTATACAAAGTGATTTAAATTTGTTCTTCAATCCCTTTCTACTTTTTCTAATGTTGCAATGAGCTTACTACAAAAGTATATGCAAGAGTATATCTATTACTGAATTTTCTTAAACCTAATTTTCCACATTATATTAGTGACTTTAAACCATACAAGTATGTGCTTTTATTTATTTATTTATTTATTTTTGGTAATGCCTAGTTTCACAGCTTGCTTACTTGTATATTTTATAATCTTTTGCAATCTAAATCACTGGATATGCTAGAATGCCTTCAGTGATTACTCGGCAAACTGAATTTTCTTTTTCTTTCCTTTTTTTCTTCTTTTTTTGCATTGCTTTGGTATTTTCTAATATGTGGTATGGTACATGTTTTTACAGCATTCTTGAAGTTTTGTGATTCAAACTTTGACATGTTTCCTAGCAACAGACTCAATTCCCTGAAAGAACATTTTTGTGGGTAGGTGGGAAGGGAGTTGTTTTGGCAATCAAACGCAGAATGGGCTTTTTGCTGCATTTTTTTTTTTTTTTAGTGTATAACTATCTACTTATTAAAAAATAGAGTCTGAGACTGAAGTCTGTGTATTTGTTTGTGTTTGGAGCACTGAGTGACACAGTTTATGAAAAGGATTTCAATAATGCTTGATACAGAATAAAGCTAAAAATATAGTAGTTACGAACAAGATGAGATAAAGTTGTAGAATTTTCTCTTAAAGTTAAAATTTCATCATGGAAAACATAAATTTGAATGTTAAGTATGTTATATTCAAACTCAATTAGGTACGAAGTAGTTTAGTAGAAAATGTCCACAGAATACTGCTTCATTCTCCAAAAACAATGTTTTTCCCCATCACCAGGAAAAAAAAAAAAAGAGTAAAATACCTCTTTCGCAACTTACTTTGAAATGTGCATTTTAAAGACATACAGTTCTTGTTCATGTAGTTGAAGAAAAAGATGGCAATTTTCTCTGTGCCTTAACTTAATTTCTAAGATTGGTTGTTCTTGGGATTTGGTAACTTGAAGGAGCTTTGAAAGTTAAGGACAGAAACACAAATATTTAAGACCAAGAAAAAATTTGCAGGTAATCGCAGACTCTATTAAAGCCTTAATTAAAGGGCACAAGGAAAGTGAATTAGTGCATCTGAGATTTTAATCAAACTGCTATTTCAACAAATTTATTAATTGACTCCAGGATTAGTTTGTAATGTGCACTGTTAAGATGTATGTGTGTGATCTGAAAACCCTAGGACTGTATCAAACTATTCTTATTTCAGGAACTACCAAGTTGAAATGTGCATTTAAAAGTGATCTCTTTGTTTTATAGGGATAATTGCAGATCTTGTAATGAGCATTGATCATTCCATGCCTATAATAGCTAAGCCTAAAAAAAAAAATATCATTTGAAATTCAGTAGACACTTGTTGAATAGCCAAATGGTTATAGACCACTTTGCATTCATTTACAGACAAAACTTCTCAACTTGTCACTTTCTTGATTTGAAATATATTATATTCTTAAGAATATTTGTTAGATACAAATAAAATTGATTTTCAATCATCTTAAAGATATTTGTAGTAAAACTAAAAGGGCGTTATTAAAAATATGTAACAATCCTATGAACTCTAATATGAATGCTGGATATGGGAAATATTTTATACTGAAGACTCCAATAGATTATGCCACTGTATATTTGTATATCAAGGGTGGAGAAAGACAACCTAACATGGTTTTCTATTTAGAAATGTATTATAATGAGAGTATTAGCCACCTCTGTTTGAAACAGGCCTCCCTCTCATATAAGGAACCTGTGGGTTACTTTGCTGGAAAGGGGGGGGGTGGTATTCCTTTCTAAATGCCCTTTGATGATGATTTTAAACACTAGCTTATGTTCCTATTTTACTAGGTGAACAGGAAAAAGAGCAATCCTTTATCTTAATTATAGCTTTTTAAAACATTTACAATGCATTTTAAGAATCTTTGGAAAACTTGACAAAAGCATTTCAGAGATTTCTAGTGTCCAGGCTCTCTCAGCTTTGAAAATTCAGAGTAGTGCTAGTCTAGAGGTCTCTAGTTGTTAGTGAGATTAGCCATTTGGGGTTTGTTTTAAGAAGAAATTTAATTTCTTTTTACCTTTTGGGGTGAATAAAGGATTTGACTTTGATGATTATTCATACATTTTTGTTTTCTGCATTTCTGATGCTTTGACATCAAGGGCCTGACTGACCCCCAAAAGACTGCACCTCCCAGAGATACCAAATTCCTAGAGATAGGGAAGGATGCACCTGCATTTGAAAATCAATCAATCTAGAGCCCATGCCCAAACTTCGTCCTCTGTTGGTCTCCCACACTCAGGGCCACTATTCCCTGTCCCAGGCCTAGGACAAGTAGAGTCAGCTCCTACACTCTAGTGTCAACTAAAAGAATTAAAAACTTGCCCATCCTAAACCTGCTTCTTCTATCTTGCCCTTTCTTTACCATGGACCACAATAAAGGTTCTTGTTCATGATTTCCCTTGCCCCCTGTGCGTCCTGACCCATGCTGGTGCTCTCCTGTTGGCTTCATGGATTGGTATGCCCCTTCTTTGGTGGACAGTATGATCTAAAAACTGTCTTCTCAATAACAATAAACTCCTCACTGGCTGTCCTCTCCATACCTGAATAATGAAATTTGCACTTTCAAACCTGAATAACAAAATTTGCACTTTAAAAGTACAAACAGTTGAACTCTTAAGAGAACAGATATGTCCTACTGCTTCAAGGTGTGATGTGACTTTCTAGCCATACCTAATAAAAAAAAGTAAAGCATGCTGCTTTAAGTAAATGTTTTTAATACTTTCATGTTTTGTATCAATCCATCAAACAGCTAGAAGCCCTGTTGCCAATGGAGTTAATTCGAATGCCATAGCAACTCCAAGTGCACCTGGCTAAAGGCAACTTAATGAAAAAAAATCCTTTTTCTCCACATTCTATAAGAAGCAAGCTTTCTCAAGGTCTTACCTTAAGATCTTGAAGTTCTTTCACATCCACCCATAAGGAGGTAGAGAGGGCCAATGAGTACTTGTTTATATATATAAGGATGTTTAGTTCAACATTCTTGCGGTAAACATGATGTATATATATATTATATATAATATATATAATATATATACACAGATTTCATATTTTTTAACATCTTTTGATATCAAAGTAAACTTATTCTGTATCAATTTCATAATATCATTCTAAAAAGCTACCATTTTTTCCTGCTCAGTTCTACAAACTTTATATTTTTAAGAATATATTTAATCCAACCATTTTTCAGTGCAGATATCCAATAGAAAGTAGGATCAAGAGGACTTTCTTGCTAGGCATGGTGGCACACGTCTGTAATCCCAGAGGCTTGGGAGGCTGAGAAAGGAGGATCATGAGTTCAAAGCCAGCCTCAGCAAAAGCGAGGCACTAAGCAACTGGGTGAGACCCTGTCTCTAAATAAAATACAAAATAGGGTTGGGGATATGGCTCAGTGGTCGAGTGCCCCTGAGTTTAATCCCTGGTACCCACCCTCAACAAAAAAGAAGAAAGAAAGAAATGATTTTCTCACCCTTCAGTGAGCCTTAACCCAGACTGACATGGAAAAACATAGATAATTAAACTTAATAGTAATCTTGGGTGAGACTATTTTGTGTATTGTCTTTTCAATAAGTTTAAGTTCAAGACCTGGTTGACACTGGACATTTGCTACCATTGATACATAAACCATGTATGAATTATTGTAAGTACTTTTATGGTCACCATTTCTCATCATTATTATCAATCCCCTGCAAGACCATTTGTTTCTACATAATCAGTTTAAAACACTGTATATATTTGAATGGATCAATATTATTGACTTATCAAGTAAGATTGATATGGCTATAGTGACTCCAGAAATGTTTCATAACTGATATATTATGAAAATAATTGTCCAAAACCAGTAGTTTGGTTAACTAGGACAATAATCACTGGCCAACCACCTATGGATAGGGATCTGAAATATATTAATCTAATGATTAGTCGGTTTTAAAATTGTTTTAATTTAGCATCTTAAATGTGTTTGTTCCAATCACTCTCTTGATGCAATAACTTTACGGTTAGTTACTCTACCTTTGTTCTCATCCTTAATAAATCATCCTCATGCTGCCAGAGAAGAAGGCTAACATGTAGAAAGGAGCAGACATTCTTCAGGTTCAATATTCTTCAATAATTGTTATTACTTATATTCTATTGTACTAACATTGAAAGATGACGTAAGAATCCCTTCAAATCTGTAACTTATACATATCTTATACAATATAATCCAACAATATAGACGTGTAGATTTCCAAACATGGCTTTCTCATTTACATATATTGCACATATCACTTTGACTTTTTCAAATGCTGTAATTATGATGGACTCAAACTCTTTGATGACACATTTTTTTTTTCTGACATCTCTAGGTACATGTGGACATTCTGTATCCAGGAACTTACTTTTCAACCTTCACCTATTGATGTGCATACTTCCTATAATGTGCCTTTTGTATGTACACACAGTCATGTCCTTGACTGCCTGGACTCAATTTATACAATATAATTGTATTACAATAGGAATATGAAACATCACACGAAATCTTAAAGAGTTTTCAATGTTCCTCTTGATTATTTAACCAGCATATTACGCATTGCATTTTCAAACATCAAAACACAATGCAATTAAATTCAACAAAGAATCATTATACATCACCTGTGTGAGACAATCTGTTATATTCTAGGGAGTTTACATAAATAAAATATTCTTTTCTGTCAGAGGTTAATAAAACATGCTGAGCCTTACTATCTAGCACAGAATGCATCCATTTATATAATTCAAAGAAGTATAATTAAAAGAAAATAAAATAGATACTAAATTATTGTACAAGTCATGAGTTGGAAGCACTTACAGGAAGGAACATGAATTCTGAATGTAGTCTATTTCAGAATATAGTTTTGGACATTCCTCTAAAATCCAACTTTAACATCTCCTATTTCCCTTCAGTTTTTCTTTTATTTTTATAAATTGGCTAGATAGATAGACAAAAAAGGAGACATATATCTCATTTTCTCCATGAATATATTTTAAACACACCCTAACTCTTGTTTTTGCTCTGGGTGTATATCTAGAGAACATCCTTGAGTTTGAGTTTGATATTGATCTCATAATACATGAGACTGATATTTTTCCAATTTGGGGAGGGGTGTACCAGAGATTGAACCCAGAGGTGCTGAGCCACATCCCCAGCCCTTTTCATTTTTATTTTGAAAGGGGTCTCACTAAGTTGCTTAGGGCCTCTCTAAGTTGTCAAGGATGGCTTTGAACTCATGATCCTCCTGCCTCAGCCTCCTGAGCTCTTGGGATAACAGCTGTGACCCATCGCTTACAGCTCTTTTTTTTAATTCTGATAACAAAATAAAGTTTATCATTTTAAACATTGTTAGCAATACAATTCACTGTTGTTAGGTACATTTATATTATTGTGTAAATATTACCGACATGCATCTCTAGAACCCTTTTCATGTTGTCAAACTGACACTAAAACCATTAACTCCAAACTCCCTATCTCCCTCCCCCCACTCTGCTAACCACCATTGTACTGTCTATATCTATGATTTTGACTACTTGAAGAATCTCATAAAAGTGGTATCACACAGTATTCATATTTTTATGACTGGATTATTTCACTTAGTATGATGTCCTGAAAGTTCACCCATAGTAGAGTAGATATCAGAATATCCTTCCTAAGATTGAATAATATTCCATTTTATGTGTATGTCATGCTTTGCTCATCCATTCATTCATAGAACTAATATTCTTATCCAATGAATAGTATTTTTTTTTCTGGAAGAACTTTCTTAGCCAGCTAGGTATCTCTGACTAATCTAATGAAAGAGGACTCGTAATTGGTAATTCCAACTGAATTTGACCAGTTTTTCTTTCTCATTGTTGTGGTGGTATCCAATTCCATCTTTTTCCATTTATATGAATAGCAGCCAAAAAGCTAATTTGCTACCTGCTGTCTCGCATTTCTGATAGCATGTGTAACGTATTACATCATGGACTTCAAATAGCCAACAGCTGATGGGACTGAGTTTGGGTTTGTGTTAGGAGAAAGGTTAGAAGTGGTGTACATTTTAGATGTCACTCACTTAAATTTACAAGACCTAGAAGATGAGACACACCAGAGAGAATGAGGACATACCCTAGTGAGAGAGAGACAGGCAAGATTCATTTCCTTTCTGGTTAATAGAGGACAAGCCTCTGGTTATACCGTCATTGTTTTCCTAGTGTACTTGGAAGTGGAATTAACCTTTGAGGACTACATAATTGAACTTTTAGCAGTTGTAATGGTTTGAATGTGAGCATTACAATTGTTAAAAGTTCAAGTGTCCCCCAAAAGCTCATATGTGAGACAATGCAAGAAGGTTTAGAGGAGAAATAATTGCATTTTTTGAGAGCCTTAAACCAATCAGTGAATTGATTCCCTGAGAGGATTAATTGAGTGTTAACTGAAGGCAGGTAAGGTGTGGCTGGAGGAGGTAGGTTGTTGGGGGTGCGTCTTTGGGGTACATATTTGGTATCTGGCAAGTGGAGTCTCTCTCTGCTTTCTGATCATCATATGAGCTGCTTCCCTCCTGCACTCTCTTCCCCCATGATGTTCTGCCTCACCTGGATCCCCAGGGAATGGAGCCGCTGTTTATGAACTGAGACCTCTGAAATGGTGAGCCCTCAGATAAGCTTTTCCTCCTTTAAAATGATACTTGTCAGGTCTTTTAATCACAGCAATGAAAAAGCTAAGTAAAACAAAACTGTATTTGGATATATCTCCAGTGTGAATGAACAGGCAGAATGAAATTATTTTCTCATGTTGCACATGGCATTCATATGTGAGCATCATATTTTCTCCCATTAAGTGACAGTAAATAGGGACTCTTAATTTTTATAGCCCCCAAAGCTTCTAATATAGGTATCTTTTGAATAACTTTTGAAAGTATTATTTAATCTTTTTTATGTCACATTATTCTAGCCTGTGGAAAGGGAGTATACCTTCCTTAGACTTGTAAAGTTTAAAGAAATAGTACATGTTGTAGATAGCAAATGCTTAGTGATTATGATCAGTGCTCTGGTGAGGACTGAACGGTTTGTGTTTGGTAATCAGAAGGCAATTGTTGACTTTTGCAGAGGAGTTAAGTGGAATGATATTATGAAGAGACATATACTAGAGGTTTAGGAGTAAACTTTGTAGTGGTGTCTTGGGGATAGTAAATATAAACCACTTTTCCAAGAAGTTTGGTATTTAGAGGAGAGATACATAATTGAGTTAATGGAAATCTAGATACAGAGAAGTTGGTTAAAACTGGCTATAATTTTTTAAATGATCAATTAAAAAGAGAATAGTCATACCCTTGAAACTGGGCTATAGCTGATACTACTCCTGGTGAATGGAATATGGTGGGAGTGACAGCAGATGATTTCTAAGGCTAGGTCATAAAAAAGACTCACAGACTCTGACTAGGTCTCTTGAACGTTCGTATTTTGGACATTTGCTCTTCTACTTTTTCAAATCTCAGCCACCAGGCTCTGGGAAGCTCAAGCCTGTACAAAGACTTCAAGTATAGCTACTGCAGTCAGAAGTTTCAGTGTTGAATCTTCTGAGCCCAAGTTTTGAGTTATCCCAGGTGTCAGTGATGGTAGTGAAGAGCTTTCAAATGATTCCAACTTCCACAGTTTCCAGTTTCCCTCAGGTACTGAGGTTTCCTTGATGAGATCTGAAATATCTTTGAACAGAGCAATCCAATTCAAGTAGTTGATTCACAAAATCCACAGGCAAATAAAAATGGTTGTTGTTTAGGCCACTCAGTTGGGGCAATTCAATTTAATAAACAACAACAATAGATACGTGGAAGAACAAAAGCATGTGGAATCATGAAGTAAATTTAGCTTGTTTGTAAACCGGAAGAAGGAAAAACAGTTGTAAGGGGGGAAAAAATAGACCAGAAAAGAAAAACAAACATAGAGCAACATTCTAGAGTCCAGTAAATTGGTGGGGAAATCTGGGGTTGGGGGGGGGGGCGGAATGGCAGACCTCTGAGGCTGTGTAGATGGCTGTCAAAATAAACTGTGAGTAAATCTGTGAATAGCAAAAGTGGAAAATAAATCCAATATCATTTATTGCATTCCTAGTATGGACTACATTTAAATTACACACACACACACACTAACATATTTTAATTTTTGTCACATACCATAATATTCTCTATTGTTATGTTCTAGGGCTTTCTTGACATTCCTTTGTACATTTAGAAGATCTTTGCAAGAAAAGGTTTTTCTAATATTTTATAATTGCTATTCAAGGCATTGTTGCATTTGATGTCTTTAAAATTACAGTTAATGATCCCGATTCATCATCCTCTCATTGCTCCTTCCTCATAGACAGAATGCAACAAGGCTGCTGGTGTTTTACAAAGAAAATTTGAGAACTGTGGTAAAATCTTGCAGTCAACCATCTGTTTGAGGAGCTGTTTCTTTTCATAGAAAACATAAGGCTTTTCAACAACTGAAACTCTTGATTTTCTTACCAGAGGTGGGTGGGAAGTGACCACCAAGATACAGCCACTTTCTCTTTTGGTGCATTCTCAAAGGCAATGAATAAAGCATAGTTGAGGGAAGACTTCAAAATATCTTCTGAACATTAAATCATATTAATTTACTATTTTTTTCTTGCATACATTTCAATAAAACCATAGCTGTGGGCTTGTTTGTGTCCACACAAAGCCAATGATACAAATGAGCAACAAAAATCACCTGAGCCTGTGTTTCCATGTTGCCTTCTTGTAAGGCTGGTAACTTCATAGGTACAGTAAATATTGTCAGGTGTGAGCACAGAAAAGTAATGATATCTACACAATGTCAGTTCTGTAAGTAGGTCCATCAGCAATTTAGATGTTTGAAAACATAAAATTATATATTTAACATACACAGTTTTTTTCGTGTGTGTGTGTGTGTGTGTGTGTTATGTGAAGAAAAAATTAGGTAATTTTTACCTTTCCTATTTCTCATTATTACCGTTTTATAGTGTGTTTCTAGTATGTGATATTTATATTTTCCCTTTTAGAGGACATGATAGTCATTCCATTCTCTTATCATTCCATTCTCCTTGTGAACCACCATATATAAAGAGACTACTGTTTTCTTTTACTTGACTTGTAAACCATAACAATTCTTTGAGAATAGTCTTCTTAGACTTCTATTGCTATGTAAATGTTTTTGAAATTTTCCATCCATCCTCAACATTCTACTTCTTGTTATCTTTCTACTGATGTTGAAAATGTTAATAATGAGTTCCAAAACTTGCCTCCAACAGGTGGCAGATTCAATGTGGCTTCCAGTCATGTTTTGTTTATTCCCCACAATGAATTAATTTTGTTGAGTTAGTTTCCTTATCAACAATTAAAAACTGGGAAACAATCAAAATGTCTGGCTTGTCTTTTTACAAAAGCAGGGTCTGCAACTGCAAGGGCAAAAATCTGCTGCACTTGAGTGGCAGCTACCTCCTTTCCAAGGGCATCCTTGCCCAGCATGCTACATTCCCAGAACTTTAATGTTTCAAATGCAACCTGTTACTTCAGTAGTTCCTATAGGCATTGGCTTGTAAGCCTGCTCTTATCTGTACCTTGAGAGTTAAAGATCTAAGACTGTGTTTCCAGCTGGCAGTTGGACAGATTTATTACAAACATCTTGCATTGATCTTTATAGATAAAACTTTTCAATCTTGTACTCATAAAACTTCTCCAGATATCAAGGCTAGAAGCTGTGTACTTTTTACTTTTCTTTCATTTTCCACTCCCACTGATATTGATAAATAATAAGAAAAGGTCTTGCGGATTCAGCTTCTATAATATATTCTCTCTGCCAGCCCCTCATTACTTCTGACCTAGGAACATTAGGAGTCTACCAAGAGTTAATGAGTATCCCACTGAATCAATCTTCTAAATCTGTAACTTTTATCATACTACTAGTATGCTAAAAAATAGTTTAAAAAATTTCTTAACATTCTAGGCCACCCAAAACAAGATGCAATGTATTTTTTTTAGATCAGAGCACTTTAGAACTGGCATGACCTTACTGATTATGTAGTTCAATTCCCTGTATGTTGAGAAAACCAGGTCTCAAAGGGCTGAATCATCCATAATTCAATGGCTAGTTGGCAGTGTGAAGATCAAAACCTAGTTTTCCAGAATAAGTTCCTGGGGCTATGTCCACACTCATCAACCAAAGTACATCTAGCCAAAAGTCTGGGTCCTGGCCCCTATACCATTCATCACTACTGAAGTTGGAACCCATGCTATTGAGATCATCTTGAAAATTACTCCTTCCTTCAAAGTTTTGCTCATCTCTTTCCCTTGTTCAGAGTGTGAGATATTGCCATATTTTTAAAGTGCATCATAAATTTTAATTTTGTTAGGACATGCATCATATTCTGTATTACATTTCAGCAACTTGCTTTCATCCTCCGTACTCCCTTGGAAGCATATTGAAAGAAGGAACTATATTATTCATTTTATTCTAACAATTAATGCAGTGTCTTGAACCCAAGAAGTTGAATTGCTGATGAACTCCAAGTCTGGCCTCTATTTTTTTTTCTCCTGCCTTCTTCCATAGGTATCTATTAAGAATTTTCTAATTAGAAATTCCTCCCTATGACCCAGAATGCTTCTCTTCCAAATCATTCCCCATGTACTTGTTTCTTTAACATTTGCAAGTGCTGGAGGTTATAATCTTATTTTGTTTTTCTTTAGCACATAACTATTTAAATATCCTTCTGTCCCTCCTTTTGGCATTTAGAAACATAGATTAAGAATATTCACTGGATTTTCAGTTCCTTCAGCAATTTGTCATTTTATACAACATCATCACAGGTATGAGGGCTATTGACAATATAAATTAATATCAAGTATCATTCAGTCATACAGTCTACCAAGTTTGCATTTGTGGAAAATCTCCTCTATTCCTCTGGCACTTGCTATTACACCCTAAGAAATAAGCAATTTAATAGTTACTTAGCTTAATATCTATTACGAAGTAATTTTAATTTGATCAAACTGTTCATTCCAGTTATAGCTCCATGCTGTGTTGTGAAATTTAATCAAATATTAATTTGAATTCAGGTCACAACACTTCTAGTTATCTCCTCATAATTAAACTTTTGCTTCAAAAAGAATTGGAAAAAAAAAGAAAGAATGTATTTATGTCTAGAATTGCCTGTCTGCTACTTCTTTGTTTTGCTGAAAAATAAAATAATTAATGATAAGTACAATGATGATCTGTTATATATTTACATATGCAGTCATGGATATCTTCTATTTCTATTTGAGATGACTAAGGTTTATACAAAATAATCTTTTAACTTTAACTTGATATATGCATATACATAGCTTTATTTGATAATTATATTTAAAATTAAAATTGTCACAACTACCTATTCACTTAGCATTTTAAAATACTTAATTGTGAACATATTTCATAAACCAAAGTAAACATTGTAAAATATTTAAATGATTGCTTCTTTTCTTAACGTGTTCTATATTATTTTGCATTGCCTGTCAATATTAAATCTTTTAAATAATATTTTTATCGTATCTAAGAAACTTAATTTTACTTCCTGTCAACTCTCCTATAAGCACACTGAAGACAGAAACTAAGTTCAACTAACAATTAGCACAATGCCTTCAACCTAACCTAAGAGTGAGCAACCCAGCAGGTGCATCAGGGAATATTTATAATCTTGTTATGAAATCCAAGATCTCAATTATTTCTTTCTGTGAAACTTTCTCTTATTGTCTGCTACCCAGAAATATATGACCACCCAAGACAAACACACACACACACACACACACACACACACACACACACTTAAAATTTAAACCAAGAATAGATGTACAATTACAGTACTTAGAAATGTTTTTAATAGCTATGCATAGGCTAAATGAATCAAAATTTATTAGAACCAGTGTTTTGGATAACCTAAGCTCAACAGATACCTATCATTGTGCTTTCATGGTAGCAGTAACTTTAGATCTCTGAAGGATCCAATGATGAGTAGGTCATGGAGTTGATCTTGAGGAAGTTGTGATGCACTCAGCAAATCAAGTAGAGATGTATTACAAGATGATACATATAGTGTGCCATGGCAACACAGTGGAGCACCTAAGGAAGTCAAGGGACATCACAATGACAGGAAACATTTGAGATAGGCTTGGAAAGCATTAGGGGTAGCCATTTACTTGTAATCTTAGTGGCTCAGGAGGCTGAAATAGGAGGATCAAGAATTCAAAGCCAGGCTCAGCAAAACAAAGGCACTAAGCCACTTGGTGAGACTCTGTCTCTAAATTTAATTTTTGTTTAGAGAAATCTTGTGTGTCACCCACGTCCCGCATGAGTGATGGATTCAGGGTCACTCCACATGAATTTGGCTGGCAACAAAAAGACAAAACAGAATTAAAGACCTTTGTCTGGGTCAGGGATGGCTCTGCGATGGCTCTGTGGGGATAGCTCTCAGGGGTCAGGTCCTGTGCTGGAGGGCAAGAGGAGCAAGGGAGGCAAGAGACAAGAGAGCAAGTACATCCAAAACCACCCTATTTATTGGGAAGAAACATTCAATAGAATATTCCACCCAAATAAGGTAAGGTGTAGGTTTTTGAATGGTGGAATCTTGCTTGGTCAACAGATTGATTGACATCTTGGCAAGTCACACCCATCTCAGGTGCTGTGTGGGATCTCAGGCAGAGCAAGAGAAAGGTAATGCATCGCCCAATCAGCGTACAATGCCAGACCAGACCCTCTTATGTTCAAATGCACAGAGCTCACACACAGAGCCCATGGATGGCTCATTACACTTGTGCATATGTGTGAGGGAGATATAGAATATTGCGTACAAAAAGATTTGTATGAGAAAGCAAAACAATGGGAAGTTTGGCATGACCAAAGAGGTTCATGGAATTGAAGGTCTAGCATGCCAGGCCATCATCATACCATAAAGCAGCTTGAAATAAAACTTTGTAGCATCATATAGTCAATGAGGATCTGTAGGACATATCAAACTTGGAGTATCATAAAATATAATCTGTGTACTCTGTAGTCAATATAAGTGTTACATTGGAGTGGAAGAAAAATGTTAGTTTATGAAAGCTAGAATAGTCCATGTGGAGTATGAAAACTGAACCAGGGATGATTTATGACATTTGGTATACTTGTTTGTGTTAGATTAGAAGGAAAGCAACTAAATATAGGCATATATGAAAGCATCCAAAATTGTTATTTTTATATCTATAGATTTTTCTTTTCTCTTACATATAAAACATTTTTTATGCGATTACCAATATTTTAAATAGACAGTACACATCCAGCAATCATGTGTATGTAAATTAATAGGGAGTCTGAATAGTAAGACACTGAGTGTTGTTTGAAACTCCTGAATTATGCTAATAGATGCAGTGGAGGACAGTCTCTATAATCCCGCTGCATGCCACACTGGATGAAATTGTATATCCTCTGTTCTAAAAGTTGACAATGTAGATTCTCAGTTCTACAGCTCTTATCTCCTAATGTAATTCAATGTTTATGGCTCTTTTGTGGGACTAGATTTCTAATGGGACTCAGCTAGGCAAGTTTGAATCCACTTCTGCTATGAAATCTTTTAATGTAGGTGTCAGAAATTGCTTATTTACTTGGTGCCTGCATGACAGTTTCCATTTCACATCATTATTCATCCCCAGCCAATAGTAATTTCAAGTTGGAAATAAAATTACAACTCATTTGATAGACAATATGACATCAAATAATGGTTAAGAATGTTTACTATTTGAACTATCCACATGTATTTTTTAATAATGTTAACAAACTAATGTTTCTTAATGCCTATTGAGTTACTAAAATGAATTTATCAAGTTTTTAATTTTAAATGTTTAGGTAGACAATAAGAACACCACTGACAAAGTAATAACACTTTTTTTTAATTTTTGAAAATAAGAAATGGAAGACATCTGGCTGGATATGTAGCTCAGCTCAGTGGTAAAGCACTTTCTTAGCATGAATGAGACCCTGGGTTCAATTTCCCACACCATAAAACATTAAAAGGAAAAAAAAAAATAAAAGGCATATCTTACTTTTTAAAGTTTGTTTATTTTTTGTAGTTGTATATGGACAGAACGCCTTTATTTTATTTTTTTTCTCTTCATGTGGTGCTAAGGATCAAACTCAGCGCCTCACACATGCTAGGCAAATACTCTGCCACTGAGCTACAGTCTCAGCCCCTTACTTCTTGATATTAAAATGTAGTCAGAAAACAGAGATACATACTGAAATCAGTTGCTAATTATATAATATGTTAAAATTTTATTAAATTTTAGTTATCAATATTCATCAGTTTGGTATAAATATTGCTGAATATATATTTACATAGATTTATAGTTGGATATATTTTCCATTCTACCTTCAGTACTGAAGGTTTTACACCAGCTCTGTTTTACATCCAGCTTTCTAGAAATTGCCCTTGGCTAGAGACAGCTGCCTTGCAAAATCACTCCACCTTCCTAGAGTTATCTCAATCTAAACACAGGTGGGTATAGAACTCCTCCCTTCTATGAAACATGGGAATACTCCGTTGTGTCTCCCAGACTTCAAGGCTCCCTATGGATTTAATTAAGGTTTTATTGATACTGCATTACTACCACTTCTTCCTCTATCTAATAAGGTGTTTTCTTTTATACATGTGTGGATCCTAATAATTTCTAGTTAACCCCAATAAATGTCCTACATGTTAATCTCAGTATGAGAGGCTACTTCCCAGGGAGTGCAAGGCAAAATAATATAATGAAGGTTCTAGCTGGATAGTACAGCTACTCATACATCCCTGACCAAAGAATGGTCCTCCTCTTTTAGGGAAGTTTGTCCTTTGAGGTAAAGGGCACAATTTCAAGAGGAATACACATGGTGTGGTGTATAAAGAAATCTACATTATGTTTCATGACAAACTCACCTGGTAAATGGTAGAATAATATGAAATAATCATATTTGGAGAAATATTTCCAGAAAAGTCAAATTGTTATAAGTTTTATGTTGTCTTGGTGAAGAACAAATGATTCAATTTTCATTTAAGGACCTGAACTGAATCTAGATTGAGAAAGAAATGTTAATAAAATGACTGTGAACCCTGATATCAATTTTAAAGTTAACTTATACATTTTAAAAATATGGTGATATAAGAACATAAAATACATGTTTTAGTTATTTCTTAAAATGTTATTCCATCTATTAATGGACACCTAGATTGGTTCCATAGCTTAGCTATTGTGAATGGTGCTGCTATAAACATTGATGTGTCTGTATCACTGTGGTATGCTTATTTAAAATCCTTTGGATATATGCTGAGGAGTGGGATAACTGGGTCAAATGGTAGTTCCATTCCTAGATTTGTAAGGAATCTCCATACAGCCTTCTGGAGTACTTGCACTAATTTGCAGTCCTACCAGCAATGTATGAGCATTCTTTTTTCCCTACATCCTCGCCAACATTTGATGTTACTTATATTCTTGACAATTGCCATTCTGACTAGAGTGAGATGGAATTTCAGTGTAGTTTTAATTTGCATTTTTCTAATTGCTAGAGATGTTGAGCATTTTTTCATATATTTGTTTATGATTCTAACTTCTTATGTGAAATTCCTGCTCTGTTCTTTTGCCCATTTATTGATTGGGTTATTTGTTTTTTTAGTGTTAAGTTCTTTGAGTTCTTTGTATATCCTGGAGATTAATGCTCTATCTGAAGTGAAGGTGGCAAAAGTTTTCTCCCATTCTGTAGGCTCTCTCTTCACACTTCTGATTGTTTCCTTTGCTGTGAAGAAGCTTTTTGGTTTGATTCCATCCTATATATTGATACTTGATTTTACTTGCACTAAATTTAGGAGTCTTGTTGAGAAAGTTAATTCCTAAACTGACATATTGGAGAGTTGGATGTACATTTTCTTCTAATAGGTGCAGGATTTCTGGTCTAATTCCTAGGTCTTTGTTTTGATCCACTTAAAGTTGATTTTTTTGTGTGCAAGGTAGAGATATGGGTTAACTTCCATTCCATTTCATATGTATTTCTAGTTTTCTCAGCAAAATTTTTTGAAGAGGCTATCTTTTCTTCAGTATATGTTTTTGGCAACTTTGTCTAATATGAAGTGACTGTATTTATGTCTCTGTGTTTTCTGTTACATTGGTCTTTTTGCCTATTTTGGTGCCAATACTATTCTGTTTTTGTTATTATAGCTCTGTAGCATAATTTAAAGTCTGGAATTGTGATGCCTCCTGCTTTGTATTTCTCGATAAGGATTGCTTTAGCTATTCTGGGTCTCTTATTTTTCCAAAATAAATAAAGTAATTGTGGTATACATACAAAATGGAATATTTATTACTCAGCCATAAAGAAGAATGACTTTATGACATTTTCCAGTAAATGGATGGATCTGGAGATATCATGGTAAGGGAAATAAGCCAATCCCCCCAAACCAAGGTTTAATGTTTTCACTGATATGTGGAAGCTAAACAATAATAAAGGGGGGTGAGCAGAAGAAGAGTTCAACAGATTAGACAAAGAAGAACAAAAAGAAGGGAGGGGATAGGAATAGAAAACACAGTAGAATAAATTTAACATAATTTTCTTATGTACACATATGATCTTACCTAAGTGAACTTTATCATTGTGCCCACCCACAAGAATGGAGTCCTAATAAGAATAAGATATATCCTATGCTTGTGTAATTTTATCAAAATGGACTCTACTGTCATGTACAACTAAGAAGAACAAATTAAATTTTTAAAAATGTTATTCCATATCTATCTAGATTGTATATGTCTCCAAGGCACTGAGATTAAAGTGGAAAAGACACACGGTCCCTTCCTTGGAAGAATGTGGTACCCATAAGAACCAGTGATGTGAAGGAATTTTAAATAATTATCTGGATATATCACATAGATTTTCTCAGTGTACTGCCCAGAAGAGACCAGTCGGTCATCTGGTAACTTACCGTGAGTTAATATTATCTGGCCTCAACCTTACCAATGTAATCAGAGATTCCAGGGGAGAGTTTAGTAATCAATACGTACTGGATAAAATATCAAGTGATTCTAAAATTAACACAAAGTGGTTTTAAAGACAAACAGCTAGTGAAGTTTTTGAGAGCAGTAATTTAGCTATAATTTTCCTTTATGAAGATAAAAACTAATCTGAACTAAATCCATACTGTATTACTGTAGTATATAACTTAGACTCTTAACGAAAACTGTTTAAAAGTTGAAATTAAGCCATATAATAATAATAAATTTGCCCTTAAAAATATTTTATGAAATTTCAAATAATATTATAAATGTATATCAACATTGTATATCACATATTATATAAGGCATATCATATATTATATTCCATATTAATTATACATTAGATAATTTGCATTTTATATTATACATAAATATAGTTATATAATATTTATAATTGTGCATCATATAATATGTACCATTATATATTATTACATATAGTATGTCATGTATAATCTGTTATAATTCTATAATATTAATGCATAAATATTTGACTATAAATTATATCTATAGATGAGTTATATTTCTGTTTGTTTTCTCATCTATCAATGAAATATTTGAACATCTAGTGTCCTTTTTATTATGTCACTACTTTAATTTTATAATGAAATGATAAATTCTTCATAGCAAAACTTTTTCTGACCTTTTAAAATATGAAAATATAACAATGTAAACAAATCCAGAACAATAATAAAAACTAAAATTACTTGACTAAATCATCTTAACCCAGTTTTAATTGAAAGGTTCTTTTCAGAATTTCAGGAGCAAAATACCTCACACGATACTGTGTTAGTCAAAGAATTACTGCTACTTCTTTCTGTTGCTCTGTATCAAACCCAGCACTAATGAAAATCCCTGTGAGTACTTTGTTACCCTGTATGGAACTCTTTTATCTTATTAATACTGAGCAAAGCAACCCATCTTGGCTAACGATATAAAGCATGGAATTCTTTATCTCAATTCAGTGTCCGAAATTCAGTTCAGTCTAATATTATTATGATTAGGAAATAATATTTGTGGTATAAATAACCAAGATAAGGAGGAACAATGGGCTTCTGGATGTATTTTCTTTTTTTATTTATTATTTTTTTTAATTGGTTATTCAAAACATTACAAAGATTGCAGACTCACATCGGTTACACATCCACATTTTTCTTACTTATGTATTTAGTAAAATTTGAATTCAAATGATTTAGGGAAATGTTCTAATACTTTCATATTAATAATTACTGGTGGTTACTCCTTTTATTAAATGTAGCATGGTATTTTCAATTAAAAGAAAACCAATAAGGAACAGATTTTAGAGTATGCTAAATATTCTACATGCTATCCATCTGCTTATGTGTGGGCATAGAGTATTTCCAGACAATAGTCAGTGAGAAAAATTTAAATGCATCACTCTGGTCTAAGGTGCATGATGATATGATTCTTTCTTTGCCCCAACTGCTCTTTAATGTCTATGGTAAAACAAATGTGGAGGGAATCAAAATTCTTGAGTCATCAAATGGATATTTAAAATGGATGTTTACTTGTAGTCCATGATTTTGAGAGAGAAATATACCTTTGCTTTGTTAAGTCAATGAGATTGTAGGACTTATTTGTTTTTGCAGCATAGCCAAATATGCTAATTATCTCAAGAATGCTTTAGTAGCCAATTTCTTACAAACAAAGCTGCAAGTCCTTTATAATATCTGTACCAATATTTTCAATATGAAAACTTGAAGGTGATAAGATATGATAACACAACTATAGTTATTTTGGAAGAGATTACATTAGTCCCTCTGAGGAAATTTGAGGACTGTTGTTTGAAATAGACACTAACTTAGACTCTTTGATTACCAAGAACCAATGTGGGGCTCTGATCATGCAGCAGGTTTCTGTTGTACTTTGAGACTACCTGGAACACTTGGAGACAATCTGAGGTCCCAACACAATCAATATGTTCTTCTCCTGAGATGATTCATCCTGAAAACATAATTTAAATTCTTATCTGTGGTACTCAAACACTTTTCATAGGCAAACAAGCATCTTTATATCATTTTTGTTTTCACTGAAGTAGCTACTGGCTGTGTTGCCTGTAGTATGATCAAGATAATATGATTATTATTCATGAATTCCAAAAATTCCACAAACTCTGCAGAGTTTCCTGGGAATACACCAGTATATAAAATAGAAAAAAATGTCCGAATCCTTGTGCTCACATTGTAACTGAGAGAAATCCATAGTTAAACAGAAAAAAGAAAAATCCACAAAGTATTCCTCTACATATCATAAAGCAGTGGAGTTTTATAAGATGACATATCCATATCATCTCATAAAGAGAGAAAGCTACTTGCTTTTCCATAGAGAAATATAAAATATTGATAAATTATAGATTTTAGATAAATACAAGGATCCATTTTAATTATACATCACTAATCCCTTTAAAAGATAATTTTTGAAGTGAGTTCTTGTAACTACATTTCTCGATATATTCTCTTCTGATGAATAATGTGAGGTCCCACTTTCTCTAAAACAGGCTCGTGAAGTCTTTTCTTCCTTGACAAAGGATCATAAGACCCTCTCCCTGGCAAATCACAAAACAATTGTTGGAATCTTTCATAAATTGTCTTCCTAAGGAGAGGGGATCATTGCCCACTTCCTTCAGAGCAGTTTTTATAAAGGGCAAAGGCATGCTTATAACTCACAGTCTTTGGGAGTTTTTCTAAGGTGAATAGTCTCAAACTCTTAGATGCTATATTCACTGGCTCCTTATCCATGTGAAATCCCCAATAATAAAATATCCCAGGTAAACATATGATTTAATCAGCATGAGGAATGCTTTTAACCATGAACTCTTGTATAAGATAGTCAAAATACAAGGAGAAAGGATTTAAATAAACACAATAGAGCATCACCATTTCCCTCTAGCTTTGTAGCTTTGCCTTGCACTGTTATTTTTCTCTCATTCTGCTCTCTCTCTCCCCTGCCTTGGGACTCTAGACAAGCTTATATACTATAAAGCTTGCAAAACATTGAAGATTGTTGTGACCCCCAAGCAAAGGGCATAAAAAATAAGAACTACACCCAAACATGAATTTTGCTTATCAGCAGATTTATCTGTCTAAGTCACAACCATACAGGTAGCCCCAAAAGTGTCTCCTATCCTACAAACCCCAGCTCTGCTTCTGTCAGCAAGCCATACCATCTTCAGGTGCTCTCTGTTGTGCATCAGCTGAATTTATCCTTTAACCTTTATTTGAGTCACCTAAATTTCTCTTGAAATTTCAAGACCAAGAGTTTAGGGCAGAGGTACCATTTTTTTTTTTCAGGACTTGAAGATTAATGGTAGTAATAGCATAAACTTCAGATAAATTTATTATTTTATAGCATAATTTTTTTGTGTGTTAACAAAAGTTAGAAAAGTTTCCTAAATTGGTTTAGGATCAAAACATTGTGAGACTTGGGAATCATGGTTCACATTTTATTTAAAAGAAATCAACAGTAAAGACTGTATACACATAAAGTGCTGGTATGCTTGACACACTGCAACTCTCTTCCTGATTTATCATCTCAATTCTTATATAATTTTCCAGCAATAAAAATGTATCTTTATTTCATGACATTGTTATGTTTTCTTGAAGTACTGAAGCCGTGTTTGTCAACACAGCATACCATGTCTTTGAGGAACCAAGTCCCATAATACCTACTAGAGACATACACAAAACACTAGAGAACTCCTGCTCTGAACAGAAAAAAGTCAGAATTCCATGAACACTTCTATAAACATATTAGAACTAGGCCTTTACAATTGACTTTGATAAATAATGTGCATTTTAGAAAAATTTTGTTAATTTTGGTGTTAAGAGTACGCATGTCAGAGATTGTAAAAATTCTTCAGTTTTGTTAAAAATCATCTTAAAAATAATGTTTGAATGACCAAATATGTGCTTTCCAGTGTACTGAATTGGTTCCTTACACTTGTCTCTGCCTCAATTTGTTCAGGTGTGTGTGTATAGACCATCAAAACAGTACAAGCAGTCATGTTTTAAGACCTGTCGAATGAAAGACCCAGTAACATTCCAACTAGAACTGCAGATGTGGGCTTTTCTTTTTCTTTTCTTTCTTTTTTTTTTTTTTTTTTTTTGGTGGGGGGGTACTGAGGATTGAATCCCGTAGACTTAACCACTGAGCCATATCCCAGCCATTTTTTATTTCATTTTTTATTTTGGGACAAGATCTTGTTAAATTGCTTAGGATCTGGATAACTTGCTGAGACTGACTTTGAACTTGATAGCTTCCTACTTTAGACTCCAGTGCCTCTGGGATTACAGGCAGACAACACCAAGCCCTGTTGCAAAGGTACTTTTTAAGAAGGATGGAAAAGACAGAAAGAAGGAGGAGGTAAAGAAGGAGGGAGGAAGAAAATAAGTGAGGAAAAGAAGGAAGAAAAAAGCACAAATATAAACTTGGAAGTGGGGAGGGGGGAACCTAACAAACAAGGGCCTCTTAATCCACTTATATTCAGGTGGGCAGCATCTTTCAGACTTTTAAAATCCTAATGGTAATGAAACACTCTTCAAGAGCTAAAAATTGGAAAAGCTTCACAGGTTTATAGCCCAATGATGTATTTTATTTGGCCATTTGTGATATCTTCACAGGGTTTCAAAAATAAACAAAGAAACAAACCAGAATTAGATATGTACTCTCTTTGCCAGGATGTAAGTGACTTAGTACTTGTACATATACACAGTATACAAGATTTGACATTTAAACAGGGCCTTTCACCAATGGCTACCAGACATGCATTGATTTTAAAATTGGAAAAATTGAATTCTCTGAGATGAAAAAAAAATCATTGTATTTTCAAGTAATTACACAGAAAATGAGAAAAGTTCTGAAAAGGAGCTAAATTGAACCAAATTGAAGATATTAAGTCAGTAGAAATGGAGTCCGTGTTCAAACTCAAGTGATGTTAATTTAAGAAAATAAAGTGAAAAGGAAATTTAAAAAGAAGAAATTTGTAAATGTGTACAGGAAAACTATTACAAAATCTGATATCCTAAAAGGAAAATGATTGCAAAATTACTTCCTAATTATTTTAAAATTAATAAAAATATGGAGCAACTCAAGCAAAATGAATGATATTAAACTGCACTGGCTTGATTCAGAGTTATACTCACAGTGTGAAATGCTGCAAAAGACTGCTAAATATATTTGGGTTAGAGAAAAAAATCAGCAGCTAGTATTATTTCTTTAGGTGAGAAGATAGAATAGCCATCTGGGAACAAAATCGCTGAAAAGGGACATTTATCAGTGGAACAGAAGGAACTTAGCTCCACAATCTGGTGGCTATGTTAGTGGAAAAAGCACCACTTAAAAAACTTAGGCAGCATTTTTATTTTATGGGTCTTTTTTACATGAGAAAAATAACTCTGGTTAATATGTTCCTCTAAGAAATCATTGTGTCCTCTTCGTCTTACGTTCATCCCCACTACGAATCTGCTTACAGACATTAGCAGATTAACCTTAGAAAAGCGAAGATGTCAGGAAAGTGAAATATTTTTTTTTACTAAAGTACCATTCCCCCATTCATATTGCAAATGCTGAAGTACACCTACCTCCTTTTCTCACCCCTCAATAACAACTTTCTTCTCCTTCCCTTCTCCCCTCATCAGCAGCCATATGGTTATGCCATTACTAACAAATTTTCAGTATGTTTCTGTTCATCTTCTGAAGTAAAGAATGTTTTGTCTTGGTTCAGCCTTCCTCAGTGCATTTTGGTTTAATGCAGGCTAACCTTAACAATCAATTTCCGCATAAATAAAGGAAAAAGGGAACGAGTATACAAAGGAAGCTTTGTATATAAAACCTTATAAGATTTTAGAATTTTTATTCTAAGGCAAAGTTAGGCATAAGATATATATATATATATATATATATCTTATAATCAAGACTGTATGATGATGAAAGTATAGATATATAGAGCAATGGAACAGAGACAAAACAGACTCTCATATATGCAATCATTCTTATTCCTCTCCTCCTTCTCCTTCTCCTTCTCCTTCTTCTTTTTTGTTAATAAAGGTCAAGGACATTTCAGTGGAGAAGGTAGTGGTCTTTTCAAAAAATGGTGCTGGCACAATGGGATGTGCAAAATAAGCAATTACAGGGGAAAAAATGAAAAAAAAAACTCATATATTACACAAAAACTTGAAAGAGTCATAGTTCTAAATGTGCCAAATGTGAAACTTCTATGAGGAAACAGGAGAAAATTCGTGTGACTGAATTTGCCAAAGAACATTTAGATATCACACCAAATCACCCTTAATTTTTTAAATGATAAATTGGATTTTATCAGAGTAAAAAAAAACAAACTTGCTTGTGAAAAATATTATCAAGAGAAAAAATAATCACAAACTGGTAAAAAATATTTGTAAAACATCTATCTGCCAGACTTGTTTCTACAATAAGTAAAAAACAAATAACCCAACTTAGAAGATATCACAGTGGATGCATAGAATTGGTCAAATTAAGAAAGTTAAAATGAACTGACAATATCAAATGTTTTTAGGATATAGAGCAACTGAAAATTCCATCCCTTATGGGGAAATACAAAATGATACGGTCACCTTGGCAGAAAGTTTGACTGTTGGCAATGTTGCTCAATGGTCCAGCACTTGCCTAGAGTGTGAGGCCATAGATTCAATCCTAAATACTACCCCTCCAAAAAAGTGACAAATAGTTTGACAATTATATGATTTATTTGTTTTCTAGACATCTTGAGTAATAACCAAAATTATAAAGATCTCTTTTAGGATGTAAGTCCTACTTCATTCCCCTAAAATGGCACAATTTCCAGTTTAAGTCAACATTATTAAGCCAGAAGAATGGTATTCTTATCCTGTGTGCCCAGTCTCGTGAATTTCTTGGGTAAGAAATTTCTTTCTAGATTTTTTTTTCAGTACCAGGAATTGAACTTAGGTACTTAACCACTGAGTCACAACCTTAGCCCTTTTATATATTTTATTTAGAAACAAGGTCTTGCTAAATTGTTTAGAGTCTTACTAAGTTGCCAAGGCTGGCTTTGGACTTGCAATCCTCCTGCCTCAGCCTCCTGAGCCACTGGGACCAAGGTGTACACCAGGGCTCCAAGCTTTCTTGACTTTCTAACACTGTATGATTTTTGTTATATTTTCTGAACATAGCATGTAGAATTTTCCCTTCTTTTCTCCACCTTTTATAAAATATGAAATGAACCGAATATAGACAGAGGAAACCAGTTTGGAAATTCCCCTTAGTATTAAAGTATAGACCTCAAATTGAAGCTAAGTGTTTCTCCTTTTCTAAGTGTTACCCAGTAATCAATTCTTCCAAAGAAAAAAATTATAGTCCGTAAATGAACCCTGGGAAATACCAGGGTTTATTCACAATGATACTTTAGTTTACTAAGATAACAAGTCTCTCTCTAGTTGTTGATATTAGTCAATGGGATATTGATCTGCAATTTATACTATTTTCGAAAGGACAGCAAATGATCTATTTTTAGAATTTTCTGCTAAAAATACAAAAGAAAACTTGATGTTTCTTACAGATCTGTACTGTCTTTTCTTACTAGACTGAATAAGAACCCAATCTCTTTCACAAAAAAGAAATAATAGATTGCAAACTAAACATCTCAGGCAACAGCTACACTTTCAAAAGGTTTCTGGTTACCCACACAGGTCTGGGCCTCTTAGGTCACTTTAATTATTCCTTATGTATTAGCTTTGAATATGAAGTGAATAATAGCTTATGAATTAATAACAGATCTGGGAACTTTGAAATTATGTATTTGTAGATCTGTTCTATATTGGTCTATTCTTATTTTTTTCTCTTTTGTCTAGTCCTTGGGTATCTTTAAAAATGACTCTCAGTTCAGACTAGGAACAGGATCTGAAAATCAATTATAATGGGCTTACTACATTCTGAATAGCATTAACTTTAAGAGTCAAATTACTTTTGAGTTTTTGGACACCAGAACTAAGGATAGGTGGGACGGAAACAGAAGTATGAGCAGAGTGACCTGGAAGGCATTACAGTAGGGAAAGAGCAAAATCGGGAAAAAGTTTGTTAGGTTCGAGTCACAATATAGAACAATTTAACAAAGAAGAGGTTTAAATGTTCACAGATTTAATGCCTCTCCCCACCACCCCGCCTCAAGGGAATGTTAAGAATGCAATGGTAATCTAAAATTATTTTAGAATTTCCTTCATATCAACAAAAAATGGAGATCACTAGAAGTTTGGAAATTTTCTCTCCTCATTTTTTTAAATACACCTCTAAAATGAATAACTTTATCTCTACAAAAAAATCTTCAAAGTGGCTGCTATAATTTTAAATCATCATTGATAAAATTGTGCCAATTATATGTCTTAGGGTTAAAATTTGAATATGTGTAAGAATGTAGAATCTATCATGGAGGGGACATAGATTTAAAGTGAGACAAAATCATGGAAGGACAACTCCTTCTCAAAATAAGTAATTTTTATTTTCAAATTATTATATCTGTGATTGTTTTTCTGTGGTTGCATTAGAAATAATTAATAAAGTGTAAATTGTAATGAAATTAGCAAGTCACTTTGCATTGAATGGTGAGATGGCACATATTTAGTAGAATGTTCTTTTGTGCTATAAATGAATTAATGACTTTTAGGACTGTGAAATATGTGTATGCACTCATGTGCACAAATATCCACTTTATTGCATTTTTAAAGTTGGAAATGGTTATTGATTTTTTTTTGGCGGGGGGGGGGTGGTACTGGGGATTGAACTCAGGGGCACTCGATCACTGAGCCACATCCTCAGGCCTATTTTGTATTTCATTTAGAGATAGGGTCTCACCCAGTTGCTTAGTGCCTTGCTTTTTGCTTGAACTGGTGATCCTCCTGCCTCAGCCTCCCAAGCTGCTGGGATTACAGGCATGCACCACCAAACTAGGCAGAAATGTATATTGATTTTTATCAACTTTTTTTTGTAGCATGAGTTTTTGTAGCATTCAAGCATTTTGTCTTTTATATCTTCTTTTATAATATTATTTTTGCTTAAAAATTTTGAATCACAAATATTGTGAAAAGAAAATAAATTTTTCATGTATATTTTACTACATTTCCCAATAATGATATCTTATATAAGCATACAATATTGTCAAAATCAGGGGATTGATAATGCTTCAATACTAGTAATTCAAATACAGATGGCATTCTATTTATCCATGTACTTTTTTTTTTTTTTTTTGGAGTAAGGAGAATGTGAAGTCTTTGAAATTTTACTGCATGTGTCAATTTCAATAATTATATTTATCACCAAATCTAGAATAAATATTTTAGATTATCTGATTATCTTGATTATTTTCATTATCACATCCAAACTCTGTTATCATTTGATAGACACAATTTACCTCTGATACTAATCCCTATAGCAATCCATTTGTTTTCTATCACATAATCACATTATAGAAATGGATCATACAACATATATTACTTTGAAATTGACTTTTATTTTTTTCATTTAGTATATACCCTTGAGATTTATCCACTTCTTCTGCATGTATCAATAGTCTATTGCATTTTATTGCTAAATAGTTGCATCACCACATGATGATCCACAATCTGTTTAAATATTAACCCACTAAAGGACATTTGGGTTTTGGAAGTGTGGGCTCTTACAAATGAAGTATGTATGTTCATGTTTAAAATTTGGTGTGGGAGTGCACCTTGTCTAACAGGCTGTCACTGACGCTTTATGACAGTATCATCAAAGTCATCTGTATCCTTTAATTAGTCTCTCCACACACTCTGTTTAGCAGAGTAAAGATGAAGCTACAAAAGAGAATAAAGCTATGATTTTTTAAAAAAAAAATCTAGAGGGATCCAACATGGCGGCCGGCGAGGAAGCAGCACTTTCAATATCTCCACATTAACGGGATCAGAAACACCCATTAAAACAGCTACATTCTACCTACTGAGGATCTTCTAGCAAAATTCCGTTGAAAGGAGACCTGCCGAGAATTACAGCGGCGTGGGAGCCGGCCAGAGCTGGCGGGAACCGCGGCAGCGGCACGGGAACCGGCGGGAGCCGAGGCGGCGCTGACGCAGGAGCCGGCGGGAGCCGCGCAGCGCGGGTCTCCCAGCTACCGCTCCCACCAGTGCTGACAACTGAGGTCTCCTGCACCAGATACGGGGGCGTGGCTACCAGAAGGTAAGCAAATTTGCTGGGGGTTCTCAGCCCCAAGCTCTACAAACTTAGGGCCTGAGGGAGGCAAACAAGGAGAGTGTGCCCAGGCACTAATGAAACAGCTGCTCCACGCGTGTGCAAGGTAGGCGGAACTGGGACCACCGACAAAACAGGCCCAGTGGACCGCCAGACACATCGCTCCAGTTGGGGGAGGGGCAGAGCCGCCGGGTGCCTGCAAGGTAGGCGGACCCACTACCCACCAGCAGAACAGGCACAGCAATACACAGAGCGGCAGAGCCACCCCCCGAGCCTACAAGGTAGGCAGACCTGCGACCCACCGGCAGGTCAGGCCCAAAAACCTGCGGAGGGGCACAGCTGCCCCATGTGCCTGCTAGGTAGGCTGAACTGTGACCACCAACAGAACAGGCCTAGCGGCCGGCCAGACACATCGCCCCGCCCCGGTTGGGGGAGGGGCAGAGCCACCGGGCGCCTGCAAGGTAGGCAGACCTGCGACTCACCAGCAGATCAGGCCCAGTGACACGCGGAACGGCAGAGCCACCCCCGCACCTGCAAGGTAGGCGCACTTGCCACCCACCGGCAGGTCAGGCCCAGCAACTCTCGGAGGGACACAGCTGCTCCACGCACGTGCAAGGTAGGCGGAACCGTGACCACCGACAAAACAGGCCCAGTGGCCCGCCAGATACATAGCCCCGGTCGGGGGAGGGGCAGAGCCGCCACCAGCGCCCTTTAGGTAGACAGATCTGCAACCGACAGAACAGGCCTAGTGGCCAGCAGAGGGGCAAAGCCGCTGCTCATCCTGCAAGGTAGGCGGACCTGTGACCACCGAAAGAACAGGCCCATCGAAAGTACAGGTACAGCGGCCTCCTGGCGTGGTAGGCACATTGCCTCAATTGGAGGAGGGGCAGAGCCACCGCCAAAGCCTGCGAGGGAGACTTTGCAGCTATACAAGAGCAATATAAATATATAGGGGGAAAAATCAATAACACAACAGTTTCACCAAGCAGAAAGAAACGCGATCAGTATGAAAAGACAAGGAAAGAAAGGACCACAAGCAATGCAGGTCAACTCAACTTTAGAAGAGGTAATATCTGCAGCAGATAGAATGTCAGATAAAGAATTCAGGATATACATGCTTCAGATGATCTGGAGTCTCAAGGAAGACATTAGACAGCAAAATCAGACAATGAAAGACCACTTCGACCACTTCGACAATGAATTACATAAACAAATCCAAGAAGCAAAAGATCAATTATACAGGGAGATAGAGGTTATAAAAAACAACCAAACAGAAATCCTGGAAATGCAGGAAACAATAAACCAACTTAAAAACTCAATTGAGAATACTACCAGCAGAGTAGAACACTTAGAAGATAGAACATCAGACAATGAAGACAAAGTATTTCAACTGGAGAAGAACATAGACAGCTCAGCAAAGCTGTTAAGAAACCATGAGCAGAACATTCAAGAAATATGGGATAACATAAAGAGACCCAACTTAAGAGTCATGGGGATACAGGAAGGTATTGAGGTCCAAACCAAAGGAATGAGCAATCTATTCAACGAAATAATACGAGAAAACTTCCCAGACTTGAAGAATGAGACAGAATCCCAAATCCTAGAAGTCTACAGGACGCCGAATGTGCAAAATTATAAGAGATCCACACCTAGACACATTATAATGAAGATGCCCAACATACAGAATAAGGAGAGAATTTTAAAAGCTACAAGAGAAAGGAAGCAGATTACATTTAGGGGTAAACCAATCAGGATAACAGCTGATCTTTCAATACAGACTCTGAAAGCTAGAAGATCCTGGAATAACATATTTCAAACACTGAAAGAAAAGGGGTTCCAACCAAGAATTGTGTATCCCGCGAAATTAAGCTTCAGGATGGAAGATGAAATTAAAACCTTCCATGATAAACAAAAGTTAAAAGAATTTGCAGCTAGAAAACCATCTCTTCAAAACATCCTCGGCAAAATATTACAGGAAGAGGAAATGGAAAATATCAATGAAAACCAACAGCAGGAGGTAGTACAGTAAAGGTGGGGGGGAATAATCAAAGAGGAAAACAAACCATGTTTAGTAACATAAATAAACAAATATGGCTGGAAGACCAACCCATATCTCGATAATAACTCTAAATGTTAATGGCTTAAACTCACCAATTAAGAGACACAGGCTAGCAGAATGGATCACTAAACAAGACCCAACAATATGCTGCCTTCAGGAGACGCATTTGATAGGAAAAGACATACATAGACTGAAGGTGAAAGGTTGGGAAAAATCATATCACTCATATGGACTTCGGAAACAAGCAGGAGTGTCCATACTCATATCAAATAAAATAGATTTCAAGCCAAAGTTAATCAAAAGGGATGAAGAGGGACACTACATACTTCTCAAGGGAACCATACACCAACAAGACATAACAATCATAAATATATATGCCCCAAACAATGGTGCAGCTATGTTCATCAAACAAACTCTTCTCAAGTTCAAGAGTCTAATAGACCACCATACAATAATCATGGGAGACTTCAACACACCTCTCTCACCACTGGACAGATCTTCCAAACAAAAGTTGAATAAGGAAACTATAGAGCTCAATAACACAATTAATAACCTAGACTTAATTGACATATATAGAATATACCACCCAACATCAAGCAGTTACACTTTTTTCTCAGCAGCACATGGATCCTTCTCAAAAATAGATCATATATTATGTCACAGGGCAACTCTTAGACAATATAAAGGAGTAGAGATAATACCATGCATCTTATCCGATCATAATGGAATGAAATTGAAAATTAACGATAAAAGAAGTAAGGAAAAATCATGCATCACTTGGAGAATGAACAATAGGTTACTGAATGATCAATGGGTTATAGAAGACATCAAGGAGGAAATTAAAAAATTCTTAGAGATAAATGAAAACACAGACACAACATATCGGAATCTATGGGACACATTGAAACCAGTTCTAAGAGGAAAATTTATTGCTTGGAGTTCATTCCTTAAAAAAAGAAAAAAACAACAAATAAATGATCTAATACTTCAACTCAAAATCCTAGAAAAAGAAGAGCAAAACAACAGCAAAAGAAGTAGAAGACAAGAAATAATTAAAATCAGAGCTGAAATTAATGAAATCGAAACGAAAGAAACAATTGAAAAAATTGACAAAACTAAAAGTTGGTTCTTTGAAAAAATAAATAAAATCGACAGACCCTTAGCCACGCTAACAAAGAGAAGAAGAGAGAGAACTCAAATTACCAGCATACGGGATGAAAAAGGCAATATCACAACAGACACTTCAGAAATACAGAAGATTATCAGAAATTATTTTGAATCCTTATACTCCAATAAAATAGAAGATAGTGAAGGCATCGATAAATTTCTTAAGTCATATGATTTGCCCAGATTGAGTCAGGAGGATATTGACAACCTAAACAGACCAATATCAATTGAGGAAATAGAAGATACCATCAAAAGACTACCAACTAAGAAAAGCCCAGGACCGGATGGGTATACAGCAGAGTTTTTCAAAACCTTTAAAGAGGAACTAATACCAATACTTTTCAAGCTATTTCAGGAAATAGAAAAAGAGGGAGAACTTCCAAATTCATTCTATGAGGCCAACATCACCCTGATTCCTAAACCAGACAAAGACACTTCAAAGAAAGAAAACTACAGACCAATATCTCTAATGAACCTAGATGCAAAAATCCTCAATAAACTTCTGGCGAACCGGATACAAAAACATATCAAAAAAATTGTGCACCATGATCAGGTAGGATTTATCCCTGGGATGCAAGGTTGGTTCAATATACGGAAATCAATAAATGTTATTCACCACATCAACAGGCTTAAAAATAAGAACCATATGGTCATCTCGATAGATGCGGAAAAAGCATTCGACAAAATACAGCATCCCTTTATGTTCAAAACTCTAGAAAAACTAGGGATAACAGGAACATACCTCAACATTGTAAAAGCAATCTATGCTAAGCCTCAGGCTAGCATCATTCTGAATGGAGAAAAACTGAAGGCATTCCCTCTAAAATCTGGAACAAGACAGGGATGCCCTCTCTCACCACTTCTGTTCAACATAGTTCTCGAATCACTGGTCAGAGCAATTAGACAGACGAAAGAAATTAAAGGCATAAAAATAGGAAAAGAAGAACTCAAATTATCACTATTTGCAGATGACATGATTCTATACCTAGCAGATCCAAAAGGGTCTACAAAGAAACTATTAGAGCTAATAAATGAATTCAGCAAAGTGGCAGGCTATAAAATCAACACGCATAAATCAAAGGCATTCCTGTATATCAGCGACAAATCCTCTGAAATGGAAATGAGGACAACCACCCCATTCACAATATCCTCAAAGAAAATAAAATACTTGGGAATCAACCTAACAAAAGAGGTGAAAGACTTATACAATGAAAACTACAGAACCCTAAAGAGAGAAATAGAAGAAGATCTTAGAAGATGGAAAAATATACCCTGTTCATGGATAGGTAGAAGTAACATCATCAAAATGGCGATATTACCAAAAGTTCTCTATAGGTTTAATGAAATGCCAATCAAAATCCCAACGGCATTTCTTGTAGAAATAGAGAAAGCAATCATGAAATTCATATGGAAAAATAAAAGACCCAGAATAGCAAAAACAATTCTAAGCAGGAAATGTGAATCAGGCGGTATAGCTATACCAGACTTCAAACTATACTACAGAGCAATAGTAACAAAAACAGCATGGTACTGGTACCAAAACAGGCAGGTGGACCAATGGTACAGAATAGAGGACACAGAAACCAGTCCACAAAACTACAACTATCTTATATTTGATAAAGGGGCTAAAAGCATGCAATGGAAGAAGGATAGCATCTTCAACAAATGGTGTTGGGAAAACTGGAAATCCATATGCAACAAAATGAAACTGAATCCCTTTCTCTCGCCATGCACAAAAGTTAACTCAAAGTGGATCAAGGAACTTGATATCAAATCAGAGACATGGCGTCTGATAGAAGAAAAAGTTGGCTATGATCTACATACTGTGGGGTTGGGCTCCAAATTCCTCAATAGGACACCCATAGCACAACAGTTAATAACTAGAATCAACAAATGGGACTTACTCAAACTAAAAAGTTTTTTCTCAGCAAAAGAAACAATAAGAGAGGTAAATAGGGAGCCTATGTCCTGGGAACAAATCTTTACTCCTCACACTTCAGACAGAGCCCTAATATCCAGAATATACAAAGAACTAAAAAAATTAAACAATGAGATAACGAATAACCCAATCAACAAATGGGCCAAGGACCTGAACAGAAATTTCTCAGAGGAGGACATACAATCAATCAACAAGTATATGAAAAAATGCTCACCATCTCTAGCAGTCAGAGAAATGCAAATCAAAACCACCCTAAGATACCATCTCACTCCAGTAAGATTGGCAGCCATTAGGAAGTCAAACAGCAACAAGTGCTGGCGAGGATGTGGGGAAAAGGGTACTCTTGTACATTGTTGGTGGGACTGCAAATTGGTGCGGCCAATTTGGAAAGCAGTATGGAGATTTCTTGGAAAGCTCGGAATGGAACCACCATTTGATCCAGCTATTCCACTACTCGGTCTATTCCCTAAAGACCTAAAAAGAGCACACTATAGGGACACTGCTACATCCATGTTCATAGCAGCACAATTCACAATAGCAAGACTGTGGAACCAACCTAGATGCCCTTCAATAGACGAATGGATAAAAAAAATGTGGCATTTATACACAATGGAGTATTACTCTGCATTAAGAAATGACAAAATCATAGAATTTGGAGGGAAATTGATGGCATTAGAGCAGATTATGCTAAGTGAAGCTAGCCAATCCCTTAAAAACAAATGCCAAATGTCTTCTTTGATATAAGGAGAGTAACTAAGAACAGAGTAGGGAAGAAGAGCATGAGAAGAAGATTAACATTAAACAGGGATGAGAGGTGGGAGGGAAAGGGAGAGAGAAGGGAAATTGCATGTAAATGCAAGGAGACCCTCAGGGGTATACAAAATTACATACAAGAGGAAGTGAGGGGAAAGGAGGGAAAATATAAGGGGGAGAAATGAATTACAGTAGAGGGGGTAGAGAGAGAAGAGGGGAGGGGAGGGGGGAGGGGGGATAGTAGAGGATAGGAAAGGCAGCAGAATACAACAGACTCCAGAATGGCAATATGTAAATCAATGGTTGTGCAACTGAAGTGATTCTGCAATCTGTATATGGGGTAAAAATGGGAGCTCATATCCCACTTGAATCAAAGTGTGAAATATGATATATCAAGAACTATGTAATGTTTTGAACAACCTACAATAAAAATTAATTAAAAAAAAAAAAAATAAAATAAAATTTGGTGTGAAATTAAGGTTTTATTTTTCTAAGATAAATATCAAGGAGTGTGTTTGCCTGGTCATTCAGTGAGTATATGCTTAAATCTATGTGAAATTTTCAAGCAGTTTTACAAAGTGGCTGTAATATATTAATTGCCAGCAATACTTGTGGTATACAGTTGTTCTACATGCTCACTAGTACTTTATATTAACAGTATCTTTAAAAAAAAATAACCATTTGGGTTGGTACACAGTTGTATCTCATCTCAAATATCTTTGCATTTCTCGAATTGCTAATGAATGATGTCAAGCACATTTTATGTCTATGTTTGCCATGCACATATCTTCTTTTGTGTAACATCTTTCTGTTGATTTGGAGTTCTTTGTCTAGTCTTAATGAAAGTCTTTCATCTTGAAAATATGTGATCTGCAAATATTTTATCCTGCTCTGTTTCTCTTTTCTTCCTCTTAAGGTTTTCATTTAGGTCAAGGTTTATTTTTTTTCTTGCAAATATTCAATTGTCCCATCATATTTTTTCCATCAGTTATTCTTCTACTGTATACTCAATAAGGGTAATGACATCCTAGTACTGTTGTCAAAATTTGGTAATATAATATTGGTATAATGCTAATATCCAGAATATAGATCTTACTCTAATTTGTCACTTGTCTTAATGTCTTCATAGCAAAATTAGATGAGAACAGTAAAGATGATGAAGAAGAAAAATTTAAAACAGAGAGAAAGACAAGTAGAAAGAAAGGAAGAAGAATAAAAATAAGGAAGAAAGAAGAAATTTTGAAAACAATTTTTGCCACAAGATCATACATCATAGTAAGCTTTTTAAAATTATTATTATTGTTGTTTTTGTTTTTGGTACTGGGGATTGAACCAAGGGGAACTGTTCCACTAAGCAACATCCTCAGGCCTTTCCATTTTATATTTTGTGACAGGGTTTCATTAACTTGTCCAGGATGACCTTGAACTTGTGGTGCTCCTGTCTCAGCCTACCAATTTGATGGGATTACAGGTGTCTACAACTGCACCTGGCACACCATAAAAAGTGGACCTATCTTTCATTTATTTTATATGAACCCTAATCTAATTTCTCTTTGTCTTTGATGATATGGACATATTTGAAGAATATCTGCTAATGTTTTGCTATCCCTCAAGTTTGTTTGATATATACTCATAATTAGATTCCTTCTTGCTAAACATAAATACCACAAATGTGGCATTTTGTGATAATCTTATCTCTCACTCATTTCTTTATAATTAATTAAGGAGACAAATCATGTTGGCTTAATTTAGTATCTTTCAGTTATTTCCTACTCCACAATTAAAATATTATCCTTTTATTATAAGAAGTCTTATGTAGATATATTGTGATCTTATATACCTTGTTCCCTATCAAATTTATACCTACTAATTTATCACTCAGACATTTAAATAAGTGGGATTAAACTCATTCATATTTTTACCTAATTGACATTTTTATTCATAGTTTGGTTTTATGTATCTTTAGTATGTTTACTATGTTATTGTGTGATTTTGTTTGCTTTTTTGAATTTGAAAAAGCATTTTGGTACTTTTAAGGGTTTATAGTAAGATTTATGTGGTAATCATTATAATATTATCTTTTATAAAGAAATCAATACCCTTAAATATGATAGTTTTATTGCATGGCTTTAAATATATTCTTTTATATCAATTTATAGCCTATATTTTTAAAAATGAGTTTATTTTATGTCACCTTTCATTCCTGATTTTTGAATCCATTTATTTAGCTATATAATTTTTTTCTTATCTTAATTATGCACATAGAATGTATATCCCAATCTGACTCATTCACTACTTTGAAATAATCTTACATATTTTTCTATAGTCATAGGGCTAAAGTTACCTGTCTTTAAATTAGGTACTTTTAAAAAATAGAGGTCTTAAGTAGCATGATTTGAGTGTAGTTCTTAAATGAAAGTCAAAATGAGTGTGTGTATATATATATATGCTCTTTTAAAAAATGTTTTTATCTAAAATTAACAAATAATAATTTCATAAGTATATAAAATACAATATGAGTGATGTCTTGATGCAACTTCTTACTATGGAACATTGACATTATTTTCATAGGTCTTATATTATGGCTTTGTTAACAGCAATCTACAGATAGTAGTCACATGCTTCCTCTTCTGATACAAACAACTCAATTCTGTTTCTAACATATGTGTTCGGGCAAATTCCATGTGTTTTCTTAGATTTGACTTCTCCATTTGTTTACTCAGTTAATTAATACTTCACCCATATAAATGTTGTGAGAGTCAGAATAAATACAAGTGAAAACCCCTTATACAATTTGAATTAAAGTTAACCTAAGAATTGATTTATTTCAAAAGTGAGAGCTTTAATAAGACTTTCTTCCCTAGAAGAAAGTATTCTTCCCATTTTTCATTTATAAATTATAAGTTGGGATTTGTTGGTACATATTCATATATGCACACAATATAACAATATGATTTGCCCAATATCATTCCCTAGAATTTCTTTACTTAACCTCCTTTCCTCTCTCCTGCAGTTCCTTTCCTTTACTGATCTCCCATCTATTCTCATGAGACTCTCCCCTTATACACCTTTCTTTTTCATTTGTGCTCTCTAGGTCCCACATACAGGAGGAGATATATACACCCCTTGACTTTCTGACTTCGAATCATTTCATTTAACAAAATGTTCTCAAGTTTAATTCATTTTTCCTACAAATGATATAATTTCATTCTTCTTTATGGCTGAATTAAAACTCATTATGTTTACATACCACATTTTCTTTAGCCATTCATCCATTGAGAGACACATAGGCTGAGGCCCTAATTGATTATTGTGAATTGTGCTTCTATAAACATGGGTGCTCAAGTATCACTACAATATGATGACTTCAATTCTTTAGGATAAACACTGAGGAATGGTATAGTTGAGTCACATAGTGGTTCCATTCCTAACATTTTGAGGAGCTTCCACACTGACTTCCATTGTGGTATGGATTCAAGATTGAAGATTAGGGGAAGGCTGCATTTCCAGTTGTTCCATAGCTCAGGATTCAAGCAGTTGAAATCTTGCTTCTCAGTGAAATGGGTGAGGATAAAACAAAGAAATACAACAGCCAAATTTAATGCACACAAAGAAACCCTACATAACAGAAAAGCAGTCTGAACCAGAGATTGTACTTTGAGCTGGTTATGAAAAGTGCTCGGTGTTTCTCAGTTGGCAAGAAGAGAGCTTAGATGAGGAACCATCATGAGGAAGCCATGCTGTAGCTTGCTTCTGTAGGAGCCCCAGAGGTCATAGCAAGTTTTGCCAAACTATCCTGGCTGGTATCTACTGTGTGACCTAGGATGTACCTAGAAGAACATGATCAAAAAAGCACAGAGAAAAGATTTTCATGTACCCATTGGGATAATTTTAATTATATAAATCAATTAGTAGTTATTATCCCCAATTAGTAGTTATTATTTTTAACTATCATATACCTGTATAAAAAGTATATTTAAATTAAATTATCCTCATCCTGAGCTATAAAGATTCATAACTATTATAAAATGACAGAATATGCTTGAAGTATGATTACAGCAGCCTGCTTCTTGTTTGGTAGAATAGGTCTCTTAAAAGACTTTGAGATTTTGTTTGCCTTTGTCATATTCAGTTTGTCAACTTTATTTCATCTTGTTAGCTAAATGTAATTAATTGTACACTTCCTGTAAGAGCCAGGAGACAAAGCCTGTAAGTCATCCTTTCTTACAGTATGTTTTAAAAAATATTTTACCAACTGGAAAGTTTGATAAGACAATAATGACTATGTTAATAACTACTATTTTGCAGCAGGCGGGTACCATGGTGCATAAATGTAATCCCAGCAACTCTGGAGACTGGGGCAGAGGGATGGCAATCCAGGCCATGTTGGCAATTTAGTGAGACACTGTCTCAAAATTAAAAAATAATAATAATAATAATAAGATGATGATGATGATTTGGGAGTGCAGCTCAGGGTAAAGTGACCCTGAATTCTATCCCCAGTACAACAAAAGAAAGATGAAGAAGGAGGAAGAGGAGGAGGAGGAAGAGGATGGGGAGGGGATGAAGAAAAAAATGTTACTTTGTCAAGTTGCCTCTATGAATATGAAGGAAGTGCAGCTTTGTGTTTCCCTAGGTTTAAGTGAGAAATGACCTTCTTTAGTTTTAATTGAATATTACATGATTATTCCATGGGTGCAACTTTTCTATTTTTTATCTCTAATAAGAGTCATGGGCAATATGGTCTCTTTGGGATGGGATGTTGTTTTAGTCAGCTTTTTTGCTACTGGGACTAAAGGATCTGACCAGAACAACTATAGAGGAGGAAAAGTATATTTGAGGGCTCACAGTTTCAGAGGTCTAGCTCCATTCTTCTGGGCTTTAGATGAGGCTGAAAATCATGGTGGAAGAGGTTGGCAGAGGAAAGCAGTTCACATCATGGTGACCAGGAGGTAGAGAGAGAGAGAGACTCCACTCTCCAGATAAAATATATATACCAAAGCCATGCCCCAATCCCCACCTCCTCCAGCCACACCCTACCACTTCACTTAATCCCCTCAGGGATTAATCCAGTCATTTCATCTCCAAATATTCTTGCATTGTCTCACATGTGAGCTTTCAGGGGATCTATGGTTTGGACCTCAGATCCAAATCATAACAGGAATATAAACAGATGTGAGTGACTCATGCATCAATTTGTTAAAAAAACAGTGCAACTTCACCTAGTATGTGGGACAAAAAAAAAAAAAACATAAAAAACAAAAAAACAGAAAGGTAATGTGTTAGTCAACTTTTCATTGCTATGACCAAATTACCTGATGAGAGCAACTTAGAGGAGGAAAAGTTCTATTGGTGCTCACAATTTCAGAGATCCACTCCATGGTCAGCTGACTTTATTGCTCTGGGTCTGATATGAGACTAAACATCATGGTGGAAGTGTGGGTCTGAGGAAAGATGTGAGCTCATGGCAGCTGGGAAACTGCATGAAAGACCAATGTCAGGGTCAAAATATAAACTCCAAAGACAGGACTCCAGAGACCTACTTCCTCCAGCCACACTGTATTTGCCTACAGTGATCACCTCGTACAGTAATCCTTTCAAATTATTGATCCAGGAAGCATATTATCCCGCTGTTTGATTATAGCTCTCATAATCTAATCATTTAATTTTTGATCATGGTTTCATTGTCTCCTAAGTTTTAGGGGACACTCATATTCAGACCATTTAAAGCTATTTTTTTAGCACAGTGGTATTTTACTGTGCTATTTATGCAAGCTATTTTTTATAAAATTTTATTTCTGAAAGGTATATTATAGAAAGATCCTAAAACAATTGTATTACTTTGGAAATAGTACTACATATAGATGTTATGATTTTCCTTAAAATTGTGTTCTCATGGTGGCTACAGAACTAACAATTGTTATAAAGTTAAAACATATATATATATATGTTTTAACTTTATACACACACACACACACACACATATAATTGTTTCAATACAAGGCACATGTGCTCATAATCATATTATTCCAAACTTACAGATATCCTAAAGATCAGAGTTCAAGATTCTAATTTTAAACTGAGAGAACTTAAACCCAAATTTATTGTCGAACATCAAATATTAGGTTATTGATAAATACAAGAGTAAATTCTAAATCTCTGCACTCCAAGTCTAATTGTATTTCAATTATTTTACTGTAACCCACCTAACAAAAATCTGAAAATGGAAGTTATTTACAGGTGAGTTGGTACCTCTGAAGCTGGGTCATGTCTGGCAACTGTTCTATTAGGTTGTGCAACTGAACAGCTCAGATACTTTGGAAGATTTTTATTTATAGCAGATTAAGATAACTGTTTTGTAGGAAATAGGTAACAACTGACAGATATAAACAAGATACCTCAAATAATGAAGATTTGATACTTCTTTCCAGATTCTTTTAGAAAGGGAGGGTGAAGTAAGGGTTTCATGTATATTTTTCACTAGAGTACATATAATTAAGGGTTTGCAAAACTGCATTTCTACTTTTTAAAATTACCTAATACAACAAATATTTATGGAATATTTCCCATAGGATTTGGCTTAATGTTAGGGATAAAAATCCATGATTAATTATTCAATATTCACTTTGCCTTTAGGGAAAAATAATCATTTGAAGAAACTAGAGTGAGCCCAAAAGTAGCTACTTTTCAGACTTTGGTTTGGAAAATCTCTAAAGTCTCTTGTTCTTCTGACCTATCACTGACTTACTGTAATGTTCTTAACACTCAAAGAAGAAACAAGGGAAGCAGTATTTTCTTACATTACCTTCAAAAAAGTCCATATGCATTTGTTTAACCATATGTATAAACTGAGATCCATTCTTCATCACCCCTTTTCAGTGAATCTCTGTGGGCAACATGAATAATCTTTAAATCAAGAAGGTTTGTGTAAAAAAAACCTATGCCAAGGTTTAAAGTGGTTATATGTTCCCATAAAGTCATGTCAATCATCAAATGATATGAAAAATTTCACATGGATTAATCTATGGCAGATTTGTGCAATGAAGATATGTGAATACATGGAGTATCCATAGAACTGCAGGTGAAGAGAAGTCTATATTTCAAATCTGCATTCTAGGAAAGAGTCTTCTAAGTGTGAAAGTCCCAAGGTTAATCCAGGTGGTGAAGAAAAAATTCTGTGATATGATGAAGCTGGTTCTTAAGAGGAACAACTTTCCTGAGTATGGGTCAAAGAAAGATAAAGGGCTTATTTAGTGTCCAGAAATTTTTGAACAGGTAATTTTTAAAAAGCTCTATAGCTTTTTGGTTTCTTAACAATCTTTGCAGCGAACTGTGGATTTTAAGGTCATTTTTTACTGGAGTCACAATTCTGGAAACCATCCCCACCTGCAAAATTTCCTCATATTATTTTCTTTCTTTTCCAGTTTTTGCCCCTCTGTAAGATGGAGATAATACAAACACCTGTTTCTATTTCGTGGAGCAGTGGTAAGGATTCAAAATGCCATTGCATATGAAATATTTAAAACAAAATCCTAATCCATCTTTACCAGTTTTTTCACTCTTACTTGATGATGGTATCTTGGGTGACTGATATTTTGCAAACATCTGAAGTCTAGAAATGGAAGAATAGTTGTTTTTGAAACTAGTGGACTTTGGGATGGTTGAAGATAAAGTAACTTAAGCATACTGAATGTTAGAAAACAATACAAGGAGAAGAGTAAAGAACTTTCTTAAATGAATAATAAAGTACTTGAACTCAAGGTATATAATAATTGAAAATGCCCAAAAGAATTTTATTAATAATGCAAGAATGTCTTCCCATTACCATGTAATGTTTTACTATTGGCAGTTTCCAAAAAAGAAAAATTAATAAGAAAAATAATTTGGCAAAGAAGTAATTGAAATAATAGAATTGTTATAGTTTTAAGGTTACATAATTTTCTTAAAAAAATCCAAAAAGGATGGACAAAATGTGATTAAAGAGTAAATTTTAAAAATCTGTTAATAAAAGGAAAATATTCAAATGTTTATATATATATATATATATATATATATATATATATATATATATATATAAATTATAGCAGAAAAATGCTCTACATAAAAGGATACAATTTAAAATTGTGAGAAAATTTATACTATATTTTAAAAAATACAAGATGCCTGGAGCAGTGGCACACCCCTATAATCCCAGCAGCTCAGGAGGCTGAGGTAGGAGGACCACAAGTCAAAGCCAGCCTCAGCAAAAGTGAGGAGCTAAGCTACTCAGTGAGACCCTGTTGTTAAATAAAATACAAAATAGGGCTGAGGGTATGGCTCAGTGAGTGATTGCCCCTGAGTTCAATGCCCAGTATGCCCCCTCCCAAAATAAAAACTACAAGAAGAAATGTGGGAGCCTCAAAAAAAAAAAAAAAAAAAAAACTCTATAAAACTTTATCAAGACACAAGAGAAAACTCACATAAATCAAATGCCTGAGTGAATATAAAAGTCTGAATTCTGTTTTTGATAATTTATAAATTCAACATTTTTCTAGAATTTGAAAATTGATCCTTTGTCAACTTTAGAAACTGAAATTCAAAATATTCAAAAAATGATGAGAAATTGATAGTAAAAATTAAATGATTACATAATATGAAAGCATCCTATAAATTTTTAGCAATCAGACTTGTAACATGTACATAGAAATAAACAATCAGCAAAATAATAAAGAGTCAAGAAACATTCATGAAAAAAGTGACTTTCAGAATGTATGTGGAAATTATAAATGATTTTGATATACAGTGATTGAATATTCTTTATGGGAAACCACTAGCTATTCAATTTATATCATATGCAAAAATACACAAAAATTAACTCCTATAAAGATTAAAGAACCAAAGTTTTAAAAAAATGTTTATAAATGGACAAATATAGAAGAATAATTTTATAGCATTGTGGTTGAGAAGAATTTCCTAAGTTATATAATAAATTAACCAGAAAGTGAAAGCCTGACAGACTTGGCCACATGAAAGTTGAAATTTCTGAGGACAATTTCATGAAGAGGAATAAGGCTAAACAATAAAAATTTAAAAAAAAACAGAATAAATAACACAGTAAGGATAAATATGCTTAACATCTATATGCACGTTATGAAATATAAAAAAAACCCTATTTACAAAAAAAACTGGACAAAAAATATAATAAGCAGAAGCATTGAAAGTGGCCAAAAATGGAAAGATGTTCAACTTCTACATAAAAATTATAAAAAGGCAACCTCAGTATTAATGCAAATTAAAAGCAAAATATGTAACATTTTATGCATCCACTTGAATATAATTTTTAATTTAGTTTTAGTAGGATTTAGAAATAGATTGAATGTAAATCAGTTTTTCGTTTTGAAATGGCAACGTGGTAATATCTAGCAATACTTGAAATTTGCATACTCTGTTTCTTCTATTTCACTGATCTGAAGTCATGTTCACACATGTGTAAAGAGAATAATTGCTACACTTTTATAACAGTTCAAAATTGAGTAGAATTTTGAATAATTTTTTGTGCATAAATATAATAGCAGATACTATAAATGACACAAAGTGAGGTTCTGTGTTCATATTAGTACAATTGTGGTAGTAATTATCATTATTGGTATCTGTGTTGAATATTTTCCTTTTCTTCTCTGGATCCTCACTCCACTCATCCCCATCCACTCTGGGTCTGGGAAGCCAATGACACTGCTGAAAACCTCCACAAACTTTCTTGACGTTTGTTTTTGTTTAGGTCTCACTAGTAAGTAATCTAAAGCATGAATTCAAATAAGGTGTTGTTATCTTTTTGGCTTCTGTAACCAAAAGACTTGACAAGAACAATATTAGAAGAGGGAAGAGTTATTTGGTGCTCAGTTTCAGCAGGCGCAGTCCATAGACAGGTGGCTCCTTTGCTCTGGAATTCAGGTGAGGTAGAACCTCATGGTGGAAGAGTGTGGAGAAAAAAAGCAGCTCAGGACATGGTCACCAGGAAGCAAAGAGACCTCTCACAGGGGACAAAATATATACCCCTAAAGCATGGCCCCAGTGACCTACCTCCTCTATCCATACCCAATTTGTCCATGGTTTTGACTCAGTTAATCCATTAAATGGGATTAATTGACGGATTAGCTAAAGCTATGGTAACTGATTATTTCACCTCTAAACTTCCTTGAATTGTCTGCAACATGAACTTTTGGGGAACAACTCCTATCTAAACCAAAACAGCTGGAATGTTTATTATACTGACTCCCTCTATCCCACGTTGAGGTAGGTTAGATACTTCTCTCTAATGCCACAGTTTCGGTCAGGTCTTCTCTCTGGATTGTGGTAACCATTCCTATAACTTCCTTAGGGATTGGGGTGGTAGAGGTCTCTGTTATTGTGACCTATAATGTTATGTACTATCCCTTGTTCATTTTCTTAAGCATCATCCAAACCTTTATAAATAGTCTCTATTGTGAATCCCTTTTAAATCACTCAGTTAAAGTGAATCATTATTTATTGACAGTACCCTTCTGACAATTTATTCTACAATATTTCACTCTTTAATGATGACTGCAGTGTTCTGAATGTTTGTGTCTACTTTAAATTCCTAGGTCTGAATCATAACCCCTAATGTGAAGGTATCAGCAGATGGGACTTTGTGAAGAAATTAGGTCATGAGGGTGGAGTCCAGTGGAGTCCTCCCTCACGAGTGAGATTAGTGCCCTTATAACAGAAACCCCAGAGAGCTCTCTTACACTCTTTCTGCTGTGTGACGATTTAACAAGCAATGGCTTTATGCAATCTGGAAGAGGATCCTCACAAGATCTCAACCATGCTGGTTCCTTGGTTCCTGATATCAGACTTGCAGCCTCTAGACCTATGAGAAATAAATTTCTATTGATTTTAATCTCCCAGTCTCCAGTAGTTTGTAGTAGCACTCTGAAATGCCTAAGACACCAGTAAAATTGTTCTTTTTTAAAGTATCTACCTACTACCCTCTAGCTTCTTGTTCAGAAAAGATAACCCCTTTCCTAAACAATAATCAATTCTGATTACTCTGAGTTAAATATGGTAATTCTATTTATTGTGGAAGAAGTTGGTACAGGAGTGGTTAATGAGATATGAAAGGAGTTGTAATAAGAAGCATTTGAAAGGTCTCATGAACTTAAAAATAGAAGCCATAAAAGAAGGGTCAGTTTTCTGGTGGACATTGCCAAGTCACTGTGATATCTGGCAGCTATGGTTTTATCATTACTGCAGCTGGCTTGTGGACTACACCATTTTACTGATGTGGCACAGCAGACGGGGAAAATAATCTGAACTTTTCAGCATGTAAGTGAGCAGACAAATTTATTAATCTTATAGGGTTGCCTTTTTTTATTCATCTTCTTCTCTGAGATAATATATTTAACATTACCCTTTAACTCATATTGAGTAGGTTTTCTCTTAGTTGTAATTGAAGACATAGCCACTGACATGAATAGTACCAAACACTGGAAAGTACCAAGGGAATGGAGTAATATGGCTTTCATTGTGCAAATATGTTAAAAAATAATTATTTCCAAAAGAAAATGAAATATATAAATGTAAAATGAAAAAATATATAAACATTGTCATTAGATTTTCTTTTCATAAATATTATTCATTTAGGTACATGTGACTGATGTATACCTATTATATAATACATAAATAGAACTGAACTCATTTTACTTCACACTACATATGCTTCTGAATCCAATCATAAACCCTCCTTTCCTTCTTTTTAATGTAATTCTTAGCAGACCCCATAGTTCTGAGCACCCCAGGTAGCCATGGATAATCCATGTCTCCTATGTTACAATATCTAGTCTAACCCAATAGTAAATCCGCAGTTTTTTTATTAAATTTAAGTATTTTTCTCTATCCCAATTGAGATATCCTTAAATTTAGAAACTTAAAGCAGGAAAGGTGAACATTTAGATCCTTTTTTACTTTTCCAGCACATTGATTTACTGCCCTGTTCCTCTACTGCCCTTGGCTACTGTAGATTTGTAAGAGGGAGAGAAGGTAAGAAGAAGAGAAAGTCCTAATTTGTTAGAAGGGTGTAGGCTGGCACTGGTACTTTGTGAATACTATAAACAAATAACAACTAATTTTCCCATTAGGCTGTTAGGCTTATATGTATTTCTAGAGGATTCCCTCTGGTGAGGGTCTAAAGTTGAAGCTCTTGTTAAGGTCAATGCCACCCCTGCCTCTTCAATTATCTGTTTCCTCAATCACTAAATTCCTGAGTTCCATTCCTTTTAGTGGTCACATCATGCATTAACAAGTATATTTAGAAGAAATTTGGTCAAGATTTTTCATGTCCTCCTTCCTACATTAGGGTATACATGTGGCATGTGCACATCTTTTCTCACTTCCTTGTGTATAATAAATGTCTCTTTTTCTTTCTCTCAAGCAATTCTAATTAAGATTCAGGTTTTAAAATTTCTATGTGTTGATTCTGCATGTTGATTTTCTCAAACTCTAATGAAGCCAAGTTCTGCAAATGCTTATCTCAACTGTAGTCAGCATCCAGTCTACCATTTTTCTCCAAATGCAGCATTCTTTGGTAGATAAGGGAGATTGGTTCCAGGATGCCCTATGGAAAACAAAAACAGGGATGATTTTGATCCTTTAACAAAATGGCATAGTTTTTCATATAACTACACACATTATTTTGTATACTTTAAATTGAGCCTTGATTACTTATAATATTTAATACAATGTAAATGCTATGTGAATAGTTGTTAAAACTGTGTGGTTTAACGAATAATGACAAGAAAAAATGCTGTATGCATACAGGATGTATTTTTAAAGACTATTTTCAATTCATGGTTGGTTGAATCCATGGGTTAAATTCATGGATATGGAGAGCTGAATGTATATAAAAGTATGCTAAGTATTTGGTTTATTCCTAAAGGAATTGGAGAATGAGACTTTCTTTAGAAGGAGATTTGGTATGCTTGACATGTTCCCCATTCTCTTCTCTTGAGGAAAGAGAGCATATAACTTGTTACCTGAGAACAAGTCAATGATTTAATTGACATAGCCACAAACTTTGCTAATGGCCTAACACTTTAAGTTGTTCTATTGTCACCCCATGGAATAAGCTTTGAGACAGCTGTGACTCAATCTTCAGTTAAAATGTAAGATTTGAAAAATTCCATTTTAACACATTCTGAGTATTAAATATGCAAAATGCATACTGAAAGGAGTAAGGATATACCAAAATGGTAAAGAGGTTAATTTATGAAAGGAAAGTTTACAGGAAGGTGAGTAGGTGAAAAGTAGGAGGAAAATTTTGATATTTATGTTATACACTTCCCTGTGTTTCTGATTTTTTGCTTGTTTATTTGTTTGCTGTGCTGCTGATCAAATTCAGGGCCTCTTGCATGTTAGGCAAGCATTCAACCACTGAGCTAATCCTGAGTCCCCAGAGTTTTAAAATGAGTATTCATGTATCATTTACAAACCTTCAGACAACAATAACAAGTTAAAAATGTGAGAGTAAGTAGATCTTAGAAACCAAAATCATTGTTAAATTCATTAGATAAATAATGATGCCTAGTAATGGAAATTTTGTATTTCTGTTTTGCTGAATACGTTTACCTATGGTTTTGATATATAGGAACTTTAATAAATATATGACAAATGTAGAAACAGAAGTGAAAAAGACATAGCCAGAGCGTCAATTCAGGGACTTAGGATATATCATGCTTTAGACAGGTTGAGGGCAATTGCCACACTGGTAAGATGAAGAACTTATTCCCTCTAGGAGCCAGTGCAGGGAAGGGGGACATAAGTCTTCTATTCCCAACCCTGTGAGATTCATGTGGAATTAAAGTTGGTTTCCTTGAGAAATGAAAATGAACACATGACCTTGCTCCTTTGGCATATTTTATGTAGTTTTTGTGGCAGCCTACATATGTAAAGAAACACTTTATCCTACCAGGAGCTCTTGCAGTAAAAGGGAAAATCTTCTGAATCTCTGAGGTTGTGTGTGTGGATTTGATTATAGCAGTATTTGCAAAAATGCCATTCTACTTCTGTTTTAAAGAAATGCAAAATATGCTGTGATACTTATTACATAAAGAGTTTCTACCTGCCAAATATTAGTATATGTAAAAATATAACCATCATGAATTTAAACTAATCCAATCACGAATGTTAACCATATTATTGACTATATTTCTGTTTGACCTCTTAGAATTTACAAGGACCTGCAGAGATAATTTTAAAATCTACTATTTAAAAAAAGACCAGAAAATTTGCATTGTTATAATGCAAGCTGAAATATTCAGAATCATTCTTCTGAAAGCTTATTTGAATAATAATCACTATAATAATCTAAATGTTTAAAAGCAATGCTGAAGATTATAATTGTGATGAATTAGAGAAAGCCAGTTATCTCTCAGCATGTATGGATGTCTATCATAGCCTTTCCCTCAACCCCCTTTTCTACTCTCCCCTCTTCAAGTTTAAAGACAGAATGGAAGGAAATAATGGTGTGTATGTCTTATAAGACCACAAAGTATGACCAGGATCATAGCACAGAGTCAGAAGGAGCAGTCTTTGTCCTTTGCTGTGATGAAGGATGGGGGATGAACACATCATGAGCTAATTGGACTCAAAATTTTTACACCGGCTTGTTGGAGCCCTTTTCTTAATCATTGCTACAGGGTCGCTGACTATGTGGGACTCTGCTATAGAAAACAGCAGACAAGTAAGAAAAGGCCTGAAAAGTGAAGAATAACTGTTAATTAGACAGCACTGAATGAACCAGCAGTGAAAGCGTAGGACTGCCATACCTTGAGGAGAAATTTGACCGATGCAATAACAGACACATTAGTGACAGCCAAGACTGTCTACAAAGGAGAATTTTCTTAAGGTTGAGACTTTATTCTTGCCTCAAAGTGACTTACATAGCAAAGGGGTTTGTCATTCACCTACTGCTGTCACAAATGTAACAAGTGCATTGAAACTTTATACTGAACTTTACAGATGTTTGCAAAGCATTTATGTGGCTTTTAAAGGTAAATGTGCTCCACCTGACTTACATAAATACTCTTAATTGAATAGAGCTTCTCAACCATTTTTTTCTCCTTTCAATGTCTTTGAGTTTGCAAATATTACCTCTGAAATGTAAATGGAACTTTCTTGTTCTCTTACTATGACACCAATTCTCAATTCTCTTATTGAAACAAAATAAAATTATCCTGCAAGGCAGTTGAGGTTCTGAATTTGAGATCCTAGGAATCCTTTGTGTTCTAAAAAAATTGACACAAAAGTCTGGGAAGTATAAGGAACAATGCAAACTTATTTAATACATACAATCCCCAGGCATTTTGGCATCTGTAATAGGATTTTTTTTGGCATAAAATCTTACATAACTGTGAAGAAACAGTAGTGTTTCAATTCTAGTCTTAAATCATCAGCAAGAAACTACAATATAGTACTTCCAATTCTAAAGAAAAATTTGCTAGTGATTACACTTTTTATAGTTGAGCTTCTTATACATGATTTTCCTCACTTGTAAAAAAAAATGTGGTAGTAACCATCTTGTATTTTAACAAAAGTAGAAGGAAATAGATCTATTTGCATTGCATTGCATTGTATTAGGTTTGAAAAGTGACTCTTCAAACTTCAGAGATTTTGTTTACCAAGATAGTGTCAATACTTGGCAATAGCTTCCGTGGTTTACATGACTGAAATATATGAGATTGCTATGTTCAATACACATAATGACACAATTGCCCTAAAAGGACTCTATCTCTTTTCTGTGCTTCTAGTTTAAGTGGATGACCAGTGGATATTTTTAAGTGGGTACAACTCTACTCATATTGTAAAGTCTTTTCCTGAGAGGAATAAGATCTTGCTAATAAAGTTTGCATGGCCAGACAGAGTAAAAAAAAACAAAAAAACAAAAAAACTGCTTTCTTGGAAATCCAGGCATCCAAGTATTTCTAAACATTCTGCAGAAAACAGAGCTGAGAATGTATAAAGTCTAATTTAATCATATGCTTTCCAAATGTATAATAATTACATTTGCAAACCTTGGAATAGAAATCTAGCTCCAATATGGGAGACAACATTGGTATTAGCAAAAATATTAAAATCATTTGACTAGTGAAGAATGGAAGAGCACTACTCAGGGACTTTGAACAGAAATTTACCTAAATTATTTTAAGGAGGATGTACTTAAACTTCAATAATAATAACAATGATAATAGTATTTAAAATATCAAAGGCTTGTTATGTTCCACAGAGGATGAGGGATACTTTACAAACATATCATTTATTATGCAGACCAATTTTATGAAATAGGTACTTTTATTCTCAATTTTCAGGTAAGTGAAGGTTCCTGTTCTAAAGTCATATGACTGGTGAATGGTAAAGTTGAAATCTGAATATCATTCCTTCTGATTCCATAAGTTGTACACTTGGCAATTGTTTTTATACTATAATGTTTTATAATTCACTACCACAAATATAGTGGTGTAAAATGACAATACTCACTTATTATTATGGTTTGGATGTGAGGTGTTCCCCAAAAGCTCATGTGTGAGATAATACAAGAAGGCTCAAAAGAGAAATGATTGGGTTTTAAGAGTCTTAACCCAATCAGTGCTTTAATCCTCTAATAGGTATTAACTGAGTGGTAACTGAAGTGGAAGGGTGTGGGTGGAGAAGGTGGAAATTGGGGAGTGGCTTTGGGTATATATATAAATATATTTTTAATTTGTTATATATGACAGCAGAATGCATCACAATTCATATTACACATACAGAGCAAAATTTTTCATATCTCTGGTTGTACACAAAGAACAGTCACACCATTTCTGTCTTCATATTTGTATCTAGTGAGTGGAGTCTCTTTGTTTCCTGATCATCAGGATGTGAGCTGCTTCCCTCCCGCACACTCTCCTGCTAGATGTTCAGCCTCACCTCAAGCCCTGAGGAAGGGAGCCTGCCTTCTATGGACTAAGACCTCTGAAACTATGAGCCCTCAAATAAACTCTTCCTCTTCTATAACGGCACTGGTCATGTCCTTTAGTCACAGCAGAGGAAAAAGCTGACTAAAACACTTATTAATATCAACATTCATGGTTCTGGGGATTGAGTTGGGGGGCGGGAAGGGTGTGGTTCTCTGTGGGTCTCTTTACGACTATAGTCAGCTGGAGTCTGAAACTGGAATCATCACAGAAGATTTCTCACTCTCAGGCTTGACTATTGTCTCAGACATGTGGTCTTTTCATAAAACTCAAGCTTTCTCTGAGCTTGGAGGAATGGTTCTAAGGTTGAGTGTCTCAAAAGAGCTTGGGGGAAGTTTTATTGTCTTTTCTAAGCTAGCATCCCTTCTGTAGTATTGCATATATTATAAGTGACTCACTAAGGCCAGCATACTGTCAAATGAAAGAAAATTTGTGGATTTTTAAATTATTACTGTTACTCTATATTTCAAATTGTGTTAAAACATATATTAAACACAATATAAAATATATCATCTTAACAATATTTAATTCAGTGGCATCAAGTAAATTCATATTGTTTTACAATCATCACAACCATTCATGTCCAGAACATTTTTTTATCCTCCAAAACAAATTCCATAGTCATTAAAAAGTAAAAACCCATTTTTTCCAGTCCTGGAAAACACCATATTATCTCCTGACTCAATACAAATAAAATGCTTTTCAATATTTTTTGCTGTACTGGCTATTGAGCCCAGGGCTTTGCACTTAAGCTCTCTTCCCCAGAGCTACATCTAGAGCCCTTTTAATGCTTTTGAGATGGGGTCTCACTAAAGTGCCAACTGTAGCCTCAAACTTGTGATTCTCCTCACTCAACCTTCCAAGTAGATGGGATTACAGATGTGTGCTACCAGGCCTGGCAAATGAGGTCTCACACTTCTTGGTTTCAAAACATGTTGCAAAGCTACAGTCTTTGACTAGAATTTCCAGTACTGTGCGCCACAGAAGGCACAAGTGAGCACCTCATCTTCCTCCTTATCTTAGGGAACTCCTAGACTTCCACCACTGAGGGAAATGTTAGATGTGGTGAGTATCTTTAAAATCACCATAGCAATTCTAATATTTAATAATTTAATATTATTTTTTTGATATTTAATTTTAATATTTTGTTTAATTAACATGATTCTTCATGCTAAAATTTTATTATTTTTTTTAATTTTCTCAGTCAGGGCATGAGCAACTATAACTATTGCTGGTTATGTAACAATTAAAAGACAAAGACATCAGTCAAAGCAACTCAAGGAAACAGCAAAAACATAGCCACTCTATCAGAAATAGAAATTTAAAATTAAAGTTACCACTATTATGTTCGTGGCACATTGACTTATTTGTAATTATTTTTAATTCTTTAAAAACTAAAAAACTACCTTCCTAAAATGAGGACAGAAATTTAAGATTACTCATTAAAATATATTTTATGTATGTCAATGTTGATATTTAAAATAAATAAGGGCCAGGCATGGTGACACAGACTTGCAGTCCCAGAGGCTCCAGAGTCTGAGGCAGGAGGATCACAAGTTCAATGCCAGCCTCAGCCCCAGTAAGGCCCTAAGTAGTTTATCAAGACCCTGTCTCAAAAGAAAAAAATAGAAAAGATGGGAATTTTACTCAGTGGTTATGTGTCCCTGGGTTCATTCCTGGGACCAATAAATACACAAATAAGTTAATTAATTATATGGATAAGGAACAGATAGATTATTTTATACAATATGTTGATAAAATTAGATATGAATTTCAAAAAAATTAATTACAACATTTCACTGACACTGTTCCCAAATCCGTTCCAAGCAAACTAAATAATTAAACAGGACAAACAAGGCCATTAAAATACAAAAAGAATATAAGAAGTTTTTATATCGTTAGGGTACAGAAGACCTTTGAAAGAATGATATAATAGCAAAGATTGACATACATGACAACCATAAAGTTAAAATTTTTGATGAAAGTGACACAAAATCAAAAGGCAAAAGGAGGGAAATTGCCACATACATGAACAAGACATTATCTAAAATGAATAAAGAAATTCTGACAACAAAAAAGAAAAATTCCACACACAATCCCCAAATTTAAAAATTTCAAATAAAATAAGCAAATAGTTCATTAAAAAGAAAAACAACATATAATCAAAGGATGCTTAAAATAGTTTGACCCAACTACAAATCACAAGAACTCAATGATATTTATTTCCCTACTGAGTAGCCCATTATTGAAAGGTTTGGTGATCTGCAGAGTCTGAAATGTGCTGGATACTTGACCTTTTTTTCTGACCTCCATCTCCAGAAAGCAGAGCTTTCTCTGCTCTGCCCTTCAATGTAGGAACACTGACTTTCAAAGATGGAATTACCCAGATACTCATGGCATTTGCTTTCCAACTGAATTTGAGAAAGCAATGAACTGGTAGGAGACTGAAGTTTGGACAGAAGGAATAAATGAGATTATTTCTTCCCTTTTTGTCTCCCTTAAGTAGTGACTTTGACTCCTCAGTTTTCCTGGCTCTACTTCCATCTGATAATTCTAGCCTCCTGGCTCTGGTAACACCTCCTCCTCCCACTACCCTCCACTGATGTCAGACCCAGTGCAAAGCAGTTGGCAATGGTGCAGACAGTAAGAGGGACTTTGATGAGAATAGAAACAACATATTGAAGCCAATTAAAAGTATAGGAAGGATAGTAGAATGAAACAGACATTATTATTACTGTGTGTATACATATGATTGCATGACCAATGCGATTCTGCAAACTGTATACTCAGAAAAATGAGAAATTATATCCCATCTGATTCAAATGTATGATATGTCAAGATCACTGTACTGTCATGCGTAACTAAGTAAAACAAAATTTAAAAAAGCATATTTGTTATTATAACTATGTGGTAACAATTCTAAACAATGTCAGTAATATTCAATAGTCCCCCCAAGTAAGCCAAGGCCATATCTCTTAATGTGTACCCATCCCAATCTACAGCTTTGTAAGCTACCAGTCCAGTTCTAGGGACAACAGCAGCAGTTTCTGTGGCTACTACCACACCTGGTGTGTTTTTCTCAACTCTTTCATTATGTGTGACTCAAATGTGTTTTAGATATAGAGGTTTCTCTTTTCCCGTCTGAACCCCGACTGAAACAGGAAACTGGTGTTCTCATTTTTTGTGGGTGTTAGTGAAATGGGAATGATCTCTGTAGACATAAATTTGATAATATTGATACCAGCCCTCTGGTCTTCCTTCCACTGACTTTGAAGATTAAACACCCGAGAAATGCTGAGGCAAGTGTAGAAAACAAGTTTTATTTAAGAAAGGGACAGAGACAGACTTCTCTGGAAAAAAGTGGGGCCAAGAGCTGTATGCCCTCAGAAGCGGGTATGTCTTGCTCTTTTATAGGTTCCCCAGAATGCCTCACCTTCTTTCGCCTTGTGTACAAGTGCCTAAGACAGGAAGAAGCAGCACAGGGGGTAATCATTTCAGTCAGGAAGTGCTGTCAGATCCCAGAGGGGTTAGCAACCCTTTCAGCTGGGAAGTGTGATTCCCCCTAGAGGTTTGCTATTAGCAACCCAGTGATAACCAGTCATCATCCTGTCTCCCATCATTCATTATCAACACGGACTGCCAGGCCCCCTGCCTCAGTTTGTTGAAGAATGTGACATTTCCCGTCTCCTCAGGCCAGGTAGGGGCTGCAGGCAGATTGCTTTTGGGCAAAGGAAGCATGTAGAGAGTCAGTACAGTGGGCTCATGTTATACAATTATTCTCTTAACCTCATGTTCCCACCATCCTAATCTATATGTCTCCTTAAAAAAACATGAAATGGGCATGGGGCAGGGTCAGCGCAGTGGGCCCATTTTTTAGAATTATTCTCTCTCTCTCTCTCTCTCTCTCTCTCTCTCTCTCTCTCTCATTATTCTCTTAACCTTATGTTCCTATCTTTCTCATCTACTTGTTCCCTTACAATATTTATCCAATTTTAAATGTGCATTTATTGGTTGTGGTGGTGAGGATGAGTCAGAGGGGCTTATCTTTTCTAGCTGAAATTATTTTGTATAAGCAATTTGAATCACAATATATTTCTAATTTGAAAAGAAAAGAAACCTCTAAGCATATCTTCTTTGTTGTCACACTGAGGGAGGAACTGTGCATCTCTGATTGTTGGGGTGTGTCTAGACAGTAGAAATTTTTAAAAAAATTAAAAATCTTAGTTAAAGACAAGCATGACTGGAATAAATTGAGAAAAAGTAGAGGGAGGAAAATAATCAGTGGTGAGGGATGGACCTGCTGCTAGGATGCAATTAATTTCCAAGCAAAAGACATAATGAACTGGGGTATTACAAGGTATGTTATGAAACCTGCTGTGAAGAAACAGAAAATAATAATTGTGCTAGCTCTGAAGGAATCTATTCTGATTATCTCAGAAGTTTATGAAGCAAGCAAGCTTTCAGGGATCAGTTTTATGAATCTTCAGGAAGGCAATAAATTGGGTACCATGAATGTTATTGTGAAGCTGTGATGGATAATTCAAGGACAGATATGGTGTGCAGCATTGAGTGGTGTGAAACACCAGTTCCCAGAGTACGTGACATGGGTACCTGAGGAATCCTATTATGTAATGGTCCTGCATAGACAGCACGTTCTGGCTGTAGACATACTAAGTAACAAGTCTGACACTGACCTTGAGAAAGACAATCTGAATGTGCCCAAAGTACGTCAGACCTAAGTTTGAATCCATATTCTTTCTGGTAGTAAGGGTCTAAATATAAGACCCAAGCTATTTTTGTTTCTGTTGCAGACAGCAACTCTTACGTCACATACTTATTATATGATGTAAGCTCTTACAATTGTCTGGTACACTAGTATAAGTATTATTCAAATACTTATATTTGAATAGGTTTACTGTCAATATTCACTCAGAAATACAACTCAGGTAAATGAAACATCATGGTGTACAAGGCTCAGATACTCTAAAATGTTATTTAATTTTATTCATGGACTATAGAAAGATATTAAAAATTACAATGCAAAGAAAAATATTACAAAAAATACAATTGTTATAGAACTTTATATGAAAATATTTTATTTTTAAAATTCTTACTTCAGGAATAATAACACATTACATATCAGAACCCTCAAAACTGTGCTCCTTAAGGTTATAATCCTCAACAGAATATTGGATGTACTCAGAAATACCATGCCTGACAAGAATCAAAAGAGAGACAAAGAAAGCCTTCAGTGATGTTTAGAAAGACAGAGTGTGTCAAATACTTACATTTTGATGAACAACTTTGATCTATATGTTTGATAATCAGCATTCATGTACATGTGCTTGTATTTAAAAATAGGTTTGTTGTCATTTTGAAGTTTTCTCAATCAATTGCTGTCAAAAGTATGACTACTATTATGTTGGGTTCCACAAATATGTTTTCTTATAACTCAGACAGATTGGAATCAAATAATGTAAATATTATGAATATATGAAGTGGTAGCAATAAAAAATTTCTTACATGATCCTCATAATAAATCAAAGCAGTCATTTTAAATGAAATCAGTATATGTGGTGAAAAATCTGTACAAAATAACAACAGTTCTGATATTGTAAAATGTCAGGCATCCTACAAATAATGTTTGGGATTCTTATTATTTAAGGTAATTAGCAGCCTCCTATGATAGTTATTATATTTCAATAATAACACACAAAGCACTTAGTATGCACCATGGACTATTCTAAGCATCTCACATAAGTTAATTCATCTCATCCTTTCAAGAATTCCATGAGATAATATTATTATTATTATTGCTGTTACTTTTATTCCCGTTGTACAGATGCAAAAGAAGTAGAGCATACATATTTCAAGTTAATAATACTTAGAATTATCAATATTTGCTACTCTAGTTATCTGCTTAAGAATAGATTAAAATAATATAGCACAAAAAGCAAAATCGTGAGACATGGTGGTCTATTTCAAGTGTTCTCTCCTTTCATTAATATATGAATTCAAAATGATGTTACTATAGCAACTCTACTAATGTGTTTGTGCTCTGCAAGGTTTTTCAAGATTCCTTTTATCAGAATAAGAAAGTTCTTATTAATTATTTTTTTGAGAGATTTTAATTAATTTCTACATAGTTTTGCTGCATCTATTAAATTGATTACAAGTCTTTTCTCTTTTATTCTGTTATTAAAATAAATTAGACTAATTTTCAGATTGGTTTAACGTTTGCATTCCTAGGATAAATCCCACTCAGTTACTATGTACTACCCCCACCTTTTTTTTTAGTTATACATGGACACAAATTCTTTATTTTGTTTATTTATTTTTATGTGGTGCCGAGGATTGAACCCAGTGCCTCACATGTGCAAGGCAAGCATTCTGCCACTGAGCCACAACCTCAGCCCATGTGTATTATTACTCTTTTTTAAAAATGTACATTGTTCTATTTGATTTGCTAATATGTTGTTATTGATGTTCCTGTCCATGCTTATGAGAGATAATAGTAGTTCACAGATTTTTTCCTTATATAGTCTTTTTTTGGTTTGGATAATTTTGCCTTATCAAATTCTTTGTAAAGCATTCCTCTGCCTTTATATTTTCTGAAAAAATTTGGGTAGAATGTATAGGTCTTGATTTATATTTATTTTGATAATCTTTATCTTTCTATTGGAGTGAATAGTCCATTAACATGTATTATAATTATTGTGGTTGGACTTAAGTCTATTATTTCTTCTATTTAAATAAATATTTTTATTAATTTAATTTATTAAATTATTTCTTATCATCTCTGATATTTCTTTCTGATCCCATTTCCTATCTTCTTTTAATAAATTTAAAATCACATTTTTTTTTTAATTTTAGGAGGCACCTGAGTTATTACTCTTAGGATTTTTAAATTTAATGTTAGAAGGATTATATAATCATTCTTTTTGTTTTCTTCACTGCCTACTTAGAGTTAATATTTTGGCATTCTACATAAATGTAGAAACTTTTCAATCTAGGCCCATTTGACACGCTCTTGCCCTTCTTTATCTTGCTGTATTCATATGTACTATATACCCATATATTATAAAAGATAATTCAATATTTTATTTTAAATAACCATGTGAATCTTAAAGAAAATAGAAGCCATGCATTGTCCATATTTTCAATATTTTGAATATTCTTCACTTATTCAAAAATATCTAAGATTTCTTTGAAATCATTTTTCTTTTTTGCATTTAATAATTTATTTTTAGCATCTTTTCCTTTATGGAGCCTACTGAGGGCAAATTCTTCTCATTTTACTTTATGTAAAAAATGCTTTGTTTTCATTACTGGAGAATATTTTTGCTGAAAATAGTACTCTTTTTTCATTCAAGAATCAAGTCTCATCCTCTTTTATTCATTTCTTTGCAGTTTTATTAGAAAATCACAGTTATACACAGTTGTTATGTTTACTTTGACAATTATCACAAGTGCATGGGGTTTGATCTATTCCATTTCAGTCCCCACTCCCCTGCCCCACTCTCTCTCCCTTCCTCCCTTCCTCTGTTCTCTTTCTACTATTCTATTGGTTTTTCTTTAGCTCATATATTTATTTACTATTTTTGATCGGTGTTTTATGCATATACATTAAGATGGCATTCACTCTGGTATATTTCTATAGGCATATTATATGATTTTGTTAAACTCATTCAGCATTTTCTCCCCTTTCACATCCCTTCTTCCTCCCCATCTCCTTCTTCTACTCCACTGATCTTCTCTTTATCTTTATGATATCTGACCCTGTACCTACTTTTTTCTCTTATTTTTCTCTAACTTCTTCATATGAGAGAAAACATTCTACCCTTGACTTTTTAAATCTGGCTTAATTCACTTAGCACCAGGTTCTCCAATTTCATTCATTTACTGGCAAATGCTATTATATCATTCTTCTTTTTGACTGAGTAAAACTCCGTTGTGTATATATACTACATTTTCTTTTCTTTTTTTTCTTCAAGTTGGTCACTAGTAACCTTGCCTTTATTTCCTTTGAAATTTGTAGGACACAAATGGAAGACATGTTAAGTATATCACATGTTATGCAGTTTTTGTATCTGAAAAGAAAAATATTCTTTTTTAAATTTGTTATATTGATTTTATTTATTTAAATACATGATAGCAGAATGCATTACAATTCTTATTACACATATGGAATATGATTTTTCATATCTTTGTATATAGAGTATGTTCATGCCAATTCATGCCTTTATACATGTACTTTTTTGTTTTTATTTTTTTGCATTACAATTCTTCTTACACATATATACCACAACTTTTCATATCTGTTTGTATAAAAAGTATGTTGACACCCAATTCGAGTTTTCATACATGCACTTTGGATAATGATATTCATCACATTCCACCGCCCTTGCTAATTAATTCCCTGCCCATTCCCTTTCCTTCCCACTCCCCTTCCCTATCTAGAATTCATCTATTCCTCCCATGCTCCCCCTCCCTACATCACTATGAGTCATTCTCCTTATATCAGAGAAAACATTCAGCATTTGTCTTTTGGGGATTGGCTAACTTCACTTAGCATTTATCTTTTCCAACGCCATCCATTTACCTGCAAATGCCATGATTTTATTCTCTTTTAATGCTAAGTAAAATTCCATTGTGTATATATGCCACATTTTTTTTTATCTATTCATCCACTGAAAGGCATCTAGGTTGGCTCCACAGTTTAGCTATTGTGAATTGTTCTGCTATAAACATTAATGTGGCTGTGTCCCTGTAGTATATTTAAGTCCTTTGGTATAACACATTTTCTTAATCCATTCATCTATTGATGGGCATCTGGGCTGGTTCCATAATTTTTGTATTTTGAATTATGCTGCTATAAACATGGATGTGACTGTATCACTATAGTATACTGATTTTCGTTTACTTGGATAAAAATAGTGGTTCCATTCATAGTTTTTTGAGGATTCCTCACATTGCTTGGAAATAAAATTCTTTGTTCTCTTTTCTTGTTTTGGTTTTTCTTTTAGTCTTTTCAAGAAATTTTTTATGTTCTTCTGAACTTCATATTTTTTGTTGAGCTGTCTGTTATGGTCTAATTTTTTTTCCTATATATGCTAGAAATTTTCTCTGAGTACACAGAAGATTTCACTGTTTATTTCTCTATCTTAGATTTCAGCAGTTTGACTCTTGTGTGCGTAAGTGTGAATTTTTTCAAGTTTGTTCTGTTTATTTCAATAAGCTTCTAAAATCTATAAGTATATTTATATTTCCAAATTGGGGTAGTTTCCTGGTATTGTTTCTTCAATATCTTGTTTTCCCTCTTCTCTTGAGAAACAAGATGTTTTGATAATAACCTACAGGTCCTTGAGGCTTAATATATCTTTTTAATCTTTTTGCCCTCATCTTTTGACTGTATGGGTTCTATATGACTTCCTCCAATTTCACTTTTTCTTCTATTATATCCTTCTGCTATCAAGTCCAGCTAGGGAATTCTCACGTTAGATATTTCGTTTTGCTCTTCAAAAATTTACTTTAGATATTGCATTTGGTTCTTTTTCTATATTTTATTTTTTCTAGCACTTTCTCTTTCATTTCATGATGAGCATATTTTGCTTTATCTGAGCACTAATGAGAGTTATATCAACTCCTCAACTGCAACATCCAGCAATCTCAAGGTTAGCATGTGCTTACTGCCTAGTGTCTTGAGAATGAACTCTATGTTCTTGCTTTCTGTACGGTGAAGATGTCAATTGGACTCTGAACATTTTTAATATTATGGTGCATAGACTGTGTATTCCTCAATAATGCCAAAGAACTAAATGAGTTTTGTTTGTTAGGTCGGTAGTTTGCTTTTACAAAGCATACAGTGATGTCTGAAAGTACCAATCTCAGTTCAGTATTTTCAGCCATAGTTGAAGGTGCTTTCATTTATCTTCATGAAGATATAAACTCAAACTGCCTATACACTGTTTTTCTCTTCTTTGGTACTTTCTTTTCTGGGATTTTCTTCTCAATCTCCAGGGGATGTTTATTACCTTGATCTCTCTGGATTTTTCAAGCACAACAGCCTATGTACTCTTTTATCAGAGTTTAGATGCCTATATGTTGCAATCAAAGCCACAACTAGGCCACCCTCAGGGAATAAAAGACAAAACTGCAAAACTCATTTCATATCATTTTGCTTGTTCTCAGTTTTGACTGACAATATTTTGACATTAAAAAATTTTTCAGAGCACTCAGGCAGCTCTTTCATGGATTTTGCTCAGAGTTTATTATTTATTTATGTGAGAACACATAATAGCTGACATTTATGGAATGATCTACTTCTCACTTCTTAACATTAGAAGCAAAATTCATATATATTCTAACTAAAATTTGTAATAGGAGTAAGAAAAAGTAGTGAAAAACAGCATATCCCATGATTCTACAGGAGAGCAACAGTAAGTGTTAGTAACAAATGTATAGGCAATTTGTTTTATCAGTCTACCAGGAAAATAATCAATTTCTTTTACATGTCAAAGTATAATTTCATCCCTCACATGGTTTCTTCATGTAAACACAAGAAATAATGCCAACTTTACAATGTTCTCAGACCATGATTGGAAATGAGAAAACAGATCTTACTGTCTGCAATTGGTCTTAAGAATAAACATGGAAAATGACCCAAACCTTATTTTTCATAATGCAATTTAAATACTACTAATATGACCATATGAAATCTGCAGTTATTTTAAAATCAGAAAACTAGTAAGTGAATAAAAACTAGCATCATTAGAAAATCTTTCTTTTTTTCATCACTTGAAATTTTATTCTCCATATATTTCAAAAGAATTTTTGTTCTACCTTGGAATTTTTAAAAAAGCATACATTAATCATCTGTGTTGTCATGTTTTATAGTTACCACATTATTGTTTCCATGCTGAATACTGTCATCTCTTTAAAGATATTTTAAGCAGCAATTAAAACATAATACATGTAGCACTAATAATGCGCATAACTCAATTGATGTAAAGACAACATGAACAATGATGATTGATTTTAGGCTTGTCAAGTCAATGACAGCTACATTGTGATTGTTAGCTGGCCAGCTATCCTCTCAAACTCAGATTTTAAAATGTAAAAATGTGTATCTTAGTGTAATAAAATATTGCTAAATATCTTAATCAATTTTTTTTCCTAACACAAAAATAGTATACCTTTTCACTTAAGTGATCCATTCCTCCAGATAAATATCTTTCTATGTGATATTTTTGTTGGATCATTAACATAGCATTTTGGGGCTGGGGATGTGGCTCAAGCGGTAGCGCCCTCGCCTGGCATGCGTGCGGCCCGGGTTCCATCCTCAGCACCACATACAAACAAAGATGTTGTGTCTGCCGAAAACTAAAAAATAAATATTAAAAATTCTCTCTCTCTCTCTCTCTCTCTCTCTCTCTCTCCCTCTCTCTCTCTCTCCCTCTCTCCCTCTCTCCCTCTCTCTTTAAAATAAAAATTAACATAGCATTTTGTTCTGTTCATTTCATGTTAAAATAAACAAATCATCATAAATTATTGTCACAGATTATATATTTTAAAAAATAAAATCCAAGATAAGAGAGTTGGCTATATTTCTAAACCAAGAGTAAATTAATTTGAATTTTATTTTATACTGCTATATATCCCCTCCCCATATTCCAATGTATCATGTGTTTTAATATGTAGAGTTTTTGAAGTCTATTGAAAGTACGGCAGACAAAAATCCTGAACCTTATCTTTCTGTGTGAAGAAGTTTGTCTGTCATAGGAAATGAATAGAAATCTTGGCAGTGAGGTCAACTTGGGGTACCCTTTAAATAGTAAAAACAATGTGATAGTAGTTCCTTATGAGTGCTCTGAGTTCCACATAAGCAATCCCGAAGAGGCACACACTGGGAACAAACTTCCATAGACATCAATGTTTTGAAGATGGGCTTTCAATAGATATGTATATTTCAGTTTTTCAAATGGTTTGTGGACATGTGATCTCTCCCCTAATGACCTCACCTCATCTCCCATTCCTCTTTCAGACCTTTTTCTTCACCAACTCCTTGCATTTCTGCTTTTTTATGCTCTTTTTTTCTAACTGTATTTCCTCTTCATTAGTCCACAGTTCATGAATAAACTTTCCTCTTTATCTTGCTTAATGAAACTCTTTTTCATCTTTAAAAATAAGTTAGGCAATCTACTCTAAGAAGATTCCCCTGATCTATGTTTCATTCTAATCTGAATTGTAATCAAAACTTTGAGGTGGTGTCTCTCTCTCTCTCTCTCTCTCTCTCTCTCACACACACACACACACACACACACACACACACACACCCCTTTTCTTTTTATTTAAGTTGATCTAAGTTGATCTAAGCTTCCGGGTTCTGTATTGGTCAGCATAGGCTGCCATAACAAAATACCACAGACCAGGTGGCTTTAAAACAGAAAATGTCTTTCCTTATCATTCTAGAAACTGAGATGTCTAGAATCAAGGTGGCAGCTGCTTTGGTTTCTGCTTTGGCCCTCTCCCTGGCTTCTTAATGACAACTGTTTTCTCAAGTGTTGTCTCACTGGGAGGATATAGAGAGAAGAGAGAGTGTGTATGAACATGTTTTTGGTATCTCTTCTTTTAAGGTCATTAATCCTATTATATCAGTGCCCCAATCTCATGACTTCATTTAATCTTAATGATATCTACAAGACCCTATCTCCAAACATAGTCATGCTGGAGGTTAAGGCTTCAACATACTAATTTATTGGGAACAAAAACATAATTCTGTAACATGGTTATAAAGAAACCCCTTTAGAATCAGAGAACCACAGAGGTGAAGAATTATTTAACTAATATTACTCCTCACATACCCACTTATATTATAATTATTGTCATCATCATTATCATCATCATCTCCCTAATGTGTGGCAAAGAATAAGCTTTCATGGTGAAGCAAGCAATAGAGTCTCTATGAAATAGAAGCTAGGTGAGAATCTCTTCCTACTACTCAGTTGTGTATGTTTATTACCTAAAAGCAACAACACAAAATAAATAAATACATAACTATTCTATAAATTTTTAAAAATGCAAATAATCTCCAGTTGTTTTGTGGTCATATAAAGCAACTCATGAACAGTATTACAGCTTATGGCATATTTAGCATACTCATGGCCAACTGCTATGAACAGTGGAAGGAAGGAAGGACTGAGATTGCTTCCATTCCCTCAAATACCCCTACAATCCTTGGTGATTCCAAAATTCAGTTTCCTCCCCAACTTCTCTCTCCCTACCTTCCTTTCAATATACACATAATCTCCATGTAATTTTCTGTTATCTTCAGTTCCTTCTGCAAGATTCAATCTTTTCTGCCCACTAATATATATGCGTGTTAAATGCCTTCTGCCATGGGGAATATCTGACTCTTAATGTTCCTGTTCATTTCCTTTTAAAAAGTCCCTTCAATCAGCTTTCATCGCTCACCCCATTGAGTAAGGTCTTCATTCTGGCAGGGTCCTAACCAATGCATTTTTCAATGTTCCTTTCACCTAAATTACAGAGTTTTTTGCAAATGACATAATTAAAAACATACTTCATGGCCTGACACAGTCAATGATTTGATTAATAAGTATACCCCCCCAATATTAAATTTTCAGTCCCAAGTATTTCTTTTTGTTATTGCTACAGATTCAGTCCACAAGGACTAGAATCACTTATGTGTCTGTCAAGTAGAATTTCCAGAACTTTGTTCTGAAATGGGACAGAATGGAGAACAAGTGTTTCCTTTGTGAAGGGGAGATGTAGTGTCAGTACAATAAATCAAACCTCCAATCAGCAGGCCCTTTGTTCGTAAGGACTCTCTCACACAAACTTTCCTGAAGACCATTTGGGATTAAATAAAAAGTTGATAGAGTTTGTTGAGGAGTGATGCGCTGTGTTATAACTTGTACCAATAGAACATTGGATTTGCTAGCATATTAAGGCGAAACAGAGGAAATGAAGAGGGAACAACTAAATATTACAGGGAGAAAGAGAGATGAAAAACCAAATTACCAGAGCATGAATATCGAGAGTAATGGGAGGATTAAAAATCTGACATGGGACATATTGTCTCTTGATCCTTTCATTTTGAGAAGTATGATTCTTTTTCATTCTTTCTGCTTCACATTTATGTATAGGCCTGGATTGCTGAATTTAGGTCATGCCGTTTGCTCATATAAATGCTCCTAGCTTAATGGCTTTGGCTGAATATGCCTTCTTTCAGAGCAGCACCAACTGGAGAAAAAAGTACATATAACAATGAGTGTCTATGAAAAAGTTGTTTATACCCTTTGAAATGAAGACATTGATGGAAAACTATAGTTCTCAGTATTCCTGAAAAGATATCCTTTTTTGTTTGTTTTGTTTTGAGGTCTGTAATGCCCACAGATACCATCCTAGATGGACAGTGCTATTAGATTTAACGGGCATATTCAGCTACAGCTCACCTAGAAATGTTCTGTAGAAAATGATGTAAAATAGAGCTTACATTGGAAGAAACACATTTACCATTATAGAAAAAAATTACTCTTTATGTTTTGTCTGAGAAATACCAAGACAATAGTAAAATAAAGCAGTAAACATATTCTTTACTTACTCCCAGTATAGTGAGTATAAGGGTGGCAGGATAGTTTGTAGATCAGGGATTGGCCCCCTAACTGGTAAATACCACAGCCTTGAGAACAGAGAGCCCATGGCATATGAGTCTTTCTTTCAATAGCAGAAGTAATTCATAACAGAGTCTGGAAAAAATTTCACACAGTTGCAGAAGGGTTAGTTAACTCATTTGTTTTCATGGCACATGGAAAACTATGCCTATGAATATGAATTACAAAATAGTTTAGTGTTAAATCATGTAGTCTTTTTTTCCCCCTTTCTCACCCCATCCCACTTTCTATTGTTTAAGAAGTGCCATAATATTCCATATGGTAAATCAGCCTTCAGGAACCAGAAAACACTTCCTCTAGCTAATTTACCACCTGTGCATTCATTGTCTCAGAGTATGCCTGGTTCTGGTGTCTCAGGCATTGTGCCTGCCTTTCATGGAGGAGGCAGAGCATGCAGCTCTGTAAAGGATCCATTCATCAAAATATCCCACCACAACATTGCAGCTTGTTTCTTAACAGAAAAAAATTATTATCTCAAAAATTCAGTATTCCTTTTGTCCCCACTGAAATAAAAGAATTTCTGATTCCAATATTCTGAAATGCTAAATTAGCAATGTAACAGCTCAGCTGCATGAAGTGTAATATGCAATGAAATCGCTGTGTTAAAATAGAGATCTAATGATACCTTCATTAACTTGATCACTGAAACGGCTAACCCTTTTCCAACAGAACAGTTTCTATAGACACCACATGCTTATGATCAAAATCGTTTTTCTGAGTGTGTTTTGATCTTCCTTTGATTGTATCTTCCATCTTCATTCTGGTTGTAACTTACAATTAAACACAAGGAAAAGCAGTATATGGTAAAGAATACTTCATATCAGTTAACTATTCAAATAAATGGGTAATCTCCAAAATTCAGATTTTCCTAGTGGGTAAGTTGCAGATTACTGCTTAGAAAGATTCCAGTTTTTCTTTCTATTTCTGTTTTTAGAGGAGAGAATGAGGAATGGAAATTTTATGCCACCAGGAACCTACCAAGTACTGCTGGAAGTATTTTTCATTTATTTTAGGTACTTACTAAACAGCCTAAATGCTCTACAAACTTAAACTGCTGTGATACTTTGTACCATTAAAATGAATACTAGATTATGCATAGACTTTCATACCCAAGCACAGTTGTACTTTTTTTTATTTATATATTGACTTGAAGCCATATAAACAATAACTTTGAGAAAGGAGTCTTTGAAATTAAAGGAAAATTTTTGAATGTAGAAATTGTCATTTTTTTTCTCTACAACATTCATAATTTTCTTGTTGTTGTGTTGTTGCTTAGCATTTTCCCCCATATATTAAATAATAAAAACAAATTAAGTTACTAATGAGAAATACTATAAAATTTTATTCTACTTTCCATAAGACTAGTTTTATGTATGAAATTTTATGCATATAATTTCTACATAAATTGTGGAACTAACTATAGCAAAGAACTAATAGAGTATGAAGCCATATGAGATGCTCATGAAAAAGGAAAATTCAGTAACATGAATCCATTTCTACCAAAACTTTTTATATTTTGTTCATCACAAAATTTTCTGTCAATTTTGAATTTTGTATGAAATCATATATATATATATATATATATATATATATATATGTGTGTGTGTGTGTGTGTGTGTGTGTGTGTATACACATACATGTAGATATATTATTTCTGAGTTTGCAGAAGCTCCTTAAATTTTGCACCTAAGGCAAGTGCCCTATGACTTCACTTACCTTGTTGTAGTCATAGCCATGCAAAGAATGATTATGATCATTAAAATTATTAAACTATACATAGATCCTATTTTATTCCAATTATTAACAACTAATAAATACTATAAAATTTCATGACACATATTCAGTTTTGTTTGGACATTATGATATTGTCAGTTATTGTAGCTCAAAAGATCCCCAAATAATTTGTCTTATGTCCTCAGCAGAATTTATGTTGTAATGGTCATTTTATGTACTTTAATAAACAATGTACTTTATAATTTGTGAAATGCAATGCTAACTACTTCACTTGGTATACTTAATAGTTGAGAATGGTTTACATTGAGTTATACTCTAATAACTTTTTTTGATACTGTGGCACAATATACAATTCATTTGTGATATTTAAAGTGACAACCAGAACATTTCCATCCTCAAATGATATTTTGAGAAGCTGCGTATTTCATATTAGTGTGTTAATACTCTAAAAGTTTCTATGTAACAGATGAATGTGTTTAACTTTGATTAATTCAATTTTTTCCCAATCATTGACCCTAAAATCTGTTAGGATGTGTTTGATATATGAATTCTGTAAGTACATGGGATAACTCAGAATGTACTTTAGGAAATACACTTCTGAGTGAAATTAATACATACTATGTTGCTGTACAACAGTATTTATATTGTTTTCTCATCCTTTATATTATTAGAATTAAAATGTTTGTTTACTTTACAATATTTTACATGTACATGACTTTAATTTACAGCTTTGAATACTAAAGAGGAGAGACCAAAATTATATCAAAAATGAAGTTAAATGCTATATCATCCTTAAGTTCTATATTAATTCAACAGAAGATGATTTTTTAAGAAGCACATTAACTATATTCTACTTTTATATATAAATATTTATTGGAATATTTATTACTTACATACTCATTTATTCAAATTTCTTTATTTTTCAACTTTCAAATATCTAAACATCCTTACATCTATCCTGTATTTTATCAGATGTTTTGAAAAAAAATCTCCCATGATTTCTCAATATGTCCAGTTTTTCTTGTCTTAGTGCATATATCTCTTCCTCAAAGAAATGTCTTAGGGATGATTTGAGCTGTTATTTAAATGTTTCACATTATGAAGTCTCTCTCTTTACTAAATTATGAGTACTTTAAATATAAAAGTTGTGCTTTGTTCTTTGAATAAACCACAATAAGCGGCATATTGTAGGTAAATAGTAGACACATTATTAGCATTTTCAAATTAATTAAAGTAAGCCAAATTATTGGATATTGTTAGTTTTCTTTCATGAATATCCTTCATTATGAAATAATTTTGTCTTACTTTCTTTGAAAACTGCTTACTGAACAAATAATATATGGTCAGGGGAATACAGTCAATTATAGCGGAAAGTATATGGACTTTGGTGCCAGATATCACAGGGTTCAAATTCCAGGATTTTTATATTCATAAATTTTAGGAAATTGAGAACTACTTTAATTATATACTTCTATAAAAAGGATATTTTTCAGGGCTTTCTAAGAGGATTAAATGGCACAATATATTTGAAAGAGCCTAATATCTTCTGTCAGTTCAATTCTCAAAAAAATTCCTAATGAAGGGTGGAATAATATATCACCCCAAAATATGCCACTTTGGCATAAAGATTAATTTGAGCTAAAGGCACTTGAAAAACAGCAGATGCAAGAAGGGCATTCTAATCTGTGCTTTTCCTCCTGAAAAGAGTAGATAAAAGCTCCCACGTGAAGGATGCCCTCCCTGTATCCAGAGAAAAAAAACATTCTTCAACAAGGAGTCATAGCGAAGAGAATTCTGTACAAACAGACCTTGTAAAAATAATTCTTATCTTCTTTTAGCTTCCCCACATAATTTAGTTTCTTTCCACAATCACCTCTCTTAGTTCTACCTAATACATAAGTAGGTAGGTTTTGCCAGTTCTTTAAGTTGTCATTTCCTTATGAGGGTTCCCTTGTTATGTAAAATTATATACATCTGTATGTTTCTCTTGTTAATCTGTTTTATGTCAATTTAATTCTCTAGCCCAGCCTGAAACCTTTAGCAGAGATCATTTTTTCCTCCTCTCACTAAGTACTTAATAGGAGCTTTGCATCACATTTGGAATTGATTTTCATGAAGGTAGGTTCTCAGCACACCATGTACATTATATACACAGGATTTCACTGAGGGTAAGCAAAAAGGATAATATTTTCACCTGATTCTTGGCTCCTGGGTAAAATCTCACTCAGATTCTATCATTTTTTTTCTCAGACATGTTCTCAAAAATATATTTTTGTCATCATCTTTAATTTCACAAATGGTTCAGTTGCTAAAATATAGAGTCTAAAATAAAATCAGATCTTCAATCTTTAAGATCTTTTCCTCTCAGTCCTGCTGAGAGAGTGGATTGGTAGGATAAGTGAACCTTTCCTCCTACCTCCCATCCTGGTGCAAACTATCTCTGACATCCTCAGTGTTTGAGGTTGTTTGGGAAATGAGAGGAAAGCTAAGGCCAAGGAGGAGGACAGCAATTATTATGTTTACAAAGACCATAAGATGTTATGTTTACAGAGACCATTTCATAAAATCTTGTTTACATAGTATGAATTTTATTGTTTTTTAACATTATGAGGGGTTGAAAGTTTGCTAAAATTTCCTGGTTTTCTTCATCACTTTCAAAACATGATGAAAAGATGGGAAATCATTCTCTAAGATGATGTCATAGTATTGCTATAATCCTCTGGATTCACCAAAAAGAATGAGAGTGCAGTTCTGAGTGACAGTAAAATGTTCTACCTTATATGATGGGTCCTACTCTCATTAGGCATTGGCTGGGTTTTCTAAACTGGCTCTTATTTTCATGGGAATAGTTGATACTTACCCGAGATTTCCTTGCTGAGAAGATCTCCCCTGCATAACCCCCTCACAAAGAGGATTAATTTCACCCTTGAACTTTGGGTACTTCTCAGCCTTCCTGTTGTATGGGGCTTTCAGTGACCCTGCAGTTATTCTTCATCACAGGATTCGAAATAGCATCAAGTTTGTTTTCCTCCAAAGGGCCATATTGGTCCCTGAAAAATATCCACATATCTTCCTTTCATATCTGAAATCATAGTTTTGACAGCTACTAGTTTTACTACTTTTTAGGAGCTGCCACAACGATGACCCAGAGACCAGGCAGTTTAAACAATGATTTATCTCCTCACAGTGCCAGAGGCTGGAATCCTCAGATCAAGGTTTTGACAGCTTTGGTTTGTCCTGAGTGCTCTCTCCTTGGTTTATAATGACTGTTGCCTTCTATTATTTTCAAATGGTTTCCCTCTGTGTGTCTGTCCTAATGTCCTTGAATAAGGACATCTATCATACTGAATTAGAGCCAACTTTATTAATCTCACTTAGCCTTAATTATCTCTTTAAAGACCCATTTCCAAATATAGTCTCATTCTGAGGAAGTGACAGTGCAGTCAGCCTCTCCTCTCTCTCTCTCTCTTTCCCCCTCCTATTCTCTCTGGTTATCTCTACTGTTGGCTACATATTCACAGCCTATGCCTTTTACATTTCTCAGGTCACTGTAGAAACCTAGGTTCACTATCATGCAAACACAAGGAGATATATACCAAGCTTTCTGAGTTGTCCCTTTGTATTCTCTTCTATTTCACTAAAGGGGGAAAAGGAGAGGAATTCTATAACATGTCAACCATTTTATCCAAAGAATTTTTTCTTTTCTGGCCTTGTTTTTTACCTGTCACCCTTTTTACATGCTGTAGGTGGGTATTAAGTCAAGAATTGCAAAACTAGTTTTTGGAGCTCTCCGTAATAGGTTTAATATCATGGATTGAAATTATCTCACCAATTATTTTGTTATCAAACATTTCAGCACTTTGCTATGTTGAGAACAAAAGGTTAGATTTTAGTAAATAAATTTTATCATATTTAAAAATATTTGAGAAATATTTTATAGACTTTCAAAATCCTCTTTTTCTGCAGAACTTTGAACCTAATGTGTAGTGGGGTGAATAGCAATTGTTATGTTTACAAAGACCAGAAGATGTTATGTTTACAGAGACTATTTGGCAAAATCTTGTTTTACATAGTGTGAATTTTATTTTTGTTTTTTAACATTATGAGGGGCTGAAAGTTTGCTAAAATTTTGTGATTTTTTTCATCACTTTCTAAACATATGAAAGATGGGAGATAATTCTTTGAGATGATGTCATATTGTTGCTATAATCCTCTGGATTCATCAAAAAGAATAAGTGTGCAGTCCTGAGTGTGAGTAAAACTTACTAGCTACAAAACACACACACACACACACACACACACACACACACACACACTCCACAGGCAATACAGCAAACAGAAATTTGCAGTGGCATTGTAGCATTGTACAGATGATGCTTAATATTTTCTGGAGCCTTGGGAAGGAGAAAAAAGACAAAAATGATTCGGAACATTTTGGCAGTGTCTCTATGAATACTATGTGTAAAAATGTCCTCAAGGGTAAGAACATGATTCTTTGGAACATAAGTGTATAGAGAGTGGGGCTTACATGATATTTTAAAAATATATCTTCAGAGGATTTTCTATCATCATAAGTGTAAACCTTAATTTTTTTTTCAGATAGACTGTTAGCTAATTTGTTTTGTCATTTGGATCTTTTCCTCCTATAAAGCTAGTATTTCCTTATGCACAAATATGAATTGCAATATATTTGAAAGTTACCCCAAAGAATTAGTAAACCAAATTATGCTCCCAAACATGAACTTACACATAAAACAGTAAAGTGAATTGCCCTCATATGCAATAATTTCTCCTCATACTGATGAAAGATATAATGAATTAGCTATAAATATATATTTGGCATTTTTGTTAGTCAAGATCCATTTTCATTTATCAGCAAAACTTTAAAGCCACTTTATTTTTCTTTGTTTTTTAAATTCATGCATTTGTTTAAACTATTTTAAAAATTATTCATTCTGCCCAAATATCCCATTATACATAAATTCCTTTTAAATATTACTGAAACTATCTTTTCCCATAATTAGCCAGTTCCTAATGGCCAGATGAGTTACCTATACTACTATTTTGTCAGATTTGAGTCTGAGAAGCTGTGAATGTTGAAAGCATCAAAGATATGATAAATCTAAAATAAATAAGTCTTGTTGGTTTTTCATGTAAACACTTCTCAGTTGTTACATTTGTATATAAAATATATTTCCACACCCCTCATTTAATCTGCTCTACTTATAATGGGCCAAACAGGGTCTATGAAAGGATGTTAGAGTGAAATAAGATTAAGATCTTCTAGATTAAAAAGATGTTGTGTTCCTCCACCACTACAGCTGAACTACAAATAGTGGCTTCTTACCTCCTTCCATTCAAATGCATTACAGATGCAAAACTGACAGCCCTGTTTCTTCTTGCATATAGAGGGCATTTACTCCCTATTACCACAAAAAATATTCTTCTTCAGAGAGAACCTCTTTTAAGTAAATGAGGGTCAAGACACAGACACAAATTCTGACATATTTGCTATTTCTGAAAAAAATGAAATATGAATTTAAAGGCCAAGACCAACCATTTCCTTACATGGTGAGAGAATCCCCCAAGGAAGAACATTTCACAAGGAATCCTATAGAACTTTAAACAATATTTCAAAAGCTTATTTACTTATTTCATATTACATATGCTATCTCTACTCATACTTCTTCAGTCCTCCCAAACTTAACTCTCTACAGATTTCTTTACATAAAAACCTATATTGCCAGAAATTTTCAAATAGTGGTTTTAAGATCATTAGAAAAGTTGAAGACTTAAATATTAACTGTGGTAATTTAAAAAATTTATTCATAATTCCATCATCACTAACATGAATTGTTGAAATATTGTTTTCTAGTTTATACTGTCCGAGTTTTTCAATATTTTAATAAGAACTACATCATAAATATTTTATCATATTATTTGATGGCTTTAAAAACAATTTTTCATGCTATGTAATATTTTATTATATATTATGCAAGACATTTTATTATCATATATATTTGTGATGTGTGTTATAAGGTACTAAGTGATTTCCTGTTGTGGCTATTTAGAAGTTTTAGATTCCCTAGCCATATTTCAGATTATTTTATGGTTAGATTCTCAAATGTGTAATTTGTAAGTGCAGGGTATAAACATTTTAAAATTAATATTTCTTGATAAATCCCATTCCAAAATCATTATTTACAATCTCATAAAAACTGAAAGAGAGGTCTGTTTCAACATACTCATTCTGCCTTATTTCTTAATCCTAAAGGAAACCATGTCTCAGTGTAGAAATAGCACGAACATTTGATGTTAATTATTACATTTGGATTTTGGGACTTTATAAAAATTATGTGTTATATGCTCTACTTTTATAGTTATTTACATTTAATTTGTGTTTGAAACCATTAAATATTTTTCTGTTTTATGTCTTGACATATGTTAACTATTCTGAATCTTATAATTCTCTACCACCATAGTGATAGTGCTCTCATCATCTTGACAAAAAGTTTATTTTGGGGTAAGATAAAGTATTATTTCTATATGTAGTATTGTTTTTAAAAGAAATTTTTGAACCTATTTCACCTGAAACTATTTATAAAGTCTTTTGTCAGTTTCAAGATTTTCAGAGCTCTTAAGGTATACCAATGCAAAGTGTAAATTATATATTAACTGTTGTCTCTACTTTCATTCCATAATTTCACTTCTAGAGGTTAAATTTTTTAAAATAGTAGCATTTTACCTTTATAACCTTAAGACATTAAATCAAACCAGCCTGCACACAAGTTTTCAATCTCTGACTTCTGGTTGTTCTTCTGAGTTCCAGCTTGCCAAGCCTGTTGTGAGACATTATGACAGCCCACTTTCTGAACATGTGATCCATGATGCTGCCTTTATTCATTCCAATAGCAGGTGAAAGTCAAGACACCATTTTTCCTTTAATGGATAGAGTAATCAGACCAATTTTCTGACATGTGAAGTCCAAGTCAGCCTCACTTGATAAGCAAAAGTTGTTTCTCTGCTCATGTGAGAGATGAATAAATTGTTAAGAGAATGTGGGTTGCAATTGCCTGAGGCAGAAATATGGTCTCAAGAGATTTCTTTTTAACTTCCCTGTTCAATATTTAGTGGCACTTTGGGAAGTCAAAGCCAGAAATCCAAGGAGCCAGTTGGCAAGGCAGAAAGCAATTTGGCCTTGAGATTTGACCCCTTTTGAGGATAGAATGAAATTAGTCTTTAATGTCCTTTACAAAATAGAAGTGTTATAGAATAATGAAAGATATTATTAGTTGGGTCACATCAAATTTGGGGACAAAAACGCCCTCTTTCCTTTGCATTCTAAGGGTTGTGCTGAGAGAACAAAAGAGAGCTAACATAATCCTTTCATAGGTTTTTAAAGTAATTCCTGGAAAAAAAAGTATAAATTTAGTTGCTTCTTATTATTTTTGAAGATAAAGAAGAGATATAAAATGAATGGTAAACTCTAAAACAGCAGGTATATAGTATTTTTAAGACGAACTAAAATAAGTAAGTTACAAATAGACTTACTTTGTGGGGTTATTTTGTTGTTGTTTGTTTGTTTTAATCAGAAATTTAATTTTTACAAGTACAGATGTAGAGACAGATTTTTGAGGAAACCTACCATATGTGTGCCATTCCTTGTTAGATCACCAGTATCTAAGAAGAGGTTGGTACATAGGATATTCTTTTGAGTTAATGAATGAAACTTTGGCATGCATTTTGTCCAAATGTATTCTGATTATCAGATCTCTTTGACAGATCACCCTTCAGATTGATCCCTTACATTGCTTTAAAGCAGAACCACAGAACACAAGAAAAAGAGATCGGGTAGTCTGAATTTCCATAGTATACCCTGCTACTGACCTCAAAATTACACCATTATTAATAATCTAATAAGAGATTTCCTCCTTCTACCACATATGAGCTCATGTAGCCAAATTCGTATACTTCTACTTATCATGAGATTTCCAGTTTATATAATACTTCCCCTGCTAAACTGAGTTTATGGGTATCTAGGCATAGCCCATATTGCCTTCCTGTACATATTCTTTTGATTATTATCTCTTAAACTGTCCTCTCTTAAATTGTTTTTGCCCCAGTGAGTACTGAAGCATCTTAGTGGAGCTGATTCACAAAATGTTCATTGCAGATACAATATTTTTGATTTACATAACATCTTAAATATCCATATACTGTTGAAAAATGCAAAATTCAAAATATAGAAAAAAAGTTCATGCTCCCTCAGGGGTTTCCTCATGGAAACCACTTGGTAGAAGTCAGTTTTTCTATGCATTTGACACCTGTGCAGTTAACTGACCACTGAAGACTCTGATCCAACATCAATCCAGGAACAGAAATTGCCGCAGTCAGGCTGCAGCAGAATAACGGGGGGGGGGGGGGGGGGGGGGGGCAGGTGACGAGCAACTTGTGTAGATTGATACAGCAGGAGTGGGAGCCGTTTATTGTAGGACAGGAGGGGTATATATACATTACACACAGCTTATCTCAATTAACATAAACTAGATACAGCAGTCAACCAATAAGGAATCTCCACACTTACTGGCTCGCTGGTGTTACTTCACAAACCACTCCCTCTGCAAAATGCCAGGCGCCATCTTGACTTGTTTACAGACTCTAACAAGAAATGCAGCATCCAGATGTTCTCTTGTTTCTTTCACCCATGGACCCCAGTCATGATCTTTATTACCAAATCACTAATCTTGTTTACTTACTGTATTAGTTTCCTAAGATTGCTGTAATAAGTCACCACAAACCTGGTGGCTTAAAACAACTGATACTTATTCTCTCACAATTATGGAGATAATAATTGATCATTTCAACAGAGACACTCTTCTTCTTAAGGTACTAGGAGGGAATCCTTTCTTGCCTCTTACAGCTTCTTGTGGCTCCAAACATTCCTTGGCATGTGGCTGCATCTCTCTAGTCTTTGTCTCAATCTTCATTTGATCTTCTCTTTGTGTTGGATTTAGAAATTACTTCAATTCAGGATGATCTCATCTCAAAACCCTTAACTTAATTATATTTGCAAAGATACCTCTTCTTTGTTAAATTGGATTAACATGTTCAGGGGATACATATATCTATTTGAAGGCCAAAACTCAACTCACTACATATTTGATATACAGATGGGACTAACAGTCAAGATCCCTACTGACCCTTCCTCTAGAGCAGCTCTGTCTCCCAAATTCTTCTCACCTTATCAAAACCTCTCTGTTCTTCCCTTATAACATCCCTTGTAGAAAAGTCTCAGTGGAGCATTAAGTTTGATTAAATTTGGAGTTCAAATGATAAGCAATTGAAAACCAGACCCTTTGAGCTATAGAGATCTTGAGCCTCATAAAATCAATTTGCTTAGCTCCCCAGTCTTGAGAGGAGGGCAGTGAAGTTTTAAATCAGTCTATGGCTGAATAACTTTTCTCACATAACTAAAAAGTGAAAATCAGCTAAATCTGATGCTATTTAACACAAATATATTTTGTAAACATTGGACAACTATAAATTGCTTAACGTGCAGATGAAAACTAAGGATAAACTCCCTTTATTTAAGTAAAGGGTTTTATTTAACAATGGAAATCAGAATATACAAATTAATGAGAAAACAGCTAGATAGAAATAATTCAAACGTTGGCATCAACTGAATGTGACAGATGATTATTTTCTAAAACTAAATCACTACTGGTTAGACTCGTGGGAATACTAATTATTGAATGTAGTTTATTAAGGGCATATGCCCCTTGGTGCTGTGTTTTGCCATGGTCCAACTATTTCCTCTATCCAAATAATTGTTTAACCTTTTCCTTATTTTGGGCATAATGGGCGTGTGGTCTTCTCTCTATGCAAACTCTATTTGTTACTCCTTATTAGAACAATTAAAGGGGACAGTTGAGTTCTAATATATTGAAAATCAAACATAATGACAGGTCAGAAAGATGTACAGGTAATGAGCTCAAGTAATTAACAAAATCTCTTTAAGATTGTACAGTTTTCAGCTACAAGTTTGGTGTGGAGTCTGTGTATGCTGCTTCATTTTGATAGAAAAGAGTTTGCTGGAGTATGGATATTTAGCTCACACCAGGGGTTCTAGTGAGTTGCTTTTTGTATTTAAAAAGTTTTGTTTTCATCTGAGGATTATGTACTGAAATGATTTTTCACTCTGGCTGAATTTCAAGCAAACCAGGTACTCTGTGTTGCTTATTGGAGTGAGAAAAGTGGCATCCATGAATTCATATCTCTCAATTTTTCCAACTAACTCTAAAATTGAGCCTGAGAAGGAAAATGAACATTTGTTACAACTTTCAACATTTCCTTTTAGATTGGAGATGGCCTAATGTTAACACACTTATCTCAAGTACATCATTATTATTCGAACATTACAGACATTGTTCTATATGGAAATAAATACAACAGCAGAATTTACCTTTCTGTTTAGTTTCACATACAGAAGGTATGCCGGAATATTGTGGTTGCACAAGTATCTTGACTGTCATGTGTCACAGTGTTATGAACTGAATCATGTCCTCCCAAAATATATATGTTAAAGCATTTACCCACCCCCAATGTATTTGGAGACAGGATTTTCATAGAGATAATTAGGAATAAATGAAGTCATAAAAGTAGAGTTTTAATTAGGTAGAACTGGTGTCTTTCTAAGAAGAGGAAGATATACCAGAGATGACAATGTGAGCAAACACAAGAGAAAGGCTACAAGAGAGCAGATTGAGAAAGCCACCATTTAGGAGGCAGAGACAGCCCTCAGCAGAAACCAAATTTGCTAGGACCTTGATCATGTGCAAGCCTCTAACACCATGAGAACATAAATGTCTACTGTGTGAGCCACCCAGTGTGTTGTTTTAGTTTTGTCAGCCCAAAGCTGACTAATATGCATAACAAAGTTTGATTGGTTAGTGTTATCCCAGATAATTACCTCACTCTACACTGAACTGTCTAGCTTTAGTTATAACTACACTACCAATGTCTGGTGGAAATTATTTCATCTGTGACTTTGCTGAGACATGGCGAAACATTCTACTGAGTGTTGGAAATGATTTTGAGTTGAATCCAGTCCATAAAGGACAAAGCTGGCATCAAAAAACCTCCCCTCATCACTGGGTCCTCATTAGTCTTCTTCCTGACAGCTGAAGTAGGTAAACCAGGACTGAGTATTAAATCAGGGTGGAATAAACTGCTCTCGTCCTTAGAGTTTATCTTTCTTACCAATGCTTGAGATATTTTCTCTCGGAAGTCAATGGAAATTTGTACTCCTGGTTTTCTGACCAATTAGAGCATTTTATTTTTCCGTCATCTTGGCATATTCTGCCATGGAACAAAGGTAGAAATAAAAAGGCAATTTACGATTTCTGTAAACAGTGATGCATAATTCTAGTGTATCTAGAAAATTACTATAAGACATTTTTCACATTAGAAATGATGGGCACACTGTTCGTTCCTTATGTCTCTGAAATGAGTTTTTAAAAATGTGCCAGAATGGCTTTAATTTATTGTAAAGGACCAAAGAAACTATTCGTGAAATCCATAAAATCACTGAAAATTCAAATCAGTTAACCATCAGGTGAGTCTCTTCTTTTTATTCAGCTTAGTTAGCACTTCTATTTTGTACTCTGAATTAACAAAGCGCTTATCGGCCTTATTAGTTAACCCTTGTAATGTGCCCATGAAGTGGATGGATGGCAAGCATTAGTGAGACATACATTAGTGTAGTCCTTTGAGGGATGCCATCAATGAAGCACACAGGTTAAATGATTGCTACACATTTGCCCATCAAGCCTGAAGGTAAAAAAAAAAAAAAAAAAAGGCTCAGTCTCAATTTCCTATGTTCTAAACCTTGGCAACAGCAAGGGTAAAACTAAACATAAGATCATCCACAAGAATCTAATGTGTGTTCCCCTTTAAAAATAAAAGCTCCCAAATGCATTTTCTTAGGGTACAGAGAATCCATCCATTGAGCAAGTATATTAGATATATATTTCTTTGTCACTTCCCCATTTAAGATGGGATCATCTTAAAAGGCTATGACATAAATTGTTGTGGAAAAGATCGATTAGTTTAAAAGCTTTTTCCTTTTAACAGATCAGATAGTCATTATATTTCACCCTTTTGCGTGAGATTTTCATTGAGCCATTTTCGTCATTTATTCATTTGAAAAAATTTTTCCCAAACAGGAGGGTCTACCAGTTTATTTACCAGTTCTAGCGCTAATTGCTCCGTTTGAACTTCTGGGAATTGGAAGACAGCTGCCTGACTCTGAAATCCACATCTTCAGAAGCAATTTTTCTTTTTCTTTTTATTTCTTTTTCTTCAGTTCTCTTCATGGTTAGAGTTTCTGCCTCATTTATAATCTCTTATCTCATTGGAGAACATCATCAGATGGATGTTTATTTGACACTGAAGAAGGATATGTTTTGAACCTGAGGGTAAAGAGAAAGAGACTGCAGTCAGTTTGATGGGAAAGCATGCTACGCAATATATTTTTGGATGAGTCGATCTGAGTCAATCTTTTAATTCTACTTCCCGGCCCTGTATTATATTCTTTTGGGTGTGTGTGTGTGTATGTATGTATATATATATACATATGTATGTATGTATATATATATATACATACATACATTCATATCCCCAAGTGACAACTTCAGTTGGAAATGAATACAGAGACAAAATACATTCAGGGTGAAATCATATTATTTCATTGTCCTCTTATAATTTAAATGAAAAACTGGTGAGGAATAAAGTTAAAACTGTTTTAATAGAATTAAAATTTATAGATATGAATTATTCAACTTTCTTGACTCCAAACAAGAGAAAACTAAAATAAAATACCATAAAGTGATGACCACTATTTATAGTAAATATTTGTTATGTTTTAAAGTATTCCTACATTCAACATTTAATTTAATCCTTACATTGTTTGAGATGCTGGTATTATATATTATAATTTCTATTTCTCTGGTAAAGAAAATAAAGCTCAAGGAATCTGAGGTTTATTGAAGTCATGTGCCTGATACAAGTTTTAGAATTAGCACAGGCACATTTTGACACCAAGGTTAGAGAATTCTCCTCTCACTATTTTATACTGTGGTTCCAATATTCAAGCATATTCACAGATACACTTTGGAGGATGTGTAATATCTCTTTCACACCTAAGATAATTAATATGAAAGTCATGACTGATATAATACCAATAAAATCTCGATAAGTATTTCTCATATTAATCCACAAGGACAGAACCAAATAGCTATCATTTTTGAAAAGTTGTTAATGATTTTTGCCCTCTTGTCTGCAATTACACATGTGGGTGGTTTCCAAATAAAAATTGATCCATAAATGCTTCATATGATTATTGCATAATAGTAAAACTCGCTTTAAGAAGCTCCAAAGAATTAGTACTTAAGTGTAAATTCAGTACCTGCCCTCATGTTCAGTAATCTTGTTATGCAATTATAAAAAATTGGTACTATATTTGTATCCCTAATTGGCCATTAATGAGAGTTAGTGTGCTTCTGAAAGGACCCATCTCACAATAGATTCTGCCCACTTTATGAAATTACGGTTTAGGGGATTCAAATCTCCCATGGTCACCTGTTGCCTACTCAACCAAGTCAAGTCCTCTTTTCCTGGCATTCAAGGCCATCAAGACTGGTCCAGTGTCTTTCTCCAGCTTCCTCCTAATTACTCTTATAATCAAGTTTGTGTTATTGCTAAACCCGTCGTCTGCCCTTTCTTCAGATTTGCTTTGTGTTCTTTTTCATGGGTACTTTAAATGTCTTACCATTTTTTCTTATCTATTCATGTCCAGTTAAATCATCACTGTCCACCTCAAACACAGACCCTACACAATATTATCTTTTTTTTTTTGAACTCTAGCTTTAATGCAAATAATTCTCATTTGAACTGCAAAATATACTGCTGTTGTTGCATTATATATACATTTTAAGTGTCTCCCATGATTGCACTTTTTTACTGTTTTAAGGGAATCAACATAAGATAACATAATGTTTGCTAACAATCATTAAATGTTAGGGTCAGACACCAGCTAAGCACTTCAACTACATTTCCTTGTTTAGGCAGCAACGCAGAAGCTGCTACTATTGTTATTTCTATTTCACAACTGACTACACTGCAGCCTAGAGATATTAAGTTATTTGTTAGTGTTATAGTACTTTGGTAATTTGCAAAACAAGAATTTGAAACCAGGCATTTCTTCCCCTAGAACTCAATTTTATCTTACGACACAACTCTATCAAGAATTATAATTGATGATGGAAGTTATGAACTAAAATTATTTGTATCCTAAATGCAATGGCATGCTCTTAATTGAATCCTGGAACAGAAAAAGAACATTGGTGGAAAACTTCTGAAATTCATGTAAAGTCCAGAGGTCAGTTCAAAGTAACATAATCAACGTTGGTTTCTCAGTTTTGACCCTGTACTATTGTTATAAAGATGTTGGCATTATGGAAAGCTGGATATAAAAGAAGTCTCTTTACTATCTTTACAACTTTTCTGTAAATATAAATTTATTCCAAAACTTAAAAGATGTCCTAAAAAATTACATGAATAATTTGTTTCTGCTTATAATTACAGTCCAGTTATATTTTCTCAACCATTTATTTATTTTTCTCTTCTGTAGCTTCAAGTAACTGTGTTACCTCTTTAGTTGAATTTGTTACACTGCTTATATTTGTGTGTGTTGGTTCATGTGTCTCACAGAGAGACACACACAAAGAAAGAATATTTTTGCTGCTGTAATTTTGTCAACTTTATGATGTCAAGTACTGTCTTCTTACTTGATTTCTCTTTAAATTTTGCTAGTGTCCCTGATATAATGAGAATGTGAATAAAATTTATTGAATTAATTTGAGCTTAGGGTGGGCAATTTCAAGGTGCTTTTTGGAGATGTAATAGATTTTCACATGTGCAGCCTTACTCTCCACTTACTTTTTCACCTAGTCTGTTTGGCAAGATGTTTAGTAAGCTTCATAGCTGTAGTCTGTGATTAAATAATAGTTTATTCATGTGATCCCTAAACTGTGGCGTACGATATGTTGTAAACTTTACCAGATTATGGTTTTAGATATTATAGAGAACACAAGCCATTATTATGCAATATCCACCACCCAAGAGATGTAGAAATGCAGGGGTTTTGTTTGTTTCTCTGTGCAGTGCTGAAAATAGAACCCACAGCTTCACACATGTTAGGGAAACACTCTACTGCTGAGCCACCCCTGACCTAGAAATACAGGTAGAGAATTCAGAAAAAGAAAAATGGGTGATTCTTCCTAAATATGAAACTGTAATCTGGTGCTTTTTTTGGTTTTGTTTTGCTTCAGAATTCATTGACAATAGTCTAAAGCTTTTCAAAGGAAAAGCTTTTCATTATTATTATTCTATTATTATTCATTATTATTATTCATTTTATTTTCTGAAAATAATAATAAATATCAACCCATGCCCTTATATTGGCTATCAAATTTCTCTTGAAAACCAAATAATATTACGTAAGATATATAGACACAAGATGTGTGACTTCATAAATTTAAAAAAAATTAAAATGAGGAAAAAAAAAATGTGTGACTTTAAAACTAAAATCCAGAGCCAAACTTCAGGCTCAGCTCTAACAGCAGTATGCCTCTCATGCATACCTCAGTAGCAATAGGTGAAGACAGTAGCAAGGATGCTGACAAACCCATCCCTCCTGTTATAAGTGCTTATATTCTCCTGAGCTTGAAGATAGTTTTTAAAATTAACACCCCAGAGTTAGTATGCCTTGTCTCATTGGTAAGTGTAACAAATCAGTGGCAGTTGAATTAGGATTCTTTGCCCTTGACACCTCAAATGCACTGCTAAGCCCAGTGAGTTAATGGGATATTGTGATGGCATATTAGAGCATCCTGATTTCTGAACACTATCATACCTAAGACAAGAGTGACAGGACACTTTAAGTCATCAACCAGGAAAGATTTCTCCACTCATGCCTTGAAAATGGGAATAAATGTGCAAATCTGTACGATTGTACTTGCCTTGCCATCTATCTTGTCAAAATGAAAATCGACATGGGAATCAAGTCAAATGTGCTTTAGCAGATTAGAGAGAAATAATGTCTATTTTTCCTCTTGAGTCACACAGAACAGCTATCACTTCCTGCTGTGCTAATTTGTCTTGGGCTAGGAGTTCTGAAGGTGAAACTCTGAAGGTCCTATGAATGGGAAGTCAGGACAACATGAGGAGAAATAAACAATAGAAGAACAATGTGTGGATAAAATAATTTATTGTAAAGCAAACTACCCATAGTTCATTCATGTGATCCCTAAACTATGGCAAGAGAATATAGTGTTCTCTTGAATACTATCAGAAATAATTAAAAGAGAAACTGTAACATTATATATAGAATATTTTCTAGCAAAAATTGAAATTCATTCAGTTATTTCTGTGGCTTCTTTCATTCTGTGAAAAGATGTATTTGATCTCAAGTCATCTTGTGGCTCCTGTGTGTGTGTGTGTGTGTGTGTGTGTGTGTTGTGTGTTATGAGGAGATCACATAGGACAGGTTGGAGAGGGCTTTGACAAGAAAAGGAAAAGGTGATGGCTAGAACTTGAAGTATATGAAGAATGCATTTTAGATATTGTCAAAAGTCAAACGTGAGTCACTGTCTAAACCACTCATTCATCACCCCGCCTACATGTTTACTTTTTCCACCAACACTATTATTTTCCGTTCCATAGACCCCTACCACCATAATTTACTCCCTTCTGTACAGTTCCTTATACTCTTTCAAGGAAATAATATGCTTCCCTCATTTCTAGGTCCTGATGTGATTTTTTTAAAAGAAGACATTGGCATATTCAAAGCAAAGGGAAGATATTTCTTAATTCTGTTTTGCTTCCATGAGATCACTTTTTGAAATCCATCAACACGACCTACATCGCATACCCAAGATATTATAATCTCCTTGCCTCTGCCCTTGGGATTTGCCAGCAAGTCAGGTTGTCTAGGAAAATCTCATTACGGCAAGACTCACTGTCCAAGCAAGTATTAGCAGAGAGAAAGCAGGGAGAAATGTAACCCAGGTGACTGTCAGTAAATTGACACAGATTAACTGTTCTTTGTCCAGATTCCTGGTGGAATACTGGAGAGCTACAGTCTTTGCAGACACAAAGTTGAAAATAGAACTGAACAATGATACATAGGCATCCGTGAATTGCAACAAGTGCCATACAATCCAACAATCGGGAGTAAAGTTAATTTGGCCCCAAAATATCCCAAGGAACAGTTTTAGCTAAGCTTCAAAATGTTCCTATAGTGAACTATTTAATTGAAAAGGCCATTAAACCATTTGATTGCAATGGGGAAAATTCTGTGAAATTGTGGAGCCATATTCATAACCACCGGTTTATCTTTTCTCCTTGTATTTAATTGAGGACACTAATTGAATTCATCTACAAAGCCCTGGATTTTATTGTGTATGGAGTTGGTTTCATTCCAGGAATCAATTCCCATTCTAAAAGGAGGCCTAAAGTGTCTGGGTTTCAGCCAGATGTTTCTGAGAGGAGAGTGATTAAGATGGTTGCTAGCTCCATGGTGAATATTTGTCTTGCCATTCTCAAAGCCCACTTTCAAAAATCAAGACTAAATACTATCCTGGATTACATATTTCTGGATAAGCTTTTAAATAATATTTTAGTTTAAAATAAATTTTACATGTATCAAATAATTTAGAGAGGCATAAATTTGATTTGGATATTATACAATATTAAAGCCAGAACAAATGATATTTATCTATGGATAGATGAGTGAATGCTCTTGGGATTATGACTAATTTAATTAAATTAAAATTGTCTTGAAAGATTGAAATCACTAAGAATCACTTTGGAATATTTGTTGCAATTTACCACATTTCTATATCTTTACTTTAAAAGATACTGTAAGGTGTATATTTATGATACCAACCAGAATATCTGCATTTTTGAAAGACTAGGAAAAAATGAAATAAGATTTTCCCTATGAGAACCCATAGGAGTAACTCACACACATATCATCAGCAAAACCACAAACAGAATGTATAAATGGTTTAAAGTATTTTATTAGACTATGATTTGGCCAAAGTTTGCTTGCTGGTAAATTTTAATTCTCATGGTTGTATAAGTTTTGCAAAGAACTCTGATTTTTTTTTAATGAAGACTGCTAAAAATCCAGACATCAAAATATAAGAATCTACTTTTGACATTTATACTTTTATTGCACTTGCTACTTAGATTTCAGTCTTTAAATACTGTTACATAAATCTATCCATGCAAGGCAGTCAACTCAAGTGGTGTGATTGTCCTTTGTAATCTCTTTTCATCAGGAAGTACTAAAGTAATTTCACTGTCTATGATGCACACTGTTGTACACGTGGTCTGGAAATCAAGTTGGTTTCAAGTAGGAGAAATTTACATATCATAACCATGCTTCAAGAAAAAAATATGACTTCATGTTTCGGATAAGAAAATTGAGGATCAGAGAAATCATCACCTTAATTGAAATTTAGCCAATAAGGTAGGCTCAGGGAAAGGTTAGGGAGCCCTTGGATGAGCGTCCATGCTGATGGTAGTGTCGGGTTGATTTTGCATGGCTACAGAAAAGAAGCTTCACATGCAACTGCCTTATGTCGGAATTTCAAGTAAAATTATATTTGAACAAAAGAAATTTAGATAATTTATTGCAGTATACATAGGGTGACCAACTGTCCCAGTTTGCCTGGAACTGAGGGAACTGCCAGGAAACAAGAGTTTCATTGCTAAAATGGGGAAAGTCTCAGAAAAACAAGGATGAGTCAATCACCCTGCTGGTCTACTTCCCATCAAAATATTTATTTTTTTGTATCCTGCAGATTGAACAGATGGGAAATAGTGTTCATTGAGGGCTCTGATTTATGTGGAACATGACCTTGTTCCACATCTTCAAATGAGTTAGTTTTTTAAGAAGCTATATACCTCTTCTAGGTCTTGACTTCATGCAAAATAGAGGCAAAGATATACTGACCCATCTGACTACTCCAGGACTCACTCTTTTTAAAAGTATGCATATGGAGGTGTTTTAAAACTTTTTTTTTACCAAAATTAATAAGAAGAAATAAATTTTATAATGCTTTTCAACACATAGATCATATAAAACTGATACAAATTTTCATAGAGAACTTTTACTTGTTACTAGTACACGTAGGGCTCTCAGGTGCTTTCAAGGTTCAACATCATAGGTTTCCCTTTCTTCACTTTGCCCCTTCACTTGATGCTTATGTACTGCTATAGTTTGGATCTGAATGTACCCCCAAAAGCTTCTGTGTTAGGTAATGCAACAATATTTAGAAATAAACTGATTAGATTATGTAGGCTATATCCTTACCGGTGGATTACTCCATTAGATGGATTAACTCAGACTGGGTTACTGAGTGGTAACTGTAGGCAGAATGGCTATAGGCACTAAGTCACTAAGGGCATATCCTTGTGTAGTATATCTTGTCTCTGGCCTCTTGTGCTCACTGCCTTCCCTTCCCCCTCCTCCTCCTCCTTCTCTTCCTCTTTATCCCTCTGTCTCTCTCTCCCCTCCTTTCTCTCTCCCCCCTTTCTCTCTCTCTCTCTCTCTCTCTCTCTCTCTCTCTCTCTCTCTCTCTCTCTCTCTCTCTCTCTCTCTCTCCTTCCCAGTTGCCAGGAGCTGAGTAAATTTTCCCTGATCCACATCCTTCTGCCACAATTGAGCCCATAGGTGGTATTGGCAAACCATAAACCCAACCTCTGAAACTGTAAGCCAAAATAGTTTTCTCCCCCCAAGTTGTTCTTGTCAGGTGTTTCTGTCACAGTGATGCAAACCTGACTAACACAGAAGGGTTTTCAAACTATAATGAATATAAACAATATCAGGGTTTGTTGGATTTGGTAATATAATGAGAAATCTCAATTCTGGGCTTGATTATGGGCAAAGACCTAGACACTTGCTTATAATAAATACATGGAAATACAGATAGTCCTCTGACCATACTGAGAAGCACTGCCTTCAGGGATATGGTCCTAAACTATCCTAAAGGTTATACATTGTCATTGATTTGTTTTTCTATGATTTACTTATTCATATAACTAATATATACAAAAACTATATGAAAGATCCTCAGGATACTGGTTTGACACTGTTAGAACACACTTGAAAGATATGCAAAAATTTTAGCATAATATAAATCATACTCATTAACAAAGTGTATACACAAGTTCATGCAAGAATTGAATTCTCTTCACTAAAGAATAGAAACCACTGTGAAATGTGTGCCAAATGGTAACAGCGGTTTTTTTTTTTTGTTGTTTGTTTGTTTGTTTGTTTGTTTGTGTGTGTGTGTGTTTGTGCGTGCATGTTGTTATAAAGATCACTCTAATGTGAAGCAGGGGGAGATAAAAAGTGAGATAACCCATAAGAAATTGTTGCAACAACTCAGGTAAGAGATGGTGAATTAATTTACCCAAGAGTAGTGCTGACCATGGCAGTAGGTGCTCAGGATATACCACACAGAGGGAAGCATGATTTCTCATGGTTTAATAATGAAGGGAGACCAGCAGGTGGTCACCCAATAGAGTACAACATGTTCTGTGCTAATGTCATTTTTAAGTTGCAATGATAACAAAAGGCCAGGACCCCCTTAGAAATACTGTGGTTTGCAGTGCAACTCTATCTTAGAGCAAGACTATGGATGATCATTTGACCCCCAAATCAAGGTGACTCATAAAATGAGCACAGGATCTTGAAAGTCAAAGATATGATAACATTTAACATTGCAATAGATTAAAATAAAAAAAAATAAAATTTCTTTGTTTTGTCTTCAATAGTGAAGCCTAATGGATTTAAATGTAAATTTTTAAAAAGACAAGGCATTACAGTAGTTTCTCTCAATTTTATACATCTTCTTATGTAGTCTATATATAACACAATCATTTGTTGAAAATCCTCAGGACCTTCTCTGAGACAATCTGGAGATTGATGACTCTCCTCCCCCTGACATTCCTGTTCAATTAGGTAGAGGTCAGAGAGACATCTGCTCCATATTTCAGCAGTGTGTATTAAGGACTTCAGTGGAATTGAAGTTCTCTAATTTTAGGTCTTGGCATATAGAAAGCAAATTCTCCTTTCACTTAATAAAAAAAATGTCCACAATTAGTTGACTTTCTCCACCAACTTCTCCCCTTATTATTTAATGCCTCATTTTTGTTAGTTTTAGCTTGCCTCCCACCCTTCCTGTTTACCCTCTTTATATACAACTTGACTCAGGATCAAATGCATTGGAGGGTCTCATTAAATGCTGAGCAGCCAGTTTTGACAAACTCTACTTTCACACAAGTTACACAAGAGAAATACATAATATAATTTTTATGGTTGACTGCCTTGAGAAAATTTAGCACACCAGAAGCATAATTCATTCAACAGAAAAAAAAATCTTTTTAGCTGAGTTATTACCTGAGTGCAGCTCTGCTGCTGGAAATAAAGTTTGAAAGCTTCTGCGTACATAAGGAGTACAAATGGATTTGGGTCATCAATAACGTGACTAAGTTCAGAATCAGAGTGTTCAGGGATTTCCCTCTAGCGAGTAATAATAGTATTAATTGTACTTTTGTCTCTGACTTGACAGGCTCCATGCCCTACACTTAACATATGATACTTTGTGGTAATCCTAACAGTTCTATCACATTAATATTATTATTCCCACTAATAGAAAAGGAAGCAGAGGGTCAGAAAGGTTAAATAACTGTCACAATGTCATACTGCCGATAAATGTTAAATCCAATCTGTTAAATGTCATAGTCAAGGGTTATCCTATACCTTGCCTGAAATTTTGACTTCTTGTTCTAGAAGGTTTATTCATCACAGAATGTCTGTAAACCATACATGTAATATTCTGCACATTAACAGTGCAAGGAAAAGTGAATACTAAAAGGACAGCAAGAAGTAACCTGAACCAAAGAAAAGCAATCAGAGTTTTTAGTCTCAGAAACACCATGTAGTGAATGTGTTAATAGAGCAGTACATGGTAAAGACAGAGCCAGAGCTGATTCTGCTGCTAATACTCAAGCATATGAGAACGTTTACCCCTTGCCAAACCATTTGTTTGCTGTTGTTTGCAAAATCTAATTGTATCACACCACAGAGTGTGAAATGCTAAGTAAAATGTTTCTTTGCCATATCTTTCTATATATAGACAGAGCTTTGATTTCCTAAATCCAATATTTGCATATATCCAATATAGTTACAAAGATAGAACCAGGATGCAGTGGCATTTTAAGAAAGTAATTTAGAAAGTAAATGAGAAATACAGAAACTGTAACTTGGAATATATATATAGCTCCTTTCTCTACGGATACCTGGCCTATTCCCTTCCTCCTTTGAGCATTAATTTATGGGCTTCACTTATATTAGGATATTTGTTGCAAGAAAAAAAATTCCAGTTTCTCTTCTTCATGAAACAAAAAGGAAGAAAGATGATCTGATATAATAAAAATGACACCTGGAAATGCAAGAACCTAGCCCTTGAGTTAGTACTATTTTCTCATTTCTAATCTTCACTCATGTCCACTAGTCTAAGGTTCTTTTTCTTTGTGAACTTCTCTGATACTCAGTTCATCCAAGAGACACAGGATGGCCATCAAATGATCCCCAAATTTATATGTAATGAATGTAACCACATGAAAGGATATGTGTTCTTATTGATAACTTCAATTTTCCAAAAAAAGAATAATCTTTGCTCTTGTTGCTCTTGATTTATGTTATGTGATCAAGTGCTCATAAAATACAAATATGACTTTTGGTTTCTCCAATTGGAAATCTGAAGTCAACTGAGAATCATCCCAAGCAGAGGATCCTAAAAAAGATTTACTGCATCTCCTTTTTTTTTCCTACTGCATCTTCTTGTGCTGATTTGTTCAAGTTACTCTCAATATACCTAAAATGTACTTTGTTTTTCAAAATTCAAAATTCAAAATTGAAGTATCTTAGTAATAAACCTTATCTAATTATATTTCTCTGTCCGTACAAGAAGTCTTGATACATTTGATAGAGATATTTTGACTTTCTCATTTACATGATCAATGTGGATCACAGAATGATCATTTGGTCATGGCAATTGATTCTTACTAGAAAAGATTAATTTAGCCACAATGAGTTTTGCTTGGATTAGAAAAATTGTGCTTTTGTCACTTTTCACTTAACATTGTTCTTTTTTAAAGTCTCTACAACTCTTGCATGACATACATTTAATTTTTAGTCTTTTTCTCATATTCTTTACATAACTATCTTGTATGCTATTAGCCATAGAAAGTAGTGATATTTGTTTGTCTTTATGATACTTCTTAAAAATAGTGGCAGTATCTAAGTATTTTCCCTAAATACTTGTAAACATCCAGATAAAAATTTTTAATAATTGCCATTTAATTGGCAATGGCCATGATGCAGATAATAGAAAATAAAGTAACACATCATTTAGTAAGATCATATGATCAATAACTAAAAATAATTATAAGCATCCACATTCCAAGATTGTTATGTCTAGAAATCAGGCATCTTCTTTCCTTTGGCTTACAGTCCTCCATTCAATTTAGAGAGGCTTAAAATATTCAGTAAATTATCACATCATAGCCATAGTTTTATAATACAATAGTCAATAAAATAATCTAAAAGCACACATTTCTTAACTCTTTCCATTTTAAGAAAAAACAGTTTTATGTTAGAATTTGAACCAACAAATTACATAAATAATCTACTAAAATATTTTATAAAATCTGATCTTGAATAAAAAAAAATCTTGGTACAAATATGATAAGAAATTCATTGACTAAAAAAAATAGGATGAAGACATATTACTTAAAATGACATAAAGCAGAGGCAGAGCCCACCAACGCACCCCAAACCCACAGCCCAGAGTTCCAGAGCAAAACCACCCCTCACCCTCATGGGGAGCCACCCTGTGCCGGGGTTCCTTATTCACCAAAGTGTGGCTCTACAGCCCATCATCAGGAAACAGAGGCTTGAGGCTGCCACTGCCACAAAACTGGTATAACGCTGCATCTATCAAGAGACAACAATAAGGACCTGGTAAGACATCACCAAGCTCCCTGTGACCTGGCTGCACCAGAGGTCTCTCTACTAGAGGTGCTAACAGTTATCCTGTTGCTGAAGTGGCAGGGAGTCTTGCATGGGGTTGCCTGTCTCTTATTTCTCCTACTAACAGCCAACTTCCTATGATTATCCTCTCACTAGTCATATAATCTAATACATCCATATTCTCATATTCTACCTTATAAACATCTCAGTCAACCTCACAGTAGCCCCCTTTCATCATCACAACTGTAAACCATTATGCAAACCTATTGATTATATGGTTAAAGATAACTGAACTTATCATTTCTGTTTATAGTGACAAAACTGTAAGTGTAAAAATAGAAGCTCACTAATATTTGGCTGCACATTGGGTACATTGAGTGATATAATATTGATCTCACCCTTAAAAGTGAACTATTGGTAACCTGTAGGCACACTATAAGACAATAGGGTGGAAGCTGTAATACCTCTGATCTACACTGCAAGAGAGGAAAACACATAGACATCATAAAAAAAAAGGGAGGAAAGTGCCCCCCCAAAACCAAGACACTACAACAACAGAATCCACAGATAGTGAAGTAGATGAAATGTCAGAGAAGGAGTTCCAAATAGACATAACTAAAATAATTTGGGAATTAAAAAACAACCTAAGTGAGCAGAGACAGGCAAAAATCGATCACTTCAACAAAGAGATAAGAGGACAAATTCAGGCAACCATGAATCATACCATCAAAGAGATAAGAGAGCAAAAATAGGTTGCAAGAAATTAATTCAAGAAACAGACAGAGATACTGAAAAACAAACAAACAAAAAACAGAAATCCTAGAAATGAAAGAAACAATTAAAAAACTCAATAGAGCCTGGTGTGATTCCATCCTCTGTGTCTCTTCTCTAGAGCAGCCACCCATTTTCTGTTGGCCTTCTCTCCCACCTAAGTGCATGGAAGATTTGATGGATATAGACATGAACCCCCTGAAGTCCCAGAACTACCTTTTCAATTGTGAGCTATAGGCTAACAAAGATTATCAATTTAAGGTGGATAATGATGAAAATGAGCACCAGTTATCGTTAAGAATGGTCAGTTTAGGGGCTAGTGAAAAGGATGAATTGCACATTGTTGAAGCACAGGCAATGAATTATGAAGGCAGTCCAATTAAAATAACATTGGCAACATTGAAAATGTCTGTATAGCCAACGGTTTCCCTTGGGGGCTTTGAAATCACACCACCTATGGTCTTAAGGTTGAAGTGTGGTTCAGGGCCTGTGCATATTAGTGGCCAGCATTTAGTAGCTGTGGAGGAAAATGCAGAGTCAGAAGATGAAGAGGAGGAGGAGGATGTGAAACTCTTAAGTGTATCTGGAAAGCGATCTACCCCTGGAGATGGTAGCAAGTTTCCCCAGAAAAAAGTAAATCTTGCTGCTGATGAAGATGTCGATGATGATTAAGAAGATGATGATGATGATGAAGATGATCATGATGATGATTTTGATGATGAAGAAACTGACAAAAAAGCTCCAGTGAAGAAATCTATACGAGATACTCCAGCCAAAAATGCACAAAAATCGAACCAGAATGGAAAAGACTCAAAACCATCAAAACCAAGATCAAAAGGTCAAGAATCCTTCAAAAAACAGTAAAAAACTCCTAAAACACCAAAAGGACCTAATTCTGTAGAAAACATTAAAGCAAAAATGCAAGCAAGTATAGAAAAAGGTGGTTTTCTTCCCAAAGTGGAAGCCAAGTTCATCAATTATGTGAAGAATTGCTTCTGGATAACTGACCAGGAGGCTATTCAAGATCTCTGACAGTGGAGGAAGTCTCTTTAAGAAAATAGTTTAAACAGTTTGTTAAAAATTTCCATCTTATTTCATTTCTGTAACAGTTGATATCTGGCTGTCCTTTTTATAATACAAAGTGAGAACTTTCCCTATCGTGTTTGATAAATCTTTTTCAGGTTCTATTGCCAAGAATGTGTTGTCCAAAATGCCTGTTTAGTTTTTAAAGAAGGAGCTCTACCCTTTGCTTGGTTTCTAAGTATGTAGGGATGTTATGATAGTACATAATAGTAGTGGTGGTCAGACATGGAAATGATGGGGAGACAAAAATATACATGTGAAATAAACTCAATATTTTATTAAAAAATAGATAACATCACCAACAGACTAGACAACTTGGAAGACAGAACCTCAGACAATGAAGACAACATATACAATCTTTAAAATAAAGTTGACTTCACAGTCAAGATGGTAATAAACCATGAACCGAACATCCAAGAATTGTGGGATACCATCAAAAGACCAAATTTAAGATTTATTGGGATAGAGGAAGTTTCAGAGATTAAAACCAAAGGAATGCACAATCTCTTCAATAAAATAATATCTGAAAACTTCCAGAGCATGAAAAATGAATCCAAAAATCAAATACAAGAGGCCTATAAGACACCAAATGAACAAAATACCAACAAATCTACACCAAGACACAATATAATGAAAATGCCTTGCAGACAGAATAAGGATAGAATTTTAAAGGCCATAAGAGAGAAAAATAGATTACCTATAGGGAAAGACCAGTTCAAATCTCAGCAGATTTATCAACCCAGACTCTCAAAGCTAGGAGATCCTGGAACAACATATACCAAGCTCTAAAAGATAATGGATGTTAACCAAGAATCTTATATCCAGCAAAATTAAGCTTCAAATTTGACAATGAAATGAAAACCTTCCATGATAAACAAAAGCTAAAAGAATTTACAGCAGGAAAGCCTGAACTACAGAACATTCTTGGCAAAATATTCCATGAGGAAGAAATGAAAAACAATAATGAAAATCTGCAAAGGGAAGGACTACAATAAAAGAAAAGCCAACCAAAGGAGAAACCAAGACAAGCTAAATACCAAAAAATAAACAAAGATGACTGGTAATACAAATCATATTTCAATAATAACCCTAAATGTTAATAGCTTAATCTCACCAATCAAAAGACATAGGCTGGTAGATTGTATTAAAAAAAAAAAAGACCCAACAATATGCTGCCTTCAAGAGACTCATCTCCTAGGAAATGATGTCCACAGACTGAAGGTGAAAGGTTGGGATAAAATATACCATTCAGATGGCCTATGTGAGCAAGTAGGGGTTTCCATCCTCATCAAATAAAGTAGACTTAAAGCCAAAGTTACTCAAAAGCAATAAAGATGGACATTTCATACTGCTTAATGGAACTATACATCAACAACACAAAACAGTAACAAATATATATGCCCCAAACAATGAAGCATCTACGTTCATCAATCAAACTCTTGTCAAGTTCAAGAGTCAAATAGATGACAACACAATAATTCTGGATGGCTTTAATACACTAGATATTTCACGAGAATAAAATGAGAAACAACAAAGAAAATCTGCAAAGGTAAGAACTAAACTTTCACTACTACATAGAGCTACCAAACATAAGCTAAACAAAAAAACTATAGCACTCAATAATATAATCAATAGCTTTGACTTAACTGACATGAGTATATTACCCCTCAATGAGTGAGTACACTTTCTTCTCAGCAGCACATGGATTTTCCTCTAAAATAGACCATATGTTATGTCACAAAGCAAATCTTAGTAAATACAGAAAAGTAGAGCTACGACCCTCCATTCTATCAGACCACAATGGAATGAAATTAGAAATCAATGATACAATAAAAATAAAAAGGAAATCCAACACCTGGAGACTAAATAATATACTATTGAATGAACAATGGGTTGCAAAAGATATCAAGGAAGAGATTAAAAAATGCTTAGAAGTAAATGAGAATACTGATACAACATATCAAAATCTCTGGGACACCATGAAGACAGTACTAAGAGGAAAGTTCATTGCATGGATTTCATTCCTTCAAAAAGGAAAAGAAATCAACAAATAAATGACCTAACATTATGTCTCAAAGCCCTAGAAAGAGAAGAACAGATGAACCTCCAAAGTAGTGGAAGACAGAAAATAATTAAAATTAGAGCTGAAATCAATGAAATTGAAATAAAAGAAACAATTGAAAAAATTGACAAAACAAAAAGTTGGCTCTTTGAAAAAATAAATAAAATTGATAAACCATTAGCCTTGCTAATGAAGAGAAGGAGAGAGAAAATTCTAATTACTAATATTACTAACAATTACTACTCTAAGATTTCATCTCACTCCAGTCAGAATAGCTGCTATTAAGAATACAAACAACAATAAGTGTTGGCGAGGATGTGGGGGAAAAGGCGCACTCATATATTGCTGGTGGGACTGCAAATTGGTACAGCCAATCTGGAAAGCCATATGGAGATTCCTTGGAAAATTGGTAATAGTAGCACCATTTGACTGAGCTATCCTTTTCCTCGGTTTATACCTAAAGGACTACAGGAACACAGCCACATGAATGTTTATAGCAGCACAATTCACAATAGCTAAATTATGGAATCAACCTCGAAGCCCTTCAATAGAAAAATTGATAGGGAAACTTTGGTATATACACAGTGGAACATTACTCAGCATTAAAAGAGAATAAAATCATGGAATTTGCAGGTAAATGTATGGAGATGTAGAACATAATGCTAAGTTAAGCAAGCCAATCCCAATAAACCAAAAGCTGGATGTTTTCTTTGATATGAGGAAGCAGACGCATAAGGGTGATTGGTGGTAGGGGAATTATGGGAGGAATGGAGGAACTTTAGATAGGGCAAAGGGGAGGGAGGAGATAGGAGGGGGCAAAGGGGTAGGAATGATGGTGGAATGAGTCAGCCATCATTACCTTAAGTACATGTATAAGACATGAATGGTGTTAAAATATTCTGTGTACAATCAGTGTCTTGAAAAATTGTGCTCTATATGTATAATATGAAATGAATTGCATCTGCCACCATGTATAACAAATCAGAATAAATAAGAAAATAAAATAAAATGATATAAAGCCAAGCATGCATATGAACAGATTACTAGAAAAAAGTCATATGAAGAACATTTGTCTTAAAGTGTGTGTGTGTGTTTGTGTATACACACACACAAACACACAAACACACACACACACACCTATCTATCTGTGTTATCTTTTTTTGCTGTGACCAAAATACCTAACAAGAACAACTTGCAAAACATATTTATTTTGGTGTATGGTTTAATGGAATCTATGGATCAGTGAATTCCATTGCAGAAACATCATGGTGGAGGAGAACCCAGCAACTCATGGCAGCTGGGAATAAGGGTATGAACCAAACAAAAGATAAACTCCTACAGGGCACCCCACACTGACTTATATCTTCCACCCAAATTGACCAACATCTTCTGCCTCCCAGCAGTCCATCCAGCTATCAATGATAAAGTAGGTCAGAGCCCCTATGATCCAATCATTGCCTAGACGCCTCATCTCTGAACCTTGCTGCATTGGGGACCATGCTTTCAACTCACAGGCTTTTTGGAAACATTTCAGATCCAAACCATAACATCATCTTTTCAAAGATGAATGTAGATACTTAGGTAGAGATAGAGACATGTATGCATACCTTCAGGCATACTGATAAGCCTAATTTTTAATTTACTTTAGGTCAGTGTAAACTATGGTGATAAGAAGATTAAGCTGTGTAAGATAGTACAAACAACTTGGTCAGAGTCAAGGTCCCGGCCTGGGGTTGTGGCTCAGTGTGGCACTGGCCTAACATGCATGATGCCCTGGGGTTCAATCTCCAGCACACACACACACACACACACACACACACACACAAAGTATTGAGGCACCAGTAATAGTTATAGGAGGGCAAATTTTGCAAAATTAGAAGACTGTTGGCACCTGGGCTATTTCTCATTTGCTGCAAGTATCCCAATTTTAGGGTCTTCAGCCTAACAGTTATATTCTCATTGTTCAGTTATATTCCCATTCTATCAGAAAGACTCAGTATTCTCAGCAAAGCAATTTCCTCTAGAAAGAATTGATGTTCCTTCAGAAGCTTCCTTGCATCAGTACTGGTCTGAACAGACTCTATTTTCCCTTGATCTTATTTGCTATATCATTTCTTTTGCAGGTTTCAGCTGTCTTCCAGCCACCCCCACCTTAGGACCAGAACACTTGATAACTGACACCTTAAATACAAGTATCACCTCTGGGTTGAAATATCCATAGTAATAATTAAAACCCCAAATTCTTCTTTGTTTCTATTCAGTAGAATACCTACTGGACAGTTTCCTTCTTCTACTTTGCCTTCAGTGTTTACATTGTTTCCTTTTATAATACTCTCAACTAGAGAATTATAGGCAGACTGCACGTGAGTCAATGAACATACTTAAATGCAGGAAAAGGCAAGGAAGCAATGGACAGAATTCCAGAAGTTCTTAGACTTGGAACTTGAAGTGTCTTTTCTTAGGCAGCAAAAAGGAAAATATAAATTAACTTCAACTTTGCCATTTCTTTATTCATATTCCTCATCTGGGGTTGGTCTTTGATTTCAGTAACTATTTTCATGTGAAAATGAAAATCTACTATGCTTCTCTAATAATCGTCATGGGGTACAAAGGATGATTTCTGCTGGCCTCGTTTCCAAATAGGCTCCTAGAGCAGCAGCTTTGAGTGTCAAAGATATATAGGTGTTCTAGAACATAAAAGTAGCAATGGAGAAACTTTGAAACCTAAAGGAGACATGGTAGACAATTCCCATGAATATAGGAAGTCCAAACATTATAAATGTTATGTAAATTAAGACCAACTTTGAAATGCAAAAATGAAGGAATTTGGAAACTACAGCTTGAGTTTTGTGAACTGTTTTACACATGTGGATGAGTTATTATAAATAGGAGGAAGAAAAGTTCTGTACCTAAGGATTCAAGGCACTTTTTAGAAAAATACAAAAACAAGATAGTAATTTTGAAAAGTCAGCCTAATACCAATAAGAGGATGCTATAGAAGTTATATGCAGAAAAAAAAAATACCACTAATACAATGATAAAGGAACATTGGCAGTAAGTAGAAGGGAGGAAGCTTCAGACTCCACAGAGAGTGAGGCCTAGCAGCATGGCTTTAACCCGAAACATGAGATCAGGAGTGTTGGAATTATAATAGGAATGACAGTGGACTCCCAGGAAATGGGGATATGTATTTTCCTATACCTGTTTATGAATTCTTCAATGAAATCCTGGTCTCCAAGTTAGAGAGCATGTTGAAAAACCTTCTTCCAGCTTGGAGTTAATTATAAATAGCCTGGTAGGTAGATATTCCTGAAAACATAAAACCTCACGAGCTGTGGAAAAAGCTTGAGAACAGGAGAAAGCCTCTCCTGGGTTGACTGGCATCAGGTGACATCCTGAATCTGAGAAGACCCCCAAAAGTGAGGATTGGGAAATTAGGGAAGGACCAAAAGGTTGAGCTCTTTTGACTCTAAGAGAATTAAAGTTCTCCATTCCCTAAGGAAGAAGCCAGATTCACAGAGAGATAAAACAGAAAAGGCCACATGCTCATCTGATGAGGCTCGTCTTCTGCCTGAAGGACTAGAGTGTGTCTGATTAAGGAAGAAGTGTGGCAGAGGAGCAAGTTGATCAGTTTTCTTTTAGGAAGCTTTTTGTCATTGTGACCAAAAGACCTGACAAGATCAATGTAGAGGAGGACAAGTTTATTTTGGCTCACAGTTTCAGAGGTTCAGTCCATGAACTCCACTACTGTGGGTCTCAGGTGAGGCAAAACATCATGGCAGAAGGGTGTGGAAGAGGAAAACTACTCAAGACGTGGCAATCAGGAAGCAGAGGGAACTCCATGCACCAGAGGAAAAAAATATATACCCTAAAGGTCCACCCCCAGTGACCTATCTCCTCCAGCCACACCCTACCTATCTACCTACAATTACCCTTCAGTTAATGCATATCAGTGGATTAATTCATTGATTAGGTTAACACTCTCATATTCTGATCATTTCACCTCTGAATAGTCTTGCATTGTTTCACATATGGGATTTTGTGGTCACCTCATATCTAAACCAAAACTTAAATTTTAGATAATCTTTAATTCTAATATTGCTTACATAATCTCCAGAAACATTTGGCAGCATCTTTTTGCTTCTTTTTCTGGATTTCTGAAATGTGGTATTCTTCAAGTGCATACTAAGCTTATGTGCGGCCAGGGTTCAATCCCAGACTTGTAAAACAAACAAATAAATAAACAAACTGTGGAATTCTGTTTGGTATGTTTCCATGATGTAAGAAACTGTTTACTTTGTGAGAGAACAAAGATTTTTCATTTTATGTTGAACCCTAAGATGAGTCAGAAAGTCAGCTCATTAAATGGACTTCAGAGAAAAATTCTGCTCAATGCTTTGAAGGAAATTTTTAAAAAGTATTCATTCACAAGTCGAAAGATACCCATCTGCAACTATTGATAATTATTGTCCCATGAACAACAGCTGAGATAGTTTCCAATGAAGAACACCATTTTCTCAAGACAGCATATGAGGAAAACATTTACCAGAATTTTAGTGGTAATAACAAAATAATTCTATAATTAGCATAAAGATTGGACTTACACCTCCGTGGGAATGTTGTTGACTGGAGATGTCAAATGTCAGAAGTGAGTGAGGCAGAAGGATTTAGGGCACAAAATATTGGCGGTGCACAGTTCTATGATTTCTGCAGCATGCAAAGCTACTAGATAAGTTAAACTCATAAATAAATGGCTTACTTGATATTTTTAAAATGACATATGGTGAAAGCAAGAAGCTTGTTCTGTAGCTTCTGGAATTAAACAATGGGTATGAGACAAAGAATGAAAAGAGGTAGCAGAAGAAGGGAATCTAGTCAAGAACTGGATTTAATAAAGCATAAATGTGGGAATCTGAGCCAAGTTTGTGGCCATGTTAGAGAAATAGGAACTCCAAGGTAAATGTGGTTCACATATAATTCTCATTTATCTTTTGCATGTTCTCCTGATTATCAAGATCCTCCAAGACCCCAAATTGGATTTTAAAAGCCCAGCTATATACTTGCACAAATGAAAATCACTGTTGAATACAGAGAAGATGATAAAGAAATAATAAAATATAAGTCTAGAGAATTATAGAAGTTCTGCTAATGCAGGGCTTACAGACTTTGCTAAATTACGTTTTCAATGTTGACTTTTTAAAAATGATTGTTTTTGTTTTTAAATGTATATTCAGTAGGACATCACTAAAAGGGTTAAGTAGAGGATTTAATCTGCAAATTTAGAGGTGATTTTACATGCTGATTGACCATCTGGAGATTGATTTCAAGAGGGGCAAAATTAGAAGATCAGTTCATAGAAATTGTGCTGGTACAATATAAAATGATGATAATGTGAATCAAAAGGAGAAAATTGCTACACAATGGATGAAATCAATCTAGTTTGAGAAGAACAATAACTCGTCTTAGAGGATTAGGTATAGCATGGTAGAGAGAAGGAAATTTATGGAATCTTGGTTCTTCTACTTATTATCTGAGACATAAGGCAAGTTACTAAACTTCTTTATGCTTCAATGTACTTATCAACAGTATGGGGATGATGCTAATTTTTTCCAAATGCCTACATAAATATTACATAGTCGTCAACTTCTGATCTCCATGAGGCCGCCAGAATGAAGCTGTTTGATACAGCAAAGCTTAATTTAGTGGATTTACTACAGTAAGGAGAACATTACCTTGGCAGAGTCAGGATTTTCTCAGGAAAGCAATGACTAAGAAAGATATTTATATCACTTTAGGGCCTGCAAGGTGAAGGACTTACCTTGAAGAGCAAGTAGTTGCTCTTGAGGGTTTAACTGTTATAGCTAATTTAAATCTTGCCTTTCTGGAACAAGTAGGTAGTTTTTGTTGTTTTCTCAATATTGTTTAATCCTATAAAGGGTGTATATTCCAGAATTATTTAACAAGGAAACAGATAATATTTCTAATAACTATGAGATGTTAATATGCAGAACTTGTAAAGAAGAAATAGGGATTCATAGATATTCTTGGGAATTCTTAGAAATATAGTCTTTGTTTATACAAAATTTTGTCAACTTGTTTTTTAAAAGTATACTTTTCTATACTAATTAGCAGTAGATAATTTTGCTGTGATAAAATGAGAATAAAATTTTCAGAGTTTTCTTTTTCAAGTGTATGCATTAATACTAAACTGAACTAATGTATTATGGCAAGGTTATATATTTTAATAACACTAAAATTGATCTCTACAGGACATCAGTATTTCATAAAAGAAGGGGATAAATGCTAAATAATGATCATTTTTAAAGTTAAAAAGTGCTACAGTAAATATTTTTAAATTAACTGTTATTCTTTTTTAATTTTTTTGAAGGCTCTGCATTCTGCTGTGATATATAACAAAGAAGAATAAAAAAAATCAACTGCTATTTTATTTTATTTTATTTATTTTTTTTTTTTTGAGGGAGGGAGAGAGAGAGAGAGAGAGAGAGAGAGAGAGAGAGAGAGAGAGAGAATTTTTTTTTTTTAATATTTATTTTTCAGTTTTTGGCAGACACAACATCTTTGTTTGTATGTGGTGCTGAGGATCGAACTCGGTCCGCATGCATGCCAGGTGAGCGTGCTACCGCTTGAGCCACATCCCCAGCCCTGCTATTTTAAAAATGAAATTTTAGAGTATAGAAGCATGACTATTTCAAACTGGACATTGGATTACTTGTCATTTCATATAGCTTATTTTATTTATTTATTTGTTTGTTTGTTTTACTGTGAAAATATGTTGTATGCTTGACCTGGCTTTGGTTTGCACTGAAAGTCAATGTTGCCTTTTGTTAATTCAGATTTTGGATTATTTTGGATTTGTATAGTTACTCTGTGACAATATCTGCATCTGTTCTTTTTGCATCTCTTGTTAAGGTATTTACAAATAACTCTGAGCTAAAGCAAATGTTTAAACACACAAAATCATCTTTGAATACTATTCGGTGTTATTAAAATAACCTAATATGCAGTTCTCTTAGCAAGGGTAGTGATATAACACAATCTCATTTCAAAATTTCCCATTTAAGAACTTATTTCACTTGGAAAACTTGTTATTTTTGGAGCACTGTTGATAGGATTCATATAGAACACACAATGCCTTTTGCCTTCTTAGTGTTTCTTTATTTATAAAAAGAACTTAACTTTATCAGCAGCCATTACATGAAACCAGACCTACAGCACAGTCATTGCTATGAGCCAGACTGAATGATTGGATCTCTCTTTCCAGAAATGCCCAGTTATCTCCTTCAACTCTCAGTACCTGAGCACACAGATCTTGCTTGCAATGCCACACCAGTACATTCCTTTGAGCTGCCCTATATTCATTCAGGTTTTTATTCTAATAAGAGGGTCATAATAGTTTTAAAGTTTTCCTAGATTTTTTGTCCGTTTTTTCTTGGGATGTGTATTTGAAAAAAAAATCATTTAAATTTCCAGAGATATGCCACAAGGAATTTTTCCATAGGAAAACTAGGCACAGGAAAGTAGCTAGGCTCCCATTGTAGTTTGTTTTGTTTTGTTTTTGCATTGCTAGGGGTAGAACTTAGAGAGGCTCTACCACTGAGTGGCATTCTCTGCTCTTTTTATTTATGTTTTATTTTGACATAGGATCCTGCCAAGTTGGCCAAGCTGGCCTCTAACTTGTGATCCTCCTGCTGTTGGCTTGCCCGTCGCTGGAATTACAAGTGTGTGCCAACACACCTGGCCCATTGTTGTTTGAACAGGCTGCAGGATTACACTCATTTTAATCCTAAAAGCCGATGGCTATCAAACTTTTGAAACAGCCCATATTACATACTAAATGATCTATGGTTTTAGCAGTTATTATTAATGGGACATCACCTGAATGCACTGTAGAATGATAGAAGTTATTCCTCCATTGTTGGATTTGACTTTATCACCTACTGGTAGAAGAATCTGCTAAGAAAAGAGAGAAGAGTATAGTTTATGGTGTTAAATTTAAAATGCCTATGGAATACTCAGAGAAATCAAGGTATTAGTTTGCCGTAGAATCTGGAGCTAATGAAAATCTCTGGTGTAAAGATACAAATATTGTTGGTATGAAGATAGTAAATAAAGCAATGAATTAGAAAAAGGTTACATCTACAGATGTAAGAAGAAAAAGGAACCAGGTTGACAGGAGACCTGCTCATTCATGCATCTTCTGAACTACACTTCCATACCACATTATTTTATCTTCTTAGTGCAAATGAATGTTTCTTAGTTTTCTGGAACATTAAGTAGCTGTTGAAAAATTTCTTGACTTATGTCCTGATATTATGCCTAAGGCATGATATATTCATGCTCCTGGAGCCTGCAATTTACCCTCTATTCATTTATCTATTCCTAACTTACTGAGAGTTTTCGTCTTGTAATCATGAATAAGTGTTGGATTTGTGTCATGTTTTCTGCATTTATTGAAATAATAAAGCAATTATTCTCATCACTTTATTCATATGATGAGTTAGTTTGATTTTCAAATATTGAATCAGCTTTGTATATCTGTGGTAAATTCAATTTTGTTGTGAGGTTTGATTCTTTTTCAATTTTAAATACACTTAACAATTTTACATATACATGGGATACAGTGTGACATTTTAATTCATGTATATAATGTGAAATGATCAGGGAAATTGCTATCTGCCATCTCAAACATTTATCCTTTTTTTGTGTTGGGAATATTCAAAATCGTCTCTATTAACTATTTCGAATATAGAACAAATTGCTGTCCACTACAGTTATGCTACTGAATTATAAAACATTAGAAGTTATTCCTCTATTGTGGAATTTTATTTGCTAATATTTCATTAAGATTCGTACATCTACATTTATAACAGATATTGGTCTGTACCCTTTTCTTTTTCTTTGTAATGTTTTTGTCTGGTTTTAGTTGAGAATAAACTGGGGCTCATAAAATAAGTTAGTATTTCTTCTGCTTCTATCTTCTGAAAAAGATTGAAAATAATTATTTCTTTTTTAAATGTTTAATAGATTTCACCAGTGAACCTTTCTGTGCCTGGGCTTTTCTAATTTGGAAAGTTATTAATTATTGACTTAACTAATTTAATACATGTCGGACTATTCATATTTTCTACTTGTTCTTGTTTTAGTTTTTGTAGATTGGGTTTTATTGGTTAATTGTCCAGTTCATCTAGATTATCAAATTTTGAAGCATGAAGTTATTCATAACATTTCTTTATTATCATTTTAATATCCATAGGATCTGTAGTGATGTACCCTGTATCAATTACGATATTAATACATTATATTTTCTCTCTTTTATCTTACTTTTCTTAAAGGATTGTCAATTTTACTTATCTTCTTAAATAAAAAGATTTTAATTTTGTTTTCTGTATGTTTTTAATTCCCTTTATTTCTGCTCATTTACTACTATATTTTCCCCTTTACTTATTTAATTTGTTCTTCTTTTTTCTGGATTTTTAAATTGGAAGCTTAGATTTTTGCTCCATAGTTTTCTTTCTTTCCGTTGTAAGTTCTCAATGTAATAAAATTTCCTCTAAGGATTGATTTTTCTGAATTTCCCAAGTTTCTGTAAGTTGTAATTTTATTATTATTCTATTCAAAATATTTTAAAATTTCTATCTGGATTTTAACTTTGATCTATGGGTTCTTTAAAAGTGTACTGTTCAATCTCCATGTAATTTGGGATTGCCCAGCAATCTTTCTTTTATCTATTTCTAATTTAATTCCATTATGGTTTAAATGTACATGATTTCTATTGTATTAAATTTGTTAAGTTCTGTTTTATGGCCCAGAATTTTGTCTATCTTGATGATGGTTCCATATAAATTTTGGGAAACTATGCAGTCTATTAGTATTAGATGAAGTATCTACAGAAATCAATTGTACCCAGGTGATTAGTGATACTGATGAAATCAACTTTGTTCTTACTAGTGTTCTGACTGCTGATCTGCCCATTTCTGACAAAGAAGTGTTAAAGTCTCTGTTATAGCAAATGTATCAGTTTCTTCTTGCAAATATGTCAACTTTTGCCTCTGGGAATTTGAAACTCTGTCATCAGGCCGGTACACATTAAGGACTGTTATTTCTTCTATTAACATAGAGCCTCCTTTTATTATGAAATGAACTCTCTTTATCCCTGACACTTTCTGTGTTCCAAAGTTCAATCTGTCTGAAATTAATATAGAGATTCCTACTTTATTTTGATTATAATTAGGGCAATATATCTCTATTACTTTTAATTTGTGTCATTATATTTATAAAGCAGGGTACTTGTAGGACATATATTTGGGTCTTGTGAATTTATTGATTCTAGCAATCTTTCATATAATTGGTGAATTTAGACCATTGATGATAAAAAATTGGATTAATAGTTACCATGTTATTTTCTGCTCTCTACCTTTCTAATTTTTCCTGGTTTTATTCACAATGTTTCTGCCTTTTGTGATCTTAATTCAGCATTGTATATGATTCTGATTTCTGACTTTTCTAATATATCAATAATATTTCTTATTTTCTTTTTAGTTGTTGTGTTGAATTTAGTTTTGTATATTTTCAACTAATTGAACTTTTAAATAACACTGTGGCATTTCATGAGTACAGCAATTATCAGATAATAACAATTCTTGTTCCTCACTCCTGTGTGATATCATTACTGTAATTCTCTCCACTTAAGCACCTGCACACACAAACATATTCACACACATTAGCATACATGATCAAACATATTTTGGGTATTATTATTTCAAACAGAATATTATCTGTAAGGTCAATTAAGAATAAAATTAAAAGTTTTTATTTTAACTTCATTTTTCTCTGATGTTCTTCCTTACTTTATGTTGTTCCAAGTTTCAGACATATCATTTTCCTTATCTCTGAAGAATTCTGATGGATCTAAGTACAGTTGTTGATTTTTCTTATTTTTCTGTTTCTTATTTACTGATACAACGAATTGACTTCTAAACTCCTTAAATTTGAAGCTGGAAGTCAGAGGTGAGCTATATAGATGAATAGATTTTTTTTAAGAGAAATCATTGAATCACCAAGAAAAAGTAAATTTATATTGCGTTACATTATATTTTAAATATTTTATGCATATTAGATTTGTGTTCATGCAGATATACCACAGGATCTGATCAGATTAGTATTACAATTTTACAAATACAACCTTTAATGTGAATGTATAATGTAATTTTGAAGAAATATAATATCTCTATACTTTTTATGTAATAATTAAATGTAATATCACTCCAGGTGTCCCCAACTTGTTGGCAAGACAAAACAAAACCAAAAAGTTAACAAAATATTTATACCATAAAATTCATAAGTTAATTAAACAGTTTATTGTCATGATTAATGATGGGTATATTTTCAGAAATAAAATACTCATTTTTATCTATCTATATATTTACTTATTTTGGTGCTGGGGATTGAACCCAGGGCCTTATGCATGCAAGGCAAGCACTCTACCAACTGAGCTACATCCCCAGCCCTTTTTCTATGTTTTTTGTGTTCAATGATACACATAATTACTATTGATTTTTTCTGAATGGACATTTTCAAGAGTCCTAACTGCCAGTGTGACTATACTTGTTAAACATGTAAGATATATTTGTAAAATATGTAAATAAATATGTAAAATATGGTAAATATATTTGTTAATATGTACAATATTGTAATAAAGGTTAAATTAAATCATAAAGGAGGAGTCTGATTCAATAAGAAGAGATGTGAGGGATGGGGTTGTAGCTCAAAGGAAGAGACTTGCCTAGCATATGTGTGACACTGGGTTCAATCCTCAGCACCCCATTAAAAAAAATAAATAAATAGACAAAACAAAGGTATTGTGTCCATCTAATACTAAAATTTTTTTTTTAAAAAAAGAAGAGATATGAGAGACCTTTCTCCTCACACTCCCCCTGCACCACCTGCATGAATGAAGAAAACACTGGAGCACACAGTGAGAAGGTGACTTTCTGAAAGTCAGGATATTTTACAACTGAGTGCCAGAAAAGTTGTCAATGTGTTTTATCCAAGCCAGAGCAAAAAAGAAAGTAAGAAAGAAAGAAATTGTGTGTGTGTGTGTGTGTGTGTGAGAGAGAGAGAGAGAGAGAGAGAGAGAGAGAGAGAGAGAGAGAGAGAAAGAGAGAGAGAGAGGGAGGGAGGGAGAGAAAAAGATGTGTGTGCAGGGAAATGTGTAAGAAAATGAAAAGGCAGTTGGAGATATGTATCCCATTGTCAGTTTCAAGTGGTTTAGGGGAAGGAATTCTTGATAATTGCATTAGGTTATTAACATGAAGAGCTGAGATCAAAGTAACTAATATCCCATAACTCATTGAGTAATGATACTATTTAAAAGAGGGAATTTTAGTTGAAATACTTACTACTATAGTAGTGTCCAAGTGACACTGCCTCTTCTGCTGGATTTTGGTACATATAATGAAAATGTCTTTTAAAGTTGAACTTCAGATGTCATTGAGTTAGCAAAGGCAAGTAAGTTTATTAGGCATATTAAAGTTTTGGAATAATTCTGCAGTAAAGTACATTGTGAATCTTTCTGGGTAAGGTGTTATTAGTGTGGTGTGCTTTATGATATAATGGAACCCTACCAAATCACAGCACCTGTTAACCCTCAATTAGGAAAGGCGGAATTAGAACCTCTTGAGATTTCAGAAATTTTGTTGAGTTCTTTGAAATAATTTTGAATAAATTATGAAATTTTTGCTAAGGTTCTATAATAAAACCTTTTAGTCCAGTAACAATAATAAAAAAGAGAAATTGCCTGGATATTGGTTTCTAAGCACCATTTTCCAATTAAAAAGAACTAAGAAAGACTCCTTAAAAGATTGGTTGATTCCAACTTTGGTGAGAAAACAGAACAAAGAAGGCCTACAGAATCTTGTAGTTCTAGATTCCATTAAGAAATGGAAAGATACTAATCATAGCAAAGACATATTAAAAGGGCATAGGAACCATGCTACGGTTCCCAGTGGTCAAAAATGGAATAATGAGAACAATATGTTGATAATACTAATTATAAGATAAAAGAAAATTGACATCCCTAATAATTAATTGATCAAATAGGAAAGAGAGAACTCTTCTTTATTGAAGAATTCTAAATAATATATATAAACAAAACGAGGAAAATACAAGATCACCATTAGACACCACAATAATATTTGTATTAATAAGTTCTACCACAATAGCTACTAATACTAGTGAGTGAAAGCTCAAGCATAAAAAGGTATTTTTTTTTACCCAGACTTTAATTTTTTATTTGTTTTTTTTTAGTTATATATGACATTAGAATGTATTTTGACGTATCACATTTTTGTGGTTGCACAAGATGTGGAGTTACACTGGTCATGTATTCATATATGAACATAGGAATGTTATGTTTGATTCATTCTACTGTCTTTCTCATCCCCATCTGCACTTTCATTCCACTCCTTCGTGTTTAAATCAGTGAAAGCACCTCCGCACCCAGCCTATACTCCGTCAACTCGGAATATCAGAGAGGACATTTGGCCTTTGGTTTTTCGGGATAGGCTTAGTTTTAGCATGGCAGTCTCCAGTACCATCCATTTACTGGTAAGTGCTGTAATTTCATCCTTTTTTATGGTTAAGAAATATTCCATTGTGTATATGTACCACATTTTCTTCATTCATTCATCTGTTGAAGGGTACCTAGGTATGTTCCATAGCTTAGTTATTATGAATCGATCTGCTATGAATATTGATGTGCCTGAATCACTATAGTATGCTGATTTAAAGTTCTTTGGGTATAAAGCAAAGAGTGGGGTAACTGGGCCAAATGGTGGTTCCATTCCAAGTTTTCTAAGGAATCTCCATACTGCTTTCCAGAGTGGTTGAACTAATTTGCAGTCCCACCAGCAATGTATAAACCTACCTTTTCCCCACATCCTCACCAACATTTATTGTTACTTGTATTCCTGATTGTTGCCATTCTTGACTAGAGTGAGATGAAATCTCAGTATAGTTTTAATTTGCATTTCTCTAATTGCTAGAGATGTTGAACATTTTTTCATATATTTGTTGATTGATCATATTTCTCCTTCTGTGAAGTGTTTGTTCAGTTCCTTTGCTTATTTGTTGATTGAGTTATTTGGTTTTTTGGTGTTAAGTTTTTTGGGTTCTTTATATATTCTGGATGGAGATTAAGGCTTTATCTAAGTTGAAAAGAGTTTCTCCCACTCTGTAGGCTCTCTCTTCATGTTTTTGATTGTTTCCTCTGCTGAGAAAAACCTTTTTAGTTTAATACTGTATCATTTATTGATTCTTGATTTTTACTTCTTGCACTTTAGGAATCTTGATGAAGAATTCAGTTCCTAAGCCAACATGATGGAGATTTGGGCTTACTTTATCTGCTAGTAGGCACAGGGTATCTTATTTAATGCCAAAGTCCTTGATGCACTTAGAGTTGAGATTTGTGCAGGGTAAGAGATATGGATCTAATTTCATTCCGTTACATATGGATTTCCAGTTTTTCCAGCAACATTTGTTAAATAGGCTATCTTTTTGCCAATTTATGTTTTTGATGCCTTTGTCGAGCATGAGATAACTGTATTTATGTAGGTTTGTCTCTGTGACTTCTATTCTGTACCATTGGTCTTCAGGTCTGTTTTGGTGTCAACATCATGCTATTTTTGTTACTATAGCTCTATACTATAATTTAAGGTCTGATATTGTGATGCCTCCTGCTTCATGTTTCTTACTAAGGATTGCTTTGGCTATTCTCTGGGACTCTCATTTTTCCAAATGAATTTCATGATTGCTTTTTCTATTTATATGAAAAACATCATTGGGATTTCAATAGGTATTGCATTAAGTCTGTATAGAACTTTTGGTAGTATGACCATTTTGACAATATTAATTATGCCTATCCAAGAACATGGAAGATCTTTCCATCTTCTAAGGTATTCTTCACTTTCTTTCTTTAGAGTTCTATACTTTTCATTGTAGAGGATTTTCTCCTCTTTTATTAAATTGATTCCCAAATATTTTATGGGGGAGGGGGCTATTTTGAATGGGATAGTTTTTGTAATTTCTCTTTCAGTTGACTCATCCTAGATGTATAGGAACTTAATTGATTTATGGGTGTTAATCTTCTATCCTGCTTCTTTGCTAATTTTATTTATTAATGCTACAAATTTTCTAGTGAAGATTTTTGGGTCTTTTAAATATAGAATCATGTCTTCAGCAAATAAGGATAGTTTGAGTTATTCTTTTCCTATTCATATCCCTTTAATTTCCTCTTTCTAATTGCTGTGGCTAGAATTTCAAGGATAATGTTGAATAGAAGTGGTGAAAAGAGGGCATCCCTGTCTTGTTCCAGTTTTTAGAGGAATGCTTTCAATTTTCTCCATTTAGAATTATGTTGGCCTTAGGTTTGGCATATGTAACTTTTACAGTATTGAGATATGTTCCTATTAACCCTAGTTTTCCTAATGTTTTATTTTGTAAAATGTTTTTTGTATCTGATTCTGATTTTTCATTACATTCTTTAGGTTTGGGATATATTTTGAAATTATTTCATTGAATAGATTGTGCATTCCTTTGTTGTATCTCCAAGCCTTCATCTATATTGATAAATCTGACAAATTTGGTCTCTTTGGGTTATCCCATATTTCTTGAAAGTGCTACTTTTGGTTTCTTAACATCTTTTTTCCATGGTCAATTTTATTTCCAAGATGATATATTTTGTCTTTATTGCCTGAAACTCTGTATTCCAAGTAGTCTAGTCTATTAGTGATGCTTTTAAAAATATTTAATTTGATTTATTGATTCCTTTACTTCAAAGATTTCTGCTTGCTTTTTTTTAAAGAATCTCTATCTCTTTATTGAAGTAATCTTTCACTTCCTATATTTGCTCTCTTATTTCAAGCCTTACATTGTTCTTTACCTCACAGATTAGTTTAACTATGTACATTTTAAATGCCTTCTGTCACATTTCTTCCAATATTATTAAAGTATCTTGGTTTGTTTGGGGTGATTTGTTCCGTTGCTTTTTCATGTTGCTTGTGTGTCTACCCATCTAACAGTATGGATCTGAGACAGTAGATTTTCTGCTCTGTAGACTTAGAGTGTCCTTGAAAGTTTCTAATACCTCATCATTTAGGGGGAGACAAATAATAACAACAATCAATTCAAACAATATATAGCATTAAGCCAAATAGTTCCTGTTATAATGCCTACAATGTTGTCACAATAAACAGAAATTATATTATCAGTTATTGCCTACAATAAAAATGATAAGTTTGCAAAAGGATTTACAATTTCAGATGGTGGACAAGGTGAGAAAGGAATTGACGTAGGATGTGATGATTATTAGGGAAGAGGAGAGAGGGTAGAAGTAAAGAATTTAATGAAGAGTGAAAGACAGAACAATAGAGATTGACTATCAACAGAAGAAAATGGAGAGATTCAAGGGAAAGAGATAAGTGAGAGAAAATATATATAAAGTAAAAAAATTTAAAATTAAAAAAAAATCCTGAAATATACTAATCAAACTTCCTAGTCCTAAAAAAATGATCCATAAAAAATAACTGGTTTCAAAAATGCTAAAAACGGAAAAAATATGAATATGTATAAATGCCCATGAACAATTATGGTTACAATTAAGCAGATAAAAGAAACAGAAAAATATATATCTCAAAAAAAATTAAAGAACTAATTCCATTGCAGTTCAAAATATTATCAGCTTCCCTTCTCAGCAGCTATGTGGGGTTGGCTGGTGTGTGATGCTTATTCCACCCTCAGGGTGTAGTTGCTAGAGTGAGAGAGATAAACCTATAGGAACACCTGGAATGGAATGTTAGGCTTAGGTAGGCTCTAGGTTCTTGACTGGATGCAGATTGGTCTAGAGATTTTAAATCAGTTCACCTCCAGGGCCCAGCAATTGTCAGTCCACACTGAAAGACTATACCCCAGGGATCTCCTTTGGGTTTCACTTGTGTGGCGTATGAGCCAATTCTTATTCCACTATGTCACCCGCAGACTGCACATTTCCTGGTCTCAGTTCATTCTCCAAACTCAATCACTCCCATCCCTACCTTTTTGAATTCCCTGTCAGGTGCATTCTCTCCCAGCCAGTCCCTCAAGTAGCTGGATTGGACAGGGAGGGAGAGTGCCAGGTGGGGTCTCTGCAACCAGATGTTTCCTGTGCAAACCTCTCTGCACATTTCATTTTCTCCTGATCATTTAGAAACACTCTTTTTTGTGTGGGTTTGCCAGGCCTGTACTTCAGGCCAGTTTAAGGTTTGCCAGGAGTTGGCTCCCTTAGCTCTGGCCCCTGTGTTGCAGCTGCAAAACAGTTCTTTCCTCTGTCTTTTGCATGCCACCAGGACAGAGGTGGTTTCTTTGCAGTACAAGGCTATCGTACAGCTCACCTTTAAGTTTAGTCTGGCAGTGTCTCTGATCTCTAAACTCTCCTTACCCAGACATGCCTCAGTCCTCCTAAAAACACAGGTTCCTTTAATCCCCTTTTCCCTCCACTGTGCTCAAGGAGGAATCACTCTGGCTGGTGCCTTCAGCTGTGGCAACAGAGGCTGTGGTGCTGGTGATTTCTTCCTTATTTTATTATATTCAACTTTCTTAGTCTTCAATCTATTTTGTGTGTCCAGTATTAAATTCCAGTAAAGTCTTCCTCCTGCCCGACCCTTTTTTTTTTTCCCCATTCACCCATCTTGCTGAAAAGCTGCCTGTCTGCTTTCTTGGTTTCATGCCACAGAGCAGACAGGAAAGGAACCTGCTCTATTCTACCATCTGGAAACCTCCTCAAATAGGTTGTTTGTGTAGTCTCAACGTGGAGCACAACAAAATAGCAACTTTATAAGAGAAGATTCTAGGACACAGCATGTCTGGCAAATGATCATGATTAACATCACCATTAATACATTTGAGCATCATGTACCACTTAATACAGTGAGTACCCCAAGAAGCACATTGCCTGCATGTTATCTTTTCCAGTAATCTACAACTTGAAATTACAGGTGAGAAAACATCAACATTTTTTAAAATATTGACACACATTCTAGAAAATTATTAATTCATACTCTTCAAAAGTAAGATGAAAAATTAGTACTTGTAAATGTAAAAACTGACAGGAATGTGGCATTCTGATTCACATCCTAGAAAAAATATATATATATTACTGGAAAAACTGGTGAAAAGTAAATAAGTTTTGTACTTTATAATATTGTGTCAAAGTGAATTTCTTAGTTTAAAATCATGCCCTTTGTTTTTTAAAGATGTTAACAAAACAGGGAATTTTGAAGAAAGATACAGGAATATTCTTTTTTATCATTTATATAATATCCCTATAAATTTAAATATTTTCGCAAAAATTAGTGAAAAATACAATCAAATTTAATAATAAAAATCTAGGAATATAATTAATATACAAGTAGCTAATTAAATATAGACTTTGATCAGCATAATACAGAATAAAGACATGTCTGATATACCTCAATTCTAGCATGACCACCACTAAAGTTGAGTTTTTCACATCTATTAAAAATCACTATCAGAGGGCAAGGATTGTGGCTCAGCGGTAGAGCGCTTATCTAGCACGTGTGAGGCACTGGATTTGATCCCCAGCTCCACATATAAAATAAAAACAAAATAAAGGTATTATGTCCATCTACAACTAAAAAATCATATTTAAAATAAATCACTGTCAGAATCACATAATGGAAGGATTCTACTTCACTTTAGTTAGATATAAAACATTTTCCTCTTTTCATATTCTGACTTTTTCTTTGTCATTCAAAATACATTGTTCATCTTAACAGAAATTGTTTAATAGACCTCATTAAACTTCTTATTCTAAAGATTTCAACAAGAATAAAAAATCCATAGGATATTACAAATGACTTCTCTTGGTTGCAGTTTGCCAAGTTAAGAGTTAATATATCAAGATAATAAAATGTTAGAGCTTTTAGTTCAAGCAAAAACTATAAAAATCAAAGATATCAGAGTACATGTTATCATACTATGCATGAAATTGCCTATTTTAGAAACAGAAATAATAAAGTGATAATTGTTATGATGTTAAAATCTCTGAAAAGAAATTGCCACATTGTCAGCAAAGCCAAAATTTCCGGTTGGTTTATCAATAAGATTGTAATTTCCTTTGGGTCTATACTTTATTTTAAACTGCCTTCTGAGTGTGTATCGTCACTTCTACCAATGCTGGAAGCTGAATTCCTCTAGGAGGATTCAGGGGCTGGATAGTAAGCTTATGTGATAGTTTGGATGTGAGGTGTCCCCCAAAAGCTCACATGTGAGACAATGCAAGAAGCTTTGGAGAAGAAATGATTATTAGGTTATAGCCTAAACCTAATCGGTGAATTAATTCATGATGCAATTAACTGAGTAACTGGAAGCAGGTTGGAGTATGGCTAGAAGAAGTGATTCATTGGGGGCATGGCTATAGGGCATATATTTTGTATCTGAAGAGCTAGATTCCCACCCTCTGCTCTCTGATCAACATGTGAGCTGCTTCCCTCCATTACACTCATTTGCCATGACCCTTGAGGAATGGTGTCTGCTGTCTTTGGATTGAGACCTCTAAAACCGTGAGCCCCTAAACAAATTTTTTGAGTCCTTTAGTTGCAGTGGCAAAAAAGCTGACCAAAACAGTCATCTAAAACCTTTGTTCACATTTTGTTTGAGTGAGTTTAAAACAATCATAGAGGGCATGGGGAAAATGAGAAAGATCTGAAAATGGTTGTATTTAAGAACTGTTAGAGAAGTAACTGTGCTTAATGTATCCTATATTACAGGCCTCTTTGAAGGCATACTTTTTTTTTTTGCAGTTCTGAGAATTGAACCTGCAAACTTGGTCATGTAGGGCAAGCGCCCTGTCAGTGCGTTAACATCCCCAGCTTACATATATGCTTTTGAATCATGGCTATCTTCAGTTCTTGTTAGCTGTCTGAACCAATCACTGACAGATCTAGATGTCTATGTGGGTTGGAGGTGGGGAGAACTCAAATTAATCTGAGGATTCAGAGACTAATACATGAGTCATGATACCCTGAGAATGGCCTTAGGAGAAAATTTTGCATATTGACAGAGAGATGGGATACCTGAGGACAAAAGGAGATATTTAGGTGCACTTGGGTTTTCTCTGAAGCTGCATCCTTAGCTCATTTTAATCTCAGTCTTCCAGAAACTCAACCAGGGTATATATATATGTATATGTGTCACACACACACACACATACACACACACACACATATCTATATATGTGTATATATATATGCCAAATATTAAACAAATTTTCATTTCTTTCTCTTTTGAAGTGCAAGCAATCTTTTAATTTTGCAGTTAAAGTGAGACAGTCATAGAATTTCAGGCTTAAACATTTTTTTTTTCTTTTCCAGAGTCACCTAAAATGAAAGATAATTAATTAGTTATAATTTTCTGTCTATAATAAAAATCCTAAGGGTAGTGTGGTGAGACACAATGATGGAGACACTTAATGAATACATTCAGCCAATTGATCGGTATCCTCATCTAAATATGAGAGCAATACCTTTATTCATTGCCCTGGACTTATAATGAAGGGAAGGTATGAGAGGAGATAAATTCTAAAGGTAACCACAACTTTAAATGATATAAAAAGAATTTGCCAAAACACTCTAAATACATTTATTGGAGCAATCAATTTCACTTCATCTGGAGGAACTCATCTACTAAATGGATGGATCTTAGCTTCCCAGTTTTTAAACTGGCCCTCAGTGTTCATGCTACTGGGACTCCATGTTCTACTAGAAAACCTGAGAAAGGGACATGAGTATAATTAACTAAAGGGAGTTGAAAAATGCAGCTTCTCCTTCCTATTCTCACACTTTTGTTTTTTTTGTTTTTTTCAGTTTTCTACTCCTGTAACCATCATGGACAACTTCAGGGTCAGATGTGTAATTGTTTACTTAAGTGAAAAGGACTTCAGTTTGAGCCCGATGTCACCTCCTGCCTGCATTTTTACTGGAGTCAGACTTGTCCAAAACATATTCTGTGTTTTAACAGGGTTTGGCCCAGCACCTGCTTTGTGATTTAACTGCTTTCATCCTTTCTCTCTCCTTCAGCAACTTGTGCTTGGGAGGCTTCATCGGGGCTCCAGTCCTCTTTTCCAACACTATGGGCTCTAGTCTCTGCTAAATCTTTCCTTAACTTTGGTGTGCGGCATGAATCTTTGAAAGATTGCCTTGGCTTTTTGACTTTAATTAATCTGCATCTCAGTTTTTGTTGGTTGGTATGTAAATTTTAATTCTTATGTTCCTTTCATTTCATTTAATAAAGGGAAATCAGTTTACCTGCTATATGCCACAACATTTTCTGTCATTGTATGCTGTCAGATTTTGAGGGAGATTTTTATATTCAAACACCAAATCCTACACATTGCTGTAAATCAAGAGCTAATAAAAAATCATATCAATACTTTTAATTAATAGGATAATAGAAGTCATGTTTCCATTAACAACAAATTTCCTTAGATTCACCTAACCCAAACACAATGACAACAACAATAAAAACAAAACCCTCAAAATTTATTGGATGATTATTGAGTTATCACAGGAAAACTAATAAAATGCAATTGAAATAAAATGCAATTGAAAATAGAATCCAGTAGGGAGAAAACAATCTGTCATTCATTCTTTTTTCAAATCCCTCCTCCATTTCTTACACCACTCCACAGCCAGATACTGTAGTGTCTGCATGTTTCCCTCACTCAGTCTTCACATCTAAAAGTCTTTCATTCTACCTTCTAAGTACATATGGTCAGCTCAGCCTCATCTGTCATGGCCTCTCCATTCTTCTACAAGGAGGTCAAATTCCAAAGTCTCTGCATGAAGACTAATTGGTCTTGGTGTTCATCCTTGGTCCATTACTGGTGGTTCTGGGGCGGCCACTTGCCTGATGAGCTAGGGTATATATCTGATGGTTTTGATGTGGTTTGATGGACTCTCAAGGATCTGTGGTGGAAGGCTTGGATCTCATTCTGATGTTGAAGAAGGTGTGGACCATTCGAAGTTAAGGCCGGATGGGAGGACTCCAGGTAAGTTGGGGACGTTCTCTGAGGGGCATTAAGGTAGTTCTCCATTTAATGACTCATTACCACTCATGTTCCTCTCTCACTGCCAACTGATGTGATGCACTGTAGCTGTGAGGGCCCTCACCAGAGCCGTGCTTATTCCAGTGGCACCCAAAACTGAGAGCTGAGTAGGCCCTTCTTTTCCGTAAGTAGACTGCCTCAAGTATTTTGTTAACCAAGTACTTGCCTCAGGTATTTGGGTAAAGTTGACTAATGCAGTGGGTAAAGAGATTCTAGAGAAGAGTAACACATGCCCACTTAACTGTGTAAGTTCTACAGCTTGCTCCATAATATTTACAGGAGAGACACTGGTTTTGATTGCATTTAGTAGAAAATTTATGTCTGTTATGTTGGTTTTGCATGTTGCTGTCTCCCTCCAACAAGATAAGGAAGCAGAGTTACTGAATTGGTTGGTATAATTAAGTACTCTTGATGGCATATTCTCTCCATTATAAAAACTCTTTTTTTCAGCAACATTTTCTCTTTCCCTTTCTCTAAACATTTACTGTGACTTATTAGACCAACATCTTTTCCTTTTCTTTTCTTGTCTTGTCTTGCCTTTTGTACTTGGGATTGAACATTGGAGCCATTTATCACTGAGCTACATCCCAAGCACTTTTTATTATTTATTTTGAGACAGGGTCTTGCTATGTTGCTTATAGTCTCAATTGCAGAGATTGGCCTCAAACTTGTAATCCTCCTGCTTTAGGCTTCCTGGGTCACTGGGATCTCAGGCATGAGCAACCATGCTCTGTGGGCTGAGATCATCAGCAAGATTACTTAAAAAAATTAGTTGTATTTATTCTAATTAGTTATATATAACAGTCAAATGCAATTCAATTCATATTACACAAATAGAGCACAAATTTTCATGTCTCTGGTTGAACATAAAGTAGAGTCACACCATTCATGTTTTTATATATGTACATAGGGTAATGATGTTCCTCTCATTCCACTATCTTTCCTACTCCCATACTCCCTCTCTTCTCCCTCCCCTTTGTCCTATCTAAAGTTCATCTATTCCTCCCATGCCCCCCCCACTCCATCCCCATTATAAATCAGCATCTTTATATCAGAGGACACATTTGGCATTTGATATTTTGGGATTGGCTTACTTTGCTTAGCATTATATTTTCCAACTCCATCCATTTACCTGCAAATGCCATAATTTTATTCTCTTTTATTGCTGAGTATATATATATATATATATATATATATATATATATATATATATACACACACACACACACATATATACATATACATATACATATACATACACATACCAAAGTTTCTTTATCCATTCATCTATTGAAGGGTATCTAGGTTGGATCCACAATTTAGCTACTATGAATAGTGCTGCTATAAATGTTGATGTGGCTATGTCACTGTAGTATGCTGTTTTAAAATCCTTTCTGTATAAATCGAGGAGTGGGATAGCTGGGTCAAATGGTGGTTTCCATTCCCAGTTTTCCAAGAAATCTCCATATTGCTTTCCAGATTGGTTGCACCAATTTGCAGTCCCACCAGCAAAGTAAGAGTGTACCCTTTCCCCACATCCTTGAAAACGTTTATTATTTTTTGTATTCTTAGTAGCTGCCATTTTGACTGAAGTGAGATGAAATCTTAGAGCAGTTTTGATTTGCATTTCTCTAATTGCTAGAGATGTTGAACATTTTATATATATATATTTGTTGATTGATCATATATCCTCTTCTAAGAAGTGTCTGTTCAGTTCCTTGGCCCATTTATGGATTGGATTATTTGTGTGTTTTTGCTGTTAAGATTTTTGAGTTCTTTATATATCCTAGAGATTAGTGCTCTATCTGATGTGCATGTGGTAAAAATTTTCTCCCATTCTGTAGGCTCTCTATTCACTTCATTGATTGTTCCTTTTGCTGAGAAGAAATGTTTGAGTTTGAATCCATTCCATTTATTGATTCTTGTTTAATTCTTACACTGCAGGAGTCTTATTAAGGAACTTGGGGCCTAATCTGACATGATGGAGATTGAGGCCTATTTTTCTTCTTTAAGTTCCAGGCTCTCTGGTTCAATTAACCTAGTTAATTAAATTAAATTAAATTAAATTTAACCTAGTTCCTAGGTCCTTGATCCACTCTGACTTCAGTTTTGTGCATGGGTTTAATTTCATTTTGTTGCATATGGATTTCCAGTTTTTACAGCACCATTTGTTAAAGAGGCTATCTTTTCTCCAATATATGTTTTTGGAGTCTTTGTCTAATATAAGATAACTGTATTTATGTGGTTTTGTCTCTGTGTTCTCTATTCTGTAGCACTGGTCTACAAGCCTATATTGGTGTCAATACATGACGTTTTTTATTAATATAGCTCTGTAGTATAGTTTCAGGTCTGTTATAGTGATGCCACCTACTTCACTCTTCTGGCTAAGGATTGCTTTAGCTATTCTGGGTCTCTTATTTTTCCAGATGAATTTTATGACTGCTATTTCTATTTCTATTAGGAATGTCATTGGAATTTTGATTGAAATTACATTAAATCTGTATAGTGCTTTTGTTAGTATGACTATTTTGACAATGTTAATTCTGCCTACCCAAGAACAAGAGAGATCTTTCCATCTTTTAAGGTATTCTTTAATTTCTTTCCTTCCCATTCTGTAGTTTTCATTGTAGAGGTCTTTCACCACTTTTGTTAAGGTGATTCCCAAGATTATTTTTAATTGAGTTAATAGTATAAGACACGTTTCCTGATCAACTAATGGTTATTTATATTGCAAATGTCCTTCCCTAATTTTATGGTTCTCAAACATCAATAGGCATAAGAATTACTTGGAGGAGTTATACAACATAGATTATGGAGCCCCATTACCCAGTTTCTCAATGAGTATGTCAGGGTATAGAAATTTGCATTTCTAACAAGTTACAAAGTGGTGATGATTCTATTGGTTCTTATATCACAGTTTGAGAATAACAAACCCAATTCATCTTTATTCTCATTTTAGTGTAAGCCAAGAAAAGCTCTTATATTTCACTTGATCAAGAATCCAGTTGTGGGGAATATGTTCCCCAACCTATATTGTGTTCATATTCTAAAACCCTCTGGCTATTAAAATGGAAACAATCTTTGAGTTCTATTTATCCTTGAAAATGCTCATATTAGGTTAGTGAGGTTAGCCACTAACATATCCTGTCTCCATTACTAAGTCCTAAACATCTTTATTTCACTTATTTAAAAAATTGTATCATTCCATTAGTTGGAAAAGAAATAGCTTTTGCCTTAAATTGAAGGTTATTACAAAATTTAGTTTGTAATGCTACACAATCTTAAAAAACAATGAATGTCAGTGATACTGAATCAAATAGTTTCAAAAGTGCATATGCAAAAATAAATTATGCAATGGGAATGAAAAAGATGCCATGATTCATTCTTAATAAAGGGGTAATCATCTCAATGTCTCTTTGCCTTAGATAGAAAATAGATTCAATATTAAGTCTGTTCCATTTTTTTTTTTATCTATTTCCATTGTTTAGTTATTTGCTTCCAGTGAGAGTCCCCATGCTTTTTCCCAAGCAGTCACAGAAGGTAAAAGAGATCTCAGTGCTTTCCTTTCAAAAGGAGTAGATATTCATATTTATTTCAACTACTGTAATGAAAGTTATTTTATTCAACCAGCAGAGTTTCAAAAAGGCCCCTAAAGCCTTCTCTAAAATTTTCTTCTGCTCAATCTTCTAATATCTATGATGGAAAGAAAAAGAAGTTTCTTCTCTCTCACATTGCCATATTCTCTTAAGAAAAGCTTGTGAAAATCTTTTTTATTTGTACATTTTTTTCCTATTGCTGAAAAAAGTCTTCATTGAACTAGCTGGTAAATATAGTCAGTATCTTCTGAGAACCACCACTTTTAGTTTAATCAAACTCAAGTTTAAGTTTAGTTTATGAATAGAGTTCATAGACCTTCTCTCAAGTCTGCATGACTGCTAAATGTTAAAATGCAGAATAATTGATTTTAATATGAAACAACCAGCATTCCCTCAATTGGTACTAATTTATGCAAAAATTTAGAAGAAATAGTGGTCCTATTAAAATGTCAATCAGCAAAATAACTAATATGTACTCATGATATATATATATATATATATATATATATATATATATATAATCTTTTAAATCTCACTTCATGAAGTTAGCTCCAATTGCCAATTAATAGGGAGAAAATGCAGAGAGGATGAATGACTGGCCAAGGTACAAGCAGTTAGCAACCACCTTGCCAACACTCAGACCCACTCAAGAACATTCAACCCTGACTGCATGTGCAGTCTCAGCGCATTGAATCAGGAGTGGTGGCTAAGGTGGGATCCTGCTTCTTGGGGATGGTCTCACCTCTCCACAAGGTCTTGGACATGCATTCAACTCTCTGCACACACTTCCTAAAAGCACCATTTTGTGGAATTCCTCTGCCTGCTGCTCTAGAAAAAGTTTGTGAGGCTCACTGGCTTATATTAATGTTTGTGTGATGGGGATAGGGTTGAGCAAGTGTGCCTAGTGCCATAAATCAGGAGTCAGACATGGAAGAATTAATGATGCCAGACACCTCACTCCATCTTGTTCCTTGTCTTCCCACCCCCACTTCCATTCTGTCAATTAATAGATATTTTCCTATAAGCTAATGGGAAATACTAGTTTAAATCAACCCTGTCATTAATTTTAATATAAAAAATTAACACATTCTCCATAGGTACTAGTTTATATAAAATTTGCAAGAAAGTGTTTGATTTATTTATTTCTGAACATTGTGACATGATTTGAAGGAAGCTTAAAAGACCTATACATCCAAAAATGTACCGAAGTCTCTCATAAAGTTGGGATAATGCTGACAATTGTCATGTTAACAGTGTTACTAGGTGCTACATAGTTTAGATCATTTGCATACTGTATCAGTGACTAGATGTATGATGTGGGGGAAGTCATTTGCCCTTTTTGTGACTCAACTTCTGTCCTGTAAGAGAAATAAAATTCCAGCACTTGTTTCTATTGTTCAGGTACAACATGGTCCATCCCACTGGGACTGCATAGCAAAATTACGAGGAGATTTTGTAACAGCACCTTCAGAGCTGAGGCACAGAATAGTGCTCATCAATCCATCTATCCCCACATTGCTCCTCAGAAGTCAGCCAGGGCCACAGAAGTGAACTATTTGTAAGGAATCCTCTAGTGAAAGAAATCCCAGGCCTGTGCTAGTTACATGTTTCTAGGTTGGAATAAAATTATGAAAAGCATACCTACAGTTCTAAGCAACAAAGGGCTTCCTGGCCTAACATTCTTTAGAAACTTCAATGCTCAGTTAGGAGTTGGAACCCTAATGCTATCTGTACCATCTACAGCCCCATTGTACTGGACAGTGAGATAGGTTTCCAAGAGATCACAGAAAGTAGCCAGACAAGCATGTGCGACAGTTTATTGAAAAATGGTCATGAGGAAGGTTCAATTTTGAAAGTCTGGAAAGATAGCCTCCATCCCTCATGGTGGTTCACCAATTATTGTTTCTATACCTCATGATATTACTCCAAAACACAGTATCTCCATGCCTTCCAACATCTTGTCCAGAGGCAACTGGCTGGATGAGTGGCATTTATCACCTCCACAGTGCCCTCAGTTTCATACGAGTTACTGCAGTGGGGGGGGGGGACTTTAGAAGTTAGGCTACAGAAGCAGTGACATCACTAACTTAACTTGCTTTGTCCTGCTGTAGGACCATCATCCCAAGGGAATTGTAATGCATGCAAGAAAGCAACATTCTATAGATAACTCACACTTGCCCTAAGTCCTAGTATTCATGACAGAAAGTCAAGGGTTCTTCGAGATAATATTGATCCAGACATTCCGGTCCATATTAGCTCTGGTTGTTCCTATAACTTGTTCCTGGGAATAGAGGGGCACAATTCAGGGACGTGGTTTCTTATTTCCTCCTTTTCTCCAAGGATAAAACACTATTGTTATCAGCCTGAGACTTTGTTCTTCTTTCATGAAAGTTCAGCCCAACTGACCTAGCTCCCTGCTAAGCCAAGGGAAGAACATAACAAAAGTCAATTGAGATCAAAGATACTTCTTCCTCAATCTGGTAGGAATTTGGTGAGGATTAAATCATAATACATACCAAGTACTTAAAACAACACAAATTGCAGAATTGCTCATTGTTAATTACTGTTTATTTTATTACCTGTTATGTATAAAGCACTTTGAAAAGAATCTTGCTTTTGCTTATGATTCTGTCTTCCTTTTCTAAATGCTGTGAGGTAGGTATTTTTATTTCTCTCCTTTTAAGAAATTAAAGAATAAGGAAAATTCAAGTTCAGAAAGGTTAAGTTTCATGCCCAAGGTCACACAGCTCAGTAGCAAACCAGGCTGTAAGACTTCAAGGTGATTTAATCTTCTAAAATATAAAATGTTATGGATCCTTCACAATACTCACTGGAGAATCTGTTAAAAATGCAGATTGTGGAGAAGTCTCATACTGTGGTTTATTCAGCAGGACTGAGGAGCATATGCAAATTAGTAATAAAAAAGGAAAAAAAAAATAGTAACACTGACATGATAATTTGGTAATTACTGGAAACATTGCCTATAGGTGGGGGAAAATGATCATAAAATTATCATTCAAAACATACTTTATGGAAAAGTAGACATATTGTGAAAATAGATAGAATTCTAAGATATCTGGGACAATTTATGTATAGACAAAATGAAGTAAGAGGAAACTGGGTGATCAGATTTTACAGATTGGTGACTTTCTGGTTCAGAGTTTAAGACAGTTCTCATAGTCTGACAGAGATTTTATCAAGATAGAGGCAAAGTTGAAACCTGGGAGTGCTTCCAGGGCAGGAAGGATCAGGTGAGTAGCGCAGGGCAGGTAGTGAGAGCTATGAGGAAAGCCCAGAGGGGCCAGAGCCAGGTCAGCGAGGGTCTGGAGCACCGAACACATTAGTCCCAAATTTCTTCAACATGACAGGCATGTATGCAAATGTAGTGTCACTCAGTCACCTTCCCCGATAACAGAGTTGATCAGTTTCACAGTTGCTGAAACCCACCTTCCTGATCCCAAGTGTAGAAGGCTGTCATTTGGCTAGAGCTGTAGTAGAGTATGAAAACTGTGTTATTAAAAGAAGAAATGGAAGGGCAAGTGGGAGAGGAGATGAACCTTCATCTCTTTTGACTTGTTGCCTCAGACAGCACTATCTGCAGAGCTCCTGATTGAAAACAGGAGAGGACAAATAGAGGCCAAAACAATTTGCCCTAACTTCTTTCGCCATCTATTTTTTTTTTCTGATTCCAATATACAGATACTGTCCTCCAATTAATTTAAAAAAAAATTTCATAAAAGAGGACATTGCAGTAGCCTATAAAGAGAATGGTGATGTTTTTGCTCTTGTGTGAAATTAGCAACATTCTTATTATAAAGCTGCTTTGGGAACTCAATACTGTATTTACTCCAGGTGAGACTTTACAAATATCAATTATTTCTGATGGCTTAGTACTTTCTCCATTACACAAATCGCCTAAATTCTAATTTATCAAAGTGATTTGAGATTCAACGGGCCTCTGTCAACAACTTCTAAAATTTTCTCAATCTCTTGAAATGCTTCTGAGGTACATATTCACAAAGCCACCATAGTGGAGATAATGACAGATTATCCAAGGAAAGGCCCAGTTACACCTCACCATAGGACTGGTTTATGTTAGACAACCAAGGGATCACTACATGCAACTTTCTTTCTTGGAGTAGGACAGTGTTGCTATGGTTTCTCATCTCCCTAGTTACACATCTGCATGAAAAGGAAAATAAATTCACAGAAAACATAACCAAGGAAACAGGAAACTATGATAAAACAACAGTTTTCTTGAAATATGAAATAGCCCAAATATGCCAAATTTCTCTTCTACTACCCTTTCCTTCTGCCAAAACCAGAAATCACCCAAGCAGTTTAAAGATTCCATAAAGAGGAAAGCAGTTTAAATTGATTAATATAAAATTAAAAGCTATGTAGATTAAACAAGAAGATACATTTCATATATGCTGTTATCTAAGATAAGTAAATAATAATAATAAAAGAGCTCATAGCAGAAATTTGCTTTAAAAGGAGCAAATGCTTTGAAAAATGGCATGTAATGGAGTCTGCATTGACTGACGGACTCGTTGGCTTCTGTCTCCATCTCTGGGAATTCTCTGACAGTTTTGCTCACTGCAATGTTATAAATGATATAGCCTTGAAGTATAATTAGAATTATGCCTTCAAATCACTAAAGAAATATTTTACAATTCTCACTAAAACCGTACTTTGAGATGCACTCATTGAATTTGGAATTATTTCCTCTAACATGATAGCATTATAGTCTAGACACTCTGGAACCTGGTTCTGAAGAAGCAATCCTTGATTTCAAGTTCAAGAGTTAACACATGACTTCGTATTGGTACAGATTTGTATATTACAAAATAAAAAAAAATATAGTAACATCAACTTTGTAGGGCTTTATGCTTGGTCTACATGAATGATCAAATTCAACCTACTCCTGGAAATAAAATTGCCATCTTGTAAGGTGATATTTGTTGATTATTCATGAAACAGTCTTTGAGAATTATTATTACTAAGTGTCAAATATATAATATATGGGTAGATAAGCTAAACCCAAATTTCATGGCCACCATGTAGTTCCTTTAAAAACTCCAACCAGCTAAATTATTTGATTATCTGATTAACTCATCTACAAAATAGAGATGATGATAAAAAGAAACATATTTCATGAAAATAAATAGGATATCTGAAGATCTTAGGATAGTGCCTGGCACAGAAAAACTTTTAAAAATATGAGAATTATTTTTTCTACGTCCACTTAGAACAACCATATATTTACCCAAGTAATGCTGTAGCCATAGTGCCACAAAGAGGTAGATCTTTGCACCAAATCTTTTTCCTGATAAATTTTGGTGAGAATATTTTTTTTTCCTGTACATTTCTGTTTTCATTGTTATTATGTATTTAAACTCTGAGTTTTCATTTCCTAGAATGAAAGACTGTAGGGGCGATAGGAGGGGGAGAAGAAGGGTCAGGAGATATGTTTGGTCTCATGAGAAGAGTCTCCGGGACTCACTCCTCCTAGTCCATATTTTCCCTGAAGATCTTTTAGAGATCCTCCACTGCAGGTAGACCAATGTGTCCTACCACAGTTTTGACAGCGGTCAAGCAAATAAAGTTCCAATTTTCCAATCCCATCACATATTACATCATGCCACCATCGTTGGAAGAAGGCAGGAGAGCTGAATGTCCTGTTATTCCAGGCTGAGGTAGGAGGATCTCTCATTTGATTCCAGCTAGCATCAGCAATTGAAGGACACCCCATTTCGTAATAAATTAAAAAATTAAGATGTATTTCAGTGGTCAGGCACACCTGGATGCAATCCCTAGTATAAAAAGGAAAATAATTTTTGAAATTAAAAAAAAATGCTTTAATATTGAGTTAGTGAAACATACCATACCATGTAATCACATTTATTTCACTATTGTATTAAAACAAGGAAGAAGTTTACAACAATTCTCATTTAGATATGCAGGAATCAGATGTTGGCTTTTCATCTTTCCCTCTACTGGGCTCAGACACCCAACCAAGCTTCACAGAGTGAAGAGGGTAAGACTTACTGAGTGAATCAGAAATGAAGACAAAACAATCTGATGAAAATCTTTATAGAAGTGATTACCGAGAATTCAGCTAAATGAAGAATTAAGAAAACTCTACCTCAAAATATGAACAGGGGCTGGAGAGACTTTTTTTCCTTGTATTTTTGTTTTCTGTTGTTATTTCTCTGCTTAGAATAGATATTTTTAAATACACTAATTCTTTTTAACGTTTTTAAAAATAAGCTGAGACTTTCTGATTAAAAAAAAAATGAAGTCCTGTTTCTGTGTTTAAAACATTTTTAGCGTATTTTCTTATTCTCTTGAAAAATAATGGCATTTGGAATCTGAGTGACCTCGAAAGAATTACAGAAGCAAACAGAAATGTTCCTTTGTTAAAGTCTGGGAAGAAATTAATAATGCTATAGGGAAAAGTGTGATAGACCATACAGACTTTCAGAATACTTGAATTGGAATGTGACTTTGCTTCAGTGGTTTTAAAAGAGAAATAAAAGCAATTCAGATGTTCTTGCCTGGAAGTTGTATTATTGTCAGTTCTAATTGACTTGTATAGTGCTCTTATATAATGTGTAATAGTGCATAATTAGTTATTTGACTTACCTCTAGAAACACATTCTTTAAAGTGGTGACACACTCAAGTAAGGAAATCACATCCTTCCCGAATGGCCACACTGGTCATTCTCTTTGTCAATGGGTAAGAATGATTCTTGAGCCTCACCAGTGTCCACATGCCTTGTGATAGCATCAGCTTTAGCAGGACAGTGTCATGTGGGAGGTTACAAGAAACCTGATTTTATTTCCGGTTTGGACACAGGTTATTTGTGTGACCTTGAGCAAGTCATTTCATCTCTTCATTCTAGTTTCTTCATCTCTTCAATGAGAAAAATGGACAAGGTGGCCTCAGAGGATACATAAAATGTTAAAGGTGATATTATCCATAGTTTACAGAGAAAGAAATTTATTTTACAAATGAAGTAACAGCTCCAGAGGGATTTAGTGACTCGTCACTGTACAGTTGAGGGAAAAGTGAAAAATATAACTCTAGTATTCGGTTTTTAATCCAATGGTTGCCTCTATACACTGAAACTTTATATGCTTATTAACAAGAGAACTGAAAATTAAATAGTTTTATAATTTATAAGTTAAATAAATATCTTATGATAACTTTTATTTCTTTTTCAAGTATAATTCTATATTTGTTATATATACATAGAAAGAGAAAAAAAATATTTCTCTTTCTTGTTGAGATCATCAATAGCATGTGAGGATGATTTTCATATATTTTAGATTTTTTAAAATTTCTATGAAATTTTATATTGAAAAAAGTCTGCAATGCATATAAGTCAATACTTCTTCACAATTGCTTGATAAGAAACTTCTGGTTGGGCTGGGGATGTGGCTCATACGGTAGCGCGCTCGCCTGGCATGAGTGCGGCCCGGGTTCGATCCTCAGCACCACATACCAACAAAGATGTTGTGTCCGCCAAGAACTAAAAAATAAATAATAAAATTCTCTCTCTCTCTCTCTTTTCTCTCTCTCTCTCTCTCTCTCTCTCTCTCTCTCTTTTTTAAAAAAAAGAAACTTCTGGTTATTGAATGTGGTTTAGATATCACTTGAAGATTAACTCTATTAGGAAGTTAGAAGTTCATTCTTATTATAAAAACTCATCATTTCGATGTTCCAGTAGGAACAAAGAATAGAACCTGTACAATAGCACAGAGGGATGTTTCCTGATATGACATGGTAGCTGACTTCCAGGGTCCCCATGGGGTCTTGTTAACTGGGTGAATTACTGCAGCTTTGGGAAAGTGATTTGTCAAATTCTAGTAATTCTCTTGTCACTAAGTAACCTCCAGGACCTGCCCAAATTAACAGATATTATAGAAAAAGATATATAAAACCCCAAAGTTAATATGTTAATAATAACTTAAAATATATTCTCTAAATGAACTTAAAGAGTTTAGTCTTTTGACCATATCATTCTCTGTATAGGTAAAATGGTAGATTAGTCACTTTGCAAGAGGAATTTTGTTTTCATGAGTTTGAAATTAGGTCAGTAGGAGGTGATATCTTCCTGTAAACATTTAACAATGTACAGTTAGGTGACTATTCACTTCCTTGGTCACCTCACTCTGCTCAGAAACTATGCCACTTGTTCACAGACTGATAGAAATGCCAGGTATTCCTGTTCTTTTTTTTTTCTTTTTTCTTTCTTTCTTTTTTTTTTTTGACAGAGAGAGAGAGAGAGAGAGAGAGAGAGAATTTTAATATTTATTTTTTTTAGTTTTCAGCGGACATGACATCTTTTTTTTGATGTGGTGCTGAGGATCGAACCCGGGTGGCACGCATGCCAGTCAAGCGCGCTACCGCTTGAACCACATCCCCAGCCCCTGTTCTTTATAATATATAACATGTAATATATACATTATATATATATATATAGATCATCCTTCTATATATATATAGAAGGATGATTGACTGAAGGGAAAAAATTATTGGTAAATATTTTGCACCAATAAGAATAACATATAATATATTTCACAATGATATGGAACCAGGACAGAACAGTTCCTGAAGTCCTAGAACTGTACTTTTAAATATGATTCTGCCAGCCATTGTTCTGTAGTTGCTGAATTGTGGGGCACCCAGGCACACCTGTGAGTGGAGGCCACCTTGGGTGCTCTTCAGCAATGTCCAATCAAGATGGAGATAGTCCCATACTATTTTAGAAACCAGTTTAGCTGTCCTGTACTTAGTGACTGAATACCTCCCCAAAATGTTGGAAATTTTTCTAAGTATATTCCATTATTTTTTTCTCCTCACTTCAGTAAATTATAACTTGAACTTTTTTTTTAATGTTTGAGGTGGATGGGAGTACATGAGTTATTGCAGCAAGTTATAATAGCAATGCCCTCCAGGTTTCCAAAGTGCTCCAAATGATGCCAGATTGCTATGATTTTTGGAATTCTTAAATCTGCTTTTGAAAATCTTTTTTCTGTCTCTTCCTATCAGGGCTGTCACTTCTCATTTTTATCCTCGCACTTTCCTCTAGCAACAACCCTCAAATTTCTCACAGACTGAACCTAATTTAAATCTACTCTGAGCAGGAAAACCTGGCCAATTTCTTAGAAATATGTGAAAAATAATGATGAATAAATTCTAAGTCGTGGCCTGAGGACATATTTTGTGAGCAAAGAGACATAAATTTTAGTTTTGGACCTTGTGACACATATCTTGTCTATTTTGGACAACTTTTAGGTTACTGCATGGTCCTTTCATGTATTAAAAATATTCTAGTTTGGCTCACAGTAATCACAGGATAACTGATTTATTCTGCCTCACATTGTTGCAAAGGTTGAAAATCAGTAGTCTGCACACCAATCCTAGCCAACAGTTGTGTTTTAATTGACCATCAAAATATTGACTTATGGCAATATTTTTAAAAACTGTGTTAAGTAGCTGGCATTTAAGAATCAGATATCACAAATGTAAAATGGAATCTCTAGATTCACTTGAAAAATGGAAAGTCTGATAACAAGGAACCTATATATTAACATGAAAAACAAGAAAGAGCTAAATAGCAACTCCTTAGGTGGTATTATGGCTTGAATAACATCTTTTCCAAAAATAATATGTTGAATTCCTAAATCTGAGTACCACAGAATTTGCCTCTATTTGGAAAAAGAATCATTGCAGGTACAATTCTTCAAGATGGAGTCATGTTGGAGTGGGGTAGATCCTACTTGTCTGATTGGTGTCCTTATAAAAAGAATTATATGTGTACAAATGGAGAAACACAAAGAGAATAAGGACATATAGACATAAGGATAGATATTAGAGTTAAAGTGCTACAAGCCAGTGGATTTGTGGGATCACAGAAGTTTGGTGAAACTTCAAAAAGGAAGGATCTGTATGTGGTAGCACTGGAAGGATCATGGCTCTGCCAACACATTGATTATTGATGTCTATCTTCCAGAAATATGAGAGTATATATTTCTGATGCTTTTAACAACAGAGTTTCTGATAATTTATTACGAATGCTGTAGGAAATTAATTTGAGATCGAATACAATATTTAAAGACAATTTTTGCATAGTTACGTAGTTAGAGGACACAGAAATAAGAGATAAGGTTGTGGATATGCAAGAGAAGAAACATCAACAACAAAAGAAACCCTACAGAAAGTTGCCTCCTACCATCAAAGAGTACAATAGAAACAGTCTTTCTACTGAAGGAGTCAAGAGACAGAGGCAGACCTGCATCTCCCTAAGATATCTCTCTCTCTCTCTCTCTCTCTCTCACACACACACACACACACACACACACAAGAAAACAAACAAACAAAAGACACATAAAAGACTGGTCTGAGAATTTCAATCCATAAGTCTGTAACTTCTTTAGGTTCAGGCTTTGTTGAGAGCCACAGCAGAGTCGGGATGGTGCCTAGCATTTTGCCAGAAGGAGTGGTTGAGAGGTGATGCCAGGGAGCCATTAAGATGATGATAATTAAGTTAAGCTGTGTATAATTGCTGTGACTGGATGATGCTGGATTGAAACAGGCTGTGTATTCAGTTGTGTATAGACCCCTGCTGTCCAGAAATAGGGCTGCTCCTGCTGCCTTGGATGCCCGCTACTTTTGAGTTCTTGTGGAGTTCCTGTTGAGTTCTTTGAGCTCTGGTTGATCTCTCGAGGGGATTCCTGGAGAGTTCGTGTTGGTTAGTGAAGTTCCGGTGGAGGGAGTTACACTTGGTGTGTGGAGTTCCTGAAAGGGCCGCGTGGGTGGCGTTTGCATGAGTTCAGAAATAAAGTTTGTTCCTGCTTGAGTGGCTTGTGATTTGTGCCCAGCCAGACTGCGGCAAGGCTTATGATTCAAACTCAAATAGTTGACCAGGAAGCTAAGAAACGAACATAAGTGATCACAGACTGATAGCACTGAATAGCACAACCCCTCTGAAGAGGTATTATATATTTGTACATATCTACACACACACACACACACACACACACAAACACGGAATACATATATGCATGTGGAATATATATATGTGTGTGTGTGTGTGTGTATGTGTGTGTGTGTGTGTGTGTACACAGTAAGAGCTGGCAAGCCCTACTTCTTCACTAAATATAAATCTTTTCCAAGTTGAATAAATAAACTATACAGTACAAACCCAAGTAATTTTGTTTAAAACATAAATAGCAGCCAGGCACAATGGCATTCTCCTGTAATCTGTGCAACTCAGGAGGCTGAGGCAGGAGGAGAATAAGTCTGAAGTCAACCTCAGCAATTTAGTGAGGCTTAAGCAACTTGATGAGACCCTGTCTCAAAAAATGAAAAGACTGAGGATGTAGCTTGTGGTAAACCACCCCTGGGTTTAATTCCCAATGCTAAACAAACAAACAAACAAACAAAATAAACAGCCCCAAACAAACAAAAACCCACAAAGAGCAGCATTAAACTTTTGATTTAATAGAATTATTAGACTCAATTATAAATTATGTTTAAAATAATTTAAAAGAACAGAATATTCTTTCAACAATACATGTATTTCATTTAATTAATATTTATTGAGGATCGATTATGTCAGCCATATTTTTTGTTACTGAGTTTAAAATAGTAGCACCCCTCTTTACTGCATTTATGTAAATTATATTCTAATTATAGGAGACAGATATAAAGCACAATAAACCAAATATGCTTCATGGGTAAATGATCTATAATTAAAGTAGAATGGGTAGGGGGTGGATAGGGTGCTCCAGGTAAAGAGGGTATGATTTCAATTTTACACTGCAGATTAGAGAAAGCTTCCCAGAGAGAAAGATACTGAAGCTGAGGAGATAAGGGAGCAATTCTGATGTATATTTGGGAGACGAAAATGTTCCAGAAAAAGGAAATCAAATATACAAATGCCCTGAGAAGGATCCAAAACAGTAAGGAATACCGTATCACTGTGATACAGCTTGGTCTTAGTGTTGCCAAAGTTCCATGTGGTGAAGCCTTCCACCCCAGGTGGCACTGAGGGAGATGTGAAGCCTTTTGCAGGTGGGACTAAGTCGGTGGTCTATGGGTCACCCTGAAAGGAACTCTGCTGCCTTCATCTTCATCTCCTTTACTCCTTGGTCATGAAGTGAGCAGTGTAGTTCTGCCATATGCATCTGCCATGGTGTGTTACCTCACCACAGGACTAAACACATAGGGTCAAACTTGGACTATCATCCCTGAAATCATGAAAAAAAAAGAAAAAGAAAAAAAATCTTCTTATGCTTTTTAATTGGTTACCTCAAGCACTTGATATTTTTAATGGAAAGCTGATTAGTACCAGTTGAGGAAGAATGAGAGAAGGAGTAGTTGCAGTATTAGAAGATGAAGTCCTAGGGATAACATTAGGGAACAAAAATAAGAAGAAGTATATTATCAAGAAATACTGGTAAGGCACAAGAATGGGGAGGGAAATGGGCAAATTGGAGTTTCTGATAGGAAACCATGTAATAGTTAATATATAAATATAGAATAGATAGTTAAATTGCAGATAAGACAAATGTGAATAAAAACTGGGGAACTAAAGGAAAACACTGAAGAAATTAACCAGGAAGCATTGCATAGAAAAGAATAGATGAAAATTACAAAATCCAGGTAAAGAATATTTTATAAAAATGTTATAAAGAAATCTCACATAAATCTAATAGGAGTTCTAGAAGTACAGAACAGTATTAGAGAAAGGCAGTATTTAAAATGATATTAAATTGCAATTTTATGGAATTTTTAAAATGCAAGAGCCTTCAGATTCACAATGGATATTAAGGAGAATAAATGGAACTAAAAACATATCCTGTCATAATGTAGATAAATTACAGAACTTCAAAGCAGTAAAAGGTCATAAAAATAACAAGGAAGTAGGTGCTAGGAATGTAGCTCAGTGGCAGAACTTATGCTTGGCATGTATATGGGAACCTGGGCTTAGTATCTAGTTCCAAAAGATTAAAAATAAAAACTAACTAGACAGCAGAAATAGAGATAACTTAGATATTGCAAGTTCAACTTGTCAGAAGTCTTCTATCTTACCTGCTTGATTCAGTTTGCCTGAAATTTTCCTTATAAGCATTTAAAATTTTGATGCAGAACTAAGAATTTTAATAGTTCTAATCAATGTGTTTTAACTCTTCTCCTTAAAAGGCAGTTTTATCATGAGGCACTCACTCACTAAAAGAACTGAGAACAAACTTTGACATTTCTTTTTCATTATCTCTACTTCCTTGCTCTAACCTCTTTTGATTTTGAGAAGCAAAGGGAAATGGAAATGAGTGGAGAAAAAGAGCCCAGGCTCTTTCTTAATGCTTAGAAATAGATGACATTCCTCCAGATGGAACAATGACTAGACATGGGTATTTTTGTTTAGGTGAATGTAGTTGCTACATGAATTCATTATTGTTGATTATGTGATCTCTGAAAGGCTGATCAACTCTGTGAGATTGTGATAGAAAAACAGGAAGTTAGGATCAAGACTTCTAAATCTCAGCATCTGCCTATGGCAGAGTTTCTATTTCTCATGACATGCCAACCAACCCTTCTTTTTTCCTGTGTACCTTTGGTTTAATAGATAATCCTTACTTATCACCATAGATAATTTGGGGGACTTAGATCTTCCAATGTATGCCTAACATTTTTACTAACCTATACTTTTTTTAATCTTAGGGTCTAGATAAATGAAATTTTACATTTATCTTCCAGTCAAGACATTGAATTTTTTAATTTTTGAAATTATAAATCATATACACAGTGTAATCTATTCTAATGAGTAGATTTTCAAAGAAAACTTTTTATGGGAATTTAGACAGAACACAATATTATTATGGGTAAGTAGGAAGCCTCTGATAAGTGAGAATTTTCACAATCTTCTCACCCCAATGCATGCAATTTAATTTAAGAAATTACACAGATTCACTTGGTAGAGAAAATAAAGCCAAGAAATAATTAGAGGTTTTTCAAAGTTAAAAGGCACTTTAAATTTTTAAAACAACTGCTAAAAACCCATGATTGGTATTTCTCTAAAATGACTTCTTTTGGTGAATTTTTCTTTACACAACCCTGCTTTTGCCATACTGCTTATATTACAGAATTTAATGTTCTGTGTCAGAGCTCAAACTATAGGAGCTACTTATTAAGAGTAATATATTAAATAACCATGAGACTTTGCTATATAAGTCTTAAAAATATGTTGGGCATATTATCAAGTAGGAAAGGCAGGAAACTCTAGGTCATGGGCAGAGGCTCTCTTCTATGAGCAGAATTTCTACCTAGGGGAAGGTTCAACTCTTCTTTGCAAGGATATTCAATTAGTAAACATCTCTTAGCAGGTCTGGGGAGCAAGTGGTGGAGAACTTGAACCAGTGAGACATGAACATGGTAGGATGACTGACTTCATGTGAACTGAGAGGTTCCAAACCCCACGCACACACCTCATCGTCCAGTTGGAATGCACTTGCAAACCAAAATTCAAAACAGAAAATATTTAGAACTTCAAGATGATGACCAGAGAGCATTAAACCGCAAACACAAGGTCTGTTTCCAGCTGGGGCTTCTGTGCCACTCCTGCTCATAAGCCTAAGAAGCTGATGCTGGGGACGAGCAATGTGCGCCTCCTAGAGGGCAGTGTTGCCCAAGGATGAAGGGGAATAGGGACAGACAGTGAGAAACACTCCTAATCAAAGTCTTATCATCACAGTGGATTGGCTTTGCAGGAATGAAGAGTCACTAACGACTCACTTACTAATGACAATTCATTTAGACTGGGGACAGGGACTCATGAATGAGTCTTGATCTTATTTTCTTTTGCTTATTCATGTTTATTCGTCCAACCCCCCAAAAATATGTATTTGTTAAAAGTCTGAAATATACTAGGATCTCTGCTAATTCACAGGGATACAACTAGAAATAATATGTGATTTTTTTTCCTTGGAGAATCTTCCTGTTAAATAGAATACCATTACTTATCCTATAGTTGTTGGCATACTTAGCTAATCAACTCAGTGTTTATTTAACATAAAATAAACATTTAACTTGAGTGATTGAAAGTAAGAATGTGAAAGCAGAATTATAGGTAGTATGTACAAAAACCTTAACCTTAAAGAACCCTAACTTTCTAAATTCATTCCAACATTTCTAAAACATACTGATTCAGGGTGCCTATATTTTCCTCCTAATAGAGCGTTAACACTGATGATTCTTTTGTAAACAGTCTAAATAATGAAGAAGAGATACTTCATGTTTGAGATTTTTAAATCTCCACACCTTTCCAAGGAAATATCCAAACTATGGTTGAAACAAATAACATTTTAAAAACATTACTAAAAACAACATAAATCAACTTTCTCAACATAAATATAGTAATGTGCTGGGTCTTACGTATAATATTAGTGAGGGATATATACGATCATGAGTAATTAAAATCTGTAATTTCAGTTGCTTAGGTAAATGCAGGTTTTTCTTCTTCATGTAACAAGAACTTCAGAGATAGATGCTGTCATTGGTTTGGTGGAAGAATATTTTCTTCTAGTAACCCTAACTTAACATGTAGCTATAACATTTCTCTCCTTTGCTAAGCGTTTCTGAGAATAAATATGTTTTCTTATTTTTTTTGTGGTAATATTTCACCCTTGAAAAACAAATGGGGTGGGGGATGAAACTCTAAATCCCTGAACCTCTTCCTTTTTTTTCCCCAAAGAACCAAAACAAGTCAAGGGAACAAAGAAAGCAAGCTCAGACAGGAATGTCTAGATAAGTATTATTTTGAAAGACACACTCTTTCTCTCATGCATAGTGAAAACTAGGGCAAATTTATGTTGTCTGTAGAAAATGCTCTCTTTCACATACAGAAAAGCAGCTCTTCCTTGGAATGCTGGTCGTACAATGGAACAAATCAAACTACTCATGGAACCCACCAGATAAAACCCTTCTTCCTGTGTTGTGAAGAGGATAAATGTTCCTCATCCTTCTAGCCACCAATGGACTTTCTGGTCAAGGACTGTGAGAGATGGAGATGATTGTTGTTCATTCTGTTTCCATTGGATATTCCTCCTCAGCAAGTTTCAAAAGACCTTGCATATTGTTCACTATTTCTATGTGTCTTTTTAGTACCTTACCCCATTCCCCTAACATAGCTTGTCTGTGGACAGTTGAGGTTGTTAATTCCTAGATGAAACCTATATTCCCACTTCTATGCTAAATAATTCTGAGATTATGCAAAATAAGTATTTGTTCCAGGAAATACATATTTCTGGATACACTTATTTATTGAGACTAATTCTTCTTGGGATAACTTGAATATCTATTCTTACCTCATACCAAAGTTATCTTGTCATATATTTTGCATAATACCAATCAATTACCTGCCTTACAAGACCCACCTGAATAACATGTTTTTTATACCCCAAGTGCCCAAACAATCCTCCTCTAATTTTCTCTCTTTGAAACACTATACTACTCTCTCCAGCAGGGCATGGTGGCACACACCTGTAATCACAGTAGCTTGGGGGGCTGAGGCAGGAGGATCATGAGTCAAAATCAGCCTCAGCAATGATGAGACATTAAGCAACTCAGTGAGACCCTGTCTCTAAATAAAATACAAAATAGGGCTGGGGATGTGGCTCAGGGATTGAGTGCCCTGGGTTCAATCCCTGGTACAAAAAAAAAAAAAAAAAATTCTCTCTCCAAGTAATATTCCCTCTTACTACAAGATAATCAAGTTTTCTGCAAACCATTTGGTTGAGTAAACACAGAAAAACAGGAAGAAATATATCAGTTACAGGTGCCTAAATTTTCATGAAAACAAATATTCCCCAAAATCATAACAGTAAACTTTTCAGTCTCTCTAAGCTAAAAGTGAGTCATTTCTCTGCCTCCAACAACAGGGAAAGCTGGGAAAATGAATACTCAGTAGACATGTGTCACCTGTAGATTTCCACATGGTCCCCCAAAGAAAGAGTCTTTGTTAAGCAAGAGAAGGAAAAGCATAAATGAACCCTGGATAGGCAACAAAACCATGGATGTCTTTTCCAATACAATCAAAAGAACTTCATTCAGAAGAAAGTAGGATTATGTTTTCAGAAAAAACCAAATGTTCAAAATTTAACATCTTATTGAAAGAAAGTAATGAAATTTGAAGCTGGATCAGCTTGTAAATGGAAGCAAAAATCTGACACTGCGATACTTAAATATAATCATGCTAATTAGAAAGCACAAGATCAAAGAAATGAAGTTAAGTTTGTTATATGTAGTAATAACAGTATCATCTCGGTGAAAAACAAATGCCTACCAAAGTAAGAGAAAATATTTGCTTCTGCTTCACAGTTCTGACTATACTATTTTTGAGAATCAGTGGTTTTCCTTGAGAAAGTGTCTGCAGGTGTATGTGTGCCCATGCTCTTGTTTGGCTCAACGGTTCTGTGTTGAGTAGTTGAAAAAGGCAAATGACAATGATATGCTTCAATTCTAAATGGGAAGAGATTGGAAACAGCACCTGTCTGGGAGATTAAGGGTTTCAAAAGGACATCCTAAATATCATGCTAAGGTTTTTCCCTTTTTCTGTTCATATTCCCCTCAATATTTCCATTCATTCTGCCATCCCCAGGTCACACAAAACATGCCATGAAATTGTTCCAGACTGAGAATTTGTATCTATCATGAAAACAAGTGCTCTAAATTGTAGAAAAGTAGGTGACCAACCCCCCCCCCTCGAAAAAAGAAGAAAAACAAAAAAGTAGATGACTAATGTTATGAGGTTGGTAAAGATGGCAAGAAGGAGGTACAATGAAAGGGACAGTTGAAAATACAATAGCTAGGTATCCACTCACACAAAAAGCTCATGGCCTAGTTAAGTCTCAATGGATGTGGAAAAAGCTTATTTATCATACCAGTTCACTGATTTGGAGTAATTACAGGAAATCATAGAGTAGAGGAGATTAAATATTTAAAGATTGGGAATAACATTTGAAACTTTAGAGGATTACATTGTGAAACAAATGGCAGATCAATAAAAGGGATACATCGGTACACCCTGCATGTCTCACTGAGAAGGTACAGACTCTATGTAGATGGGTGTGTACAGTTGTTCCTGTAAAGTAAGTAGGAATACATGGCAGAGAAGGGAGAAATAGAGAAGAATTCTTGATGATTAAAAAAAAATAGCCCAGTATTAAAATGTCTACTTTCTTTCATGGGCCTAGGGAAGGTGGGAGATGACCAAAGAAAGCTGAGTAGAAATGATGCTCCTAGTATACATCCCTTACAGTCATGTTGCAGAACTCTGAGCACTTACTCAAATACATTTGTGTAAATGATTAACTCAGTTCTTTTCACACTATGTAAATGATTAACTCAGTTCTTTTAACAATCAAAATATACATGGGTTATATGGGCAACTAACTGGCCCACCATAAATATAGTTAATGAGGGTCCTTGACTCCTGCCTTCTCTTCTCCACTGGAAATTCTGTATCATATTAAGATTATCCTTTATGAATTTCCCTTCTCATTCATGTGATTTCTGTATTATATGCTTGTCAGGGATTTCCCTACCATTAAGCATTACCCTTTTAAAAGCAAATTGTTTTTGTAATTTCTCTGATTCTATTCTAACAGCCAACATAGCATTGAAGAAAGAGATTTGACTCAATGAACATATATTGAATTAAATAGCAGTTCCAAAGACACACTGAATGTATTTAGGATGACTAAGATGTCATTTAAACTTTTTCAAATAAGAAAAATATTGGCAGGAAGGGTGGTTTATGGTAAAAATAGATAACATGATTACATATAAATGTGTATTATCTTTTTTATAGCCATTGAATCTGAAAACAATGGACATGGTAATACATGGGAAAATAAGTGGAGCTTACTTACTTGAAAAATGTTTAAGTTTCTTCACATACCCACATATTAGAATAAATTTAGCTATATTATTGGAAGACATTTTATTAATCTAAGTACTTTGTAATTTTTTCTAATATATGGAGTAACTTTTTAAAAAGAACAGTTTTAATGATATGCTTGCAAGAGTGTTACTGTTTAAAAACGATGGTATCTTCCATTCAAATATTATATAGAAAATTTAAATTTTATACCCAATAATTATCTTTCCTTAGTTTTTAAAGGTGACCTTTAATGATGGTTTTCAAGACAGTAAATTAGATGTTTATTCAAAATAATTGTTAAGGCAATAGTATTTTTATTGGAAAATTTCACTAATTTATTCAGACTGAAGCATGTAAAGGGTTATGATTTTGCCCAATCTCATAGTAATGTACTTTTTGACTTATAGGTCCTAATTTTTTTTGCCTCGTTTTCTATTATCAAAGCCAACTATCTTTATTCCTCTGAGTATAACTCTTCTTCTTGGCAAGATGCCAAATCGGATTGTTTGGGCACTCTGAAGACACAAGGAGAGTAGGTACAGAGGTGTGAACTGTGTTTAATTTAATTCTGTTCAGGACAGGTAAGTAACAGGATGATTAACTGTTGTTCACACACACACACCTTTTAAGTCAAGAGGCTCTTCTCAGAAAAGGTTTGCTGCTAAATGGATAATCACCAAGATCCATTCTTGTTTCAGGATGAAACCTGAGGTAGAGTTCCCCACCTGTAAAGCTGCAAAATCATGAGCTCCTCCTAACACATCTGTCTTCAGTTTTAAAGGTGTGGAAAATAAAATGCAAGAATCCATTTGCATTTGAAAATTACAGTAATGTTGTGTACATAAAGAGTAACCATGGACAGAATAGTATCTGAATGTATATATTCACCTCCATTTTTTTTCTCTTGATTTCTAAGGGAGACTATAACTAGGCAATCCTACACTTTTTCAAAGACTATACATAAATAATACAAATAAGAAAGTAACAAGGAAAAATGTGCATTTGTTTCCCATTGAAGAGATTTAAAAAATGTACTTGGGACTAAGTTCATTTTCTGCTATTAAACATTTATCACACACTCATAATCAGTGCAGTTATCTATCAGGAAACTTTATTAAACCAGAAAATGAATACTGAAAAATATTGTAATTAAACACTATTTTAATTTACTTAAGAAAAAAAATAGGATGAAAGACGATGGTACTGATGTTGCAGTACTAATTGTATCTACAATCACAATGCTGTAATCAGCTTTCAACAGTGTGCATGAATAACACAGTGCTCGATTAAATTGTGATTAATAATTCAAAATATGTAAAGATAAGATTCTATCCAAAAACAGGTTGGACAGCATGAGTACTAGATGAAAAAAAATGATCAGAAACAACTATCTACAATACTTTACAATTGTCCTTTTCTGCCAGAATATAAGTCATATGTCATATTTTTTATACACACAAACACAGAAATTTTCCATATTGGTTTCTGAAACTCAGTCTAAAGTTAAGAAACTTGTCAGTAATTTATATATATAAGTTTGAAGTGATATTATTTTTCTTCATTTTCTTATTAATAGTAAGCAAGCCAAATATTAGACCAATGTTCAAGAAGCTTGGTAAGTGAACTGTTATTGGAGAGACAGCCAATGGGCTTGGGGGAAATTTTTCAGTAGTGTGTTAGCTTGCCTGTTTTTTGCATTAAGAACCTTGGTTTGAGTTGGGATAACCAGTTCTTTTTCCATTCCCTACTGCTTCTAACATACTGCCACTAAAGAGTTTATATGCACAGACTCATCTCAACAATATGAGATCAAGTGCATTTTATGTTCTTTGACCCAAGGACAGCAAACTTTTGTGGGTTTAGTTTTTGATGGGTAGATTTTCGACAACCTATTTTTGCCAAGGAGTCTATAAAGTAATATCATTGAGACTGTCAGCTTCCCTGACAAGATAACTTGAAAGCAGAATTGTGTGAACTAGAGGAGATTTTCATTCACCCCCAGCTCAGTGAATTTCACAAATAGCAGTTTAATCTGCAGGGTGTCCAAGCCAATAATAAGAGGAAGCTGAGTCAGGGTTTGGGCTAGGGAGATCTTCCAGTGTTCTTTCTTTCTTTCTTTTTCTCTTTTTGATCAGTTTTGAACTTTTTAAGCAGCCACTTAAGTTTCCAATTTTCACACCTTTAAACATTCTAGATTTTTCACAGGCATAATTAGGATTATATTGTCAGATCAAAGTTTTAGGGGATATTTGCTACTAATATTAAACATAAAATCAAAGCAGGTTTCATTTTTCTCAAAAAGGGGATTAACATTCAAGAATAACACCAATTTATGCACATTTCTCCCCAAGTCAATTATCCTCCCTAAAAATACTTAAGGTATTAATGTTAAAGGTGGTGTAACCATGGCTATAGAGATACATTTAAAATTTTTGCACAATAAATGTAGCTTAATAGTATGTAATCGGGTCAGAAGCTCTTTTATATGAGATACAAATCTCACATCTTGTGACTTGTCAAATGTATGACCCTGGATAATTTGTTTATGTTCTTTGCTGTGAAATATCCTGACTTTTAAAATAGTGACAGTTCTTTGACAGTGTGATTATAAAGATTTAAATAATTAATACATTTTATATCAGAAAAGATAAATTGTTATTCACCAAACATAAATATTTCTGTTGATTATACATTTTGAGGAAATACAAGAACAGCACTGGTTACATCAGTTTTGAGCAGGTGGTAGGGAATATACCATAACAGATATTTCTGATTAGGATCAAGATTAAGAACACAGGTTATATTTTGCCAAATCAGTGTGATATAATATTTGAATTTGGAAATCAAGGTAACTAGAGTGACAAATCTAGAAGGTACTAAACAATTTTGGAAGAAACAAAGTAGATCTGAATGAAAGGAGATAGAAATATAAATTAAGGATTAAGTTCCTGCAAAATAAGCCAATCCCCCAAAACCAAAGGCTGAATGTCCTTTCTGATATGGGGGTGCTGACACACAATAAGGGGGAGGGAAAGGAGGAATAGAAGTACTTTGAATTAGATAAAGGGGAATGAGTGGAAGGGAGGGGAGATGGGAATAGGAGAGACAATAGAATGAATTGGACATAATTTTCATATGTTCATATACAAATAAATGACCAGAATGGGATCCTAGTTAGAATAAGTTATATTTCGTGTATGTATAATACATCAAAATACACTCTACTGTCATACCTAAAAAACAGCAACAACAGCAAACAAAAATAATTTTAGTTCCAACAGTAGTGTAGTCAAAGAGAATAATTTCCAATAAAAAAACGTTCACTATAGCTGGGATGACTGAGGGAAGTCAAGCTCAGTGGAGGGAAGATTGAGGAGTAAGCTGTTTTATGTCCCATGTTATAATCAAGTCTGGCTACCTTTAGTCCTTCAAGAAAACATTTCCATCTGTTCAAATGCTTTTCATAAGTCATATTTGATGGCTAAAAAATGAGAAATGAGGAACTAGAGTGGGTAATCAGAGGCAAAACTCTAAACCAAGACCATGATTCAGGAGGGGCAAGAATTTCAAAAGAGGTAACTGGAGAAAACAGCAAAAGATCAAATTGATGTGCCTAGCTAGGCCCCAATTCTTCCACTCTGTGATCCTTACAAATATTGTTTGCTTAGCTTCGCACTGCATAGGTGATTCTTGGGGAAACTGATAACGATGTTCAAGAAAAAGTTGTCTCTAAAATCCGGGCAGATTTGTGGGCCCTCAAGTATTCCATATGAAACAGATGCCTTCCCTAAATTAGAAGCTTAGGGAATTCCATACATAGAATCTCCTTGCTGAATCTGACATAATTTTCCCATGTACATATAAGAAAGCAATACAGTGAATCCCACCATCATGTACATTCATAAGAATGAGATTCTAACTAGGATAAGATATGTTCCATGCTTGTATGATTATATCAGAATGGATTCTGCTGTCATGTTAACTAAAAAGAACCAATAAAACCAATTCTATATTATGTTAAATAGTTTCTTCTTAATTAAGTGAATACCCATGTTTACATGTGGCAAATTTTTAAAATATTTGTTTCATTAGTCTTTTGTTTTGTGATATTGATAATCTATATTCTAAATAAAATCTTATCTCATTTTGAATCTTATTTTTCATTGACTTATAAAGTTGGAAACAAATAAAAGAGAATAGAAAAGTTCCAAAGGATTAAATTAACAAAATTTGGCAAGAAAAGAACATTGCAAAAATCTTCATATTAGTCATAATTGTGTTCTGGAAACTAGTCCTATTGAGGATAGTGTAGGATTTTTACAGCAGCTTGATAAAATAAAACTGAAAAAAAAAATGTGGCCAGAGGAAGTCATTGCTGGCTCTCAGACAGTGTTCTTATTTTCTTAGAATTAGAAAAGGATATAACTAGATTGTACTTCAAATGTTCTGTTTCAGTAAAAGTTTGAAAATTTTGATTTTGCAGGAGAAAATGGATAAACTTAAAGTAGTCTACAAGAAGACAGCAGTTTCTTTCTTAAAACATAGCAATAAATAATGATATTCTGATTAGTTGGTGAATCAATGTCAACATTTATTATGAAAATCTGTTTTATAAAAGTTTGGCTATAAGTCTGTAAATTATCTTCTGTCACATACAGTTCTTTTAAGCGAAAGAATTATCACAGCTTCATAATTTTTTTTCTTTCTCTTGTTTCCCTTGAGTTTTTTTTTCCTTCCCTCTTCACTCCCTTTTTCTTAAATTCTTTTTCAGAGACTATGACCTTATACCTACCTCATTTATCTCTTTACCTTTCTTCCATAGCCTCCTTAAAATGAGGTACCAGTGATTGAATCCAGGTGCACTTAACCACTGAGTCACATCCCCAGCCCTGTTTGTTTTTTATTTTGAGACAGGGCCTGGCTAGTTGCAAGTCTGGCTTTGAACTCTCCATCATCTGTCTCAGTCTTCCAAGTAGCTTGGGACTACAGATGCATACTGCATGGCCCAACAAAAATATATAATTTAATTCCTGAGCTTAAATCTCTTGGAATATCTTTCTTTGTGGGGGGCTGGGGCGATAGCTCAGTGGCAGAGTGCTTCCCTAGCACATGTGAGGCCTGGATTCGATCCTCAGCACCACATATAAATGAATAAATAGAAAAAAGGTGTTTTAAAAAAATTCCTTCCTTTTTTTTTTTTTTAAAAAAAGAAAGAAAGTAATGGACAATTTGCTAAGTCAAATTAAGTTTTAAAAAAAAAGGAAGGAATGGACAATTTGCTAAGTCAAATTAAGTTTTAATTTTATTTCTCATGTATCTCAAAACTTATCATTTATACTTAATATTTTAAACTTGTTTCTAAAGGATGAGGAGAATGTAAAGATGAAGGGCATAGGAATCTTCCTACTGAGAAATTACATGCCCTTAGAATGTTGACACTCTTAGAACTTAAGATAAAGTGGTAAAACAAGCTCTTGTTTCTATTATATTTTGAATTTGAGGCAGTAACATGCTGTTTTTGTATAAGCTAGGAGATAAGAGCAGCCTACTTGTGCAGGCATTTAGGACAGACAAAAATGTGCTGGGTAATGATAAAACACATGTAATAGTATATGTACCTGAGACTCCATTTACTTGTAAGTAATAAAATATTTGACCCAAACTGGATAGGCCAAGTATAGATGAGGTTAGGATTTAATTATACTTGAAAAGTACAGAGGTAGATAGTTTCATGCTAATCTACCCATGAGAACTGACATATCCGGGACTTAGTGTCCCTTTCTTAATTTATTGAGATTTTTACCATCTTCAGAAATTATCTGTCAGAATATTATAGAGCTTTGTCTTTGTAAAGGAAGGAAGTTTAATGTCCTTAACCTCACAGTCACACACACAGTCACAAATGCACCTAACCACAGAAATAACTTCCACTGGTTCCGATGGGCAAGACTCACCCAGGATTTCTATCTTTGAATGGATCATGGTGACCAGAGAGATTGGAAATTTGGTGCCTCTTAAAAACAGGGAAGTGGGAAGCAGATTCTGAGGAGATAGCCAATATGTCCTGACTATGGCATCTGTAGACAATTCCCTCTTAGTTTGCAGATGATGGAATATATAGAATCATAGCAAAAAAATTTAAATGTAGAGTAGGAAGAACTTGTAAGAAGGTACAAGTTCTTATATAGGTACAAGTACTGATTTATGCTGTCATTTTGCCTTTATCCTTGGAGGAAACAGTAGAGAGGGCCAAATGGAGTTTAATGGTTAAGTTACATCAGTGTTTTCTACAAAATGAATTATATTCAGCTTTTATTAGAATCGCTGATGACAGGAAATTGCAAATAATTTATAGTCATTTTGAGACTATTTAGTGTGTTTTAAAAACTAATTGCTTGACTTGAAAATTAACTAGGAAATTAGCGTCATATTATAAAACAGTTGATTATGGTCTTGTGGTTCCTCTTCCTTTCATGAAAGAAAACTTGATGTCTCTTTTTTTTTTTAATTTTTTTTTTTTTAAGAGCAGCTTAGTTTCTAGTTCATGTAAATATACTTCTGTTCAGCTGGCCATTAAACTATTCCAACCACTTTGCTGCTTCTTCCATTTTTTAAGCCCAATGTTTTCTTTTTAATCTGACTTAGAATTTATATATTCTTCCACTATAGTATGGAATAAAATGGCATTCATATTCTGGTATAGAAAATCCTGAGTGGCATCTGTTATTTCAAATATATTTTCTTATGTAATAACAATAAAAAATAATTATTGATGTGTTTTCCTTATTTTACCTTGGAAAAGTTGTAAAGATATATTTTTTATGATGATGAAAGTTATGACAAAACATAAATCAAATTTATGGGACTTGTGGTCACTTGATTATAACATGATTTATGGAGAGGTAATCTGAATGAATAAGAGGCAAAAGGATGATATAACAGTAGGACTGCACACTGGTGTAATAACTCTCAGTGAAATAAACTCATAAATACTACAGATTTTTACATTCAGAAATTCATCTTAACTTTGATCCGATTTAATCTCTCCAATTAATTTAAGGATTATATTTTACCTCCTTTGGAAAATGGATAATGAATCTGACCTGACCTGATAATCATCTTATTATTAATCTATCATCAACACATAGAGCAATTAAGATAATTTAATTGTTTCTTATTTGCTACCCACCTGCTTTATAAGTCTTTAGCAAAAAGTCGAATACTTATTACTTGGTTGGGTCACAATGTTACCCGAATTTCAAATTACATCTGAGGTACACTCAGATACCAATTAAAATGATAGACTTATTAAAGTTTAAAGCCAATGTTCTGAGTTTTGCATAAAATGAAATAATTATGTTACTTTTTGTAGTAACATTTCTTCTTTCATCATCTACTTCCATAATTCTAGTATTCAAATCTAGACTTTTGGGTTTTTTTGTTGTTATTTGTTGAGGTAGTTAACTATTATTACATTTATTTATTTATTTTATTTAGTGTTATTGACCCTATTCTCTTCTGTGAAGGCAAACCTGACAGAAGAGTGTTAAAAAGATGCAAAAGAGTATTTTCAGGAATTTTAGTAAAATAGAACCTTTTCTTCAAATTTTATTTGTGGAAGAAGCTCTCTTTCCTTTTGGATAGAATGGAATAAAAAATTTGAAGTCTCAAGCTAATAATTTGAGAATGAAGTAAACAGAGAATGCTGTAGATAGATAGAAATCAGGGTTTTTTTGGCATTGTTTTTATTGCTATGTCAAGTCCCCTAAAATAAAATTTTACAGAAGATATTTTTAATCTCTTGAGCCAATGAACCAAATTCTTTTTTTAATCTTCTTAACCTATGACTAGAATCAATCTTCTAAAGACTGTTTTCCCTCTTGAAGTGAATTTATATAATTAAATTGTATATATGTTAAGCATATCATTGTATAAATCTTAATAACCTGCATATTCATCCCTATCAAGATATAATATCACTTCATAATTATGATACTTTCTACAAAATCACCCCAATGACAATAGTCTGCAGATTTTCATAGCACAGATTAATTTTAGTAGTTTGAAAATAAAACCACTTTTCATTTTATGTAAATGAAACCATAAAGTACAAATGTTTGTTTTCTTTTTGTTACAAAAATAATGTTTTGAGATTCATCTATATTGTTGCATGGATTAGCAGTTTGAGTATCACATTTCTAAGCAGAATCCACTTTATGTACCAAAATTGGTTTTGTATTTTTCTCTTGAAGCATTATTTAAAGGTTGTTTTGCTATTTTGAATGAAATTGCCGTGTGCTTTCCTAGACAAATGTTAGAGTAACAACACTAAATGTTTTGTAACTTCCTATTTGTTGCTTTTGTTCCTGATTTCTTTTTTCTTCCTTTCAAATCTATTTATTTATTTACTTATTTGTTTGTTTGTTTGTTTATTTATTTATTTATTTATTTTTGCCTGCCATTCTTTTTCTGCTTTCTTTGGGTTTAACAGTTCAGATTATTCCATCTCTTCTTTTTTTTTTTTTTAATTTTTTTTTAAAGAGAGAGTGAGAGAGAGAGATAGAGAGAGAGAGAATTTTTTAATATTTATTTTTTAGTTATCGGTGGACACAACATCTTTGTTTGTACGTGGTGCTGAGAATCTAACCCGGGCCGCACGCATGCCAGGCATGGGCGCGCTACCACTTGAGCCACATCCCCAGCCCCTCCATCTCTTCTTTTACAATATCAATTCTTTCTTCTTCTTCTTTGTTGGTAAAGATGGTGCCCCGAGTGCTTCTCTTCCAGGAGCTCAGGTTCATGAAGCACTGAATGGCGTTCAAACCATCACCTCCAATCCCTGTGAATGGCTCGAACTTTGAATGGCGCACCTCCAATCCCTGAAGTAGCAGGAACTCTGGGCCAATGAAGAAGTAACAGCCCACTCACCCTGCTCCTCCTCATCCTGCTTGAGCCCATAAATATCAACACCCTGTTCCCACGCGCTCTCTCTCTCTCTCTCTCTCTCCTTCTCCTCCTCTCCTCTCCCCACCCTCTCTTCTTTCCCCTTCTCTTCTGCAATTGGCGGCTACAGTTCCGCTAATAAAATCTCTGACAGATTGTTTTGTCTTGTTGACTTTACAGTGCTTTTCCGCCATTCCTACATTATTATTATTATTATTTATTATTATTATTATTAGTCTTCTTCTTCTTCTTCTTCTTCTTCTTCTTTTTCTTCTTCTTCTTCTTCTCCTTTCTCCTCCTCCTCCTCCTCCTCCTCCTCCTCCTCCTCCTCCTCTTCTTCTTCTTCTTCTTCTTCTTCTTCTTCTTCTTTTTGGCAGATGATTTATGACAGGGACACTTTACTACTGAGATATATTCCCAGTCCTTGTTATCTTCCAGTTTGAGACAGGATCTTGCTAATTTTGTTGAAGCTGTTCTCAAACTGTAATTCTCCTGCCCCGGCCTCCTAAATTGCTGGGATTACAATCATGAGCCACTGTAAGAAGCATCTGCCATAAACATGCTGGGACATGCTGGGACTCACTAAGTTGCTGGCCATAAGGAACAGAAGCCATTGAACTGCTTAGTCCTGTTTGCTTGTAATTGATAAAGAGCTGTAAGGGACACTAACCATAGGCATGCTTAGCAATGACAATTGATAGGTAGCACAGCTTCATGAACATGTGCAAAGAACATGCCTGATTGCAATTACATCACCTCTCTGGACATAACCAATGGACATTGACTTTTGCTGGATCTAACCAATCACCAGAACTGTATTTCAATTGCTGGTCCTGCCATGTTGTAGGGACAAATGAGGCAAGGCACTGAAGATGTTTATTTGGCTGCAGCCAGGCTCAGAGGGCACAACTTTTGTTGTAATCAATTAATCCCCTGAACCCCGAGTTCAGGGAGTTTCAGAGTTTTATACCCAGTGTGTAAAAGGAGGGGCTCAGAAATTCATAGTCTGAAGAAGTTCACATAAAAGCAGCTTTTTCTTTCACTGTTCTGGGCAAGTTAACTCTTCAAGGACAACACCTGAGAAGGGGAGAGCTTCTTCTCCCCTTTCTTTCCTCCCCCTGCCAGCTGTTACCATGGAGCCCATTTGTAACTTATCTTAAAAATGTAGACATCTCTGTGAAGCCCAGCTCAAGGCCAGAGGCCTCCTTTGCACATTTTTTCAATGTACTATACTTGATACATTTGTGAAAAACTAATAAGGGGGTGTCCAGCACCTGGAGTGCTGGTATCTTCTTGGCCAGTGGCCAAGTAAACAGGGTGACACGAAAATAGGAAGTTTATCGACATTGAACTCTTTTGCAGAGACTCTTTTGCTGACAGTCCTAAAATTAGTCTGGGTGAAGATTTCTGGAGAGGCCCAGTTAAGACTTTTCAGTGGAGAAAGGGGGTGCCACTTCAGCCACACTGAAGAGTTTTGTTCCAAGGACATCGGTGAGACTGGCCTCCTTGCTGTCCATCCCTGGACTCCACCATTCCCTGACATCCACCCATTAGCTGGAGAGAACCACAGATTAGGATGTCTGCACTTTGGCAAAAGAAGCCTGGTAGCATCGGAGGCATTTGGGGGCTTTTGATTGCCCTAGAATTGTGTGATTTCTTTATAGTGTTCAATTAGTGTGCATTGAATTCTAGTTGGGGTGCTCTCACACACCCAACAATTTTTGAATTAATTGTTTATATTTGATGTTTGGTGTGATCAAATATACGCTTGCATTTAAAGACAATTCGCCTCTGAGTAATTATGAATAATGCTACTCAAAACAGCCATCATGCCTGGTACTTATGCCATTTAAAAAAAAATATTCTTAGTATTTGCTTTAGAGTTAATTTAGAGTTAGCAATGTACACTTAGGGCTAATCTAAGTTCTTTTTAAATTTATACTATATTTCTTCAAGTGTGGTGGTTTCTAGTTCCTTTCTCCTCTCTTCTGTAGAACTACTGTCACTTCATTAACCCATAAAATATGATTACCTGGTGTATTGCTGTTGCTTCTATTTTGAATACATTTATCTGTTTTATCAATCAAGATTAAGAAAAAAGATTTTATATTATCACACAAGATAATTCTCAAATATGCCTGTTTTTTAAATGTAAATGCAAATTTCTGACCTATTTCATTTTCTTTCTTCTTTTAAGGGGAGTGTGGTGGGTACCATGATTGAACTCAGGGACACTCAACCACTGAGTCATATCCCCAGCCCTATTTTGTATTTTATCTAGAGACAGAGTCTCACTGAATTGAATCCACAGGATTTCTGGCATTCCTTTTCTCTAAAAGATTTCTAGTACTGTTTCTTGCCGGGTGGATCTATTGGTAAAAAATGCCTTCAATATTTGTTTATATGTGAATCTTTGTTTTTTTTTTCTTTTTGGGTTGGAGGGTACTGGGGAATGAAAACAGGCACTGGACCCCTGAGCCACATTCCCCAGCCCTATTTTGTATTTTATTTAGGAATATGGTCTTGCTTAGTTGCTTAGCACCTCAATTTTGCTGAGGCTGGCTTTGAACTCATGATCCTCCTATCTCAGTCTCCTGAGCTGCTGGAATTATAAGCTTGTCCCACCGCACCCAGCTTTCTTTCATTTTTGAATAATTTCATTGCATAAAAATTTCTAGGTTGTTCGTTTTTTCTGCCATTCCTCTTGGTTTACATAATCGTGCCCATCACTTTGTAAATAATCTCTTCATTATTTTTTTTTCCATTTAACTCTGAGTATGTGGTAGTGAGAGGTACTAAGGTCCTGATTAATGCAAGCACAATAAACAAATGCTAATTCCATTTCTTTTTCGGAAGTAATTTTACTTTAAAGCTACTGTACCTGGTATTTCAATTAAGATGATTTATGAGACATAATTGTAAAGTGACTCTATTTTTTTTTTCTATTGTTCTTTTGAAATGTGTTCTGAACAACTTGTTCTTTTCTTGTAGAAGATGAAAACTTGAGTGGGCTCCATGACTTTCATGAACCCTGTAAATTGAAATTGCTAAGTAGTCTCCACTTAGCAATTAAAATAGGTAGTCTCTGTTACTTCAAAACTTTGAATTTGATTTGACATTGATGTGTCTCCCGCATGGTCCTGCTGTTCTTAGGAAGCCAAGAATGCGGAGGCAGATTGTGGGAGGTGAGCACCTTCTCGCCTGTAGACACTGACTCCCCCTTTTCTTCCCACGTGTAACATCTGACCCTTCTGTATTTGGAAAGCAAAGAAGTGAAGAAGGAAAGAGCCAAATGAAGGTTCCTATTCTTCTGATATTGAATCCAGAACAAGGTCAGGCAGTTAGTGTAGATAGATAATCAGATAAGGGAGATGACAGCTGATTCAAAGGGAATGGAATGTTAATATCTTCATTGAACTCCTGGCCAAAGTCACCTACCTCTGGGGTATTGAAATGCTAATACTCCTAGAGTTCTTCTCCCTGCCTTAAACTGTTGTCAAGGTGACTGCTTCCAGGGAACTGGTCCTCCCAACCAAGGGCTGTAGATGATATGTCCATGGCTGCTCCTTCATGCCTGGACCCCTGGGCAGCATTGTTCCTGCCCTTGACCCACCTTTTGGTCAGGGGTCACTTTTGGTCACTGGTCACATAGGCAGGTTGGGGGCAGGGGGGCATGAGAACAAATAAATTCTAAAATATACAAAAAAGGCAGGACACCCTCATTTCCTTGGATTCCACCTTTGGATACTAACCCCAGGTCCCCTTTTTTCCTCCCAGGAGAAGTCTGTTACCATCCTTTAAATAAAACTTGCTCCCAGGTACGGTGGCAGAGGCCTGTAATTTCAGCAGTTCAGGAGGCTGAGACTGGAGGATTGCAGTTCAAAGCCAGCCTCAGCAAAAGCGAGGTGCTAAGTAACTCAGTGAAATTCTGTCTCTAAATATAATACAAAATAGAGCTGGAGATGGAGCTCAGTTTTCTTCTTAAACTTCCACTCATGTTTCAGAGGATGTCCACCTGTGGCTTTCTTGGTGTGAGTGATTATTTCTTCCATGGGTCATAGTTTTCACCTCTTTCTGCTCTCTTTGGGCAGCTAGTAGTAATTCTAGCATCTTTCTGCTGAGATATATTTAACCTAGTTGAATTGTCCTCCTGTAAAAGGATAAAAAATAAACCACTCCCTCTGGGTTGTGACTGGATTCTAATTCATGAAAATCACCCCTGTACTCTTTCAACTTAAAAAAAATAATAAAATTTCAAAATATAGTCATTCCTTCTACAACCTTATATTTCATTGTTCGATCTCTTGTCCTTCAGCTTTTGATGGAAATCAAACATCAGGGCACTGGACCTCACAAACTCCACAGAATACAAATTAAGGTCTCAGAGGGTTTCCATAGAATTATTTTTCTTAGGTTAATGGTAAAAATAAAGAACTTCCTAGTCCTTACTGTTGAGTGAGGGGAGATTCATGGAATTGCTCTCATTAATAAATTAAAAATATTCCCCTGACTCAGTCTTCAATTTCTTGTTCTTTTCCACTATAGATGTTGATGAAAGTATGAAGAAATTTCAATAATCTTTTTAAAATTTTATTATAGTATGGCATGTGACTTTGGAATATGTTGTTGATTTTTTTCTAGATCCCGGATTGGACATTTCCACTTAATATGCTATTACTTTTGTATCTTCTTTTTTGTCATTGCCACAATCTGCATTTCCCCTCCAGTTTTTATAAAATTGTTACAGTGTGTTATGCTCAAATTAGGGACCCACGAAAGACCCCCAGAGACCATGATCGATGTAAGCAGCAAAGATGTGTTTATTGCGAGCTAGCTGGGTCCTCGATCGTCCGCACGCACATAGCAACTGGTGACCCTGAGAGGCCCCGAGCCCAGGGTTTGCAGCAGTTTTATACACTCTTTGGGGAAGGAAGGGACTTCACATACATCATAGCATCTCTTAGCAAATCATCGCACACCACGGGAAAATCATAAAACATGATTAGCACATTCACTGGCGGGAACAAGTTGGTAAGGGTGACTGGTTAGTACAATAGAGGGATTTGTTTGAACTGATTGGTTTAAGCCATGAGGGGAGTAGGTGCTGAACTACATGGTTTCCCAACATGTTATCAACCACCATAAACTACTGGGAGGGTCATCTGGCATCCCAGGTATTTTCCTTGTCTCATGCTGACTGGTGGTTGCTAGAGGGTTTCTATGTTGCTATGGTTCCTCACCTAGCCTGACTGAGTCAAGGACACCTGGCTCAGCAGATCTCTGCCATTATTTGTAGATAAACAACTCAGCAGGGTGGGTATGTGCCTAGGAGTGCTCTGTGGGTCTTTCCAAAGAAAAGGACCACACCCCCTTCCTTGGACAGGCTTTGCTCTGAGGTAGAGGCTGGTTTTTCAAGTGTTCCACTTTATCCTCTGCCAAGACAATTTATTTTTAAAATGGACATGTTTCTTTCTCTTCCTCTCTCTCTTCCTCTCCCTAATCTCTGCCCTTCCCCAACCTCAGGGGAAACAGTATTACCTTTTTTTCTCCATCCTGGGCAGATTTATCTGTGCTTAGTACACACATCCACCATAGGAACAAAGTAATCCAGATACCTGGGATAGTAACAAAAGATCTCAGAAATGACTATCTCTGAAATTCACAAGTGAATTACAACTCACAAGTGAATTACAACTCTAACAGAGAACACATGGAACGTAGCCCTTGAATCCTCTCTTTAAGAGTCCCCTGTTCAGCTGATGGGTAGAATCACAGCCTTTGGGACAGGTGTTCTGAAGAATATGGACCATAGGCCCAAAAGGAACTTATATTCCTGTTCCCCTCCCTGCCTTCTCTCCCCACTGTAAATGTTTCCACCACCAAAACTCCTCCCATGGCCTGGCCCTGCCACCTGCCTGTCAAAAGGGCTCACCAAAGTCACTAACTCCTCCCATGAGCAGGAATGGCTATAAAACCCAGTCGTTCCTGGTGGCCCAGCATCATTCCAAAGATGTGCCCCTCTGGTGCTGAATAAAACATCACTGGTCCATGAGGTCAGCCTCCACTTTTCTTTTTGTTTTTGTATTCCCTTCCCTGTGCTTTCAGGCCCCTATGTAAGATCCTTGCTTAGCATCTGGGCAGCCATTTTAAGTGACAGTCCCATTTTAAGAAAAATTTGGATTTCCTGCCCAATGGTGTTTCTGAGAAAGGCTCACCACTCCCTCATAACAACCCCTTAACCACCTGGCACTAATCCCTGCCCCTGCCCCATAAAAGTTCTGAACCCCAAGCCTATTTTGCCTCTCTGTCTATGGAGAGATGTGCCTTTATTTGTCAGAGCTGTGTATCTCTGCCTGGTCTCCATCTTTCATTTCTTGCTTGCCCATCTCCTGGTTCCTCACTGTCCTTTAATCACCCTGTGGTTCTCCTTTGCTAGTAAAGTAATAAACTTTATTTTTCCTTCTTCTCAAAACTGTGCTCTTGTTATTGAGTTGGCATCGGGGACAAGGAATGAGCAACAAAATGATTACTTATTTAAATAAAGAAAAATGGAATGCATTTTTATGGCTTTCTTGCTCTTTTCCCCTATCAGTACTTTTTTTCACAATATACAGGAACATTTGTTCAAATATTTGTCAAATTTCTCCTCACGGTTTTGGTAAGACTTGAATTCCTTTCTCTCTCCTTTTTGAGTCAAAACATGATGACATGTGAGGAAGAAGAACAGAGTGAGAATGAAGCTATTTCCCTTCTCTGTTTCTTCTAATCAGTTTGTTCGTAAACCACCTTGACCGCACTTACCCCAGAATTTATTCATATTAGTGGACTCTAGTTCAGAATCACTCACTCTCTCTCCATCAGTGAATGGATTTCTTGGATTGCAACATGGGATTTGGGTGACTCCCTCACTCTGCAGCTTCTTTCAGGCACTAGCCTCCTATACACTTGTTCTCAATCTCCTTGACTTCATCTGTCACCAGGTCACTTGTACCTCATTGATTTTTCAGTAGAAAAGTCACAAGAAATTTTGAAAAGTGACAGACTGTGTTAGTGCATTATGTACAAGGATAAGGTTGCCAGATGAAATATAGAATGCCAAGTTAGATTTGCATTTAAAGTAAACATACTTTACTAAAAAATTTCATTGTTTATATGAAATTTAAATTTCACTGGGCATCCTGTATTTTTATTTGCTAAATCTGGCACTCCTACACAGAGATAATTATTTATTAAGAATAATTTTAATTCAATACAATCACATTTAGTATATAACTTTCCTCTAGTCTTCCCTAAAATGTATTACATCCAATCTGTGTACTTCTATTTAACTAGTTTCTATAAATTTTCTCCTTTCCTCATATGTTTAATGTTATATAAACACCTTCAAAGACTGTGCCTCTAGAAAAAATATTTGATTAAACCCTTTCATATTTGTTTGTGGTCTACCATCCAATTCTTTGCATATCCTCATTAATAAGCTAGTTACTTTATTAGTTACCTTATCTCCATTTTTACAGAAGTGTACCCAGTGTTAAGAGATTCAAGAACCAACAAAACAAACAGCTATCAACAGATCTATGCTTAAAGGGGAGGTACAGCCAGAGGCTGGTAAGATCTGAAGCCAAGGATGAGAAACCATCCAAATGAGATATGCTAATGGTAAAGACAACATCTTCTGCTGCAAACATGGTTTGGCACAAGATAGAGGAGAGGACTTTATTCTCATCTCCCTCTTCTGATTTCAGGACAGGGATATCTCCCCTTATCAAATCCCATCCAAAGATCCAAGGCAGGGGAGATGAAGTTTATGGAGGTCATCCTAAAGATTATGGAAAATTAATCTGGAGAAAAATCAACTAAATAATTCATAAAAGAGAAAAAATATTTAAATATTTAAGTCCATCCATTAAAAGACAGAAATATTTTTTAAAATATTAAACAATTAATCCCATATGTGAAATGAATAATGGATATTGATCCAACTCTTTGAGCACTTAATTTAACCTTCTCCATGAGTAGGTATATGAATGTAGGCTTGAGAAATGAACTTACTGTCTTAAAAATATATATTTTAATGACAATATTCTGTGATGTAAATATAAAAATGAGAAGTTCCTGATATTTTTAGTGGAAGTATCATTTTATACAACCTTTTGAGAAGCAAATTACCATCATGTATCAAAAATTTAAATTTGTCTGGACCCAAATTTTGAAAGTCAATGTGTAGGAATTAATTCTAAGAAAATCACCAGACAAGTGCATGTGGTTATATAGATACAAAGATTTATAGATGTATATATGAGAATATTCATTTATGATTATGATACTTGGAAGCAACTTAAATATGTTAATATATTTAATAAGGTTATATTACATCTACAAAATACTATGTTGTCAAAAGGATTTAAAAGCATGGCTATGCATGATACATACTTAATTAAAAGCAATTATACAGACTGTGACACAATTTTTTTTTAGTAAAAAAAAGCTGGTTTGTACATAAGCCTAGAATTATGATTTTTAAGAAAATTCTATAGTAAACATAACTGAGTGATGGGATAATGGTGACTTTCACTTTCTTCTTTACACAATGCTTTTTAAAATTCAGGATATTTGTGTTATAATGTATATATAAGAAATGCATCTGCATTTGGTATGCACTTCAATGAGCACTGGCAAGTGAGTATACTGGCTTATCTATCACGACAGCCAAAATGTAAAATACTATCATCATTTTAACACCATTCACATTTACATTTGATAACTAACCCCTCCCCTCATCCCAAGCTCCTATAAACTACTGATCACACTTCTGTTCCTACAGTTTTCCTTTTCCTGAATGACACATAAATGGAATCATAGGGTATATAGCCTTATGTGATTGGTTTCTTTTACTTTGCATAATGCTTTTGGGATTTCTTCCTGTTTTTGCATGCATTAGTTTATTCTCTGCTATAGTTGAATAGTATTCCATTGTAAGTCTGTATCATAAATTGTATGTCCATTGACTAGTGGATGGAGGAGAATTGGGATGTCTCAATCGGGGCTTATATGAAAAAGACTGCTATGAACAGTAACTTTTAGGATGTGTAGGCAAATGCATTCACTACTCTTCTGTGATACCCAGCAGAAGGTTTGGAACATATGATAATCACAAATGTAAATTCACTTAAAAAACTTCTGAAATCTTTTTAAAGTAGCTGTACTGTTTTGCATTCTCACTCACAATATATGAGAATTACAGTATATTTCTATTAGGCAATGGAATGTTTTTATGATTAAAAAGTTATAGACATTCAGTTTGGGAGCAAACTTATAAATGCTATTTACAATATGTGTAGTCTTGATACAAAATAAAAAAAATAGTTCCCTGAATAAATAAGACAATATGAGGGCAATATTTATATTTTAATAATAATTGTGCAACTAGTATTTCCTATTCGTCAATTCTTAATACTTTATTTCTGATACTCAATTCACTACCATCATAGAAACACCTAGAAATGCATCATATTGTGCAAAATAAACATCAAACAATGCTTATTCCCCTGAGTCTGGTTGTCCAATCAGGATTTAGCATCTTTTCTGATTGTGTGACTTCAGTGTTGATTTCTTTTTCTTTAGTTCTTTCTTTCAGCAATAGAAAACACAGTTAAGGCTCCTGGATACGTTCACCTTATCAATTCTTATAAGCATTCCTAAACTTTAATTATGAAAACCTTCACTGTTTTATTGCCATCTGCTTTGCCTCCATTTCCATTTCAAATTCTTATTTCTTTTGTTTATCAGTCTTCAGAGAAATGATTCAATGTTCTCATAGTCTGTAAATGAAACTAGTATACAAAATGCTACATGGGTGAAATTTGCACTTAAATATTATCCTACTTTCTTATGACTAACCAGGGGTACATTTCAATTAGAAAGGGAAAATATGTTGGTGAATTTTATAAGACTTGTTTTCTTTGTACATCCTTAAGAATAAATTCTTATTTACTTAAGAATTTACTCTTTGTTTAGTATTGTCACTAAATTAATTATTGATTTGTTTTTCTTATAGTTCATGAACTGATAGGCAGAATACAATAAATCGCGAAAAAAGAAAAAAAAAATGTCTCAATTACTTCACCACTCAGATCTGTGGCTTACTCTACCATTTACTAAATGCTGCTTTAAAATTAATCATGGTCATCTCAAAGGGACTTTGAAAGGTCATGCTGCCCATGCCTTTGTCTGCAATCAGTGTGTCAGTCCTAATTATTGGGGGTAATGCAGCAAAAATAATTTTTAGGAACAGATAAAACCATAACATGTAACCTATAACTTGCCCTCTAATCATCAACCAAGCTGTACTTGTATAAATTACTTTTACTGAGTTCAGAATACATTTTATTAGTGCTATTCCCCTTCTATTGGATAGAATGCATATGGCTAACCTATTAAGTAAAATTGCTTATAGATGTACATTTTTATGACATTTTAAATGTTAATGTATGGCCCGTTAAATGTTAAAGTGGTAAATAGCTTCTAGGAACTCATATACACTAAATTTCATCTTGTAACCCTCAGCATTTAAGGAAAGAATTCATAAGATATTTGTCAAGCTAAGTTTTTTTTTATATAAACTTGCTGCTTTTAATATATGATTCCACAAAAGAAAGTAGGGTAATTAGAAGATAATGTCAATGCCATATTAAAACAGCCACTGTCACAGAACAGCGTCTTCTTGCTAGTCAATTGTGAAATAAAAATGTTGTGAAATACAATAATTATGAGTTTTAGCTATTGCTACAAACTGAGATTAGCTTTCTTGGTCATTGTACTAGATCTATACTCATCTGTATAGGGCTTTGAAAAATTCCTATTTACATTAAAAATTTATTATGGATAAATAGAGTGAATATTTTATCACACATGACACAGACCATAATTGTACAATGAATGAAATCAGAGAACATTTTAAAATATTGAATTCCATGGTCAGTGTTGAAGGGTTGGGTTTAGTTTAACTGTATACACTTAAAGAAAAAAAATGCAGTTAGAATCTAATTACAGAGACTGAGAACTGAGGCCCAGAACTGTGTATTTTAATAAATTGATCCATATATTTTTATATGTCCATACCTTTTTTGCCATATATATATATATATATATATATATATATATATATATTCATTTTATATAGCAGAATACTGATACTTAGAATTCTAAAGATTCTTCTATGTTAGACAATGAGAAGCAGAACTAAAACCAAAAGCATTTTGAGACACTATTTATATATGAGGTAAAGGGCAGTTGGAATGATCTACAATCATGGCCATGCAAACAGGGTACCAGCAGAACGAGTGTCCACTTCTTCCCAATTCTTAGGTCTCTCCAGGCCGGGTCATTAATAGAACAGGCAAGGTATCCTTGACATGTAATTTCATGATTTTGTTATTTTACTACTTTGCTGTGACTGCCATAGCTTACTTGACTTAGAAACAAACAAATAACAACAACAACAACAACAAAAAGCCAGAAATTTACTGACTTAGAGTTCTGAAGGCTACAAATCCAAGTTGAAGGTGTCAACAGTTTTGGTTCCTTCTGATAACTGAAGGAGAATCTGCAGCAGGCCTCTCTTTCAGCTGATGGTGTTTTCCTGGCAATCTTCTGTGTTCTCTGTTTGACTGCCCTTCACTCTGATTTCATCCTTCATGCTCACATTTTCATGTTCCCATGGCATAACTGTCTTTCTGTCCAAATTTCCCCCTTGTATAAGGACATCAGTCATAATTTGTATTGCATACTCAAGTCCACCCTAATGACCTCATTTAATTTGATTACACACTCTGTTTTCAAAAGTCCCCATAAGAGATACTGTGTTTAGGGCTTCAACATATCTTTTTGGGGGGGGAAATAATCCAATTCATAACAAATACCTACAAATATCCTGTAAGAGAAGCAAAGGACCCAGGAGCTCCTTTCTAAATATAGGTTCAATCTTTATAGCAAGTTCAAATGCTATATCTTCATGACATCATCTTATATCTAAGCAAACAAACCTTCCAAACTTTATTTCTACTTACAATCCTGTAGCCTTTCCTCTAACCATCATCACTGTTATTAGGATCAATTCTATAAAATTTGATTATGTATATTGAAGTATATCACAAGTTTTCTGACATATATGAACAGGGAAAATGTTACATTTTGAAGCAATTAGCATATCCATTATCTCTCACAGTTACTTATATTTTTTGTTGTTTTGCAAAAGTAGCTAAAATTTACTGAATTGCCATGAGTCCCATATATGATGCAATTTTATTAGCTGTAGTCTTTAGATTATACATTAGATCTCTAGAATTATATATCCAACATATGAACTACTTTGTATCCTCTGCCATAAATCTCCCTAATTCCTTCCCTATTCTCTCCTCCATTATCCCTTTTGTTTTCTATGTAGGTATACTGGAATATTTTTTTTCTAGATTTCGCATATAAGAAAGATAATACAATATTTTTTTTTTCAGTGTTCGGCTTATTTCACTTAACATAATGTCCTTCAGGTTCATCTATGTGTGACAAATTAAAAGATATTGTTCTTTTTTAGGGATGAATAATATTCTTTTGTACATATATATCACAGTTTCTCTGTCTTGTCATCTGTCATTGGACACTTAGATCATTTCCATACCTTTTCTATCGTAAAAAATTCTTGCAATGAACATTGGAGAGCAGATATGTTTATAAGGTGGTGATTTAATTTCCTTTGGGAAATCCCTCTTTCCAGAAGAGGGATTGCTAGATCATATGGTAGTTCTAACTTGAATTTCTTTAGAAACATCATAGTGTTTTCCACAAAGGCTGTACCAATCTACCTTCCCACCTACTGTGTGCAAGAGTTTCCTTTACTATATACCTTTGCCAACATTTGTTATCTTCTTAAATTTGCACTTAAAAAAAACAATACCATTAGCATAATGAGGACATGTAATTTACTGGATAAGGAGCAATCCAACTTTAAACTCATTTTTTAATGTGGTCACTTCTGATTAACTCTCTCCATAAGGTCTAAAAAGCCTCTAGTGTTTTTCAAAAAATATTTAACCTGTATTATTTCTAAAAGTTAACATTTTTGCCTTTCTGTTTTTTCTCTCTATTTATTTAAAAACAATCTCTGGTTTTATAATTGTTGTTTTTGCATGGCTTCATATATTTGTTTTCTCAAATAATCCCATTTACTCATTTGATTCCACTTGACAAACAACAACAACCACAACAAAAACATAAGATTGTCCCAGATTCTTCATCTAGATTATTTGGAGTTCTCTATAGGACTTTTGGATTTGAGACTAAATATTCTGTCATTTATTCTTTCACCAGGAACAAAGGTTACATCTTACTCTTTACCAATGGTATTGTTTTTCCTGATATTATTTAGGAAGTTTTCAGCTGATAATAACAGAAAATCTAATTCAAAGTATTTTAACAATGGTAAAATTCACTACTGCAAATATCAAAACACTACAGCTTTGAAATAAATTACTTGAACAACCCAATGATCTCATCAAAATTCTTCCATTATCTCATTCTGACACCCTTATGGTTGGCTTCATCTCTGGGTTTTCAGTAAAATGGCTGTCTCATTTCAGGGCATTTTATCAAGAAATAATGATATCCAGAGACAGAAATAAATGATTTCCCTCAGTGTGCTTGATTTTAAAGTCAAGGAAACCTTTTTAAAATCCATTGGCCAATTTTTCATCATATTGGCTAGAACTACCTGCTATTCCACAACCAAAAACTAACCACGGTCACGGGCACTAATGCCAATATATTTGGTTGAAGGCCAGAGAGGGGGGATAAAAACAACTAACCAACAAAAAAACTCCCTATGTGTCGGAAGCCATTCTCACACGTGACTGGGTGACTCCCGGTTAGGGTCTGAGGCGCTCTGGCTGTGTCGGAGCTTTCCCGGCCCTCTCCTGATGAGAGAACCTGTCCGTGTGGGGGTGTAACTGACCACTGACCCCGGAGGCCCAATCACTGACCCTGACCTTGGAGTGCGGCCCCCCCTTCAACCTTCATTGGATGGAATTCTCCCCTAAATTTCTTGCTCCCCAATAAAAGGCTACTCCCTGGCGTGCTCCCTCTCTCTCTCTCCTGTTAGCCCTGAGTAATCCTTGCTGCCCTGCCGGGCGGTTAGAGGAAGGAACCAGAGAGGGGAGCCGTCTCGGACCTGGTCATAGAAAAAGGTAACTGAGTCTGTGTGTTTATTTCGATCTCACTAGCTAACTTTTATGCCAAGAACCTCATTAATGAAACCATTGCGCTGGCCGCGTGGTAGACCTATGCTTGAAAAAAAAGACAGTTTCTTACAGCCATGAACAAAGCCACACATCATAAAAACCAGCATCTGTTAAGAAGGAAGAAGAACAAATGTTGGGTAGATTTTTGTAGCTTTCTGCTAATTCTTCAATAGGGAGAACTTATGTATGTTTAGATAGTGCACACAGAGAAGCACAATAAAAGATGGAGAGTGACTTGGTTGTTTTAGGGCCCTGTCTCCAACTGGCCCTGAAGCCTAACCACATCTCTTTTCATTCCACAGTGTGTTTGGTCTTGTGGCTTTTTTCTCTCTTTTTGGGTTGTAGAAGATTTTAAATGTTTCTTTGTTCCAATTCTAGTTAAAATAGAGTTTCTGTCACTTGTAACAAAACGAATATACATCACCATATTGTGATTTTATTTAAGTGATATTTATATTTGTCATTTTTTTTCCCTGCTAGAATTTTTCTTCTCCTTTTTATAGGCAGTATGGCTTCATGTCTTTAACCAATTTAATTATACTCAAAGAAGTTCAGAAATAAGTTTACGTTTGCTAACAATTTCATCAGACTATTCTGAACATTTTTCTATTTCTACTCAAACTAACGTGAATTTATTACCATCTATAAATGTGATAATTGTGTCAATTCTGATTTCCTTTTTGGATTCTCTGTGAACTTATGAAAGCTGTTAGTTATTCATGTGAAAATCATCATCTTTGATTCAAAAAGATCACTTGACCTGAACAACCACACCCACTACTTCATATTTGCATTTCATTCTTAACTTATCATATTAAAAAATCCACACCTTAGTGTTTTTTTGAATATTATGAATTATTTAGCAAAATATCATCATTTACACTTTGTTGTTGTAAGTGGCATTGATTTGAACACAAACTCTAAGTGTTAAACTGTTAATGGTCTCCCATGGGTTTCCATTTCTTACTGTGAATGTTCAATGATTTCCTTGCAGTTTAGTTGAAACAAATTTTGCAATTTACGCTTATAAGCATGAAAGTTTTCCTGTGTTCCTAAGTAAGGCTACTTCAGACTCATAGTGTATAAGCAGGGAAACTTCTCAGATGAGCAGCAGTTTTGACCCTTCCCTGCCCTAATGGCTTTCATTTAATTGATTGACTTATAAATTCACCTTACATTGTTGACTATAATTTGCAGAGAAGATAATGGCATAAACAAAACCTATTTTCAATGCCTTGGATACTACCTTCCTTTTAAGCTCCCACTTTAGAATCTAAACAATTTGTCCTATTTGTTTAGCCATATTACTCTTGACCTTCTACCTACTGTATATTAAGGATGATAGACACTTATATTGAACCCTGACAAAATATATATAGCAAACTGTTTAAGCTAAAAAATGCTATTTTTAGACTTTAAAATTGGAGACTTCAATTCAAATACCATCATATGTAAGCTAGAAGAGATGTAGAAGATAAGTTCATGATATTTGATGGTATATGGATTTTGGATCAGAGGAATTCTGATTGATACTTGATTTAAGATGTTAAACACTTGTTAGGTAAGCTTAAAACTTTAAATAGTGCTCAGTGGTTGAGCAACCAATATCTATTTTCACTAAATATATAAATAAACCTGCCATCTTGACTTATTAAGGAAGGAGTTAAAAAATAAACTGTCAATCAGAGTAAGAATGTTCATTAACTGTAGTTCTCTGTTAAGGAAGAAATTTATGATTCAAAAATGTGTCATGTCACATGTTACACTAGACCAGACATTTGCCAGTGTCAAATATGAAACATCACCAAGGTTTGTGAATAAAATTTTACTGAAATAGAGCCACATCCACTCACATGCATATTGCCCAGGGCTACTCTCTTGCTAAAATAACAGTTACGTAGTTTTATTGAAGCCATATTGTCCAAATTGTCTAAAATACTTATCTGATATCTGATATTTTACAAAAATAAAATTTTAAAAATTAAATAAATATATAAATAAAGGTTTAATGACTTAGTAAATCCCTATTAGGCTCAGAACCTCATGGAACTGTGAATACTGTATAAAATAATACATGAGCTTATGCTATAGAGATATGAGGATCCAATTAAAAGAAACCAACATCTAATAATGAAAATGGATTCTCTAATGGTGGTTTTGCAACTCAAGAATGCCAAGAAAACTATTTCTGCAATTCTCCTGTCATTTTTCTCTGTGTTCCATTATCAAGAGAATGTGCTAAACTGCATGGGTGAAGGAGCATGAGGGTAAAGATGAATTGGATTTTGGTCTTACTTCATTGAAAGTTCAAGAGATAACAAAGATGGTGTTTTTCAGAATGTCTTTGGAAATACATATTACAATTAAGATTAATTTCCATTGAGGCGGTACTAGAAATTAACATATGACCATTTCAATAAGTTTGGTAGAGAATGAATGAAGAGAAGACTGAAGTTTCAGAGGGAAATAGACAAGGGTAAATTCTTTTTTTTTTTTTTTTTTCCCAGTGAATGTTGGTTTTACTATCATTTTATCAGGGTAAATTCTTTATTGGGATAAGGGGACTATAGCAGCTTTTTACATAGGGAAAGTTTGACGTGCTAAAGATTTCTGGCCAGGCAAGGAGTTAAGGCTGCTTGGGAAGACGCAGTGATCATAGAGTGACAAAGGCAAGACAGAGTAGGACTGAATGGCTCTTCTTCAAATACAAAGCAACAGCAGCAGAGGCCTACCTTGTTATTTCTGAGAAAAGCCTTAATGAAAGGATGGCTACTCCCTGAGAGAGTTGGCACTCTTTTTTATAGAATTCTATAATCACTCATCCTCCCTGGATTATTTTAAAAGCCACAGAAACTACAGATTGAATGTGTTAAGCTTTTTTTTTTTTTTTTTGGTAGCAGGCTACATGAAGGTCAAAAGTCAACTCCGTAGCTTCATTTTATATCTCATACAGAGGGATTTTCAACTTCTTGTGTAAAGATCTGAGCACCAGCTCCCATTAGAAGAAGTTAAATGTACACCAAATCCCCCAGCTCGATCTTGAGAAGCCTGTGTGCATTTTACAGTTTCCAATGGATCATATTTTCCACTTACAAGGGGAAAAAAAAAAAGATATGGAATTAAATGCTTTGTGATTTGAGCCACATTTCTTTGAAAATTTCCAAACAATAGTGACAGCCACCCACTGCTTTCTGTAACAGTAAACAGGTTGATTTAGACTATAGTCATTATATCAGCACACATAAAGAGAAAATATGTGCATGTAAACAAGATTGGACTGCAGCTACACACTTATTTTTCCTTTGAAAATGAAGCAGGTTGGCAGCCTTACCAATAAACAGTGCTCAATGCTATCTTAGTCATATGTTTGAGTTTTGGAAAGCTGAATCTTAGGGTAATTGCATATTACATCTACATACTTCAAATGAGTTTATAATGGCTATTATCATCAGAATGAATAGGAAAACAATTAACCATGATTAGCCTTTTTATGTGAAGAGTTACCTCCTTATTTTGGCATTCAGTTTGCAATCATTTGGAAATTAGCTATGAGTTTGAATAATTTTATTTATTTATTTTTGTATTTCAATGGTATTAAAACAAATGAATTTCTTAACCTTGTACATTTCTATAAAAAGTATAAAATGCTAACAGTGTTTATTAGAATATAAAAAACATTCTCCTTAACTAGTTTTCTAAAAAAGCAGAGCAAAAGACCAAAAGAAACCTTTCTCATGTTTGTTCTAGTTTAGTTTGAAACTGAGCCAGCTTTCAATAACTACTATTAAATTCATTATTGTACTTTATATTCTTCCCTAAGTGATTAGTTTTCACTGCCACAGTTCACTTTCAAAGGTAAATGTTCTCTGATAAAAGGACAATGACATGATTTAGTAAACACACCCTGATATTATGGTTGATATATCCAAATAACACCCTTTGAAACACTGATACACATGCACGTTTTACATTCCATATGTATTAATAGTGGCTATTTTATCAGAGATTCCTAAATGCTATGAAATAGAAGAAATAAGACTTGAGTTAATGACTACATAAATCACAGCCAGAAGTGCTTTGTTTCTTGCTGAATTACTGGAGTATTATCTGGCTTGCCTGTGGGAGGTATTTGAGTCCTACAAGGGACAACTGGGAGTGACAATCCCCAGGGAAGTTGGGAAGTCATGGGCACTGTTTAAAGTTTCTACTTGGTGATTGGGTAGCCAACACACTCAATTCTTAAAGGGAAGTCGTAGGTCCTTGGAGATCATGCCTTCTGCTCTGTGCTTGCCTGTATGGCTTGGAGAAGAGCCAGTGACTGTGACTGGAGTTAACCCACAGCACAGGACTGCCGCTTTGCAGTTCTCTGGAATGACTGCAAATTTCAGAGGTCTAAGCAATTCTGGGAGGGATTTGTGTTTTATTGAAAAGATGGTAGCAACTTCTTTAACCCCAAGGAAAAGAGAGAAAAGTAGTAACATAGAAGGTGATTTTAAAAAATTAATTTGTGTTACAGAAAAGTCCATTGGGGTTTGTGGTACATGGTGCTAAATGCAGTAACCATGTGTGAAGAAAGCATTTCCTCATTTTGTATTCATTTCCTTAGTCCTGTCTCGGTGTCTGTAATTTTCCATGTTCATACTCATTATTTTTCCATATTGAAGAATTTCAGCAGCTGATTCCTTAGAACACTTAAAAGAATTTTCACCATAAATATTCAAAGATTAAATGTCATCATCATTATTTTCTGGAAGTGGCAATCTTTGGCATAATGTATTCTCTGCAACCTTTATTGCTTTATTAAATGATTTACTTCTCACAGCTAGGGCAAGATATTGTTCCTCCACTATGGTTCAACAAAAAAATTCCTCCTTTCAATATGTTTAAACCAAATATATAGATGTATAAAAAACAATTGGTCTTATTTTATATTTTATATGGCAATTGAGAATTACACCTTATGATGCATTTTTAATTCACTTTTGTTATTTGAAATCTCTCACAAACAACTTTTTTTATGGAGGAAACCTGTTCAAATCCTTTAAGATCAACTTCTACCCTCTAAAATAGGCAATATTTTAACAATATGATTGTTGAATCATAATTTATAAATCATTCAATACACCAATTGAATATACAAATTAAATGGTTTAATAAAGTAATACATTATGCAACTATCCCAGTTTTAGAAGATTCTAACCCCAAAATACTCCCTCATACCAATTTGTGGTTAATATTGGCTCACAGCTCAATCCTTAGGAAACTTTATGACTTTACAAATATTTTTATTAGATATTACACATAAAATGGATTTACAATAAATAATCTTTTACATAGGATTTTTTCACTTAGCAGAGTACTTTTGAGCATTGTGGTAACCAGAAAGATTTTTTTTTCTCAAGATATATTCTACTCCCCAGAAACTATAACATTTCATGGAAAAAGGGAATTAAGGTAGCAAATATAATTACTTATGAACTGATTTTAAAATAGGGAAATTATCCTAGATTATCCAGTGAACCCCATGTACATACAGGGGTCATTAAATGGAGAAGTTGGAGGCAGAAGAGTGAAATGAGGAGACATTAAAAAGAGTTCATTGGTCATTGCTGGCTTTGAAGATGAAAGAGGATCAGGAAGCAAGAAATATGGGCAGTCTTTAGAAGCTGGGAAATGGATGAAAACAGATAGTGCCCCAGAACCTTCAGAAAGAGAAGTCACTGGCCCTGTCACTTTTAGCTTGGTGGGATCATTTCAAATTTATAAATTCCATAAACTCAGAAAATAATCTTATGTAGTTATAAATCATTAAATTTGCAGTTTTGTCATAGCATCAATAGGAAACTAATACAAGCATGCATCATCTCAGCACTTTGTTTCTTTTTAATCATTGAATATTATTCTGTTTTGGTTTTTTTTTTTTTTTTTTTTTTTTTTGGTCCACAGCCATACCACCCTGAACTTGCCCAATCTCATCTGAATATTATCCTGTTTTTTGTATAGACTATAATTTGTTGCATTTAACACTGATGGATATTTAGATGGCTAACAGTTTTAGGTTATTGTTAATTATGCTTCCATGAACATTTGAGTTTATTTTTTTATGTGGGCATTTTCTTTTTATTTCTCTTAGTTTGATATCAAGAAATAGATTTATTTGACACTCAGAGTTTTCATCTACATTTAGATAATTTTGTATATGGTATTTGAACTAGAGTATGACTTTGTTTTTTTACACAATATTCAAATGTCAAGGAGAGAGTTGATGGTGAATGAGAGCAAGGATGCACTTCCCAGAAGTTCTTCAGCATCACTTAAAAAGCAGGAAACAACAACAACAACAAAACTGCTCCTCAGTTTTATAGAAACTCAATACAGGACAGTAAAAGAAACAATAGAGACGCAGAAAATCAGAAACTTCAAACATAACTTAAGAACTAGTACATTAGAGACACACGTTTGGCAGCAGCTGCAGTCGCTGCAGCTGCTGAGCAAAGAGGGAACATTCAAGCAGATAGAAAGTATAGTAGAGGGAGAAAAAAAATCTGCTTGAGGGAATCTGTGGAACAGAGAAGGAGGTTGATCTACATGGACCCAGAATTGGTGGAGTTGAGTTGTTGCATGAAAAGCAACCAAAATCACTTGGCCTAGTTGGGCAGATAGTTCAGTGGGAACCAAGCTCACCAGTGTGGGAAACATATATAAGAGCTGGGTGACTGAGCAGAGACAGATCAGAGACTAATAAAGGAAGAAGTTGTCAGGTGACCCCAAAGTCACCTATTATGAGCCCCAAAATGTACCTGAATGAGAGTAACTGAAATAGGCTCACATACAAAAATAAATGTGTCTATGGCATCCATGCCCTGGATATTATGGAAAGAAACCTCCCTTTGTTGTTGGAAAGAAGCTAACAGAAGTGTCTGCAATCCAGGGCTGATACTGGATAATTCTCATCTGTAGTGGTGAACATGAAACCTATGGAGAGTTAGACCTTACATCCTAAAAGTGGATTTGACAGGATTCCAGACATCCAGCAGATAATGCCATCTCACTAGCAATAGGGAGTGTGGATGAAATCTCAGGTATCCACCAACAGAGTTCCAAAGGTCGGATAAGACCAAACCCAACCCATGGAAATTCAGATTTAGAACTTAGTACCACCTTGGCTACAGGAGTGCACAACTTCTCTGCCTTTACCAGTCTATCTCACCTTATGTTGGGAGACCAGAGGCTGAGAACTATGGCAGGGAGCATTGGCCCCTAAACATAATAATTGGCAGCTAAATGAGGAACACAAAGGTCTTGGACATAATAACCCCCAGCCTACAATCTAAGGGCTACAAAGTCAAAAACTAAATACAAAAATTGAAAAATCCATTCTTGCCAATAGTTTTGACCACCTCAGTGGGAAAAAGTACTTTACTGGTTCTAGTAATTGAACCCAGGGATGCTTAACCACTGACCACATTCTCAGCTCTTTCAGGTTTTTTTTTTTAATTTTGAGACAGAGTCTAAGTTGCTTAGGGCCTTCCTAAGTTGCTGAGGCAGACTTTGAACTTGCAATCTCCCAGAGCCACTGAGAACACAAGTGTGCGCCACTGCACCTAGCAAGATTGTTTTACCATTTTTTATCTTTTTTCTTTTTTCCTGTATTCCTTCATTCTTTTTTTTACTTTTTTAAATTTTAGTTTAAATGTTTTTCTTTACAAATAATATTTCATCATGTTTTTTATATTTTACTTTCCATTATGCTAGATTGTGTCGGGGTATGGGTATGTGTGTTCTCCCTGTATGGATAGATTAAAAAATATACATGTACATATAATTTTACTTTCATTTTAAAATTTTTCTTCTGCATGTTTTATTATTGAATTTTGGTTTAACTTAGGTGGGGTATGATTGTAGATTGTACGTGGGTTTGGGTCGATTTGATTTTACATTTGTTTCTTCACACCTTGGGTGTGTGTCCCTGCTATTGCGTCTTCTTCATCCTCTTGTCCCACCAATAGCCAAAATTTCCTGTTCTTTCTTTCTTTTTATTACTTTTAATTATTATTTTTTTATTTCTCCTTCTTTCTAGCCACCGTCTCTTACCCATCTCTTGCTTCTCCTCTATTTTTAATATTTCAAATTTTCTCTTGCCTTCATACACTTATTTTCTCTTCACTGAACAAACTAATTCCACTATCAAATAATAATAATAATCTTTTAATCAAATAATCAAATAATAAGAATAATCTTTTGCAGCTCTTTTTTTCTTTGAACATATGTTATTTAGAAGCACATTGATAAATTTTAAGTATTTGGTTATTTTTTAGATTTATTTTATTTGGTTTCTACGTTAACTTCATTATTGATGAAGAACATGTTTTATATTATAACAATCACTTTACATGTATTAAATCTAGTTTTGTGACGTTCTATACTATTTATTTTGGATAATGTTCCATGTGATCTTATAAGCTAAGTTTCTAGAGTCATTGAGTATAATCACTTAGCTTAAATTTATTGACAATGCTCTTTAAAATCTTCTATGCTGATTTTTTTTCTAGTTGTTTTATTAATAGTTGTTAAATAGACTAATTTTTATTTAATTCTGTCAAAATTTTCTTCATGTATATTAGAGCATGTCTATAGGTACATAAACCTTTATAATTATGATATTTATTTGACATATTAACTCTTTTGTCATTATGAAATGTCCTATCACTAATATATCTTATCTTGAAATTCATTTTATCTAATTTTAACAAAGTAACCTCATTTGATCTTTATAGTAATCATCTATATTTTTCTCTTCTTTTACTTTCAAACTATTTGTATCTTTGAATACAAAGAATGTCTCTTGTAAATAGTGCATAGGAAATATAGTTGGATTTTACTTTCCATTAAGTCTGATGATATATATCCTTTGGGTGTCCAGAACATTCACTTAATGCAATTATAAATATTGTTGGACTTACTGCTGCAGTTTTCCTATTTGTTCTCATGTCTACTCTTGTTTTTACTGCTATTTCCATGTGACTGACTTCTTTAATTTTGATGAATATTTTAGTGTATAATTTTAATTTCTCAGCTGAATATTTTTATTATATTTTGGCATTTTGTGCTTGCTCTAGATATTGTAATATGAATTTACTTTTTTCACAATGTACTTCAGATTCATACTATCCTAATTCTGGAGATAAATGAACTTTTATGAAGTGCAATTTCCCTCGTCCTTCTACTTTTTGATTATTGATACAGACACACACACACACACACACACACACACAGTATGACTGTGTTTAAATATTTGACTTATATAATTCTATTTCATTTTTTAAAATTAAGAGAAGAAATTAGAAAAGTATATTTATAGACTTGCAACTGTTAACCTATGCATTAAATTTTCCACTATTATATGTTTTTTTCCATGTAGATTTGAATTAGTGTCTGATTTAATTTTTTTCAATCTGCAGGACATCTTTTAGCATTTCCTGTAAGGTATGCCTGCTAGAAAATAATTCATTTCTACTTGTTTGAGAATGTTTGTAGTTTATTTTCAGTTTTTTAGAAAGATTGTGCTGGATATAGGATACTTGGGTTAAATTTTTTTTCCCTAGGTTAAAAATATATTACTCTTATATTTTCTGATAGCCATTCTTTTTAATAAAAATTCAGATACTAATTCTTTTGATGCCTTACTATTTGATAACTTGATCTCTTCTTTGTTCAAGATTTATTGTTTGTTTTTGTTGTTCAATTCTTTGATATGACCTGTCCAAGTCTGGTTCTGTTTGCATGTATCCTACTAAAGATTATTTTATCACCTTAGGTTTAAATTAATATTTTCATCAAATTTAGGAAGGTTTGTAGTTTTGTTTTGTTTTGTTTTGCATTTGAACAAAATTGAAACCAGAGGCTGGCTTTGAATTTGTGATCCTCCTGTCTCATCCTCCTGAACAGGAGGTGTGCACTTGAAATTTGTTCTACCTGGTTCAGTAAGGTTATAAATATATTATTTTCTTCTTTTTCCTTCCTTAAAAAAATCCTTATCATACATACCTTAATATACTTAAAATTGTTTTACAGGTCTTCAGGACTGTTTATTTTTCCTCAACTGCTCCCCTTCTCTGTTCTTCATATGGGTAATTTCTATTGAGTTCTTTCCAAGTTAACTGATTATTCTTCCAACTTAAATCAGCCACTAAAATCCTATAAAACATTTTTTTTTCAGTTTTTAATCCTGGAATTTCATGATCTAAAATTGTATATCCACATTTGGTGTCTTTTATTATAATTCATCATTCTAGTAATTTTTACATTAATTACATATGACTTTTAGTTATTGGAATATATTAGCAGCTTTTATTTGCTAAATTTAAAATCTGATCAATCCACAGATACTTTATTTTGATTCTTTTCTCCCTGAGAATGGGTTGCCCTTTTCCATTTCTTTGCACCTTTAATGTTTTTTTGAAATATGTTTCAAATGATATGTTATAGTGAGACAAAATTAAATTTTTTTTTTTTCTGGAAATTGTTGTTTTTACTGTTTTATTCATTTGTTTAATATCTTTCCTGTACTAAATCTCTGAAATCTCTTCAGCCTGGGTGTGAGGTCTAATAGGAAATAACTAGTCCAATCTCTGTTTTATTTTTATCTAAGACAATGTTTTAGAGAAGGTCCACAGTATATAAATTAACACGTTTTTGCTCAGAAAAATCCAATTAATATATTTTATATGATGTTTACCATTTTAATGTGGCTTAATGACATACCTTATGAAAATTGGAACAAATTTCAAATGTTTAAGCTAAAATAACATCCATAGGAACTCTGAAAGAGAATTAATTATCTTTTTGTTTAGAAAATACAGTAAATATGAATATTACAATATCTTTGAGTATAAAAATTCTTTTTTTAGTTAAATAAGCATACATACATATACATATATAAAACCTTAGGGCAACTAATAAAAAGAAAATCAATATATTAGCAAGATAACAGTATTTTAGTAGATCTTATACATTCTTAGCAAAATAACTTTTTAAATACACTCATCAAAAATAGGGCAAAGTTTATGCCATTTTGTTCCCTGTAGTAAGATAGTTTTCAGATGTTCAGCATCACTTGACAGTTAACCTTGCTAGTGTATCATGTAGAGACATGTAGATTCAGGATCATGCTTGCCCTTAGATTCCTTTCTATCCTTCTCCAACACTGTCCTGTATTAGAAAGTGGTTGAGTCCTAAAGACTACATTCCCCAGACTTCTTTAACAACTGATTTCTGCCTTAACAAAGCTATGGGAAGTATTAGGAAGACAGTTGAAAGGGAGACAAAGGAGAAGGCAAAATATTCCCCCCATCCAACAGTAATTGCCGCAGTCTGGCTGTAGCAAAATAACCGGAGGGGGGGGGTGACGAACAACTTGTGTAGAGTGATACAGCAGGAGTAGGAGCCGTTTATTGTAGGACAGGAGGAATATTTATACATTCCACACAGCTTATCTAATTAACATAAACTAGATACAGCAGTCAACCAATAAGGAATCTCCACACTTAATGGCTCAGTGGAGTTACTTCACAAACCACTCCCCCTGACATTTTGCCAGGCGCCATCCAGACTTGTTTACAGACTCTAACATTTCTCTGGCAAAATGCCAGGTGCCATCCTGACTTGTTTACAGACTCTTAACAGGTAATATGAACTCCATGATTCAATTCCTGCTATTCGGACTAGCCTGGGTCTCAGCTTTTGTCAGGTGACTCTTAGTTTTGAGCACTGATGATATGGTTCCATCCTGTGCCCCACCACCCCAGCCACCCTGCGTTGTAATTGTTATATCTTCCTATTGCTATTAGTTGATGTTTCTTCATGATTTCTTATTTGGTGTCTTAACTAAATTCAGTATAAACTGTGCATTGTATCCACGTAGTGCAAATTTTGAATTTGTGTTTTTGGTTAGACCTCAACTGTTACAGACCTTTTTATATCCCATGTAATGTTTAATTATGGATTTCTATTTTCCTATAATTAGAAGGAAAACTAGTTTCAATCCAAATGGTGATGGATATTTTAAGAATTTAAGTGTACTTTGAACATTTTTTTAAGCTGGATTTGGCCTTTACCTTGTTTTTAGTAATCAAAAGAAAACAAAACCCTGGATTATTTTTGTATATGTGTGTTTTCTTTGATTTATATGAATATTAATAAAACAGTGTAATTAACACTCCTTAACCTCTTTGTCATACTTTTTCTTGTTCACCTTAACCACTTCACAAGAGTATTGAGGAGATTCATGACTTAATCTTGGCCAACAATCCTGAGTTGCAAAGACAAACGCAGAAGCTTTTAAATAAGACTGACACTAATTCTAATTCATGCATCCTGCCTATGCTCAACATGCTCCACAGACACACAGCTGATTTATGTGAAGTCTCTCTGTCTCTGCTCCAGTGGCAATAAAGGAACTCATTGCAACCTTTATTATTTTGCAGGGTTTTGAAAATCAAAGTATATGATTACATGAAATTTAACCATAATGCATCTCTTTTTAGTTAAAATACATTTATTTTAACCTCAGTGAATATTAATATACTTTGGAAAAGCTTATACATTCCCAATATTTATTTTGCTTTTTCTAGAACATGATATAAAAATCAAAGAACATTACTCTCTTTTTTATTTCCCTGCTATAACTTCTGCAATTTTAACACTATAATGTTTGCTGACTACATCCCAAAGGAACTCTTTTCAAAAACCCTAAAAATCCCCCAAAGAATTGTCCCTCCATTCACCAGTTTGAAATTGTTTTCTTCCCTTTCTGGTTAAATATTTAATGTGTTGCTGCTATATAAGAATCATCGTTGTGCTAATTGCTCTAATTATAGACTTGCTTCCATATTTTCCAGCAATAAATGCTACTTTGTTTGACCAATTAAAATTTTGTATTATTCAGCAGTAGACTGTTTATGAGGTTGATTGTTCAATTGTACCATCATCTCATTTTACAAATCAACTTTTTAATTTGAGGCTATCAGATATCATAACTGAAAATGTGAACAATTGAATAATCAGTTTTCATTATGCCATTAAGTATTCAAAAGAAATCAAGAAATGATGTAGTTTAGTCAGAAGTCTTACATTTTGTGTCACAAATTCTGTTTAATGGCTTTTGTGAAGTATTGCTTCAATTCTATTTCCAAAAAGCAATAAAGCAGAAGTTGTTTTTACAAAGCAGATAGAAAATTGATTCACTGGTGCTGGGCCTTTTCCAAGTGTAATGCAGTATTTCCAAACTGTTACATATGTAATAATGGCATTGGTGTTTAAGTAAGCATTTCATTAAGTAGGTTGATTTCAGTGCTAAAGCAATGGCTAGAATCACTAAATGATAAAGAGGTGAGAAAGTATCACTCATGTAATTTTGTGTTAAGGGAAAAAAAAAACACACAAAAGGAAAGCAAAAAAAAAAAAAAAAAAACCCTTACTTTCATTCATGTACAAGTGAATCTATCAGGCTAGAAGACTAAGGTGTTATGCCTCATCTGTCTTTATTTCAAAATTCAGATATAAATACTTTTTCTTTTTAAAAAAGTGTATTAATACAAATAAAAAGCTGTATACAGAACCTTTAATTATCTATGAGATGAAAACTATCATAATTCCTGCTTCATTTTTTCATAGTTTCAGTTTCAACTATATTTGCCTTTATTAAAATCTCATTTTTTTCCTCTCAGAATTGCTCTTAGCAATTATTGATCTACTTCTTAAGCAAACAGTATAGATTAAAAAATGTATCACTGCACTAATTTCCATTCTCTTCAACTCTCTAAAATAAGTCATTTTTATCTACCTACACAAAGAAATCACACATTAGAACTACTGATTTAAAATCCCATTATTTAAAATTTTCTAACAACTATTTCATACTAAATGTGTCAATTATTCTTAAACAACTAGTAGTACTGACACAACTTTTCAGCAAGTATAAGGTTATTATCTGGAAATTTTATATTCAATTTTCTAAATGTAGAAAATAAACAATCCTTAAAAGAGCAGATAGATTACAAAACAATAGATAAACTTTTATGTATATTTTTAAGTAAACTAAAAGAAAGAATTTCCTACGTCACAGCTGTAGTTTAATATTAAGTCACACCTATAATAGTAGTAACATCATAAGCATTGGTATTCTGTTCAAATTCTGATCATAGTTTATTAGAATTCAATACAAAAGTCAATCAAACTCAGAATGTGTTACTAGTATATCCCCTTGTTTTACACAATTGTGAATTTTAGGTGTTCAAAAACAAATTGCCAGAGGTACTTGCTCCCTCACAGGAATGGATTAGCTCCTTTTCCAAAAGGCTTATGAATACAATTCACTAAGTTTTGCTACCTTTTCAATATATTGTAGCTTGCCAAACTAAGGGAAAGAGGTGCAATTAAGAAATTTTGTTTGGTTCATTTTTTTTTTTTTTTAAGTACTGGCTTATTTCATTTTCTATCACTGCTACTACTCTCTATCTTAACATGCTAAAATAGCAAGGTCAAGAAAATGATTCCAACGAAATAGGGAATATAAAGATCACAGTTACAAGTGGACAATATGTATATTGCTTAGAAAATCTGTCCTCACACTGGTCTCAATTAAGAGAAAAGCAAATATTAGAATAGCAAAGAAATAAGTATCTTACTTATTTGACAGTTTCAGTTTAAAGAATGAGCCCAGAGAAGAGGTATACTTGGTCTAAACAAGATTTGGCAAAATTTTAAAAATCTGAATACTTAATTCATTGTTTAATTTCAAAAGATATAAGTCCTATTCTTTATGAAACATTACATCTCGATAAAATTATATATATATATATATATATATATATATATATATATATATATATTTATAATATTAATTCACATGTAAACTGACATTTATTTCTAAATTAGAGTAATTTGAAAGATTTCTTAGTCTTTTTTTTAACATATTATGACAGAGACTCAACTGGAGTTTACTTTAAAACCTAGACCTAGAGGATTGTCAGTGTGGATGTCAACTAGCTGCACAGACTAAACTCCACATTGGGTTCAAGGGCAACTATGCCAGAGGACACAGTTGTACATGTGCCAATAAGTTTTCCTGGACATCCTGCCCCAAAGCCTCAAACATAGATTCTCCTCAACAACAGTAGCTATATCTGTCTTATGAGTCTATTTACTGAATAGTGCAGAAAATTTTACTATAATTATCAACTTTGGCCATTGGTTTTTGAACATTTTTTGTGTAATTGCTTTGTTTTGTATTTGGTTTGTTTTGTATAATTTATTTTCATGTTTCTATTTTATGCATCAGGAATTTGCTCATTAATCTACTCATGTTCATTTAAAAAGAGGGTTTAAACGATGGGGCACGGAGTTGAGCTGAACAACGTGGAAAATTAAAAGAGTACGTATAGACTTTTCAGAGAAAGCAGATCAGTTAGACTGGCCAAATCAGATTTCTTAAACAACATGTACTTTTCCTAAATCATACTGTATTTTGGATGAGTTTGGAGCAGAGTTTGTTGTTTTCGTTGGTTTGTTGAACACAGTTCTAGAATGTGAGGAGTTTGTCATGCAGTCAGTGACAAGCATCCTTCTTCACTTCCTTCCAATTTGAGTGAACAGTCTTGTGTCTGGCACCTGCCTCGTGGCAGATGCTGATAATATGAAGATAAATTAGCTGAGGTCATGACTATAAAATGGGCCACAGTTTTGCTAGGTGACAATACATAAATACATAAATTATAATCTTCTTTATAGGACACGTTATAAAACATATTATCAGCCACTGTCATGACAGTTATAATTTAATCAATGTAAAAATGAATTACAATAGGGCAGAACTTTTAGACATAGAAGTAGGAGACGACCAGAAAATACTCCTATCACACTAGGTAAACTTTTCAAAAACAAATATTTCAACATTCAGGAGTCACTAAAGGTAAAAGAAACAAATTGAGATATACTTATTCAGGAAAAAAAAATGTTGAAATTTGGGGAGGATTCTTTCTTATTGCTGATCTTAGTAACATTGTTCTACCAGGAGGAAGCAGGACAGGGAAACCACCATAGGGTTTTACTAGCTTTGGAGTAATGGCAAAATAAAAAACAAACAACAACCACCACAAAAACATGCTCTCTGCTTTGTCAGTAAAAGGAGTAATTTTTGGTAGTAAGCAAATGGGAAATTTAGTGACTGTTGGAGCAATAAATAGAGTAGCGGGCTAGCCAGATATTTAATGGGGAGATCCTACAGGTAAAACACACGTATCAAGTTTGTTTTGAAGCCTTTATATCCTTGACTGTCTTGTGTGCATGTGTATATGGGACAATAAAAAACTGCTGAGCAATCTATGCATCACTGGTTTGATTATCAGCATACCAGCTGTGTAGAACAGAGTTGACCCTTAGGAAAAAAAGTTTTATTAAAAAAATTAAAATAAAGACTGGTCAGAATTATAAACAATCACACTACATATGGCCCAGGAATATAGATACCGAGCTCTAGCCCAGAAAGGCAAACTTTAAATAATTTAAAGAAAGTAAAAAAGGATGGAAGTAGAAAAACATGAAGAAAGAAAAGTCAGGGTGGAGGAAAGAAACAACAAAAGAAGAAAAACAATAAGTACACAAAAACAGCAGAACCAAAACCCTTCAGAGAGGGAAGAAAAAGTCTCCATCCAGTATTGCCACAATAGAGTATTTACAGTGTCCTGTTTTCAACAAAATTTACTTACTAAGCAATGAAAATGCAAAGTATGACCCAAAGACAAAAAACAAACAAACAAACAAACAAAAAAACATAAATCTAGCAATTGTGTCTCAGGGGGCCCAGAGTTTAAATTTAGCCAACAAAGATAACAATGCTGTTATTATAAATATGTTCAAAGATCTGAGGATAATTTTTTAAATTTTTTTCAAAATGTTTAATGACAATAACTAAAGAGAATAAGGGATCTGAATAAAGACAGAAAATGCTAAAATGCACCAAATGGAAAATCTAAAGTTGAAAAGTTCAAAAATAAAATGAGAAAAGGTTATATTGATATGTAAACAGCAAATTTGACGGCAAATTAGTGAGTTTAAAGGTAAATTAAGGGGCTGGGTTTGTGGCTCGGTGGTAGAGCACTTGACTAACAAGTGTGAGGCACTGGGTTCAATTCTCAGCACCACATATAAAGAAATACAATAAAGGTCCATTAAAGACTAAAAAAGTATTTAAAAAACAAATAAAATAAAGGTAAATTAAATATAAAGCCCCTGGTTTAATCTACAGCACCAAAAATAGCAACAACAACAAAAACTTCCCAATTAATGAAGGTATTCTGTTATGATTATTGCTAAAATTAATAAATTGGTAAATATTAATAAATAGGAACTCTATAGTGTAAAACAAATGTATTAGCAATTAGAAGAGCTGAATAACTGAGTAAACTGATATATTACAAATGAACAAGACAAAATTCTAACAAACTGTGCATAACAATTGTCAACTATTTTGATTGGAAAGTCAACCGAAGAATTTTAATGTAACAATACAAAAAACTCATTGATTTGGTAGTGGTTCCTCAATGTGACTAACCATTAAAACCTACTAGTTCTTTAATTTGCATATAGTGTCAGAGAGGAATATTTATGATAACCTATAATGACTAACAAACTATTTCTCATTTTTTCCAAATAAATATCTGTATGAAACTGTATTTTCTAAAAATATATCATGCACAACAATATACCACATATTAAGCAAAAGGAGGTATTAGAATCTGTTGTGGACTGATTGCTCAGAAAACACTCTCAGTCCAAATTTTGTCCAAATTAGAGAGGTTTTTTTTTTCTTTTTTTTTTTTTTAGCTATCTGGGACTGATCCCTACAGGACTCAAATTGTCTCTGCCATAAAGAGCACCGGGTGTGAGTTCTATGGGATTTATAAGGGGAAAAAACCCTCATGCTCAAAAACGTAGGTGCAGGCAAGCAAGCAGGATATAAAGGCTAAGAAAGCACTTAGCAGAGCAAAAACAGATACCCACATCCTGAGTTCAAGCACATTTGTGGGCTTATGAAGTACAGAAAAAAATATTTATAAAATCTTAGAAACAGCTTAACATTATTTATTCTATAATACTTATCACATAATCCTATTATACTACTTATTAATATTTCATAACTTGTAATCTATAATTTATAATCTATAATCTATATTGATTTAGCTCAGATAATAACAAATCCCGTTGTCTTATGTCAAGTCAGACATTAAAAATACTTGTAAAAGGGCTGGGGATGTGGCTCAAGTGGTAACATGCTAGTCTGGCATGCTTGGGGTGCTGGGTTGGATCCTCAGCACCACATAAAATGAAATAAAAAATAAAGATGTTATGTCCACTGAAAATTAAAAAAAAAAATAAATAAAATATTAAAAAGTTCTCTCTCTCTCTCTCTCTCTCTCTCTCTTTAAAAAAATACTTGTAAAAAATGTAAAACTATTTCATAAAATTTATAAAAAGCTTTGAAATTCCGTTTTGGAATATAAAATGATTTTATAATATATTTTATATATGTCATCATTAAATGGGTTTATTGTGTAAAATAATTGATGAAAAATTATTTTTAAATGTCTAAGTTTTATACCTTAATTCTGGAAAGATTGAGTGGACATACTTTTCTTTATTCGTCCTACTAAGCACAAATAATAACCCTGGAAATTTTATACAAAACAAATATGAAAATTCTGAGAGGTCCAAAGAAGGCAGAATATCTACGGAACTCAGAGAACAGAATATCTACAGAACACAAGCAACATGAAGCAGAACAGTGTTGAGTTCCCTGTTTTTTTTTTTCTTTAAAAAAATTCTTTTTAAAAGTATTTTTTAATGTATGACAGCAAAATGTATTAGAATTCATATTACACATATAGAGCACAATTTTTCATATCTCTGGTTATACAAAGTATATTCACAACAATTTGTGTCTTCATATGTGTACTTTGGACAATGATGTCCATCACATTCCACCATCAATTTCACCCCCATGTCCTCTCCCTTCCCCTCTAACTCTTCTGCCCTTTCTAGAGTTTATCTATTTCTTTCACACTCTCCTTCCCTATCCCACTATGAATCAGCCTTTTTATATCAGAAAAACACATTTGGAATTTGGTTTTTAGGGATTGACTAACTTCATTTAGCATTTTCTTCTCCAACTCCATCCATTTACCTGCAAATGCTATGATTTTATTCTCTTTTATTGCTGAGTAATACTCCATTGTGTATATATGCTACATTTTCTTTATCCATTCATTTACTGAAGGGCATCTAGGGTGGTCCCAAAGTTTAGCTACTGTGAATTGTGCTACTATAAACATTGATGTGGCTGTGTCCCTGTTGAATGCTGTTTTTAAGTACTTTGGGTATAGATTGAGGAGAGGAATAGCTGGGTCAAATGGTGATACCATTCCCATTTTTCCAAGGAATCTCCATACTGCTTTCCATATTGGCTATACCAATTTGCAGTCCCACCAGCAATGTATGAGTGTACCTTTTCCCCCACATCCTCACCAACACTTATTGTTGTTTGTCTTCATAATAGCTGCCATTCTGACTAGAGTGAGATGAAATCTCTGAGTAATTTTGATTTGCATTTCTCTAATTGCTAGAGATGATGAACATTTTTTCATATATTTGTTGACTGATTGTATATCCTCTTCTGAGAAGTGTCTGTTCAGGTTTTTGGCCCATTTATTGATTGGGTTATTTGGTTTCTTGGTGCTTAGCTTTTTGAGTTCTTTATATACCCTAGAGATTAGTGCTCAATCTGATGTGTGAGGAGTAAAAATTTGCTCCCAAGATATAAAGGCTCTCTATTCACCTCACAGATGGGTTTTGTTGTTGTTGTTGTTGTTGTTGTTTTCTGAGAAGAGGCTTTTGAGTTTGAATCCATCCCATTTATTGATTCTTGATTTTAATTCTTGTCCTACAGGAGTCTTATCAAGGAAGTTGGGGCCTAATCCCACATGATGAAGATTAGGGCCTACTTTTTCTTCTATTAGATGTGTGGCTCTGCTTTAATTCCTAGGTCCTCGATCCACTTTGAGTTGAGTTTTGTGCATGGTGAGACAGAAGGGTTTAATTTTTATTTTATTGCTTATGGATTTCCAGTTTTCCCAGCACCATTTGTTGAAGAGGCTATCTTTTCTCCAGTGCATGTTTTTGGCACCTTTGTCTAATATAAGATAATTGCAATTTTGTTGGCTAGTCTCTGTGTTCTGTATTCTGTACCATTGATCTACTAGTCTGTTTTGATGCTGATACCATGTTGTTTTTGTCACTATTGCTCTGTAGTAGAGTTTGAGTTCTAGTATAGTGATGCCATCTGCTTCACTGCTTCATTGCTCCTGCTAAGGATTGCTTTAAGTATTCTGGGTCTCTTATTTTTCCAGATGAATTTCATGACTACCTTTTCTATTTATATGAGGAATGCCATTGGATTTTTTTGAAATTGCATTAAATCTGCACTGTGCTTTTGGTTGTATGGTCATTTTGATAATATTAATTCTGCCTATCCAAGAGCAAGGTAGATCTTTCCATCTTCTAAGGTCTTCTTTGATTTTTTTTTCTTTAGGGTACTGTAGTTTTCATTGTATAGATCTTTTACCTCTTTCATTAGTTTGATTCCCAAGTATTTTTTTTTTTTTTGAGGCTATTGTAAATGGGATAGTTTTCCTCATTTCCCTTTCTGAGGATTTGTCACTGACATACAGAAATGCCTTTGATTTATGGGTGTTGATTTTATCACCTGCTACTTTGCTGAATTCATTTACTAGTTCTAGAAGTTTTCTGGTGGAACTTTTTGGGTCTTCTAGGTACAGAATCATATAGTCAGCAAATAGTGCTAATTTGAGTTCTTTTCCTATGCATATCTCTGTAATTTCTTTCTTCTGTCTAATTGTTCTGGCCAGTATTTCAAGAACTATGTTAAATAGAAGTGATGAAAGAGGGCATCCCTGTCTTGTTTCAGTTTTAAGAAGGAATTCCTTCAATTTTTCTCCATTTATAATAATCTGGGGCTTAGTGTAGATGGCCTCTATGATGTTGAGATATGTTCCTGTTATTCCTAATTTTTCTAGTGTTTTGTAAATGAAGGGGTGTTGTATTTTGTCAATTGCTTTTTCTGTTTCTATTAAGATGATTGTATGATTCTTATCTTTAGGTCTATTAATGTTATGAATTACATTTATTGATTTCTGTGTGTTGAACCAACCTTGCATCTTTGGGATATATCCCACTTGATCATGGTGCAATATCTTTTTGATATGTTTTGTATTTGATTTGTCAGAATTTTATTGAGAATTTTTGCATCTATGTTCATTAGAGATATTGGTCTGAGTTTTGTTTTTTTATGTGTCTTTGCCTGGTTTTGGAATCAGGGTGATATTGGCCTCATAAAATGAGTTTGGAAGTGCAACCTTTTTTTCTATTTTGTAAAATAAATTGAAGCGTATTGCTATTTGTTCTTCTTTAAAGGCCTTGTAAAAATCAACTGTGTATCCTTCTGGTCCTGGGATTTCTTGGTTGGTAGCCTTCTGATGGCATTTTCTATCTCATCACTTGATATTGGTCTGCTTAAATTGTATATATCATCCTGATTCAATTTGGGCAAATCAAATACTTAAGAATTTTTTTCAATGTCTTCAATATTTTCTTTTTTATTTACAAGTTTTATTTATAAGTTTTCAAAATAATTCCTAATTATCTTCTGTATTTCTGTAGTGTCTGTTGTGATATTACCTTTTCATCATGTATGTTAGTAGTTTGAGTTTTCTCTCTCCTTCTCTTCATTAGTGTAGCTAAGGGTGTTTCAATTTCACTTATTTTTTTCAAAGAACCAACTTTTGTTTTGTCAATTTTTTTCAATTGATTTGAGCTCTAATTTTAATTATTTCCTGCCTTCCACTGCTTTTGGTGTTGATTTGTTCTTCTTCTTCTAGGGCTTTGAAATGTAATGTTAGGTCATTTATTTGTTGACTTGTTTTTTCTTTTAAGGAATGAACTTTATGCAATGAACGTTCCTCTTAGTACTGCTTTCATAGTGTCCCAGAGATTTTGATATATTGTGTCTATGTTCTCCTTTATCTCTAAGAATTTTTTAATCTCCTCCTTGGTATCTTTTGCAACCCATTGTTCATTCAATAGCATATTATTTAGTCTCCAGGTGTTGCAGTAATATTTATTTTTTATTTTGTCATTGATTTCTAATTTCATTCCATTATGATCTGATAAAATGCAGGGGTAGTATCTCTACTTTTTTATATTTGCTAAGAGTTGCTTTTTGGCATATTATATGGTCTATTTTAGAGAAGGATCCATGTGCTGCTGAGAAGAACGTGTATTCATTTGTTGAAGGGTAAAATATTCTATGTATGTCAGTTAAGTCAGAGTTATTGATTGTATTATTGAGATCTATAGTTTCTTTGTTCAACTTTTGTTTGGAAGATCTATCCAGTGGTGAGAAAGGTGTGTTAAAATCACCCAAGATTATTGTGTTGTGGTCAATTTGACTTTTGAACTTGAGAAGAGTTTTTGATGAACACAGAATCTCCATTGTTTGGGGCATATATATTTATAATTATTAAGTATTGTTGGTATATGGTTCACTTGAGCAGTATGAAATAATTTGGTTTATTGTTTCTTTAATTTTAAGGATTTCTGTTTGTTTGTTTTAGAACCTCTATCTCCCTATTGAAGTAAGCTTTTGCTTCCTGCATTTGTTTATTTAGCTCCTTCTTAAAATGATCTTTTGCTGCTTATATTTGCTTTCTTATATCATCCTTTAATTCACAGAACATTTTAATCATGTACATCCTGAACTACTTCTCTGTCATTTCTTCTGTTGTGCTGGCCATGGATTCTAATAATGTAGTATCTTGTTTTGTTTGGGGTACTTTCTTCCCTTGTCTTTTCATGTTGCTTGTGTGTCTTCCCTTTTAGTGCTGTGAGTCTGGGGTGTTATTGTTTTTACCCTATAAGCTTATAGTTCTCCTGTAGGGTTCAAATATCTCTCTTTTGTGGGGAAAGACAATGTTAATAGATTCCAACATCAACAATATACTACCTGTGAACAATCCATTGCTATTAAGATGTTTACAGTTTGGTCACATTGTACAGAAATGTTGAATTTGATTATTATCTACAATATAATCAGTAGGTTTCTGACAGTTTCTGACAGTGGACATTTAACTGGTGGTGAGGTGTAGGATGATATGCTGAGGAGGTACAATGTGAGGATATAGAGTTAATATATCTTAGGAAATGTGAAAGAAAAATCTAATGAAGAAGGTTAGTAGTAAGAGAATAGACAGGAAGTAATTTTGGGTAGACAAGTATGTGGGAAGACAGTACAGTACATAAAACAAACACACATATGTATTTAGAAAAATAGAGGATGTTAAAGTAGTAAAAATTGGAGGAGAAAAAAAGAAAACAAAGACATATACAACACACCTTTAATGTATTATTCAGATGTCCCAGTCCTCAAAATCCTATTTATGCAAAGGACTTGTTTTTACATATGTTGGGGATGTGAGGGTGGAAGGATAGAGTGGGAGAAGAAAAAGAAAAAAGAAGGTTTCCCAGTTCCTTGTCTCTGTTAGTCTCAAAACTTTTGCACCATCTCCCTCTCTCTTAGCCATTCCCAATTAAGGGAACTCTCTCACCAAGGCTCCTATGGGCGGTGCTTTGGTCACACTGTGTACCCTTCCCACTGAAAGCTGTTTTGAGTTGGGAAGTTACTGTGCCATGTTACCTCTGCTGAAGAGAGGGGGGAGTTGCAAACCAGGTACCTGACCAGCTGGAGTTCCAATCTGGGAGCTGCCCCTAGCAAAGATGGCGAGGAAGGTGAGCCCACATGGAGGCAGTCTGCTTCCAGCAGGAGTGGGGGGAGCTGGGCTATAGTGTTGTGCAATGTGCTCAGAGATGGGCTCTGTGGCGTTCAGTATTGCGGCTTTTGGCTTTCTTTAGAGCCTGTGAGATATCCCCAGGTGCAGACAGATTACCCTGTAGGGGACTATGGCCATTGCAAGATGGAGGCGACTAGGGGAGCCCCTCATTGGTAGATGGGGGTCCACAGGGGAGTGGTGGCTAGAGTTCCTGTGGGTAGGTAACAGCTGAGTGTCCTGTGTGGGAGTGGCATCTGGGAGTTCTGCAGTGGTGCTGATGCGGTGATCCTGCTGAAGCACTCTGGAGCCCTTGGTAGGCTAGTACTTTAGGAGTTGGATGTTGGGAGCTAGAAGTCCTATTCTAATGCTGAGGCCTGGAGCCCATCACATTCCAACCCATTTCATTACATTCCACCATCATTTCTAACCCCATGCCGCCCCCCCTTCCCCTCCAACCCCTCTGCCCTATCTAGAGTTCATCTATTCCTCCCACATACCCCCTCCCTACCCTGCTATGAATCAGCCTCCTTATATCAGAGAAAACATTTACCCTTGTCTATAGCTTTTTGACCACTCTACATAAATTATAACAATTGTGATTTGCAATGTCCACAGGTGATAAATGGATCAGGGCAAGATATACAAGTAAGTGCATTTCTTATTCTCTGGAAATTGTTTGTTTGTTTGTTTTAGCTTTTGTTGCACAGAAGATTTTTTCTGGACCATCCAAAGCATGTAACATCTATTCAGGAGAGTAACTCTTGCAGAACCTTTTCCAGATTTTCTTTCTCAGATAATACTCCAAATTCCTCAATCTGTTCAGGTACATTTGGAAATTGATGCACACCTTACACTCCACATAAATAGTCACAAAGCCCAGCATCACATTAAAATATCTAAGAATTTGCATATGAAAAAAAAAACTATTTGACCCAGGTGAACCAGAACATGAGAAGTTCCTCTATGTATTTAAAGGAAGAGGGAATTGTTGATTTGGGAAAACCATGATGTCAGGCCTAAAGGAACAAGTTACAAGAAGTATATAGCAATAATACGGAGGCAAAGTAACAGAAATCTGGAAGGTAGTGAGTGATTAGGGATCTGTAAGTAATATGTGAACATCAAGGATGAAAAAAGAGAGCAAAGACCAGAATGTTTAAACAACGGTTTTCCAGTTGTAGCTTTCTTCTGAGTTACCCTTAGATAAACTGTCAACTCTCCTTTCTTTCTTCTCAGTATACAATCCATGTCAATTTTACATATTTGAGTAGAACTCAGATTTCAGATATTTTTGTGAGCAATCTACTCTCCAAATTGTAAGTCTTATTATTTTCTAACTGCCAAAATATTGTCATGAAAGAAGAGTCCTACCATGAAAATCACGGCAAATGGATGAGGTGAAGTTCTGTTTTTTGAGATGTAGAATCTTTGCCTCTAATTTAAAATGCCTTTCCAGGTGAATTTTTTCCTGGTTATTATAGTAGCCTGAAGCAATTCTGAACTCAGAGTATCATTTTAAATATCATTCTTTTGTTTATTTTTTGATAAAAAGAATTCTACCTATGGTAACTTGTTCAATATCAATAGAAGCTTTACAGCAATAATATGTAACAGATTATGATTGACAGTGCATGGAAAATTGTATTTTCTCTTTCACAAAAGTCAATGGATATTTAATAAGCAAGGGAAACTAATGTGATATATATATATATATATATATATATATATATATATATATATATATATTCCTCTATGTATTTAAAGGAAATACACTTTTTTACCTTTATATATATATTTAATCTTCATATATATATATATATATATATATATATATATATATATGAAGGTAAAAAAAAAACTTTCCAATATCACATAAGTTTTGATGAATGGTATATCCAGCTAATGAAACTTACTGTTAACATATGATAAATTTCCAACATATTTTTATATGAAATGCTATTTGAGGATCCATAGCATAGATATTTGTAAAGCTTAAAGTTAGGAAACATGCATAACTTTATATAAGCAGAATTGAATTAAACTTCATAAATATTTACTTTCAAATTAAAATAGGTATCTAGAAATTAAGAGTGAGGAACTGGGGTTGTGGCTCAGCAGTAGAGTGTTTGCTTTGCAAGTGTGAGGCACTTGGTTCGATTCTCAGCACTGCATATAAATAAATAAAGAAAGAACCATTGAAAACTAAAAAATATTAAGAAAAAGAAAAAGAAATTGAGAATGAATATATCACATCAAAGTGTAATTAATGACAAATGTGTGAAAAGTTAAATGTAAGACTTGACTTATTTTCTTATATAGGAGATATTTCATTTTTAGCACAAGGATTGATTTTTAATGCTCAGAAAGGATTGCATTCTCATTTCATGTTTACTCCAAGCTTCAGATTTTGTGGCTTTGCTTGCTTTCTTTATAGTTCCAGGCTCTTGAGATCTTCTGAGAGAGGAAAGCAGATCACCAATCAATATTTAGACTTAGGCATTCTTCTGATTAATGGAAGGGCCAAGACCCAGTCTCTTAAGGCATGGTGTACAATTTCACTTGTTTATTCATAACCAGACAATCAAAGCCTTTATGTAATTGTAACTCCCATTTTGACAGCATTTGGTACATTTACTTTTCAACTCTGAAACTCATAAGTGCCTCACTGCCAATTGGTACTCTAATACATTTTAATAATCCTTTCATAAATATTTTTCTTAACTTTATGTTACATATTATTAATGGTAGTGCAAGAAAATGTGTGTACTCTGTGTTGTTATTCCTCACTTTAAAGGAATAATAAAATTAAGTTTAGATTGCATTGTCTAAGCATCATTTTAATGACAAGAAGGCAAATGCAACTGATGCTACTATAGAAATAGATAATGACTTACCATAGACAGGGAACATTTGTTTTCCTGGGATAAACAATAATATGATTCATCAATTGGAGACAAGCCAAGAGAGAAAAATATCCTAATGAAAGTTACGATTATGATGGCATGCTCTATTCAGTAAGATTCAATATGTTACTCCTTAACTAAATTTATTTAGAGAATCACCACTGCAAGTGTAATACAATTACAAAATGTTTTGTAACATCAACTATTTAGGATAACTGATATATCATTCTTGTATGATATATATATATATATATATATATATATATATATATATATATCTCCCAGAACTTTCTTACAGACTCAGTAGTATGATTTGTTGAAAATGTGACTTTATGTCAACTCTTCCACATCAAAATCAAGTCAGTCTTCCTCCTGAGGTGGCCTTGTTATTCAGTTTTTTAGTAATCTTTGTTTTACAAACCTGTAAATGAGTCCTACCGGGTATTGTACATTCAGCTATATGGCCACTGTAATGATGTATTTTTGCCAGGAAATCTATTGTTGGCTATTTGTACTCAAATCTCTGTCATTCCAGTTTCTAATTTTCAGGTACGTCGAGTCCCTTAAACAGGCAGGAGATTCTTCAACTTGTTCTGTCCCACAGGATAATACCTTTTTGAGGCTGTCACACTGATGAGATTCTCTTGCCATAGTCTTTGTATCATTTTAAATGTTACCATAGATGGTGACCTGGAATGTAATATTGATATCCTAATCTTGATATCTCAGAATGTGAATTCATTGGAAAACAGGATCTTTAAGGAGGTAATTTGGTTTAAAACAGATTCATTAGGGGTAGACCTTATTCCAATATGACTGATGAGATTCAGTCATACACACAGGAAAGAACAAATGGAAATGTAGGGAGGAAAATAGTCTGACTGCAAGCCCAGGGCAGAGGCCTAAGAAGAAATCAATCCTGTGGGCTTATTGATCACAGACTTCAAAAGTCCAGAATAAATTTCTGTTGCTTATACTACTCAGACTGCAGTATTTAGTTATGGCAGTATTAGCAAGGGACACAACTGAGTTTCCCTGGACAACTATGTTGGAACAAGAATACACCCTGATCTCTGCTCTACCAACAAACAACCGTCAGTTCAAATGTCAGATTAGGAAAAGAAATGATGCATATCAGGAACAAAATGAGTAAGAAAGGAAATAATTTCTGAAGGAAAACAAAGAAAAAAATGTTACAAAGTCAAAGTGTGATAACTAATTTAGCAGAACATATAAGCTAAAGCTTTTCATGCTGTATAACAGGAAAAATAATGATAAGCAAGACACTTTGGACTAAAGAATCTAGGGAAATTAAGAAATTATGTGTAGAAAACAGTAGGGTTTAGAGTGAGGATGAGAAAGGAAAGATCAACTGAAAGCAAATTTTCACACGTGCAGTCAGTGGACAAAATTTCCCTTTCTCACAGAACACATTTGTCTATGGCACACACGAAGACTGCTCTGTGAAGAATTGACTGAGAGATGTTCCAGATCTGGTGACATCAAGTAGGAGGAAAATTACCAATGAGAACTGAAAAGAGAATATTAAGGAGAAAATCTATATAATGAATAGTAAAATGTTTTGCCCCATTTCTTGTATTGGCTCCTGGAAAATTAAGTCAAGCCTATCAATTATTGGTCCTCGGGCAGGATTTGGAAGACATCTGACAATGAGATTTAGACTTACAGTAAAGGGAGAGATGTTTTCCTTCATTTGTGAAAATTAGAGCGAAATAAGAAATTTTAAAAAGGGTGTATCACAGGAAGACAGAAGGGAGAAACTGGTAGAGAAGGGGATCCAATTGAGGGGGAGGAAAAAAATGGGAGGGACTGTGGAATGAAATCAACCAAATTATGCCAAGTCTTTTCTAAGAATATATCACAGTGAATCCAACTTTTATGTAAATTTTTCGTGTCTATAATCCCAATGATTTTAGAGGCTGAGGCAAGAGAATCTCAAGCAATTCAGAATCATAAACAAACATATATTAAGTAGAGGAAAGGGATCAGGGAGAAGGAGAAGGGAAAGTACCTATATGATATGGAGCAAATTATGTGCATAGATGGATGTCAACCCAGTATCACATATATTTAAAATGCACTAATAAAAAAGGTGAAACAAAACAAATGCAAAATATTAAAAGAAAAATAAAAGATTTAGATTTTCTCTTAACAAAATGCCCAAACAAAATACAGGAAAGAACACTAAGAGATAAGCTCTACTCAGAAGGGGATATTTCAAGCCAAATTTAAAGTGTTTCAATGATAACTATAAATGTATATCCAAGGATTATCAATAGTTAAGGAAAGTCTTTAATATAAAAAGCAAAAATCAAACTAATGAAAACAAAATAATATTTTAACAAACAGAGAAAAAATTATAAATAGAAAAATACCCAAAATATCCTTTAAAAAAAAGTAAAATTAGAGTGAATTTATTATTGTAGAAAAAATGTTTAGAGAAAAAAGGAATATTTGGGGATTTAAAAATATGAGTAAAATTTTAAAGTATAAAATATGGAACAATAAATTTGAAAATTCTGCTAGAAATTAGAATAAAAACAAAGAGATGGAAAATAGAAAAGAAAAACAAAATGGAATTACAGCATTGATCTTTTAGTCTTAACAGTTAGTTAATTTTTTTTTCCAAAAAACTATGTAACAAAGAAACAGCTATAATTTAAGTTTCAAAGGACTAGCAGTGATACATGCCTATAATCCCAGATACTTGGAAAATTTAGGTGGGAGAATGAGAATTCAGGGCCAGCCTGGGCAACTTAGCAAGACTCCATCTCAAAAACTAACTAAATAAAAATAAACAAATTTCACAGAACTGAAAATATGAAAAAAGCACAATTCATACCAAGGATCATAATACTTAATTTTTAGAACTATATTGGACATAAACATAAAAGCTCCCAAGAAAAAAAAAATATAAAGAAAAATAAAGTAACAGTTACACTGACCCTAGAGTATGCTAAGTTTGTAATGGCAAGATTAGAATCCAGTTTAAAGGGAAATAATTCCTACATACTTCTCAATAATTATTAATTCTCAGGGATGTTCTCAAGAATACTAATAATCCTGAAAGGTTATTTCAAATCTAGTAATTATATACTCAAACTATTTTATAATGATTCATTATGGAGATGCCATTCAATATGAAAGAAATGGAATTTATCAAAGAGTGATCTTAGCTTAAACTTTAGAATTTATCAAGGAAGTGGTAGAAAAATAGTTTTGCAATTATTATCCACTGCTCAGTCAGTTCAAGTGTAAAGTGAAAAGGTGAGGCTATAAGGAAATTAGTTTTGGAGAAAGCTCTGCTTTTATCTCCATCTACTTGTCTATTCTCAAAGAAGGATGTGTAGTTTTTACTCCAACTCAAAACTACTCATTGAAGAATTCACCTTAACCACTGCTGATATTAATATATGTCCAGTGTAGTAGAAAGATTAGCATGGAATCTGGCTCCCACCCAGAGATAGCATATGAAGAGAAGACATCTGAAGATTCACGTAAATCATTTAAGATTTTCTTAAGAAATATGGAAATTTTCTTACAGGTACTTCCTATGGATCATTCTAACTTAAGAAAAAAATTATTTTCCATTATTAACATTGTCATTATAGGTGTTTATACAAATCTCTAAGTTAAGAAATTTCTAACATCTTGTTTTTCTCACAGAATACTTGAGAATTACTAAAATATGGGACAACCCTCCTTTGACCAAAACAGCATCTGAATATAACGGTGTGCTCTACTTGACACATGAACACAGAGTGTTCATCTATTCCCACTAGATAGTGAAAGCTTTGGCCCCCTGGATAGCTCTCTAGGATTTGGATATATGCATGAAGAATCATTTCCATCAGTCTCAGTCAGGTGCTTGTTCTTTAGTTTATGCTGAAACTTTGTCACATGCTAATGAAAATACCTACTAGCCCCAACTTCAGGCAGAGACATTTCATAATATAAAAGGAAGAAGCTTCAGTAGTTTGCATTTTTTTATTCCTCAAATGAATTTATTCATGTATTCCTATTTTTATCTTTGCAATATAATTCAATTTTTCCTTTTTTCTTGCCAGATAGACAGTTTTGACCTCATGAGGACTCTCTAAGTAGTCATTCCTCCAATAATCTCATGCCATGATACATTCCTTATTATAGGTATGTAAAATTTGGAAATTTACCTATGACTCTAGAATCAAATTGTCTAAATCTGCAGGAATCTATTCTAGTAAGTGAAATATTATCTAGTACATAGTAAAAGATGAAACTAGTAAATTAGTATTATTTCATCTTGTCTACTAAATTCTTTTTAATTGATCATATGTAATATGTATCTGTTGCCATTGGTTCAATGTTTTTGAATGTTCATGTAACTATAATTATAGGCTCCTTCCTCAATGTTGTGAAAGCCTGTCTCTGAGGCTCATGTTCTGATGTACAGCATCCCCATTATCCTGTCACCTCAGACTACCATATTTCCCTTCTACTGTTCTCATTGCCATTCTAAAATATTAAATGAGATGGTAAGAGAGTATAAGACTTCTGAATGTTTTTTTTTTTTTCTTTTTGTGCTGAGGATCAAACCCAGGGCCTTTGGCATGCAAGGCAAGCACTCTACATACTGATCTATATCCCCAGCCCATTCTGAATGTCTTTCTATAACTGTTAACTTTTTCATTCTTCTTCAGAGTCTTATCCAGTGATGGTTAACATGCTTGCAGATAGCAAGCACTTTTCTATCTGTGTATACAGCCACACCATACTACTTAAGTTACCACTCAGTTAATCCCTATCAGGGGATTAATTCACTGGTGGGTTAAGACACTCACAACCCAATTATTTCTCCTCTGAACCTTTTTGCATAGTCTCACACATGAGCTTTTGGGGGACACCTCAGATCCAAACCATAACAGTTTGGCTGGTGCTTAAACAATTAGTTGATATTAATATACATGTCTGCTTTGTTAATCTCATTTTTATTTCCTTCAGTGGGTATTGAATCCAAGTCCTTGACCATATTAGGCAAGTATTCTACCATGTACTCCAAATTAAATATGTGGTTGTTGTTTTTTACCAAAGTCACAATTTATAGGTAAGAGCAATATCAAAAGGGCCTGAGAATTGTCATGTCCTCAAGGAAAAATAATGTCTTTAAATGAAAATAGAAGAAATACATTACTCCTCACAGAGATAGAGGTAAGCTTTAACTGAGGAAAAAACAGTTATTAGCACTTGGATAGTGTGAAGTCACTATAATGGGATCTTTAGGTAAAGTTCTTTCTTATCTGTTTAAATGTTTTAATTGACAATTAATAGTCATTTGTATTCATGACTCAAAATGTGATGTTTTGAAACACATATACCTTGTGGAATTATCAAATAGGACTAATTAGCATATACATGACTTCCAACATTTATCATTTCTTTATGATGAGAAGAGTAAAAGAGAGGACCTTCAATATTGGCTTGTTTTTACTCCATATGTTGCACCCAATGGAAAATAAGCATGGAGGGAAGGTAAATGATCCTGTTTCAAGATAAAGACAGGAAAATAGGATCTATGCTTATTGATCATTCCTTATATATGTCTAAATAAAAATTTACTATTAATGTTATGACAGCAATATGGTTAAAAACTTAAAAAAACATATGACTTAAGAATTTACCTATACCTCATACATGACCTTATTTTCCATACAAGCAAGAAAGTACTATCTCAAATACATGAATTTTATCAAGGATTTAATGACAAAATAAAAGTTTATATATAATCTCCTGAATCCTTTACATAAAATGTAAACCCTCCAAACACTGGTACTAACAATAAATTCATGTGTCCATACATTTGTGATATATGTAAAATCTCAGTTGGCATCCAAGTCTTTTAATGCTTATGTTTTAGATTATAACCTCTGATATAATATTGACTTTTACATATATATAATTCATATGTTACCTTACCAAGTAGGGTTTAAAAATTAATATTTGATTCCATGATGTTTTCTTTCTATTCTCATTTTAGTTTTTAATGATTACAATAGAAAATTCACAGAGATGTAGAAAGAACTCTAATTTTAAGTGTCCAATGAGATGATCTATAATTGTATAATCACAACACAAAGCTAAATCTGGAATAGCATTCCAGAAATTTCTCTCATGAAATTTCTCCATGTGTGTCCTAAAAATAAGGACTATTTTGATCTTTATCATAGCACTGTAAAAGTTCACTTTGATAGAAAACTTCTTTATAATTAATTTAGTAAAATAACATGTTTATGTTCTTACATCGCTGGTCACAAAGACAATGGAAGGTATTTCAATGTACATTTCCCAGTCTGGCCTCCTACAATGACTAAGTGCACGAGATAATTACCACTTGTATCATCTCATTTTGTGTTGTTCTGTGTGGAGCAGAAATAAAAGGCCTCATTTGATGGCAGCCCTTCAAAAGCATTACTCAAGAGTCATGATCAAGTTCTAATTATTTTGGGGTATGTACTGAATCTCAAATAAAGTCTGAGTCTTTGAAGGCAAAGAAAGCCTATATTTCATGCCCCTAAGTTAATGAAGATAAAAATTCAAGGTTTACACATTGATGGCAACTACAAAAGCCTTGTTAAAATAATAGCCTTACTCTTCTTCTGACATAACAGTGATGCTTCTGTTATAGATTTTCACAGAAGTTTGGCAGATTGAACAAAATTGGAGAATAATGACTTTCTATTAGTGGTGCAAAATAGCAAAGCCATTCAACTCATCCTAGAGTAACTTGTCATATTTTCCAGACTTTTTAAAGTCAGAAAACAAAGTCTTTGTGTGTACTATGTGATATAGTTGGACATGCCCACAGAGCACACTCATGCATGGTGTTTTATATAAAGGTTCATCTCCTAAAATCCTTAACAGTAAATGGCAGATTTTTCCATTGAATCTTCTTGAAGATTGGGAGCATTCAAGAGTGAAATATAGTAACTTGTTGGGTACTAGTGAGCTGCACATGAGTTATGGACAAGATTTGTTTCCATGGAGTTGAATGTAAGATTTCTTTATTTGGGAAACATCTGTAGAGCCTCTACTATAAGGAACTGTGCGGTATATATTCTCTAAGAGAGGCAAAGAGAATGAAAATCACTGCCTTGATAATGATTCAGCCTAGAAGAGAAGGCAAGACATATAAATAATGATGCAAATAGAAGTTTTACCATATGTAAAAGGGCGAATGTTAAAATTACTGTTTGTGAAAGACTGGATGGAAAAACTTGAAAAGAGAAGACTGAAAGAGCAAAGAATTTCCTGATAGAAGAGACATAGAAGTATCCTAATTTTAGAGTTCTAATCACACCATCCCTTCACCATCCCTAGGTTCACAAAACTTGTTTGAGGTTTATAGGGTTGAGTCCATATACCCATTAAAATAACCTACTGGCCTTCACTTTTAATTGGTGCATGTTCTGAGTTCACAGGTCACAAAATGGAGCAAAATCACAAAGGAACCACATTATGCAAAGTCATTTTCCACAGAAAAAATACACCCCATTAGGCTAATCCCTATAATTCTGCACAAATTCAGTATTTAAGCCTAATACATAATCCCCTGTAATGTGTGAGAAAGGTAAATTTAAAGTAAATGTATTCATGCCGGTCTAGTAAATAATAATAGCTCAGTAGGATCTCAATATACTTAGAAGGTAGGTGGAAAATCTTTGATAGTATTAATAGTCTTTCTCCCAAATAGATAAAATACAATCATAACAATCATTATTAATCTATAAAATATTAGTATAGCCAGTATGAAATGGCCACTATTTATAAACAACTGTAATTCAACAATTATTTTGTTTCATTTTTATTACACTGACATGGGAAATTATAATTTATATTTTTTGGTGGAACTTTTTAAAATTAACTATATAATTTCCTTACCACTGAGCTAATCTCCCTTTGTGTGTGCCCAAACCAACAATAGAAAGGTCAAATGGGAATAACGGTTTATAATGTGACACCTTGTCAATACAACAACCTTGTTTTTTTGTAGGCTTTGAACAACTATCTTATTACTTATATTAGATTTTAGTTTCTTGATCCTTCCATTTTAGAGGAAAATTACTATTGATGTTCAAGACAATGTTAGGATAAAAGAAAAACATTTTAAAAGCCTTCATTGTTGATTTCCCTAAGAAAAATGCATGTATATGTTTAAGTATATATATAAATTTATTATATATATGTGTGTGTGTGTATATATATATATATATATATATATATATATATATATATATTATGTACTTCTTTTAAATTTTGTATGAATCTTTCATGAGAGGAAAAGCAACTACTCTCCTAAACATTAATTAAATGGCAAAACTTGAAACACCTTATAATAGTAAAATTTTTGAAATTATATTTTCCAACCGGTAAATAAGACCTGACTAAGAAAAAGGGCTCCAAATGAAACTAAAATAATTAAACATAAATGAATATATTTGCTGTTATTTAAATTTTAAAAATATACTTACCATTACTGCAACTCCCTGACATTATTATATTTTTTTCTCCAATGATATTGCCAGAAGACTGGTTCTATGGTGGACAAGGAGAGTGTGGAAATTTGGAAAAAGTCATCGTGTTAGAATATGCACTTTCTCCAATTCGAATGAATGTAACTGTCAACTATTTGCTTACTGTTTTCTGAGTTGCAGATTTAAAAACTTTTAAAGATGTTAACTGTGTCTAGACCCTTGAGGGCACCATTCATTATTTGTGAAAAGCAAGTCATATCTCTTATAAAGATTCAAAAAAACAAAAATCCATCCCTGTGGCTGGCTAATTTGCATTGCTTGGATGAATAGTATCCTTGCCATGATTCAACAATATGTAACTTTCCCCAAATATTCTTTATTTGTCCATTCTCTAGTCAAAGCAATAAAGAGAATGATGAAGCCCCCGGACCTAATAGCATAACGTGAAGATAATCAACAAAATGAGGAATAAGATACTGCTTGAAGATGAATGATTAGAAACACACTGGAATTTCAAGGCTGCCACTGTCATTATCAATGAGATATCTGTTTACAGTAAGCCTAAAGGTATCTGAGGAAATGCAAGTGGATAAGCAGGAGAACAAATAATAGGAAAGAAAATTGCTGGGCATAAGGAAAACAAAACAAAACAAAACAACTTTCTATTAAGAAGGCTCTGTGTGTTACTGATAATGATCATATTTGTTTTCCCACAATGTGATCCACATATAAAAAGTAAGTTAAAGAATAATGAATTATAAACAAAATAAAAAAAAATATTTTCTTCTACTTATACTGCCAGTAGCCTTTCTTGAGTCGAGAGTGGTATTTGTGCTTAAGATTCAAATAAATTGCAACACAGATAAATTGTGAGAAAAAAACATATACTTGGAAAATATGTTTTGAAAAGCTGAATTTCTCAAAATACTGCCACCAAATGCTGCATCAGTAAGGGGCGAGGAAAGGAAACTGAAACCACTCTTGGAATTCAAGCAGGGAGACATTCACTAATTAAGGCTTCCATCAGAGCAGCTGGAGGACCTAGAATGGGAGAAGTTTTCCCTGGATGACTGCTTCAAAGATCAGTAGTAAGATGTGCAGGCCAGAAGGCCACAACTGCTGCTGTCTTTGCTGTCACAGAGTCCAGAGACCTACTAGCCCTCACGCCACAGAGCTGGGGTCTTGGCACTGCCATCTAAGGTGCTGCCTTCTTCTGAATTTCAAAAGCTTGTACAAAGCTGCCAGCCAGAAGAGAATATGAGTGGGGTAAAAGGAGAGTGGAATAGAGAAGCAGATGTAGACCCCATGTTAAGTCTCAATCGCTCATTCACTACCTCCAAAATTAAAAATACTCTGAATCTACAAGACTTAAAAAAAAAAGAATTACTCTGTAAGTCTGATCTGATATGAACTAATTTGACATTAAAACCTGACCTGAACTCATTATAAGACTAGTGCATTTTTCTCCTACCTTTCTTTCTATTCTTCCTCACTCTTCTGCCCACCTCCCTAGATCCATTCTTCCTTTCTCTCTATCTTTCTTTATTTCTATAGTATTTGGGATTAAATCCAGGGGTGCTTGAGCCATATCCCCAGACCTTTTTAATTTTTATTTGAAATAGGGTCTTGCTAAGTTGCTTAGGAAATTGCTATATTGCTGAGGCTGGCCTCAAACTTATAATCCTCCTGCTTTTGTCTCCTGAGTATCATTTGATCTTTTTGATCTTATTAAATGTGATATTTATATAATTTTATGCATAAGTGCCTATCAATTTGAACAAAAGTTAACCTGACCCTGTGAGAGAGTTATAAACTATTCAAGCAGTGACAACAGATATCATCTGTATGTCAAACACCAGATCATCATCAGGTTCACGTAAACTAGACATCTTACCCAATATTATCTTATTCAATCTCAATCTTTATAAATAACTTCCATAATAAATGCAATGCAAGGCAAAGAAGAATCAGAGTTGTCTAGGACTGCTGGTATAACTGTCTACTTCCTTTCTGGATAGATTAAGATAGTTTTTGGACCTAGACTGTCATATCCTCTAAACACATGTGCACATTTAAATTATAAAATTTGTCTCATTTAAAATAATTTAAATTGCTTATGCAATGTTTTCTAGGGAGCTTTACCCAATAAATATATGTAATGCAGGTATGCATACCATAATTCTATGCAGCAAAGTCCACCCTGCATAGATGAGAATTCTAACACTAACAAATACCATTAATTTGTTACCAAAAAGATTGGTAAAGAGTATGCTTGCAGGAAGATTTGACATTTTTCTGAACTGGTGATTTCACCTAGGACCCCAAATAAAGGGAGGGAATGAACTGAAGTTCAGTTGCCTATCCATTTACCTCCAAAGTATATGCACCATATTACCTTTCTAAAATTTGAACCATTCCAAATTCTAGAAAACCTCAGGCTTCAAGAGGATTACACAAGCAAGTTTAGATCTATCTTAATTATAGAACATTGTATTACTTTCAATGACTATAGGCTTTTTTCTACACAAATTTTATTTTACATATGACAATTCTCTTCTAATTATTCTTTTGTAGAAAAAAAAAAGATCCCCTTATGATCTCAAAAGCTGAGGCATAAAGTTGCATAAATTATTCTATTGCATCTCTGTGTCCATCCTCCAAGAAATTGTGTTGATAAGAGATTATTTCTAGGTTGGGCTAAGTTATCAGTGATCAGACTGGGAACATGGGTCAAGTGAAAGTAGCCAGCACTGAGATTCCACGAGGTACTTAAACACCTTACAAAGTCTATAGTCGCATTTTAAAAATAATAGTGAATAGATTGATAACCTGAAATGTTTAATAAAAAAATTCAACTTGAACATATGCCAATCATACTAAATCAGGGTATCTTAACACTGGAAATTTGCATTTTATTACGCTCCATGGGTGATACTGATACACAACTTAATTAAAGGACTAATAGTGTAATGGACCCACATGAGTGTTAAAGATGTACAAACTTACCAAATGCAAATTATATTTGTTTTAAATAGGAACATAATAAATTCTGTATGTTAACTTGTTTAATTTCACTTTGAACTTGGATTTTATTAAACACAAAAGTAAACCGAATCTAAGCAATATTTTTAGCACCTTAGCAAATGTTTGCCCCAATAGATTTGGGAGTATGGAGGATGGATTCAAAACTAGTTCTGTTTGGCAGTTCAGTTTTATGCTTTTGAGTAATAATTTAAAAATAAGAAAACTAAATAAAATATTTGGTTTACTTTTCATAAACCACATATTTTATATACTTTATCATAAAGCAAATAATGTTTCACTAATAGAAATATTTAATTAAATCATATGAGGGAATTATAAATGTTAAAATATTTGGGGCATTTAATTGGTTGTGTGATTGTAACTTCTTAAGGCTAATAGTCAATATTCCATGATTTAAAGTGCACTTATATAATCATATATATATATATATATATATATATATATATATATATTATATTATATTATCATTCTTTTTTACAAGTAATTGATTTGATGTTGGGTAGATTGGTTAGTTTGTTGTTTGGTTTATGATTGGGTAATCCTAGGTAGGGTTGATAGAGCATAGACAGATTCAAGTGGTGGGAATAAGAGGTTAAGGGATTAATGATACCACTGGTTGTGGATAATGAGTTCTGCTTCCTCAAATGTTGAAGTTTGAATATTAGAGAAGTGCCCAAGGCAAGCATATAAAACATGTTTTATTCAAAAAATAGTAACAGACTACTCTCGGGAGGGAGAAGGGAGCCATAGCTCTTATCCTGGTATCCCAAGGAGTGACAGAGTCCTGCCCCTTTTATACATTTTAGACTTTCTTTGTTCTCCTGCACTCTTCCCTCTTATCTCTATTCTTTCTTTGAAGGAGAGACATGCCCAGGTGGGATGGCCAAAAGGTGAGAAGCAGGTGGGCTGGTAGGGCCAAGGTGGAATGATTAAGGGAGGAAGCAAGCCCTGGAGAGGCAGCCCATGGGGCATTAATTAGCAGCTCCCTGTATGTTCAGGAGGTGCTTCATTAACAACTTTCTGGGAGGGGCAGTATAGGCAAATAATCTTGGTAATCAAAGTGCTGTGGAGGCATTCCAATTTTCTAGGGGTGGTCTCCAACTTCCCAGACTCAAACTGGCTTCCATTTTCTCAATCCAACCGGATTACCTATCTACACTTAATTTTAGCTTCAATAACTCTATAAACTGGGCCCATTGTGTTGACCCTCACAAGCTTTCATTTTTAAAAAGCATTTTACCTGTAGCTATGCCTACCTTAAGTGGACAGAACATGTTACATTCCTCAGCAAACTATTATCTATTTATAGGAGAAATACAAACCTGAAATTTCAAAATACTCATGATAAGAAAAAAAAACAAATTACCTTGAAGAGGGGACTTTTGTGCCTTTCACAGACCAGATCCACAAACTCAGGGAGAAAAGAAAAAAAATTCCTTAATTTTCTGTAAGAACAGGTTCCAATTAGAATTGGTCAGCTAATGTGACCTACAGTTGTCATGACAATGGGGACTTATGTCTGATGTAATTCTGCTGTCAATCAAAAGTCAAGAGGTAGACCTTAGTGGAACTCTGTGGAAACTTCCCTGGGACCCCAGTGAAACTTGAAGATAGTTGAGGAACACTCTCCCTCTGCTCTCTGTCTCCCTTGAGAGTGTCCTCTTTTCCCATTTCCCATCTCTTGCCTGTTACTCTGTGACATGTCTAAAATTTTAATGAACAGGGGCTTAAAGGGGGCCTTCATGCAGCCTCAGTTTCCTGGAAGGTGCCAACCCCGTAACAGGGTCATTCAACTAATTCTACCTTACCTACTTGATCTAGGGTTGAGAAAGAAACTCAGTAAAACTTACTGGAAGTAAATATTAAAAATAACATTTTATGTAGTGTTATCCTCTTCTAATTGCACTTTTTGAACTTATAGCTATGAACTTATAGCTCTTGAGTTTCCTTAAATAGAATACAGAGAGACACTCAGAATATAATTCAGTGAGATTTTTAAAGTTTGTAATTGATTTGATTATTTATATTTGAAGACAGTTTTTAGAAATATTTCCTCTTATTTATATTGGGTATATAAAAGTTACAATTTGAGAGTGTTTTTGTTTTTTTGGTTTTTTTTTTTTTTTTTTTTGATTCTAATTGCTTGACTTTTATGGTCTGCAAAATGAAACTCTGTAGGGAATTCAGAATAGTAAACTGGTCACTGACCAGTGATGTGGATTACAGAATCATTTTTCAAAACCTGATTTAGGAAATTTGTATTTCTTTTATAAGAGAAGCATTATGTTAGGCACTGGGGTAGAACAAAACAATTAAATTAATTCTAGTACAATGATAACACAAGTATGATTAATATATGTATTAGAGATATTTAAAGTAGAAGCAAATCTAGAGACCTCAAATGTTACTGCACTGATTTTATTTTGGAAGGTACAGGAGCCATATATCTTCCCACCACCTCTCTAAGGCTGTCTTCTCTTAGGTCTTGAGTGTGGAATGCTTATTTCCACTCCCCCTTCTGACCTCTCATAAACCATGCATGAGTCTCTAGGTGCAGCTGGTGGTTTTTATCGAACTGGGTTGAGCAAATTCAGCATCATAAACAGAGGAAATGACTATTCATTTACTGTTTCCTCTGACTGCTGAGAGCCCCTGCTGGTGCCTGGCATTCCTACTAGTTTTGAAAGGATAATGCAAGGGTAGTCTCCTGACACACTCCTGAAGGTCTGTAATTTTAGAGCTGGAAAGGGCATTAAAGATCATCAACCACACCTCCCTATGACAGATAAGAAAACTGAGGTGGTTAAAGGTCTTGTGGCTTTGCACAAACCCCCAGGGTGGGTTAGTAGCAGCACCTGTACCAGAACTGAAGTACCTAGATACCTCGACTAGGCCTTTTCTTATGCCAAGAGGCCTCTATCCAATGACAGCATTCTCTACTTCATTCTAGGGCAGGCAGAAGTGGGGAGACCAACTTCCAGCCGATGATCCCTTCCCTGGCCCAGACTCTCAGAGTCTGATCAAACCAACCACATTAGGACTTGTAACAATTAAGAAACACCCAGTAAGAAGCTACCCAGAGTCCTGAGATAATTCTTCCTCCTCCAACACCTGGAACACATTACCTCAGAAAACACATATTGACTACTGGCATAGAGGAGTTATAGACTTTTTAAAAAGAAAATCATTAATCGGTTGTTTGTGGAAATTATGACCTGTGATCCCATAGTACTGATATACAGAGAGAGCCTGGTCAAGTCACTATCTGAGGTCTGGACCTAGGCTGTGGATTAACACAGCTTTTTACTTCCATCTAAAAGGCATTTGAGAAATTTAAAGATACAAATTTGAGAAATTTTTGTAGATACAATGACTGGGGAACCTTTCCCCAGAAAGGACCAGTCTGTCACGTGGAAGATGTCTCTCATAATGAAAAACCATCTGTGCTTTACACAACTTATTGATGGTGCCAAATACTCTAGTAGATTTAAAAAAAATATATATAATCTCTGAGTCTGGACTCAATTCCATTTTATACAGTTTTTTTTTTTTTTAACACTGCTGAGAAATTAAATATATCTCTGGGAATAAAACTACCACTCAAGAGAAGATTCTATCTTGTTTTGTTCAGAAGTTCGTAAAATGCCTATCATTGTTTTAGAAAATTTGGCTACCCATGGCACTTCTATTATACCATATGAGTGACAAGCAAAAGACAGCATCAATTGGCAATCATATTTGTTCCATTTATCATGTTTTACCTAACTGGACCAACACGTAACTACTTCTAATCTTATACAATGATGCCTAAAGTTTTACATACTAATGTATGTATTATTTCATAGCCAATTACTTTTTCTGTTTATTGGTGAAAAACTATATTATTTTTTAAAATGCATGTTTAGATGTATATTATTATCCGTAAATTTCATTTCTTCTTATTAAATGAGCTAGAAAAAATGGATCACATGTTCATTATTTAATAATAGCCAACCCATCACTCATAATTAGTTATTATAATGATGTTAAATGTTTCCATATCTTGGGTATGCCATCCATATTTTTGCCTTTACAGCCTGATTTTGTGGAATAAGAAGAAACATTGTCAATCATATAATTATTTGATCATAAGGACACTGATCTATCACTGTTAAAATTTTATCAGCAATTGTCAGCCTATTATATTACAGAGAAGTAGACTGAACTGAAAATTTTCTATGTCTAAGAATTCAAAAGGTACATGTGTATATCATAATTATAACAGCAATTATCACACTTGGTAATTTTTTTTTTAATATTTATTTTTTAGTTTTTGGCGGACACAACATCTTTGTTTGCATGTGGTGCTGAGGATCGAACCTGGGCCGCACGCATGCCAGGCAAGCGCGCTACCGCTTGAGCCACATCCCCAGCCCACACTTGGTAATTTTTAAATGTATAGTTCCAAAAACTGACTAATTTGCCTAGTTCTAGTTTTGTCTTATGGTAGTCTTATGATACTTGACAATTTAGTTGTTTAATTCTGTGTTTTTTATTTCCTAATTTGCACATTTAAAAAAATACTTTTGAAGTTGTAGATGAAAATAAATAAATAAAATACTTTTATTTATTATTTTAAAAGGCTGTCTAGGAATAAGTCAACTTCAAAAAATCTTTTTTCCTTAAAATATGTTTTCTTTCAGTTATATGCTTTAAAATGTATGAATATACAACCATGATTTTTTTCTTATGTTGAAAAAAGAATGACATTAATAATGACATTTCTATCACTTGAGTAATCAAGCATCACCTCATTAGCATTAAGCACTTTCCCTATGTCTATAATTTATAGTAAGAACAAGCCAAACTATGGCTAATACAACCTTCCATGCCCTTCCATGTTATTGTTTTATTCACCCTGACCTGCCATGTTAACTGGAGGTCATTATTTCTATCTCCTTTGTCAATTAATGACTTATCACAGGATGTTCTGATCCCGTTCTTCCAATGACCTAGGAGAACATCATCTCAACCACCTTTTTCTGAATCCAAAACTATACACTTTATGTCAATGTCCTTTCATATGATTTGGATAATACATTATGCCAATTATATCCACAGAAGGTTAACCTGAAAATTTAGTCATGTTCTAGCTGGCCTTACCTGTAATATGATGGATTGAATGCTTGAGTTGATTCAATCAGACATTGAAATTGTAAAAAGGATAAGACCATTCACTTTCCATAAAATTGCACTGTTTTAAGCCTTAAAAATTGACACACCTTGAAAAGTGGCTTACATTATAGATTTTCTTTTGTACAGGTGCCAATAGTAACTTTGTATCCTTAATTTGGAGGGGGAATGTAGATAGCTGAAAAAGGATAGCTTGCATTTGGCAATCATGTTGAGTGATTTTTCAGTTCATTAAGCCTTAGAATTTAAGCTGTTCTAAATAAGACAAATGTGTTCTCTTTCTTCCAATATATAAAGCATAATTATTTCAAATTACTTACTTGGCTATTTCATATATATTTTAAGATTATGAAGGGTGAATGAGTTAACATTTTGAATTTCAATTGTTAAATTTAATATCTCATCACTTCTGTGGTTTGGGAGGTTGTGTTCCTGCATGTGTTAAATGGGGCTGAGCAAGTGTGTGTGTGTGTGTGTGTGTGTGTGTGTGTGTGTTGTGTGTGCATACCGACCCACAGGGCAAATTTTTTTTTCCCCATATCTCCTTAAAGTATAACTACTAAAATAAGAAAAAGGTTGTTCAGGGAATTGATTTTCTAATATGTAGACTGTATTAAAAATCTTTGAAAACTAATATTTCTTGGATAAAATTATTTTCACTGGTAAAAGATTATAAATATAAGTTTACTGCAGGAAAAATTTTAGTGCAAATATTTGTGATCTATGCTAGGCAATCAAAAACATATTATCATTTTTAAATTAACTTGTATCTATATTTGTGTGTGTGTGTGTGTGTGTGTATATATATATATATATATATATATATATATATATATATATATATATATAGCGAGAGAGAGAGAGAGAGAGAGAGAGAGAGAGAGAAAGACTGTTATCTTTTCCTTCTCATAAGATTAACATTTGAGGCCACAGTGCCAGGACACTTTAATTAAGTTAAAAAAAAATCTTATCTAGTTCTTGATACTCCTCTGACTGCAAACATTCTTCCCTAGTTGGCTGAATGACTCACTCTGGCTTCCTTCATTTTTTCTTGGTGAAGTTTTTCCTATTGGCCGTATTTAAAATGTCTTCCATGCTTGAACCCTTCTCTGCTCTTTTCTCCATGTCAGTTACTGATATCTATATGCTATACTGAATTTCTCACTTGTATACTTATGATTAATGTCTTCCCCTCACATTGAAAACTACTCTAGGTGGGAGAATTTTATCTGGTTTGTTTCCCTCTGCATTTCCAGGGCCTGGATGAGTATCCGGCACCCAGTAGGTACTCAGTGGGTATTTAGTGAGCAAATGGGGAAAAAAAAGATTTGCTATACTTTTGTTTCTTATTAATAACTTAGTATTTATTAATTGATTCTTTTTGTTTCTTTATTTGAACATGCTGAAAAGAAAACATTATTTCAATAACTTGATGCAACTTAGATGTATAGATAAGTAAATCTGTGCACATAGAAAAATGAAGAACAAAGATTCAGAACTCTACAAAATATATTTATCTTTTAGATTCTTTGTGGCAGAGCTTCTTGATAAGTGCCCTTCAGAATGCTATATACTTTTGGAATAATCATCATGACAGCTTTTTTCTAAAATTAATATAAAATACAGTGAAGCATTTTTCTAGTCTAATCGGGAAGAATTACCCCAATGAACTTGTCATAGATGTACTTTTCTTTGCTTTAAGATATTTTTAAATCATAGCTGTAATTTTCTCTAAGGCCTGTTTCAGAGTTTTTGACCCATTTTCAGATTTGGGGACAGAGCTTAAGCCTCTACACATATCTGTGTAAGATGTGTGAGAGGAATAAAATAGCATATAAATGAACGCTGAAGCTCATTCATATCTTTGTTGTGAAGTTTCCGAAAATGATGAGCAACTGTAGGGCTTTACATGGATCTTATTATTGAAATTTAAGTCACAGTGCACTTAATTCTTTTGGTTTCTAAGGGACCTCTGCATGTAGTGTGGAACTTTTTGAAACACAAAGTCTGCAATGTACTCTTTCTATGACCAATTCTTAGTTTGTAAATATACTGAAGCTCTCAAGGGGAATTTTTAAAAAACATGTCTTTATGAAAAACAAATCAGATCAGACTAATCTAATTTCCTCTCCTACAGAGTGACAGGCCCTGTGGTTAAGAGGAAAGCAATAGATATCTTTATTTCAGTCAGGATTTTAATTCAGTCTCATACGACATTAATTAGAGAGCAGCAAAGCAGAGTTGAGATCCTGCTATTAAAGCATGGGTGTGCAACTGCTCGGAAGGTCACACTCTCAGAGTAGTTATTAATCGGTCCATGCTGCTCTGATGCATGGGGGTGGATACTGAATGATGCTTCAGAATCTGTCCTAGGTCCATTACTGTATCTTTATCAGTGACTGGGATGATTAAGTAGAGCTCTTACCCCTTAAGTTCATGGATAGCATCAAATTGGGAGGGCTAACTGTCCTTGGAGGATGAACTTGAAAATTTAAATGACCTTCTTAAGATGAAGAAGTGACTTCATCTTCAACAGAGCACTGGAGAAAGGATTTTGTCCTAGGGCAAATAAACAACAAAAAAATTTCAACTAACTGACAAAGGGAAATTGTAGAACTGTATTTTTAGGTAGACACAATTGGGTAGTATAGTTAATTCCACCTTCAAACAGAATAATTTGAAAATACAATCAGTCCTAAATCAATTGGCTACACTGCAAATAAAACTGTGGAGACGATCCTGTTTTCAAGTAGAATTTGACATTGTCCTTTTCTGTTAGTCAAACTATGCATCACTTATCAAATTTTATAAACCTATCTTCATTTGATATCAAGTTCATTTCTGCTTCTCTCATAAGTATGTTTTAGAGAAGACTCAGAGCAGGTTGTGCTGTTCATGACTGTAGTCCTAGTTACTTGGAAGTTGAGAAGGGAGGATGACTTGAGTCCAGGAATTTGGAGCCAGCCTGTTCACCATAGCAAGAATTCTCTTAAAAGAGAGAGAGAGAGAGAGAGAGAGAGAGAGAGAGAGAGAGAGAGAGAGAGAGAGAGAGACTTCCTGGGAGATAAAGAAGACTTCATCCCTTATTGGCATCCTAAGTATATTTGTTTTCTAAGTGGGGTGAACATGTTTTTTGTTTTGTTTTGTTTTTAACTCCTTAACTCTATGTTGTCCAAACTTCCTATCTTGGTTTCTTTCATCTTCTCAGTTTTTGCCTGAATATTATATTTATAGGTTTTCTTCCTGTTGTAAGTCTAATGGTCCCTAAACAGTGAGTGAATTGCCCTGATTTGATTTACAGGGCTATGGGTGCTCTGGTTACTTGTTAAATACAACCATGACATTGCAATGCCATGTAATATCCCTGTGCTTCCAGAATTCTGGGGATCTGCATGCTTTGATCTCTAACTTCATCCCAGAACATGACTTGTCAATTTGAATGGTTTGCCAAGCTTTGACCTTAATTTCCTGTGTTTGTTTTCTATCTTCAAATTATTTACCTGTACCTACCTTGGACATCACATACTATATAGACAGGATTAGTCTTGAGTCCTATGAATATGTTCTATATGAATATTTTAAATGATATTGGTTAAACATTTTTATTTTTTAAAGTAATGCAAAACAAAAGCACTGTAAAATTGAAACTGTAGAAAATATGTTTCAGATATAGTGAAAATTTCTTGTGTTTACTCTGCCTATCCTGTTGCACTATGTCTTTATATAATAGTTAGGAATATAGTCTTTTGGTATAAATAGCTATAAAATTTATGTATGTTGAAAATTTTAGCAAGGTGCTATTATATGTACTACAACTTGCTTTATTATTTTATAAGCAGTTTTCTTTCAATGACTATCTCTAGGTCTCTTTTAAAAAGTATTATATCTACATCCATGTATATTTATTTTGACCATTTATGTATATTTTTCTAGAACAAGTTTATTTTAAATTTAATTGATTTTAATTAAAATAAACCAAAAAGAAAATCTTTATTACATAGTAGTTTAATCATATTTTCTATTATAAAACTCGTAGACTTCAGGAAAATATATACAACTTAAAACGTAAACCTCGGGCTAGGATTGTGGCTCATCAGTAGAGCACTCACCTAGCATGGGCGAGACCCGGGTTCAATTCTCAGCACCACATAAAAATAAAAGGCATTGTGTTGTGTCCATCTACAAAAAGAAGATATATTCTCTCTCTTTCTCTCTCTCTCTCTCTCCCTCTCTCTCTCTCTCTAATAAAATAAAATGTAAACATATTTAAAAAATTAAAAAACAATTTTAAAAAAGCAAAACATAAAAAGTTAATAATAATAGTATTATCTGCAATTCACACTTGTAAAAAAGATCTTTGATTTCTGAAATCCCTCTTTCTGAGGCTGAATTTTCTCATAATTAACATTGGAAGTCAAGGAGAATAATTTCGCATACTACTGTTATTTTTAGAGAAACCATACTTTTCCCCTCAAATAACCCAACTTCATTTTCTTATATTTTTCCCCTAACTTATTGTATATTTGAATTAATTATTTTAGATTTTCCCAAAAGTTCTTTTTATACATTGCCACATTTAAAGACATATAACTGAGGTCTTCTTCAATGTTTTCTTCTGTGCTGTGCAGTTTGCATTGTAGATTCTTTTACTTCTTTGGTGAGATTAATTTCCAGATATTTTATTTAAATTTTTGAAGTTATTATGATGGTTTCTTTGTCAGCTGACTCACTGTTGAAGTATAGAAAATCTATTGATTTATGAGTATTTATCTCATATCTTGCTACTTTGCTAAATATATTTATCAGCTCTAGAAGTCTTCTGGTGGAATTTTGAGGATCTTATAGGATAGTATTATCAGCAAAGAGAGATAGTTTGACCTCTTCTCTTACTATTTATATCCCTTTATTTTTTTTTTAATTGAAGAAGAACACTGAAAATGGAAAGAACTCCCATGTTCTTGGATAGACAGAATTAATATTGTCAAAATGACCATACAACCAAAAGTAATACACACATTCAATGCAATCTCCATCAAAATACCAATGATATTCTTCAGAGAACTAGAAAAATCAGTCCTCCAATTCATTTGGAAGGATAAGAGATGTGGAGTAGCGAAGCAATTCTAAATAAGAAAAGTGATTCAGGAGGCATCATAGTACCCTATCTCAAATTGTACTAAAGAGTTACAGTTAAACAAACAAACAAAAAACAGCATGGTACTGGCATCAAAAAAGACACGAAGACCAACGTAACAGAAGAGAAGACATCAAGACAAACCCAAATTCTCATAGCCATCTGACAGTTGACAAAGGTGCCAAGAATGTATAGTGAAGAAAAGACAACTGTTTCAACAAAGGTGCTGGCAAAAATGGACATCATATGTAAAAGAATGAAATTTCACCCTGCACAAAAGTCAAATCAAAAATCAAAATGAATTAAAGATTAGTAATTAGATCAGAAGCTTTGCAACTGTTAGAAGAAAACATAAGATCAATAATTCCTTATACAGGGGCAGGCACTGACTTCCTCAACAAGATCCTGAAAGCTCGAGAATCAATGGTGTGCCTTCAAATTATAAACTTCTGTACATTAAAGGAAACAATTAAGAGAGTGAAGAGAGAGCCTAAAAAATAGGAAAAAAAAATCTTTGCAGTCAGTCCTCTAACAGAGGATTAATATCCAGAATATATTTAAAAAACTCAATGCCAAAAAATCAAATAACTCAACAGGCAAATAATTAAACAAATTTCTCAAAAGAAAAAATACAAATGTGGGTTGAGGCTGTAGCTCAGTGGCAGAGTGTTTGCCTAGCATGTGTGAGGCACTGGATTCAATCCTTAGCACCATATAAAAATTTAAAAAATAAAATAAAACAAAGGCTTGATGTTCATATACACCTATGAAAATAATTTTAAAAAATAAAAAAATTCAAATGGCCAACAAATATATGAAAAAAAAATGTTCAATATCTCTAGCAATCAGGGAAAAGCAAATCAAAACTACTCTAAGATTTTATCTTACCCCAGTCAGAATGGCAACTATCAAAAACACAAGCAATAATAAATGCTGGCAAAGATGTGGGAAGAAATGTACACTCATATATTGCTGGTAGCACAACAAACTAGTGCAACCATTATGGAGAAGGCCCCTCAAAAAAGTAGGAATGGAACCACCACATGACCCAGCTATCCCATTCTTCAGTTTTTATCCAAAAGAACTAAAACCACTATAGTAATGCAGGCACATTAATGTTGATAGAAGCACAATTCACAATAACCAAGTTATGGTACCAACTCAGATGCCCATAAACAGATGAATGGATCAAAAAATGTGATGTATATACAAGGAACTTTTTATTCAGCTATAAATAGGAATTTTTTTTAAAAAATGGCATTTACTGGTAAATGGATGGAAATGGCAGAAAGCATGCTAAGAAAATAAACCAATCTCAGAAAATCAGGTGTCAAACGTTTTCTCTCATATGTGGATGCCAGAGCAAAATAAGGGAAAAGAGGGATAGGATATTATAAAAATAAGGAGTAGATCAGTGTAATAGAACAAGGAGAACATAGCGAGTGAAGAAAGAAGGGAAAGGGGTAGACATATGGAATGAATTTAACAATATCATAGTATGCATTCTTATATAAGTGTATCATACATTTCACCTTTATGTATATACAGAAAGCACTAAACAAACATAGGTAAATAAATAAAGGAGTGAAAGAAAGATTAATAGAGAAGAGGTTATACAGAATAAAGGGAAAAAAGGAAACTGGTAGAATGGAGATTAAAATCAAATTCCTTACATGTATTTCTTTGTCAAAGTGAACCCAAATATTATGAATATTTAAATGCTCTAATTTATTTATTTATTTATTTTTATTAGTTGCACATGACAGTACAATGATCTTGACATAGCATGCATTTGAATCAAATGGAGTATAATTTCTCATTTTTCTGAGTGTACAGGTTGCAGAATCACATTGGTTATACAGTCACGTATATACATGCAGCAATACTAGTGTCTATTTTATTCTGCAAATAAATGCTCTAATTTTAAAAAAAAGATATATCTGATCAGAGGACACAATTTATAAAGCATTTTAAAGCAACTTAGGAACAAATTAGTTTTATAACATAAATAGAATTTCTTTTCTTTATTGGAGAGCAAATCTCTAGTAATGTACTTAGGACCCTGGTGTTATCTATTAGGATATGGCATTTCAAATTCATGGGACTAAATTTTTTATTGTGGTCTGCTTCTATTTTAAAGCTCAAGTTCTAAAATACTAAAAGTTTCCTTTAAAAACTAAAATGTTAAAAACAACTTTTCTGTGGAAGGCAGTGTGCTTCTTTTATAAAGCTTTGGATTTTTCAGTTAAATAGAGATGTTTACCTGAAGTAAACATGATATAAGACTGAAAGCTTGGAATGGGCTTAGAATTTTATTACTTTTCCCCCAAAAGAATCATTTTGAGTAAGGTAGCTGATGTAATCAGTATTTTTGAAAAAAAATAAAACTTAAAAAGGGTAAGAGGTAAAATGTACTGAAGAATTTTACTTGTACTTTACAACAGTGACAGAAAGAAGGGTGAAATTGATTAGAGATTAAAAACACAGATCTCCTAGAGTCAGAAAGTGAATTGGAAAAAAAAATAGCATTTACAGGGAAAGAGAGTGTTTAAAAAGCTGTTTTAAAAATTATGACATTCTTTCTCAGCAGTGGGGGCCTTTCCATGTTTATGAAGAGGTATGCTGTCATTGTTCTTCATTATTCTTCATGGTGACACAGTGACATGGCAAGATAAAACCTTAAGTCTGCTATACAAACACAAAAACCAAAAGAAGCATATACAGATGGATTTCCTTGAAGCCAGTGAGATGGAAGACAAACAAATACAAAGCAAGAATTCTTAGAGGACTAAAATATTTTGAGATTAATTTATTCCAATATCATGATGGATTTTGAATCTTTATTATTGTGTTATTTGTAGATGTTCTGATACCATTAGGTTAGGATTTCTCATAATTACTTTAGTTACCACATTATCAGAGAAATTACATACACTACAATGCATCCAGGAGACAGGACTCTTCATTCAATCATGTGGAGGAGCTACTAGTTCATGAATATCTGGGGTAGGTTTTTAAAGACGTTACAATGTTCCGATGCTTAAAAAAAGGTAAGATCTATCAAAAAAATATCTAAGGTCAATAAATAGAGTCAAGATATTTTGCTTCGGAGAAAATTTTTCTTGACCTTTTCCAAGTTCTCCTGCCTAGGGACAATCATTTTTTATTTTCTGAATTCTGAATATATCCTATAAATAAATCTGAGTCCAAGTAACATTTTTTTTTTTGCACTTTTTGTTACATACCTAACTCCTTACATGCAGGGCAGACATCCTCTTATTAAATTATCTATGGTGTATATGACCAACATCTATCTAGTAATATCAAATAAATATTGTTGATTATTTGCTAAATTTTAAAGCATCCTCTTTATTAACTCAAATCTACCTGTCAGCATAATTACTGCCATTAAATAATATGTTCAAAAAGGTAACTATTTATTAAGTCTGCTGCATATAAAACAACAATGGATTGCTTTTAGAGGATGTGGGAGTATATTAACTGTTATGCAAAGCAAAAGAGACAGTTATTATTTTCATTAGATCCTATTGTGAATTACAAAATTAACAAGGTTGATATATAGGTACACATAATGCATACATATATATTTGCATTATAAATACAAATGCATATACATATATATTAGAGAGAGAGAGTTAAATATCCATGTAAATCACAAAGACTACTGAACACTCTATGCAAATTGGGCCCCATGGATTGGCTATTATTTCCACACTATTAGTTACTGGTATGCAGTGAGATAAAGAACTTGAGCCAAAAATTAAATCAGATATTGAACTAAGCACAATATTTAGTTGAATGACTTTCATTTTTCTTTTTTTTTTCCATAGCAGGATGTTCTTATGGAAGAAAGAAATGACTTGATTTACATGTTGGCAAAAATTCCTGATCTTGTGGCCTGGCATCTCAAACAGCACTGAGATACAAAACTAACATGCTTAGCTTGCACGCCAGAGGATCTATGATCTATGAGACCTTCTTTTGCTACCTTCACAATGTTGACCATGCAGCTAATTGCAAAGGAAGATGATTCACTGACTGACAACACCCTATTAGTGCACCTTGAGAACACTCCAACTTGTGATATAAAAGTACTAAATACCTGTTACAGGACCACCACCACCAGAAAAAAAAACAAAACCAAAAAACCTGGCAAAAATGTAACCAGGATTGTTATATAAGTACTCATAAATATGTCAGTAAGTTTAACAGCTTAATAAGCAGATAAATTTGGAATAAAACTATATTAGGTGACCCTTTCTTACCAATTGAATTCCCCAGGAGTTAAAACACTGAATATCATCAAGTAGTACTGACAAAATTCAGAGCAAGACATATGGTGCCCTTGTCTGAGAGGTAAGTCTACACAACCATCCTGCTTGTGCCTGTCATCCTTCTACTCTGTGTCCTATCATTTTATTGTCCTTGGAATTCTTTCACTGACAACAATGTTTAATCTCCTTTTTTATTCCTCTTTGGTGCCTCCCTTGTATTATTTTGTACTTATTCTTTCATTTTATACTTATTCTTTCATTTCTCCGAATAAGTTTTAAGATCCTCGAGAGCAGGAACTATGTTTTAACATACTTTTTATATTTGTTGTCATTAATCCCCTCAGAATCCAGCACAGTGCTTCTCATACGGTGCATGGTTAAATCCATATTTGTAAATGACATTGAAGAATAATGCCATGTTATCCTAAATGAAAAGGAGGAGACTGCTGAAGAGCAAAGAAAGTTTTTTTCTATTTTTGTGTTCAAAGGCATATATTATGTGGATGTACAGAAAATAAGGACCAGTGGTCTATTAATAACTTTAATTTATTCTTAGAATGAGAAGGGATGGGAATGAAAACTTTCACATATGGGAGGGAAAGGACAGGGCAAAAAGCGACATCAAACAACCAACGAATATAAGACAAAAGAAATTAGAGGTAGAATCAAGGATTAATCATTTTGCCAATGAAAAATCTGAAGTTGAATGAGAGGTTGCCTAGATAGCTATTCATAAACTCCACCTCTAACAACTTTATATAGCAAGCAGGATATTATTAAAGAAAAATCAGGAAAGTAGAATGTCTTAATATTTGGAAATACCTAAGATGTCATCCATAGAAATATAATGTAGCTTAATGGAGATATTTACTTAAATTAGAAGGAAGAATTCAGGATGTTTCAAAATTTTAAGTACATGGCATGGTTTTCAAAGCAGCTGAATCACAAACACATTTCCTCCAGGAGCAGGAACTCCTTTCATTCTAGAAGAACCAGCTAGCAAGATAGTTAATCACGTGTCTGATGCAGCCTTGTGTATGATACGCTGGTAACTAAGTGCAGCTACAGTGGTACGTTCTCACAGACACCAAGACTCCAAACTAGTCCTTGTTGTCATTGACACTCTTTATACTTTGTATTCTGCTGAACTGCCAAAATGATATTAATTAGGAAGCAAAGAGCTACTGATCTATCTTGTTTTCCCCATGTTGCTTTCAAAGTCAAATGCAGTCAATTGGCAGTAATATTCTACTCTAGCATTTTAGCTTCTTTTGTGTTGTTTGGTAACAACAAAGATTGAGTCAATTAGAAAACTCTCAGAGCTTCTATTCAAGAGGAACTTGACTTCCATTATACTATAATATTCCTAATGATACCCTTAGGAGGAGTTCTTTTATCTATATTTATTTTTTAGTTTTAGGTGGACACAATGTCTTTATGTTACATTTATGTGGTGCTGAGGATCGAACCCAGTGCCTCATGCTTGCTAGGCTAGCACTCTACCACTGAGCCACAACCCTAGCCCCAGAAGGAGTTTTAAAATAAGAACATTTCTGAAGGAATTTTTTACTAAGTGTTCATAATGTTTAAAAGTATCTCACACTTTTGTTAAACCCATGGCAATGTGAACTTCATTTTATATAAAATTGCTATCTGTACACTAAGTAACAATTTGTATTTGGGCTTGAACTTCTTTGGACAATTTACACTTATATATGCATGCTACATGGTTACTTGCAAATGTGGACAGTGTGGTGCTCAATGGAGCTGTGTTGAAGACCTTGTATCTTTCAATGTTTTGTTGCATGATTTCAGGGAAATGACTAACCCTTTTTATATACCTTATTTGCCAATCCACAATGTACTTGTAATCAAGGCATTTGTGAGGTTGTTAGACAAAGGACCACATGCATGTTGAGCTCCCTGAGTGATATGCTCTGTAGAACTACAATACACAGGCAACAGAAGGCGCTGAATAGATGGTTGCCTTGATGATCATAAATAAAGTAATACATATTGGCTAATTAAGTTGATCAATGGTTGAAACATTTATTTCACAAGAAGGAGGTGTACTTCTGAAACACTGTCATCTAGTCAGTGTGGCAGTCTTGACCTTCATAGGACAATTTCCTGACTAGTCCTGTGAAGCACAAGTTATGTGAACTCTGTTTCTGGATTTATGTTAAAAAATTTGCAAGGTATTAGCTTTCCTCATGATACACAGATAACCAAACTCTTATTTATTACATCTGAGAATCCCATAATATTTACTCAAACTCTGAAAGGGGTTATGTGCTTGTTATTGTCTTCTTTCTTTAAAAAAAAAAAAAATTAGGTGTAATCCCAGCTGACATGTTGTGCTAGGGGTAATTGAAGCTGTTTCGTACATTCAAAGGAATTTTTACTAAATGGCTATTCTGTGGGAGTGATTATTACTACATTAACAAATAAAGCCTTTTAAAAACCTTTTCTTATTAAAATAAAACTGTCCCAGAGTCTTACCAATTTTGATGGGATTTCAAGTCTTCTTAGAATTATTTCAGATTGTATGTTTTGTGTAACACAAAGACAGACTCACTCTGTTGCTAACGATACTTCTGAAACAAATATTTTTTAGATCTTAAAATGCTATAGACCTTCTTATACCTTTCAATGTCCATGCTTTACAAAAGCATGTAAGAGGATAAATTTACAATAAAATTATGGAATAAAAGAACATAATTGATTTTGCCAAACTAATTATTAATATAACTCTGTTTTCTATTAAGAGTCCTTTAGATACAATGAATGTTATTAAATTGTCTTCTTTGTGTTCTATACTCCAAGTATTTTTAAAATTCTTATTTAGATAGCCACAGAGCAAAATTGTAGAATAAATAGGATCTTTTAGATAATTATGATTAGTCTTGCATTTTTTATCCCACTTCCAAGAAAATGAATTATTCTCAAGTGTTTATAGTACATAATTGAATCTTTAGTATCCTAAGAAACTGAACACTTGCAATACTCTTGTTGTCTTTTCAAACCAACTGTTTACACAAAGTTTGAAAATCTTTTGTTCATGCTTACTGTTTGATACCTACAGTTTTTGAGCTCTCACTTCTAATATTAATGATAAGTCAGAATGTGTTATTGGATATACAGAAGAGAAATAGTATTTCTTGAATCAAGGTTGATTTTAAAATCAGTCTTGGTGTAGTAGCATGATGGAACAGCAACCATCATTTCTACAGGCTCCAGCATCATCTAGTATTAAAATGTCCAGGAGACTTTTTATCTCAAAAGAACACTGGGTTCAGCATGGGATAAGATAGCAATGGAATCCCTTTTTTAATGGAAACCCACAGTGAAGCCTGACTATACCAGTCAGCTCTATCCTTGCTCCACCAGCCAGGCATCCTGCCAGATCTTGAGGAAAAGACAGACCATGACAGGCATGGTGTAACCTCAACAATGTAGTATTGAATCGCTGAGTATAATATGATACCTGTCTATTTTAGGCTGAAGATCTGAGTTGTTTTAGTTTAGTAATCTCTCTTTTCAGACAGGTATAAATTGATTATGTCCTTGAAATTTTATATTATAGTTATATATTTTCCTAATAAAAGGTTCATAAATGCAAATTTACCAGAGTATACTTTTTTAAATTCTAAAACATAATCATCATAATTAGTAAAACCAGGAGAAGCCTTATTAAGTGCCCATGTTTTATTTATTTTTTAACTAATGAAAAAAAAAATAAATGACAGCAGAATGCATTACAATTTTTATTACACATATACAGCACAACTTTTCATATCTCTGGTTGTATATATTGTTGTATGTTGAAACCAATGCATGTCTTCATACATGTACTTTTGATAATGATGTCTGTCAAATTCCACCATCCTTGCTGATCCCCTGACCCCTTCATGTTTATTTATCAAAGGGAATAAAGTTGTGCAGGCACCATTCAGGTTTGAAAGGCAGGCTAACACTTAACCAAATGTGTAATGTTGGCCAACTAACTTCAATTCTAGGTGCTTCAATTTCATTATTTGAAGAATGAGAATGAAATACTGCCTCAAAGTGTTATTGTGAAGATTAAATTAGATTATACATGTGAAGAACTTTGAACAGTATCTGAGACTTAATATATGCTTGATAAATTTAGGCTCTTGTTTTTATTGTGATTTTTATATTGTATATATTTATAATGTACAGCATGATACATAATATCCATATTCATAGTGAAATTATTACTACAGTCAAGAGAATTAACATAACCATCTTCTCACATACTACCTTTTGATCAGTGTGGTTTGAGAATCTGAAATCTATTAGTGAATTTTCAGTATGCAATACAGTATTATTAACTGTATTCCTTATGCTATTAATTCTACCTCTGGACTTACTCACTTTACATAACTACATTTGTATCCTTCATCTTTTTATTTTCTTCCCCCACTTCATCTCACCTCAAGTGATTACTTTCTGACTATTGTTCTTATATGGTCAACTTTTGGTTTGAATTCCACCATAAATGATATTGTGCAATATTTTCCTTGTTGGGTCTGAATTATTTTATTTAGTGTAATGTTCTCCAGACTTATCTGTATTGTAACAAATGACTAGATCTTATTCTTTCTAGGGGTTAATAGTGTTAAACTGTGAATAAGTTCCACAGTTTCTTTATCCATTCATCAGTTAGCAGAAACTCAGGTTGTTTCTGTGTCTTGTTTATTGTGACAAATGCTGTAATGAACATGGAAGTAGAGGTATCACCACAAGGTGCTGATTTTATTTTCAGAAGGGGGATTTCTGGGTCACACATCTAGGTCTACTTTTAATATTTTGAGAAACATTCATACTGTTTTCCACAGTAGCTGTATCAATTACATTCCAGCTAAGTGTATGAAAGTTTTCCCTTTTGTGTATGACCTCACCAACACTTATTATTTTTGTCTTTTTGTTAACAGACCTTCTAACAGATGTAAGGTTATATCATTATGGTTTTGATTTGCATTTCCCTGATGATTGGTGATGTGTAACATGTTGTCATATGCTTTTTGTACTATTGTTTACTGAAAATAGATCCATTTTACCCCTTGTTCACCTTTTATTTTTGTAATAAATATCTAATATATTTTATTTCACAGTGCATAGTCAATTAGAAAGATCTAGTAATATAATTAGATGTGGAGTCAAAGGGGAAAACAAGATCAAAAGAGATGTTTGAGGCATAGTCCCAAAGATGGAAGAGGGAGCAAGTAGTAGTCAAACAAGAGGAAAACATAAATGTAGGGGAGAAATGTGAAAAAATTACAAAATTACAAAACTTACATATCTGGGCCATCTGAAGCCATTTAATATACAGGGAATGATATATTTCAAATTTTTCCATGGAAGTGAAAATATTATAATAAATAATATTGCATGATTAATTTATTGGCTTTATTTAAAAAGCTTAAACTATTTTCAGTGCATTATGTTAAACAATACCAACATGTCTCTATAATATTTCAGTGAGTTTATTGCAAAACAGAAATAGTTTATTGAATAAAATTACCTATTCATACATGCAATTCCATTACAAATTCAAATATGTGTACTTAAATGATCCCTTTCTTCCTTGGTCTCACATTTTTTGCCTATTCAGACTCCACAACCACACCCTTGCTATTGCATCTGGGCATCTCCAAGAGCTCCTAGAATGTGCCAATCTGAGGCTATTAAGACTCTATGCCTGTCTGCTCCAGAACCACTCAGAGATGCCCATGCTAAGGCCTTTTCTCTCTCTGAAACTACACAAGGTTACCAACAAATCCCTGGGATCCACCACTTGGTCAGGGCTGACACACTTCTTCTTCTATCCCCATAACCACTTGCTCAATTTTTCTGAGGAACTGCCCCTTGGAGGCCACATTGAGCTGAAAACACACTGTGCCCATGTTCATTTAACATATTTTTCACAACCTTATGCATAATTTAGTGAGAACTTACTATGTACTATATATACTGTAGGGATGGAAGTTATGACTGTTAAAATCATCTGATTCTTGGTTCACAGTAAGAGTGTGGTAGAAGATGAATGCAAGCAAATCAGCTGTTACATTACAATGAAGCATTTACAGCTGCTAAAGGATGAGGCTTGAATAATGTTGTATTTAACCCTTCCCTGCTTATTTTACCTTCACCCCAGTATCAGGTAACTAAAATCCAGTGATGTGAAGGGCAGTTTAATTTTGACACTCAGAGATGAACTGCATAATAGGAAGGTACACAAGTATAGGAAGAATCTGGGAGAAATTGCTAGATAAAACTTTACATACAATTTTGATTTTGTTAAAATAATGCCAGTTTCCACAAATTGATTTTTACCAATTTATATTCCAGCCAGCAGCATGTGGCTATTCACCTTATATTGTCACTTCATCAAATTTGATATTATCCATTTTCTTTCCTAACATGTGACAATCTGTGAATGAAACATGCTTTGAAAATTTTTATTATCAATGCATAAATATGCATGCATAGTTGTATAAGTGTATACCAATAAATGTAAACGTATAGATGTGCATATATATTTCAAGATTAATATAGGATTGTTCATAGAACATAACTGCATAATTTATCAAATCATTATATGGCAACCAGCCATGAAATTTACACCTGTGTCAAGATACAGAATACTTTTCGTCCTCCAATGTCTCATTCATGCTCTTTTGCTGTGAAAATCTGCTCTCTTGAGCACCATGTAACACTATCTCTCAAGAAGAAAGAATTATAACCCTGGCTCATTCATTTCCTCCTGGGATTCTTCTCCACAAGAACCTTTTAACTCATCCAATTATTTTAAGTCATAAGCTTTTTGTATCTGAAAATGATTCTTTGCAGTCCCCATAGGCCTTGAATAAGGAGTTAATTTGGGTTTCATTTGTTTCTGTTTGGTGTGTGTGAGTGTGTGTGTGTGTGTGTGTGTGTGTGTGTGAACTGAGTCATTCCTCAACTTTATCTTTAAAGTTTCCTTCACTCAAATACTTGCCTAGAGTGCTGACAAACCAATTCTGCTTTCTAAAGACGGTCAAGGTGAAGATTATTTATCTCAATGCAATTCTGGTAATATTCAGGCACCTCCACATCCATGAATCCTATAAGGATGTTAAGCACTTAGAATAGTCTTTTCATTTTCACAGCAGTATTTGGCATATACCGGCAGGTCAGGTATTATATGAAGATAATAAAAATAAAGGAGCTCACTGCGAGGAAAGAACCTATTATTAATTGTTTGAGAGAGGCTCTCCTTGTAGTGAAAGAAATATGCTGCTTCTTGCAGGATTTCATAGAATCATATTGTTAGGAAGAACTTAAAAAATAATCTATTCACATCCCTCAAGGTTTAGGAGGTGAGCTGATGTGCTATTGACCCCTGCATTCATACTCGACTATTCCTTGTCAGGAAAACAAACAACGAAGGCAAACCACCAGACAAACAACAGCAAAACAAACAGCAGCAAAACAAACAACAATAACAATAATAAAACAAGGAATAGAAATTATAGCACAGGATGATTATATATATATATATATATATTATATATATATATAAAATCATATGTATATATGTATACATACATACACACAGGTTTTTTAATTTAAACTTTTTCTAGTTTGAAAAAAATAGTTAAATATAGGTAAATGGAACTATATAGCAAACTAAAAATGCAGACTTTATAATAACCAAAATCTGGAATTGACAATATTTGTTTGAATATTTTGCTTCAATTTTTTTTGGTATATAAGCATTATAAAGTTAAATTCTTACCTTTCTCTAAAGTGACTGCCAACGTAGATATCGGGTATATCCTCCCAGTCCCTATAAAACTATTGTTGCATTCATTTTTATTTTCCCATGACTTGTTGATTTTTATATATGACTGAATGTAGCTATTTTGCATATACTCCTCAGAGTTTACATTTTCCTACTCAATATTAATTTTTGAAACTGAAATTTATGTCTAGATTTATTACTTATAAGGATAGTATTTCTTTGTATTAACATATTTAATTCCATTTATCTATTTCTTCATAGCCATTTCAATTGTTTTGAAATCTTATATGTTGCAAGGAATACTTCCATGAAACTCCAGTGTGTTTCTTTGGGATTGTTCAGAGGTTCTTGACAGGTTCTGACAGGCCATAAACCATGCATACTTTACTTTTTACTCAACACTGACTAGATTAGGGTAAAAAATGTTTGTACTGCTATACTTTACTCTTTGTCCATATCTAGTATTTTAATTATTTTTAAAATTTCCCAGAATTATGAATGTGGAAAATCATTTTATTGTTTTTTTTTCCTTTCTGTGAATTGCAAATATATTTGCCAATCTCTAGATTTCCTATAAGTTTTATTGTTCCTTTTATCAAGCAAGCTTTTTAAATTGTGATGAAGTCAATTTTATTATCCTGTCCTTTTAATAATTTGTCTATTTGGTTTTTATTAGGCAAAAAGAAAATCAAAAGAATGATTGTCTTTTCTTTTCCTCCCCTCCTCTTTCCTCCTCTCTTCTGCTCTCTTCCTCCCCTTTCTTCTCTCCCCCCTTCCTTCCCTCTATTTTTCCTGTATCATTTGTTGAAATAATATTATATTTGTTGTAATAAATATTTCATAAGAATTTTATAATAATTTTACCAAATTCTCAATTTATTTTTACAACCCAAATGGCTAACTGCTGGCAATGACATATGATTCAACTTATAGTTTGTTGAATCTGCAGACTAAAATTTGTGGAAAATTAAGCCTTCTATGCTGTCTTCCCCTCAAAGAAAATATAGATTATATTTTCTCTTATGATATTTGGGTCCATAGCAATATTTGCATTTTATATGAATAATTTGTTAAACGTTATTTAGATATTTTTGTGGAAACCATACAGTTCTTATCATTATTTTGTAAAGGACATCGATTGGTGTGTAGGAATACTCTATATTTTTGTGGCTGTATCTTGTATCCAAAATCAGTTATAAAAACATGAGTTTTCTTATAATTAAAACAAAATAGTCCTATGTCATTGGCTGGTAAATGGATGGTAATGATAAGTGACATAAGTCAGACCCAGAAAGCCAAAGGTCAAATGTTTTCTCTGTTATACAGAAGCTAGTGTAAAATAAGGGAATGGGGAAGAAATGTGGTTGGGGGAGTCCATTAAAAGAAAAGAAAGGTCGGGGGAGTAGAAGAGGGAATTGGGGAGGGGGGAGGAGGGACAAGATAAGAGAAAAACAGTGGAATGAATCTGAACTAACTTTTCAATGTGTATATATATGAATATACTATAGTGAATCTAAAAAAAAAAGTTCTAAAAATGTTAAGGTTCTATTTTTTAAAAAATCATGCAAAAATAAGAACAATTTTATTTTTTTCTTTATATAGTATACATTATGGGGTTATGAAAGATTCTATGCCTTATTTGCTAGAATTGTCAATATGACAGCATTAAATTTATCAAATGTTTTCTGCAACTATTTATGTGGTTATATAGTTCTCTTTTAATATTGTGGGAAAGTCAGTTTTTTTCTGATTAACAATCATTCTTTTATTCTGAGATAAGCTTTGCTTGTCCAAAATGAATTATGCCTTAATCTCTTTCTCTCTCCCCTGTCCACCTCTTTTCTCTCTTCTTTATCCCATTTGTCTTTCGCTTTACTCCTCACTCCCAAATCTATCCTGAATTTAATTTGCTAATTTTATTTCATTTATAATTTGTGCATTGATGTACATTAAGTAAGGTTAATCTATAACCTTTTCTTTTATCCTGTTTGTTCAGTTACAACTGTTAAGTCTGTAAACAAGTCAGGATGGCGCCTGACAAATGTTAAAGTCTGTAAACAAGTCTGGATGTTGCCTGGCAAAATGCCAGAGGGAGTGGTTTGTGAAGTAACGCCAGTGAGCCATTAAGTGTGGAGATTCCTTATTGGTTGACTGCTGTATCTATTTTATGCTAATTAAGATAAGCTGTGTGAAATGCATAAATACCACTCCTTGTCCTACAATAAACGGCTTCCACTCCTGCTGTATCAATCTACACAAGTTGTTTGTCACTCCCTGGTTATTTTGCTGCAGTCGGACTGCGGCAATAACATATCAGAATAATACAGTAAGTATTTTTTAATATTTATTTATTTTTTTAATTGTAGTTGGACACAATACCTTAATTTTATTTATTTTTATGTGGTGCTGAGGATCAAACCCAGGGCCTCGCATCTGCTAGGCTCATGCTCTATTGCTGAGCCATAACCCCAGCCCTAAAGTATTTTATTATTAGTAGTGGCATGTTCAGATTTCCTATTTTTATTTGTATCAACATTTGATACTTTGTGTTTTTTTTTCTTGAATGATTAAGTTAATCATTAAGTTACACTTCTTAGATACTCAAGATATTTACTAATTTTTAATTACGTCTACTTGGCATCTAACATTTTTAAATTTACATAGATCTTTTTTCTTGTGAAGTCTTTTCAAAGAACCAATTTATAAGCGGGAAGCAGGAACATAGGCCTATGATCAGTGACTTGGGAGTCTGAGGAAGAAGGATTGAAGGTTTAAGGACAGGCTGGGCAACTTAGCAAGACCCTGTCTCGAAATAAAAAGTAAAAAGGACTGAAAATGTAATTCAGTGGTGAAGTGCCCCTAGGTTCAATCCCTGATACTAAAAGCAAGTAAACAAACAAAATCCGTGGATTGTTGCTGTTACTATTGATCATCTGAATATTTTGTTTTCTATTTTTCAGCATTTACATTTGTTTATTAGTTCCCTTTCTTTTGTTTCATAATGGATAGTTTTCTGAGTTGAATGATTAATTAATTATATTCTTACTGATTTCTGTACTAGTGTTTAAGGCTTTCAGTGTCTCACTTTTATTTACCAAAATACACCAATATTGATAGTTTTTGCTCACATTACATTTTTTTATATATGAACATTTTGTAATTTCTTATTTGGTTAATAAATTTTTAAGTTTTTTTTTTTGTCTTTGTTCTAAATATATATTCCTAGGAACAGCATTTTTTATCTTACTGAGTTAAATGAGCATATACTTCATTAAGAAAATGGCCTGGTAGATTTTGTAAATATCTGGGTGTGTATAAAACAAAACATTTATTCCATGTAAATAGAAAGGTGCTTCAACATGTGCTTATCATTTAAAGCTAGTTTTTCTCATCTTCCATGTTCATCATTTGTAAATTTTTTCATCAATCAATACATAAGTAGCTACATTTTAGACATCAGCCTTATATTTATGCTAAATTATTTCAAATATTCAGAATTTATGTTGTAAATTATATGCAGTTACTCCCCCTATAAAAATGTACTATTTTTTCAATTAAGGCTTTTCACCTTGATTTCTGTTCTGACTGATATTATCACTGCTGTGAATATTTTCTAGTTAGTATTTTTCTAGAATGACTCTTCCCTCTATTTTCATTATTAGTATTTTTGTTCAAGTTACATGTGGTAAAAGATGTTATATAATCTTTATTCTTTAATAAGTGAGTATAACACATTAATATCTTGGTTATTTAAAATTTGGATAAGTTTTACTGTCTTACATGGTAAAACATGTAAGATCAAGATTTTACTTTGCCTTGGGGTAGGTGAGGCAGGAGGATTGGGAGTTTAAAGTCAGCCTTAGCAAAAGCAAGGCACTAAGCAACTAAGTGAGACCCTGTCTCTAAATAAAGTACAAAATAGGGCTGGGGATATGGCTCAGTGGTTGAGTGCCCCTGAGTTCAATCCCCAGTACCCTCACCCCACAAAAAAAATAGATTTTACTTTGCTTTTATTCTCTTTTCTCTTCATTTTTTCTGTGAAATAGTCATAATTTTTCTCTTTTTTTTTTTTTTTTTTTTGGAATTCAACCATTATGTTTCTATTGTTGTTGTGATCACCCTTAAATTGTAACTGGAATATATAATGCTTCATTATTTTTTATTTTATTTTCCCCAATGTTCTTATGGGTCCCAGCAGCAGATCATTAGATTGATCCTAATCCTTGATCAAGGACACGGTTTGGTCATTGTCCGTTGTGTAGTCACATAATGAGCTGAGATTCACTCACAAGTTCACCCCACACAAGCCTGCCCTTGAGAGGGGCTCATGCCTGTCTTGGTGGTGCCTATCCTGTCCTTTCTCTGACACCTTGGGAGGAATTCCTTATGCATTCCAACACCATTTTCACCCAGCTTTCTTTTCTATAGTTTAATCTATGTTTTATTTATTTTCAAATTGATTTTAGTTGTTTTTCAAGTTGTTTTTAGCATTCTATAAAGACATTTTTTCTGTATATAATATCTTGGGATTTATGTTTTTCACTTTATATTCACTCACACTTGAATACTATGTTAGCTTATCAATTCTGACTTGTATTCTTATGCCAATCCTTTGCCAATTTTGTATATTGAAATACATACTCATGACTTATAACTCATCTTTTTATTCTTTTGTGTGTGTCTTTAATGGAAAAAAGTTGATTTTATTATCAGAAATTTGTTTTCCAATAATTCACACATAAGTCATTTTGTTTTTTTATTTTAAAAGCCTTCCCAATTCCAAAATGAAAAGATAATCAACTTTATTTTTGAGACTTTTCAAATATTGTTTTGAGTATAAAATGTCCTTTTTGGTGTGAGTAAAGGATTTTTCATTTTAACGTTTCCCATGCAGAGGTCTATAAAAAGTCCTCTTTCCAGAAAACCATCATTGTTAGACCTGTCTGGCAGTTTCCTGAAAGCCCCACTCAGGGGTTGGCTTTCTTTGACCTGATTGAGTGCTCACTCATTGCCAAAGATTTCTTTCCCTAAGACATCTGTCAAAACCAAAAGCTAAAATTTTTTAACATCAAGACTCTCTGAGGTAGTGATAGCAATTGGGAAAAACAAAAACAAAAACGTAAAAAGAAAATCTAGGATTTTTTCTGGAGATTTAGAAGAAAGACCTGGGAAGATCCTATACTCTCATCCTTACTGCCTTGAGGCTGTGCACTATGGCAGTGAAAGTCACAGGCTAATGTGCACATACTCTGCTGTGTTGTAGGCACACACCATCATATATATGCATAGAGCACCTAGGGAAGTGTCTGCCTCACTGTCATTTGATTGTTAATATACCAAGCATACTTCAGTGGCTTCATAGGACAACAAATAAAAGAATTATATGGAATGATGCCTCAACACATAAAGAATATCAATAAAGAAAGGAAATTATAACTCATAGATTATATTTATATTTACTTATAAATGTAGAGAAATTTTGCTGCTTAAAGCTACAATAATTGAAATTAATTAGATAAAAGAATCAATAACAAATTTATACAATAGGAAGAAGAAATCTTCAAACATGAATATGGTTCAATGGAGACCATCTATTTTAATAAAGAGAAGAAGATAAAAATGAAAAATGAGCAGAGTCTAAGATACCTGTAGATACTGCTAAGCAAACCAATATACCCATAACAGAAGTTCCAGATCCAGAAGGGAAAGAAAAGTGTAGGAAGAAATGGTGACTGATAAATATGTTAAATTTTATGAGAAAAATTAATCTCCTATACAATAAGTTAAACAAAATCCAATTAGGATAAACTTTAAAAAAAAGTACACTTAATCACACCATAACCACAATCTAAAAAGCAAAATTTTGAAATCAGAAAAAAGATTTAACCTATCCTATATATCAGGGACATTCTCCCAATAAAATTAACAACATATTGTTATTAACATTATACTGGAGTCTCCAGCCAGAGAATAAGGCATGGGGGGTGGGGGTGGGGGGAAGAATGAAAGAAAAACAGAGTAAAAAGGAGAAAGTAAAACTGTTTCTGTAGGTGTCATAATCTTATGCACAGAAAGTCCTATCAGTTCACAAAAAAATTTATTTGACTTAATAAACTAAATTGTAGAGTGTGCAGCATATAGAACTAATAGATATTATTGTATAATATTCTATCGTATAATAGAAGTAAATTTTAAATAAAATTTCAAGATTCATATCCTAAAAATTACATATCACTGTTGAAAGAAATTAAAGAATATCTAAATAATTGGGAGGACAACCTGTGTTCAAAATCAGAATATTTAATATTTGTTTTCGTCAGTTTTATATTACTGCAACAAAGTACTAGAAACAATTAACTTAATAGAGAATTTTTTTTTTTTTTGGCTCATGGTTTCAGAGATTTCAATCCATCATTGTTTGACCCTGTAACTTAAAAGGCCTGTGTTGGCACAATATATCAAAGTGGGGGCATGTGGCTGAGGAAGCCTGGTCAATCATGGAAGCCAGAAACAAACAGAGACAGAAAGGTGCTTCAGTTTTATATCCCTTCAGGGGCATGTCCCCAGTGAACTAAATACCTTCAATTAGGTTCCACATGGTAAAGATCTCTTCTCCAATATCACCATAGCATTTTAGACTGTCAACAGAACCTCAAGTACATGTTTGTTGTTGGTTTTTTTTTTTTTTTTTTTTTTTTTTTTTGGCGGGGGTGGCATTTCAGAGACAAATTATACTGATACTGTTAAGATGGCAGCACTCCATGAAATAATACATATATTTAATTCAATCCTTGTCAAAAATGCAGGTGTCACTTTTTTTGTACCAATGAACTACTTTTTTCATGTATAAATGGGAGGGACACAGAATAGCCAAAACAATCCTGTAAAATAAGATAGTTGGAGAACTTATACCAATTTCAAATCTTACTAAAAACTTTAGTACTGAAAGCAATGTGGTTTTTAAATAAGAATAGAAATATAGATCCATGGAATAGAATTGTTAGAAATAAATCCTTATTTTCATGTTTAATTTACTTTTAACAAGGACATCAACATGATCCAATGAGATTAAAAATAATATCTTCAACATGCTACTGGAAAAGCTGGATTTCTGTATGCAAAGAATGAAGTTGGACTTCTATCTCACTCCATACACAAAAAATATAAAAATTGATTATTAGCCTAAATGTGAAAACTAAAACTTACAAAGTCCTTTATGAAAAATATTATGAGCAAAAAGACATGACCTTGGATCAGACAGTGATTTCTTAATTTGTCACTAAATGCTTAATGACTAAAAAAAAACAAGAACAAACTGGATTTCATCAAAATGACATTTAGTACTGGAAAGTTTACCATGAAAAAGTGAAAAGACCATCTGCAAAGTATGAGCAAATATTTGCTAATATTAGTAGCTATAATGTTTTTGTATCTAAAATATTTTTTGAAATCCTAAAATTCTATGTTAAAAAAGCAGAAATGAAAATGTAAAAATGATTTGAATGGGTCAGTTCTTTAAAGAAAATACACAAATAAATAGCCAATAAACATATGGAAAACGCTCAACCGAATTAGTCTTTAGGGAAATGCAAACCAAATATAGCAAAGTTATATTGCTTCACATCCACTGGAGTGGCTAACATAAAAAATACAAGACAAAACAGGTGTTGAAGAATATGTGGAAAAGTCTTTATACATTGCTGGAAGGGGTATGAAGTGAAACACTCACTTTAGGAAACTATTTGGCAGTTCCCCCAAAACTCAAATATGGAATTACTATATGACATAGCAAGAATTTTTACAGCCAGTTTATTGACATGTACTTCAAAGTATTCATAACAATCATATTTGTGAGAGAAAATGAGCAAACCTTGAATATCTTTTTGGTTTATGGATGTGAGTGAAGGATAAGGAGAAATCTAAGATGGTTCTAGATCTGGCTTTCCAAACCACATGAGCTTGAACATCATACACATGGTATGATGATGGCAATGAATTCCTATGTGTGCACTCAAGAAAATTTAAAAAATTATATTCAAAAAAATCTCTGTAATTTAATGTAGTGGCATAATACGGAATAGTTCAAGAACAGAAACACATCAAACTGCCCTCAGTCCGCATATGAATAAAGAAAATGTAGTATATGTTCAAAATGTCATTAAGCGATTAGTAAGAATAGAGGCAGTGATAGGTATTACTACACGGATAGACCTTCAAAACAGTAAAAGAGTCAGTTAGGAAAAGGCTACTGCCAGGTGTGGTGATGCACGCCTGTAATCCCAGCAGCTTGGGAGGCTGAGGCAGGAGGATTGTGTGTTCAAAGTCAGCCTCAGCAAAAGTAAGGCATTAAGCAACTCAGTGAGACCCTGTGTCTAAATAAAATACAAAATAGGGCTGGGGATGATGTGGCTTAGTACTCGAGTGCCCCTGTATTCTGTTCAATCCCCAGTGCCACCCCCCTTAAAAAAAAAAAAAAAAAGAAAGAAAGAAAGAAAGAAAGAAAAGTCTATATATTGTATGATTTCATTATTTAAAAAATCCAGAATTGTCAAATTCATAGTAGTGCATCAGTGGTTTCCAAGGCCCAATAATTAGAAAGAATGGGGAGTGATTGCCAATGGTTAGAGTTTCCAAATGAGGAAAGGTTTCTAAAAGAAAGTGTTAATAGATATACAAACCAACACAGGTACATTTTATTTCAAAAACACTGAACTATGCACTTTGAAAGGATGGATTTTGTGAAATTTGAAGTATATGTCAATAAACTGGCTGTAAAAATCCTTGAAAAAAAACTATGTGATACAATTTTGAATACATAAAAATAAAGATGTTCAAATATTATTTTTAATATTGACTATGTTTATCTAATATTCTTTTAAAAGTCGTATTAAGAAATGAGAAGTTTGAATGATATTTGATGCTTCAGATTAGGGTCAATAATTTTTTTGTGAATGTAACCAGTAGTAAGACACGTTTTTCCCCCAAAGGAAAATTAATGACAAATATTCCAGTACCTTCCTAGATGATTTATTGGGAGTACTCCATCTTAGGTCCATTGTTGGTCAGCAGGGTTCTCAAAAGATCTTCACATCTCAGAATCCATGTTGGTACAGCCATACACAATAATTCACTCAAATTTCCTCTTTAAGAAGTCAAATTTACTTGGAGTTCATACAGAAATAATTCAGCCTAAACATATATGTAGGTAATTGGAATGGTGTTTGGAGAGTTGTGTCATTTGTAAATAACTGAAAAATCTCTTACTGAGAGAAGCTTTCAGCAAATGATGCAATATCTAAATTTGTAGACATCAAATCTATGTATTTGCATTTTATAAGATGTACCATTTACTCAATCCAAATGTTTACTTTCCTAGGTCAACTAGCAAACACTTGTGCAGTAACCTTACTTAATTTATAAAAATTAGAAATGTAGAATAATATTTCAGGTTCTCCAGTGCTACTATACACTTTGAAGTTGCCTTGAAAACAATACCTTTTTGAAGTATGGTGAAGAGTTTTCTTCATCAAGATTTCTTAAAAATGAAGAGACACTAGGAAAAAATAATAACCTTAACATAAACTAAGGTTAAGCAATTTTCTTGAACTTTTGAAAAACATGAGTCACTGAGAAGATGTCTCCTTCATAACAGTTACTTTTCCTTGGAAATCCTTTAATATATGTTTATCACCTTTTATAGTCTGAATATCTATCTGATCAAGAGTTAAATTTTTAAGTATTTATTGGGAAAATGACATTATAATAGCATTAAGATTTGTTTTAATTTTTTTTTATCTGTAGGTGGACACAATATCGTTTTTAAAAAAATTTATTTGTATGTGGGGTGAGGATTGAACCCAGTGCCTCACACATACTAAGCAAGCACTCTACCACTCAGCTACAACAGTAGCCCTAAAAAAATTTTTAAAGAAAAGAGGGAGGGCTGGGTATGTGGCTCAAGCGGTAGCGTGCTCGCCTGACATGCGTGCGGCCCGGGGTTCGATCCTCAGCACCACATACAAACAAAGATGTTGTGTCCACCGAACACTAAAAATTAAATATTAAAAAAATTCTCTTTCTTTCTCTCTCTCTCTCTCTCTCTTTAAAAAAATAAAAAGAAAAAGAAAAGAGGGAGCAGTCAAAATATGCTCCCTGAATATCATTATTCCTTTTTCCTCTGAAATTATTATCACATATCCAATATCATTTCAATGGCTACCTTTTAAGCATAGACACAAATATTTTTCAATTTCCATTCATCACAACATATATTTATATTACTAAGAAATTTTCACAGCGATTGAAGAATGTTAGTGTTTTGAATGTGCTATATTTTCTTAGCCTTATGTTTATATGCTTTAAAATTTCATTTCTCCTGTAATATGCATATTTCTTCAAGTATTATTAAAGTTACTTTCTTAAGATGAATGCCCTCTTAAAGTAGTCTGTTATTTTTTTAATAAAATAGCCAAACATAAATATTTGGATACAGGAATAAGAAGAGGGAGAGACACTTAAATTACAGCAGTTAAGAATTTGAAATTCTTTAAAATTAATATCTACCATTTACCATGAGGCCTTATGCCAGATAGCTGACATATTTTAGTTTCTTTTTAGAATTTGTAAAGTGGAGATATGTATACTATGTTAAAATGTTATTTCTCTGAATGTAAATGAAGTACTTGTTCAGAGTTAAGCACACACTAAGTATTCAATAAATAGTATGCATGGTATAATGATAGCAATAATGATTGGGATTATGATGATGATACTGATGTTGGTGATGACCATGGTGAAAAGGAGGAAACACAAGAATTTTAACATTTTCCTAATCTTTGTGGTCTTTGAAGATAGGTTTCCCACTTCAAGTCTGTGGAGATAAGCAGTGTGTTATGACACCTTTGGCTTAAAGTAATACAATAAGTTCATGTGTATTGGGAAAGGAGAGAATCTTAGTTTCAACAAATATGATGACTCAAGAAGGTAGAGATTCAGTAAAAACTCCAAGCAAATTATTTATTGTGTCTGCATTTTTTTATGAATCAATAATAGTTGTTGTTGGTGATATTTTTTGCTTATTGTTTGTAAATACATAAAGGTTTGTTTCCATGTTGATTAACCCTAGTAGATAAAATATGATAAACTCTGAATGCTTTCTGTTTTCCAATGGCCTTGTTTGTTTTAGCCTTGGGAACATAAGGAGAAAGTGTGTCTTACCCCAAAACAGCCAGTGGCAGAGTCATGTAGCACTACATCTCTCTCTGTGTGCCTCAGGCATGCTCCACTCATTAGGCAGAAATCCTTGGCCAGTATTTGTTTCTACGGGTCCACTGGGCAAAAGCTATCTGTAAAATTCTGGAGACCATTGGGCAATAGCTAAACATAACAATAGAACAAAAGGTAATGGACAAAGATATATTTGTCAGCTTAGTGTAAGTAATTAAAGCAATTTTCTTATGTGAATGTTGTTCAATAATCAATATCTATAATATTTAATTATGGGATATTGATAATATCTGTTCAGTTTAGTTTTCACATTATGATACAATGTGTTTGATACCACTTATACATCTGTAGGTGGACTAAGAGAACACAGGACTGAGAGTCAGGATATTGCCAGTTTAATTTCATTTATACATTAAATCATTCGGTAATTGCTCATACCTTGAGCAATCAAAGGGTATTTTACTTTTCCAATACCCATAGATTGAGGCGGGTAAATGAAATGATCTCTAATTTCCTTGTGGCTGTGAAAGTGCAGGAATGTGTTTTTCAATAATTCTGGTAGATATTAGTATTTCCACCTGCAAGTGAGAAAAGGTCAAGAGGAAATAAGTGACTTTTATAGATCACAGAGTGAGTAATTAATGCTGTTAGAATTTGAGTCTCAGTTTGTATCAGAATGAAAGATTATTCTGGCACTATTTCAGAAGACCAAGTCACAAAGACTGAGCAGAACATTAGGTAAGAGGTTAGTTTTGGATCTAATTAATCAATGATGAGTACTTGAAATAAGGTAATAGCAGGAAGCATAGGAGGGTGAAGTATACATAACAATCATATTTTTGAGATAAAACGACCAAATCTTGAATATCTTTTTTTTTGTTTATGGATGTGAGTGAAGGTTAAGGAGAAATCTAAGATGGTTCTAGATCTGGCTTTAAAAACCACATGAATGGCATTCTTGATGATAAGGAATGTGAGTTACATAGGATTGTAGGTGAAAACAATTAAATTAGGAAACATTTCTGTCCTAAATGTGTTTATATAAAAACAGATAGATAGGGAGAGAGAGAGAAAGAGAGAGACAGAGAGAGAGAGAGAGAGAGAGAGAGAGAGAGAGAGAGAGAGAGGGAGGATAGATATTAGAGAGGATAGATAGATATTTAGACTATAGGGAAATATCAGAAATGTTCAAGCTCATGAGATAGAAATAATAATATGAACTAGGCAGCATAATTGAAGTAAAAAGGAAAAATAAAAGAAAAACCAAGTCTGACAAGGACCTTCTGTGAGCACTAGTGCACAGATGATAGAAGAAAGAAGACAATCTAGTAAGGACACAGCTGCCACTAAAGTAATAAAATAATGAAGAAAGACAGTTTTATAGAAGTCAGGGAAGGGTGGAACTTAAAAAAGAAAAGAAAAGGTAAAAAAAATATTACCACCAAATTTAATGAAATGTAGTATTCAGGTTTGAAAACTAGGAGGATATTGATGACTTCAATGGCAGCAATTTTAATAGGTCGGTAGAGATATAAGTCAGATTGAAAAAACTTGAAAAGTAATTGTGAGGTCAGAAAATCAGGGACACTTTTGAAAAATGTAATAGATCTAAGGGGTTATCACTACTGGAACAAATGGCCTTTCACAGACTTTAGAATTTATCTGCCAACAATAATCACACTGGCATCACTGCTACAATCTTTTGCTAAAGCTATATTGACTATTTCCTTTAAATTTGAATACTTTTGTTGGCCAGGAAATTATATCAGAGAAGACTGATTTATCTTCTTGGTCCAAATATTGACCCATATATCCTAACCAATTTGAGGTTTTAATGAAACATCCATAGATGTGGTAAAATAAATATTTTACCAGCATAATCATGCCAAGTACAGAACAAGTTTTATCAAGTTTTGGACTGAACATACTGCTTTATCAGTGTTACTAAACACTCTAGAGTTGATTCTTCTTTAGAATAGAGAATGCCTCATTAGCCACTGACACATCATAATTGCCATATAGTCTATTTAAATCTAGTTCTTGTTAGGGATGTCTTAGTGCTGTAATAACCCTGCCAGTCAACTTGCCACAGATTCTTTTGTGGAGGAAGTTCTCTTGAAAACTTCAAGCTATTATTGAACATTATTGTTTGGACATTGTCCTTACTAGCAGGTTTCAATTTTTAATAAGAAAAGATATTTTGTTTTAACAACTTTTTTCCCCCATTTTCTCATATGCATTTTCCCACGAGAAAGCAATCATTTCCTATAATTGCAATGTGATTTTCAATTGGAATATTAGCACAACATCCAGAATCTAGTAATAGATCCGTTACTAGCTAGTAATATAAACTTGGAAAATTCCTATAAAATCTTTGGTATTTATATTTCTTCTTGAGAGTATGAGGAGTTCCAAGGAAAGTCCAACTCTAAAGTGCTGTGGTATCTCTAAATGCTTTTGCATCTTCTTCAAAAGTCTAGACATAGAACTACCATTGGACACTCCTGCCCAATGCCCTGTAAAAAGTGTGGTCAGTACTACTAAGCCTGTTAGCATTCACATGATATCCATCATACCACTTTCTTGGACTGGACATACACAAGAGATAAATGGTACCCGAGCAATTTCCTTAATAGGATTCATACGTGAAACTGAAGAGGAACAACTGTGAGCAAAAAGTACAAAATGGAATGTGTCTGGGGAATGCTGAAGTATAACTTCAAATAAGGTGGCACAGCTGTGAGTATGCTGACAGAATGTATCAGCGAACACTCTATCTCGATACATTAGGGAAAAATAGCATTTGTTTAAAAAAAAATTCTGGCTTACTAGGATTCCTAAAGGCAGAAGCAACCTAACCTCTGGCTCTGTAAACAGTGACAACATTCTCAAGCCAGAGGATAATTTCCACAAGAGCCAAGTGAGGTAAACACTGCTTATCATGACCAGTTTTCCAAAAACAGAAGGTGTTACCAAATGCATTTTCCTCAAACACTTATGCATTAAAATGGAAATAGTCATCTAGGTTCTCCTACCAGACTTAATTTATTTTCAGGTGTTAAAGGAAGATATAATGATTAGACTGTTTTGCACGTATATAAATTTCACATAACACATACTGCCCTATTTTTAACATAGCAGATAGATGTTTATATTGCATCTCTTGGTACTATTGCTTGAGGCAATGAATTTTAGAATGCAGCTCTCTTTATAAAATTATATCTGCTATCAGTTTTATTTTCCTTTCCCTTTTCTTTTTCCTTCTACTTACATGATTTTTCTTAAATAGACATATTTACACTGTATTTCTAATTCTTTTTTAAAATTTTTGTATTTGTACATAATAATCATGCAGAATAGTGGGTTTCATTGTGGTATATTCATAGATGTTAATAGCACCAAAGTTAAAACCATATTCACCCTCCACTGTTCCCTTCCCTCTGCTCTACTGATCTTTCTATTGTTAACTTATAGTTATTTTTTTGCATCAGTGTCTTGTGGAGGTACATGATGGTGAGATTCACTGTGGTATATTAATAATGAACATACGAATATTAAGTCAGATTCATTCCACTGTCTTTGTCTATCCCATCTCTCCTTCCTTCCCTTTATAAACCTTTGTTTACTACACTGGTCTTTCTTCTATTATTTTTTTTAAAATCCTTCCCCTTATTTTGGATTAGCTTTAACATGTCAGAGAATCCAAAAGATTTAAAATCAGTATATTACAGTGATGCAGCCACATCAACGTTTATAGCAGCACAATTTACAATAGACAAGTTGTGGAGCCAACCTAGGCACCCTTCAACAGATGAATGGGTAAAGAAAATGTCACACACACACACACACACACACACACACACACAATGAAGTACTATTCAACCATAAAGAAGACTGATTTTATGGTATTTTCCAGAGAATGGATGGAAGTGAAGACTATCATGCTAAGTGAAATAAGCCAGTCACAAAAAGCCAAAGTTTCAATGTTCCCTCTGATATGCAGCAGCTAATCTAATTCTTTGTAACTGCCCAAACTTCATAATAATTCTGGCAGCTTCCTACATCCTTTCAAGCTGAATATTTTGCTGTGTACACTTTTTCACACTATATCATAGTTAATAACTTCTTACCTCATTCAGTGTTCTCAACCAAAGAACACATTGAAACCAGGCAAACATCACTCTCCCTATATCACCCAATATTTATATGTTCCTTAGGAATAATGATTCTAGGATCTCTGGGGACAATGGCATCTGTACATTTTGAAGGTTTTTGGATGATTCTAATATGCAGCTCTGTTTGATATCCATAGCTCTCTTAGACAATTGTTAGTAACTTCTATTTTTAATGTGTGACAGACCACTATAATATAGTCTTTTGCAGATTTAATTAGATCTAAATGACCCTTATATACATATATATGTATATTTACATTTGTGATTATAATCCTAAGGGTGTTTTTATTTGAAGTGGTGTATTACCTGACTGTGTCTTGTCAAGAAATATTTCTTGCCCGTAATTAAATTATGTCCCAAGCAATTTACTACATGAATTTACTTTTTGGCATCTAATATAAATAATTTAATCAAATTATCATTATCATCCTCAGTTTCCAAATAAGGAAACCAAAGGTCAAAATTTTAAATTATTCATTTTGCATCAGTTAATGGATTGACAATTTAAAACCAGATTTCTTGGTTCCTACTCCAACTCTTTTCTCCATCACCAGTGTTTCCTAAGTAAAATTCAAGGTCAAGACAGAAGAATAAAACTTATTTTTCTATAACTATTGTTTTGTGCATTTTATTTTATGATGTTAATTTCTCAAATCTTTCATTTTCACAGTTTTTTTTTGGGGGGGGGGGAGGGAGGTGTACCAGGGATTAAATTCAGGGATACTTCACCACTGAGCCATATCCCCAGTCCTTTTTTTTTTTTTTTTAACAAATTATCCAATTTGCTTTCTGCCTTTAATATATTTAAGAAACTCCTAAAACTGGCTTTGAATTTTCTTTGCATCTATGATGTCTTTTCTATTAAAGTTGTGTTTTTATATGTTTTTATACCTGATTCATGGTTATTGGATACAGGCATTTTAAAAAATTTTAATATGTGGCCTTTCAAAGTAGAAAATATGCTAGTAATTTATCATTGAATTGCTTAGTGCCTCACTTTTGCTAAGGTTGGCGTTGAACTTGAGATCCTTCTGCATTAGCCTCCAGAGCCACTGGGATTACAGGTGTGCACCACTGCGCTGGCTTCATTTACAAAGTTTTAAAGACCATCCATACAGTTTTTGTTTTTATTCTTTCATGATTCTAGAAGACTTGTTCATCCAGAGAAAATTGTTTAACAAATGTGTACTTTTACTATTGATATTCTTTTTCTAGAGGGAGGTAACTCTTAAGTTCACATTATTAAATGTTTAGTGTTCCCGAATCACAATGCTTTAAAAATCTTTTAAAGGAAAAGTTGAAATAGAGGAATTACCTCAAATTCTGTTTCATGGATATTCTTTCAAATAATGAATTCAAGCAACTGAGTAGCTATTTCTCATCTAAATATTTATTTGCTTTGTCTCCAGTTATTTACTGTTTCTATTTAGTAACTCACAAAATTAAAAATAAAGCTAACTAGTTCCCAAGTTCTAGGGTGCTTAGATAAAGTGCCTGTAGTCTGCCAGTTTTTGGACAGAGTAGCTCACAGAAAGTAAAAGTTTCATATTTAGACAGAAATTGGCATATTTTTAATGCCTTCCTAATAATGACTTCGTCAAAAACACTGATTTTGTCTTCCTACCAACTTCTTTACACCCCTTAATGCAGTTTTTGGAGAGTGGCCAATCTTATCCTAATGATTATCCAATTTGCTTTCTGCCTTTAATATATTTAAGAAACGCCTAAAACTGGCTTTGAATTTTCTTTGCATCTATGATGTCTTTTCTATTAAAGTTGTATTTTTATATGTTTTTATACCTGATTCATGGTTATTGGATACAGGCATTTAAAAAAAATTTTTAATATTTTTTAATATGTGGCCTTTCAAAGTAGAAAATATGCTGGTATTTATGTGAATTTTTTTGTCAATAAATAATAAATTGTCTGACTGTCTTTAGCACACTGTATTGTAATGCTACATTGTGCTTTAGAGCCAGGATTCTTCAATTTAAAGAAGCTTCTGTAATTTCTATCCTATCTAATTGGTCTTTCTGCTTATTTCTATATAGTTACTCCATTCTTTAATTTGTATAGTTTGTCATTTTTCTATATTATTTTCTAGGGCAACCACTACCCTCATGTTACTTTTGTTAATGAACATTGTCTTGGCAATTCTCATGTATTTATTTTTTTCTAACTTAAACTTGTTTGTTCAAGTTCCAAATAAAGAAATTATCTTGTGATTTAATTTGAGATTGTATTGTTTTTTGGGTAATTTAGGGAGAAATGACATTTTTATTTCAAAGCATATAGTATGAGTCTCTCTTGTCTATATTGAAATAATTTGTGCCACATTTCACAAATTTTGAGAAACCTCAGTTATTTTACCTAACTTATTAATATGTATCCACTTTTAATTCATGCTGTTAACTTTAAAATTCAGTTATTCTGATGTAATCAATATTTTCTTTAATTTATTTAGGTTTGTAGTTGGCTATATCAGTGGCCTACCACTAAACTATGTCCCGAACCAATTTTAAATTTTTAAGTTTGCCACAGAGTCTAAGTTGCTTAGATTAGCCTCAAACTTGTGATCCTCTAGCCTTAGCCTATGGAGTATCTGAGTTTACAGGCATGTACCACTTTGCTTGGCTATTATTTTTGTTTAGCATGTATGTTAACTATTACATTCGCACAATTTTTACATATTATTTGATACATAGGAAATATTTAAGAAATATTTTTGAACAAAAATACTGAAGTTACATATAGAAAATGTTATGATTTCAATATGAGGTGTCTCCCAAAAGCTCAAATGTTAGACTATGCAAGAATTTTCAGATGTGAAAGAATTGTGTTATGAGAGTCTTTACCTAATAATTGTATTCATCCACTGATGTCAATTAAGTGGGCTCTAAATATAGGTAGGTAAGGTGTGATTGGTAGCTTATAGTTTGTCCTTGTGGTTTATATTTTGTTCCTGGTGAGCAGAAGTATCTCTGATTCCTTATTGCCATGTCCTGAGCTGATTCTTCCTCCATACTCTTCTGCCATGATATTCTGCCTCACCTCAGGCACCGAACAATGAAGTCAACACCAAATAAACTTTCCCTCCTGTAAATTGTTATTTTTGTCAGATCTTTTTGTCCCAGTGGTGTAAAAGCTAACTAAAACAGAAATTGGTACCAGAGGTGGGATCATTGCTATTACTAACCTAATGATGTTATTCACAAGTTTTTGGAATTTGTGGAAGGAATTTTGAAAACTTTAGAAATGCAAACTGAACAGGCTTTAAAATGTTATAAGTGGGAATTAATGGGTAGTTTTGTGGGAGTTCAGAATACCAGAATGCTGCAGGAACTGGGAATAGTAAAGACTGGAATCATTAGGCTTCTGAAGAGCAGGAGTATTATTTTGCAAATTGGACTAGAAGCCATTCATGTTATATTCTGGCAAAAAGAAAAAAAAAGTTTTCTATATTTTGCCTACCTGAGATTATGTGTGAGTCTTAATTTAAAAGTGATGAACTAATTAATCTGGCAGGAAAATTTTAAGTCAGCACAGCATTCAAGTGGTGGCATGTATATTGCTGGTGGCTTTTAGACAGGTTTACCATGATAATCAGTAGCAGAAGGCAGAGCAGAATGATTTGAAAAACTTGCAGTTTGAGCAGAAAATTTCCAGCAAATCTGGGGCTAAAGAACAGGTAATTGTTAAAGAGATTACAGCCACCAAAGAGACACTGCTAAGTACTTTACACAGAAACATAGGAAACATGGCTTGAAGGCATCTTCAGAATTGACAAAACAACACTGATTTCAGGCTCAAGGATATAAAAGTAAAAATTCCTTTGAGAAGAGAACATGGAAGAACCTGCTTGCACAGGGGTCTGGGGGTGGATGTATGTTAGGGTCTAAGCAATTGTTTCACTGAGTTCTGCTGCCCAGACACTCAGAGGCTGATGCAGCCATGGTCCCCAGAGGCTTGGCTACTGCTTGAGATGATGCAGACGTTGACATTAATCATGTGGTGCTTATTCTGATAGTGTTGGGTCATGGAAGCTTCCACCAACATTTCAAAGGAAAGCCTGGGACACCAGACAAGGTACAACAGGAGCAGTGTCCCTGTGCACTGCTCCTGAGAAAGTGATGCATAAAGATGTGAGAAAGAAGCCAAACCTGCAGTGGATATTCCTGAGATCAAAAGATGCCAGCACTATGGGAAGGAAATGTGCAAGATTTGCGCAGAAACAAGCTAAGAGAAAGGTAATGTGGGTTCCCACCTGCAAGACTATAGGAGTGGAGCTATACAAGACATTTGGAGAAAATATCATGATACCATGTGCCCCACATGCTGGACATGAAGCTACAGGATTGTTAGCCCAGCTGTATTTTGGTGTTGCTTTGGTCTCAAAACTTTACTATATGACCCTATATCTACCTTACAGAATAGAATTGTTTACTCTATACCATTATATTTTGGATATAGGTAACTTGCTTGATCTCGGCTCATGGTAAGCATTTGCCTTGAGTCTTGTGAAACGCTGGACATGGACTTGTGAGTAATGATGGAGTTGATAAGGCCATGGAGACCCTTGGAAGTGGGTTAAATGTATTTTGAATTGTGAGATGGGCATGAGCTTTCAGGGACTGCTGGTGGATGTTATTGTTTGGAGCTCACATGTTATATAATACAACAATTTTCAGAGGTGAAATGATTGGATTATATGAGCCTTAACCTAAACACTGGACTGATCCACTAATCCATATTAAATAGAATATTTCTATAGGCAGGTATGGTGTGCCTGGAGGAGATAATCACTGGGGACATGAATTGGGTTTATATTTTGTTCACCAGGAGGTGAACAGAGCTCTCTCTGCTTCCTGCTCACCATCTCCTGAGCTGCTTTCCTTCTTCACACACTTTTGCCATAATGTTCTGCCTTACCTAGAGCCCAAAGCAATGGAGTCAGTTGTTTATGGAATGAGACCTCTGAAACCATGAATGCCAAACAAATTTTTCCTCCTGTAAATTGTTCTTGTCAGGTCTTCTAGTCATAGCAGCAAAATAACTGACTAACAGAAAAACTTTAAAAATTTAATTGGAGAATCAATGTGTTTTAAATGGGGTACATAATTCATTCATATTTATTGTGGTGATAGTTAACATTTGTTTTTATTTTAATCATCTTTTTTTACACTATATTTCTTTGCTTTCTTCTTTTGTTTCTTCATTTTATGTTAATAATAATATTCTCTTTGTTTACAAAGAAATTTGAAAATATTATGTATATACTATCTTGTAACCCAAACATTTTCAAAACTCTACATTTTTCAGCACCAAAATAGATAATCTTGTGTCTACTCTTAGCTGCTTAGTCTTGTGTAGAATAACATATTTGACAAAATGTTTCTCCTTTTATAAAATTCTACACCATCTTTTGTTAAAAATTTATGACATATAACCAGATTATTTGCATTATCCTAAAATAATATAAATATATTTTAAGAATTAATTTTTATACTTCTATTGCACTTTCTGAACAAAAATAATTTACAATTTATTGTTAGGAAAAATACTTCCATTTTTGAGTTCTAGTTAAAATTCTAACTATGATAAATTCCTTTATAACAGTAAATTTTCTCCTGATATTTACCTTGCTTCTTGTTTTACTTTGTACTTTTAATTTATATATATATATATATATATATATATATATTTTTTTTTTTTTTTTTTTTTTAAATCCCAGTTTGTATTTTTAAAATGTGTCTGCTTCTTGTCTCTCCAACTAGATCAATCTGTTCCTTTGGGAATTGCAGTGAGTTTTGTAGAACATGACTTGTCGGACAGTTCATCTGGTTAGACTTTATGGCATCACTAAATAGATTAGATTGTTAAATCAGTCAGGATGCAACAGGTTGCCTGGGAAATTCCCCTGAGTAGATTACCAGTGGTAGCCTGGTGGAGTGATAGCAAGTGACAGCGTAACACAATTGGGAGTTCCAGTGTTACAATCGATTGTCCATCAAAGAAAGTATTACAATTTGAGGAATTTAAATGACTACTACAAATAAAATTTATTTTAAGTGTCATAATTTAGTAACAGACCTAGAAATGGGGGTAAGCAGCCAGAAATACTCAGTACTTGATCATTTCATTAACTGGTCAAGGAGTCTTTAAATTACTCTTTAGTAGAGAAGAGATTATTTTCATAACCTGGAGTTAGGAATCTGGAATTTAGACTGCTTCCACCAGGGGGAATGAAGAAATGAGAGATGAGATCCAAGCAGGTTTATAGAGAAGTATGGATATAATAGGCTCTCAGGTAATACAATTGCATATTGGATGGATTTATATTTTCCTAGCTAGTTCTTCATATGTTCAAATAAGATATTTTCATTGCCTTCACATTAAAGTGCAAATTCTGTAATATGTATTTTAAAATGCTACACTATCTGACAACTTTGATTTTTCAAAATTCAACATAATCGGCTCTCACTTTATTATATAGCAATATGTGCTTGACATCCTGTTCCCTCTGCTAGAATGATCCTCCCTTGCTTTTATTCATAGTAAAGTATTCAAATGCCATCTGAAGAGTTTCCTCCTTGGTGAAACCTTTTTTGCTCCATAGTGACTGAAATGTATGTTTTCAAAGCTTCCACTGTGCATTATGCATTTCTTCATTTATAGCACTTAGCAGGACACTTTTTAATAGTCTCTTCAGACCCATTTCCTCATTAGACATATAGCCCTTGAAAGCAGGGGCCATGACTTTCCACTGGAGTGACTAATCCCAGCACCAAGCATTGTGCCTTTCAAATAACAAGCATGCCACAAATAAATGAGAACAGAAAGGAGAAAGGCAAGAAAGGAAATTAAGATCTCCTTTTTCACTGCCTACTTATATCATTGCTTCCTTACTACTGTATCAGCTCTGCATTGAAAAGCAAATTAATCCAAAGCAATAAAAATTTTAGCTGGTGACTGTATGTGTGTACATAATTTTTCTAGACCAAGAACATTAATAACGTTTTTTGATGTAAGTACATTACATAGAACATGAACTGAGTTTGTTTGAAAGGATCTAATTACAGTCCATCACCTAAGTGGCCACTCTGAATAAACAAAGTCTTATATATTTAGTCTGTATTGGAATACACTTTTTACCAGATAAACACAAAGTGTATATGACATAGTTGGCTATGGTTAGAAAGCATGTCCCTTATCCTTTATTCATCTTGTCTAGTTAGCCCTTTGACTCCAGGCTAGAGAACAGATAAGGAAAAGAATATAAAAGCTCAAAATATCCAATGATCCACACCCAGATATTAGGAACTCATAAGTATATGTGTTCTTTATTTCCACATAATATCATTTTTAAATGTTAATTTGGAGTTTAAGGAGTCTCAAGAATTCAAAGATTCTAGTTCTATCCACATCAATGATTAGACCCCCTTTCAGAAAAACATATTCTATTTTTATTTTCTAAAACTTCGAGCTGGTTAATCATGCTTCTCATATGTTAAGCAAAAGACTTACATCTGGTAAACACAAATTTTCAGATTTGTATTTTTAAGTATAGTAATCAAAACTATGAAAGCAGACACACCATAGAAGAGTAGGCAAATCTGAACTTCAAAGTAGAGAAAATTGGGGTTGTGGTTGTGGTTCAGTGATAGAGCGCTTTCCTAGCACGTGTGAGACCCGGGGTTCGATCCTCAGCATCACACAAATATAAATACATAAAATTAAAGGTATTGTAATCATCTACAACTACAAAAAATATTTTAAAAAACTGTAGGGAACATTTTGGTAAAAACAACTAAGTTGTTAAAAGCAAGTTTTCTTTCATTTCTTAGGTAAGCATATATAGGGAAGTAAAAATATGTGACTAACTGCTTATCTTTGAAGATTTTTACTGCTATCACTTTATTTTTATTTTAAACAAAATTCAACACAGCAACAATTTTTTAAAGCTCGCTTTGCTGTAATAGCGAAAATATAAAAAGTATCCTATAGGGGGCACTCGAGTACTGTGAACTGCAGCATCTGTGTTTTCTGGAGTCAGATTTTGTTTAGATGGAAAGAGGAAGACCCTGGGGCACATTTCCATATTACCTTTTATATAGAGAACAAAAGTAAGTAAAATAAATGAAAATACACTCTGTCACACTTCTATCCCCCCCTGAAAGACAATAGAATATTAAAAGGTATGGTTAAATGGCATTTTGTGCCTTATAATTCTAAAAGCATAAAAGTATGACAGGTAGACAGCTGAGTTGGTCTAAGTTTTCAAAATTCTAAACAAGATTTCTTCTACATTATAGCTCAATGATGGAGATAATTATTCTTTACTGGAGATTGTTAATTGTACAAAACAGTAAAACTTAGCACCATGTGCTTTTCCAGATTTCAAAGTATAGTAATATAACAAAGTTTCAAAATTACTTTGAATAATATTCCTAAGAAGGAGGTAGTATATCACTTGCATGGAGAAGTTGTAACAAGTGATGCTTCTTATTAGAAGGGGAGGGTATGGGTAGGAGAGAGCAAATCCACTCCAGTAGACTAATTTTTTTAAAGCTATGAGTTTAATTTAATCAAAATCTAAATGAAAACCTGTGATAGCACCCACATTTTTTTTTTTTTTTTTTTAATGGTGGTGGAGTGGAAAGTCTTATTTAGGCTTTGAAACTGCAGTTAAAAGTAAGTTGCTTATTTATTTTAATATGGTTCATATCATGGCCACTGAAGAAATAGACCTTTAGGTACCCTCAGGATAGTGACATAAACCCTATTAAGCACATAAACTACTAATCTCCCACTGAATTTCCACCAAAGCACTTCACAGTGCCCCTCATTCAGAGCATGTTTTGTTACTTTCATAGAAGAGAACTCAATTTGTGCTTTTGATTTGAAAACAAGCACATGTGAGTACTAAGCACACTACTTCACTAATTTGCTCATTTGTTTCATGTTTGTAAAGAATAAAGTCATTTTCTATACCATTTGTCAATTCACTAACTTGAGACACCTGTATGCAGGTATGCTGATAAAAATATGAATATATATGTGTGAATTTTAAAAATATATAAAGTGTGGAGGTATAGAGAGCCAAGTGAGCTTCCCTCAGAGGCAGACATTTGCTACTCTAACATCCATGACGATATAACTTGCTTTCGTATGCAACCTACAAGTCAGAACATGATTGGTTCTAGAAAATTCCCAACCAAATTCAGGCATGGTGATTCATCACCCTTTAGTTTATTTTATTGTATATGACAACAGAGTATGTTATTTTTTTCTATGTATTTTCCCAATGGTTTGATATGTCATTGTGTAAATTTCCAAACTGATTAATTCCATTAATTTTGCATAAAAATGTGAAAACTGCTATCCACAGTCCTATAATGAATTTTATGTAGTCTCTGCAGTTAGGCCAATTTTTGGTTATATAAACACACACACACACACACACACACACACACACACTCACATATACACACAAGATGTAAATATTCAATTAATTGTAATATAGTTTTTAGAGCCAAATAAAAAACATAAAAATTATTTCTCACCAATTCTGTTCACTTTCTTTTGACAAAGACAAAGAGAATATTATATTATAATAAATTAGGATTGATAGCTACCTAAAAGTATAAAATAGTAACTTCTTTTTTAAATGGATTAATTTTATCACAAACTAAAATATAAATTTTGAGTAACAAAATACATTTTTGGTCTTCCCATGTCCAAACATTGCTAATTCATGTTTTTCTACACTTTCTATTGTGTATGTGTGAACAGCTTTATCATAAAAACTTATTTTTGTGGTTGTTTTCATGTAGTGGGGTTTGCAAAATGATGTGAATGATACTCTTGGTAAAGTCTATTTACAATGCAGAATGTAGCAGTGGAAAGTCATAAAAGCATTTAATGGTCTTTCAACTATAATTTAACTTTGCCAGGATTCATGCATAAAATCACACATTTTCACAAATCTTGATAAATATATCTAGGTCCAAATGTCACTATTTTTCTTCCTACAAAGAGAGGCTTGACATAAAATTAGGGCATTCTGTTCTGGGCTAAAAAGCTCTTTTTGCATTTAAGTTTTTATGGTGATTAAAAAGTATAATTTTCATAGTAGAAAAACACTTTTAGAGGGCAAGAGACATTTTTGATCTGAGAGAAATGAATTTTCTTTTTGCTTAAAAATAAATAATGTTTTGGAAAAGTTGGTTCTGTAAGTTTTTCTTTAAAGACAACTTTTAAATATGTAAAAACGTGACTCTGAGTAAATGCCACTTACCACACACTTATTTAGTACTTACTCCATGACGGGCACTGTGCCCAAAGGGAACTGTTGACAGTCCCCTACAGCAGCTCCCAGTATTGGGTGTGGTACATTTCTAAGAAACATTTGGGTTTCTTCCCCTCTCTCTCTCTCTCTCTCTCTCTCTCTCTCTCTCTCTCTCTCTTTAATTGTGATTTTATATTGTGCTACTCTTTACTATTTTATATTTTAGTTTACTATGTGAAGGTTATTTCTGAGAAAGAAAGAAATAATAACTATGAAACAAAATGTAGCAAAGAAAAACAACTGTCCCCTCTAAAGTAAAATGAAACAAAACAAAAAGCAACTATAATTGACATAAACACCTTAGTTCCCAAGTCTTTTTCTCACTTTAATAGCAGCTCATTTTATTAAAGTATTTATAGTTGAAGTACAATTAAGGTGATTCTGGTATTCTGTTTCTCAGCTCTCTGTCAATTGACTGTGTGTAACCTCTTTGTTATTGTATTATCCTGTTTACTTCAGATATAAGGTATGTTCCCTGACAGAAAGGACCCTGGAACAGCAGATATAGGTAAGATTAACAAGTTCAAGGGAAGAATTGAAAAGTCATTAATCAATAGTAGGGCCAATTGTCTCTCAATACCTACTAGGAGAAAGTTTATATGAAAAGAATGAGAAATTTGTTTTTTGCTTGGAAATTATGAGATGCCAAAGGCTATACACAAAGTAAACGAGAAAAATATGGATTTATATTATGCTATTAAATAAAGTGGGTTAGATGCTTAAATCTCAAATAAGTCTCCAAATAAAAGCTATAATAAAAATAAATAAATGAATCAAAGGTGAAAAAGGCTTTCCCAAGTTCTTTTGTCTTCTGGTTTTATGTGAATCCACAACATAAAATCCTCAAAATCTGATAAATCCATTTAGAGTTATCACTGACAACATTTCTGTGTTCCAAATTCTGAATATCTCTGAATTTGCTATCACGTTTTATATCAAAATATGTATGGTGTGCCAAATGATGAAAAATGCATGTTCTAAAATTCAATATACTTAAATATATTTTGTTATTTCTTGATTGTGATCTAATTCTAATGGAAATCTTGAATTTTTCTACGACTATAAATATATTTTCCAGGAAATATGGAGTACTGATTTTGGGGGTATTCTTGGGTAGTGGTCTTCTTACATTGTGCCTGTGATTTTTAAAAATTTTATTCATTTATTTTATTTGTAGATGGACATAATATCTTTGTTTTTATTTGTTTCTTTTTATGTGATGCTGAGGATCAAACCCATGGCTTCACGCGTGCAAGGCAAGCACTCTACCACTCAGCTACAACCCCAGCCCCTGTACCTGTGATTTTTGACAGCATAGTTTCTACTAAATCCTGGAAAGTCAATGCTTTGGCACATATATAATATTTGATCTAGATTGTACCCCTTTTTTTTTTCAGGCAAGGGCCATGTCTCATCTCATTATTATATGCACAGTGCTGAATGCAGTGCCTGACATATAACACATAAATTTTTAGTAAATGAATATTGAATTCATATCTTTTAAGCTATCACTCCATAGAGGAGAAAACATCAAAAAAGAAAACCAATAAGTCCAACTACAAGGTAACAGTGTCAGGTAACTTTATTCAAGTACTAGTTCTGACATTTATGAAATGTGTGGTCCCAGACTAGTCCCCTTGCCTGTCTTTTAAGATTCTCATATATATGGGCTGGGGATGTGGCTCAAGCGGTAGTGCGCTCACCTGGCATGCGTGTGGCCTGGGTTCCATCCTCAGCACCACATCTTTATGTTGTGTCCGCTGAAAACTAAAAATAAATAAATATTTAAAAAATTCTCTAAAAAAAAAAAAAAAAGATTCTCATATGTTAAATACAGTAAATTGGAATAGATGATTTCAATGTTCCTCCCCATTCCAACAATCTAAAAGTTTCTAAATACAGTAAAGAAGTGGTGAGATGAGGACTAAAAGCCAAAGATCATCAGGTATCAAAGTATCATCAGGGTCTACTAAAAATGCACCCAACCAGGAGCCACTGACAGACAACCTTCAGTACCATTTCCTGAGGCTGCTCTAGCAACTGGTGAGGGTGACCAGGGAGCTAACCTTGATCACAGGTCTGTTAGGTTCTAAATGCACCCAAAATACCATGTGTTATAATCAGCAAATAACTTTAAACCTAAGGGTGACTTTCACATGAATGGAGTAACAGGATTTGGTAACATGTTTACATTTCTGTATTACATATGCATGGATAGCAATGTTACTGATTGTGCCTTCTGATCACATATTAAGAGGCAAAATTAGCCAGGTGTGGGAGAGCACACCTGTAATCCCAGAAGTTTGAGAGACCAAGGAAGGAGGATCTCAGGTTTGAGATCAACCATCACACTTTAGTGAGGAATTAAGCAGCTTAGTGAGATCCTGTCTTAAACTAAAAAAGCTGTGTCTTTCTATAGCTCTTTGTAACATGAGTAATAAGACATCACAGTCTCAGTTGGTGACAGCCTTCCATGTCAGTGCTTCTTAACTCTTTGAAGGAAATGGTCTTTAAGTAGTCATTTGGTCTTATAAATTCTTTGAATCTAAGATTTAAAAAAAAATAGGGGCTGAATTTAGCTCAGTGGTAAATTCCCCCTGGGTTTAATTCCTTATATGAAAACAAACAAACAAAATGAAAACAACAACAACAAAAGCAAAAGATAATTTGTATCTTGATGCAATATTATTATGAAAGTTAATTCATTAAAAATAAAATGACCGATTTTCATATTTATAGTTGCCTGCTGATGTTGTATAAATCAATAAGGACTCCTTTGTTTCCTAATGACAAAAGTTTATCCAACAAGAGTCAAAGAAAATCTAAAACAACCACCAGTCTTAAAATTTTAACTGATATTTGAAAGTTATAATTATTAGTTATACTTCCCATGTAATACATAATCCATTTATCTTACAATATTTACAAATAATGATAGTACAGAGCACTGGGACTACTTAAAGAGAGGATGATTTAACTTGGTTATAAGTAGTTTTACTTCCCAGACTTAATTAGATAATTGCATTGCTATGCATTTTTCTTAAGTTGTATATACCCTCAAATACTTTGCAAGTGGTGGCAGTTAATGTTGCAACAAAATGTTTTAACCAAATCAAATCCCAAAACCCAGTTGAAAGAGTAGGCCACTAACAGTGTACATTTTCAAAAGACAGCAGTTATAAATATGCAAAATATATACATGACACAGTTTGTGAAGTAAGAGGAATATGAAGTCTGTTTCTTAAAGGCATTGTCTACAGTAACTTTGTTTCCATTTTAAAGCATTGATAATGTGATATGTTTCTTGAAATATTTTCTATTTCTCTTTTTCCTTCCTTCTTCTCATCCCCTCTCTGCTGCTGCCTGGCAACTTTTCTATCTGAAAAGGCGGGGTATGAAACTCAGCAACCCTTGGAAGGATAGCTACAGAAATTCCTAGCAACCTAACTTCTAGGCCAATTCTCCTTCACACACCTCTTAAAGGAGGCAAACTGTCAGCCCCAGTTTGTTTATACAAAAGCCCTCTTTGTACCATACCACTTTCAGGTGTGTAGCACATGAATTGTTATCAACTATGTTAAGAAACACAACTGCACACACACAAAACAAGTTAGCAGAAGTGAAATCTGATGTTTGATCACATGTATGCAAAGCATAACTCTAATTAGAAAGTATAAGATTATCACTGACTGATAATTAATATTCCTATGTTGTTTTACAGCAGAAAGCAAGAATGATTGGTTCTACTTTGTATAATTTATCTCATTGAAATATTTCATAATATTCTATAGCTTGATGAATTAATTTATTTAACTTGTCAGTGTTAATAACTCTGATTAGAAAGAAGAAATTATAATGAGCCATAAGAATAAACAAATTTGAACAGTAACTCTAGGTATTCTTTATTCACTAACAGCATACTTTATTAATATCCTTTTTCATCAAAACATTAGGGAGAAATGCAAGTATTTTGTAGAAAATTATGATTTCCCAGCAATTCTTCATCCATTAAAACTAAATGGTCATTCAACATATAAGAATAAGAGATTTAATTTTAAAGCTCAAATTTGGTAGACTTTTTATCAGTTTCACTCATGTTTATAAAAATATCTCTTGATAAACTGGTCATTTTCAATGGCCATTGGGAAGAAGATCCATGTTATACAAATGATTTGGTTTGGGATAGAAATTTTATCCTATTTCATTTCAGTTTTGGAGTATATATATCTAATGTTAAATACTTTAACTATTCATTATATTTTATGGATAAATTGTTATATATGCTAATTGGGATGTGAATAAATGTCCTTATTATATTATTATCTAATATTCTTTGTGACAGGTATTTAGATGTATCTTATGTCCATGTCAAAATTGCTGTAGAAAATTTTTATATCATTTTGATTTTTATTAATCACAGCCACTTGCTTTCTTAAAATCAATCTTCAAATTTTATTTTATTTATAATACTTCATTGAAACTCATCATAGTGGACATTAAATATAACAAGTCACCTTTCATTGGTATTCTGGCTTATATATTTTCTACACCATTTTATAGCACTATTTTCAGTCATTTTTCATACTTGATTGTCTATTTGATGACAGCTTTTAAAAATTTCTTATTTGGCTTTACTACTTTGTCACAATGTTTGAATAATGTATCCTTGATTTTCTTCCCTTCAATGAAAAATATCAACCAAATGATTTAAAAGAGATCATATTTTTTTTTTTACTTTGTTTAATTCATTCAATAGGTTTAATATCAGTGACCCCTGTATGTATTAAGTATGGTACATGAAGAATACAATATCTCTTAGGAGTTTGGTTCTCTGATTATATTTAATGATTTTTTCCATTTCTAAGCCAATGGTGCAATCCCGGACTGCTCCATCTATTGCTAAATTTGATGAGTCTACTGATGCTTGCTCATTGCATTGTAGCATTTTTACCTGCTGAGTGACTTTAGTGGAACATATGGAAATTGACTGTTTTTCCTTTTTCTTGCAATGTGTAGGTAGAAGGGTACTGGTAGTAATAGCATAGAAAAGGAAAAATTTGGATGTTTTTAGCATGGTTTGTGAGAGCATCTTATCTCTTGCCGATACACAAGTGGATAGATATTTCATAATAGCTGACCACGTAGTTGATTAAATGGGACGCTGTAGAAAAGACACCTGCTTACTTTTTTCCCAATGAATAACTACTTCATAGAATATAATGGGACATGGACTCTAAAGAGAGATATATTTAGAACTTTCACATTATCCCTTTCTCTTTCTCTCATTTTTTCATACCTTCACTCATTTTTTTTTTTTGAGAGAGAGAGAGAGAGAAAGAGAGAACTTTTTAATATTTATTTTTTAGTTTTCGGTGGACACAACATCTTTTTATTTTTATGTGGTGCTGAGGATCAAACCCAGTGCCCTGTGTATGCCAGGCGAGCGTGTTACTGCTTGAGCCACATCCCTAGCCCCCTTCACTCATTTTTAAGTTGTAAAATTTTGAAATGAATTCAAAGAGGAAGAATCTCTCTATGTAATACATTTTATTATGAAAAAAAAATCTATGGAAAATTGTATGAGTAACAGCTGGAAGGAAAAAGCACACTAGATGGAATTATATTTTAGACACTAAATCATTTGGTTTACAAGGAAATATAAACTACATTTTAAAATATGGAAATATTGACGTAGATAATGCCTTTACAATCATGGTAACTATGAAAAGAGATCCAGAGATTCTTGGCAATGTTCTGTGGTATCACCTCTATATTCTTTGATCTAGTCTAATTTTAAAGAGTTCAATGGAGCATCTAAAGGTGTGTCTGGATAATTTTATTTACATAAACAACTAGTTCATAGTGCTGACATTCATCTATAAGTCTCAATCAGTAAACTGCATAAAGTGCTTAAAATAACTTTCTTTTCAATTATCCTTTTGCTTAGTTTTGTGTGTTACAATTTTCCCTTCTACTCATCTCACATTTTAAAATATTGAATGTAAAACATTTTTTTTTTTTCAATTTGTTGCTGGACAAATTACTGGTGCTTTATGAAGAAAGTAAACCTTCAACTATTCAGACTTCTGAGTTTGAACTACACAGCTATTTTTGAATGGCAAAGTAAAATTTTAGACACTTGGATGATCATGTTGAAAACTTGAGTGGTCACACAAACAACTTTTATTTTTAATTCCACTGATTCATTCTGATGCCTTTGTTGGTTTGGAAAAGTTCCAAAATTGCCACTGTACTGTTTAGAAAAAGGAAACAAAACAAAGTAACATCAAACCCACCTCAAAACCTGTTTAAAATGGCTGGAGGCACCCTCTTAAAGAGAGAAACCCACTACAAAACACACTGCCAATTGTTCCTGCTTAGGGAACTCAATAGTCATTTCCATCCACCTTCCCATCTTAGGAAATAGTAGTGACTTTTGGGGGTGTTTTGGTTTTGTTTCTGCTGAGTCACTAAATTTTGCATGCCTGTCCCCAAGTGCTATTCAGCATGAAAGTTAAAAGTACAATTCAGAAAGCACTGCGATACTGTTAAGTGGAGGAAACCATTTCCCTAAGAAGCTCAGTTACTTGACTTGTCTTTCCTTCCTAGGAATCTTCCAAGGACCGAAGGGATCAAATCCGATTTGCCCAGAGAGGCAGCCCAGTGCTGATAATTCTCAGCTGGCTGGTAAATGCAGAGCATTCTAGGCGCCTGGCTGGCTCAGCCCATTGCAGAAGTCTCCCCCTTCTCTAAAGACCCAATTCCCTACAGAACCAGCTTGGAGTTACTTTCCCTTCAAGGAGACTGAAATAATTGTGATTTGTGGCGTTCTCAGTTTGTGGTGGTATTTTCCTGTTGTGTTAAATGCCTCTTACTAAGTAATAGATGTGATTTATGTGGACGACGAAGGGGTGTGTGGTGGATTCGGTGATTAATCAGTGAATTCCCATCCGCTGGCATCTCTCACTGCCCCTCTTGCGTGATGTAAGATCAGACGTACCCTGCATTGAAAAGTCAAGACACACGAGCGGCTCGCTCGCGCTCACACACACTCAGTCTCCCGCACGCGCGCATCCTTACACCTTCCACATCCTGCTCCAGGCAGGAGAAGGCGGACTAGCTGGACTCACTGAGCTGAAGAATTCCCAGTGACATTTGTAAATGACGCTGCTCAATTCCGGGCTCCGAGCCGTCGCTGTCGCCGCCGCTGCCGCCGCCGCCGCCGGGCCAAGGGTGCCGCCGAGCAGTCTCCAGCGCAGGCTTCCTTTCCGGGGGACCACAATGTCCGAGTTTCTCCTCGCCTTACTCACTCTCTCGGGATTATTGCCTATCGCCAAGGTGCTGACCGTGGGAGCCCACCAAGGTAAGGAGAACACCCACCTCCCTTTTCTCCCTCGGCTTTGCTCCTGGGCGATGCTTGCAGATAAGTGAGTGTGGAAACTTAAGTCCTTGCAGCCCCGTTCCCGCTCCCCGGGACCATTTGGCCACTGTGCTCTGGCCTCTCGGGGGTGAGAGGTGCGGTGGGAGAATTTCTGAACCAGGTGCCAGAGTTCTGGACACCCCCACAGTTTTTCCCCCCTCCTTTGGCCATTTACGGGTCTTGATTTTGTACCCTCCGGGAGCGTTTGGACTTGATTGTGCGCTTCTGCCCGCGCATCCCAAGCGCTGCAGATGTTGGGATCAGAAATCGCATTTCCATGAGACTCCCCTCCGCTTGGGCTCTCAACTCATGAGCTTTTGCGGGCTCCAGATTCTTCCGGTTAAGCAGCTCAACCCTCAACTTAGCTTCTGGGTTAACTTCATCACCTGGTGGATACAGGGTCTATGGAGAGGTGAAAGAGCCTACACGACCCCATTTGGTTTCTGGAGCCCCTTCCTGGGGCAGAATCCAGAGAGATTCGCGTCATCCGCCTAGAAGCTTTTTAGGGCGCAAGCACCTGCTTGAACTTGACTTTTTTTTTTTTTTTTTTTTTTTTCCTCCGATTCAGAAGGTCTTAACCCAGCCCCATGGTACCTTAAGAGACTTGCCCACTATTGGGGTACCTTGATCCAACCTGGGGCTTTACTCTTGTTTTTTTTTTTCTTCCAGTAGCTGATAAATGGTAGAAGTTTAGAAGGGAAGTGGTATGGGAAGCCGAGGAGAGAGGAGGTGGATATTATAATAAACCTTTATTCTGTAAACTTTTAATCTGGAAAACCAGTAATTCTTGTACAAATTTAATAACCTTTGACAACGGATGCACGTAAAAAAAAAAAGGAAAAAGGAAAAAAGAGTAGATGAATATCTGGGACACAGGAACCAGGGTTGGAATGGTTAACTGCTTAAAGTAAAATCAGAAGTATCATAGATCTAGTTTTGCGAATCATAAAATGAGTTTGTATGACAAATATAGTTCAACTTTTAAGTTTAATTAGGAATAAAGAAAAGCAAGTAAGAAAATATCAGATGTTAGTGCCAAGCCAACAGGCAAAACATTGCATTGGGAGATTTAGTGTCTCTGTTTATATGAAGCGAATTATGAACTGACTGAAAATTATTGCTTCATTATAGGAAAGAGCAGGGGAATGAATTGTAGTGTTTGTATCCAACCTGCTGTTGGCAACCAGACCATACTCTTTATAATATACTCACACATGCCATTTCCTTTACCAGCAGTGGGACTAATATGAGTTCCTTTAGGAAATCTGACACTTGCTAGAGATAATCTTTTAAACATATCATTGTCACTTAATCACATAGCTTCTGAACTTGCTTAACTTGCCTTGAAGTTGGTGTGAAATAGTTGAAAACTGTACTGATAAAATGGAAGCCCATAGCTCTAACTTGAAATGATGATGTGTTTGATCTGGAACAATCGGCTCTCAACCTTTCTTAGGATTGTTTGAAGTTGGACCGCAGCAGATGAACAGAATGAAGCTTTTCAGCCCAGTGTGCTAGCAAAATATAATGGCACTGGCAGACTAGAGCTGTTGGGTTCTTTCTGAAGGAGTTCCCTATTTCCAGAAATTTGACCTCATCTGGAGCTAAGTCCTCTGGGCTTTTGTGTATATTTATGTGGGATAGTGCTGTTGCTACAATGATCACAATGAATGTTTGAAGGGAATTATTTATATAATAAAAAAGTTGAGCATAAAGATAACCAACTTTCTTGTGAGAGGAAATTACATAACTGAAGGATTGTATTTAGTGCCATTTAGTTCCATGAAGGAAAGGAGCATCTAAGATATAAGCCAGTCACATGGAAAATAATTGTGAGTTGTTATTGTTTATTTCAGTGTTCATTTTCTTCCTTAACAATACCATCCTAAGAAGTACTTTGTCATGCAGCACAAGTAAAGAGTGGTAGGCCAACAACCTATTGCTCTTTATATAAATATATGAAGATGTATGTATACACATCTTTCCAAGTAGCTAATTGCCATAGCTAGTTACCAAAATGAAAATGAGGGGGCCCCATTTGGGAGAAAAAAGAGTGGGGGGAGGAATAAGAGAAAGAAATATGTTGAAAGTTGAAAAAAGAAGGTGCTGCTGCATTATGACAGACTTCCCCCACTAAAATGTTTAACAGAAGATATAGGAATATAAATTCAAGGAAGAGGTTAATGAGATGTAACTTTCAGCACATGCTTATGTCAGTTGTCCTTGAGGAATAGAATAGTTACGTGAAAACACCTGTGTGCTCCATAGTGCGGGAACTAGTTTTATGCCCAAAATTTTGAAATCACTTTTAGGTTCTCTAAGTACTTAGTGACTAATGGTCAGCTTTCTAAACTGTACACATTAGATAGAAAATGTTTATACTACTGCCTACCTCTGTTGTTTGGTAATGTATAAGCTAAAAACATTTTACTAAACATTTTAAAAAATCAAGAAAAGTACTTGAAACTAACTCACCTTTAGAGTTCAATCCATATATATCTACTTGCGTTTTAATTATATATTTTATGTTTTTTAGTTTATGTTGATTTTTGATTCAGAGTCACACTAACACAGATGTCAGTTCTTATTAGATTCCATCTCATGTGAAAAGAGAAAGATCTTTGTGACTGTTAACAGTCAAAATTGGAGAGTAAATCATATTCACTTAGAATCAACTAATTTGTCACCTAACAATGTCATATCAAATCAAAGTATTGCTTGATAAGGATTAAGACTTAAAAGGAAGTATGTTTTAAATTGTCAAATTTTCTGTAAAGAAAAGGGATTGAGAGACCTGATGCTAGTTCTCTTTTAAATTCTTGAATATCATAACAGGTGGAAACATATTTCCAAATAATTAAATTTCATGTTGCTATTATCATTTTAATATGCCTGTGTACAAAACCATCTAAATATGGCAGTCATGTATGTGTCAAAATTTTAATCTTTTTCCCTTCCAAAAAAGGTGAACTGAAGTCCATGTTCTTTGTAGCCAACAGAATATCATTAAAGTTTTGCTTTGAGGAGGTTTGTATTCTTTGAGGTTATGTTCTTCCCTACCCACGTTGAACCTAAATTGCAAATGGGTGATAAGGAAATTATAGAAAAATAAAGAAAAAAATTGCCTTAAAATAATAAGAAACAATGCAGGTTGCAGAATAAGGAAGGAAAAAAGAGTGGAAAGAAACCCAACAGATAAATTTAGGAAGGAGCTGAATCCAAATCAGTGTTTCTTGAAGATGACATTAAAATACCTTGAGACAAAATAATAATTTCTTAATATATATATTTTTCTTAATTTCATAATGTACTATGAAAATATTTGCAGTAAAAAATAGTTTAAAAAATTCTATCAATGAGACTTGATATATTTAAACCATAACGTTGGAGAGATACATGAGAACATTGTAGAAAACTTAAATGTTAACTAATCTAGAATTATTAAGAGGGGGAGTTTTTAAAAAAATTAATTGAATATGAATGAAATCCTCTTAGGGTGTTTGATGAATGATATTCTTAATTTATTCTTAGTAATGAAAATACATTTTCTAAATGCTACTTATCACTCAGGTTAGGAATAGGCAGAGATTTGTAGGTTGCAAGTATATTGGATCCAAGACTTCACTTGCTAGTTACCTTGTGAATTTCTTGTATGAGCCTAGGGAATACTATAAAGATAAACTGCATTTATGGTTTCCTGTCATGAACACATCTTGGTCTTCTCTAAGGATTATAATGTTCAGGGATCTCTGTATCTTTTTCCAGTCCATACTTGAATATGATCTATTTTACTCATGTTTCTGCTGTAAATTTTCACACCTTCCATAAAGTAGATCCCTTCCCCTGTCTTCAACACCTTCCTGATTATAGGGATTCTTTGCAGTAAAAAGTACCAATCAGACATAGTGATAGATTTCTCTATCTTCTATGGCTGTGTGTCAAAACAATTCTTGTTCAAAGGAAACACTTGTCTTCATTCTAGATAAATGCATTCAAAGAAAGTTAGAATTTAAACTAAAAGTTAAACATGCCTGTACCAACATGAAGTCATTCTCCCTCAAAATGGCTGCCTTGGCATAAACACCTTTAAAAATACCACTCTATCTTGAAAATTGGAGAGGGTTTTTATTACTTAAACTTTTATTTTTTAAAAACCTGGATAAAATGTTTATTATTATGATTACTGCCTCTTTGAGAAACATAAAGTGAAATGAAAACATGTTTAAGGTATTTTTTCAATTCCCAACATGAACATTCCAATGGGTTTCCATTTGACAAATATTTTGTTGTTGAATCTGATGGTGGAGGAAATAAATGTCAAAATGCATTTGCTATAGAATTTCCATGTTTATGATATAGCCAATGCATATAATTTTAAAGAATATTTGGAATGCTAATGATACATAAAGTAAAACGTTGAGTATTCTCCTAATAAATTAATTAGAATATATGCATGGCCAAACTTCTATCAGAAAATAGTTATCTATACTCTAGGTAGTTTACAAACTTTTTAAAATTTCCTAAAGAAATCCAGCTCTCCATATTTAATCTAAAACAAATGACCAAAAAATGAATTTAACTTGATATACTGAAAAAGTTTTTTTTTTATTTTTTTATTTTTAAATTTTTGGTTTCGGAGGGTTGAGGCAAAATTAATCTGACCAACCAAACAGAAAAGCATCAAGTCATACTTTTTATCCTTTTATGAGGAGTGGCTGTATATTTTTAAAGGAATTGGCATTCTCAAGTTTAATCTACATTAGAAACCATTGACTTGAAGCATAGGAATAAAATTTCAACCTAATAATCAGAAATATAACAATCTATAGGCCTTGGGAAAGTTCACCAGTTCTTTTGGAAGGAGATATTTAAAACTAATTGATTTCTTGGGGGGAAAAATCATTATTTAATCCTAAATAATACAAAAAGTGAAAATATTTCTAAAAATTAGTTTCAGTTATTAAAACTTAGAACTTGATCTAATTCCCATATGTATTAATGAGCATATTTACCTCAATCACTTTTGAAAAGTATGCTTATAGTAATACTGAATCAGTGTTCTGGCTATTTTGGGTGCTCTCATTTAAATAACATGTTAATTTCACTAGGTACACCTGAACCCTCTCTGTAAGAGAAAGAGGAATGCAGCAATTAAGCTTAGATATTCAAAATTTATATGCTTTTTTCTCCCTATTTTTCTTCTATAAGCTGCCTTAACAATTTTAGATCTATGTCTTCTCATAAATGATTTTGTGGACTTGGTTTTCCCCTGGCATATCTACAAGGCCAGGTTAGAAAATATGTAATATTTATTACTGTTCTGAATTCAGTGATGTCAAAATATAGTCCCTTTCTTTCTCTCTTCACTCTATTGATTTAGGCTCTTTCTATACAAACCAAATTATTCTGACTGAGTCCCCAGACAAAACTAATTGATGAAATTGACTATTAGATAATAGCCGTAAGGTCTGGTTGTTGAATAATGAAACATTGTCAACATCTAGGTTTTCTTCTCCCATATTTCAAAATAGTTTTAAATATACAATATGTTGAATAGGTGTCTTTACCTATAGAAACAAAGAAAACTAATTTCAATTAATAGATCCTTAGCATAGGCTCATTTACTTAACTTTTTTTTTCAAGAATATAGTCATGTGTCCATCGAAGTTTACATTTATAAATGAATAATATTATAACTGAATTCTTTGTGGGAGACAAAGTACCTTTTATAGGTATACTGAGAAAGTGCATTTTCATATATGATTTCTTCTAGCTTTAAGTAAGAGAAAAAGAAGGGGAAAAAAACTTTTGGAAGGAGATAGAGAATATTGCCTTGCTAAGATGCCCGTGTTACATTTTATCTCACAGTGCATTCTTATTAACAGTCAGACATCTCTTCCTGAGTGGCTTGCACCTCATTGTCCTGACTGGCTTAGCCTTCAGACCAAAGGCAGGTATTGTTGAAACCCGACCTCATTTTAGTGGAAAGAATATGTTTCTTCTTTAGGTAAGATCAAGGTACCACAGATCGTCTCTTGTTTTATTCTTACAAGCAATAGGACATTCCTTCCTAACTTTTCTACATTGCATTGACATCCTTCAAAACTTCCAAGACAGCTTAACTTTAGAAATACGAATACATAATTCCTTAAGAATTTTTCTACCGCTGAGTTTTTCTTTAATGACAATTTGTCATCTTAGCCTTTTCTTCTTAAAAATGAGAAAAGAGAACTAAAAATGAAGAGGGGGCGAGCAGAGAAGAAGAGAAATGAAACATAGTTGTGGTTGCTTTGAGGGCTCCTAGGGTATTATAAGGTATTTGTGAAAAAGAAAAACTGTAGGTATAATGCTGATAACAGAAACGTGTTTAGAAAGATCTATTTTCTTTAGAAATTAAGATGTATAAGGAAAGGAAGCATAAAGATTCTAAGAAGGGGAACTTTTGACATTTATTGAATTTATTTGCTTCTAGTCACATAGATCAAGTATCTGAAGCAATTAGGAACCTCGAACTTTTGCTGAAATATAAACTCTAGGAATTCAAAAGCTGAGATTTTAGATAATCTAAGACATTGTGTGCATTTTTCCAAAGCTTCTATTTAATAGTATATTTTATTGGTACAAAAATGCTAAAATAGCAAGTATGCTTTATTAAAATATCCTACTTTATTCAACTCTATTAATTTTTAAGGCATTTTCTCATGACTAAGCTCTGAAAGTACAGTAATAACGATATCACCTCATGGGTGAGATTCTTGTCTCATTGGATGAAAGTATTACAAAAGGAGATTTTTGTTTAAAATACTAACCGAGTCAGATTTGTAGTTAGAATTACTAACTTAGAATCCAGCCTCTCTCTGAGCCCTTGTGCTCTCATAATTGTAACACAAATGGTAATAATACACTAGCAACATGTTGATGGTTTCTAATACAATGGTATACTGAGCTCCATTGGGAAAAGTACCTTGACTTCTTCTGACATTTACCAACATCAAAAATTAGGTACAATTTAGAACTTACACATTTTCCTGGGCCCATCGTCACATTACGCTCTATTTCTCTATTCTATAGGATGTTTTCTTCCTGTTTTTATTTTCTAAAGATCTTGTCAGATGTTTTGAAATTAATCCTGACAGTGAAAACTAACATCTTTCCCCATCTACGACCTCAGTTGCTGCTCTCATTGCTTAGAGAATGTGAAGTAATGAAGGACACTGACTGGGTTTTATATTATCTTTGTTTTAATTGGGGTATCACCTGAGTTTTATAGAATACAGCTCCAATCTACTCTGAAAAAAGAAACGCAGCACCAACCCTACACTTTCCACCTTCCATTAGCACAGCTGCTAATGTTGTGAAAACACATTGCATCATATATTACATTCCATAAATACCCATTTTATCAATGATAGCATTAACTTAATGTAAGTTACTAATGGCAAGAAAAGCCTTACATTTTTTCAAGATGCCTGAACTTTTTTTTTTTTTTTTCAGTTTTCCCTGCTGAAATCATTTGATCCCCCAAATAGCCTTGTGATTGGTGGTCATTCATGTATTTACTCAGTCAACAAATTTGAAGAAATAGGTAGAAAGCATTGTTCTAGGTGACGGGAAAGAAGCAAGTGGGCAAGTTCAATAATGCAATCAGAATAATGGGACTTTTATCATGGGAGGAGACAGATAATAAAGATGTAAGCTAAAAAGAAGGAAAAATAGTGTACATGATTCATGAAAATGTTTTGGTGCGCTATGGTTATAATCACAGAATCTTTTGGAGAAGGGTGACATAGCTGCTTATACTAAGTGATGAGAGGAGATGATCTATGACTGGTGCTGAGGAGGGAGCTCCCTATGCAAACCCTTGAGAGGGAGTCATGAAATTGGCATTTTCTTAGAGAAAGAAAAAAGATCTATATGTCCGAAGTGAATTGTATATGTTTGGTAGAGAGGGAGATGAAAAAGCCATATTTATGATGAAGTCAGTTTAAGTGAGCTAGGACCATGCAAATCAAGGTGAGGTGTGGGTTTGGCTCTGATTACAGTGAGCAGCAATTGGATATCTAATCAGAGACAGCATGACATAATAAACTTTTTTAAGAGATCACGCTCATAAACTAATTGAAAGGAGGAGAAAAGATCCAGTTAAGGGGTCATCATAACTGTCCTGGAGAAGATGATGGTGACTTAAAGAGAAAGACAGCAGTGGAGATACAGATAAGGTAGAGCAGAGATTCACATCTTTATTTTAGGGAGATGTTCTATAAATATGAATGTAGCACCATCCAATATATTGGGATTAAGCATGAAATAAAGCCTCAAAACATAATTCTTGGAGGTAAGGGTTAATATTCTAAACACTTTAATATCTAATTTAGGTGTAGTAACCTAAATGGTTATTTATTTTTAAATAAAATGATTGCATCCTATTTTTGCAAGCCCCTTTTATTCACTGTATAAAATATGTTTCATAACATAAGGCATATGGCCTTCATGTATGGACCCGGTAATGTTGGTTTCCCTTTTATTACTTTTCCCTGTCAGAATTCCACCTTCCCTATTATTCCATATTCATCATTAACACATCTCTAAATTGGAATTAATAGAGTCTGACTCACAGTATTCTTTGGTGTCTGGCTAAAATAATATATTTAAAGACATTCTAAGCATTGAAAAATGCACATCAATTATTTTGCTGTTATTTCTACCAATATAAACCAGCACCATAGCAAAAAAGAACAGGCAATTGCCTATAGAGACTCATTTGTGTTTTCTTCTTGAGGTAATAGTGTCTTTAAGATAGAGCTCCTTTTCAATTGTCCCCAAATCCTTGACATGATTGAGAAGAATTTGTACTGACAGTCAAGTTCCTGGTTATGAATATTCGATTAGGTTAGTAAAGGGAAGAGATTGTAAAAGAGCTACTATTCACTGTACTCATCACTCTCCCTGGAAATTCCAAGAAAATTATAGGAAAAAAAAGGGGTGGGGTGCTGACAGCATATGTTATACAATCTACAAGACCAGGAGAACCTACTAGTTAAGAATGTATGACTGACTGGGTGTTGCCTCTTGGACTATCAGAGCCCTTGGGGTTATTCCCCTGTACCTATCCATGGATAGTAGGTGCCAGTCTCAGTGCAGATTTTAGACCTGGAGACAGAAACAGCTAAATTAAAACCAGGACAAGTATTACAGACTCTAGTTTAGCGACAATACAACTTTGGATTTTTCAAGTAATCATTGCTTGTGGCTACCAAACACTTCTGATTTATTTAACTCTTGGAGTCAAAAAGGGAAAGAGAACATGAGAGGAGAAAAACAAGAAAGGAGAGAGGTTTATAAAAGTGACAGAAAAGGAAAAATATCAAAACCTAGAGATCTCTGAGAAAGAAGGTAGTATAACATTTGAAGGAAGAATTCTCAGTGTTAAGCTGATTGAGTTCTGCTGGGACCTAAGATTTAGAAAATAGTTTTCAGATTTCATAACTACATTTTTTTTTGCTTTTTTTTCTCATTTAATCTCTCTTTTGTTTTTTACCTTAAGCACAGGCATAGGTTAGTTTTAAAATATGATAGTAAAATCTGCATTCCAAAGTATCACCATAATGCCACCTTAGTCCCCAAAATATTTCATTCAATCTTTTGTTAGGTTATGTAGACCACCTAAATAGAGAACCAAAAGGGCACCTAGGAGTGAGTCTTCAACTCTTTTAAACTCTTTTTTTCTTTAGATGGAGGAATCAGTAACATGATAAAAGAAATACTTTACCTCATCTGGGGAAATTACCTTGGAAATGCTGCATAATCTTTACTAGTTGTGTACAAAAAAAATAAATTCTGTTCTTAGTTTTCAACATGGTATGGCTTTAAATTTAAGAGGTGACCTATACAAAGCAGATAAGGCTAAAATACAAAGTGATCCAAAACTTAGGAATATAAAATTTTAGAAATACTTAAATAAAATACTGAAGTAAAAGATCTCAACTGATTTATTAATTTTGCAGAAAGCTTACTTGTGAATATAGTAGACATATGCTAGATGCATGTATAAAAATATAACTTGTGTGTGACTTTAAGTTTAGTCCTTTTTTTTTTTTTTTTGTAGGTACCCTAGATTGAATCTAGGAACTCCAAACTACTGAGCCACATCCCCAGCCCCCTACTTTTTTATTTTTTGTTTTAATGTAGAGTCTCACTAAATTTTTTAAGGCCTCATTGAGTTGCTGAGACTGGCCTTGAACTTTTGATCATCCTGACTCAGACTCCTGGGTTGCTGGGAGTTCAGGCTTATGCCACTATGCCCAGTTCCGTCCATTTTTTATTCATGTTGTGAAAACCCTCTTTGATAATTTGGCTCCATATTTTCAGTACTAAAATCAACATTATGCCTTCAAATAAGTTAAACATGAAAAACACCAAAATTTTATTAAATTTTAGCGTGTCTGAACCAAATGAAATTTGAAGCTGGGAGATTTTGCATTAATATTTAATTTGGGGCTCAGTGTAAATTTGTTTGCTGTGTACTTTAGCAGAGGGGTGCCAGAAAGTATGGAAAGAAATTAATCTGAGTAATTGAAAGCAGCAGGAAGGGGAAGGGTTACTTGTATATTTGTGAGTACAAGGTATGATTTATGTTCCCAGACTAGAACTCTGCTCATATCACACGGAGGTCTGCTGAAGGGCTTTATTTCTTTCATAAGCAATGTACTATCAGAAAAGGTTCAAAATCTGCATAAGGAGGTTATTTATATTTTAGGTAAAGTAAAAAATAATTACTGCTACATGCTTAGAATAAAAGGCTTTTGGGCAGGAAATGTTGTGACCCCTTAGAACAGAACTTAAACCCTGCTATAAAGAGCCAAGGAGAATAATCAAAGCTCATTCCAATGACAGTTAAACTGGCAAGATACCTGAAAAATCTAACAATAGCAAGAAAATCACTTAAGTAAAAATAAACTTTCCAAAGCTGAAGCTACTCCAGTTAACCAAGATTTCGAGATGAATGCCAAGGAGGATTAGCAAAACTCTCTTCTGTGTGAAATACAGCAGTAATGGCTCCATTGCCACATCACAAACTTGTGTTTGAGAGTCACTGAGTGAGTGTTGAGTTCAGTCTGCAGTAAGAATAACATTTCCTTAAAAAAGAAGAAATATAATAAAGGAACCCAAAGTAGTAATTCTGCCCTTTTCTCTATCTTCTGTGGCAAGAGAAAATGATTGGCAGCATTACTTCTATTGGTTCACCAAGGAAAATAATGTTGACTTATAGCTTCTGTTATCCCAAAATCCAGAGGAAAATTGACTGCTTAAATGTCTTTGCTCATCACATAACGTAACCTCATTCTTACTCATTTATTAACCTTTATGAATTAAGGGGCAAGACATAGACCATGTTTAACAAATGCAAAAATGTACAGCACCCAGGCTGGTCAGAAGATGCAGTGCTGTTGGTGTCATGCAAATTAGAAGCAACTGGACTGTCCATAGTAGAAGATGATATATAATATAAACATATTGTTGGCCTTATGCAAAAGTGGCAGCCAGGGTAGCCGGCCTTTGGGTAACACAAGAAAGGCTGGGAATCTGGATTTGTATGTAACATTTCTTAAGTTTTAAACATTTCTGATCAAGATAAACCACTGATACAATGCACAAACAAATAACAACAGGATGCTATAAAGAAATAGTGACAGATTTAATACTGAGTCAGATAGGCTGTGACCCTCTCTGGGGTCCCTGAGTGCAGACAACAGCAGAGTCTGCAACAGAGGACATTTTATTTGATGCATTGCAGACTGGAGAGACAAGCATACTGCCTAGAAATCTTCATTGCGTTATTGTTGTAGGGCCTGGGTTTGGGAAGAAGAAAACCACAGATGAGTTTCAGCAGTGCCCTGAATCCCTGCTTCACAACTTCCTCTCCCCTGTTAGACATAAAGCAGTGAAGAGGAAGATGTGAATGAGGGGGAGAGAAAATAGTAATAGAAAACCTTGTTAATGACCCAGCAGAGGGTTCATTAGATCCAACCCAGTTGTGACTTAGGAACATAGCACAGGACATCATCTAAGAAACAAAAATGTCAATAAAGGGGGGAACTGCTAAGAAGAGATTTTAGTCAGCTTTTGCCCTCTGAAACTGAAGCATGAAAATATTCTTTATGATACATAGTCACATGGTTGAGATAAAACATTGCCATGCTACACACAGATAATTATTGAAATATGGAAGGAAAAAAAGGAAAAGACAGGAAGGAATAGAAGAAAAATACTGTGTAGTGAACTGAAGAGGGCAGAGATATGATCCTCATGGGTAACAAATTCTTGTGCTGAGACAGGAATGGATCATATCCAGGCTTGTGGTTCATCTTTCCTTTCCTTGGAAATGCTGTGACTTCATAAGGGCCAACTGTGTGCTTTATTACCACACATGGTCTTTAGATTTCAGAACTATGTTTCACATTAGCTCAGTATATTCATACTAATTATTTGAATCAGAGATTTTTTTTTTTTTAGTTTTTGTTTTGAGGTAATTTTAGACTCAGAGAAAATTTGTGAAATTAATATTGTGAGCTCCCATACTTTCTTCACCCAATTCCTTTAATTCTACATATTGCATACCTGTAATACAAGGTAAACATATATATATATATATATATACATATATATATATATGTATATATATATATATGATATTCATACAATAAATGTTATTAAAGTATACACTTTGTTCAGCTTTTAACAGTTTGATCTTTTTTTTGTTGCAAAATCTTTTCCATTTTAATTCCACAAATAGAAACTAAGCTGACCTTAATGACCTACCTCAATATCCATTTCAGATTCAACACTGCATTTTGTTGTGATATCTATTTTGATTCCTCCAATCTGTGACAATTTCTCTGTCTGATCATTTACTTTCTTTTTAAAAACGTTTTTTTTTATTTGTTCTTTCTAGTTACACATGACAGTAGAATGTATTTTGACATATCATACATATATATAACTTCCCACTTTTGTGGTTGTACCATGTGTATTTACACTGGTCATATATTTATTCATATGTGAACATGGAAAAGTTACATCCAATTCATTTTACTGTCTTTCTTATTCCCAACTCCCATTCCTTCCCTTCATTCCCCTTTGTCTAATCCAGTGAACTTGTATTCTTTCTCACTCCCCTTATTGTGAGTTAGCATCTCATATCAAAGAGAACATTTAGACTTTAGATTTTGGGGATTGGCTTATTTTACTTAGCATTATGCTGTAATTTCATTCTTCTTTAGGGCTGAGTAATATTTGATCATTTACTTTCGTGTCTTGGGTTTATATAAGAACTACAGGTCATTCTCTTTAGAATGTTTCACAGTTTAATTTTGCCTGATAATTTTCTCATGATGGAGATTATATATTTTTGATAAGAGCATTACACACAGACATATGCCCTCTATCATATCAGGAGAAACAAGTCAATCTTAGTCATTTTTGGTGATGTTAACCTTTATCACTTGGGTGAGGTGGTTTCTTACTCATTCTTTCTACATTTGTTAATTGGAATAATTCTATCAGAGCTGCCAATTCTACTCTATGTACATATGTATCTATACCAGTGAATATCTATTACCAATATATACTCATTGATATTTATTTCATTATTTTTACTATAATCCAATACCATCATTGTTTATTTTCTTGCTTATGTATTTTCCTTGCTGTCTACTGCAAAAAAATTCAGGTCAACAACTCCAACCTTTTAACATAGGTTTTTCTTAGCTTTCTACTGCTACCAGATATTCCCAATTCATCATGTATTGTCCCTGTCCCTACCCTGGAATCAACCACTTCTTCAAGGATTTCATAGGATATCAAAACATCAGAAACTTTTAATTGGATGCATTCTCCAAAGAGTAATAAGGTTATCTTAAGAGTAATAACCAATTACAAGAACAATTCTTCTGCTAATATATTTTGATGTTCCAAGAGGTATCATTTTGTTTAGTGCTTTCATTTCAAGAGTATACTTATGTCAATGACTGATTTTCTGATGAGTAAAATGCTGAATTAGTGTTATTATACAAGGTGGTACTTTTTGAGACATTCAAATTTCACTGCCTGCAAAGTTTCTAAAGAAACACTTTATAAAATCTGTCAGTAATTATTGAAGTTTTCTCAAGAAATATATCCTAGAACATTGGCTTAAAAAAAAGATGTCTCTGTGCCACTTATCCATAGTCCCATTAACTATTAAGGTTGAGGCCAGAGGATGCCAGGCTCAAGGCCAGCCTCAGAAACTTAGACCCTAACTTAATAATTAAAGTAAATAAATAAATAAGTAAATAAATAAGAACTGGGGGTATAAGTCAGTGGTATAATGTCTCTTGATTCAATCCTCAGTACAAGAAACAAAGAAGAAAGAAAGGGAAGAAGGGAAGGAGAGAGGGAGGGAGGGAGGGAAATAAAGAAAGACAGACATCTCTGTCTTCAAGGAGCTGATGATCTAATTCAGACAAGAAATATTATGCAAATATAAATAGGTCATATACAGGAAAATTGGGGGTTTTAGGCAGACCTGTTGGGTGAAGATAGGGGTATGTACTGATTCTATATATTGCCGTACAGATGGGAGATGAAAAGAAAAGTATATACCAGGGAGAGTAAATGTGTTTGATCATTTAGGCCAATATTGACCAATTATTTCATGACTCTGCATACTATTACATAGAATAGAGATTCTATAGCTGGGTCTGGTTTCGTTTGTAAAGTGTACTATGACAAATTGTTGATGCTTCCAATGAGCATAACAGAACTATAATGAGTTTTAATATCTGACCATTTCTGGTTTAGATAGCCCCCAAAAGAGTTTTTGGTAATTGCTATTACAAAGAGTGGTACCTGTCTATGTTACAGAGTAACTGCAAACTTCCAGCTAATGAAACAACACATTTTTGTACAGAAATGAGCATCTAGATTGTATCTGAATGGCCTAAAATTGCCATTTTTTTAATATGCATACCTTTTATTTCCTTATTTTCTTAGTTTCCTTCTCCCCACGTGAACACAATATCACTGTGCTTTTCTGTGTTTGTTTTGAACTTTCTGGTGGTTGGTGAGGTCCTGTCTGGGCGATCATTTCCAGTTCTTAACTTTGAAACTGCATGCATGTTTCCTGAAGCTGTGAGAGCCAAACACAACCTTATTCTGTAAAGAACTTGATTCATCTTAGGTATTTGGGTATAGCCACTTCTAATGAGGTATTGCCTATAATATTTAGATATGCAATAGCTCATCTGACCATCAGTTTAGCTTCTGATAAGAGCTCTACTATGGTAGTGAAAAACAGAGCTGTTTGAAAAGTAATGTAACACCCATATTGAATTTTTAACAACTTAATACATTTTAGGAAAAGATCCATCTGAAAGGCATTATGGCTTGCTGAGAAAAGCTGTACACTGGGAACCGGGAGAAGTGGGCTCGATTCCCAGCTCTGCTTCTGACTCACTCTTTGTCCTTGGGCAAGTCACTTAGCCTCTCTCTGTGTCTATTTCCTGCCTGGTAAAAATAAGGAGAATAATGCATAAAGACTCCTACCTCAACAAGATGTGTTGAGGCTGCTTTCTATCTGTAACCACTGAGAGAATCCCCCTTCTCTCTTTGTTAACGTCAAACTTACTTTTATTAGAATGTAATTGATTAAAAATAGGCAATAAACATACAGAATAACAATTAACTTCCAGAATTCCTTAGATTTTCAATTTACACTGAAATTTTATTGCAGTACATATTGCTTCATCATAATGCTTTCATTGGCTGGAAGGAGCATTCCTGGATCATGTGGATACAAAACTATCTGTTGTCTTAGTCCCCTTCAGTGCCAGCTATGGAGTCTTGTATTGAACCCATTCCAAGAGTAGACGATGGAGTCCTGGGGAGGAGAGGCTTATGCTTGAGGAAACTGAGGGAACATTACCAAGCAATATTTTTCAAAAATGTTTTTGTTCAGTTTAGACAGTAGGGGTATCATTGTAGGCTGGAAAATCACAGGTGATATTATTAAATAGATAGTCTTATTCTATGTCGTCTTCCCTAATTCCTCCAGCAATGTTTTTAGCCTTCATTTCTCTCCCTTTTCTTTATTCTTGCTGGCTCATTTTATATATCTCAGATTTTCCCTAAGTGTCTTTTATAATTTTATTAGTCTTTTCTTTTTAACCAGTAAGTAATCACAGATCATTTCCTTATGTACAAAAGGGTTGGCTAAAAGCTACCATATGTGATTTTTTTTAAGGTCTCGAGAAAATACCTATATGTGTCCTGTTCATGGAAGATATTCAATTAATGGCAGCCTATTATTATTAGTAGTAATATATCTGTTGTTTTAGGAGTAGTATTCTGTCTCATAGTCATGCATGATGAAGAGATTTAAGATTGGCATTCATTCTACAGAGAACCAATGCTGTTCATCCCAGATTCTCTACTGAAATATATGAACGGCTCCAATTTACTTGTTTGGTTGCTTAATATACCACCACATTTTTTTGATTTAAGTGAGAGATATTGAAATCATTTCCATAATAAATTGGGTCATAAATAATTCCATAAACAATGTTAAAACATTATTCATCAACAAAATACTTTCTAGTGATTTTCAGACTTCTTTGTCTGAGGATTATTTTTTTTGCTTTGCTACAATGATATAAGGAGCGAAGTACATGGATACATGTGATACAAGGAGAGAAGTACAAGTACACGGAAGACCCGGAAACTTACCCTTGAGCTGTTCCTAATAAATTTGTGAAACCACATTAGGGTTGAGGTTAAGAGATTACCTTTTGAAGTCAATCACCATATATTCAAATCTAGACTTTATCATTATTTTCAGTATAGCATTGGTCATGATACACAGTCACTTAGAATCTCTGTGAATGTACACATTTGCAGAAAAGCTCAAAAGGTTAACCTGAGTGGTGACATGTAAACATTTGACTCAAAATACCTACTTAATGAATGCTTTTTGTTATGATAATTTTATTATATCACTGGTACTGCAGTGGGAAGTTATGAATGCTCATATTCCTATGAAATGTATTAGTAGGAATCTTGGCTGTTATAAGGTCTGTGCACTGCACAAAAGAACCAAGTACTATTGCTGCCCTAGATGAGATTTTTCTGAGCAGAAGGAATTTCAGGTGCAAAGTCAGTGAAGAGCCAGAGTACCAATCCAATAAGCCGTTCAGTAGTTCATTATAATGCCCAAAGAAATCTTGGGTAGTAAGATATATAGGAGATGCTCTTCACCATCCAGTGAAGCCAACATTGCTTTTTAAAAACTGTTTCAAAAACTGGGAGTGTAGTCCAGTGGTAGAGTAATTACATACACAGCATGTAGAGCCACACTCTGGCGTGTGTGCGTGCACACACACACACACACACATGTCTGTGAAGAAACTCTCAAAAAATCTATAAATAAAATTAATTAATTAATTTACAAAAAGTGAAAAGATACTTGTTAGAGAATATATTTTAATATTGATTTTTATATTCTCTCCTGAGATTAGTTACTCAAAATGTAATTTACTTTCCATCAAATGATTTAAAATGGCATTCTGACTACATTAGAACAGAGTTGTTCCCACTGTTTACTAACTTACTAGTGGTGCTTTGAGTCACAACTTTGCCTTCATGCTGAGTGTGCTGTAGGGATGCCTCACTATCCTTGATTCTCAAAGTCACCAGAACAAATAATTGCCAGTCTAGAATAGTTTTCTGATCTTGATAGTACTATGAAAGATGGCACTTTTTCTTTTTGCTCTTATATATTAAAAATAAAGATTCAACATTTTTATTATATATTTTCACCTATATAGGGATTTTACATTTTCCTTTAAAATAAGCAGGGAGGGAAGGGAGGATATCTGATGTGTCTTTTCTTTTTTGGCCAGGAATATGGCTGTCCTTCTTGAAAAATACGATTTTTTTTTTTTTTTTTTTTAGGAAGAATGTTATGCTTGCATCATATCAAGTAGTTGTTCACTGTGTCTAAATGATAAATTTACATAAAAGGTAGTTTGCTTTCTCGTCAGCATCCATATGTTAAAGATTTTCTGTCAGAAAATCAGAATGAAGACTAAAATCAAGACTTGGTGTTGTCTCTTAATATTACCCATATTATTCTATGCAGTGTCTGAAAACATCTCGTCATATGTACATTTGTAAATCCAGGTCTTCCTTTGACTAAAGGGTCACAATATATTAGAAATTTAATATGTTGAAAGCTGTTCATATCTGGTTAGCTGATAGGTATTCTCAAAATTATTTCACAAATTTAAATAAGATGACCTCTTAACATAAATGTTACTTAAAGTAACAACACAGAACTGCTACTGGGAATGCCCAAACTGTGCTATTTTAATATTGCTTCTGTATATTCTTGGGAAATTCAAGTCTTATTTCAGTATTGCAGAAATCAGAAAAAAAAAAAAAATGAAACATTTCTAGGGGGTTCAAGTGAGTTAACATCATAACCACCAACCATCAGCAGACTGTGGGGACCCAGCAGGGATCCAGGTTGATCCCACACAATGAATGTGGGGTCACGGATCTCATTAAGCAATAACAGTCTGTGATAAGGTGTTGCTCCCCTCCCAAAGTCCCCTCTAAATGTACTCTCATCTCGTCCACTGAGGTTCATGCTGTTCTCAGGTCATTTTGCTCTTTTCCCCCTCTCTCTGTCTCTGTGTGTACGCTGATTTTATATGTTACAGAAGAATTGTGCCTCATGCAAATTAAGATACTGATCTCTCAAAAATTGAAAAGAAAAATAGGGATTTAGGTTCAATAAGATGGTTCTTCAAAGTGCACAGTTTCTGAGACCAATGAGACACCCACCATTTGACCTACTCAGATGTCTTTACCTGAAGTAATTGGGGGACAAGATACAAAAGATATGACACCAGTTAACTTGGTGAATAAATCCAGCAGAGCAAAATTTAGCCAAAGGCTGAAACCAAAAATAAAAAGCAACTAGATCTCGAGTGTATGGAGTAAAGTGTGTATCCCTGTTGTTTTTCAAGTTTTTTCGTTAAACACAAACAAAACAAAACAAAAACTAATTTACTAATTTTATGTCTACCCATATAAGATATTCAGAAGTTCAGAAGCGATAGGAAAAAAAAAAAAAAAAAAACTGTTGTAAAAGTGTACTAGCAATCAGGGCCTACTAAGAATGGATAAAGAAAAAACGTCCCTGGGACTGTGATTGTGGCTCAGTGGTAGAGTGCGTGCCTAGCATGTGTGAGGCTCTGGGTTCGATTCTCAGCACCACATATATATAAATAAATTAAATAAAGGTCCACGGTCAACAAAAAAAAAAAAATATTGAAAGAAAAAAAAATCCCAATAACTTGATAGTGAATGAGAACGTGTGGAGTGTCCAAGTGTCCTCATTTGGCTTTGTCAGTCTTCATTTTTTGAATCCTTTCCTCATTCAGATTCTCCTAAAACCTATGTTTCCAATGAAAGCAAATATAGGAAATTAGAACAATGGTATCATGAAATAATCATTAAGATAAAAAAAGACTCTGAAAATCCAAACTGTCTTTTCATTCATTGTTGGATTTTTCTTCTTCCATAAGACAGGAGTAATAGTGGCATTGGCAGCCCATGGTCCAGTGGATTTCTCACTTTTCTTTTAATTATGGCACATCTATTGATAAATCACATGCAGATTACACTCTTAGTAGAGAAGTTTAAAGGAGTGACCATGAACACTTTTTTGTCAACTGATCTTAAATTTGAGATTGTTCTTTTCATGGTATTGAAAATTAAAAATAGCTGAATTTCAAGAAAGAAAAAAGAAAAACTAGGCTAATGATAAAAGCCTTGAAAATCATAGAAAAGTTTCATTTCAGAGGACATTTCTGCCCTATTGTTTATAGAGAGTTCCCAGGAAATTAGTTATTACTTTTGAGCCATCTCATCCCTCTTATATATATTTTTTTAAGAAATTTGATATTTGATCTTTTAGAAAATCCATTTATTAGGAAATCATTAAGATGTATTTGTAATATTAAATAGTTAAAACATAAGACCTTGGTCTGAAAATAATATTATGAAATGACTTATTTAGAAACATATCTAACATAAATTTATATTAAAACATAATTCATTGAATAATTGTGCATATGTTTAAACCAATATTCTTGAGCAGCATATTCTTATTTTAGCTGAGAGAACATTTATAAAAAATAAAATCTTTTTAAAAGGTCAATTTTTATACTGTTAAATGTATCAAAATTTCTTTATTTCTTTTCATCTTCTCACAGAAATAACAAACTGAAATTTATTCAGAAAACTAAATTTTAATTTACATTTTAGAACATTTGTCTATTTTAATTGAGGCAAAAAATATCGTAGTATAAATATCAACTTGTGTGCTAGCTTTGTCTTTATGCTTCTGTATTTGTTCCATTAATTAACCTATCAGTTAAATTAGAGCAGGTATAATTACATTAAAAAATGATGTATTTTTAAGAAGTAACATACAATAATAGCTGCATAGTATTAAATGGATATTAACTGTAATATAATCTTTGACATTTTAATTTTTGTGTTGCTGAAGATGGAACCCAGGGCCTTAGGCATTGTAGGAAAGCACTCTACTGAGCTACATCCCCAGCCCTTTAAAACTTTTTATTGAGAATTTTTAATGTCATCATTATGATCACTGATTACTATATTCTAGAATTTGACTTAGCATAATGCAGTATGATCCACCATATGTGGATGAGGTGTAGGGAGAGGAGAGACTACTTGTAGTGAGCAATATCATATTCCAAGTGGCAAAAAAGAAAAAAAAAATTAAGTACATGATGTGTTTTATATCTTAATGACATAAAAGCTTTAATGGAATGTGGTTGCCCTGAAGCCAGAGTTAGATTAATATCTGGGCCTCAGATTCTGCTACATTCTGGTAAAGTAACTGCAGAAAGTCACTTAATTTCTCAAAACTGAGTTTTCATATTTGTAAAATGTAACTGATGACAATTATCACATAGGGTTGTTTCAAAACTGAATAAGATAATGAGAGTGCTTCACAAATTCTACAGCACTTTACCGAATTATCACTTCATCATTTCACAATGGTAATAATCAGTCAGTTCACTTTTATAATTTTTATAATTATATAATTTTGAGATCTTTGATTTTTTGTTTAGTTATTAATTTCTTAATTTCTATGTTTGGCAGAAAGCTCAGCTTAATCACAATTTATTATTTCAAAAATATTTATCACATATATGCAAAATAAAATTGAAATTCAAAAAGCAATGTTAGTGATGCAATAATGAAAAATCTAAGTTCTTTTGTTAGGATGGAATAAAAAAACATACTAGCACTGCTCAGTACAACCTGTGTGGGTGACAACAGGGTTCCAGAGGTAGAGAATGGATACACAAGTCACCCCGCACCTCATTTCTCATGGTGTCCTGTGCCCAAAGGAAATGGTGATGAAGCACTAGGGAGATCCAGTTCAGGTCATTGGTGAGTCTAAACGTTTTTTAAGAAAGAGGGTAAGTGATATTTTTTCCACTTTAGCTGTAGGTGACCAGATCAGTATGTAATCTCAAAGGACATGTAACCTAATATACCACTGTTTAAAATATATTTAATGAAAAAAGTCATGTTGATAAATGAAATATAAAAATGAATATGGAGTATAAATCATGGCTAGACAATAGAATATTTTAAAATTTAAGATCCTGAAGAAATTAAAAAAAAATAGAATTGGGGCCTATATCGAAAAATACACATATTTAATATTAATAAACTATCTTCTAGAATCTGAAAGTCTTTACCAATGCTATCATTTTGACTAATTTTTTGAACCACATATTTACAGTTAATGATTTGTCTTTTACACTTGATAACTACCAAATATTCCATCATATGTAGAAAATTATTTAGAAATGTATTATTTTATTCTTTACTCATTAAAACCTACATTTTCAAACTATACAGCCCTGTAAGAGTTAACAAAGAAAAGTATAATCTCAACTAGTTCTCTTTAATGGAATTTGTCAAAGAAAATGACATATCTTTATTATTGTTGAATCCAGAGTAGATTATCCATTCAATTTTATTAACTGAAGAAAAATCAGAAGTCAAATCCATATAGCCCCTAACAGATCTTCTATCCCAAACCCTTTAATGGTTTCCAGTTAACTTTAGAGAAAAAACAAAACAAAACAAAACAAAAAACAGAAACTTTCTTGGCAAGGTACTTGGGATCATGATAATGGTTCACCTCCAGTCAGGTTGGGTCAAGCCCTTTCCTGCCATTGAAAATCAGCCTACAAAGCCTTTCTTATAGCATTTCCCCAGAATTATTATAGTTGTTGCCCAGTGTTAATATCTTTTCTTTTATATTGTGTGTTCCTTGAGGATACGGAATCTATATTTATTTCTATCTCTAATGTGCACGGTCTGAAACATGCTTTGACTTTGAAGAACCCTAATGGAACCAATGATCTTGGTTGTTCTTAAAAAAAAAAATGCCTGATAAAGAGCTTCTTGTGGGGGTAGGCCCTAACTCTGATGCTCTCCAGATGTTTAAGTAATGAAGACATAAATTGGTCATTGCTTGCTTTTTAAAAGACTGGTTGAGAATGAAGCTGAAAAAATGAGAAAATGTGTGACCATTATTTCCTGGGATGAGACACAAGTAGAAAAACCCTGGTGAGCTGACAAGACAGATTTTCAATACATTGCAGCCTATTACAATTTCTAATGCAAATATAGAACTAACCAGTTAAATACAAAGAAAATGCCTCAAAAGATCTTTATGACTCTGTATTATATCAAGCTCGTCTCTGCCCCATACAGGTACCCACAAGACTTAATCCAATATTTATGAAATGCCCGGCTTTAAAGAAACTATTTGGAGTATTGGTTTCCGGCCGGACTCTGCTAAATCAAAGTGTGCCAGTTTCCTTCTTGCCAAACAGCACAATAAAGCCCTCAGCAAAAGGAATAAAGACTACTGAGAAATAACTGATGAGGCTTTTAATGTCAATAAATGTCATTTTGTGCATCAGTTGTTGTGAAAATTTTCTTTTCACAAATTGAAGAAGGATTTTACAAACTCCTCTGTGAAAGGATGGGAATTTAGAGTTGGCATTAGTGGACCCTGTAATAAAAGAAATTCTCCTTCAAGTTCTCCTTGAAGTGAAGAATGACACTGGAACTTTTGGTTTGGTAATATGTGGATTATGGATATCTCTCTTTTGTACCACTAAATTGTGTGTCATTTTCTTTCTCTCTTTGCAAATATCCTATTGGGAGAAAAAGGAAGTGGAAAAGAATTGAGAAATTGCCTTTTAGATTCATTAGACATTGCATGATTAAAGATTTGGAAGGTGCTGTGAAAATACATTTAGTTTTCTGACAATCTTGTAAATGAAGCTCAACAAGTATGCACCAGAGTACGGATCAAACACTTGTGAGGAAGCTTTTACACAGCTGACAGGTCCTGCTAATGAATCCTGGATTGGCACAATATTTAATTTGGCTGTTCCTTATATATAGCAGGTAAGAATCAGCCAATAGCATGAGGTCAGAGATGCCATTTATTTAGCATATTGTCTTTATTACAGCTTGCAATATATTCTACCTTAAAATATGGTGCTATTCAGTGTATGCTTATTTGTAAAAAAATCATTGTGCCATCTCTTAAAGGATTAGAATGTTAAGTGGTATTTATGAAAGAAGAAAACATTTCATTAATTGTTTGGCTAAGACTTCTCTTTTTTTTAACTGTAAAATTTGTACATAACAAATTATTCTAGTTAGTCTCATAGACTGCCAAGAGCAAACACATTAAACTCAAAATATTATTTCACATGTTTAAAGAACACAAAGGTTAGGATTAGGCTTCTTTATTGAGGGAAGAGTGATTCTAAGGAGTCCCAGAATGAAGCAAGGTTTATAACTGATGGTTATAAAGAATGGTTAATAGTAACTACTATGTTTAAGGGACAGTTTGTAAATTTGTGTCTATACATTGACTTAACAGTTTGGTCTTGTAGATCCCCAGGGACTAATGCTAATAAGAAAACACATTTATGCAAATACTTTGCCTAATTAGTTTTCAATAATTTAGTCAACGTTCATAATTTGCATGTTTTTTTCCATCTAGAGGAAAATTAAGATACATAAAAACATAGGTAATCTGTTAGCAAAATCCTTCACTAAAGATATGGTGTTTAAAATGACAAGCTAACAAGCCCTCAACTCTTTACAGATCTTATGGTCAGCAAGAGATAGAAAGAAAATTCTTCTTAACAGAATTAAACTTCTGATACAAAGAGCCAACTCCATATCAGAGAACCATGTATTTTATTTTACGATTAGAAAGAAAAAAAGTCCCAATATTTACACAGTTCTGCCCATCAGACATAAGCCCAGAAACTCAAGGCATGAGCAACACAGTCATTACTCTTAGTATTTTTTTCTTTCATATTAATTAAAGGTAAAAGTCTTAGTTTTAAAAAAACAAACATTTTGGTTATTGTTAATATTTTTATTTTGTTATGGTTATCAGTTTTTGTATTATACCTGATTAAACACATGAAATAAATTTAGGGAAAGATTTATTTTCCATATATGTAAAATACTTCATTCTCTTCTATGTATCTTCCACAATCCAATTTTGTGATATGAGCTTAATAATAAAATATTTGTATTCTAAACTTTCTTATCAGTAGCCAATTTGTGACCTCACATTTCCTTTAAGTAATTAGAAGGATGTAATCAATATGATTAATTGAATACTTTCAAAAATATATCAGCAGTTTCACTTTCTCTACAGAGAAGAAAATAGGAGTCTAGCCCTGATATTTGGCTTCATAGTACGGTACTAGAGGTACTAGATCTTAAGTGAATTTGTCTGGTGCAAGTTCAATTTTAACACAAATGCAATACTGAACAATGAAATCTTCAAACTTTTTTTTTGACATCATTTTCAGGTATTTGAAGGGAAGATGGAAGGGATTTATAATTGGAGCTTCACATGGCTCATGATGTTTTGACTGTAAGCCCATGTAAGGCTACTGATGTCACAAACTGCTTTAGACATTAAAATGCATTTTTGCACACTTTATATCATTATAAGCAACAAAATTTTACCTCTTACTTTAAAGAGAACCTAGACCCACACAGTCTAACATCAAATGTCAGAGCACCACAGAGACTAGAACTCAGATCTTTTAAACTCCAATCCCTTTCTTTCTCAACCATAATCAAAGTGTAGCTTCCCAGAGCAACTACATTAATATTTAATAAAATATTGTCTTATGACAGTGAAGTACTATCAGAGTTTTGTTTTATAACAAATATCTCAGAACTCAAAGTACATCGTGTAAACGTTTTCTTTCAATACTAGGTAGGACCCCATGGGAGGCTGAAAACATGTTCCAGTAATGGTTTATGTGCACAGAACATTTTTGTAATTCTTATTTTGGAATTGCCTTTAGAGCCTATGGCATTTTCTTTTCAACTCACCATTTTTAAATCTTGGTTTGTAAAGTATAATGAAATTATTTTCAATAATTAGAAATCATATAAAGGTAAAATCTGAGAATGGAGAAAATGATTAGACTTGGTATTTTTATTTTGACTTTCAAATTTTGAACCTAATTTTAAGTGAATGTTGTTATCCAAAGGCAATTTTAGGAGAAATATTTTTATGTAGTCTTAATCACATCAATATAACATTCAGGGCTAGGCTCCTATCTCTTTCTGGGTAGAAAGAGTAAAGCTGCTGATGTAAGTATTTTTAAAAGTATTAAATTAATCATATTGATTATAGGCTTCTAATTACTTTAATGGAAATATCAGTTCACAAATTGGCTACTGAAAAGAAACATTAAGGTATGTCTACCTTAAATGACAGCTTTGTTTGGATTCTTAAGGACTTGAAAAGTCATCTAGAATCTCATTTTATCAGGCTATATCTATATAACATGTTTTATATCTGAATATATATAACATATGCAGAATATGTATAACATATGCTTTATATCAAAATATGTGTAACATATGCATAGAGATAGACACATTAACACATCTTGTATTCCATTTTTATGAAGTGTGAGTGTGGCCAACTTCAATCTAAATCATTCAGCTCTCCTATATAATTTAGATATTACCTAAACTCTTCCCAAAGGAATAACCTGTCACTGAGTGATTGTGAAGTAGTATGTGAAAATGTCCAGCTGCCAACCTATGATGCTGGGGATATCCAGCCTGGCTATGGGCCAGATCACCAGAGCAATGGCCACTGTTTGAGAATGAATCAGGCTACAGTTGATCCTTTATTACTTCAGCTACAAATTCTGCTGTACATTAGCACACGTATCCCTACTTCTCTCCCCAAATTCAAAAGCTATATGCTCTCCAAAAAAGCAACTTGGGAGAATTCAATTATTATAAGAACAATTTTAAAATGATTGTGCCTCTGGAATTTATTTTTATTGGTAATTTTCTTCTTCTTTCCTCTCTTCCTTTTTTTCTCTGCTGTGAGCTGTCTCTCTTCCTCTCTCCCTTCCCTTTTGATTACTGCTCCTATCAAAGCAAAAGGAAGGCAGAGATATGTTGAGGGGGTGGAGAGATGTGTGTACTAAGTTCTTACTCATATGAGGAAGGCTAAATTTGAAATAGCTTGAAAACAATGAAAATAAATTTCAAACTATCAATTTAATTGTATTATCATTTTGAAGAACTATTAAAGCAGTTTGGTTATTATCATCAGGGTTTCTTCTCTGGTTTGGAAGGTGAAAGGTTAATCACTCATTTACTGAGATACGCAGCTTTCTTTCATTTTTCACTTACAATTACCTTCACTTGTTTTAAAATACAACCCAAACTCCAAAATGCATTGTAGTCATTCATTATTTTGTCAATTAAAGTTTCTAAATCATAGATTTTAAGATGAAACACAAATAAGCATTAATTGATTTCAACCATTGAATGCCCACTTCCCAAAGAAATGAATGAGGCAGATTTACTTTTGAAAATCTGCTTTCCGTGGCAGCTGGAGCATTGGGGCTCAGCAGATGTTAGTTTCTAAAAGCTGGTATTCACTTCAGAAACTGACTCTGGATGTTGGTGTTGCCTCTCCCCAAGGAATAAAATGTTGACAAAGTGGTATCAATGCTAATGGATTTTTGACTGAAGTAATGGTAACTTCCTACAGCATTTGTGTTCTCCAAGCACTTCAGTGTGATGCATTGGTCCCCCTGATAGCTCATGAAGAAGTCATTCATTTTTAAATAATAACCTTGTACTTCCTTGGAGGTTTTCATACATAGATCCAATTTTAGATGGATATAATACAAAATTTTGTTTACCTAAATTGTCTAAAATACAATGTTCTTAACGAGGAAAAGTAAGGTTCACAATTGTAGAAAACCCCAATTATAAACACTATGGCAACATGGCACTTATTTGAATTGCTTAAGAAATTACAAATCAACAAATTGTTTTACATATAGACTATGCATTAATTCATTCCTGCATTAGGCTACATTATAGTCATCATCTCCTTAACACTTAGGTTACTATCCCAGGAGTGGTATTATAAAGAGGTTGTTTCCATAGAAACTTTTCAATACATGGCCCATTTCTTATTATGGGAAACCTAAACGGTATGGACAAATCAGAATTTGATTCAATAACAGAAGAAATTCTGATGAGTAGTATATTATTCTTCTATCTGATATAATCCACATGAACAACTAATTCTTTTGAAAATTGAAGAAAATGGATTTTTGGTATCCTTTGAAATTTATGGCAGAGAGCTAAAGCTCAGAGAAGAATTTGGTCTGGCAAACACTATTTGCCAACAGAGATGCAGTGTTAGACAATCTGTGACCATCAGTTTGATTTGAGATCATTAATGTTTTAAATACATGGACATTTTAACATACAATTGGATAAATAAACTTGCTATGGGAATATAAGAAAGATAATTTATCTTTAAACTATCAATTAACTTTATCAAATTTCTGCTTGAAATTTAAGCAGAAAATATTCCACCCTCCAGCTTTTGTTAATGGTGCAATAATATTATCTGCTTAGAAGGTTACATACAGGATTTTGAAATAAAATGTGGAACTGCATTGCTACATGCTCATCATTTTAAACTACAATTTCAGTGTTCCCTCTGTATAGGTAAAGCCCATTGGAATGGTAGCCATCAAAAGGAGAATATAGATTAAAATATCTCAATAAAATCAAACTGTGTTTAGTTTGGTTTTATTTATGCATTACTGTAGAACAAGAAACTTTCCCAATATTATACAGATGGCTTATGAAAGAAGGTAAGGCCATATGTATGATTTGTGGTAGATATTAAATTCTGTTTTTCTCCTTTTTATTCTGTATGAAAAATGGTTTGAAGTAGAAATGTCCTAATTTATTGCCTGAGATCTAGTTGCCTATTTATTTAAGTATCCATCCATAATGGCGAGAGTTAACATTATATGTGAAGAGGAGAAAAGTTCGTTCTAATTAAAGAACAACTATCTGAATAAACAAAAATGGATTCCAATTTTGAAGTTATGTCTGAAAAATTTTTGTAGTGCTCTTCTACACACATTTTTGCACTGAGTTCTCATTTAACTATGGTTCAGTCCATTGAGATGGTTCACAATAAAAGGAGGCACCAAGTCAATTAAGGTTGACTTAACTTTAAGATTGCCTTATAATTTCTTTCAAAATGTTGTGCAGCTGTTTATTCCAGCTTTACTGTTCTGAACATTCACAATGTAAACAGCAACTTTATTTATTTTACTAAATATGTTTCTGCTAAATACAATCAGTTCAGACTTTTTTTTTTGAAATCTAGAACTCAGATTTTGCTTTGTATTTAGTTTTGCAATAGGATCCTAAAATTAAAAAATGAATTCATTATGCACTTGAGTATTATTATGATGATAGTAAGACATGTTCTCTAAGTTGAAGTTAACTTTTAAAATCCTCAAAATAGATAGTTTCCTATAATGTTTACTTCTAAATAATTCCTAAACTATGGTAGAATCTTAGTCATTCAAATATTCTTTTAAAACTGCATCAATACATTTTGAACTGTTGTAAACATTTTCTTAAATATTCACAAATGCAATTGTTTCATTAAAAAGCATAAAAAAAGATTTAAGGATTGTTTTTGTCTAAATGTATGTGGCACTTATGATGATATCCTAAAATCCATTGAAAACCTTTATATAAAGCATGTTTTCAGGATCTGATCTCAAGTAAATGTCCTTTCTTCTTATTTTGGCAAGTTGGTGTGTTAGTGTGATGAGGAGGATGGATGCATACAGACAGCGGAATAGACTGTTTTAAGGGGTCTGTGAAAGACAGTGAGATTTTTCTCTAGCTTATTCTTGCTCTTCACATACATTAAAAAGTAAGAGAATTTAGACAAGAAAGAATATTAGGCTTTGATGCTTTATTTTCAGAGGTGACTTGTAAGAAGAAAAGTGACACTATGCGATTTATTCTTATGACAAAATTGTACAGGGAACAAGAAGTACAAAAACTCAATCTGTTATTGTTACATTATTTACATCTGTACATGTTGTGTTCTTTATTCTGAATGAAGGATTTGAGCTTCAAAATTGGAATATAGAATCTTCATAAAGATTTACAGAATCATCTTCAAACAAGTAACTTCTTTATTTAATGGTAATTATAAGGTTCAAAAACATACTTTCCCTTCTTTTGTAGCATATTTTCTCAGTAGATAGCTCTGTGTGTACTGACATTAAATCATCCTGCTGTCCTTAAAAATACATAATAGATTCCTTAAGTTTTGAAAAGTGGAGATCTACTTAGCTGTACATTTAGTGCCTTTAAAATTGAAAAGACCTAGACATGATTTTAAGTATTTTCTAAAACTCATAAAATACCTTTAAAATGTTAAGTGCTAATCAAAATAATATGTGAGATTAAACTGCTGCTGCTTTTTTTTTTTTTGCTCATGTGAACCGTTGTCAAATTAAATGCAATGCTTTTTTTTATAAACACAAATTAGCACACTTGCCTTTCTAATGTTTGAAATGAGTCAAAAGCATTTGAATCATCTTTGACCCACTTCATTATAAGGGAGGAAAGAATTTTAAAAGGAAATTAAGTTGGAATTAATTATATTTTAATATACATGTTTGAAAGTTTTCTTATGAAAAAAAAAAGGTACTTTTTAATGCTACGAATAAGGGATTATCCTTTCCCTCAAAGTATTTGCATTCTAGTAGAAGAGTTTCAAGCATTAAAACTTCTGGCTTTGTACTAGGCAAAATACATACAGAAGTATTTCTGGGAAAACAGATTTTTTTTTTCACCATGTTAAATTACAGCAAATTCTTGAGTAGGAAAGTCTTATAGACTGTATAAGCATATATGTAAAAGTCTATTAGCATAGAGGTGATAATTTTAATTTTAAGTAGATTAATATACATGTAGTTTCATATCCAGAAATGACACTGAATTCTGTGGTCCAGGGCTCCCACCCCAAACCCATCAGAATATGAATTTTGTGGGCCATATATTAGAATAAATACATTTACTATAAAGGCAAATGACTATAAGCTCAATTAATATCACCATGAAATTTGTACAAAAGGACCTTTGTAGAGCATAGATTATTTGGGGTGGTCATGTGACTAAGGGGACTGTCTCCTTTGCTTCCTTCCTGGATTAGTTTGACTCTACTCAGGACATTCTACTTCCTTTATGTCTTCCTATAAACTTTTTTTGTTTCCTGCTACTCTAATATATAAAAAGATTAGCTTCTTAGTAAATGCTCTCAAATCTAGTCCTAGTGAACCAAGAAGTTTAGTTTCTTTGTTTATTCCATTGATATCCCAGGAAATTGGCTAGTTGTTCTTTAGTAGTCTCTGCATTGAGTGACAATGTCCCTGCTTCTGATGTAGGAGAATGTGGCTAGAGGTGCATAAAACAGCCCTGTACAATTCTGTGAGCTTCTCCAAAAGAGGAAATGAGTGTAATGCAAGCTTTATTTATTGGGATTTAAGTTATAAGTTCTGGAACAGAAAAGGCAGTTAAATGGACTGACACCTGGTACTTACACTTGGATTCCAAGTTAATGTCACCTTTGTTTTCACAATTGCTGATATATAGGACTGTTAACCAGGAATTGAATGGACTACAAACTAATTTCATATTGGAGTCTGACTGATCTTGACATAATAACATCTTTTTGTTTCTTGGTGTTGGCTTTTACCAGAGATACTACACGCAGCAATTTAGCAACTAACCTCTGAGTTTTCTAATCTACTTTGGGATCAGATCATACAAGGTTGAATATATAGCACTGGGTATATTAAATATTAAATGTTACCATTAGCTTATCTCCTTTCTAATTAAAAAATATATTTTGAAAAAAGACATGTTCTGACTTCAAAAAGGGCAAATTTAGAGAATAAACTTAGCCACCGGAGTGCACTTCAATGCCTGAAGATAGTAATTAACTCAGACCTATAACACAGCTGAGAATTCCCAGAATATTTAGGTCATTGGTTACATCTGACTCTTTTTGTTTGGTCACCTTAGTTGTTGCATACTTCTCAAATATAATGAAACAAAAAATTTAATTAAAGGATACACACATGTATTCCTGTATAAGCTAAGTGGTTGTTTATGAAAGTATACTATCTATTTTAATTACTTAATGAATATTAGGGAACTGTAAACTATGGAGTCTATTGAAGTACTTACTCCCTTGAAATCCATTTACCCTACAGTAATGGCATATAGCAGGTTCTTATTAAGGGGCTTTTAAAAACTATGAGGTGCTAAAGAGCAATACACATTTGGCAACATATACTCTTGTGTATTGGTTCACATTTAGCTAAAAACATACACATATCCCACTGTGGATACATTTTAAAATATAGGGGTCCATCTGCTGACTTTGAAAAAGGCTTTTTATATGTGCATATTGCATCTACTTTTTTTTCTATTCTCTTTGAATTTGAAATAGAAAATGATGTTTTCAATTTTAGTCAACATTTTGTAGTTTGAAATTAACACATTGCTTACCTAATCATAGTACATAAAGTCTGACAAATTATTAAAATTCATTTAAATGCTACAAATATTCCCTGCACTTTAGCAGTTTTGGTCTATACTAGTTGAAAGAAACATGGCATCCAAAACAATTCTGATTTATTTTTCTTCCAGAAATATTTCTTCTGTTATCAATTATCCATTTGCTTGTTGATGGCAAAATATTAGTACTAGAAGGGAACTTAGATATTAAAAAGATATTAGATAGTAAAAGTATTCTATAAGAATAACGAATAACCCAATCAACAAATGGGCCAAGGACCTGAACAGAAATTTCTCAGAGGAGGACATACAATCAATGCTCACCATCTCTAGCAGTCAGAGAAATGCAAATCAAAACCACCCTAAGATACCATCTCACTCCAGTAAGATTGGCAGCCATTAGGAAGTCAAACAGCAACAAGTGCTGGCGAGGATGTGGGGAAAAGGGTACTCTTGTACATTGCTGGTGGGACTGCAAATTGGTGCGGCCAATTTGGAAAGCAGTATGGAGATTTCTTGGAAAGCTCGGAATGGAACCACCATTTGATCCAGCTATTCCACTACTCGGTCTATTCCCTAAAGACCTAAAAAGAGCACACTATAGGGACACTGCTACATCCATGTTCATAACAGCACAATTCACAATAGCAAGACTGTGGAACCAACCTAGATGCCCTTCAATAAACGAATGGATAAAAAAAATGTGGCATTTATACACAATGGAGTATTACTCTGCATTAAGAAATGACAAAATCATAGAATTTGGAGGGAAATGGATGGCATTAGAGCAGATTATGCTAAGTGAAGCTAGCCAATCCCTTAAAAACAAATGCCAAATGTCTTCTTTGATATAAGGAGAGTAACTAAGAACAGAGTAGGGAAGAAGAGCATGAGAAGAAGATTAACATTAAACAGGGATGAGAGGTGGGAGGGAAAGGGAGAGAGAAGGGAAATTGCATGTAAATGGAAGGAGACCCTCAGGGGTATACAAAATTACATACAAGAGGAAGTGAGGGGAAAGGAGGGAAAATATAAGGGGGAGAAATGAATTACAGTAGAGGGGGTAGAGAGAGAAGAGGGGAGGGGAGGGGGGAGGGGGGATAGTAGAGGATAGGAAAGGCAGCAGAATACAACAGACTCCAGAATGGCAATATGTAAATCAATGGTTGTGCAACTGAAGTGATTCTGCAATCTGTATATGGGGTAAAAATGGGAGTTCATATCCCACTTGAATCAAAGTGTGAAATATGATATATCAAGAACTATGTAATGTTTTGAACAACCTACAATAAAAATTAATTAAAAAAAAATAAATAAAAAAAAAAAAAGAATACCTACAAAATATTACTTATTAGATAATGGAATCTATTGTGAAACACATTCAGTTTTGTTTAATATCTAAATTGAAATTGTCCACATTTAAAAATAAAGAGGATGAAATGCAGAGAAGTGACTTAATTATTTTCTAGAACACAGATTAGTGTCACAATCATGACAGAAACTTGTTTCTTTTAAATCTTTGTATAGTTTCATCTTAATTTAACTTAATAATAGTAATTTAACTTAGAAATAATTTTAGTTTGCACATTGTTTAAAAATACTGCAGTGGAGCATAAGCATGTTTAATAAACATCTTCAATCTACTTTCTATTCCCATTGGACAGACACTTTTAAAAAATTATACCACAGTCTTTGTCATTTAAGTACAAAATTATAATAAGTACCCTTCATTATGCCAAGCTTCAATTGTAGCACTTTACAACTGTGCAAAGTCATTCAGAATGCTTGATCTTGAATATCTATGACCATTTTAAAACTTCAGTTTACATTTGTGGTTCCCAGATAAAACTGGCCTAATGTCAACTAAAACCTGAAGTCATAAAGAAACACAATTCCTACAGCCAAAAACTATTGAAAAATATTTAAATCATTATCCAAGTGCTATAGCTTCAATGTTTTTAACCCCCTACCCCAAATTCATACATTGAAACCTAGCCTAAATGTAACCATATTAGAAAGTGGTGTCTTTAGAAGGTGATAGGAATGAATGTTCATATAAAAGAGATCCTATCTAGCCTTATCTATAATGTTAGGATGTAGTGAGAAATGTCTTCTCTGAACCAGAAGATGACCCTCACCAGACACAGAATCTCCTGGAACCTTGATTTTGAACTTCTCTACCTTGAGTTGCATTGCATTCACCATATTTTTCTGCAAATCACTTTCAGATTCCTCTTACTCTATAAGGAGAATGTCATTTGTTTGATCTAACACTGTTCTGTAACTCTTTCTCTCTCCCTTTTTTTCCTAACCTTCCCAATCTCTGTTTACCTTTAATCCAGCTGCTAGAGAGCACTATTCTTTTCCACCCACCCCTTGGCTGCCAACACACATGCATATGAACCTAACTTCCTGGATATTTGATTTGCTCCTTTGGTGGTTACCTTCTTTCTCCTCCCCTATCTTGCCTTTCTACTTGTAGTTCACACAGTCAGTGGATAGGTGATATGAACAGACAAAAGAGAAAAAAAAAATTAAACTGTATTTTCACATTTATTCCCTTTGACTTTTTCAAGAGAGTTTCCTGCTCTTAAAACAGGAATGATCTATACTAATTATCCATTTATTCCCAGTTTGTTATATCAAAGTGGGCTGAAGGACAATTTTTGTGATAGCCTGTAGAAGACATTATTTCCTACATTTTCGAGTCAGTAAAAGTAATCCTGCCCTCAGGGAACATAATAAACAGCTTACTAGGGATTAAGGAGAGAAAGAGAGTAAAATTGACCTTGTTCTCATGAAACTCATGGTCTACTAGGAAATTATGCAGATATGTAATGTAATTTGCCATCACATGAATTTTAATTACTATAGGAAATATGTAGACATGGTGAAAAAATGAAAAGGGCATTCAAAGTAATTCTGATATGAGGTGATAAAAAATAAATTATTTCTAAAAAAGTACATGTTGGATGACTGGAGATACTAAGAAAAGTAAAGCACAGATTTATAGATGGAAAAGCATGCATTGGAAATGTATGTCCTTTGCTCTCTTGTGATTTTGGTGTTAGAGGAGGTAGTATACTTCAAATTGATCCTATATTTATCTTTTAACGCCCCCCCCCCAAAAAAAAAAAAAAACTGTACCAGAAGACTCCTAGAGCTGAAAAATGAATTCAGCAAAATATCAGGAATTAAAATCAACATACATAAAACAGTCACTTTCCTATATTCCAATGAATCTATTGAAAAATAAATCAGTAAAAGCATCCCAGTCATAATGACCTAAAAAAAAAAAATTAAACAAAATGCTTGGGAGTAAATCTAACCAAGGGGGTGAAACACTTCTACAATGAAAACTATGGAACACTGAAGAAAGAAATTTAAGAATACATTAGAAGATGGAAAGATCTCCCGTGTTCTTGAGTAGGTAGAATTGATATTCACAAAATGATCATATGACCAAAAGCAATATACAGATTAATGCAATTCCCATCAAAATTCCAATGAATTCTCCACAGAACTAGGAAAAACAGTCTTAAAATTTATTTGGAAGAATAATAAAATTAGAAGAGCTGAAGCAATCCTGTGAAAGAAGAGCAATGCAGGAGGGATCACAATACCTCATCTCAAAATATATTACAGAGCTATAGTAATAAGAACAGCATGATATTGACATCAAAATAGACATAAAGACTAATGGAATAGACTAAAAGACACAGAGACAAACCCACATACTTGCAGCAATCTTATCCTTGACAAAAGGTGCCAAAAATATGTATTGGAGAAAAGATATCCTTTTATTTATTTTTTGTTTACGAATGGTGGTAGGAAAGTTGAATATCCATAAGTAGAAGAATGAAAGTAGAGCCCCTATCACTTACCGTGCACAACTCTTAAATGTATCAAAGACTTAGGCCAGAAAATTTGCAAGGGCTAGGAGTAAATGTAGGATTTATACTCCCAACATATTGGCCAGGGCAATATATATATATATATTAAATTTATTTATTTTTCCTCCAAATTGATAAATCCGTAAAAGAACTAAACACTTCTCAAAAGAAGGAATACCAATGACCAATGAAGATATAAAAGTGTTCAAAATTATTTTCAATCAGGGAAATGTGAATCAAAACTACATTAAGATTTCATCTCACTCTAGTCAGCGTGGCAATGATGATTTAATTAATAAGTGATATTTTATTTACAATATTAAATGCTGATGAGGATATCAGGAAAAAGGTGAACTCATACATTCTGGTGGGACTGCAAATTAGTACAGCCCCTTTGAAAACAGTTTGAATAATCTTCAAATTCTAGGAATGGATCCTCTATATGTCCCAGCAATCTCACTCCTCAGTGTTTATCCAAAAGATCTAAAATTGGCATATAATTGTGATACAACCACATCAATGTTATAGCAGTGCAATTCACGATAGCCAAATGATGGGACCAGCCCAGGTCCCCATCAACAGATGAATGGAAAAAGAAAATGTGATACATATACACAATAGAGTTTTATTCAGCTGTAAGTGAAAATGAAGTTGTGGCATTTTCTGGTAAAGGGATGAAACTGGAGAACATCATGCTAGGATTAATAAGACTCAGAAAGTCAAAGGTAGAATATTTCTTTCATTTTTGGAAACTAGACTAAAATAAGGAAAGATAAACAAGGGGAAAGTCTCATAAAAATAGAAGAGAGATCAGTGGACTAGAAGAAGTGAATTGATGGGGAGGGAGGAGGAACAGGTAAAGAGAGAAATGGTAGAATGAAATTGGCTACACTATCCTATGTACATGTATGAATGTACCACAGTGAATTTCACCTTTATGTATATCTATAAAGCACTACTTTAAAAAATACTATAAACGAATAGAAGGAAGACCAATAGATTAGAGGAAAGGGAATAGGGAATAGGATTTTATATATAATTTTCCCCCAACACCGAACTGTTGTTTATAAACTTTTAAAGCCTATGTGAGATATAAAATCCCCCTCAAAACACACATACACATACAGAAAAAAAAGAAAGAAAGAAAAAGAGAAAGAAAGAAAAGCACTACTTAAATTTCTCCCAAATCTATATTTAATTCTAGTATACACCTGAAGTGGCACTGGGAATTGAACCCAGGGACTCGTACATGCCAGACATGTTTTACCACTGTGTTATACCCCCATCCCTGCTTCTTTTTGACTCTATGTAATTATCGTTCCTTCTCTGATGCCTAAGTTCACTGGATTTTTTTATTATTGAATTTGTTTCCACCAGATTATATTTTAAAAGTAATTTTTAAATTTTTTTCTAAAAAAACTTATGGGACTTAAAAAAACATTGAGAATAGTTTCTGAAGAAGCATTATGAAGTACTCATATGAGTAAATAGCTAGTATATGCATTTTCTATGATAATGCCAAAATGTCAAAAAAATTCCCAAAACTAAGAACTAGCACAAATCAGCAACTTTTTCATTATTCCAGGCTTAGTTACCAGGCAGAGAATATTTATTTTTAAATAATTACTATAAATATTTAAGTGACAATGAATATCCTAGATGCATTCTCACAAACTAAGGAATTCAAATATTAGCTGTATGAAACAGAAAATCTTATTTGCAATGCCCCAAAGCAAAGAAGTTAATTGAACTATTCTCTAAAACACATGCCTATAAAAAAAAATCATTGTGGAGATGGTATTGGGCACAATTATGATCAACATTCTTTCTATTCACTTGCTCTGCCATTTTCACTATATTGGATTTCATCCTCTGACTTTTCACTTCTTGGAAGCAAGATGGTCATCATAGCTATGGGTATCATTACCACTTAAAGGAGGAAAGGAGGAAGAAGTGATACCAGAAGGAAACTCCTTAGTATATTTCTCACCTTTTATCATTGAAGAAAATCTTTCTAAAATCTTTTCAACAGTCTTCTGCTAACCTTTTATTGGTATAGATTAAGTCACATACTTATCCTTAACTGCAAGAGAAGCTGAAAAGAGAATTTTTGGAAAGGGCAATTATAATAGTCATGGGTTTTAGACCAATTAAAATGCATCCTTTGGGGTGGGACATATTGTCTTCCTGAACAAAAACTATTCTATCTGGAAGAGAAAAAATGTCTATGGTAGGTAAAGATTGCATGTTATAGAAGCAGTAAAGTGATTAATGAAATGTGTCTTTCACACAGTAATAGAAATCTAGCCCATGTTCTTATAGTTAAAAATGCAGAAGAGAATCTTGAATCCATATCATTAGACTCTTTAGAGTCCAAATGCTCTTTCTATATGTCTAAGAGATTTTGAGGAAAACACCAGCATTTTTAGAAGACTTAGCTGTATTTTAAGATATGAAATCTTCTCTTAATTTCTAAAGTAAAAGGGGAAAACAACAACTATATTGTTTGTTATATCATAATATCAAGAGAGAAAAACTGAATCCAAGTTTATCACCAAGAGCACCTAATACATCAAATAGTGGCAGGGTTTTCTAACTTCACAAGGTTCTTTAAACACTCCAGCTCTAAAATGTAAATACTTTGGACAAAGCTTAAAAAGTGAGCCTGCCTCCAAAAATAGAAGTGTTAGGTAAATATGAAATGACATTTATACTTCATTTTTAAAAAGAACACCCGTCTTATTCAGTTCTTTGCTTAAAGAACAGGTAATTACAGAAAATACTACTGGTAACTAAGGCAGATTTTATCTACTCAACAGTTAATCAAAAAATAAAACATAACCAATGAGAGAAATTTTCAATGCAATCCCTAAAGAATTTTTGGCCTTATCTATGAATTTAATGTAATATGTCTTTTCTTTAAGGAAGAACTGTTGGAATAAAATTGAAATCATTTTTAAATTAAAAAAGTGTTCATCACATTTCACATTTACCCCAGCTTGATATTTCTTGAGCTTCTAATATAAGTTCATTTTGCACATAAATGAACTGTAGTTAAATCCTAGAAACTATACATCCACTTAAAGTTCTTAAGTTTTTATATGATGAAATTCCCCTGGAGGCTAAGAATAAGTTAGGAACAAGAATACCAAGTAGATAGTACTTTGTATTGCTAGTTCATTTTTCATTAAGTCAACTTGCACATTCTGCTTTCACAGTTCCATATAATTCATATAAATAATTCACATTCTTGATTCAAAATGTGAAAATAATTGGTGAGAGATTATTTTGGATATTTTTTGTTTCCAATCTTGAATATATCTCCTATAAAAGGCGGTCTTGAATATTTTTAAAAACATCACATTCTCATTATCTTCCCTATGTGTAATTATTCTCATTTCTGTGTGATTTACAATTGATATATTAGCAAGGTAGATGGGAGAGAGTGGAGGGTGGGTTGAGGTAGAAAAGACTTTTGTTTTTGGACATACTTATAAGCCTCAGTTTTCTCACCTGTAAAATGGTAATTAATGCAAATTGCTAAATTACAAGGTTGGTATGAGGATTTGACATAACACAGGTAAAGTGAATATAAGTGATCCTCAAAACAATTTGAAATTTAACTTATATGATTTTTATAGTGAGAAAACTGAGTCTTATAACTATATGCAAAAATTGTGTGTATAAGTAATAATTTTGGGGGCTGGGAATGTGACTCAGAATAGAATGTTTGATATATGGAAGGCTCTGTTTCAAACATCAGTGGTGCAAAAATGAATGAATAAATAAATGATAAAATAGTATTATAGTAACTTTCAAAGACATTCAGAAATCAGATTTTTAACTTGTCCTTGTTTCTGGCAAGGCTTAGCTTTTTTGTTAAGTAATCCATAAAATGATGTTCTAAAAGCTTATAATATAATATGAAAAGAGAAATTGTTAACATTTACATATTTTCTCATTACTCAGTTAGAAAATACATCTGTCAACTTTGTTTGTTTGTTTGTTTTTGTGATAGTAACTCACAAATAAAGATTTTGAATGTAACACGAAGCCAGTTATATGATATGTAATCAAAACCATGTCTGTTAGAGATATGAGGGGGGGAAAGACCAAATCATAACAGGGTATGGAAGTATAAAACTCTCAGAAGGCTTTTATTATGTGTATAATGTTTATTTGATTAATACTTGACCTTTTAGAAAAATATTCCTGAACATATCATGAGTTTTTGAGCAGGCTTAAACTTTGCTCTTTCCAGTTTGCTGGTTAAATTTGTATCCTTTTTTTTTTTTTTTGTATCAATATATCATACTCCTGAGAGATTTTTACCTTTTAACTGTCTATAGGGGTATAATTTAACTCTTATTATTACATTTAAGATGCATGATAATCTACCTTCATCTTACTGTTTCTTCCTTCTCTCAGATTATACTGGTCAACAACACCATGACTTTTGTAGATGGACCCCTCCTACCCTCCAAAGAATTTGGCCTGAACATTTTTTCCCTTTGGCTCACACTTTTAATATAAAAAATTCAGTGATATACAAAACTGTGAAAGTGTGACAATAACAACATATGAAATCCTGTGACTAAAAGCCCCCTTGAGTGCACTCTAGGGCACAGGTACCTGCCCAAACAGATTCTGCAGTGGAAACATAAACTAATGTAAACCAGGGCTACTGGGAAGTACCAACATGTGTGTTCTCCAATTACAGACCGATAGCTACTCCAAACGTTCAGTAACAAAATGTATAGCATCTTTCCAGGAACAGCAAGGCAGACTTACTCAAGATGGACCAGCATGAATAAACCCAACCAAAAAAAAGTACTGCATACTTAAATTTAGGATAGTCATTCATGAGGATCCTGTCAATTCCAATATAAGGAACAAATCCTCTGGCTCTACCACAACATCTTTTTTTTTCTCTAGCCAGTGTTGTTCTTGTTTATAGAGGCCTTGGTCATCAATAGCATTATTATCTCCTTTGGTCAAAAATTTGATATGCCCATTTTGCTTTTCATGAATCTTCAAGACTCGCTGAACTTGGTGACGGGACTTTCCTTCTATTCCCCAAACAACAATTTCTCCCACTCATATGGGAGCTTCAACTCAGATTTGATAGAAGGAGATCTCCTCTATGAAATGCAGGTTCCATGTGGCCACTGCCTCTTGTTCATCCACCACATAATGTCCAAGAAGTCTGTAGAGACAGCTTGGTGGGACGGCTAGTGGGACACCCACAGCAGGGAAGCACTAGATGACCTTCTGGGGGGAACCGTTGGCATACTGGCGGGGCTCACCTGGCCTGAACTTTCTGTGTTTATATTTCTAAAGCATGGGATGTCCTTTTTATTCATACTTATTACACAAAAATCATTTTCCATAAAGACTTTTCCAGTCTTTCTTAAGTCTTAAGATCTTCTGCTTCTTACCAGTTGCAAGATATTTCGGATCTATGCATTTCATTCTACCTTATGTCTTATTATAGTTGTGTCCGTCTTCTGCTTGTGTGCATAAATGTCTTGAAGAAGGCCATATTATATAAATTTCTGCATGATCCACATTATCTATCAAGGAGTATTGTACATTCTCAAGAAGTAATTACAGGAAAAAAAACCTTAATTAATATCGATTGTGTTTGTAATGCTATATTTTGCCGACTCTCTTTTTCACTTGAAAGAATGTAAGCTCCATGAATTTTACATACTTGGATCTGTTGTTGACAGACTTGGATCTGTTGTCTTCACTAAGTATATTCCCAGTGCCTGAAAAAAGTATTTGTAACACAAAATCATACTATTTACTGCCTATAATAATGCACCTGTATTTTTTTTTTTAAAGAGAGAGTGAGAGAGAAGAGAGAGAGAGAGAGAATTTTTTTTTTTAATATTTATTTTTCAGCTATCGGCGGACACAACATCTTTGTTTGTACGTGGTGCTGAGAATTGAACCCGGGACGCACGCATGCCAGGCGAGCGCGCTACCACTTGAGCCACATCCCCAGCCCCATGCACCTGTATTTATAAGTTAAATAATTACTGAATAAAATCAGGACTATTTCAAAATTAATTTGCCATTTAATAATGATAATAAAGTATTATTTTAGACAGACAGCTTTGACCATCTATAACTAGCTTTAAGGAAAGAGTGTCTTGATTTGAAAGAATATCATGATGACTGATAACTGAAGTGTTGATTCAATCATTTCATTTAACCAGATAGAGTTTTCACACACATTTATGAATTTTATTCACCAACACAATCATCCTATTTGCTCATGTACTATTCAAAATGCAAAATTCATCCCTAATTGGACAATATAAAAACCAACAAATAATGTATGCCAACTAAATGTATTTAGGAAGATTTTTTAGCACTGATTTCTGAGATAAACAGATAATTGTGTTCTTTTTTCTATGTGTGCATGTGTGTGTGTGTGTGTGTGTGTGTGTGTGTGATAGAGAGAGAGAGAGAAAGAGAGAGAGAGAAAGAGAGAGAGAGACAGATTTGTAACTAATATAGGGACCCTATCCTTACCTTTTATATATTTAACAGTATTAACTAATATTCTTGGTGGAAAATGTAATACTGGACATTGGTGAATCTTGCAATATGGAACACTTATTTTTCAAAGGCAGTTTGTATGTAAAATATGATTATATTAAAAAGCCACTCTGTTAGAAGGAAGCTTTTAATCTTTTGGTGAATGGCTTTTGACATATGAACAATTACTAACTTGCATATTTTTTACAATGAAATATTGTATGTATGAACATATTTTTGTTGTTTTAGTCAGCTTTTTCTTTGCTACAAACAAAAGACCTGACAAGAAAAATTAGAGGAGGAAAAGTTTATTTTGGGGATCACAGTTTCAGAGGTCTTAGTCCATAGACTGCCTATTCTATTTCTTGGGGCCTGACGTGAGGTAGAATATCATGGCAGAAAAGTGTGGCACATACAAAATATATACCCCATAGGCACACCCCCTTATGACCCACCTCCTTCAGCCACATACTACCTGCCTTCAGTTACCACTCAGTTAACCCCAATCAGGGAATTAATTCACTGATTGGGTTAAGGCTCTCATAACCCAACCATGTCACCACTAAACCTGCTTGCATTATTGCACTCACAAGCTTTTGGGGAACACCTAATATCTAAACCATAAAACATTTATACACATGTATTCTTCAGAAAGAATGAGAGGAAAATATATTAATATCTGAGATTTAATTTTGAAACTACTTTACTTTGCAAAAGGTCATTTTAGGCAGGAAGAGATAGTGTTCCTGTAAAGTACAGCTTGCTATCTGTGTGCTAATTGAGCTTATCTCTTGCTTGAAACAGAATTATCTGTTCTTGGGCTTAAGAAAAGCTGTTATATTCAGTACAGTGGTATTTACAAAGGATCTAGCTTAGTAGACACTTTATCTTTCTCTGTGGTTCCTTGTCTTTGTTAGGCAGAAAAGAATTACAGAGTATTATTCTTAATTCACAGAAAAGGTGTGATATTTTACTAATGAAATGAAAATGATTGCTGGAATATGTTTACATGTTAATAAGTGGCAGAAACTCAGAGAGAAAAACACCCTCTGATTTTTGTTCTCATAATTTCTCTTCGGAGATCTGTACTGAAATAACTTGCCCTTTTATTATAATTCATGTAAATAATTCTGAATATTTCATTTACATTTCCTTTTAGAATTACTTCCTAAGTAAGACATGTCAAGCCTACAGAATCCTAGCTTTATATGAAGCTAAGTTCAGAAAAAGAGTATTTTACTGAAACAGCACAGAAAGATTCCTTAAATTGTTCTATTGCTCCTAGGTTTCCATTTTTCCCCCACCCCGAATCCATAAGTGTTTGAGATATCAGGCCAATTACTACAAACTCCTCTAATCACCATGGAATAATATTTTGAGAAATAGAAATAAAATAGAAAGCTCTAAGTCTCCATATTACTCTTTCATTTTTTTTTCTCCCTGTTGAAATAAGTAGCTGTTATTACCAAGCAAGAAAACTGGCTTTGGCATGATACTAATGAGTGGTCAACATTGTCCTGAAATGTGAAAGTCTCAGAAGAGTAATTAGTCACATGGGAAAAGGGGAAAGAGTTGGAAAAAACTTTACAAAGGCCAAAAAATAGAATATAAATTGGAGTGGAAGCCACATTACTTTCTTGATGACAGTGAGATTTTTAATTGTGTTACTTAAATATAAAATAATACTCATTTGTCTCTACAACTACCCAGAAAGTCAAATGACATATAAAATACAGGATACTCAAATTTGTTCCTAAATATCAGATATTTGCTGTTCATCTGAAATTTACATTTCGTTTGAAATCTTATAGTTTTATTTTCTAAATCCAGAAACTCTACGTGGAGACACAGTATATTTTAAGATATTAACTCTACTAGAAATCTTCTCCTGTTTTCTGAGTAATACCATAGCCAAGGGAAAAGAATCAATACAGTATCCATTTCTAAGGAGGATAAGTATGTCCATTTCTAAAGACTCACATATTTCAAAAAGAGGTTGACCAGCTGCAGTAATATTTCACCCTTGGAAAATGATCCATTTTTGCTCTTGAAGAGGTTCTTCTAGACATGCTAAGTGCTTTATTGGTTACATAAGGTGTCTTACTATTATGCAACTTTTTATTTCCTTAGAACTTAGATCACAGGTAGCAGGTTGCAGTGTAACTACCCCATATTTTTACTATTTTCCAATCCCACCCCTCCAGAGTGCTGGGAATGGAAACCAGGGCCCATGAATGCTAAGTAAGTATTGTTAGAGGTTTACAAATAATGTAACCATTGAGCAATGATTGCCAGGATACTCTCAGATGTGGATCAAACTGTGGCTTCTAGATGAGAATGCCCAAAGGTACAGAGGTCTGCCGTCCAGTGGCATCAGCCCTATCTTGGCTAACTGTTCAATCACCACTCATCCTTAATACATGCAAAGCACTATGTGTACATAGTCAAACCATAATCAAATATAAATTGAAGAATTGAAAATATGAGTTACATTAGTAATAAAGGTCAAATTAGGTTGAGTATTACAATGGTCCTGTGTACAACCTCAAAGAATATGGGCAAACTCTCTCTCTTTCTCTTTCTTTCTCAGTCACACACACACACACACACACACACACACACACACACAGAGAGAGAGAGGGGGGGGGGCGAGGAGAGAAATTTCTACTGGATACTTTTATTAATAAGAAAGTGTATAAATAATACAATATGAGATATGAATATGTGGTGCCAACAGAAAAGGAAGTTTATCTTTTGTATACCTTAAATTCATATTTAATAATTATATACATGTAAGGAAAGAATGCTTGGTTAACATCTTTCTTTAGTACCTAACTCAGTACCTGTCTTTTTATAAGTAACCAGCAATGATTATTGATTGAATGAATAGATAGATGTTCTACCTTCAATGAGTTAACAGTCCAGTTGAATAGATGGCTATAGAAAGGCATAAAAGTAGCACTCCATTACTGGTGTCATGATAAAGATTGTCATATGTTACATATTAATATGAGGCAAATGAGGGGACACAAATAATAATCCTACTTGGGAATCCAGAAAGGCATCCTGAGATAGTTGACCTGAGAATTAAACACAGTTATCCTGGGAAAGTATGTGAGAGGATGAAGAGTCTATAGAGAGACAGATGGATGTGAGAAGAAACCCTGTGATGTGGTGAACTTCAGTGAAGTAAATATTTCTGAGGTGTAAATTTTAATGAGAATCAGACAAAAATTGAAGCTGAAAAGTTTCAGGGCCTCATTTTATGTCAGATTAAAGAGCTTGGACTTTATTCTATAAACCACTGGGAACCATTGACAGATTTTAAGCAGGACCTATAAAGGTCAGATATGCCGTTTAGGCAGAACATTTTTCCAATTATGAGGGAAATGGCTCTATGAGGGGCAAAATTATAGGCAAGGGGGACAATTCAGATAACTGTAACAGTAATCTAAGGATGAGATGATAAGGGCAGAAAAGTTACTGGCAAAAGTGGTTGACCGAGGGTGGGGGTTAGGATATAAATGTTGAAGAAATGTTATAGAGGTAAAAGTAATAGTGCTTGGTGATGGATGCAATGTAGGAGTGAGGAATCCAGAAATGTCTGAAAGACAAGTTATAGGTGAGGATTTGAAAATTTGGGAAAAATTGTAAATTTTTGGAACAAATGAAATACTCAACAACTTCAGGGTGAAATGGTGAGAGTGTGTGAGATTACCTTAAAGAGCACCAGCAAGATTGGACAGTTTTAAAGAAAACAGAAGCCCAGAGAGGTCAAAATTGGAAGTTCGGGAAGAGAATAGGAAGAGAAGGGGATGATTATCAGAGAAGATAGAGGAGAAACAGAAGAATATGGGTCAGGAAAAACAAGAGTGTAGAGAAATCTGAGGCAAGAATAACAGTGCCAAATATAGTACAGAAGTTTGGGAAGATGTAGTTCCATCCAAACACCTTTTAGAATATCTTTGTAATACATGACTAAAGACAGAGTCATTTAATTTTATTCTTCTTGTTTGGAGAACAGATTGTAAATCAGAAAGGTGATAGCCACAGGCCAGTCATGACATTTGATAAAGACTTTTTGCCCTATTTAATGTATTATCTAGCACAGTTTTAAGATGCACTGATTAAAATTTAAATGACACCTATTTTAAAATGTTTTCTTGCTGCATGTAAATTTAGAATGGGTTATTCAAGTTCCTTTATCCATCAGGAAATTAACTTACAGTTTACAATGAACTAAATATATACTGGATATGCATCTAAATTTCTTGAGAGAAACCATATTCTTTTAAGTATAAAACAGATTATCTAAAAACTATTTGTTTATGCATACTTGCATGAAAAAAATCTCCAAGAGCCTTTTCAGAAGTACTATGGGATAATCATTAAATATAATTAATCATACTTCATTTCTTCAAAATATGATATTTATTTATGACAACTTTACTTTTAAAATTGCATTATAGACACTGCCTACTTAAGAAGTTCTATATGAGAGGAAGGGAAGTTTACTGAAGATTAGCAGAAGAAAGATAAGGAAAGTGGGGCATGAGAAAGGATCAGAAAACTCAGAAGAGCTAGTTTCATAATGTTCATAAATTAGAAGTAGTGAGGCTAAGAGAGAAGCCTTAACTCCACTTATTTATTTAGACACATGAGCCTCCTGGCATTTGCATGCCCATAAATTTCTTGTTGGATAAATCTTCCCTTAATGACAAGTTAAATATCATGCTCTTTGGCCTTCTATCTGTCCATCCTGACTTCTCATCTCTCTATCACTAGCTGTCACATCATCATCCCCCCAAATCTTTCCTCTACTGATAATACCTAGATTCTTGTCACTTGTAAAGTCTAACAACTTAGAAACAATCCTCATACTATGCACAGATGTCAAATGGTGGGTAGCAAAAGACATTCCATGTCTCCTTCCTAGAAATATAGCAGCCCATTGTATAGTTAAAAACAAACATTTTATTTTTCTGTAATATTACAAGATTCACTGAAGCTTACTATTTTCAGTATAAAGGATTTATTTTTCACTGTATAATTTATTTTTATTTATTTATGATTATTTGCATTTTGTACTTACCATGACTTGACTGTTTCCTTTAATATAAGGCAAAGCTGGGAAAAAAGTGATTTGGCTTTTGTGGTATCGCTGTCCTTACCCTTGGGTTGCTCTGCTCCTCAGCAGGTACCTTTAACCACTGTACTCCAACCATGGGGTTGTTTTGCTGAACACCACTGAGGTCAGACAAGGTCAGTCTTGGTTTCTCCAATAGAAACCCCAGCTAGTGGCTGCTCGCAGTTATCCTAGGATTAACCTGATTCCCCAGAATTTGCATTTACTGAATCATAATAAATGCCTACTGTTACTTGGGAATCAGAATTCTCTCTTCAAATGATTGTACTTGCTATAATATTTGGTGGGGTTTTCTGCAAGTTATTCTATTGGGGGGTGGGGAAGCTAAAGCCATTTTGTCTAATGTTTAATTCATCCTGCCTGTGTTTTTTAGAATGGTGTTTAGTCAAAGAGTAAAAATACGAATGGCATACTGGTACATGGGTCATAATTCAGACATTGTTGATGTACTAAGTAAATATTAGTCCTGCCAATCTCATTTACTGTTATGAGTTTCTTGAAGAAATGCTTATTGGCCATAGACAATGTTGAAACAAACCTTTGGAGTTTTTATTTCCAAATACACTTAAAAAATGCGAGATTATTTTAGGTAGAAAAAAAAATGTTGAAATCAGTTGATCGCCTTGTGGACAAGTCAACATCACATAGCGGTTAACAGCAAGAACTCTGAAGCCAAATATGCCTGAGTCAGAATCTTGGTTCTACCACTTACACACTTGGACAAGTGATGTCATCTCTTACAGTCTCAGTTTGTTTTCTTTGAAGATAGTGCTAGTATTACTACCACTTTACAGGGTTGTTAAGAGATTAAATGGTTTAGGAGTTAAGGAAACAGTGTGCTGGTAGGTAGCTCTATAAAAATCTATCAAATAAAATTAAAATTGACAATGGTTTATCATTGGCAACTGCAAAATTAAACTTAAATAATTTCTAAAATTTCTCTGATCATACTTCCCAAGGTGGAGTCAGTGTTCACTCCTTTGTGTTTTACCCATGTCTCTTTCTTACCTCTTTGGGTCCTTGTCATAGAGTCAATAGCTTGATTGGTTTATATGATTCTTTTACTGGACTTTGACAGCACAGATTATTTTATGATCACATATTTGTTTCAGGAGACTGTTAAGAAAGATTCTTAACAACATTTGGGTCTTAATAAAGATTTATGTTGAATTGAAGAATACTCTCTTATTTCTAATCTACTATGTGAATTCTTATTATTGGTTTATTCCTTAGTATATCACAAAATATTTTCCCCTATTCTGGCTTATTTTTCTTACACTCATTGAGTCTTTTTTTTTAAGTGAAGATTTGTAACTCATTGAATATACACTAAAATGTCACTTTTCATATATTATCATTAACTCCAAACCATGTGAATTTGGGCAGTATTGGAAATGAGGAAATTGAAGGGAAATAAAGTGCATAAATTAATTAAAATTCCATAGTTAGAGGGAAAGCTATGTTTATGAACTTTGGATTCAGCATTTTTTCCCCTATCTCCTTTTTTTCCTTTGTCTCCTGAAATCAATCCCTAGAGGAAGTAGCCACTTGAGAACTATTTGTGGAGAACTTTTAGCAGGGAAAGGCAATATCAGAAAGCACAAATATTATGAAGGTTTGAACATGGAGGAGAGTGATTGCTTTTACTAAGATGGGCTAACTGTTTCAACATTCATAATTTAATCTCAAATCAGATTTTTTTTTACAAATTCAACACTTTTGCTATTTCCATTTTCTAATGCTGATTGTCAACCAAGTGATCATTTAAACCCAAGAACTGTAATATGAATATAAATCCATTAAAACCCCACAATTTCTAATAGGTTTCCATGGAAACACAAAACTGTGACCCCAAGATTCAGTCATTTTTTCTTTCCTGTTGGATCATTTGTAGTGAAAACATGTGTTTCCAAATGCACTGAACACACTCAGAAGAGGCTATTCACTTAATAGCACCTTTTATTTCCAAAATAAAAGGATAGATCTAACACTGTACTTAAAAACATAACTATAATCTGGAAGATATGTAGTAGTTGTCAGTCTTCTGAGATGAAGTCTTTGACACATGTGGGGATCCAGTTGTGAATTTCATGTGCTGATTACTTTATGTATGGGTGGTATTTCTTTTTAATTTAATTTTTAATTTTTTTTTTTAACAAGAGCCCATGATAAAGTTAAACCTAGCAGGACTTCATCCAAAGTCTGCAGGATTATCCTAAATCGCAATATTTGTAAGTAAGCCAAAATTAAAATAGGAAAGAAAGAAATAAAATTGAAATCAATTTTACATGCTCTGTAACTTCTTCTCACTACCCTTTACAGTAAAGAAAGCTGATTATTTCACATTTGTTGAAAACATGTTAATTCAGAGCTGTCTTATTTTGAAATGTACACTAAAACACAAAATCTTCTTGTAATATGGATTAGGAAAATATTGGGTATGAAAAAAAATCACATTTTGAGTATTTGTTTATGATTGTCAAACCTGAGAACTTAGGATTTGAAATTTATGATCCCAGGTAAATAAAGAATTTTTGATATATTAATAACATATTTCTAAAATATATTTGAAATCATAATATTTTCATAACACAATGATGGTCAGAAAAGATTCAATTAGGAAAAAGCTAAAATACACAACAGATAATATTAGATACACATGCATATGGAAAATTAAGTATTATTTCTATGTAGTTTTCATAAAAAAATCTCACTCTCTCAAATACCTTCCACAGAGTATTTGATATCTAATAGTTTGCTCCAGGCTCCTGGCATCTAGTAGCCATTTCTATTTTTCAAATATAACTTATCTGCACATGAATATAATGTAATAGCATTATAAATTCAAATTATGTTAACAATGTCCATATTTAGTGGAATGTGTTAAATAAATTGCAATTAGAGTCAATCAGTAGCCATATGATATTATTAAAAAGTATGGCAACTGATGCAGGGGCATAGCTGTTTACTGTGTAGATTATAAGCCATACAGTATATTTACTCTATTTACTATATATTAAAGTAGAGCATCTATATTGTATTAATATAGATACTATATTAGTACTGCCATAATAAGCCCTACACTATGATACATGCTATCTCATGTTCTTGTCATATTTTTTCACCACTGTGACCAAAAGGCATAACAAGAACAATTTTAGAGGAAGGAAAGTTTATTTGGGGCTCTTGGTTTCAGAGGTCTCAGTCTATAGATGACCAACTTCATTACTCTGAACTAAGGTGGGACAGAACCTCATGGCAGAAAGGTATGTTAGGAAGAAAATAGCTCAGGACATGGCAAAACAGAAAATAGAAAAAGAGAGTTCTGCTTACCAGGAAATAATATAAACCTGAAAGGCATGCACCCAGTGATCCACTTCTCTAGACACACCCTACTTACCTACAGTTACAGTGCGGATAATTGATATCAGTGTATTAATCCAGTTTAGGTTAAGGTTCTCATAATCCAATCTTTTCACCTTTGAACTTTCTTGAATTCTCTTGTACATAAGCTTTTGGGGGATACTTCCTATTGAGAGCATAACATATAAATTATCTTAAAAAGTCTGTCATTGAACCCTAATTATTTATTACACATGATCATGGAGCTAAAACAAAGGAGATTCCAGATTTCTGAGAAAATAATATTTCTAAAAGGAAAACAGAGCACTGACTCTGCTAAGGATTTCTATGAAGGCTTTCTCAGTCAACATAAGAAATAATCAGATCTCATAGACATTGGTATGATTACTTTGTAGAGGGAGAAAATTTAGGAAGAGATTTAAAAATTCATACAATTATTAAATGCCAAACCTGAATCCAAACTCAAGTTTTCTGACCTCAAATATGTTACAGATGATAATATACACAACATAGTGAACAACTGATCAATGAAAAAAGAATTACCGTGGTCTCTAATGGTTATAAAACACTAAGTTGAATATGCTTGACATTAAATTAGGTTTGAAAAATAGCTCAGCTTTTTGAAGTAGGGAGGGAGGATATCTTAGTAAAAACTACAGCATAAACAAAGGCAAGAAAATGTTGAACCCTGAAATGATGGCTGAGAATATTTGTTGTCATTGAGCTTTTCCTAAATGAAGGAGGTAGAGAAAATGTACATTTCAATCAGTTTGCAGAGGGCTCCTAGCACCAGGCTAAATCTGCAATAAATAAATGCACGGTGTATTGTGTGGCAGATAAGCATGGCGAGAGATGGAGAGCAAAGTGCAGGGTATGTTTTGATTATATGTTGCAAAATAAAGCACGGTTAGCTTATTCATGCAGGTGGGAATACTAGCAGAGTAGAAAAAGTGGCATTTCTGTCCTCAGTGTGCTCCAAGTATGTTTCAAGGGTAATTTTCCATTGCAAGTATTACTCAAAGCACTAGATAATTATGTTATTTAAATATTCGAGTAATACGGTTCTGTAAAGGAGCTTTTGGGCAAACATATTTTAGTTTTGTCATTAAAGTAATTCAGTTTTTCTAGAATCTATGACCTACCACCAGCAATGGAGCATTTCTAAGGCCTTCTGGGCAGATGTAATAGACAAGACATTGTTGAAGACAAATTCCTTGCAGAGAAAGAGTTTTGAAATCCTGCAGGGAACCAAGGAAACTATACTCCCAAACACTCTCCCCTGCAGAGAGGGCTTTGTCACTGACTGTCTTTTACTCCTTAAAAAAACAAAACAAAACAAAACAAAAAAACAAAACACTTTGAACCTGGAAGTGATAACTGATAACTATTGTTACCTTATAAATGAATTCCCACAGAAAATTATGGAAATATTGATGGTTATATTATACCATGAATGGTGGCTCTATTTTTTCACTTTTATCAATGATATTTTATTATTTTAACTTTCCTTTGAAGGCATTATTTTTAAATTGACACATAGAGTTATACATATTAAGGAGGTATCATGTGATGTTTCAATACATGTATAATTGTATAGTGTTCAAATCAGAGAAAACATACCTATCTCATAAATTTACCATTTCTTTGTGGTGAAAACTTTTACAATGCTTTCTAAATATACAGTGTATTGTCTTTATCTTCTTAATAATAGATATTTTGTTTTCATACGCATAACTTCTCTCAATATACAAATAAAATGTTTATTTGCAAGTGAAGATGCATTTTCAAAAAGTCCATTCACTATACATATTTACAGAACACATACTCTGCTACACAATTGTGCTGGATTTTGGGGCTGTAAAGTAAAAGGCATAATCTTTTTCTAAATAATGCTCAGTAATGCAATGAATGAATTAATGATTTGTTCAGTATATTTCTCTCTTATCAGAAAATGTTTGAATTCCTACTCTTTGCAGGATCATATGTCCAACTTACCTGTAAGATTTTCCTTGTTCATTAAATTCAAGATTACTTAAAGCAAAAACTTTTAGCAGGTTTATATGGTGTGGATAATCATGAAAAGATTATATGATACACTCACCTCTGTTCTTTCCTCACATGACAGGAGAAAGAACTTATGTGATGTCATTTGTTATCTTAGATTTTAAAAATGTTTAAATGTGCTTGAGATTTGTACTAGGAAAATTGTTCTAGGAAAATATATATATATATATATATTCCTACAACTTATATATTTATATGAAATTCCTAATACCTGGGAATAATGCATATCATTTTCAGGACCTGATAATTCTTACTTTTCTTTTAGAAATGCATTCGTAGAGTTTGATTATAAATATTAAGAGAACTATTATTACAGAGACCTTCCAAATACTACTCATTGGGGATTTCTATGTCTCTTTGATCAGCATTCTTGTGATGAAATTCAACGAAAATCCTTACTACTGAATGATCTCTTATTCCATTTTAAAGGAAGAACAATTTAAAAACTAGTTTTGTATGGTTTCCCAGGACTCTTTCTTATTGTCCTTTGATTTGGAGCTTTGTGTTCTGTGATTTTACTGTACACTTGAATGCCCCATAAAACATGAGATGAATGACTTAAAGTAATAATGTAAAAGCAGATTCTACTGTAACACATTTTCTCTTATGTTGCTTTTACTCAAAGTAATTTTAACAAGTATTAAGGATTATTGACTATTAAGATTCAAATATACTCCAAATTCATGGATGCTTCCACAGGCATACAGAAATTCTTCCTATATAGATGAGTCTTGCATTCACTTTGAGGATGCTATTGGCATGAATAGTTGTTTTCCTTTAAAAATTATCTACCATTATTTTTAAAACATAAAGAGATACAAAAGGAATTTTCCCTCATTTGGAACATATTGTGGTTCATATCTTCAACAAAATTAAATTGTTTATACTATTTTAATTCATCATGAGAATATATATCTTCCTATTAAGAAAATGGTTTGTCAGATGTCGTAAAACATTTTTTAACAGTAAAGGTCACATTTTATTGCAAAAACCTGTCAGTGCTTTATGTCCAAGCTGTGAAATGTTATTGCTTTAGGGTGATTATGTGGGAGGGGGCTGTGGTTAAGAATGCCTTTCTGTGACCAGCTATGATTTACAGCAGTGAGTGGAGAATTAAACCCTTAATTGAAGCCTACAGAGCAGTACCTAGAGGCTAGATTCAGCCTGAAATTTGATTCAGACAATTTTCTTAGTCAAGCCCCTATGGGCTTACCAGTTGATTCTCATGAGTTTTGATTGTGATTGAAAAGACAAGCTGTTTTCTGCTTTGCCCTGAACTTCCCTAAGGTAAATCCTCAGTTTTAGTAAGCTTCTTGATTAATGAGGAGAGAGAAGTTATCAGAAAAAAAAGGAGAGGACAGGGTTTTAACTCTTCCCTCAAGTTCCAAAAGGAAAGTATCTTAACATATAAGATATAATCTAAAGGAAATTCTCTTCTAGGAAACAGAAGAATCTACCTAACCTTGCTCAAATTATGATGGTACTACACCTGTGGCTCCATTGACGTACCCTTATGTCAATCTAAAAGTGGGCTATAGCTTATTGGTCTCACATATCTTATACTCATTTGATCCAAAGTAGATAGAACAATGTGGACTTAGGTGTGACATAATTTCAGCCTAGAGGTCACGTGATCCTGCATCAATCTTGTCATCTTTTTCTAAGTAATACTATTGTTATGGTTTGAATTTGAGGTGCCCCCAAAAGCTCATGTGTTAGACAATGCAATGAGGTTTGGAGGATAAAAGATTGGGTTATGAGAGCCTTCAAGCCAATCACTGAATTAATCACCTGATGGTATTAATTTAATGGTAACTGAAGGCAGGTGGGGTATGGAGGAGGTGGGTCATTGCTCAGCATGGTTTGGGGTATATATTTGTATCTGGCAAATAGAGATCTCTCTGCTTCCTGATCATGTGAGCTGCTTTCCTCCTCCACACTCTTCTGCTGTGATGTTCATCCTCATCTTGAACCCCAAGGAATGAAGCTGCCTGTCTATGGACTGAGCCCTCTGAAACTGTGAGCTAATAAACTTTTCTTCTCTACTATTGTTCTGGTTGGGTCTTTTAGTTGCAGCAGTAAAAAAGCTGCCTAAAACAACTATTGTTTTTTCCATCATACTTTGTCCTATTTTTCCTATGCTATTTCTTACATGTTTTACTAGATTGTTTATTAATTTGTCTTATTAATTATGATTCTGCCTCTCATACTGCTTGTCTCCTGACTATTAGGCTTATTATAGACTTTGAGTTTGCTTCTATCTCTTAACTCCTTGCCTTACTCATTTTCTTGGTCTCTATTGCACCACTGATTGTTCTCAAATAATGTAGCCAATTCACATTAAAATTTGAATGCTATGATATGCAAGTTAACTTGCTGGGTGTTGAAGTTGGGAAAATGGGAAGATATAATGTAATCCCCAATTTAAGATCTTAGAATGGTGGAGAAGCTATGTTACCTACTTCAAGTTGTAATGCCAGATAGGTGGGAAATTTTGTGGGCTAAAAAAGGCAAGAATAATGGTTTAAAAAAATCATCTGCCTGTGGCCTATAACGTGTGTTATGGGAAGAAAGATTCGATGAAAAAGGTCTCAGTGGTCTAAGAATGTGATGATATCCTAAACCATTGTAGTGGTTATTAGATAGAAAAGAAAGGGTCAGACACAAATTATATTTTGAAAATAGAATTAACATTGTTTGATAACCTACTGAGGATAGGTAGCTCAGAAGCAGGGGAAAGGAAACTAAGCTGACCTTGAGGCTTTGAGTAAGGATGAGTAGGAGTATGACCATAAACAAACAAAATAAGATCACAGGGAGGAGACAGCCAACTGAGGCAAAAGGGTTTTCCAGTTGGAAGCATTTTGAAGTAGCTATAATTCAGAAATGCCTAAGAGGGGAAATAATCAGAAATAAAGATTTAGGAATATTCTCAAAAGAGAGAACATTTGGTCAAGAGATTTGTTTCTATATTTAAGGAGAAAAATACAGAAATAAGAGAGAAAATGATTGATCTTTAGGATTAGCAGCATTGTAGGATTATAAGAATCCTAATTTGAATTAGGATTCAATTTGAATATAATATAATTTGAATCCATCACATTTTTTGATCCTTGATTTTACTTCTTGTATGTTAGGGGTTTTGTTAAGAAAGTCAGATCCTAGGCTGACATGGTAAAGATTTGGGCCTACTTTTTTTTTTTTTTTTTTTTATTAGGTACAGGGTCTCTGGTGCACAAGTCTTTGATCCCCTTTGAGTTGGTTTTGTGTAGAGTGAGAGATAGAGTTTTAATTTAATTTTGGTACATATGAATTTCCAGTTTTGCCAGCACTATTTGTTGAATAGGTATATTTTCTCCAGTGAAGGCTTTTGGCACCTTTGTCTAGTATGAGATAACTGTATTCATGTGGATTTGTCTCTGTGTTCTCTATTCTGTACCTTTGCTCTACAAGTCTATTTTGGTGCTAATATCATTCTGTTTTTGTTTCTATTGCTCTGTAGTATAGTCTAATATCTGGTATTGTGATGCCTCCTACTTCACTTTTCTTGCCTAAGGTTGCTTTGTCTATTCTAGGTCTCTTATTTTTCCAAATCTTATGATTGCTTTTTTCTATTTCTATGAGGAATGTCATTGGGGTTTTCTTTAGACCAATATCCCTGATGAACATAGATGCAAAAAGTCTCAATAAAATTCTGGCAAATCACATATAAAAACATATTAAAAAGTTTATGCACCACAATCAAGTGGGATTCATCCGGGATGCAGGGCTGGTTCAACATATGGAAACTAAGAAAAGTAATTCATAACACCAATAGACCTAAAGATAAGAATTATATGATCATCTCAATAAATGCAGAAAAAGCATTTGACAAAATACAGCACACCTTTTTCAAAACATTTGAAAAACTAGGGATAGTAGGAACATGTAAAAGCTATCTATGCTAAACCCAAGGCCAGCATCATTCTAAATAGAGAAAAATTTAAAGCATTCTCTAAAAACTGGAACAAGGCAGGGATGTTCTTTCACCACTTCTGTTCAACATCATCCTTGAAACTCTAGTCAGAGAAATTAGAAGAAAAAAATTAAAGGAATACAAATAGATAAAAAAGAACTCAAACTATTACTATTTGCTGATGACATGATTCTATATCTAAAAGATACAAAAAATTCCACCAGAAAACTTCCGGAACTAATAAATGAATTCAGCAAAGTATCAGGACATAAAATCAACACCCATAAATCAAAGGCATTTCTGTATATCAGTGATGAATCCACTGAAAGAGCAATTGGGAAAACTACCCCATTCTCAACAGCCTCAAATAAAATAAAATGCCTGGGAATAAATTTAACAAAAGAGGTGAAAGATCTCTACCATGAAAACTACACATCACTAAAGAAAGAAGCTGAAGAAAACATTAGAAGACGGAAAGATCTCCCATGCTTCTGAATTGGCAGAATTAATATTGTCCATATCTAGTTTTTATGACTCTTATCACCAGGACATCTTGATTCAGATTGGACATGTACATTTTACTTAATCCTATTGAAAATTTGACTTCATTTTATAATGACCCATGCTGATGCCCTTTATTATGTAATATTATATATGGAACTATAGTGTTTTAGTCAACCTTTTGTTGCTGTAAACAAAAGACCTTACCAAGAACAAGGTAGAGGAAGAAAACGTTTATTTGGGGCTCCTGATTTCAGAGGTTTAGTACATGGTTGGCTGACTCCAGATGTCTGGGCCTTAGGTAAAATAGAATGTCAGGGGTGGGGAGGTGGGGGTGGGGGTGGTGAAACAGTATGAAGAAAGCACCTCAGGGCATGGAAACCAGGAAGCAGAGGGAGAGGGAGCTCTGCTCACCAAGGACAAAATATCAAATCCAAAGACCTACCCATCGCAATCTACTTCCATCAGCCACATGCTACCTGCCTAAAGTTACAATTCAGTTAAACTTTATTGGTGGATTAATTCATAGATTAGATCACACTTTCCCTAATGTAATCATTTCAACTATGAAAAAATTTTTAAATTTTCTTACACATGAACTTTTGGGGAATACCTCATATCTAAACCATGACATAAAGTCTAATAGTTTATTTCTTATAAAATGTTAAAGTGTGTCAGTCTAATAACAGCTACAGCAAATTAATTGCAACTGGTGTTGATATTGAAGATGTTCTTCATTTATAGATGAGTTCTTAGGGAAATGATGATACTTTCTGAATGTATCTGAACTTGACCTTGTTATAATTGCTGAATAATCTAGAGAATTTTCACAGAAAAAATAACAGCAAAGTAATGTTACCCAAATTTTCTTCCTGAAAGAAGTAAATAAAGAAGGAGATAATTTGTTTTGATTTTAAAATTTTCTTTTGACTATAGTTTTGGCATATGTATCAGATATCCATCCACTGAGCTCTGTTCAGCATATCCATTTAACAAAAATTTTGTTTGTCAGATTTTTTTTCTGGGTCTGAGAGTGATGTATCTGTGCAACTACAAAGGGTAAGCTTGAGGAAGTCTTCAGATATGGAATATAAAGGTGGACATGTGGAATGAGAGAGTGATGGCCAAAGTTCTAGTTTTGAATGGCTATGGTGCTTTTCTCCGAAGTCGAAGTTACAGAAAGATTTAGTTTTGAGACAAACTTAATGTGTCCAGTCTGAGTACATAGGGTTTAAGCAATCCCTTGCTCCATCCTTATGGAGCTGTTCTGTTGCCTGGAGGTTATGACAAGAGAAGTTGAGCAGTGATATGCTTAGTGATCCCTGGTAAAGGGATACTTTGGGCCTGTAAAGAGTTGGAAGAGGAAAAAACATAGGACAAGGTTGACAAACTTTGTATAAGGAGCTAGATAGTAAATATTCTGCAGTTTGCAGGGCATGCAGTCTCTGTCAAAACTATTCAACCCAGCCCCTCATGTTTTAGCACTAAAGCAGCCACGCACAGCATGTAGGGGAATGAGACCAACTATAACACAGTACAATGGATTCTATGTTACTAAAAACAAGAAATTTGAAATCCATATGCTTTCCACCTATCAGTAAATACTGTTCTTCCTTTGATTTAATTTTTAAATTTTGTTAACCATTTCAAATTTTACAAGTTGATTTTACTTAGCTCACAGACCTGATAAGAATCTGTGAACCAAATATAGCCCCTAGACCACCATTTACTGAGCCCTAACCTAAGACGTTAAACTGTGGTTAAAATAATCTGAAGAGAAAATGGCAGACATTTGGTCAGAAAGGTAGATGAAAAATTCAGAGCATCATATTATATGTATGTATGTGATACACATACATTTCAAAATGTGAGCACCTTATATGGGCTACAAAAGATCCTGAAATCTAAATCTCAATATGCAAGTTTCTTGTGATGACAACACTGGTGGCCGTTACAGAGTCAAGTGCAAGTGCCAGGTGGATTTTTTGTGTTTTTGCACATTAAAGTACAAGAAGGTAGCTGGGTGTGGTGGCACATGCCTGTAATCACAGCGCCTCAGGAGGTTGAGACAGAAGAATCCCAAGTTCAAAGCCAGCCTTAGCAACTTAGTGAGGCACTTAGCGACTCAGGGAGACCCTGTCTCTAAATAAAATATAAAAAAGGGCTGGGGATGTGATTCAGTGGTTAAGCACCCTTGGGTTCAATCCTCAGTATCAAAAAAAAAAAAAAAAAAAAAAAAAGAACAAAGAAAGTTAGAAAATTTGTGAAGTGGTTTGAGGAAATAAATGGTTGGTGTTAGAACCCAATTTTGCCATTTACTTGATAAAGACAAGATTAAGACAAGTTATTTAACCTCCTCCCCAAGCTTTGGTTTCATTATCAATAAAATATGGATAAACTGCCTTTTCATGGGTTATGGTGTGACTTAAATAAGAGGACATGAGCTATGCAGCACTGTGGCTGATGTGTACTAGGTGCTCAATAAATATTAGTTCTTCCCTTTCCCTTTCCTCTTATAGGAAAATCAATTTTGCCCTTTATTTCTACTTTCTCTGGATCGTTTGCCTTAAAAGAACAAACCTAAATGAAAGAGAAGAGTGTTATTGATAGGCTTGCAAACGGGTTGTTGGGAATGGGTATCTGTTACATTTGAAGTAAATAAATTTTATTATGATATGAGCCTCATGCAAAGCTAAAAAGAGATCTATAATTTGTTTTATTTAAAACATTAAATTATGATGGCTCACTTAATAATGCCAGACTACTAAGCTAAACTACATTTGTGTTCTGCAAACAGTCATAAAAATCCCTGTTAGACATTTAATTACTGCACAAATTGTTTTATAAAACACTGTAAAACAAACATGTTGATTAGGGAAAAAGAAAGAGTTGTGATTGCAAAAAACACTAACCTTTTGAAATATATAAATGTAGCTACATGCAAGTATTAGTAGTACCATATAGAACTCTTAGGCTTGTCTTTCTTTTGCAACCAAGTCCATTTTTAAAGATAAAGTTTCGCATCCAGATTCTTTTCACATGTTCAAATTGAAAATAAATTTATTTTGTGCTTATGAAATAATGCTTTGTTTTGTGATTTTTCTCAATGGAGACATATATTAACATTTATGAATGTGAATTTACAGAAACAAATTTAAAAAAAGAAGCCAAAATCAATGCTTGGGAGATTGTAAAATAAATGAGTGAATATCAGAGTGAAGGGATGACAGCATCTCCTCTGGTTTAGAAAGGGGCCAGGGAGATGAAATACATATGGGGTCTCTTCGTGCAGCCAATTCTATAGTTATCACTCAACGTCTGTGTCTAAGGCAGGTGACATCTTCCCAAGAGTGTCAGTGTGATCTTCAGCAATTCTTTGTTCATGAGAACACTAGTTCTAAACTCAAATCAGGGGAATTACACTATGATTTGATTCTACAAGAGGACAATTTGTAATGGAAAAATCCTCTTTTAAACTACAGCTTTCTTTTCGCAAGATCAATTAGAGTTGTAACTGGTAGCCATGCAATAAGTTAAATATACTTATGTGCACACACATATACCCCCACACAAATTTTATGTTAGTGGTCCATTTTAAATTTTGTGTTATCTTAACCTAATAATTAAAAATGCAGAAAGAAGAGAAAAGAAAGGAGAAAAGATGAGAAAGAGAAAGAGGTAAATAGATGTGAGAGTATTTTCTTATTAATATACTTGTTCAGGAGACATTTCTTTAGCAATATTTCATTATTCAGGGATTGTAGCTTTAAGAAAGAACCAGGAACTTCCCCACACAAAACTTTTGGTTATGACAGGAAAGAAAGAAATATATAAAAAATTTGCATAAATATAATCCAAGAAAAACATAATCATTAACAGACCAGTGAATCACTTGGGAAAATGAAAAGAGAATTAGTTTTCTAGAATGAGATGCAATCACTTTACACATTTCAGTACTTCTGAGGACAGCTCTGGGCTGTGTAATAACAGTGAGGACTGGGACATTGTCCTTGTTCTCCAGGAGGCCAAAATATAAATTTGAAAAACCAGCAATATTATGCAAAAGAGAGATAAAACAATGAATGTTGTGAAAAAATACATCACCAACATAAGAAATAATGGCAAACACACATGAATAGCCAACCCTAACACAAGGTCAACTCTTAATACAGGATATTACCATCTGCATAACCCAGTGAGAATTGATGGAATATCGCTCAATATCAAAGATTCTCTTTAATGTTGGTGGACTCATTTCTTCCAAGTTCTTGTGCTTTATACTGTATTTTAAAAATCCTTGGAATTGTTGCTCCCTGTTTGCAAAATATTTGCCATTAACAGAACAGCAAGTTTTTCTTAGTCTATAAAGTCTTTAAATTAACCAATTCATACTAAAAAAGGTGAGCACAAGTGCGTATGTGGTATTTTCATTGTAAGTGCCAGTTATGGAAGAAAATTTCATTGTGAAAATGAAGATATTACTATATTTCATAAAGTAACACAAGGACACCAAAATTTGGAGATTTCCTTTCATTAATACTAGAGACAGAATGGGAAAAGGAAATCTTAAAACTCTTCTGAGAAGCTAATGATCAGTTAAGAGTGATAACACAGTATTTAAGGAATCAGTCCCTAGGCTGTTAATAAGCACAATATTCACATGTCCATTTATTTCAGATTATTCCTGTTCCTTTCAGGAGGAGAAACATTATGTGTAGATATTATGGTGATAGCTAGTAAAATGTACATTTATTTCTAAGTAGTCTAAATATATGTCTTTTAATTTTAGAGCTACTAGGAGAATAATATATTACTAACTGGATCTGCCTTTAGTTCTACCTTCAAAGTAGATATAACAGTATTTTCAGTCTTATACATTTACAGAAGGTGCCATGGTCTGCAGATTTTTATTTGTGAGTCATTTCAGATGCCAATATTATATAGGACAAAGAGCCATAAACTAAAGATGTTCTTGTTTTTGTTTTTTATTTCCAAAATGGGTATATCAGTCTTCAATAATGAATTAAGGCAAACAAAGAGAAAGTTTAAACAAATCAGGTTTCATTAAGGAAAAGCTGCAGGTTAAAGTACTTTGCTGTCTTTGTGACAAGATGGACAATGAATAAGTCCTGATTTCTAGTTGTTGTTTTTTTTTTCAGACATGAATTGAAGCACATCATACATTTTTCAGCCCACACTTTCTTTCTTTTCCAAGGAACATGTTGTTCTCAAAGTGAAGATAAGTATTTAACACAAAAAATTATTGAATTTGGATCATCTAGTTTCTGATTAAATTCAACCCTGTATAACAGTGAATAAATTTCATTACATTTATTTATCAAAATAATTATCTCTCTGTACTTGTGTTGGGCAACATAAAGTCCTCCCCTCTCTCAAAGACTTTCGTATCTTACAAGAACCGCAAATATGTTACCTGACTTGGCAGAGAGGATTCGACAAGAAACCAGCCCAGTAGAGATGACTTTGAAGATGGAATAGATCTACTAGCCAAGAAATGGGGGTATCTTCTGAAAAATAGAAGAGGCTAGAAAATAGATTGTCCCCTTAAACTCCAAAAAGTAATTCAGCCCTGATGACATAATTATTCTTAAATTATATACCGATTAATTATTGCTTAACATATATATTAGTTACAAAGTAATATTTTTATACAATGTGGAATGACCAAATCAAGCCAACCAACCTACCCATCATCTCAAGCAGTAGACATCTTCCATATGAGAACATTCAAGTTCTACCTTCCTTCCAAAATTAAAAAGGATGGTAGCAAATTATTATTCAAATGACCATGCTGTATAACAGATCTTGAAATTCAAGTTAATTCTTGTGTTTAACTTAGGCTTTGTACCCTTGATTATCATCTTCCCATTCATATCACGCCTCATCCTCTGGTAACCACCCTTCATTTCTAGGCTTTTGTGAATATTTTTTTGTAGTCCACACATACATGAGAACAGGCAGTATTATCTTTCTGCATTTGGCTTATTTCACTTAGTATAATGTTCTTCAGGACCATTCTTCATGCGTATAACAGAATTTTTTATTTTACTTTTTAAGGGTGTATAGTTTCTGTTGCAAATACATACCATATTTTTTAATCTATTGATAGGCACTTAGGTGGATTCCATAACTTGGTTCTTGTTAGCCGTGCTGCAATGAACAAAGCAGATCAAGATATCACTTTAATATACATATTTTATATATTTTGAGTGAATAGCTAGAAGTCAGACTTTTGGGTCATATGGTATTCTCACTTTTAGTTTCCTGAGGAACTTCCATACAGTTTTACAGTTCTGCCTAATGGCTGTACTAGTTTGCATTCATACCAACCGTGCACAAAGGCTTTCATTCTCCACAGTTTTGATCTCTCTCTCTCTCTCTCTCACACACACACACACACACACACACACACAATGTTATGTTAACTTCTTAATAATAGCCATCCTAACATTGGATTTGAGTTTTACAAACCCACAGCTAGAAATTTTACCCTTAGATAGGTCATACTCAGATTCTCACCCATAACCAATTTAGATAATTTCAATGATGAGATATGGTGCTTTTTAATTTAAATTTAGATAAAATTTTGAACTTTGAGTTGATGCTGTTAAATGGGTTGAAAATCTGGTCAACTTTGTAAGGGGGTCAAATTATATTGCATTTGGAAAGATTGCGAATCATTGGATGTCAAAGTGTAGAATGTGGAAAGAATAATGCCCCCACCTCTTCTACAAAAACAGACCTATTCAACCCCTGGAAACTGTAAATATATTAAGTCACATGGCAATAGGAAATTAAGATATAAGTTGGAATTATGGTTGCTAATGAGCTGACCTTAAAACAGAAATCTCCTATATTATGTGGATCTAGGAAATCCATAAATCTTGCTTCATTTTGGGGTTTGATATATCTGTCATTATACTTGATATGGAAGACAAAGCAGAAGAGAAAAATCAGACAATCAGTTACTGTCACATAACTAACTGTCTATGGAAAAGATTAGAATGATGCAAAGTGGGAAGCAGTCAATCAGATGATTGTGGTTTTGAAGATGGAAAAAGTAGACCATGAGCCAAGAAAAGAGAACAACTTCTAAAAGATGGAAGAAGCAAGAAAGATATTTTTCTCCTAAAGCTGCCATAGAGGAAGGCACTTTCTGAACCCTTTATTATGGCACAACAAGATTCATGTCAGATTTCTGATCCATAGAACTGTAAGATAATAAAATTGTGATTTAAATTACTAAGTTTGGGATTTGTTGACCTAATAGTGACAGAAAGAAAATGCAATGCCATTATACTATGACTAAATTAAAGTCATACTTGTATGATAAACTCAAATATTTAATGACTCTACCATACACTATGGTACTCTTTTATCATCTTCTCCCTACCCCTCCATCCTCTAACTTCTGGAAGCCACCATATTGTTCTCTGTTCTGAGTTCACTTCTTTTTAGATTCCACGTGTAAATGAAACATGTCTTTCTGTATTTAGCTTATTTCACTTTGTGCAATGTTCCTCAGTTGCATTTATGTTGCCACAAATGACAAATTTTTTTCAATAGATTGAATGTTCTATTGTTTTGATATTTCAGGACTTTTTTTTTTTTTTTTTTGCTATTTCTGTATCATACATGTGATATCTTTATTTCTCTATTAAGACACAGTTCAAACTTTGTTATTGCTTCTGTCATGGTTGACATTCCCATATAGTTAAATAGAGATATAGATGTATATATACACATTAATATAATAAAAAATAAGGCAATAGGACCCAAACTATTTTTATTTTTATAAATACTTTCTCATAAGTATTTTTGTTACACTAATATTCTCAAGTCATTTCTTGATTTGAAAACAAGAAAGTAGATGCAGGAGTCTTTGGTATGTGCTTATGAACTCGGTGAATTTTTTTGTATATATGTTAAGAAAATAGGACACATAACTTGTAAAATTTAGGCTCATCACAGAAGTCAAAAAATATTACAAAAAAATTTCTAAGATGTCGTCTTTTTCAAGGAAAGACGGAAAAAAAATTGTTTACTTGGCTCCTGTTTGTTAGAGTCATATTATACAATTCCCCTTTCCTGGCAATACCTAGTATCAGAATTAGAGAGTCAAAACACAGATTCACTGCTATGCCTACCAATTAAACAGCTAATGAGGTAGAATAATGACCCTTTCTTCTAACTGATTCTAAGAATAATTATATTTAAAAATACTTCACACATGAATGAAATCACAGTGTTACCAGTCAGAGAAAGTGAAGATGGAGCACCATACTCCAATTTGCCCACTCTGATAAGTCATTTTGGTATTTGAGTGATTAACAGGAGACTTGCAATTATCATCATTGTACAATGTCACAAAGATGGTGGTGAACAGGATACAGAAAACAATCCGTAGTGGGTCAGGTTTAATGCAAAAAGTAACACTAAATATTATATGAAGCTCTGTGGTATTCCATAATTAATTGAATTGTTAAAAATTTCAGTTTTTAATAATATGGATATACTGAGACACAAGAAGAAATATTTTTTCTTCAAAATGTTCTTGCTGAATTCTTTCAAAAATATACTACAAATGCTTTATTTAATGATACTTGAAGATCTTTGAATGCTTCATAAATCTTCATTGTATATACAAACCTTCAGCATTCCCTAAGGACACTAAGTAATTCATAAGATATTTTACTAATTCTGGGAAATATCTGTATGGTACAGAAAGGATTGAAGTGTACCTCTTGTGTCTTATTCCAAAGTTCATTTACTTTTCTCTGATTATTCCCACATTGATGTTATAAGTAACTGAAATCCACAAAATTTCAACAGTATTCATCTAATTTTAGAGGAATGAAATGTTAATATTTATTTCATGTAATTGAGAAACATTGAATTCCTCAAAGACTAATTGGAATTTATAGTTAATAGCAAGTATTTTTAAAAGATTAAAGGTACAGGAAAGAAAAAATATTTCATAATAATTTATGAAATTGTAAAATATCTATTATAATTTAGAAGTCTTTGGTATACTCATTTTTATCCCAGAGAAATGTATTCATGTTCCAAAAAATAAGATTTCTTTTTTGGTTAATTCTTAAAAACTGGACAATATTCAACACAATTGGACACATCATTTTCTATTCCCCTCATTAAAAATTTCGAGAATTTAACATTCCAAGAGTAACTTTAATACAGAACTGGTTATATAACTTTTTTTTATAGACTCTGCCGTATAGCTTTACTGGTCTCAGACTACTTCCATTTATCTAAAAAAACAAGGTGAGGAACATAACTGTCAATTACATATTCAGTATAACTAATTACTCTTAAGCAAATTTAACACTAAGAAATGGAAGCAATTTTATGTTTAACTTTCTAATTTCTTATCATAGAAGAAATAGGGAAAGTAATAATATATTACACAAGTACATACAAACACACTAAATAGGTGGAATTTGTTAGACAAATATTTGGTATCCTGTTTGTTATTTTCAAAACTAGCCTTTAAAACACAGTGCTTTAGTATATTAAATCAAGTTAACATTTTACAATATCTATTGAACATAATGCTTTTAAATCCTGAAAAAGATCAACGAATATTTGATTTGAAAATATTGATCAGTTTCTGTAATTGCTCAAGAATAAGTTTTATACTGAAAGTGCCTGAGCACAAGAGACTTTAAAATTGTAATTGTTTTTCATACCTCTATGAAGATTATCAATAGTGTTAGTAAATGATATCTTACTCTTATTAAAAGCCCTGATTCACTTTATAAATCAAAAAGTTGGTTACCTTCAATAGGCTCTTTAGGTTACTTTGCATTTAGTTGTCAAAATTTCAATATAGTAAATGTTATCACTTAGTTCACAGGGGCCCAAATTCCATGTCATCCCTGATAAATCATGCTGCCATAAAGTAACATTAATTATTTCTGCTCCATCTAGTAGACATCAATATCAAATTTTTTTTCTTCAGCTTTCATCTTATGGTTGGAGCAAGCCCATTCATCTTGTTTTTAGAAATGAATGGGATCGGATCATGAAGTACTTTTATGATTGGCAGGCTTCATGGTAGATATGAGCAGGCAGTGGTCAGCAAAGACCTTGCAGATTTATTTTCTGGGTCATGCTTCTGCCTCCAATAACTCACTACTTCTTTGTGCTGCAACTTTTGGAGGTCAGAGAGGTGATTGTATGTGAGCAATTGCTAGCCAGATTTTAACACTGTCTTCTTTATAATCATTTCATTTTCTTGTTTTCCAAGCATAAAGAGGGAACCTAGATGTCAAAACAATAGCAACTGTTTTACTGTGCTAGCTCTTTGGGGCCAAAGAAATTTGCCCAAGGTCAGAGCTGATCTATAAAGGGATTAGTCGAAAGTGTGCATTTGGTGAAGGGATAGTTTCTGGAGTAGGAACTATTTATCTTTGAGAAGATCCCCAACAGATTCCTTACTAAACTTAAATGACCAACTCCTGAACAATAAAAGCAGCCTACTCATTAAGGATTCCTCCTTAAAGTTGCTGTGCAAGCAGCATCCATCAAGGTAGAAGTTGACCAGGGGAGGGCATAATTCCAGAGCCCCCAAATGATTGTCCTCCATAAGTTTATTAATCTAAATTATCTATCCTGACCCCAGACAAATGACATTTTGGGGGAGTATTGTAGATTTCAGCCTAAATGAAATTACTTTTATAGGTGTTTGTATTCTAAAGTCTAATTACCATTAAATACATGTGATTCATTATCTCTGGCTCTCAAAGTTTAAGTAAATATTGAAGAAGATATATTAACACTGAACTTTAGAAATGATTAAATTTTGACTCTTATTGTAATACTATTTTAACTTGATTATATAAGTGCAAAATATATCACAGAGAGAACCCTGAAATATGTGCATAAATTGAATACTATTTCCCAATGAATTTCACGAATATCTCATGGATGTTTTGAACCTGCGGTCTTGTCCATGATCTTTCCCCAGCTTGCTAAACACTACCTGCTGTATATTCTTTGGTGAACATTAAATGGAACAAATACTTCACTGTGGGCATAATACTTTATCATATTCCCTAGAAAGATTTTTCTTTTTCTTTTTTGCTGCACTTCTAATAAATTCATTGTATGAGCAGTGAATTCAGGAAGAGACCTCAAGGGTCTCCGAGTGTCCACATTTCCTTAGAAAAAATAAAAACCAAGTGAGTTTTACTCAACTCCTTATCTGATTACAAAACTTTCACTCCCCAAACTAAATGGAAACAGTAATAATTTACACAACTCCTTTAGATATTTTTAAAACCCATTTACTCACATGAGTACTCTGAATGTGCTATTCTATTCACCCTGAGCTATTCTTCAACTCATCTTTTCCCCAAAGCCATATGTAAAAATTAAAGCATTTCTGAGAAAATACACAGTAAGTGTATAAAAGGCATCAATAATGATTCCTCTCAGAAAGAAGTAATTTCTCTCCATATCTATGTCATATTCTTATTCTCTTTTGATTTTAGACCTTCCTTTTTTTTAATCTAAATACTCTTCTATCTCAAGTTCTGACTTTTCTCTTGTTTTCTTCAAAGCTCACTGTAGGACAGCACCTCTAAATTCACCTTTGGATTCAAATTGAGCATTAGAATCATATGTTGCTGTTCTTTTTGCCCGTATCTCTCAAAGCAATCATCTGATCAATAAGTATTTATTGCCAATTCAATTGTTTTGTTAATCCAGTTACCTTATTTTAAATAAATTTTACCTATTGGAAATTGTGGTACGTGTTACTGCATAATGGATTACTGCCAGAGAAGAGATGCTTTTTGCATAAAACCTTAAGATTTACCTGGAGTATACACCTGAATACAGATTTTCTAAATGCTGACATTCATTGCAAGATACAGTCCAGACAGAGCTGTATTACTATTCTCAAAGAGCTAAAAAACAGCAGCGTGACCATTTTTCCTTTGTTAAGCAATGAAAATAAACTGAAATAATCTAAAAATAAACCTAACCTATACCAAGTCTTAAAAATCTTTGACATACTCATCCGCCTCTTATAGATTTTTCTAACTTTCAAAGTAAGAGGGAGGATCAGCAGAGACATTTTTTTTCCTAGCTGGGAGATATAATGCTCCTTGACGACAGATTTTTTTTTCTCTTTGAAAAATTCTGAGGTTCTTGCATTTAACCTTTCCAGAGGTAACAACCCTGATGGAGTTCGTCTGACACCCAGTAACTCATAAAAACATGTAGGCTGAAAAACTCCCAGATCGGGTCATGTGAGCCACAATTGGCGAGGAGGAAATGGATTCTTCTATGACAGAGGAAGCCATACTATTAATCATAAAATATGCAGCTCAAACCATCATTTTTTTGATTCTTACTCACCTTGTAGGAAATGTCTTCTTCAAGAATTCAAACTTAGATGTTGAATATAAAAAAATTCCAAGGATTTTTAAGTGCAATCTGAAATTCTTCTTAGAATTTTCAACCTGTCTAAATTACCTCTTAAAAAATTCTCTGTTAAGGTAAAATGCTTTCAAAACATGATAGGAAAAGGTGAAAACATGTATAAACGTGGATAAAGCATTCAATACCCTGTTTTTAAGACTTATTCAACTATGTACTTAATACTAAAGAAATAGTTTGATAATTTTAAGAAAAAAGTAAGTTGATACCTATACTTTCATTTTAAGGGTCTTTCCCTTAGCTAATAAGGTGTATGTTTCTCTTAAAATGTTGTCTATGAATTATGGAGAGAATTGATCTGTAACAACTACACTCAGTCTCTGTAGAAAAGAAAACAAGGTAGACATGTAGATGGAAGGAAGGAGACAGCCATTTCTAACCAGGCCAAAAATCTATGTATTTCCTACCTACCTATTATTTAATAATTGCTTTTCTAACTCATATGTAGAAGACAACTGTTAAATCATCACTAGCAATTTCTTTTATTACCTAGTATTTAAGAAACAATCAATGAAAATAGAACATGGTTAGGTAAGAGTTTAAACTCCATATCATCTATACCAAGGATTTTCCCAGAGAACAATTTGATGATCATTTAAATATAAACTTCTCCTTTTTATTAAGTGACGTGGTATGGATAGAGCAAACAATTGGGATTTTGAGCTCAGGAAGACCTGACTCCTGGTATCATTATTGTTAATTTTAATTAATAACTTTCTGTTAATACAATTGTAACTCAAAATCCACCTATTTCTTTACATGCACAGTGATCTAACTATTACCACAATCTAATTTTAGACCATTTCTATATCCCACAAAGAAACCTCCTGCCCATTTACAATTACTCCAGATTTGCATCCCACTAATCTACTATATGTCACTATAACTCTAATTCAAAGATAAATTTAGTGTCATTCAGAGAAGAAAATCTTCCCCAAAACAAATAGCTGGTAATCCATATTTTACATGCAGATAATACTTATGCAGGCTCTACAAATCATGCCCTGATCTTTTTCGCATCTTAGAAATGAGAACAATATGGTACATAAAGCTGAAAAAACTTTTCCAAGTCACACACTTAGAAAATAACGAGGAAGTGGAATTACAACTATCCCTAATCATTAGGATGAGTATTAAAATTTCTGAGGGTAAAGAATGTGGTAGGGGAGGGAAGAGAAAGACTTAAAGACATAGTAGATCCATCCTTTAATAGTTTATATTTAAGTCAAATATACTAAACACAAAGTACATGCAAAGTCTTGTGCCAGATATTAGAGAGAAATTCCCAAAATGTTCTAAGATCTTTCTCAACAAAATTGTCAAGACAGCAGGATAACCACTAGATCCACTGAGAAGAAGAAGTGGAGTTCAGGACAGGGTAGGTGAAATGCTGAGTGTGGGATAAGACACAAGACAGTCAGACTGAGAACCCAAAGAGGACATTTTACTCTGGTATTCACCACTTAAAGTGCAAATCCCAGCAGTACATATTGGGAGATCCCATCTTCATCTATGAGCTAGGACAGTTTGCCAACTGGAGAGGATGAGGATGGAGAAAGAAATTTTAAATATCTTCACAAAATAATGGAAACATCACTTCTACAATTAAATAACAAAGGGAGATAATAATGTAGCATAAAATCAAAATTACATTTTAATCTCTGTTTCCCCATGTTAGCCCCTGAGTTAGGATATTTGTCAATGGGCAAATAGCCTTTCTTTCAGAAATTCCATGTTGAATGCTGCTTTTAAATTAAGATGCTAAGCTGCATATTTTCCTGTTGAAAGGTTCAGTTAAGGGTTCAAGTGCAAATAACCATTGTGCTCACTATAGACAATTGAACAGAAACAAAGGTCTTTGGTTCTTTAGTTCTATAGAAGTGGGCAGGTAAAGATTCCCAGAGAAAGAGCTATTTGAGCTAAATCTAAAATGATCAAGGAAGCAAAAAGTCAGGCAGAGTTTAAAGTGAGAGGCACAAACTGATCTACTTCATAAACTCATAATTCACTTTGTAGTTTCATCTGTTTAGAAGATAATTTTCTAAAACCTGAAAAGTATTACACCCTTGCCAAGAATTATTTTTTTTTTTATGTAAAACCACTGGAAAAGTAGTGTGGGAATACATTAGAGGTGAAACACAGATAGATTTTTAAAGTGCATGTTTATTAAGACAAATCAACAGTTTTCGAAATCAGCACTATTTCTTATCTTTCCTCAACAGCCTCCAATATTACTAGACATCAATATGAATGTGAGCATTTGGAAGAAATATTTGGCAGCCTGCCCCTGTCCGCCATCTTCTTGCACATAAGAGAATTTGCATTTCCATTGCTGCAGAACTGGGACTTTTCAGGTCACTGAAACACACTGCTGATTTCATGGCCCTGCTCTCTGATTGCCTGAGTACAGGCACTGCCTTCTGACATAAGTGAAACAAGAAATGGTTATTCCCATTCAGGCTTTTAAAATCAGGGCTAGAAATAGGGATTGGGATAATTAAGGTGTAATGTTCACTGTAGACAAGTATATGAGGCAATAAATAGTGGTTGAGGTTGGTTAAACGCCAAACCGAGGCAGCGATGTTTGATAACCACTAAAGCTATTTATGGTAAATATACTCCTAAACCATGAACATTAGTCCCATTAGATGACAGAATTTAAAAAGCAATAGGAAACCATAAAAAGTATAACACTCAATTTTCTTTCTTTGTCAGGGATATGAAAGTGCTGAGTTGTGTTTTCCTGAGAAAGCATTTAGCACATAATTTAGTTGAAAAGGTAACACAGGATAAACAAAAATATTTAATGCAATAAAAAGAATATTGAGTATAGAATTGCATCTTTCAATGTTAAAATTATTATATTTCAGGAAGTACAGTAGGTTGGAAGGAAGGAAATGCAAAAGAGAGACCTAGGCTCATTTGATATTAATTTTTATATAACTAAACAACTTCTGATTATAACAATCTCATGTACTTTTCTTTGGGTCCATAAAGACTAGAGCAAGGAAGGAAGGACAGGAATCCAGATGATGGTAATATAGAAATTTTTTCATCAATGTTTTCTGATGTATATGGATAGGACTTTTAGGCAGCAGTTTTGTCTGTGTCCCCATTTCTAGTGGGGTTTACTTCTGAGCCATTTCTCTACGTAGAATAAAAAATAAATGCCTTTATGTTGCATTCAGCCATCACCACGGGCTGCCTCACCATTTCCGAACAGACATATATCCATATCTCTTCATATTCTTTCCAAGTTTTAGTGACAAAGGCCTTCCAGATTAGTATGATGGGTTATGAGACTCAATATGTAATTACAACAGTTTTCCCTTCTGGCATCTTTAGAAATTTTAGTTTGCCTTTTAAAACACTGGCACCCCATATCCTTTCTTTCACTCCTGAGGACTATGACTTAAGAAAGAGAGTTAGTTTCTATAATATTTGCAGCAGCAAGTCCAAATGATGTTTTCTTATTGGAGATAAAAGTATCCAAATTAATTTTTCTGAACTGCAGATACTTACAAAATACCGTTAAATGTTTTCCTATGTGCCATATAAAAACATTTGGTAGTCTTTCAGTATTGAGGAGCCATCATTTCTAGCAAGCCAGGGATGAGTATTAAAAGGTGATGTGAGTAGGTTAAATATCTCAAGGACATTTTGGATGATGATGTGAATCGTGTGTCACTAGAGTTATCAGTTAGAAATGCTAAAATTGATGTTTGGTTACAATACAATGGTACAAACATGGGAGCTTCTTGAAATCCCCTAAGGTATGAGGCAATCACATATAATGATGTGAAGGAGTTAGAAGGCGTGTACATTTAGCTGGTTATATATAAGGCTCAAATGTCTCTATGGATTAATTAAGCAATCATACTTCAATCGTAACTCTAAGGAGCTCTGATACATTTTGTTAATTCTTTATTTGTTCTCATTACATTTTTCTTTTTCTCTAATCTTCTTCTCCACAAATAGTCTTCTGAAGTCTGTAAAAAATATGATGAACTCAATATACCATTACATTATTCTTTTATCCTCAATTACAACACTTTTCAGGTTTCCATTTTAATTTTCCCATCACAAGTGGTGTTTTCTAACATCTACCTAATATCTGCCTCAAGATTCCCCTGCTCATCATTCTCTGTATCAATACCTCAATTGTTTATCTCATATTACTGACAACTCTTTGCAAATATGTCCTTTTAGTTCCCCTTTCCTATTTTTCTTTATATTTGATAATGAGAGGAAACTATCCTGTCTTGTTTACTTTTCTATCCATAGCACTTAGGATAGTTATTGATGTACCTATGAGATACAATGCATATTTGGTGAAGAAAAGAGTGAATGAGTGATGTTTAATTCCATACAATGAGCTTTCTCTGTGTTCCACTAATTCTAAAGATAAGATCTGAGTTGCTTATAAAATTCACTGATTTGAAGCAAGGTATTTCTTAAACAAGATTATGTAAAATATTCCAAATTTTAAAGAGAGCTGAGCCTAAAATCTTGCCCTATGACTTTTTTCTGAAGTCATTTCAGAGAGAAAAACTGTTCACAGAAATCACAACTTTGCCATATATTTAGAGGCATTTTGAAAAACTGCCTGCCAATCAAGGTTGATTCAAATATTTTGATCCCAAATATTAAATAAAATATAGTATAGAAGAATGAAGAAGACCAAGTTCTATAATTAAAGGCACTTCCAGTCTTGTAGAAGAATCTGACAGTTACATATATTTAAAAAAATACAATGCAAGCCCAAAGTTGACTATGTATCATCATAGTATTTATAAAGAACAATACTTAACTGGTTGGAGGTATGATAAAAAGTCACCAAGGAGATGGGCCTTGTGGTGCTGGAAGGCCACTGGCTAAGGGAAGAACATTGCATAGACAAGGGGAGAAAAGTCAGAGGTATTCAGGGGATTGAATGTGGAAGAGTTTCCCTGGAATTTATTAGGAAACTGCTGAAAAACAGGAACAAGAAATGAGGATTGGATACCTTGGAGGTAAATCTTAAATTTTCAATACTCTGACATTCATCTGCACATTTAAATCTTACACTCTTTTTTTTTAAATTAATTTTTATTGTTGGTTGTTCAAAACATTACATAGTTCTTGATATATCATATTTCACACTTTGATTCAAGTGGGATATGAACTCCCATTTTTACCCCGTATACAGATTGCAGAATCACATCAGTTGCACATCCATTGATTTACATATTGCCATACTAGTATGCTCTGTTTAAGAGCCACTATTGTGGGCTTGGGTTGTGGCTCAGTGGTAGAGTGCTTGCCTAGCATGAGTCAGGCAGTGGGTTCAATTCTCAGCACATAAAATAAATAAAGGTCCCCCAACAACTAATAAGATATTTTTTAAAAAGCCACTATTATATATTTTATTTTACTTGAATTAGAAGCACAAAGTGACTTAAAATATTGGTGTTTAAATAGATATTAATTTGGCATCAACAAACAAACATGGCATCAACAAACAATTTCCTTGTGAATATCATTTCTTGAGTGATAACTTGAATTTTCAATGTTTTCTCCTATGTTAGAAGACGTTTTTGTTTTTATAGAAAAAAAATTTCTATGATGGAATAGACTATACAGTGTTTGATGTTCACCATTAACCTAAACCATTAACCTAAACCAAGAACCAATGTTTCTTCCCTGAACTCTTGGCCATTCTTTGGATTTTATTAGCTTAAAGTTATTTTCTAGGTTACTATTTACTGGTACACTTCCCAACAAAGCTCCCTATTATGTGTACTCTTATGTTTTGTGTGTTTTAGGACATTTGGGGGTGTGGTGGTAATGGAGATTTAACCAGGGATGCTCAATACTGAGCTCCACCTACAGCCCTTTTTATTTTTATTTGAGACAGGGTCTTACTAAGTTTCTCAGGATGACCTTGAAAATGTGATCCTCCTTTCTCAACCCCCTGAGTCATGGTAGCATAAGTGTCCCATCATGCCTGGTTTACCATTCTTTGCATCATCTGTAATTGTGCTTATAAATTCTGATTTTTTCACTAGATAATAAATATATTTAGTGTGGGCCTTATTGGTCAATGAAGTATATCCAGCAACTAAAATTGAATGGTTTACCAGAAGCAAGTCTGTGGTTACTTGTGGAGTTAATTAATGATTGACTGTCTTTTCATAACAATTTTAGAGATGTTACTTATCAAATTATGAATATTTTATATATTACTTTATGTGTGAATTCAGGTATATTTCATTCTTCAAAATATTTTATCATGCATGTCTACAATCTTATACATTGGGTGCTTCAGTTTGAATAGTTGAAATAAATGCTATGTCTGCAAATCTTTGGTTTTGTATTGTATCTGCATGTATATTATATAGACCATGATATATAATCTGTATATCTATAATCATGATATATTTTATATATGGACATACACACATATATACGCACATATATAAACTGTTTATCCATTGAAATAAAAATAATAGAAAGGACATGCTTTTAATATTGGAGTCTAGGAGTGATATTTTATGGTAGTGATTTTCTGAATTAATCTATAGTATGCTCTTTTATTTTTAATGATTATCTGCAAGAAATGGTTTTGCATGCTTCTAGCATGCTGAACCAAACAAAATAAATGAATTTTAAAAGAAAATTGATAATTATCACAATAATATTAAATTTAACTATTTTCTGTGCATTGCAGTCTCAGTTTGTCTAAATATCAGAGTCATATTTGGAAATAATGTCACTGCCACATACTAGTTTCTTATGTCTGTGCTTTCATATAATGCAACCAAAATAACATTACTTTCACTGCTTCTCACTGAAAGAAACAAAAAATCCTATTTATTTTTGTTAGTCTTTCTCCTGCAGACTTGAGCACCTTTCCTCTTATGTTATGACAGATCTAACATACTATCTAGGAAGGTGAATTTAAGATTTCAGTAAATTCTAAATTTGATTCCTTTTGTGTATTCATTAACTTCATGCAGACAAAGCAGATGGTCACTTGTATAATTGCTTATGTGTTTATAAAGAAAATTAATTAGCTCAACCCCTGTGGAGTTCTTACCTTTTTCCTTCTTAAATTTTTATCCAGAAATGTATTGATAGATTTTTCTTTTGGTACATGGAAATTCCTATACTTGTGCGTCATAAGCTAAGAAATCATCAACATATGTTAACGAAGCTTGGAAATGATCAAGAAAAGTAAAAAAGAGACGAGAGAGAGAGAGAGAGAGAGAGAGAGAGAGAGAGAGAAAGAGAGAGAGAGAGAGAGGAGAAGAAGAAGAAGAAGGAGGAGGGAGGAGGGAGGAGGAGGAGGAAGGAGGAGGAGGAGGAGGAGGAGAAGGGGCGAGGAAGAGAGTGGTGGAAAAACACAGTAAGGGATCAGAACAGACCCTGTGATTGCACTTGGATATCTGCCCTGATTTGGGTGACAGTTTTTGTTTTTATTTTTAATCAGCTCCTCAGAAAGCTTAAGAAAGTGGTTTATTGGTTGGGCTGTACCTAAAACATTAAATAAAATCAGCAAGTAATATACACAATATACTAAAACTCTTTGAGGATGATCTCTGGGTTGCAAGAAGGTGGTCACTCATCAGTTTGTCTGGAGTCAAGGATAATGGGATTAGGTGAGAGGCAGGTTTCCTTTTTAGCTTTTCCTTTACATTTCCTCCTTGACCCAACCAGCTGACAACAGACTGTGGGCAAGGAGCCCACCAGGATATTTCAAATGGGTCCTGGCTTTGGGGACTCGGGGGGAAGTTTGCAGCAGACTAAAAATTGGGTTTTTAAATTCATGTATCATTTTATTTAAACTTAAAATCAGGGCACTTTTGTAAAGTTTCTTTACTCTTTTAAGATTTTCAGAAAACTAATTCCTCAAGAGACATTTTGAATATTCTTAGTTGAATTTTAAAATTCTTCAAATGTTTTTAGATGAAGACAAAGAGTTCTCACATAAGATTCTATTCCTCATCATTCTCACAGGTCCAACCAATATTTAAGCACCCTAAGAGCAAAAACAAGAAGTTTGTCACAATGGGTGGTTCCCCTCAATGTAAGGTCATAAAGAACTCAGACATGAACTCATGTGTCAGTGCCATCATTATTGAACTGTTTGTCACCCGTGTTAGTGTTACACTTGTATTTTCAACAAGCATTTCTCCCATAAGTTTAAGGTCCTATGACCAAAAATAACATTACCCTGAGCATGACTTATTAAATCTTGTCCTTTTAAAAAATTTTCTAGATTTTTTTTTTTAAATTAAGTGACGTTAGGCTGAGTTGTATACTTTTTTCAATTTCTTAAATAAAAATTGGCCAAACTTCTAAATTTCTAATTTTGCCTTATCACTATCTTAAAATTGGTTGTTTTATTTTCCCAGTGTTATTTTTATGCTCAGCATTAATTTTGTTATTACCTCCAAAAAAGCTCTCTATTAATAAACAATATTAATCATGCATAATGCCTGTTACTTTCTTTATATACATACTAACAGTCTTACATGTTTGAATATATTCTAAATGTTCTACATATGTTATTCTGAAATTGAATCTTTTTTCATGACTAAACTTGAATATGTCCCTAAATCCAGAAATCTATCATGTATTTTGGAAATCTATGAAGTATTCTAAAGTCTGAAGCCCCCTTTAATTATTTTATCTATTGATTAGATTTTTATTCATTATTCCAACGTTTAAGCAAGTTTTTAATACAAAGCTATAATATATATATATATATATACACACACATATATATATATGTGTATATATATATACATATATATATGTATATATATATAATATCTTTTTATTTATTGTGCAATTTGTACTCAGTATACTTGAAAGTAAAACTCCTGGGTTACAGAGACTCCAGAGTCAGAAGTCTGGTTAAGTGTATCAAGTTGTCCTCCAAAGATATTTTATCCAAGTATAACCCCACCAATATCTGTCATGAATATCCTTTCCCCACTCCCTCACTGGCAATTTGCATGATAGAAAGCGGTCTTCATTTGTGAGCTGCCTGGAGGTGGCTACTTCACTCTCCCCTACACTAATAGCCTTCTCAGTTTCTCTCTTCTCACAGTTTCTACGAAAATAAGAACTAAAGTTTCTAAAATAAGAACAGTTTCTTAAGTAAGAGCTGCTTTTCTTCCTGGATACTTTAGGTTGAGCATTAACTCATCTATTTTCTTGCCACATTATTATTTGGTAGTCTTGTAAATGATATTAAAATACTCAATATGAATGGAGTGCAGCCAAGGGAAGGGGCCTCATGATTTTCTCTATAGAAATTCACTTGGGAAGAGAGAGACCAGAAGTTGGCTACCTCAAACAAGACACAGTCTCTACAGCAATATCTTCAGTATATTGTATGTGAACATTTAAGGAAGTGAGACTAAAGGACGGTGAAGTAGTTTGCAGAAAATACTAAATTTATTTTCATATATTATATGTAATGCATAAACTTTTCTGCTAGCCCACACATATTGGAAAAAAATTAAAACTCAATATTTTTCACTATTCGTTCCTTCTCTTTCTTATATTAATGTAAGGTATAGCTTATGTCTATCCCTCCTACTGTAGCCTTGTTCCAGCCTTTATAAAGGTATTTAGGAACCACTTCAGGACAAGATTTAGTCAAGACAAAAGGTGACAGCAATAAGAGTGACAGTACTGTGTGCAGGGTTTGCTGTTAGAGTGTATCAGCTGAAATATCTGTCAATATGGATTCTATTTGAGGTATGCTACTACTTAAGGACTAATGTTCAATAGTTCCTTGGCCAGTTGTTAAAAATTTAAATCCAATAATTGAGCTAATTGAGTCATTTTGAATATTCTCTTTTTAAGAGTAAGTTTCTAAGAGAAATAAAATAGCCAATAATTTTACCTTGACAGGTGTTTTTTTTTAAACAAAAGTTGAATAGTAGGAGATTTGATGTCTTCATACTTCCCACTCATCACTTATTCAGATTGGCAATTGTTATCTTCAGTACAAAAATAGAAGGACATTTATTGTATAATGGCAGCTGTCAAAACAGTGTTTTCCTATTGTTTTCAGTAACTTTTATGACCTATATGCAAGATGGAAAGTAAAATTGTATAACTAGATTGGAATTATTAAGGTTTCTAATGATAATATACTTGTTACAGCATTAGGATTTATTTCTTTTACTTGAAACCCATGAGAAATGCTACATTTATCACAATTTTATTGGTGATTCCCATAAAACATGTAACATTTTATATGTACAAGAATATATGAGATCTCTATTTGTGTGATATTATAAGTACACACATAAAGTGTTCTTTTTCTAAATGCATGTGCATGTTTATTATGTAGCTCAGCAGGAAAAAAATTTTAGGATTTTTTATTTCCATAAACATTTCTTTTTTAAAATTTGTTATAATTCATTATACATGACAGTAGAATGCATTTTGACACACCATACGCAAATGAAGTATAACTTCTCATTATTCTGGTTGTACATGATGTAGAATTAACTGGTTGTGTCATCACATATGCACAGAGGGTAATAATATCTGATCCAACTATGCTTCCTATCCTTATAAGCCCTCCCTTCCCTTCACTCCCTTTTGTCTAATCCAGAGTACCTCTATTTTCTCTAGCCACCCCCCTCAATTGTGAATTAACATATACATATCAGGGAAAACATTCTACCTTGGGTTCTTTGGGATTGACTTATTTTGCTTAGCATGATATTTTCCAGCTCCATCCATTTACCTGGAAATGCCATAATTCTATTCTTTAAGGAATATTCCATTGTGTATATATAACACATTTTCTTTATCCAATTCATCTGTGAGTAGCACCTTGGGTTGATTATATAGTTTAGCTATTGTGAATTGAGCTGCTATAAACATTGATGTAACTGCATCACTGTAGTATGCTGATTTTAAGTCTTTTGGGTATAAACCAAGGAGTGGGTTATCGCTTCAAATGGTGGTTCCATTCCAAGTTTCTTGAGGAATCTCCATACTTTCCATAGTGGTTGCACCAATTTACTGTCCCACCAGGAATGTATGAGTGTACCTTTTCCCCTGCATCCTCACCAATGTTTAATGTTGCTTGTATTGTTTACAATTGTCACTCTGACTGGAGTGAGATGAAATCTCAGTGAAGTTTTAATTTGCATTTCTCTAATTGCTAGAGATGTTGAACATTTTTTTTATATATATTTGTTCATCAATTGTATTTCTTCTGTGAAGTGTCTATTCATTTCCTTAGCCTTTTTATTGATTGGGTTAATTGGCTTTTGGTGTTAAGTTTTTTGAGTTCTTTGTATGTCCTGGAGATTAATGCTCTGCGGTGCAGGTGTAAAGATTTTCTACCATTTTGTAGGCTCTCGATTCATGTTCTTGATTGTTTCCTTTGCTGTGAAGAAGCTTTTTAGTTTGATTCTATCCCATTTATCAATTCTTGAATTTATTTCTTGTACTTTAGGAGTCTTGTTAAGGAAGTTCATTTCTATTCCAACGTGATAGAGATTTGGACCTACTTTTTCTTCTGTTAGGTGCAGGGTCTCTGATCTAATGCCTAGGTCCTTGATCCACTTTGAGTTGAGTTTTGTGCAAGGTGAAAAATAGAGATTTAATTTCACTTTGCTACATATGGATTTTCAGTTTTCCCAGCATCATTTGTTGAAGGGGCTATCTTTTCTCCAATGTATGTTATTGGCACCTTCATCTAGTATGAGATAACTGCATTTATGTGGGTTTTCTTTGTGTCTTCTATTCTCCACCATTGGTCCACATGTCAACGTTCAGAATATTTTAAGCATGGACAGTCTAAGTAAACAAGTATTTTGAAAGCTTTAGTGTCCAAACTGAAAAGAAGAGTAAATACTCTTCAAAGACCATATCAGATTATTAGAGTCCAGTGTCCTCAATCATAAAGCTTAATGACAGAACTAGCATTTGTGGCTTTGTATTAGGTGAGCTCATTGACTTTTACAATTTATTTTATCTAGGACAAGAATAATCCACTACAGCAAACCCCTATCTCTGTATTTTCAACTTTGTACAAATAGAAAAAAAAATAACTGACTGAAGATAGAATGGGTTTTAGACCCTCTTAAATAGAATCAGTATTTTCCTAAGAACCTGTTTCTTATCCATGACTCTTTTGCCTAAATATTTGATATAAATTTAGTGAATAGGGCAAGAGGGCTCCTTCAGAGTAGTTGATGAAGTTTTCAAAAGGTTATTTAGCAATCATGATAATTTGAAGGTGCATAATTTGAAGGAGAGAGAGAGAATATTTCTACTGACAACCAACATAGACTACCTAAAGGAAAGCCCAGTATTGACAGATACCTTCATGCTAATATACTCTGCTAGCTGCTCCTTAGCACAGTATTGCCACTCTTATTGCTGTCTTCTCTTGTGCTGACTAAATCTTGTGCTGAGGTGATCTGTATCATGATTCTTTGATAACTTTACAAAGTTGGAACCAGGCTATGGTAAGAGGGGGTGGATGCAAGCCACACCCTAAGGAAGAGAAAAGTCATCCACAGGGAAGGACTGTGTGTTTTTATTTTGTAAAATATGTCTGTGTTAGCAGAGCAATTTATGCCTTTTCCATGAAATAATAATACATGTGAAAGTTTAAGATTTTCTGCTATCTGCCTTGTTGTCCTTTTTTGGCTTGATCCTATGCTTAGTACTAACATCTTTCATAAGGCAAAAAGAGATCATTTTTTTAAAAAAATAACTCTTTGTGGAGTTTCTAAATATAGTAGCTGTATCAGTTTAATAAAGATTATCATTTGTTGAATACATGTGGTTAGAATAAACTATTGATTTAAACAAATTATTCCTACCTTAAACATTTCCACATTTTAATAGAAGGGAGAGTTTCGGTGAATTAAGCATTTTATGTTTTAAAAGGCACTTTTTGGACTTAAGAATTTATAATTTTATATTATAAAACAAAGGCAATGAAACTTCTCTTTATTAGTCCATGTATACAAACTGGTATTTTAAGTATCGGTTTTTCATTGTCCAACAGTGACTCAACCAAAATCATAAGGTCCTCCTTCATTGACTTCATTGTCAGATCATTTGCTTTTGAAATACAGAATGTGTTAAGGAACTATTCATAATAGAAATCTCTGAAATGAAATGCAAAATAAATGCATTAAAAATAGAAATGACACAGCTTTGGGCTAGCATCAAGTCTAAGTAAACAATTTAAGTTTTTACCTGTATTTTTGGGATATGAAATATTTTTCAAATGGTCAAAAATTGTTGGATCTATTCACTAATATTTAAGGTGTTTAAAATTCATATACACAGAAGAGTTTCACTCTTCCTTTAAGAAGAATGCTCAGAAAAGAACCCTCATTTTGGCAGTTGCTGAACCTGCAGAAGTAGGCTAAGTAAAGATCAGTTAGTTATTTGCAAGTCAATCCTTGTAAGTGGAATTGAGGTGCTTCAGCAGAACTGGGAAACCTTAGAAAATGTAAGCAACAACAAAGAAAAGGAATATTAGTGATAGTAGAATATAGGCACAGTGGACCTGAATTTTGGACACTATATTGATAGTGATAGATGTTAATAGACCTCTCAAAATTGAATAAGCCATATATTATTCAGAGTAGGACAACTGTGTAACAAAGAATCCCTGAATTTCAGTAAGTTTTAATTGTGCAAACATGGTTCTGTACAGGCCCTGGAGTCTCAGAGTACCAGATGCTCATGTTGGTTATACTCTCCCCGGAATCTTGATATGACCCTGGATTTTTGCAGCATAGTGCAGAAGAAGCAGAACAAAGTATTACACAGGATGTTTTTATGGGCCAGTTTTAAAGTGTCATATATCACTTCCACCCACAGTCCATAGGCCAGAACTCATTCAGATTGTCCCATCTAAATATAAAATAGTCTGGGAGAGGTAGGATAGTTTTCTGCTCAGAAAGAGATGAAACATAATTTTTGAACATCTAACAAGTTTCTTTCATAGCATTTTGTGGTTCATAGATTCATTCCATGTCACTGGATCCTGTGAATACCATATAATATCCCTAAGTTGTAAATGTCCCCTAACAACAGAGTGAGCTCCAAAAAATGTATCATTAGGCAATTTCATTGTTTTGTGATTATTGTGTAGCATACTTATTACACAGACCTAGATGGTATAAGTCAATCACCTGGTGTGGCCTCTTATAGCCAGAAGATGTGTTAAACATCAGATATATGAAAATCATACTGGTAACATGGCAAATGGTCATGTGGTTCACAGTAAGCATTTCTTTTTAAATTTCGGAGTTGCACACTCTAAAATAATAATGAGAAGTATAGTATAAAGAATAAACCTGGAACAAAAGTCATTATTAAGTCATGTACTATAAATTACATATGTGCTATTCTTTTATATTACTTCTCCCTATTTAGCAGGTTTGTTTACACCAGTACTACCATAACACATGGGTACTTAGTTGCTCTATATATGACCTTACAACAGATACGATGCCATTAGGCAATAAGGATTTTTCATCCCCATTATAATCTATGGTACTGATGTTTTATGTGTGGCCTTTCATTGAGTAAAACACTATGCAGGTATGTGTGTATTTTATTCCAAGGAGTTGATGCAAGTTAAACACAGTAATAGAATCAGCAATATGCAAAGGTAGAAAGCACCTTAGATCATCTGAACCAAGCTTTTCCCATTGAAGTATGTGAACTGCTACCTTCTGTAGGAGAATTCAGATTTCATATTACATAAGAACATATGAAACATATATTTTGTTAAAACAGTGGCAATCCGGAGAGCCAAGCCACCCTGTACATGGAGATTTATTGGCCCCCCACACAGAACTAAGGAACCCATTTCTATAGATTATAATATATATATAGTGTCCCCAAGTGCTGGGCTCTGTCTGCTACTCTCAATTGTGTGAGACAGCTCTGACCACAATATAGAAATTTGCATGATTATGATTTAGACTAAATAAGATTCACTCCATACCAAGCTTTATGCATGAGTTACTACAGAGTGAGAAGAATCTTTGCCTCAGTGTAAAATACTTGATTTTTGAATCCTTACTTGCTAATTACTAACTTTGACATTAGGCATGCTAGTGGTTAGTTAACTCATAAGATACACACTTTTGTCATTTAAAACAAGGTTGTGTATGGGGTGGCATAACGCCAATGCCTGGACCTGAGTAGACATCTAAAAATTCCAAGATCTTTTTCCCCCAACAAGGCAGAAAAACAAAAAGAAAAAACTTAACCACCGTGTACTTTTTAACCCATGCTGTGTACTTTTGTAAGATGAATGGGGAGGAGACATTTTATGAATTTTGGTAGGACATCAGGCATCCTTAAGATAATGGTAACTGAAAAGAGTAGAATGTAGGCAAAAATTCTATATTATACTGATCAGTCTTTTTGTTCCAAGGTCAACATAGTTTGGGCATTAAGAATGTGTCAGGGCCTTTTTAGGATACTGTTATATATTTCTGTCTACTTAGAAAATCATATGTATGAAAATTACTGTTGTTATCTCTCTCTCGATCTCTCTCTGCAAAACTAGTTTTCTTTATGATGGAGGGGGAGTCAGTGAAGTTTAAAAAGCTCCATTCCAGATTGTGGACATGATGCCCCTATAGAAGTAGCTCCATGGGCTCTGTTAGTTGTTGGTTTAAACTCCTTTCGGTGGTGTGTCATAGTCCTTGCACTATGCTGTTTTGTTTATAGTTGCTGAAGTCACCGCAGTTATCCACACATATTTTTGTTCTTCTGTTTGCAATGCTTCCACAAATATGGTCATATACTATATTTACTTTTTTAATGTTATAGAAACTCTCCTACAACCCCATAAAGAGAAAGAGACTCAAAAATGAGTGTCTCACACATCAAAATGTTTTTGCTTATAGCTGAAGATGCAGGAAAATTCAGAAGAAAGTAGGATGGATACAAAGTTCTTCAGTCTCTCTTTTTATTCCTATCAAATATGGCCCTGATTTACAGCTAATTTGCTTAAAGAATAGTTTGTAAACCTGAAGTAAATCATTGCATCACTATCCCAGATAGAGGTCTTCTATTTTATCCCTGTTTCATTTTGGACATTTTCAAAGCAGAAGACATATTCCATTAGTATTCATATAATGAATGTCAACATGTGTTCCATACTTTTAATTTTCTGTCCTCAAGAGTGTGGACTTTGTTGCCAAAGAGACAGAGGCTCAAATCCCAGGCTTGACATTTACTGACAATGTGGCCTTGGGCAAAGTTACAGCACTCTTCCGAAAACCTATTAACTCTTCCGTACTATGAAAACAATTGGATTTTACTTCCAGCATTGTTTAAAATTTGGAGATAATGTATGTTAATCAACATATGTATTATTCATGATTTATACATATATTGAATATCATTAAATAATTTTATAACTGTCAGAAATTGACTATCATAACAGTTGCAAAGTAAGCAATAATTAAAGGTGATCTATACATTGATCCAAAAATCGAGCAAGCAAAATTCAGAGCTTATTTGATCACCAATAGTATATAAGTTCTATGTAAAAATGTTGAAAAAGTACATGACAAATATTGATTATGAATGCCAGTTAATAAGGCAAGTTTACAATCCAAACTGATTAGCAAATATGTTGCTTTATCACAACATTTGCAATTGGTATGAGAAGATTTCCTTGAAAAGCAAGCTTGGTAGCAATGGGGGAGGTATATATTTTAAATGAGGAAATTGAGATTCAAATTCTTACCCAATTTTATGAGATGTGATAGGAATAGAAGTGATTTAAAAGCAGAAATTTAAAAGACAATCTTGAAACGCAGTGGGAACAGTACAATACTGGGACTGTTCTATTCCTGCTTACTCCTACACAGGCACTTCCTTTTTTTGTTGATTTTTTTTCCCTTGGGTAATATTGTAAAGTAGAAAATGCATATTTGCATTTACAGAATGTCAGTTATCTTGAAAACTAAAATGCATAGCTTTATATGCATAGTTTCAAAAAGGAAATTACATTTAAAGCAAAATCATAACTTTCTCTCACTTTTTATATAAGTCAGTGCATATACTGATGAAGAAACTAAAAAGCTTCTATAGAAAATTGGACTCCATCCAGCTACTCTCAGGTATTTTTATATTTAGCACAGTTATGAATATTATCATGGGTCTATATGCCTAAGAAAGAAGTAAAATGGGTCAAGCCTAAAATATATTTATCAATTCTAACTTTACTTATTGTTAATTATTACATTTTCTTGATAATTGATGATCCTTGAAGTCTTTCCTTGACTTAAGATACAGGAGGAAATGCTCATGAAGAGAAAACATTATTATTGATGCATGTTCCTGGGATTTTGTGATTTATTTTATAATATACAAAAAATATATGCTTTTTGAAAAAAATATCCACTTTAGATTGGTATTTATTTTACATAAAATTGTTGAAATTACCCATAGGTATGTATTTATAGAGGACATTAGTATAGATAACTGTTTTATCACTCTCAAACCTTTTTTCATATGCTCCTTATGTGCACATTTCTCTGTTCTTAGAAGGACCCTAGACAGATCAGATCAGCATTAATCATTGCAATGAATTATGTGTGTGTATTAGTTGCCTAGAGAATCAGGTATTAGTTTACATTTAGACTCTGCTACATGGGCCAATACACATTGTGTTTTGGTATGTGAACTAATTATATGTTGCCTGGTTTCCTGATCTATGATTTGAAATTAGCCATGTGGAAATTTACCTATGGATAGAAGAATCTAACTCCCTTTTTCCTTTCATGTACCTTTAAAGCAAGGAGTAAGTTTGTCTTGTAGTAGCAACAAAAATGGGACAATTCATTTATTTAAGGCAATATATCCAGGTCAAAAATATGATGACAATCATGTCTAATGTTTATATTCTGGTATTTTAAAAAAAAAGCAAAATTGTGATGGAAAGACATAAAATATAATGCCAGACATAATACTGAAGACTGAAAATATACCTTACATAATCACACATACAGATTATATTATATGGCTAATAGTTAGTTTGTAAATTTGTAAATTCTCCATAACTGGAAAAGTCTCATTTATTTATTCAAAATATATATCTTCAGGACTTGCTATATTCATGCCACACCCTTTAATCTAAATTATTTATTTTTCATTTTAACCTGACTGAATAGTCAAATATGACCCTGGCAAATGATTCCTTCTCTTCATTTGGATACCAATGTTGTGGAGGAGTAATAGAAAGAAAAGGCTAATTCTTTTAACAAAAGGATCTTAGCTAATGAACAACTATACATCTCTATGCATATGTACCTTTTGGATCGAAGATTAAAGTCATTGAGTTGTTGAAAAATAGACATATCATTTTTAGAATAAAATAAGAACAGAGTTGAACAATGAAAGAGTTAATAATTTCTTGTGGATATGATGCCAAATAAACTGAAAATATATGGCCTCTCTTTCACTTCTTTGATATCTACTCTCTCGCTGACATCCAATATATAAATGCTTAATTTTGTTGTTTTAATTTCTTTAGATCTACCCTACAGTCCTAAATAATGAAGGTTTTACTGCTTCATTATGTAAAACTATTTGTAAAACACTTCATGTAAAACTATTTGTCATCCTTGAATAAAGTTTCAATTTATTATTTAATTAAAAATATAACCAATAGGCATCTACTCATTGCTTTCATGCCATGAGGTCTAAGGAATTGACTTTCATAAAAGTGAACTTGAATAGATGTGTATATTTCTGTGATTAATTTGGGCACAGTGCGATCATTATAAAAATATAAAGTTCTTACTTTGTTTCAGTACATGGGTGTGTCTGAATTTTGAAATACTTTTTTTTTCATTAGTTTTATTCTAAACTGCATAGCTGAAGAATGCCTTTTCAGTTAAACATGAATAACCCAGATTAGTGAGCATCAGCAGAAACTAAGAGAATTTTAAGCCAGTGTTTTCTAAATTGGGTTCTTTGGAACAATGATGTCTCTCGAGAGCTAAACATGGCAAGTTTTTAAATTAGTTGATAAAATTGTATGAAGTTTTATCACTGCCCTGTGAAGCACCACAAGTTATAGAGAAATCAAAGAGAAATCCTGAAGCAGTGGCATTTCTTAATTTGGTTAATGTATCATGTGATAATTTTTTTTAAAAAGACAGTCTTTTACTTTTGTGTTCATGACAAGTAAAAAAAGCAGTAGATTTTTCCATATTTGGATGAATTTACACATGACCAATTTTAAATCATGGATAGATTTCAAATGGTTAGACCAATACATCCTGACACTTTAACCAGGGAACAATTTTCTATAGACAAGGATTGACAATGACTGCTCTGAACCTAGTATATATAGCTAAGTCTGCCAAGATTGTTGGAGAAACATTGCTTAATTTTTACTGTGGCTAGTAACAAATATTTAAATCAAAAAGGGGTATAATTTAGAATGACCCAGGAGAATAGAGTTCAAATTGTATATAGATATAAATATAGAATTATTGAATGTGTAGCTCCTTTAAAAGTATAACTGCTGATTATGCTTATATTTATCCAGGCCATTCTACTTGGAACATTCAGAAAAGAAATAGTTTTCAACTTTCATTCCTAATTAGCTCAGCCTTCACCAATGAACACAAACATTTTAGAGGTCATTATTATTCTTACCTACATTTTTATAGCACACTGACCTATGTGCTATTTAAATTCTAGGGTTTTAATTTCATCATCATTACTGCAGCTTTCCAAATGCCACTGGATGTAGATTACTGCCAAGTAAGGCTTATTATCAGCAGGCAGGGGTTATGATGTACTGCAGACAGTAGCATTCAGTTAAGGCCAAAGTCGTTTATTTCGTGTGGCTAGCTTACAGCACACATTATGCAGGAGAAACATATTGACAAAACTACAGAGGAAATACCCAAAGAGAAATTCTTTTTAACATTTACCTTGAAGTTGCATACCAAAATTGAACACTTCTCCATTTATTTTTATCATAGAAATTGTTTCCCCACATGAAAAGCAATGTAATTTTGTAGACAAATTTTAATGTAGGTTCATAACTTTCTTAAGTTGATACATCTAACATGCAAGTTTTACATTTAAAAACTGCTAAGAAGTATGCTAAGAAGTATCAGAAAACATACAATTTAAAATCCATATGATATGTTTGCAAAAAGAATCTCTTGAATTTTATGTCCTCTTGGTGCTAAATATCAAGTTTTGATGCTTCTACCTCCTAGTGAGCTGTTACTGAAAACTAAAATACCTTTTAATACTAGCCAGCTGAACAGAAGTTCATCCTAATAATTCCTAAAGGGTCATTGATTCCTACAGATTTTAGTCCTTGTCAAGGGACTAAATATTTGTTTGAATATTATTTCTTGATGGATTCAATGCTAGTAAAGTGAAAAGATAAAACACTTTCGGGTGTATATTCTTTGTATATCTGTAGAGTTTGTTTCTTCAACCAAAGTAGTTTTTTGGAAATCATTGTCTTAAAAAATGTTATTGCCCTTTTCTTTATTCTTTTCACATACAATATTCCACTCTTATTTAGTTTTACATTCCATGGTTTGTTTCACTTACCTGTGATCAATCATGGTCCAGAAATATTAAATGGATAATTCCAAAAGTAAATAATTTGTAAAATCTTTTATTTCTTTATATTATCATAATTGTCCTATTTTATGAATAGTTATTATTTCTAATCTCTTATTGGGCCTAATTTATAAATTAAACTTTGTAATAGTATATACATATAGAAAACATAGGGGTTCCAGTACTCTCTGTGGCTGCAGGCACTCCTCAGGGGTCTTGGAACATGTCCTCTGTGGATAAGGGGGCTTACTATAATATAACTGAATTGCTTTCCCTTCCACCTCTTCTGTGCATTCATTTCAATGAAAAGTTGTCTGGATTACATAAATTCAGCTTCCACATAGATAACTAATCAAATATGGCTGGGCATAGGAGTGACCAAGTATTCCCTGAGCTTTTATGTAATGATATCGTTGTCCACGATAAGTTTCTGCAACCTAATACCAAAAGCAACTTACAAATCTCATTCTGTTTCTCAAATAGAAGGTCTTAACTAATCACAGGAGAATTTAGCTACAAAATAAACAAAAATCCAGGAAGAAAATTAATCAGGAAAAAAAAATAAGTCAGCATTGGTTTTGTGACAGCTACCAATACATTTAAAAGAACACCACAATAGAAATGCTCAAATATCTATTGAAACATTGAAGTTTGTAGATATGCCTCACTGGATTCTACATAAATGATAATACCAGGAAGAATAGCTCAGGGTGCTTAAGGTTTGTGGCTACATATAGTAAAGTCTGTGGACTCGGTATTTGTAGTTACACAACTTAAAATTTTATCACATCCATCATATATGTCAATCATCTGAAATACAAATCAATCCAGTTCAGAATTAAAAGGGAACAAATTGGTTTAACTCATTTGACTGCCAGGATAAATAGTTCACTCTTCTATTTTCTCTGAAAGTGTGATTGGCACTTTAATAGAAAGGGATCATTCATAGACAGAGTCTATTTAGTAAAGTTGGTATTTATGGACTTAGTTTTTTTTTAACCTTATTTTGGATCTAACTCAACTAGTTGAGTTATTTAAAAACATACTTAGTAGAGCTTTATATATACATTTACTAGACTGGTTTTAAAACAATTTCTCTTTGATTTTATCACACAACCCCAAATTTTTCTTTGATATATTTTGCTTTCATTTCTGTCAAGGAGAGGAAGTTTCCAAATGTTAAAGGTAAACTAAACATGGCGAGGAAATTAAAGAGAAAAAGAGGTGAGAACACCAGTTCCTCTAGATGATTTCCTGCCTCCTCTTCAGGAAAATGGTTTCCCCAGGACATGCAGATATTATTTCAGAACCCTTTACTCTTTGACAAATGATAGCAAAGACTAGAAAAATGGAAGTTTTTTTTTTATTTTCAAAAATGAAAAATATAAATGTAGTCTAACATATTTAGATTACTAAGTTGAAAACTTCAAGTACAAAAAATCAATAACGAAAAAGCAGACTGTATTCACCAAATTAATGAACAATAAAAAATTCAAATCCCATCTCATTTCATTTTTATGAGTATTAGTGTATCCTGGGAAAGGAGTGAGAGTGGAGAAGACACACCATATTGATTTCATTATTCCACATCAGCAGTTAATCTAATGGATTGCAATAGCCCCAAAGAAAGAACTATGGAAAAGAGTAGAATTATTTGGATTTTATATCTGGTTGAATGTCATGTTTCTTGGAAAGTGCTGCTTAATTGATTGGTGAAAAATCTACAGGATTCTCCTCATCTGTTCCCTGAAATACTCTGATTTAGTCAAACATTTTCAACAACTTCAGCTGTGACTTTATAAATATATTCCAGCAGATTTCTCGATGATACAAAGCAATGAGGCATAGAATATGATGAATGATAGAAACAAATACAAACTTATAAAAGAGCAATTTTACATTGCTCCTTCCACCTGTTCCTGACTAATTAGTCATGCCCACATCTAGTATATTATGGTATATGCAATGATATATGCCCCACCACATATCCAAAACTTCCTAATTACTGTTTCCAGAACCAGTGATCTGCCACATGTGCATACATGCATATATAATGGTATTTTCTATGGATTTCTGAGAAAATGTAGGGATGACAGATTAATGTGGCACATAGGTTCACAGGATTTGAACAGTTATTTACTGACATTATCAAGGTAATATGCAATGTAGAAGAGCTATTTATGGCCTTTCCAGCTTGGCTCACTGAGGCACATAATAACCAAGACTATATAACATAGAAAAATGTTATAAGTATCACACATTTTATACTTATTTCCACTTGTAGGGAGAGGAAAAATTTGGAACCTGATAAAAATCTCACTTTTTGTGATAAGCTGTAGTGATAATACTGAGAGAAGGAAGAAAGTAGCTGTATCATAAATATTGGTGCATGGAAGTCTGCTGATATGAATTATTGCTAATTGTGGACTCTTAGTATATTGTGACTTAAATCCTCTAAACGTTATCAAGAAAAAGAGAGTGGTTGACCTAGACTTTACTTAACATTCTAGCACAAGGTCCACATACACTTGATCTTTTCTACTGTCCAGGATATATGGATATATCTGATAAAGTAGTTTTTATCAAATTTGGTATTTATCACACTTAAGTAAAAGATGGGAAGAATTATATAAATTATATAAAGATAAGAAGAAATAGGATATCACTGGGTGGTCTTACATAATTGGAAAGGTCAGAAAGGGTGATATAGATTATGAACGTTTCAACCCTGGACATCATAGAGAGAAATGCTGTCCAAAGCCAATTTAACTCTTGACCTGCCTTCATGCAGCAAGTAGACTTCCCTAAGAACTAACCCCTCCATAGAGAGTGAAAATTACCTGTTTTATTAAACTATCTTCATTAACTGATGTAAATAATAAAATGCATTTAGAATAATGCCTGACTCTACCATTTTTAACTATTGCTATTTTTTTTCACAATCACTGTGTATTCTTCAGATCTACATGAACTGAACATGAGTAATTTTATGTGGTTTAACCAGATGTAAATTTTCTCTAAGTTTGTCAGCAGATGTGTTTGGAAGCTACAGTTTCTTATTCCATCCCTAGGATTAACTCATAAAAAAATATTTAAAATTTAGATCCCCAGTTACACTGGGGACTAAAAATTCTATATCACTCCTTTCAAAGTATCACCATTTAAAATAGGTATCAATAATCTTTGTGCTCTCAAGTTGACACAATATGAAAATGAACAGTAGTTGAAAGAAGCAAGGATATTTCCTAAATAAGATTAAGCTCAAGGAGATTTTTTAAAATGCTGTTTTCAATAATTAAAGAGGAAAATTAGTTCTTTTATATTATTCTAGGGATAGAAAACTATCCAAAGGTAGAAACTACTAGAATATGAAGATAAGTTAAATCTAAGAGCCCTCCCAGCATGGAGCACCCACCTCATTAGGTGGCATTTCCTTTCATGGATGTGGAACAATCCAAGAACTTGCATCAACTCTGAGGCAAATTCATGCAGTCACTCTTAAGTTTCTGTTTTTTTGTTTTGTTTTGTTTTGTTTTTCAGCTGTGACTATTATCTGATGACCTCTTTGTACAGCTTCAAAAAATGTTTATAATTTATGAATGCTTACATCTATAGCAAGTACATCATTGAAACTTTCTGTTCACTATCTTCATTTTGAGGACAAGTCCAACAGAGGTGACACAACTTCCTTAATGCCACATACACATCAGTGCCTAGGCTGGAAACTTCAGTCAGATGTCTATATTCAAGCCTGGTGCGCTTTCCCTGGTATCAGATGCTTCCATCCTTTAATTGTAATAGTTTAATGATCCTGTTTTTTTTCCAGGTTGGGGATTTCAAAGTTGAATTTAAGTATTTCTGTTCCTTTTACTCTTCCTGGCTTTGTTGTCCCTCCAGGGTTTCACCTCAGGTTCCAAATTTTTTTCTCTTCCTATAAACTTATTATCCTGCTACTTTTCATTATCTCTTAAGTGATTCTCTACCTGCTGTGAGTCTGCAGCTGTGCCTCTGCCCTTATTTATTTCTAAAGCAGACTTATAAACAGCAAAATGTGCGTGGTGTTCAGCCTTTGTAACTCATTTCCCAGCATTCCCTGGAGGAAAGGACACTGGTCAAAGCCACTAAGCTGGAAAAACTAAAAAAGTATCAGGATTTCTAAGAGAGAAATCAGTATGGCAATAAATCAAAATTAATTTCTTTTTTTTTTTCATTTCTTTTTTTCTTCAGGAATTTCGAATTCAAAATAGCCCTGTGCCCACTTATTTGTTTTTAATATCCCACTACTTTAGGTGAGTAAAAACATAAATTGAGAAAAAAGAAAAAAAATTATAATGCCTATCAACTAATAAATATTTTTTGTGTGACCCATCATCAATACCAAGTTTACAAACCCAAGGATCTCTGGAGCTATGTAGTGCCCATGTGTATTACACAGCATAAACAGAGGCATAACAATGGCTTATGGATCTTGATCTTTGCTCCTTATTACAAAAACATAACTAAATGTAATACTTAATGAATTTGACACTTTTGAATCTGAACGAATAAAGCAGATATATCAAGGATTTGGCGTATGGTGTTGGAAATATACAAATGTTTCTGTGAAAATTTAAGAGTTCCATAGCCAACCCATGAAAAGATCTTTCTCAATTTTAATTTTCATCAAAGAAATGTATGGAATATGTGAAAGGGTCTAATTTATGACAAGATCGTAGAGAAATTGTTACTCTTTCAACATTTTCCTAGACGATGATAGTTTTAAAAATTTAGTGAATATACCAGTATTTTTCATATTTTTTACTTAATGCCATCCTGCTGCTAAATGGAATAATGACAATAATTAGGAATTCAAATTGCTAGGTAAAGCAGATTAATAAACCTAATATTAAGAGAACAACTAGGGGCTGGGGATGTGGCTCAAGCGGTAGCGCGCTCGCCTGGCATGCGTGCGGCCCGGGTTCGATCCTCAGCACCATGTACAAACAAAGATGTTGTGTCCGCCAAAAACTAAAAAATAAAATTCTCTCTCTCTCTCTCTCTCTCTCTCTCTTTAAAAAAAAAAAAAAAAAAAAAAAAAAAAAGAGAACAACTATCCCTAGAGGAAAAGAAAAAAAAATAAGTAGTTCTTCAAAAGTGATTTTTTTTTTTTTAATAAGATTGGGCTTCTGAACTAGACCTATTCTTATTACCTGTGAATCATCTTTTGAAATGACAGTGATTGACATAACTTTCTCATTTCCCAAATGGCCATGAAATACTTGGTCCTTTAAATACAGTGATGGGTCAAAATTGATAGTTCCTAAGAAGGGACATAACTAATTTCAAAGACTCCTTTGCTTACCAGCTTTACTTCTGATGGGGCAGATCAATTATTTCTAAAGTAGGAAAGGGAAAGTTAATAAATTGGGCAATGGCAGAACTAGAATGTAAGTTGTAAAGAGTTAAAGGATGTTTGAAAGAAAAACTGAGAGATGAACTTGTCAGTAAACAACCAAGCCTACCCATGAATTTATATTAAGGGAATGGTCAGACAAAACCTGTAACACTGGGGCTTTTTTTGAGCAATAGAAGAAGGAAATTATCTTAGGAAGGTCATGACATTAAGTATTGCAGTGATTCTCATCTCAAGCTACATGTTACAATCAGCTATGGAGATTTAAAAAATATAAAATATTTGGTTTCATCACCCAGAAATACTGAAATCAGCTTCTCTAAATAAGTAAGGACCAGGCATTCGTATTTCTTTAAAGATCCATTGCTAATTTTGATGAATAGTCAAATTTAAGAACCACCTGTGCTAGGAAAAGTCATTCATGTGGTTTGAGAAAGGCCATGTGTTTCCTGGTTCAGCATCTGCACCATTACCCACCAGTGGTGGGTGGCACCTGAGGATGCCATCCTATGGAGGAACCGCTGTGATTCTGCACCAACATCCCTGTGAATGATTTGTAAATTGGAATGATTTTCTTTTAGAAAACAAGTCAAGACAAAGAAAATGAATATAAGTAAAAATATTAAGTATTGGTTCATTGATATTTATTAGTTTATGAATGGTTTTAGTTATATTGATGAAAAAGAATAGAGTATATTCTACCCATTTTCAGTGACTGGAAAATAAATGAATTGGACTGTAGATCTTTAGTTATCCATGACAATTTATTTGCACTTGTGTATCAAATACTTTTATTAGTTTTATCAAAATAGTATTGTATTCATTTTTTTAAAATGATATGTTTCAAATATAAATCTAGGATGCTTATTCAATCAATTTTGGGGAATAATGAAGATTCTAGTATCTAGGAGTCAAAGCGAAACTAATCAATTTAAGATAATTCAAAATCCAATAAATAGTCTTCAATGTACTAAAATTACAAGTGATATACAATATATACAAACTTATGTACAATAAAGTTTGTGGTATGGACTAAATATTCCTCATCTCAAACTAAGCATTTCTAATAGGGAGTAGGTCCCAAAGTGTTATAAATGAGCTACAGCTGAAAATGGATTTCACTGATTCAACAAGGAAAGTGGGGGGGGGGGTAACAAGCAGAAGGAATAAATAAATAATAGTCCTATCTTACATATGGCTTTACTTTCTACAGCTTCACTTTCCAGTAGTCAATCATGATCTCAAAATATTAAATCAAAATTCCTAGAAACAGGTATTTAATAAGTCTTAAATTATACAATGGTTTGAGTAGTATGATGAAATTTTGCACTGTCCCCCTCTTTCCTGGCATGGATGTGAATCATCCCTTCATGAAACCTAACAACAGTGTATAAGCTATCTTTCCATTAGCACTTAGTAGCCATGTTGTTTATCATCTGACCACAGAAGTGTTCAGTGCTTGTGTTCAGTAACCCATATATTACTTAATAACAGCCCCAAAGCACAAGAGTAGTGATGCTGGCAATTCAGATATGTCTATGGGAAACCATATAGTGCTTCATAGAGAAAAAAATGTATGCTGAAGTTGCTAATATCTATGTTAAGAATGCAACATCTATGTGTGATAGTATGAAGAAAGAATAAGAATTTTTGCTTGTTACTTGGACTGCAAAAGCATGGGTCAGTGTGCAATAAGTGCTTAGTTAAAATACAAACGTCATCTAAGTTGTAAGGAGACATGAACAGAAATCATGTTCATTGACAGCAATGTGTTATTTCAAAAATCAGTTTTTGTGACTTCATCCTGTCATGTAAGCATTGTATCATCTCATGTTGTCATAGCAAAAAGCCCAGGTATAGCACAATAAGGTATAAGAGATTTTGCGTGACAGAGACCAAATTTACAATTTTATTATAGTATAGTTATAATTGTTTATAACTTAGTTACTATTGATAATCTCTTATTCTACTAATATATAAATTAAACTTTATTATATTTATGTATTTATATGTATAGCAAAAACATTTTGCATAGGGTTGGGTACTTTCTGTACTATCCAGCTGTGTTAGAATGTATCCCCCAAGATAAAAGGAGACTACTGTATATCCCCACAACATATACAGGAATTGATTTGTAGACAACTGCAACAAGAGTACATGTGAATGTGTATGGAGTTTGAACAAAAAAGCTTATAGGAAAATAGGATATTAAAGTATTAATAGTTTTTTTCCAAAGGACAGCAGAAGAAGTGTGCCTGATAGTACCATACTTTTCCACATATTTTAATAACTGCCAATGTTTTAGAAACATTACTGTGAAAGTAGTGCATAGAACTGATTAGACAAGCAAAAATTAAGTTTTAAAGAAGCAAAAATATTCCAGGTCAGAAGAGTATAGAACAGATAGAGAAGATTTGACACATTTTGCATATAGACCCATAAGGACATAGGGGTCAACCGAGAAAAGCAAAGTAGGAGAAGTGGAAATCATTTCAATATTCTTGTCTAGATTTGGGTATAGTAAAAGACAATAATTTCAAAACAAACACATAAATCAAACTCTGAAGATCAAGTTGAATTTCTAGAACAAAATGTGTTCTTTTCAGACGATTGACATTCGAGGCACATGACATATCTGCATCTGTTACTTATCTGTTGAAAATAAATATAATACAAAATGTGTCTGGAACTCAGGTGAAACCAACCTTGAGGAGAAATGGCTTTGAGCTACTCTTGAGAGGGAACCCAGATCCCACAGTTTTTTATCAATAAGGAGAATTATTATTATGGAATACAATGTCCCAAAGTGGGTCACCTATCATAGTGCAGTTCCATATCTTTCTGTATTTTACTCTGCCCTTTGGCTTTCTTTATTAATGGGAGACCTTATTCAGTGTCTTGAAAGAGGAAGCCTCATCCTACTGGCCACAGCTAGCACTCATCTCATTCCTCAACCAGTTGCTAGGCGAATGAAACAACTAGAGTTGGTTTATATTACATTACACTCATGGAGCTGAAATTAAATCCTTTTTTTTTTTTTTTTTTGGACCACTCAGCTGCTGGGATGAAGGCCAGCAACCCAACCAGTCTTTACTTTGATAGTAAAGGGAAAATGTGTGAGGGTGAGGAAATGGGAAGGGATAGATTCCAGGAGACATACAAGGTATTCTGCAGAAAATGTTATATACATATACAGAATAATGGATGTCTGGGATTAGATGAAACTGTCCATAGTAGAGAAAATGAATATCAAGAGAAAGTTCAAGAGTGGAATTAAAAGGACTGACAACATTTGAAGATAGAATTTTGGGATGAGGCAGTCAGACAAATATCCAATTTTGTGGGGGAATGTAGTTTAAAAATTCCTATAAATACTATATTATATGACAAAATCAAAAATATTGTCTACATACTAGAAGGATTAAATGGGGCAACATCTTGGAGCTACTAATAATTCTCAATGGGCAGAGGATGGTGACAGAATTTAAGAAGGAGAAGGACTGAGAGAATTTTATATTCACTTATGCAAGATTTAGAAACGTTGATGAAGATGAAGTATGTTGGGGGAGGAGATGTAGATGTCAGAGGGAAAAACCTGGACAAGTGGTATTGTGGAAATTAGGTGAAAGGATTTCCCTCAAGTAAGGAGAGATCAACATTACCATATTATGAATAATTTTAAACTTTAACAAACCCATTGTCTGTCAGCCAATCACTGAGAGAATTAGAAGAAAAGGAGATGGCATGATGTCTCTAGTCTTAGGTATTGTGTATCTCTGCAGCTAGTGCTGTGCCCATGATGAGCTGAAGGTGGGGACAGTCCAAGATGAGCTCCTTGCTATGAACAGCCTTGGTGCTCTCTAGGAAGAGGAGTCCCAGGCAGCATGACTCAAAGCCTTGTATGTCTAAATATAATTTTTGTTAAAAAAAAAAAAAAAGTAAAATGAAACATAAACGAGAAACACACAGACTCCTGAAGATATATTCTTTGGGGCCAAAAATTAAATTAAAAAGAGTAAGGAGATGATTAAAGTTGTTTTTTTTTACTTGACAGTTTTGTGACTGCTGATACTTGGGACAATAATTTCCACAGATAAGAAAGATAAAGATGAGATTTCCTCAAGTGAAAGGAAAGAAGCTGTAGCAAGTATGGTTATGGGCTGCGGGACAGAATTCAACACATTAGGAAATTGGTGACAGATGGTATAGCAAGTGAGAAAAGAATTGGTGGGCAAGATGGGATCAAGAGCAAAGATGGAAAGGATCGCTTGGAATTGGTACATTCATTCAAAAGGGCAACACTGTGGATGTTCTCATAGGTAGGAAGGAGAGAAATGGATGAGCTGATTTCTGTGAGTGTCTTGCTTAATAGATACTCTCTTCATGTGTTAGGGCTGTTGTAACAATGAACTACAAACTTAGCTTAAATAGCAGAAACCACAATTTAAACAACAACAGTTAAGACATATACATTGTTTGCTTTATCAACATGTGTTTATGGTCTCATGGTGCCAGAGAGCACAGTGTTGGCAGAGCCTCTCAATGTGGTAAGAAGAATCCATTCCACAACTCTTCCTAGACTCTCTATCTCCTTGGCTTGTGACAATATAACTCCCATATTTATGGAACATTCTCCCTGTGTGCATGACTGCTTTGTAAAGAGATGTTGCATGGCATTGTTTTCATAAGGACACAGGCCATACTGAATTTGGGGTGCACCCTTTCCTCGTATTACCTCTTATTAACTATTTCTATTTACAGATAATAGTCAGATCTTGGGGATTAGGATTTCATTATACTGAATTTAGGGACACAATTCAATCTGAAATAGGTTCTGAATAATGGATGTGGAAAATTTGGAAAAGCAATTGTAGGGAATAGGAAGAGGAGATGACAATATGTAATTTTTCTTTAGAAAGTCAGTACAATAAGTAAATCCTATCAATGAATGAGTAAAATCAGCCTTTCTCCAAATATATCTGCTTTTGGCAGATAAATTTAGCTTAGCAATAACACAAGAATACAAATTATTGTGATGATTTGATGGTTGACACTTGTCTATCATGTGCACATGTGTCTCATTACACACATCAAAGAAAGACAGACATATCATTTAATGAGTAAAGTTAACAGAGACACAGAAAAAAATAGAAGACTGATGAGTCCTTTAAAAAGCCTGTCTCTGAAAAAAAAAATTAAAATACATGATTCAGACTAAAAATATGTGATGATATTAGAAGTAGCAGAAAAAAGCTTGAAATTATGTTGTAACCTCAAAAAATTCTCTTTCACAGGTCTGTAAGAAAAAAATCGCAACATCAGCTGAGATAAAAATAGGTTTGAGGGGGACTGAGGAACATTTGGATTTTAAATATCTAATAAATAGTGGCTAGGAGAAGCTATAGTACCTAAATGACACTACTTGGTACTACTTATTTAGAACAACCAGTCCCTATTTTAAGATGACTTATATCGTCAAGGGTGGCCCTTACCATCAAGACTGATTTCTTTCTAGGTTGTGAGTCCCAGGTATATCATCTCTAATAAAAATCTTACAGGAACAACTTTCTTAAACTTGCCTTGAACCCCATTGTATCCCCTACAGAAATCTATCATGTGCCTTTATTAGCAGGGCCCTAGTTTTAATATGTGCTCTGAAGGCTGAGTTCAGTAATTTGGGTTTTAAATTTCTGGATGTTGGTAAAGTCTATGCTTTTTTCCAAAATATTCCTTCATGACTTCTTAGTCTTCAGCTATCAGCCATCTCATTTTCATTATTTTCCTAAAGTCAACTTAATTGTGAAAGTATTTGAGTCATTTTTCATTGTAAAGCTTTATATAATGAGCGAAAGATGAAAACAATTACTAAATATAAAAGACCTCCAATAGTTCTTCCTAGACACTTACTGAAATTATAAACATCCATGTGTTTAGAAGAGGTTACTCAATTTATATTTGTTGCCTTTATGAACATGAAATGTAAGTATTACCTGGTGTGTGTGTGTGTGTGTGTGTGTGTGTGTTTTGGGTGGAGGTATTAGGGGTGCTCTACCACTGAGCTACATCCCCCAGCCATTTTTCTAATTCTTAAATTTTGAGATGAGGTCTTGCTAAATTGCTCAAGCTAGGCTTGAACTTGTGATTCTCCTGCCTCAGCCTTCCAAGTTGCTGGGATTACAAGCATGTGCTATGGTTGCTTGTTTGGTTTTTAATGACTCATTGAACAAAAGCCATCATCATGCCTTTAAGGAGAAGCATAATGACAACTTGTGAGAAGTCCTAGGGAGCTGCTTCCTATGAACTGGTCACTACTCTCTAGGAGCATACCACTTAATAAACACATGTGCTTACCATAAAGATAAATTGAAATTTAAATATTAAACCAAAACACAATATACAGATTTTTTGTTTTAATAATGAACACATTATATATATTTCTCAAAGCTAGTATGGGAGAGTGAAAAATGGATAGGAAAGAAAAAAGTTAAAGAGGTCAGTGTTCAGTCAGTCTGAGTAAAGATGAGGTCTTTATTTCAAGCTCTAATGCATTCTTTCCCTTTAATCTTACTGTCATGACAGAAATTGCACCAAGCAGTCTTGAGAACAGGTGAAAAGAAAAACAAAAACAAAAGAACCACAGGTAGGATGAGCTCCAGAAATGAACAGGAGTTTAGGGTTAGAACAATTTGGATTCGAATTTTTGAAAAGGATGTTGTGAGGATAAAAATATCGATGAAACCTATTATGGTTGTTCGTGAAGTACAAACATGAAGGCAAAGAATTAGAGGTTGAGGTTTGAAAATAGGAGACATTTCCAGAATAACTTATGAACAGCTATGGGCTGAGGGGCAGGGGTTCATTCTTGTGTTTCTTCTTTACAAAATAGCTTCTTGGGACTTTCTTCTTCACCTGTCTGGATTTAGGTATGTTTGAACTTTATATACAAATAGATGGCAAGTGAACGTGTAACATCTTTCCATCTCTGTCATTTTAAGATTAGGTATTTCTAGCAATGAGGTAAGAGAAGTTGTCAGTATATTCTGAGATGCATAAAATCACCAACGCTGAGATCCTTGTTTATTCAGGCCAGAAAATCTGCATCGTATCCTTACCAGCATTTAGTATTGTCCTTTAAATAATATTTTAGCTGTTCTAGTAGATTCTAGTGAAATCTCATTGTGATCTTAATTGGTGCTTTTCAACCTAGAGAGATATATTAAATTTGGGGTCCCACCCTCTGAAGATCTTTATTTGGTATCTTTGGATAGGGCCCAGAAACAGCTTAACAAAATCTCTATGTGGTTTTGGTGTCTGGTCAAGTACAGTGACAAAAGGAGTCATTTAAGAATTTGGCATTATCAAAGATAACTGAGGGAGTTAACAAGTAGATCAGTCAACAATAAGAAAGCAATTCAATAAAAATGGGCAAAGGGCTTGAATACTTACCAAAGAAGATATAAGGATATAAAATAAGCATCTGGAAAGATATTCAAGATCATTATTCTCTAGTCCTCAAGGAAATGCAACTTATAACCACAGTGAGATACTACTACACTCTTATTAGACTGGCTGGGCGAAAACTGTTACTATTAGTGCCAAGTGCTTGTGAACACATCTCTGAACAACTCTCATTCGTTGCTGATAGGAATGCAAAATGTTATAGCCATTTCAGAAAAGAGTTTTACATTTCCTTATAAAGTTTAAATTCCACTTTCCATTGATCCCTGAAATCTGACTTACATGTAATTACCAAAGAGAAATTAAAATTGTGTCAACACAATCTCTCTCTCTCTGAAGATTTGTAAAACTTTATTCATGATTATTAAAAAGGAAAAACAACCCAAATATGCCCCACTTGGAGAAAGGATAAACAAATGGCCCAATGGCAGTAGAAAGGAGTGAGCTGATAGGTTAATGCATTTATGGTTTGCTGTGGATATCTAAGTGAAAGAAGCCAGAATCAGCATACTCTCTAATCCATAGTTCTACTTACATGACATTTTGGGAAAGCAAAATTATAGGAATGGAGAACAGACCAGTGTTTGCAGAAGTTGGAGGCAGTAGAAAGGTTGATGGCAAAAGTCGAGCTCAAGGGATTTATGGGAGGTAATGGGATTGTTACATATTCCAGTTTCTTTGGAGGTACTTATCAAACTCATAGTACTTCCAACCAAAAAGGATTTTATGTATGTTAATATTTTTTAAGTGAACCAAATAAAATATCCCCTCTTGAACTTTAGATAGGGCAAAAAGGAGGGAGGGGAAGGGACAAGTTGGGGTGTAGGAAAGATGGTGAAATGAGATGGACATCATTACCCCAAGTATATGTATGGAGACACAAATGGTATGACTTTACTTTGTTTACAACCAGAGACATGAAAATTGGGCTCTATGTGTGTACTATGAATTGAAATGCATTCTGCTGTCATATATAACAAATTAGAATAAATATTTTATTTAAATCCCCTCTCTTTGTTTTTGTTAATATACTAAGACTGACACATAGAAATAATAGGAAATTAGTAAATAATTATTCAGTGAATGAGTGACTCAATAAGTTTTAAAGAATAAAATGAATTTGAAATTTGTTAAATTCTGCAACAGGTAGCAGTATTTATATTCTCATCCAGACTCATGAAACAGACAGTTACCCTCAGTCAATGAGCAAAAGTACAGATTTTGAATGAAAGAAATGTCACCATTCTTGGTATCTAGTTAACAGTTATTAGGAGAGCATTACATGACAGTTAAGATGTAACTCTGAAGTTTTATCCTGGGTACCACTTTCATGCTATGTAGGTTGGACACATTGCTTAACCTGAGTGCTTTCCACTGTTTTATTTTTTCTTTTTAATATAACAGACTTCAAGGGGTACTACTTCTCTCAGTCATTAACTCTGAAAAATAAATAAATGTAAGGAAGTTACATCAGGACCTGGCACTTAATAGCACATACTTGATGAAAGTCAGCTAATGTTATTCTGCCTCATAATGTAGAAAATATGTCATTCATATGTTTTCTCCCATTCTCTGGATAGAGAATGGTGGTAGTTCCACTATGTCCTCTCCCTCATCTTTACTATGCAATTTATATATGTCTGTGTCTATCTATATATAGTAATATACATATACATATATATATATATATAATTATGTTACTATATATATATATGTGCATGTATATATGTCCATATACATATATAAAGTAATAAAGTATGTATATTTATATGGATTTATAATATATGCATATAAATTAAATATAATATGTACATATTGATTTATATACTCAATATAGAACATAATAAATTATATACATGTTAATAATATATATAGTGAATTTTAAACGTTGGGTTCTCATTCAGTTTTTCACTTAATTCCATGGAAAGTCAGCAACCTCAATAAATCCAAATCTCTTCATTCCTGAAGTGACTGAATTGGCCTAGGCAGTTTGCTGGGCCTTTTTAATCTTGGGATTCTCATTTGTGCATCAGCAATGGATTAATGCAGCAGTTTGACTGCTCTATCAGAAACAGCATTCACGTGGTCAGATGTATGTTACCTATTGTGTACAGGAAGCACATGCAAATTCCCCTCGTCTGTTTCATCTGAGTAAGGGTGACCTTTTGCAATATGGTCTGAATTATAAAATCTTTTCAAGCTGCTGCAAGTGAATAGATCATCTGCTCGTAGCACCCATAAAAGTCATACTTGCTGTCAACTTGAGAGATTTTGGCTCAATGCTCATGTTTCTCTTTCCCTGTCACAGGAGAAAGGCAATTCTTCTTATGAGGAAGACAGGATGTACCATGAGAAAAATATGAAAAATAACCCATTCTTGGTTCCAACAGTTGCAGAAACTACATATTTGAACAAAAAAGTATTTATATTTTGTTGTAATTGGTCAAACTTTAAGCTTTACTCTTGCCTATAATATCATTATTTAAGGTAAAGTTAGGCTATTTTCTTTAGAAAAGAGCACTCTCCAATTTCTATCAAAATATAATCTTTACTTCCTGACAGGCTATTTACTTTGGTCTAATATAAATGCCAACTAACATTACAGCCTGGGAAATAGAATTTAAGTTAGCATCCAAGTAAATTTGCCTAATTGAATATAGTAGATTTATTAAACTGAATCATTGGAGATTTGTTGAGATAGAAAACAAATATTGTGTATTTATATATACATATATATGTATGAATATAAAATATTTTTAAAATGATGGTTTGGAAAATTCCCAGGATTCTATTTATCACATAAATTCATTCAATCTGGAGTATGACCATTTATGACATGCAGGCCAAGTCTCAGGAACTATTCTTCAAAACAATGAAGGTGTTATCTGGCTTTCCTTTTGACTCTCTCAATATAGTTATGCATATAAACTGAGAGAGAAAAGTGATGCAACTTGATTGAAGCACAGACATAAAATTCATATCTTAACGGATGTGTTCTTTAAGATTAAAATGTGAGTAAAAATGTGAATCAAACTATCAAAGTTTGCACAGCTGTCACCATGCTTTAAAGGTGACAGAGTTTTGACAATTTCCAAAAACAGGCAAAATAAAGTATAAGAACTTTTCGAGATAGGGTTTTGAAATGCTGATCTTTATTCTTTCATGTGTTTGATGGGTCAAAAAAAACCCATCAGATCTAGTCCATGTCTCCTTTGTCTCTGTGTTTCCTCTTATACTTTAAGAGCTCGGCTTACCTTGCTCATTCTCTGTGGGTGTGTGGGTAGTGGAGCAGAAATTTACAGAAGATCTTGGATAGTAGGTCGAATCTATTCATCCTTTTTTTATCATTGGAGTTTTTCACCTGCTTCCATTAAAACTCAGACATATTGCTTATCACAGTACCTGAAGGTTTTTCCTATTTAGATATTATTAAAAATCACTTACCAGATCAACTGATCAGTAAATTATCACACACTATGTCTGAAAGTCATATTTTTGGAGGATTAAAAAAATACCCACAGGAAGGTTTTACTTCCTTAAGGAATTTTTAACCCAAAGCACACTTACTCAAACTACCAGGTGACACAAGATCTGCCCCAGGTGACCAATCTTTGTAAACCAAACCCAAGTCCTCCAGGAAGACTTGATATCCTGCCCTATTTACTATCCCTGTTTTTTTTTTTATTGTCCTATTTTAATTATTACCCCACTGTCATATTATCACTAAGAGCCCACCTTCTATACTCAGTTGCCTGGATTCAAATGGCTATCAGCAAAATATTTCAGTCTCCTCCCTTCTAAATAGGAATAATACAAGTACTTCCTCTTTGGATTGTTGTGCTGATGGAGTATTACCATGATCCTAAAGTATTAATCTAGTTAAGTATACATTGCAGGAATTGGTGGTTATTTATTAAACTCTTCTGAGTAAAGGAGTAAAAACAAAAGTCTGAAATAAAATGGTTGTGGTAAAACTATAGATAGAAAAAATATTCTGTAAAAATGGAAATTATATGCTGACCCATTGAGTGGAGCAGGTGCTTTGGATGCGGGTAGGCAAGTTGGGAAGGAAAAAGGATAGTCTTTTATGGTCAACCAGACAATTATGGTACCAGATGATGCAAGTAGGATATGCTTATATCTAATTATAAACATATTAGATATAATTATATCTAATTATAAACATATCAAGAAACATCAGTTTCCCCTATTTTCCTTCCCCATATACATCTATACCAAACTATTTGTTTGTTCAGTTGTCTGTTTCTACAACTAGAATGTAGATCCCATTCTGATAATACCAATGTTTGCATTCTCTTTCTCTCCATTTAATGAGTGCTTAATAAATAATTGTTGAATAACCAAATGGAAGACTGAAAAAATCCAAATATGTATTCAAGGTACAGGTATAGATTTTATAAAGGAATCTCAGAAAAAGAAATATAGATAATTAAATAGAAAATCAGATTACAGAGTAGCAATGCAAACCAGGGAAACTTGATTAACATAAGTTTGCAGAGGGCCAAATTTAACAGGGCATATATAGTATTTTTTTTTTTTTTCCTGTAAAGGTCTGTAGCACAAGAGCCAAAGAAAAACACTAAAATAAAAATTCACCCAATTACTGACATGAAAAACACACCAGGGAAGTGGTTAAAGAAAGCAGGTCTTAAGTCAGTAATTTTTCAGGTGTGATCCCTGAACAAGCAGCATCAGTCTGTCTTGGGAAGAGAGGGGCTCAAACATTTTTGAGGGAACTCATCCTAGACCTACTGAGTCAGGTACTCCTAGGCAGGGCCCAGCAATCTGTTTTAGAAAGTTCTCCTGTGATTCTGATATAGGCCAAAGTTAGGAATCAATGCCTCAGTTGCAAAAGCTGAAATGTAAAGCTTGACAGAAGAGTAGTGATTACTACGAGAATAGAGGATGTTATTGGACCAGATGTGAAGACATTTCAGTGGTTGCACCAAACGATCATCTGGTTCTTTTAATTAATTACTTCCTGGAACACTGCTATGACCCAAGCTGCTCTTACAGCTGCCTTGCCTAGTAGACAAACTCTTTCCATTCTCAGCTGCAATGTGAGGCTAAAAACATTCATACATATTTTTTCCCTTTTTATTGCACAGCTGCCTGACCACATGGAGCAAAATGAAATTAATATTCAACTAATTGTGTGTGACCATTGAAAGTCAAGTTAGTGAGAGGGAGTGGTATTATAAAACTGAGAAAGAACCAGAGGGAAACAGGATTAAGATCTCACTTGATAGCAATGTGAAATGCTTCAGTGTATAGGGTTGGACTGACATAGAGCAGGAGGTGGCAGGTGTTTACAGCAGATGTGATAATGATATGGTGGCTCTCCATCCCAGCCTCAAAATATCTTTTCCTCAACTTTTATCTGGAGTAAGAATTGGATCAAAATATTTGTATGTAGGAGTGTTATGTTACTATGTGAAGGATTCTGGAAGAAGTCATATACCTTTTCTTTATTCTAGTCATTGCCTCCCAGCATGAGTTCATTTATTTAAACATGAAAGAGGTGACTATTGACCATGAAGATTAGATAAAGATCAGTTATGCCATGTATTACAGTGTGGGGGATCTTAAATCCCATGATTGGTCTATACCTTCATAAATAGCACTCCCCAATTTCTACCAAAATATAATCTCAACTGCTTTATATCTGAGTTTAAGATATTTTTTGAGTCTTTATCCCAGATGTAAAATAAAAATCACCTTTTGAAAGATCATGTGAAACTTGAGATATTCAAATTCATACCAGAGAGCTATTACAAAATCAATACAAGGCATAGAGATGACAAATTAACCTGAATACCAAGAAATGAGAAATTATGATGAAAGTTGGTCATAGGCAGACTTAGGACATAGTAGAAAATATGTAGAGATTTTATCTAACTCTATCTATTTATGTATATAGTACCAATTTCTTAGGTATAAATGTGTGAGAGAGTAATCACAAATCAGAAGCTATGAAAAATTCTGGCATTGGAGATAAGGGTGAGGATGCTGACACAAAGGCAGAGGTTAAGAGTGAGCTCAGTTAACTACAATCCTTCAGATAAGACCTGCTGACTTTTTAAAACTTGGCAGTGGCTGGTCTCCACAGAACTTTAACTGTGGAGTATTAGTCATAACATCATAAAATTAGTGAATTTGATTATTATGTATGATTCAGGGGATTTAATGAAAGGTGATTTATTCTTTGCTATTGTCAACAAAAATAAAATATTCAAGTGAGGAGTGTACCTAGAATATCATGACCTTAAATAGTTTGGGCTTATAGTTAAAATTCTGTTTAGTATGTGTTATGGACAATAACCCCCTCTTATACAAACTACTCATCTTTAAAACAAAACAAAAATAAAATCATAAGAAAGACAGTGGAATGAAACTGACATAACTTTCCTATGTTCATATATGAATACACCATAGTGAATCACAACCTTGTGTATATCCACAAGACTGGGATCCTAATTAGAATAAGATATACTTGATGTTTGTATAAATATGTCAATGTAGATTCTACTGTCATGTACAACTAAAAAGAACAAATAAATTTTTTAAAAAGATCATAATTAAAAAGTGTTTCAAATTTATATAATTAACTTTTCAAGGGTAAACACATCATACATTATGCTAACAATTCTTAAAGTGTTTCATTGTTGATTTTCTTACATTCTGTTACAGAGAACTCATTTTAGAGATAATTTTTCCATACTTTTTTTCTGCTTTTGTTGAGAAAACAAATCAAGATGATTTAATTGGACTAGAATTGGCTGAATCTTCCTAAAAGTGTGAACTAGATGAGCTTTTATTATATTCCCATAAAAATAATAATCAAAATGTATACTTTTGAACTGACATTCAGAGTCATAATATAATGAGAAGAATGTAGTTTCATGCTCATTGTGCTCTAGGAATGTATATCACTTTATGCAAATTTACACTTTTATGAAGTAGAAATTCTGAATAGTTTTAGACTTGAGATGGCTTTAAAATGCAATAATCTTTTGGCACAAAGCTTAACAAGGACAAATATTGTACAGTGAAACAAAAGGTCAACTGATTGAGGATATTTAAGTATGTTCTTCATCCTTATGCAAATAGAAATGGCTCATTATTGTGCTATATTCTACAAAGTGAAACATAAAACTTTGATAATTTTTATTGATTCTACTCTTTCTGTAAATATCATTGCAATATTATTTAGGGCTACTAATTTTTTTCTGAGTAAATTATATTTGCAGAGGTACTTTATAGGAAGTTATACTCCAATTAAGGCTTGTACCAAACCATAAGTATCTAATTAAAATATATAAAAGCTCTCCTTGGAACAGAAGGTTAAACTTGTGTGTGTTTTCCCTATGGAGATCATTTTTGTACTGTGATATTTACAACTAATATGTAGTTTATTGACATCATTATTTAAAATGCTAAAACATGAAAGAAACATAAGTGTCTTAGTTTTTTTTTTTTTTACATTCATGTAAGAAGCCCTCATTTGCTTTAAGAAATTATGTTAAAAACAAAATGGTCTAATAAAGGCAATACTGTTACAGGACATTTTCTTTTGTTAATGTAACTCAAAAAAAATGACCAAAAAAAATCTCAAAAAGGTATTGAAGTTTTAATTGATATATAAAGTAAATAATGTTCTCAATACACTAGTAGTATGACTTCATTTATCATGACCATTGGTTATGATGCATTATATCTCTGAAATCAAAAGTGCATATGGAAATGCCAAGTATTAGAGACATGGAAAGGAGAACATATGTTTTTCTGCATTGTCAAAAGTGCATTTGTCTTATTTAGTTAAAATGTGAGCATTTATTGCAATATTAGTATTCAATTATTTTAGTAGTAATTAAATAAGAAAATTATATTTTGTGAGGCCATATGCACTTATTGTCACTCATGGAAGTAGGTTTTGCAACCTTGAAATTACCATCTAGAATGAACATTTACTAGCTGCATTGTTTTTCTAGCAAGAATCAAGAAACCAAGAAAGTAAAATTGACCTGAATTTGTAGAAGAGTTCAAATGCTAAATCCTGAAATTAATTACAAGATGTATGACCACCCTTGATCTTGATTCTAATCCAATTCTAATTAAACTTACACCATAAACTAAGAATTCACACACTGGAAGGCTTGCTTGCTTATTTATTTATTTGTCTATTTATTTATTTATTTTTTAGTTACTCTATTTCATATACATTCTGAAAATAAACTCTAATTAGCTGAGTTCCTTAATGAATGTTCTCAGTGATCCAGGAAAAACTCACTGAAATAGTTTTCAAGCAAGCATTTGAAGAGCAATACATTTGGGGGGAGGTACATTCTAGATTCAGTGAGTGAGTGGGGAAAAGGTTCTAGGATGGAAGTTTGGTTGGGAAGAATGACACACACTAGGAATAGGCTGAAGTTAAGGAGTCACCTTGGGTCCGATATTAAGCTTGATGGCAACCTTTACTTTAGTAAGCTGAAAGCCATTGGGAAGTTTTGAGTAGAGAACACAGCATCCTTTTGAATGTTGTATTGAGAATAAACATTAGTTGGAAAGGAAGGAAGTGGCAATTCAACTGGAGTCTTCTATAATAAAAAGGATAGAATTGACAATATGATTGATGTATGTACATTCCATGTATGTATTGTATGTCAAAATTCATTCTGCTGTCATGTATGATTAAAAATAAATAAATAAATAAATAAATTAATTAATTAATTAATAATTTAAAAAAGTGAATGAGGGTCCTGAGCAACTGGAGGTGAGAAGTGTTAGTTAGCTTCAGGATATAAAAATTAAATATAGGGCCAATACAATTTTCTGAGACTGAATGTGTGGCATGAAAGAAAGGAAAGAGTCCAAGAACACCCCAAGGTCATCTCATATACTTAGAAAACTTACCTTATTTTCCCTTCTACTCCCAAGCTATTGAGCTAACACATATTCTCACATACAGCCATGTGTGTGCATTCCTCTTCAATAATTTAGATCAACTGATAATCTACACAATATGGTTAATTTCTCTGTGGATTGTAGAAATTAAAAATGAAATGAGGGTTAGTGCTAGTTAAAAGATATGAAAGGGCTAAAATCTTTTATTCTAATTTTGAATTAGATGTAATTTTGCTTCAGGCTAGCTGGAAGAGTTTTGTAAGTGACAATTTAAGCTTAAATTAATCTCACTTTAAAGCCTTTTTAATAAAACGTTTCTATGAAACAGTGAAAAGCTAGTGATATGAGGGCTGTAACATTCCCAGGAATATGTAATCTAAAACTATAACTTAATTTGAATTTTACTGTGCCTTTTAATTAAATTCCACATCTTCACAGACAATCAGTATACATGTATAAGACATATCTAACCAGAAACTGATGTGAAGTGGAGAATTTAGGCATTTATCTTGATAGTGAAAGTTCCAAATCTGGCTTCTGAGGAAAAAGTGTGAGTCAGGCTTGGAATTTCATTAGATATAAATACTAATTCAGCACTTATTCAATTCTATATTTGTCATAATCTGTATGGACATGGGCACATTTTTTAGATGGATAGAAATCTAATTCATGCAGACTTTGTATCTAAAAAAATAGACAAGCATTTATTTCAGGATTGTGCATTTTTTAAAACCAAAATTAGATAAAATTAGGCAAAACCATAAAGCTTCTTTAAATGTGGGATATATTTTATTCTTACAGAAGCAATCTAAGGATAAATTATGCAATATAAGAAAAGTAAAACTTGTAGGGTTTTTCTGTAGTCCTTTTTATTTTACAATAATAAATTATTTTTTATGATTTTGAATAGCTTTGTATTTTGTAAAGGGAGTTCTTACAAAGATATTGAGTTCAATTGAAATTTCAGGGTATGTTATAAAGTTTACTCAGAGTGTCTCTATCCCAATATGTCTGAGTTTTGGTTATTCATTTTCACCTGAAGGGAGATATTTATTTAGTAAATGGCAGGGCCGTTCCAGGAATAAGAGACAGCATGATTTAGATATCAACTGGAACTTAAGAAGAATGATGACAACAATGTTATTATAGGCACATTTAATCAAAGAAAGTGACAAACACTTTGTTGTAAAACACATAAATACTAGTTGATAACTAATTCTAGCCACATAAAAGGCATTAACTTTTTCTCACCAAGGCGGAGAAAATCTTATGGATAGCACATAATTATTTACACTACAAATGATAGTCTATTAACATGCAAGACTTTGTTATCCCACGTTCATGCTTTGAAGGTAAAACACTAAGAAAATGGAAAGAGCATGTAAGTAAATATATGAGCAAAAATTTTAAAAATTATTACTTCACGCCAAACAATTTACATTTTTTTCTATAATTCAACACAGTGTTTACTGAGCACCTACCATGTGCCAGGCTGTGTACAAGAATTAGGGACATGAAAGATCAAATGATGCAAACATAGCTAGTTATCACACTTGAAATTAGTTAAATCTGGAAAGCAACATTAATGACTGGAAGAGAATGGTTTATCACTGAATGCATCTTTAATTATAATCACAAGTCTACTATTAACATATATGTATTTATAACTAAAGAGTTTTTTATCATTTTAATTCATGCAGAGTTCCTGTTCTAATATTTCTGCTTGACTATTAAGTTTAGGGAAAATACCTTTTGGAAGGACAAGGACAGCTATGAAACTGTGACTTCAATTTCATCAGTTTCCTGCCTCAGAGGATTGCAAGTCAATTTTTCTAAAGATGATATTTCTATATTTTGTCTTTACATCACTCCTTCTGTCTTTAAAATATATTAAATCATTCTCGAGTTCTAAATATTCAGTATTGTCCTCTTCTTTTTGCCCCACTTTGCAACATTTAAAGTAATAAATCCATCCCATCTAGATACTATCTCATTGCTTTCCATTCACATCCATGACTATTTCCATTTTCAGGGTAATACGCTCCTTGACTTTTTGATTTCATATAACCTTGGAATACTGTTGACCGGTAATGTTTATAAAAGAAAATTGAGGATCGACTTATGGTTGCTGCCTGGTTTTGGTTTTGCCAAAAGAAAACAGTTAAATGTAATTTCATTTCCACTATTATCATTTTCTTGAGAAAGGAATTTAAAACTACCCACCCACACAGTAGACACAGATATTCATAGTCTCTTTTAATTTCCTTTTGTCAAACTGTAGCTTTGTGTTTCTAGATTTTATCATGGGTTAATAGAAATCTCTTCCTCTAATTAAGGATCTGAGATGTATTTTTGGGGGGCTGCTGATCTGACCCTGGCTACTTTCTTCCTAGCTGTCTTCTCCACAACCCTGACCTTCTTGCCCTCCCCTTCGGCTGCTCTTACAATAGTAACCATGGTCACACAGTAGCCAAGTCCAAGAACTGTCACTTTTCATTGTACTGTAGTGTTCCCAATATTTGACAGTCAACTGTCCACTTCTTTAAAAGGCTTTTGTGACACTGCTGTAACCTGGTTTTACTGCTTTGTGACAGCTCCTTTTTTATTTGTCCTTCTTTCTTTTCACATAAAATTGGGCACTTACAGTTTCTGACAACAGGTCCTAACTTGACATACCTCTTCCCTCTGTGTAGTAATAATTCTTAGAGTTTGAACTACTACTTTTAAGAAATTGACTCCAAAATAAGTATTTTCAACCATATTTAATCATAATCCTTTTTATGGTGATCCATGATTTGGTAGTTTATTTCTAAAAATGTGCTACTACATGGATATTCATTATCATTTCAGATTCAAGCCATTAAAATGCAAACATATTTCATTATATTCTTTTAACTCCCTGCCTTTCCCACTATACAATCCAGATTCTGCTACTCATGTATTTAAAAAACTTCAAGGCTACTACTACAATAAATATTCAAGTTATGTAAATAATAATTTTTGAGATGGTCCCTTCTTATTAGCCAGCCAGTCAGTCATTCTTATTGATTATCCCTCTTCAATTCTCATAATTTTTCTTCTGTACTTTCTAGCTATATGTTGTAATAATGGGGAAGTGAGTTGTTTTACCACCCAATTGATGTAGTAAGTGCACATATATGATTCTATAAATATTTTATCTGGATATGCTGAATGCCTTTTTGTTTGATAGAGTTTAGTTCTGATACTATCCCTTTTTGCAAAAGCAGTTATTTTTCATCTGTTATGAAATGATATCTTTTTCTACACTAAATATCATCCTTGATAATTCTCTTCCTCTACTAATCTGCTTCTTATAACTCTTTTGTTTATGGATTAGCCTTGTTACTTTTTAATTTAATTTCATTTAACCTTGCTAGTGTTAATGGTCTCTGTCCAATATACTTTCTATGCCCCTTTCCACCTTTCCAGTCTTGGCTTATTTGAAAAAATAATAATGATTATAAATTGCAATTTCCTCACAAAAGTAAGGTGAATGGAGCAAATTATTTTAGTACCCAAAGCCTTATTCTCAGCACAATCACAGTGGTGGCACATAATATGTGCCAAATAAAAATAGACATGCCACACATTCACTCGGGTTCTTTTCATTTAAATCTACTTAGTGTTTTCTGATTTCTGTGCCTTTACTAACCCCTTCCCACTCCACAAATGCACTATTCCCATGACGTGAGGACACTATATCATATAATTCTGCTAAAACTTAGTTTAGCTTTATAGACGAAGGGTTAAAGCCTCAGGAATTTAAAGACTTGACAGATTAAGGACAGTACTGATTCTTTTGTAGAAACTGTTGGATCCAGTATTATAGAAATTCTACTGGTTTTTCTAGTCTTTTAAAAACCTGAAAATTCTACTGTGGCCCTTTTATTTCTAAAGTTATTTGTAAAATACATTAATCACACCATAAATTTAATATGGTAGGTATGGTAAAATACTAAAACTACCAGGTAACAAGACTTTACTAAATAAGCTTCATCCCTAACTATGTGACCTTGAACATGACCACATCATGCCTTGGACATCAGTTCTCTTTTCTGTCAAATGATGGTGATGAAACAGGTAAAGTTCATCTGTTCTCCTAAGCATTAAGTATTGTGATTGTCATAATAGTCTATGTGGAATATATTACAATTCCATTTGTCTGTTAAAACCAGAGGAATATGTATCTGACCTATTAGATCATAATTTGGCTCCAAATGAAGAATTGGGTGCTAAGAATAGATTTTATGAGATGAAGAATGTGATCTTCTTAACAAAATGAGAATCCAAAGTAAAAATTAGTTTGATTTAATATAGTCAAACATCTGGATATGTGACTAAAATTTTCAGTTTCCATATGGATGTTTAACACTGTATGACTAAAATCAAATTTATAAGACTTGAAACTAAATCCATGTCAAAATAAATAATCAGGTTTACCTAATTTGAAAAAAAAATGATTTAGAAATTTGATTATTTTAGCCTTACACATAAGTGATAATGAACTATTTTGGGCATTTTAAAATTATTTTATAGTTATATATTATATATAAATACATTTTATGTAAATTTATTTTATATAAATGTATATAATTATATATGTTGTATATACATATATATACAATTTAGTAAAATATGCAGTTACCTTTAGAACAAATACATAGGAAATCATCATAAAAAGTGATTTTTACGTAAAATCCATTTCCCTCTTATTTCAAAAGTTTACATTAATGCTTCCTATTTGCTATGTCTCAGACCATACACCTTTTTTATATTATGACGTTCTCTCCTGTAAAACTCTCACCAAAAACACATCAAAACAAAATATACATAAAATTAAGGAAAATAAATGTCATAAAATATTAAATGCATAAAGAAGACAAGTGAGCCCATAAATATGTATGAATTTCTTAGTTGATACTTACATCTCATGCACTCCTCTGCTCCAATAAAAGTAACCCAGAGTATAATTTCATTTCAGAGGTTATAGAATGGTGGGTGAAGTTTCAGGTATCTGGTGTATCAGTAGGTTAAAAGTATTGATTACAGTGGAAATTAATTTTAAAGACACAACAGCAGACCTTTAAACTATTTAGCAGAAGGCATACAGTTTCCTATGGTGGAGAGAGATATAATTAAAAAGCTATCAATAGGCTGGTATTGTCAAAACTACTTTGTCACCTTAAGCACATTCCTTATAATTATCTTAAGACTTTAAAGGAGATTACCATTAACCTCAGAAGAAAAAGGGTTACTATGCTTTCTGGTGTGAGAAATTGTATCATCATGTAAATTAAACCCCATTCGACAGTCAAATTAGATTTGGGAAATGATTGAGTATTAAACCTACTCATGTATATTATGAAATGACATAAACTATGAGGGCTAAATGGGAGAAGAGAAAGATTTCCTCTTTTTCAAAGATTTGGGATTCCTTATGTGCATAGAATATGATTTTTAAGCATATATCAGAGACATAAAACTGAAGCAATAGAAGGAAAACTCAAAGATATTTTTAGACTTTCCCCAAAGATTTCTTTTCAGCTCTCAGACAGTACAAAATGAGTCAACACTTAAGTAAGCCAGAAATAATATAACGAGTCTGCAAAATTACAGCTACCTACAGCTCAGATCTTCAATCAAGTAATTGTTAAAGGCTCTCTAGAAGGAGGAACAAATATGTTCTCAGCTGAACTCGCATAATAATTTTAACCTTATTGTCAAAAGAAAGAAGTCATAATTAAGATAGTACAATGCGTGAGGCAGTGAACAGCACAATTGCACCTTCTTGATGATTAATTCCTATCCCTGAGGTGGTCTCTTCAGTTGTAGAGCAACAGAAACCATTGCAGCCTTCTTTCCATGTATATGAAGTGAGTTCCAAACACCAGGTAATCAGCAACTATCCTTCCCAGGTGATGTTGAACTGACTAATAGCTTTAGTTGATGTAAGTAATTTTCACCTGCAGGGGAATTAGTCTAAAACCATATGTGTACTGGGATACTAGTCTATCTGTGGCTAATCAGGGTACAGAAGAGGGTATTCTATTGTGGCTATTATTTGTAAAGAACCATGTAAATCAGGATTTCTTAATCTCATCCTGATTGACATTTGGAATTAGAAAATTTTTGTTTTGAGGGCTGCCTTGCACATTGTATAATGTTTATCTGCATCCCTGGCATCTCCCAAGCAACCCATCCACTTAATGGTGACAAATCCATGTTTTCAGATCTTGCAAAAATACCTGCCAGGAGACAAAATTTCTCTCACTGGAGAACTACTGGTAAAAGAGCCTTGGAAATACTATTCAGACTACATATGCATTCATATGCATAACTATATCTATGTAAACAGATATACATGTATACAGACACATATATGTATTCACTCTTCTCTGTATATATCTATATATGTCTATATTTAGTCTTATATATACTATATATACATATCCATATACACATATAGGAATACATGCACATATATACACATCCACATATGTACACATATATCCAAATACATATAGTTTTTATAATACATTTATATGATAATATATGCATATGTATTATGCACATATACAAACATATATATCTTTTTATCTATCTATCTATATAAACTCAAGAGCTCACACATATAACATCTATAAGGGACTGTTTCCAGGCCCTCTATAGATACCAATAGCTAGGGATGCTCAAGTCTCTTATATAAAATGTCTCTTCTTATATTGTATGAACATCTTACCATATGCTTTAAATCATCTCTAGATTACTATAATTTCTAATACAATATATAAGTATATAAGTGATTATTATACTGTGTTATTTTGGGAATAATGACAAGAAAGAAAAGTTAGTACATGTTTCTGTACAAAAGGAATTTTTTTTTTACATATTTTATGGTTGAGACTGTAGATTCTGAACCTGCAAGTGTGAAAGGTCAACTATATATACATGCCATAAAACCATAAAATCTAAGTATAAAGACCAGATTTTTAAAATATTTTTTTTCAGATTGACAATAGCTTTAACAACATTAGGAATATTTATATATGCTTCCAGATCTCATTAGGGTCACTCCTTTTAGATATGAAATTTTGCAGGGACAACAGAATTGAATAAGAGGATTCCCTGTAACCACATGCAAAATTCTTAACGTTTGATAACTTGTATGGAAAATTTATATGTAGGTAAGTATGTCAGAGATTGGTATGCATGTGAAGGACAAATGCAATATGAAATTCCAGAGATGGGCAGGAACCAACGGTCATTATCAAGTAAACCTCAGTAAGAGGAGAGTGATTGAAAAGGGATGTCTTCTTAGTTGCTCATAGGAAAAAAAAAAAGTCAACAAATAAGACACTGAGAGACATTAATATTTGGTCTGACTATTACTATCCAATCTGACTTTATCATCTAAGTTAATCTCATTTCCATGTTTCCTCTATTAATATAATTTCTTATTCTGACACTATTTGAAGGTGGAGGAGATACTATTGTGTACTGTGATATAAGAGATGCTGGGGAAAAGCTCCTTTTAAAGAAACAAACAACAACAAAAAAAAAAGAACTACAGCAAAAACACGTAGTCTACAATCATTTCTGGAATTCTTTTTTTATTGATGCATATATAATGTAAATGCACATAATAAATTTGATCACGAAATTTTGTTTTTTGAATGAGTGTTCTTTGGAGTTAAAGATGTTGGTATCAAGGAATTCTCTCTAAAATGGGAATACTCATTGTCTGAATGTATTTTAATTCATAAGTGCAATGTTTTCCTGATCTTCAGCATATTAATAGGGTTCTAGGTAAGAGGGTTGCTAAGTGAAATTACAGATTTGGAAGGTAGAGTTCTACTTACTGTGCATGCAGGGCAAAAAAAAGAAAACCATATTAAGTAATATGTCAAATACTTTCTATGTAACCAGGAGGTTTACATATAAAATTTGGATCAAGTGCCTGTTGAATAAAAAGAGAGATTCAGATAGATATGGACCTTCTCTATTCCCTGCCCCTCCCCACCACTCTTCAGAGTACTATGAGGATAAAGAAGGATTCTGACACTGATACTTGCTCAAAAACAAGTGGCCAGCTACAATTTCTGATGCTCTGTGTAACAAGAATTCATTGAAATAGTTAAAAACTTTTCATCATTGGAGCTTTGTGGTAGGGCAGTGGAGGCCAGGAACAGGGCCAGAAAATAGGTCCCTAAGAGATGGCTCAAAACATGCCACCAAGTCTAAATATGGCTTAGTCTAGGTCAGAAGGGTCTAGACTCTGTACCTTGAACTATGTGTCTAGAGATATCAGGAATGGATCTAATATGAGACTACATTGAGTCTGACAGATGATCCTGTCCACTGGAAAGAGTCATCAGGGTGTAAGGCAAAGCTGACCCCCTTTGACACAGGATCTCTTCTCCTGGTTCTGGGTGATCCCCTCTAAGAGCTCTCAATCCAGGAAGAGCATTCCATTTATCTGGGTATCAGTAGAGGAGTACAGGAGGCCACAGAATAGAACACAGACGACCTTAGTGCAATAGTGAGACAGGACACCAAGTCCAAGGCCACGTCTGTACCAATATTTAGGTAGCCTAACAAGTATCATTACTAGATGCATTAAAGCTTAGTCATGAATAAATCCCTCAGCTTGTTGTCCTATAAGAATTCCTATAGGGACACATAAAGTGGGAAAGTCACAGTCTTGCTGACTGGCCCATATAGGAAAATGATCTAATGAACTGTCAGCAAATGGTACAGATGACCCTACTGGGGCTTAGGTGACACTGGGGATTATACAAATATACTTTTGTAGATCTCAAGACAATCCAATCATGTAAAGTATTATTCAGAGTTTGTAGAACCAAAGTGGAAATTAGGTTTAGTGAGGTTAAATGACTTATAGCAGCAGGGCCAGCAAGTGATAAAGGTGGGAATCACACTTCTGTCTGTTGGATAGCAAAGCCATTTCATTATTTTAACTCACACAGAATTTTAACATGTATTTAGTGAAGAATAAGATGCCAAAACTGAACTTCAGTATAGATTTTGAGAAGAAAAAAATGGTGTTAATTAAGGAAAATGTTGACCTGTCCCTAAGCTGGAACCCTTTCCTTTGTGAAAGTAAACACTCCAAATTAAGTTGGCAGCTGTCAGAGGTAGACAAAATTAAATAAGATTCTTCCCTTCTGGTTCCCATCAAGTGTAGACAGGCAAAGTACACTTAGGAGCAGTTTCTGTTGTCGTCCTTTGAACTGCTGGAAACTGAGCACCTTGTGAATGCTACATAAGCTCTTGACCACTCAGCTGCATCCCCAACCCCAGAAGAAATTCTTATTTTTGTCACTGAATCCATACTCTTTCCACCTTTGCTTGGAAAATTCTAATAACTAGACAAGTAAGCCTTCTATCCAGGTCAGTGTATGAGTATAAATGCTTGTGACATAGAATTCTTGTGGTTTTTTTTTGTTGTTGTTGTTGTTGTTTTGTCATCAAGTGGACATATCTCAAACTTTTACACTAAATTTTGACCAAAGGCACAATATCCTTTAAAGTTATATCATTAATGACTTGATCCCAGCTAAAGAAACTTCTCTACCCAAAAGAATTTTACCCTTTTGCTTCTAATTATAAAAGGAACAGAGAACTAATTAGATATTTGAAAACCCATAGGAAAGAAAAGTCTTTAACTTTTCTCCTAAATCTAAAATCATGTGAGTTTAAAAGACCTCATCTTAATTATTTAGAGCCTAATTTCTTGAGTTTCCAGTCTACTATTTTTTATTAGTGACAGAACAGTCAATTCTGAAGGCAAATGTATTGTTTCGTAGAAATAATCCAGCCAGTTTTATTTTCTCTCTTGTTTTGAAAGGATCACATAATTACCTGAACAATCCAGAAAATTCAGGATTTTAGACTCCAGTTCTAAAAATTGCATAAATATTTAAAAATTCAACACCTTGCAAAGTGATTCTCCACCACCATTTATATTGGAAGGAGAAAACACAGTGGAAATAGTGTCTAAAATCCCATGTTCCTTCCCAACTTCAGAACCCGATCAAAAACATCAGCACTCTGGGAAAATCAGAAATCTCTCTTGGAAAGCATACCACTATTCAACAAAGGGCCCTTTCTTTCTAGGTTTTTAAACAGGAAATTTGTGTTTAAAAAAAAAAAAAGACACAAAAAAGTAAACCTCTTAAACTTTTAGGCAATCATAAAAACTATGAGTTAACCTTCTATCTTTCTGCCAAGTCACTGCATGTTTATGGCAGCTGCCTGCTATGGACTCCAGGTTCCCACTACATTCATGTAAGAGAAATGGAGATCTTGAATGTTAAGAAGAAGGAGAAGATGCATCCATGAACTCCATATAAATTTCCCAAAGCATCAAAATGCGAAGTGAGTCACAATGATGTGAATTGCATATGAATGTAATTAATTTGTACATGAAGAGAAGATTTTTAGTTTGCTATTATCTTTATAACAGCTTAATATACAGGAAACCAATCATTAGTAAGCTTGCCAGAAGTATGACAAACTGCTTGTTCCAAATTTCTTTAACGATTTAATGGATGGATGTTATTTTCCAGAACATTTTGTTAAAACCTTCTATTGCTTATTTGTTATTAGAGTAAAAAAATAACATTAATTGGAAAACTTTATTGAATTAAAAGTGACATAGCAAGGATGTAAATAATCCTGGTTTACTTGCAACCAGAATTCAAGAAAAACAAGGCTAAAAGCAATAATCTATTTCCTTTCTAACTACAGAATTTTTTTCTTTACTGACGTCCTCATTCATCTTTTTTCAAATGAAAGTTGATAGAAGTATTTAGAAAAGACGGTAGAGAGGAAGGAAAATGGAAAAAAAAATTCAAACAATTTTTATAATGAAAATTCCTCCTCAGCTTTCAAAAGGTAACGTCAGCATTGCCAATTTTCGGCATTTGTTCTGCTGTGTTTTATTCCATTCACTTATCAGAGCATAGTCTTAATGGTTGTAATGCTCTAAGCATGCAGTTCTTTTCATGAGAGGAAAAAGAAAGAAAAATAGCAGGAGACAGCTCTTCCCCAAATTCCAAACTGTCTTTTCTGTTTAGGTGGTTTGCCTTTAGAATATATTTTGCCAAATAGTGCCAAAATCAGGCTAAGAAACGTGGCTAACTATAGAAATAAAATTGGGCTTCTCGTATTGAAATAAGTTTATAAGTGTGATAAATTATTCTAACTATATCACTTATAATACACTTTTATAAAACAAATTTAAATAACATTACAGCCCATTACAATCAATAAGGCAGGAGTTAGTATTTACTCAATTTTTTTCAATCATCATTACATGAATATAATAATTAGTAATGAATTCTTCCTCCAAGTGACTTGGGTTGAGTATTGTAAAATCAGATAGGCAGTTCATTGAAAACCAGAGTGTCTTCTGGCCTGTTCACAAGGTAATGTGTATGCTGCAAATAAAAATAGCATAGCCTGAAAGTACTAGCTGGTGATAGAACAGGACCCATAGGGTTCAGAGAATACTCTGCCATTTAATAATCTAATTTTCTCCTCCCTGAAAATGCCCAGAATTCTCTGAAGATCTTGGTAGTGCCAATTCTTCATGGGCATATTTATTAGCTTCCTATGTTATTCTAAAGGACAATCATCTGTGCTAAGTCCTCTTATAGGATGTGCCTATCTACAGATAATTAGACATTTTTGAACCTAGCAATCTGCACTAAATGCTGTGTGTGTTCAGTTGTCCCATATCTATCTTCCCCTCATATAACCTTCTCATAATAATGATCATTTTATAGCATGTCATTTCTTTCCTTGTGCCCCTATCTCTGGCAAGGATATCTTTTAGCATCCAGAATTAAAATCTTATACGTCTTTGATTAATCCTTTTTCTTTTTTTCAACATAAATCTATATTCAGTTGCTTCTGTTTCACCATAATTCTTCCAGTTTTGTGATATCTGTCTCAATTCTTGGTTCATTTCAAACTTTTCTATCTTTAGTATCTCGGGAGGACATAAATTTCAAATCTTCTTTTTGCCACTTAATAACCATATGACCTTGGAAAATAATAGGTATTATTAAATGAGCCCTTATTATGTGCCAGAGAAATGTGATTCACCTTGTATTTTATATTTCATAAAGTCCTAGGAAAAATGTAGCTATTTTTTTTAAAACCAACAAAGGAAACAGACTCCCTAAAAGTGAAAGCAGCATAAGATAGAGTAGGGCAGGGATTTGGGGCCAGCCCTCTTCATCTTCAGAGTAAAGTTCATGTTCATAAAACCTTAGACTGTTTTCATTAAGCCCTGATTTTCTCATCTATAAATGAGAACTTAAAGATTGTCAGATACCTTGCAAAGGGCAAGATTACAAGAGCACACAGAAGTCACTCCTAGATTATACAGTAAATCTGTGCAGGTTTACACTGTGTATCTACACCCATTCTTGTATTGTGCTTTGCCTGTATTTTATTGCTCTGCCATGCGTATTTTTTGTTACCATTGCAGCTACACTCCTGAAATGCAGTTTCAATCTGTTTCCCTTTAGCTAGTCTTTCTCAATCTGCTAAAATCTTACTCAAGGTCATTGCTTATGGTTGTGCAGGGGAGAGAGACCAGCAGAGAGAATGAATAGGAGTACTGTTGTTAAGCCATGTTCCCTGTGTCAGGGCTGTGTCTGCTCAGAGGGAAGGTTGTGTTTTCTATTTGGTAAAAAAGGCATTCTTCTCTTCCCAAACCTCCAACCTATGGATTGAATCTCTCCTTTACTAAGTGCCCTTTTCTAATTTGCATAAAACGTTCCCTTGACCCAGACACACTCTTGTCTCACCTGATAACTCCTGTACTATTTTTATTTATTGTTGCACAACAGTCATGACAAATTTAGTGGCCTAAAAAAGCTACAATTATAGCTCATATTTTTGTAGGTCAGGAGTCTGGGCACAAACTAGCTGGGTGTTCGGCACAGTCTCCCAAGGCTGCATTCCAAGTTTAGGGCAGACTGCATTCTTATCCAGAGACTCAAGCAAGGAAGACTCTTTTTCCAAGCTGCCTGAGGTTTTTGGCAGAATTCATTTCCTGGCAGCTGTAAATGTTGTGGAGCTTGCTCCTCCAAAGTCTGCAGTAAGATATAGTTTGTGCTGCTTCTAGAATCTTGCTTAAGGGCTCACCTGATAGGTCTGGCATACCTAAGAAAACATTCCCTTTGATAAACATTAACTTAAAGTCAACTGATTAGGGGCTTTAATTACACATGCAAAATCCCACAAGTTCACCATGGTCTGTTGGTTAAAAGTTAGTCATAGGTCCTGTCTATACCCAAGAAAAGAGATGATAGAAGAATATTAATCACATGAGTCATCTTTTAATTCTTCCAGGAAGGATTTCTTCTTAACTTGTCTTGCCCGGTTACTGATTTTCTCTCTTTGAAATATCTATAGATATATTGTTTGTGTCTTCACCATTCTCACTTGTCACATAATGAACAATTATATGTATTACTGGAAGCTGCCCCAATCCTTCTGCAGATTGCCTGTTTTTTTTTCTTTTCCTCCATAACATACATCACATGTTATGTATTTTATTTACATAATTTGTTTAATGTGTATTTTCTGTCCACCCTAAATTACGGTTCTTTAAGGGAACTTTGTTTTGCTCATTGATGTGTCCATATGTTGAAAACAGTGCCTGACACATTATAGATTGTAGATATTTATTAAATAAATGCTGTAATATATCATCACTTCTTGTGTTTAATTAGAGTGAAATTTTATCAAAGTATCCTACTTTACAGATTAGTTTAACTATATCACAGCACTATTTTGATTGTATAATCCACCAGAAGAGTAGTAATAATTATTAGCATATACCTCAATGAATGTATGATTATTTATAAGTGATATAAGGGGGCATGTATGAATATATTTTGAAGGTTTTAAAGAAACAAGGTGCAAATGTAGAAGGAATAAAATTAGATTATAAATCAAAGTTCTAAATAAAAGTTCCAATATGTTCTCTGGATGATTTTCTTATATTATGACAGTCCTGCAGGTGTTTGATTTAAAATGTTTTAATAATTGATTTTTGATTATGACCTTATTGAAACCACACATGGATGCCAAATCAAAGAGTCCTAAGAAAAATACATCAAGTCACCAACACTTTTAGTTTTATTGTATTGCAAGTAAAGGATGGGCTATTTGCCTCAGGATTGGGGAATTGTTGCTTAGGGCTAAAGAGAAGAGAGAGATGACATAGGAGAATATATGGCTTTTAGAATTTAATCACATGGCTAGAGTTCAAATTCTCATGCTAGGCTTATTAGCTCCCTGAAGGTATACAAGTAACACAACCTCTGCTTATTAATTACTTGTCTGTTAATGACCATAATAATAATAGTAGCTACCACAGAGAATTGATGAAAAGATTTAAGTGAATTTAAACACCTCTGGTACATAGTAAATTCTAATGAGTTTGTTTACCTTTTCATTGTTTGGGTTTTTTCATTTTTTAATACAGTGATAAAAACATCTACTCACAGAATTGTTAAATGGTGACCACAGTGCATTCCACATAGGACTTGGAAAACTCACTACTGATGTAAAACAGTGAAATGGGAAATAAAGGGTAAAATCTACAACTAAAAGAGACAGCATTGCAATATTTTTCGTTCTATGTTGTGAAATAAATATAAAGCTTAAAATTCAAAATATCATTGGGAGAAAATATAACTTGAACCAGCTGAAGGAATAACAGTTTGTATCACTGGTTAACAATTTATCATTGTAACAAAGACTTTTGAGAAAGTAACTTGTGAATCTTGTGACTCTAATTATAAAATACTCTTCTCTAAGTAATTCTAGACATCTGTTTCATTAAGATTTTTCTTTAAAAATTAAAAACAGTAAGGAAGAAAATGGACTGTTGATTATGATATAATTGATGAGATTAGTGGGATGTGTCATAGAGCCAATGTGGCATAAGACACTGGTTATATACAAACTTAGTCACAAAGCCTCAGCTTGTAAGATCCCAACAGTTAAGAATTATTTTCTCAGTGAACAATCCAAGTTTCAGAAAAGGAAGATGAAAGTATAAACAACCTGCCCATCCAAATGCTAAATGCCACTTTGGAAATATCTTCTGGGAAGTTACAACTAAAGGCCTTCAAACTGTCCTAAGTCTATGCTTCCTCACTGCAGTGGTACTCATTCTGAAAAGAAGCAAAGGAAACAATGTTTTGGAAGGAGTTTCATATATAGTATGGGAAGTCTTAATATCATAAACCCCAATTAGTTTTGAAATCAACATTTTCAGAATTTACCAGAATGTCTTTGGTAGAAGGTTCATCTGTAAATTGTTCTACCACAGGAATTTTGTGGTCAAACAATCCCCATTGTTATATCTCCATCTTAGAAATTTACAGTGTATATTTCCATACTGAAAACATTTGGATGTGCTGAGGGGAAAAATGATTTGACTTCAACTTGTCACAGTAAAAACTTATTTAAACATATAGCTATTTTATTTAATTTTAAATAAATGTAATTTAAATAAATGTAATTATTTCCTCAAAATTAGTATTTCTTTTAAAATATACATAACCATGGTAATTTTAACAATAATATCTTAGGGTAGATAGATATGTAGGTAGCAGGTCTTCTATACAAAATAGCTCATCTAGTCCTCACAGTAGTCTAATGATATAGGGACAGTTATCATCCTCCCTACTAATCTGGGTAACTAAGGTTTTGTGAGCTAATTAACTTGCCAAAGCTCCAACCTTCTGAGTCATTGCATCTCAAATTTGTAATACCAATATCTTTAAAATTTAAGCAAGCTGAGACCCAGAAGAGTATTAATAAGTTGGTGCTCAAATAAAATTGTTATTTACAGGCAGAAAAAGAATTATCTAGTTATGATCATTACCAGTTTGCTAGTTCATTTGCATTATGATTTTTATGTATTTTTCTTCTGAATCACATGGTACTACCATGAGTGCAGGCCTTACCTCCTTATACTTCAGCCTGCTCTCTTGGACCACAGGCTATGAACATAGACAATATTATTCATTTGGAATTTGATATGTTTCATTAACCAACATATCAAATGTTAATACTGCGCAAGGGTTCTTGCATATGGTTAGTGTTCAATAAATTTTTGTGGAGTAGGATTGATTCATAGGACCCTGTGACCAAGGGCTTTAGCCTTTCAATAACATACTTCCTGTCCATAGAGAGAATGATAACACCTATTTGTATTTCTCTTGCCATAAATATTCATGATAGCCTTTGATATGCTCCATAATCATCTGAATTTTTAATAACTAAAAGGGTGTTTATCACTTGTTTTCAAAAGAAAGGTGTTGTAAGGACTTGTGAATTAAAATCTGTAAGCATGTTCACATCCTCATTAGAGAGTGCAGTGACAGTACAAAGACATGATCATTTCTCTGAGTGTCAAGATAAATTCAGATAGAGAGATGACACTGCCTCCCGACCAAAAAAAAAAAAAAGTTCCAGAAGAATATCATTCTTCTGCTGCCCACAGCAAATCTCCCTTCTTCCTGGCCTATCTAGGCTTTGTAAGGTAGACACATCCTTTGTGAGGGCCAGATCTGGAAAAATTTTATGGCAAAGTATGACTTTCTAGAGGTATAGTTGACTTGATGTTTACGGGACTCTTGATTGAACTCCATTAGTTAAGCAGGGATTCTATCTTACCTCTCTTAAGTGTTATTTTATATTGTAGCACGTGTGATTGTATATGGCGATACAAAATTTAAAAACCTCACAGACCTCAATGAATAATGTGTTATCTGTGTAAATCCCCCATACTAAATAGACTTTAAATTGATAGTATCACACTGAACGGTGAAATAAAAGAGCCACCAGCACTTACCTTATAGGCTAATAGCTGCAAATGATTTTATAAATCATTAGTTAAGAGATGGGTCCTACCCATTTTTAAAATGCAATGTAGTTTAACATATTTCACCTGTGATAAGATGCGAATAATTTTAGAGAGAAGAGAGTATCTCATGAGGTAAAACTCTCCCAATTTTGTGCCACTGAATCTTTTATTTGATTATAATTAATATGATTATGACTAATTAGAATTCCTGATGGTTAAAGGATGAAGATTGATAGGTTAATAGATCAATACTGGTTACTTAATGTCCTACGGTAGACTGGTTTTTGAAGCATGACACACAATATATAATTAATTTTTTAAAAAAATTGTTTTTAAGGTGACTGCTATTCATGATATTTTTCTAAATCAGAAAGAACATAAAAATTAGTCAAAACTGAGATCATCCTTTTGGCTAAGGTTTAGTAATTATTTTACTTTTTCCATTCAATTAATGTTCCTTTCCCTTTAGTAGACACAGTTGGGTGAGTGTTCGAAATGTTTTGTAGTGATTTCACGGTGCAACTCCCATTAAAATAAACATGAGCTGCATGGCTAAATTAAAGCATGCTGCTTTGAAAATGTACCCCACTATTTTCAGCATATTAAATTGTCAGTAGCTGATAAAATCGGGCTCACATTTGTAATTTGAGAGTATATTTGAAATACATTTTTATACTTTCCATCCAAACTTGCTATGAAATTTAGATGGTAGTATCGCTTGATTAGGGATACAGCTACAGGGCATGAAACCAATGTATGTTTTGGAAATATTTCTAAATATGTCAAAGTTTAATATATCTAGAGATAAACAGATTGTAATTCATGTCCAGTGGAGTTTGCTGTACTTCAAGAGAAAGAATCTGAACTCATTTCACCACTTTTGCTCTGTTAATGTGCATGGCAGCTTCTCCTTACCTTTCTTTGAGTTTTCAAGGTGTCTTTGCACTCAGTCTGTTGAGTATCATGCTCACTAATCAATTAACAAATAATTACTTAGCAGGAACTGTGAAGTAAGCAATGTACTGGGCTCCTTTCCTTCCCAGGACTCTATATTTGCACTCTGATGCTCAGTAAATATTTACTACATTGCATTTTTCTTTTAAATGAAAGAGGAGGTTTGCTAGCAAGCAGGCAATAGCCCCTCATGCACAATAAAGATATGTAGATATTTCAAATCAGATGTATCTACAAGAGGCAGTAGATAAAATTAAAGCCATCACCTTTGGAATTAAACCAAATTTATATCCAATTCTAATTTTCTCAACTAAAACTGAAATGATCTTGGCTAGTTGCTTTTCCTTTTTTTTTTTTTTTGCCTCAATTTTCTCAAATTAAAGTAGAAATAATAGTAGAATGATCTAAAAGTGATCTTCTGACAAATAAATGAATTTATTTAAAGTGCAGAGATTCTAACTGTACCTGGCTCAAGGCAAATGTGATGAATATGTTTTGATGTTGCTATTAACAGAATACAGAGATAGTTTGGAACCTGGATTCTGATTTTCTCCTGGTTAAACTTGCGATATTGTGTATATAACTCTAAAGCTCTGAGTCTGATCTATATTCAATTATGTTCATAGATTTAATCATTCTTGTGATTTTCTTATAGTTTTTTTTTTAAATATGCAGAATGTGCTGTTCTTATACATCTTTATGTTAATCATTACTTCACCGTTGTGGGGAATCAATGGAATTATGTGGTTAGTCACTTAAGACCACTTGGCCCAATGTGACTCAATTACATGAAACCAGAGAATAGGATTTCCCCAGACTAATAGGAGTTCCCTACCACAGTGTGAGGGTGATCATTGCACTGTGAGGAAAGGAAGTCAATCAGCTATGAGTCAGATGGGCAAGCAGTGCCCTAAGGTTATTAGAGGTACCATGGATTTTTACCTTCTTTACACATGTGTCCCCTTTGTGGAAACATGGCATACCAAATCCATACCTTTAAGGCCTTACATTAATTATAGCCTTTAGTTCATGGTCTTAAGTCCTTAAAATAATATATTTATATGTCTATTATTACCACTTTGTTTCATACATCTTAAGGATTGCAAATGTATATTCCTTTATACTCACTAGCCTATGCTATATGTATACACACAGATATATGTAATTATGAGCATTATAATTATATGTGTTATTTTTAAATTTATTTACTGTAAATAAATTTTCAGACTTTGGCAATTTCTGTATCCTTATTTTAGAACTCACTATGGTCTTTTGTAATTTAAAAAGGATCCTTTTGTGTACTTATTGAATCTATAGTACCCATAATATGGAAGAAATAATGGGTAACTTAACAATTGCATAAATTATCATAAAATATTTAAAGATATAATTCCTATAAATGTGTATTTTTAAAAGACTTTTTGTCTCATATATTTAATCCAACTGAAAATTATGTAAATTTATGATTTTGGAATTGTACAATAAAAATGGGGGATAAAAATACTACTAGAAATGTAGTATCATTAGCCTACTTAACCAATATTTTATCTGGTACTTGCATCTAGTCCTCATAGATGTTTTACTTTGAATTTAGTTTAAACGTGTAGTCACCTGGTAGACCCTGGTCTAGTCACTTTCAGGATGATGCTGTGGCTACTATCTCCAAACTCTACACATAGTGAACTGTAAGAAACCCATGGTATTTGGTGTATTGAGTATAAGTTTACTTCACTTACTTTACTCATTAAGAGAACAAATTGTTTTTAAGTTAACAAGAAATTGAAGGGTCAAATCTACTCTTGACCTAAATTTGTTTTTCTAAAGTATTTAATAATAAATGACATTTTTCAAAGAAATTACAAGTTCCTAAAATAATTCACTATTTTGAGAATTTTTGGAGTAAATTTTTGTTGTTGTTGTTTTGTTATTGTTTTCATTCTGTATCACCAGGTTGTAGGGGAAAGAGGAAAAAGTAAATATGAGAAATACTTTAAAAGCATAAAAGTATAGTTAATATGGTTTGTGTTGAGAACTCAAGACTGTCATATCATAGCCCTTTCCTGTCTTTGTTAGCACAACAATCCAGCCTCATATACTTGCAGATAGGAATAATATTAGTAAACATAAATGGTACCAACTTCTACAATTTATTGAGCTCTTACAAGTTGTTTTTCCATAATATCGCATTTAACTTCATTACTACCTTGCAAGGTAAAACATATTAATGTTTTTTTCTGGTGTAGAATCTTGGATTTGAAAAGTTAAATGATGCCAGGGAAGGACTGGGAAGGGAGTTTGAAGATGAAAATATCAATTAAATTGTCTAATCTACAAAAAGGAGTTATTATTGATTAATTCATTCACAATACCATCATTAACCATTCATAGGTTTTATTAGATTTAAGATAGGAAAAATATATTTTAATATAGTACTCTTTTATAATTTCATAACTGGTCTAGTTTTTATTATTCTTTTTATTTCCTCTTTTCAGCCAAACTGAAGCTTTTTTAACCCAACATTTTTGCATTTTAATGGCTATTTCCCAATAGAAAGCTATAATGCTTCCTCTTAATTTTACTTAATTATCTTCTTCAGAATAAAAGTCTTAAATAATTCCAAGATTTTTTTATTTATAATTATTTAAAATTTCCATCAACAAAAGCTAAAAGCTCATGGGATATCATTTCCTCTCTTAAAAAAAACGAAGCTACTACTTTCTACTTTTTATGACAGGGAAACAAATTTTGGGAGCATTTATACACATTAGGACCTTTACTGATGATTGTAGGCTGAATAATGACTTCCCCAAAATGTTCATATTCTAATCCTTGTAGTCTGTGAATATCCCAGTTAGAGACAGGGGAATTAAGACTTCAGGTGGGTTAAAGCTTGTAAATCAGCTGATCTTACATTAGAGAGATCATCCTGCAATTCAAATAGGCCTAATGTAATTGCAAGAGCTCCTTAAAATAGAAGAGGGAGGCAGACGAGTCAGAACCAAGGGGAGATGCAATTAAGAAGAGGTCAGAGTGATACTTAATAGGAAGGACTTCATGAGCCATTCCTGGCTTTTTGATGGAGGATGGGGGCTGACAGCAAAGGGAACTTGAGGGTAGTAGAGGCTGCAGAAGGTAAGACAACATTTTCCCTGGAGCCTCCAGAATGAACTATCTCTGCAGACACCTTGATTTTGGCCAAGAGACATCTATGTTAGACTTCTGAACTACTGTAAATAATAAAATATGTATTGTTTCAAGGAAGTAATTTTATAGAAATTTTTATTAAAGTGAGAGAAAACAAATACTTTCATTATGTAAATTATTATTTTCATTGTTCTTCTGCTACTTTCAAAATTCCGTGGATTTTCAAATGTATGGATTCCTAAATTTGGAGATTTGGATACAAATTTGTCACTAAGTGGCTATGTGATCCTGGCTCACATTTCTCTGTGCCTTCATTTCATGTATATATAATAATGCTGTCTCTGACACTCAGCAATAATGGAATGAGAAAGATAGCTGTATGATGTTAGGAAAGTATAGTCTTCATTATTATTTTCCTGGTGGCTAATTCTTTAAGTTCTTGGAATAATGATAGTTCAGGCAAGAAGATTCAAAATGTAAGGCGACAGAACCATAAAAGGATAGGTAAAATTTTACCTTTATATGTGAATAATTAATTACACTAGACCATAATATCTTGCTGGAGGGAAAAAGAAGGAATTGTTGTTTTCTTAATAATATTTTTAGATTTAGTTTTTATTTAAGATATTTTCTAGGTTGGGGCTGTAGCTCAGTGGCAGAGAGCTTGCCTAGCATGCATGAGGAACAGGGTTTGATCCTTAGCACCACATAAAAATAAACAAGTAAAGGCATTCTGTCCATCTACAAATACAAAAGATTAAAATTTTTTTAAAAATTTCTTCTTAATTTTCTTGTCTTTAGTCTCTTGAAGTTTCCCTTTCCTTCCAACAAAGTATATATGTAGATTATATGTGTGTGTGTGTATGTGTATATATATATATATATATATATATATATATATATATAAAATATCAGTCTATTTTACATGCATACATATATATCCTCTCACATATATACATAAGATATATACATATATATTAAAAATAAGGTCTAGAAATAATATATTAAAATATTTTGTTATTTTTTTGAACTCCTTATAATTCAAAAAGCATAATAGATTATTGTAAATTTCCAAAAGAAGCTATCCTTGTGTTCATAAAGGATTTATTTCTCTCAATCATATGAGATGAATCATTCAGAATATAACTTTGGCTATTCACAAAATTACCCTATTTATGCTAGCTAGCTAATTATATTAGCATATCAACTACCTGGAGAATGTTTGGAAAATAGCCACAATCTCTGGAAAATAGAGGTAACCAGACAAAAATGTACTCTGAACTAGTATACACATACATGTTGCTCATGAGGGAAACCACCAGCTTCCACTCAGGATTTTACTGAGATTTATTTCTTTTTAAAAATATGATGAAAGAAAATTTTCTTATTTTATTTGTTGATACAAGTCAGTTCTAAGATTAGTACCAGTTCAGATAACACTAAATAAATAGGCAGTGACAATTATAAGAAATGAAGACTGACAAAACAAAAAGATAAGACAATGAGAATAAAGAGCATAGAAGAGAGACCTTAAATTCATAGCAATATGGACACATCAGCATTGGGATAAGCATCATACTGCATCTCAAGTCATCCAAGGTAATGAGCACAATATAAACACTGACATTCTAAAGTTAACCTTGAGTCATCAAGAAAACATTAAATTACATTCAGTTGTCTTTGTTTCAGAAGGCAAGAAAATATAAATTGATTTTAGCAAGACCTTCACCTTTAGTTCTGACATTTAGTGTGTAACTATATAATGGTCAAATCACTGCCAAAGGGAGTTTGTGAACTTCATCTCAATAAATCAATGGTTAAAAGAAAAGAAAAGAAAAGAAGAAAAAAATCTGTGTCCTGTATGTTGACTATCAGCTTTAGGTTTAGTCTTAAGTTGGAAAATATACTTCCCAGACACCTTTTCCAGATTTCTTGATGGACACTGCCAATGGAATCCAATTCTACATTGCAAGGTAGAAAGGAAGAATGCCTTTCTTTTATTCTGCATATGGTGGAATCCCCAGTAGCAGCAGATACTTAACAACACATGAGGCCAATAGTCCGATTATAACACTAACAATTCAGCGTAGACTAAGCCTCTTGGCCTTGGATCCACAGAAAAATTCTTGTCCTTGGAATACCAGTTCTTGTTTAACTATAGCTACATCTGATCCCTTCCTTTTCTCTTCTTTTAGTTCTTTCCAATACCCATGCCACCAGTCACGTACTAAAATTCATGCTGCTTGAATTGCTAACATAATTCCCATTTTTTTCAGACAGGATACCAACAAATGAAAAAATGTAATAAAAGTAAGATTTTTATTAAAAAGTCTATTTGATTTGTCTGGAAATTTCAGCCATTCAGCAAGTGTAAAATATACTCTGAGATCTAAGTGTTGGTACTTGCTGATATTATAACAATAATTTAAGATGCTGGCAGCAAAAGTTCTGCTTAGCAATTAAAACTACTTTGAGAATTTTCTAAGAGTGGGTATGCACAGACTACCGACTTCCGTTATTTCATAGTGTAACGTAAAGAGAAGGAGAGAAAGTAGATATAGCTAAAATATCATGCCAGTGTAGTCTGGCATCATGAGCAGGTAACAGCGTGGACTAATATCTTCAACCCAATTAGAACAACATTCCTTGGTCAACATTCATTCCCAAAGTCCAGCGGCATGTAGGTTTACAGTGAACCGGGTCCATGACTCAGTGGTGCAAGTACTTCTGTGATGCACCATGGGTATTTCATAATCATGGTGTTTCTTTCCTTTTTTAATGAATTTTTTTTCTGACAAGGAGACACTGAGTCACAGAAATGTTTTAAGTTTTTCTTAGGAAGGCATTGCATTCATTTTCTCTAATTAGAACTTTTCCCCATGGGGTATAATATCAGGCCTTTGTCCCAATTTTTATTTACGGGCACAAAGTGGGTTGTTAATGTGCTTAAATTGATGCTTTTATATTTGCTTTCCTTTTCATTGAGTTCTCCTCTTGCCCATCCACCCTGTCTATAGTTACCAATTAAAATATTCCCCTTAAGAAGGTGAAATCATCATTTTGAGTGGCTGAACGAATTAAAAGAAATGTTGATACAAAATGTCACTATTCTATTCCATGTGTAATGGGGAGTTTTTCCTTGATTTTCCTAGAACAGATACCCCACATTTGGATGACAAGTATAAAAACTCAAATCACATTGTCCTGTATTTGTAGAAAAACCACCATGTAAAAGAGGCAAGAAAAAGACAAAAACACAGGGTTTATAGTTAGTGAACCTGAATCTGAATATTCTCTCAGATCCTTCCTACCTGTGAGTATAAAAGAGGAACAGAATATTTATTGAGATAAATGATGAAAGCTGATTTATGCAGAGTAATGAGATTGTATCCCTACCACAGTAAATGAGTAATTCTATGTTATAAATAGAATAGATAGAATACTTATAGTGAATATATTTATATAAATGTATGTGTGTGTTAGGCTGAAATATTTGAACTTGCTTACAGTGAACTCCTTTTGACCTACAAAATATATGTCTCTCTCCATTAAGGAAATTGTAATCTCTTATAGAAGGGTTGGCACAAGGTATAAGATTGTTGCCAATTATTGATAATAACAAGACATTGCATTTCCAATGTTAAGGGTGCTCACAATAAGCTGGACCTATGTGTGAGAGGCATAATAGATGTTGGAGAGCAGAGGAAATTTTCCATTAAAGGACAGGGTAAATTTGGGTGTTTTTAAAATCATAATTGATTGTGAAAGATCATAAACTAAATGTGTTATGAATGAATTTAAATAATGACAGAAAAGTCTCTAAATAGAATCTGAGAGCAAAGAATTTCATTTGTAAGTAAGTGATAGAGATTAGGATGAAAAGTACATTCTCCAGAGTAATGGAACACCAAAGAACAAAAAACATATAGTCTTCCTAATGATGTCGTGGGGCATCTAGAATCTTTACTCTGAAAACTAAAATGTGAAAGAAAAGATGAGTTATGATCTGTGCATAAAATGTCCGAACCACTAAGTGATGTGGGAAAAGTAGCTTTGAAAGACCTTACACAGATGATAGAAAATGACTGCTTCTCTTGGTCCAAAATGTGTTGCTATTAAACTGAGTTGTAGTAAAATTTTATAATTCTAAAGAATGGTAGTGAATTTATTATTATAGCTGACAAACTACTTAAAAATAATATTTATGTATGTATGTATGGACACATACATATACATTCTTCCTAATTATTAAAATGCACACATTGAACACTGGTTTTGAATTTGTTTATTAATTGTTGTTTATATCTTCATCATAAACATGTAACACCCACAGGATTGTCTGGAATATCCTAGCTCTGTATGCGGTGCTAAGGATGGTCCAAGAGAGAAGTCTGATTGGTGGCCATAAACAATACTATAACTGTTTTCCTTATATATTTTAAGAAGTTTTGCCAATGCCTCTGTGCTAGAAATAAGGACACTGGCAACAAGTAAAAAATTGAAAATGAAAAACAGAATGTTCAATTTGAGCAAGATGGCTCCTGCAAACTAGATTTGAAAAATCATAAGGAACAGATTTAAATACTCCATGCATCATCAATATTGTTATATTTTAAAGTCTTAGGTATTTAGCATATATAAATACCAATGCTCCTTTCATAGTACTATAATTTCTGGCCAGTTTATTATCTGGAACCACTTCTTTATGAGTAGTCTATATGTTTAGTTTAATTTACCTGGTTATAAACTTTATGCACCCTTCTAATTGCTAGGCACATTTGTTTCACTTCAGTTGGTAAAAGATTATCTCATGATTTCTAAATTGCAGGATGAATTTTGAAAACATGCTGAAAATTGTTTTTTCACTGTTTTCACAAACACTGGTTATTCACAGTTCTTAAGGAAACCTAGAGTTTCAATAGATGAAGAAAACTGATCATTTAATCAATAGATTTGATTCCATACATAAATCTTGAGAATTTAATATGGCTTATGTTCTACACATTAGTTATTACCTGATTTGTTTGCTGAAAGTAATATAATTGGCTGATAAATATCACCTAACTAAAAAAAATGTGACAAACAGAAACTTTCACATCTTTATATATCAAAAACAAACTTTCCCCTACATTCCTATCTAGTGATTTCAGTATTTTTGTGTGTGTGTGTGTGAATGGTGACACTCTACTTTATTCTTTCTCTGATGTTAAATTATTTCATAACTCTAACTTTTAAAGTTATCAGAGAATAAAAACATGGAGTTTATTAAATTTTGAATATGAGTGAACTTATTGCCTTTGAAGCAAAAAAAAAAACTAAACAAGTGTCTATTATACAAATCATTACCATTTGTGAATTACTCATTATGTAGCAGTGGCAGCAAAACTGATATAACATGAAAGAGTCAAGTATCTGTTGTTTTATTTGTTATTTTAGTCATTTAGAGAATGTTCAAGATCCTGTTCAAGAAGGAGGGGGAGAATGCAAGATGCTTAGATATACTGAAGGGGAAAAATAAGTTTCACAAATCATTATTTTGAAAATTTATCACTTTGAAAAAATTACTAATATAGGTATCATTAAAATATGATTACTGATGAAGGAAAATTGTAACATACTTTTTTACATATTCATTGAAAGATTCTAGTATATATATGCATATAGTAGAGACTTATTAAAACTGCATACTTATAACTCTTGTATGTTAATAATGACATGAGGCAATACCCTGAAGTGGGAAATGATGAGATTCTCAGAATATAAGAGAGCTCATATGAGACTGACTTATTTTAAAGGGCTATTTTGTGTTAGTATAGCTATGTGAAATTGTATGATTATAATCAGGGAAAACTGAGCTGCTATAACCATGCAGCACTGACTGCAGAACACTCTTGCAAATACTATCAACGGTACAGGAGATTATACAAGAGTCTTCCTGGAAGATAAGAGAAGGCAGTTTTGAAATAAACTCATACCAAGAGATGAAGTGATTCACCAGGGCATAAAGGGAAACTGTGGCAAGATGAAATCATAACTCAGGGCCAGCTACACACATCTAAAATTGGAACTACTTTGAACATTTCTACAAACTCCACTGCCAGAATTGGGTAGTGAACATAAGAATGCTTAATAAGTGTTACTTATAAGCAAAGTGAATAAATAGGCTCCTGCTTTCAGAATATGAAAATTTGAGAAATTTATGAACCAACAGTTTCTACTAATTATAATTTGTCAATTACAACTTTAATTTATTCCATAACCAGTGTCCTCAGTGTTTTAAGGAGAGAATAAGCAAAATTGTAAGAAACCTATAATTCATTAAAAAACCTGAGAAAACCTTAGTTAGGTTTGTTCTATTTTAAATTTTTTAAAGGACACTTCTTTACATTTACAAAAAGACTGTATTGACTTTTCTTTGAAGCATTAGCATTTGGAAGAAATATATTGTATTTATATAGCATATCTGATATCAAGTTCTTTTTGTGTATAGTGTTATTTTAATGAGAGAGTTGATTTCCAGAATAAATTGTTGATTCTACACCTCCAGCTTTTTTTTTGATAGAGAAATAATTCATTAATTGATCAATGGTATTTAACTTATTTACTTTGGAACAGATTATTAACAAAGCAATAAAAAAAGGCAAGAGATAAAAATTAATAGTCCCTATGCATAAACCACTTACATAACCTCTGTATTTGATCAAGACATCATTATTTTCTATGCAAATTATTTGTTTTCTGTTTATTAAGATTAAAAATGTCTCAAAGATAGACATTGTTTTACATTAAAATATGGTAGTGATAATAGCATACTACCAGTGAAACAGGAATTCATATGCATAAATTTTTAAAGCACTCAATTCAGAAAAAAAAATGGTAAGCATTCTTCCTTCTCAAAGCTTTGTAAAACTGTAGGAAAATTAAATCTCTTGAGAAATATCCGTGGGATTTGTGGTAGGTATATTAAAAGTAAAAGAAATCTTTGCTGGCTGAACTTCTTCTCAAAACCTAAGCTCTCTAGACACAAAGAAAAAAGAAAAAAGAAAATTAAAAAAAGAGCTTAAATCAGCTCTACATTGGTTATCTGCAAGGTTAATTAATTGTTTTAATTGCACCACGATGTAGCCAGAGACAGAAACATTGTCAGATATAATGCAGTGGGAAGGAAAGGGATGAAGGAGAGTTTGTGGAATTTAAACTCTTGAGAGATTGCTCTCTACTTCACTGTACTTTAGATGCAAAAAAGGTAACATAGTATCAGGAGAAGGATATATCCTCAAACAGGAAACAATTATGTATTTTTAAAGACCCATCAGTAATTACACACATATTAATTATCCAACTGCAAACTTGGCAATTCTTTGTTTACTTGATTAGTGTAATAGTCAAATTCTATAATTCAGTCTCCCAGATTCAATTTGAGGGCAATAAGTACCTTTAAATCCAAATGCATTACCATCAAAGGTAAATAGATATTTTTTAATGCTGTACATACAGATAATAATGAAAAAATAACATTTATGACAACTAGCTATGTACATGGCATTTTCCTTTAAGTCATTTAGAAATAATTTCTATCATACCATTTCACAAGTGAAGAAATGGAGACAGAGGGGTTAAAGATCTACCGAGAATGATAGGTAGTAAATGGTGGAACAGTTTTGAATCACTACATGTTGTCACAGTAACTTTATTTCATGCATCTGAGAAACAGATTTTAGAGGAAATGTCTCATAAGGTTGTGAAGATCAGCTATAATTTGAACTGGTACTAGATTTCCAGTTTGGTCAACATGGTCATTTGGGACAATTCTGAGAACTAAAAAATGACCTTACTTTTCTAATATGCCCTTATTAACATATTTATAATTTTAAAGATCCTGATGGTCTGAAGAGAACAAATGTATATCACTATTTTGAAATATCCATAACTCTTACAAGGCGAAGAAAAACATCTTGATTTTTCCATTTCCAGTTATAATCTTACTCCTAAGATTAGAATATATGTTAGAATTAAACAGATTTAGGAATATATCAAATTCCCTATAAATATTGAATAGGGATAATTATAAACTTGAGAAAAATGAGTCAAAGGAAAAAAATTCAGCCAGCCAGACTGACTAACTATTCTTCCCCATGATAGACAAAGCATTTTGAAACATACTTCAGAATAAATGGAAAGATGAAAATTCCATCTGTTTGCACTGACCATTCGTATATGAGTAGATAGATGAGTGTTAGTTATTTATATGTAGGTAATAAAACCAAATCAATTCTTGAATATTTTTATTGTGGGAATAAGTACACGACATAAATTTATCATTTAAACTATTCGAAGCATGCAATTCAGTGGCATTAACTATATTTACATTGTGCAAACAGTACCACTATCAATCCCCAGAAATTCTTTATAACATCTAATTTTAAAGGTGAAAAATTTTAGTAAGAACTTAAGAACCCAGATATGTAGCTACATATTTTGGCTAAAAACATTTATTTTAATTTCTCTGTGGAATAAGAAGCCCAAATTACTTATGTCTACATAATCTTCATTATTTCCTTATATTCCTAATATGTGGTCATTTATCCTTCACACAGTAGAAATGAAATATCTACTTGGAGTTTTTTCCATTTTCATAATTGTAAAATGTTCCTGGAGCTTTATATCAAAGCTATATTCATTTCAATACAGAAAAAGCAATTTTAATTTGTTAGAGTTGCAAATCATTTTGGGGATTCATTGAGGTGAAACATATTCTATGTACAGAATAATGCATTCTGTGTTTTAGACAATTCCAAACTCTGGCTTAGCTGATTTTACCTATAAGCTAAAAATATATTGGCAATATCTATGAATTGAGTGGTAATGACAGTATGATATACAGATAAATATATCAACACAGAAGAATCTGAAATTTTGATTGCTTTTCTTTACTGTTTGATCTAACATCCTAAAGAATAAAATTGGAATAATTCTGTTAGTGGAAAATTGATTGTCATTTCATTTTTTATACCTAATGTCATCACTTACTAGCTTGATTACTTAAGAAAAAAGGAAAGGAAAGGAAAAATGCCCAAAGAACATTTAAATTCTACTACTTTTACGTTTGAAAAGATTTTGACATTTTAATTAGATTTTTAACAAATTGTTCTTTATAAAGTAATTTGAAGGCAACACTGTAGAAATCATTACTATTCCTAGGCCAGAATATAAAATCGTGATGCATCTTTATAATTATTGTCCTGGCACAACATTACCAGGTTTTTAATCTCATCTGCATCTTTGAAATAAAAATAGGTGGTTTGCCAAAATTTGCATTGCCCAAACTCAAGCTAATAACCTAATTTACTGCTTGTCTAATTGTTAAGCTGACAATGCTGTTTCAAAGTCATTCAGGTGTATGTCATGTTGGTAGTTTTAAATAAACAAAGGTAATTTTATTATCCCATCATGGCCCTAAACGTCCTTTCAAAGTTCATAATGCTTCTCTTAGATTTAAGTCATATTCCAGGCTTTTGAGTAGATTTATATTTATTCTCTTTCTTTGATAGTGTATGGCTTAAAATGAGAAAATTCATTCACATTTGAATTGATAATTTGCATTAATAATATGTTCTCTTTTTCAAATAGTATGTTCTATTTTTCAAATATTTTCCCAAAGAGAATATGGCACTTCTTGTCAACAAAGCATCAATATGTGTCCAGAAGCAACCATTTAACTGTTCTTCAGTGAATTTTTGTACCATATGCAATAAAGCCTGTTCTTTAGACCTCAACAGGTGGCCCACTTTAAGTTTATGGCCAACATCGGCTTGGTAATGTATTTATAAATCCATAAATGAAATAATGGCCTCTAATTCCTTAGACATACCGTATGCTAGAGTGAATTCTTACATAAATGTGAAGATGCTTTAAACATTACATTGGGTTTTAGACTTATGTTTTTTATCAATAACAATAATGTGAATAAAAGCCCTAAAGAAAATATCACCATAATGGTAATTCCTTGACTAGGAATAATAGGAATAGAAATCTAGTCTTCTAAAAAACTATTGGTGACATGGGAAATATAGAATTAAAAGTTCATTTTGTTATGTCGATGGGCTTTTAGTTTTGTGTCCCCAGATACACTGTTTATATATTTATTCTGAGTCAGAATCAAAATGCTTATATTCTGATACAAAAATTATTCATCTTTCTTCCTTTAGCAGATCCCTTCAAAATCATAATCCTACCAAACTTTCACCCCCCCTTCACCATTCAAGTTTTTGGTACTTTTAAAACCTTATTATCCTTTTATTAACTTTTTCCTTTTCCTGGTTTTTGTCTATGCATTGTTGGTTATATGAATCCTAGTAATGATTCAAGGCTAACTGAGATATTACTCCCTCAGAAAACCTTTCCTCTTCTACCTTCCAGCCAGCACCCTAGCAAGATGGGTTTACCAGACTCTTGCATCTTCTTTTTAGAGCATTTTCACATTGGGTATGTTTAGTAGTTGTCCCCCCCACCTTGCCCCCAATCTGGAAATGAAAGTCAACATTTTAAACATGTTTTAAAAAAACTGTTTGTGTTTTGCTGTATCTGGGGTCTGAATCCAATACTGAACTACATTCCCCTATATTCCCGAGCCCTTTTTTTTTTAATCATTTTGAGACAGGGTCTCCCTAAGTTTCCTGGGTCTCAAACTTGCATTCTTCCTGCCTCAGCCTCCCAAGTAGGTGGGGTTGTAGGTATACCACGGTGCCTAGTTTGTTTTAACCTTTCATAGTTTTTCTTTCTTTTCTTTTTTTTTTTTTTTTTTTTGTTTTAAGCCCTGTGGGCAAATTATTTTATTAGTCCATTTTTTTTTTGTAACCATTTCTATCTTATGACATCCAAATATTAAATTTGATAATAAGTAGTGACTGACTAGAATATGTTATAACATAATAGATTAAATCTTTTCTAATAAATAATGGACTCAAAAAGAAATAGTTTTAGATTTAAATGTGATATTTTCCATGGATAAAGCAGAGAGGAGAGGTGAAATGCATGGTAATCTTGCCCTAATGGATCAGATTAGACCATGTTTTGGAAATAAAAGAAGTGACTTTAGGGAAAAAATCAATATTTTGTTTATTTACTTATGTTTTTGTTTTTGTGGCACTAGGAATTGAACTCAGGGCTTCGGTATGCTAGACGAGTGGTCTACCACTGAGTTGCATCACCAGCCCTTCAATATTATCTGTTAATTGGGAATCTGTATTGTGGACAAGAGAAATGCAGCACAGAAAGAACACTGGACATCCAAACAACAACAAAACCACAAAGGTGATATGGTTGTGTTTGCATATGTATGATAGAAAAAAGAATAGGGAAATAGCAAAGTACTTACAAGGAAAAGTTCCTATTTCTCAATATTTTGTGGGGTAAGATTTTCTTCTACCTCTATCTGTCATTTGGGTTATAACTTCTGGAGTACTAGCTGTATCATTCAAAAGTATCTCCTGTGGTTACCTGTGTAGGACAAAATCTTTTACATTAGATTTGTGGAGAAAATTATCATCTTCTCTCTTCCCTATTCTAGAACATCATTTAGTGTTTGCATTTTTACCCTCAAACTGGCTGCATTTTTTTCTTAAATGTGAATGAATTTAGTCATAACATTAGCTCTCTGAACATATAATCTTACTAAAATGTGGGAGAAATGCAAATGAAATATAAAGCTTGTTTAGCATAAAAGAAAAAATGGATCTTCCTTTTCAAATACTGTATTGTTCTAAATATAAACTTTATTGTTCATACACCTTCTCATACTAAGTTTTGAAGTCATGCTGTCTTTTCCATAGAATTGGATTTATTTTCAGGAAAACAAGATTCTGCTATGTGAATAATTAAGGTGAATGACAGTGCAAGTTTCTGATGATTGTTCAAGCAATTTAATGCAAATTTGAGGCCAAAGTATAAGTGCTTTTGTTCCCTTAGATTACAAATACATTATACTTGAATATTTCCCACTGAATTCTTTCCTACTGAATTGTATGAGAAGAGCGTAATAACAGAGTTCTTTACAGAAATAAAGCAAAATTATTTGTGATTTTAAAGTTCAAATATAATTAAGAATGAAAATATTTCACAGTGGGCAGTGGCATTTGCACTGGTTAGAACTCGCATTGACTGAAGTCACCTAACGTGTCTTCTAAAGATTTCTCTCCTCGGAAGAAACAATAACAAAAAGGGCAAAATCTTTTGTCTAATGCTTTAGCTTTATTGTAAAGAAGTCAGAAGCTGTATATTGTGTTTGTTGTGGTTTACCCTAGAAGCCTAATAAATTTTTTAAAATTATTTTTTGGCAAATATAATTGTTCTCTTTAGTATCTTCTCCAAAATTATATCCTAGAAAATTTTCAGGACAGGTTTACATTTCAGTTAGGCATTAGCTTAGTAGACTCCTAACAAATTATCTCCACCTACACACATATGGAGAGCTAAACTGATTTTAAAGGATCTATAACCTTTGATACAGGGATACAGGCATGTTTGTTAAGAGGTTCTATGTTAATTAGAAAAATGCAAGTTGCAAAATATTTTAAAAAAAGAGAGATAATACTTCAGGGTAATACAAAGAAAAAATTAGGTAACAGTCTAATGTGAGTATTTCTGGTGGTTGGAAGGTAGGGGGCTGGGCTCCATGTAGACATTCAGGGATCCAGGAGAATGGAGATTCTACCATTTTCAAAAACATGCATTCTAGGTTCTCCTCAGAGAAGTAAATAATAAACAGATGGGGGAAAAGAGAAAAATGAGATAAGGTTACACTGCTTTTTAATAACCTTGTCCCAGAAGAAAGAGGCATTATTTATGCTCATATGTGTCTTCATGTGAACTTACATGTCCACATCTAAATGCAAATGAATATTAGAAATATAGACTTTGGCTGAGCAACGTCTTCTCAGATGAATTGCGTATCATGAAAAGAGAGTAAAAATCTCTTGTTGACAGCAATTTTTATCATTCTCTTACTTGAATAAAATCTACACAATATCTTTGAGAAACTAGCATAATTTTTGGCAATAATAATATTTACAGACCTACTAAATGTTGCAAGGTCATCCTACGAAATCTGTTTCTACACTTTTTCTTCCCAGTTTCCATTTCCTGCATAGAAACTTGTGTGTTATGTGAAAAAAAAAATACAAATAAATTTATTTAAACTCTCTGTTTGTAGTCCTCATTGGTTTCCTTGAACAGAATGTAAGATCCTAAGCAAGGCTATAAGGGAGTCATCATCTGGACCCTACTTAACTCTCTCATCTGATATCTTTTTTCTGTTTCTATATCGGCTCTAATATGGTAGTTATACATAACTTCTTTTTGACTCATGCATGGCCGAGGAATTGTTTACTTACTCTGTCCTGTGTCTTCACTGCTTTCCCACAGGTCTTCTTGTTAGACTTCTCTTTATTCAGGAGGCAATTCCAAAATCGAACAATCAAAGACATCCATCGTGACTACCCTAGCTAAAGAGAAAACTTGCAACCTTGACCTGCTTGATGTTCTGTCACAGATCAGTCCTATGATACACAGTATTACAATATTTTATAACCAATCTGGGCCTTATGTGGTGTACTCTGATCCCTCATTTTGCAGATAAGGAAAATAAAATCCAATTCACTACTGACTTGAGAAAGGCCATATAGCTGCTCATAGCGGAACTGAGTGAGATCCAGAAGTCAGTAGATAATTTCTACATTTATTTTATAAAATAATTTGGAGAATGGGAGATATAATAATGTTTTGTTTGTCTATAGGAATTGGTATTTCTCTTTTTGGAGGGAAGGAAACTTGCTAGTTGTTAACAGATAATAGGATGGTGCTTTTAAATAAATGCCAGTTTGAAAGACAAGTGAAATGTCAGAGTTAGCATAGTCCATAACTGTATTGTTCAATACTATAGTCTCTAGCTATGTGAGGCCAATTAAATTTAAATTAGTTGAAATGAAGAGTTAATTTCTCAGTCACACTACCCAGATTTGGTTCTCAATAGCTATAAATAGCAAGTGGCTATGTTTTGGTTAGTGCAAGGAAACATTTCAATCATCCAGAAATTGTGCTGAACCATAGGTTTTTATTTGTCCTACTCTTCTATGATGTGTGATCTTTGATTCTGGATACTACAGTTCCAATTTTCTTCATAAGTTTTTATTCATAGACCATCATTCCAGTTTGTTTCACTGATTATTACAGGAAGGATTATGAAAAAGTTGTTGAGGTGAGGTATGGAGAGGCCTATAAATCTCTAAGATGGATTAGTCAAATTTGTACTAATCTCAATTTTAATGAAAACTAGCAATTTTCTTATACTTTTATATAAAAATAGGACTATTAAAACTTAAACTCACACAATAGTTCTAAACCTTTCTAAGATCTTTTATTGTGACATTGGAGAACTGCATAATAAGCTATGAAGTGGGGAAATCGTATGCATGCTGTCCCTTTTACCTTTGTTCAAGGTGCATGGTTCTAGGACAAATTTACCTCTTTTCAAGACAGCGAGTACCCTTCTAGATCTCTCAAGGGCATTACTGATAACTCAGTTATAAACAGCCTCGCTTCTGTGTTGGGCTCTGTAAATGGTGATGTTCTTGTTTCTCTTGCTCATATCAGGGAATGGATGATTTAAGATACTCAGTGACTATTGCCTCAATTATGCAAGATGACCTCAAATAGGAGATTTTGTTTATCAGTCTTATAAAAATATAGTAATGAGTACATAAGGGAGAACATAGATGACAGTAAAACACAATTATAAGGACTGGAAATTATGTCAAAATTAATATTCTTCTAATAATGGGCATGATGATCACTGTCATTATCCAAGCATGGATATGCATGGCTTGCACTCTTGATGCATTTTTTTTTCAGATCCAATTTAGTAAGCAGTTCTGAGGCAGTGTCTGAACTATAGCATTATTATAACAATAAGAAAACTTTGTCCAGGCATGGCTAAATGACTGAAAAGGAATATTTCCTGCTTTGTTAGTCAGATATAAGAGAATATTGTGTTTCCAAGATGTAATTAAAAGGAGAACGTTGACTAATTGACAGGAAAGGCCCAAGATGGCAAGAGAACTAAAAAGGAACCCAAAGAGAATACTAATGGAAGTAGAAGTGAACAAGGATGCTTATACTGGGTGAGAGAAATCTAGAAGAACACAATGAGCTTCTTAACATTATTGTGAGGCTATGATGAGAAAGTGGTTCTACCTAACCTATGCAACATCAAGGATCTAAACGTGGCAATTACATGGAGATAGATTTTACATTAGTATGTATGAAATGGTTGGTGGTGTCATCTTCATTGTTTTTTGTTCCAACAGGCAATAATTTACCACCTATTAGAACATTTTAAAATATTGATTTTGGGAGAGGTGGTTTTCTCCTAGAAGTGTCTATGTCTTTACTTTCTTATAAGCTGATTGACAATTTAGAGCAAGATTTAAAGATAGATAAATAGATAGATAGATAGATAAAATTTATTACAGATAGCTAATTTTACTTATCTGTCTTCATTATTTCATAGTGAGTAGACTTAATAGATGGAAATTATTACCCTAAGTACATGTATGAAGACAAAAATAGTATGACTCTGTATACAACCAGAGACATGGAAAATGGTGCTCTCTATGTGTACTATGAATTGAAATGCATTCTCCTGTCATGTATAACAAATTACAATAAATAAATTTAAAATAAATAAGAATAAAAAACAAGTTTAGATTTGTAACTTTTGTGACTCTTTAAGACATTTTCCTACCATTTTTAAGAACCAAAAGTTTTAATTCATTACTTTGCCAGATTTTCCTGTTGCTTTAATCTTTGTTCAATTTCAACTGACCTTTTTATGACTTACCAGCATAAAAATTACTTTCTCTTCCTCTTCATATTTTTGTGCTCTCACCTACTTTCTTTTAATATCAGAAAAAAAAATTAAGCACATCCAGAGAAATATGTATGTGCCCCATATATCGACTCCCATACCAGGTACCAAAAGAACAGTGATAAAACAAAAACAATGCATAATTCTGAAACAAGCTAAAATTAATGAAAAAATGCTGATGATCCTATAGCAGTCATAAGATACTCTTATAACTATTTTATTCTTTATATTTTCAACAGATTCATCTCATGAGTATTTTGAGATATGTGTTAAATTGTTTGCTTTTACCATTGTCTCTGAAGGCTCTTAGGACATATATGATTAATTTGCCCTAGATTTTCACACTTTAAATAGAATTTTCCTTTTAAAAACATGTTAGAAGAAGACAATATAACATTTTTGAATTACCTATAAAATGATTTACCCCAAATATAACTCTATTTTAAAAAATACTGTCAGCCTCTCATATTCTTGAAATCTATTATCAGAGGTTTCATCTAGACACAGCTAAAAAATATTTGGAAAAACAGTTGTGTCCATAGTGATCATGTACAGGCATAATGGTCAATAATGATCTTGTCATTATTATCCATACAATGTGTGTAACAACTGACTACATGATATTTACATTTTATATGATATTACAATTAATCTAGAGATGATTTAAAGTTTACAGGAAAATATTCATTGGTTGTATGCAAACTCTACATAATTTTGTATAAAGGACTTGAGTATTTAAATATATTGTTATCTACAGGTGACCCTGGAATCAACCTTTCACGGATACTAATAGAAGACTGCATGAGTTTACTTTTTTGAGCACATTGTTAAACTGTTTGAATTACTCATTCTACCCTAAATCTCCTTATTCAGAACTTCAAAAAAATGTTAATTTCCCAAGACTTATGTAGAAAATTTTATGCCAGAAACTTATTTTAATGCAAATAACATTCACAGATTGCTTGGTTCTCTTTGTACACTAAATATAATTTACTCAAAATTGAAAATCATATTGTTTTTTTTTTTAATAATTGGTAATATTCCCCAATGACCCAATTAGGCACAGAATGTTTGTTTTCTAGAAGTATGATTTCAGAAAAGAGATAAGAAGATAAGTCCATTTAAATAGTATCCTTATTATAATTATACTAATTTTCTCTTATTAATATGCAAAATAATCAACTAAGGTGAGAATAAGTAAATATAATAAAAATAGATCAAAATCTCATTTAAAATTATTATTTGGTTTTAAAGATATTATTTAGTTGTCCAAGAGATACTTTCTATACATAAAATACATATTGTATGTTATGATATCACAATTCAGAAAATACATAGTATATATTTTAGAGAATGGAATTTATTGTTGATGTTGCAATAAGAGTATTGTGAATAATTAATATTTTAGGATAGGCTTGTATCAACTAGACACAATGCCTTCTCATATGGCTGTTTTAACTATGTGAAATATTCTGTGAGCTAATAGTAGCCTGTTCTTCCTTGTTCTTGTGAGAAGTTATGTAGGAATTATCTTTTCTAACCTAGTAGATATTAAACCTAAGATATTGTTGCATGTTGTTTAATCTCCAAAACAATCTATTATTACAAAACATGAGAATATTGTTGATAAAACATCAACAGCTATTTAAAGAACAATATTGAATGATAAAAGAGATTTTCAATGTAAAAGTTGAAGAGTCTCTATAATGAGAGTTTGATAGACATAAATGAACATAAGAGCTTATTGGGTAATTTTATTAAGAGAAATAATATGGTAAATTTTCAAATGTAATTAATTCCTCTCTAAGAGATTAAAAATTTAAAGATGACTTAATTTTGAACTATATTAAGAAATTATGTAGTTATATAGTGACAAGTCACTTGATGGTCCAGTCTAAACATTATGCAACATTAAAATAGTCAATTCAAAATATTGCAGCATCCAAAATTTTTTGAAAAATAATATCTTAGGCAGATCTTATCTATCTCCTACTTCCTTTTTATATCCTGTTTCCTCTTTTAAAACATAAACATTTTCATAATTTTTGCTAAACTAGTCCCATAGATCATAGAGTTTCTCTTCCTGCTCTTTAACTAACAGCAAATAGCCTCACCTAAACTGTTCTCAGTTCATCCATTCATCCATAGTTCTGCACAATGAAGTTCCAGACACATACTGTGTCTGATCAGGGCATAGGCAGTAATGGTGAATGTTGATTACTCATTAATCACTGTTTTTTACCTAATGCAACTGTATGATATATGCTTTTTATATTGAAAAGAATGTATTGTTTCCAATAAGATTTGCTTAAATATCCAGATAGATGAATAAGACTATGAACCACACTAGAGCAGAGAGCTCCTTATGAATGTCTTTTTTATCAAGTAGCCTTGAAGAATTCCTGGGTTTGTAAAAGTTTGTGAATTAAAGTTTGAATAAATGAATGAATATTGATAGAATTAATATACAACCTTCAGAAAAAGGAATTTAAAACTCTGTAATAGAGAAGTTTATTTAATTCATCATTTTCCAAATTTTCTTCAAGACAACAATTAACTTTATGTTTTTTATGCTTATTAACATCACATAAAAACTTAGTATTGTATAGGATTTGCAGAATGGTACCTTATGTCATTATTTTGACAATCAGAACAATCTCTATATATAGTTCAAACTTTTTCCATGTATCTGAACAAAGCATAGGTAGGAAAAACAAGAACTTTACTTCTAATTTGACAAATGAGGCATTCTAGGGCCTGTAAAATAACAAGAGTAAATAATTTCTAAAACACTATTTTAAGTTTTTCAGGCCACTATATTAGTGTGTTAGTATTTCTAAAAATTTTAAGGTAGTAAGTATTTCATCATTGAGAGAAAACACTGCAGATAAATAATAGAGTTATGGACGAATTTTGCATGGAATATTGACCAGATTGTATTCTGACCCGATGTGAATGTAAAAAATCCTGCAAAAACACTGACCTACAGAAACTAGTTTCCTTGGACTAAGGTTTTAGCAATTAAATGCTTCAGAGATTATCTAATGCCTTCAGGGATCCTGATAGATATGGCTTCACTTTCTTCATTGCTGGATTTGCTCAGTATAATCCTGACTCACCACAGTTTAATACCTGGTCATTCTCAGGCATCAAACACCACTAGTGTTGATGAAGAGAAACAGAGGAAATCAGATACCTATTCTACAACTTTGAAAGTAGGTCAACTAACTGTGCTAATGTATTATAGCTGCAGTGTCCCCAAGACACTCAAAGGGGAGAAAGGAATAAAAAGAATTAGAGCATGCTACCCTATGGTCTTTCCTCCTCCAATACATTTATATGGTCTGTTCTGTGGTTTTGCTTGGGCTTGGGCCTGCTTGAAAATGAGACCAGCTGCACTTTTAAAAGGTAATGATGTCCTGGTCTTTCCATGGAGGAAGAAGCAAGGGCTCAATTACCATTGCATACCAGGAAGCCCCTTTAGAACTCTCCACTAAATTCCCACAAAGGAAAGTGTGTGAAAGCACATATGCTCAAACAAAACTGTTATTCCTTCAGAAACAAAATTAAATTTTATTAATGAATTAAATATTAATACCGGAGCAGAACGTCACTTTGGTCAAAACTTTCACAGCAAGTGATCAGTATCAGACATAGCAGTTCCCATGTTAGTCAAATTCAAGTCGTAATATGATACATGACTAGATATATGCCAAAGCACTCTAATTTAATTCTGATAGGTGGAGGAATGTGGCACCTGTGTGGTGCAGAGCACAAGATGCCATGTCACAATACATTAGCTTGTATCACATTATAATGAGATGTGACGACATATAATATTTCACGTCAGAATAAAATGAAAAAAAAAAATGGAGAGGCAATATAACTTTCAATACTGAATATGTATAAAGAAGGGGAAGCAAATTATGGAAAGTCTGGGCAAACTGTGAAAGCAAGTAATTTGAATTTATTTACAGATCAGATCTTCACTCTAGTGACACTCAGCAGAGCCGCCATCATTAATAATCAGGACTTAATGTCTGTCATTTCAAATTGCATTGGTAGGAAAATTGGAATACCAGTTGTCAGGCTAGATGTCATTTTTATTCCCTTTGAAGATTATTGATATTGGTTCAAGTTTATTTATGCACGGAACCACCAAATAATACAGGAGTTTTTTTCAAGGTGAATATTTCAAAATGATGTAGTTTTTCTACAAAACATGTGTTTACATTTAAATACATTATCTTGATAATTTATTGATATTCATCTATGGGACCTAGACTAATTTGCCTGTATTACTTGAGATATAAATATAAACTTGAGGGAGGATTCTGGGGACTGAACCCAGGGCCTTGTACATGCTTGTCAAGTAAGTACTCTTCTACCAAGCTGCAACCGAGGTCTAACAACAACATTCTAAGCAATCAGAACTGATAGTGTTTAACTGGTGATGAGCTCTCTGAAACCTCAGAGGTGTTAAGGACTCTTGTGTATGCTGTAGTTTAAATTATGCATGAAAAACAATTTAAATTCTCATGGATCAAATTCTTAACCCTTTCATTGATCTCTGGCCTCAGTTGAGTACAATATGGGCTGCAAGCAAGAAATAACTATTGGCATCTCCTACTCCCATGTTATTCCTGTCATGGGATTCTGAGTATCACACTGGGTAGAGGGTCTCAGGTCCTTGACTTGTTGTGTGGTTTGTAATCACAGCAGAAAAGTAGCTTACCACTTATTTTGGGATGGTATAGAGGTCACCAACCCGGCCTTTCTAATTGCAGAAGAATAGATAAGGGGAACTATGCTTGTTCCTGAGAGATACTGTAATATACATTGCATGTCCACAGTCTTGCCTGGACAGTAAGTGGGGCATTAACAATACATGATTCTCAAAGAAAGTTCACTTACTGAGGAAAGTTGGTATATTCTAGAAAAGAGGGCGAAACACAAACACAATCACATTTTTGAGAGGCTAGAGTGGCAAGTGAGATGTTTCATTTTTATGCATTTGCCTTTGCCAAGTCATTAAGGTTTTCTGTAAAAAGATAAAAAATATAAAGTGTTTCAAAGAACAATAAGACCTCTAATAATGGGAGGAGTTAGGTACCTTCTTATGACAAATGCATCACTGAATTATTTACTAAAGTTGTCAGCTATAACTGCTTTAATATTTGAAAGCTCTACAAAAAGTATTTATTTAAAACTTCATAAAAACATTACCCTCTACCAAATCTGAGATTTTATAACACTTTGGTCAAACATTCACATAACATATATTCAACTATTTTGTAGTTCTTATTATAAAGTTCATGATAACATGAATTTCTTGAAGGGAACATCATGGCTTAATCTTCTTTCTGCCCTCAGTGCTTGTACAGTACCTGGAATATTGTTGGCTGTTATTAGCCACAGGTAAATGTGAATATTTGTGACTCAGAAAAAATGTTATAAAACTGCTTTCCTTTTTCTTCTGATCTAGTGTGTGAGAATGTTTTATTTTTTCACACATATATACACCTACAATATATGCTGCTTAACAAAATCAAATCCTATATGTTATTCTCCAAAGTATTATTTCTGAATTCACATCACTCTTAATTGTAAATCAATATAAAGTAACCAAGCACACAATTTCTTGAGGCTATAGTTTTCTTTTTTTTTTTTTATTTGGTAGTGATGTTGGTTTTAATCAATAGAGTTATTAAAAATATTTTATTAGACTTGCTAGTAGAATTTAAAAGGAAAAAGATATTTAATAAGCACAGTACTATATTCTATTGACAATTGTTCTTTTCATGTGTAACTTCTGACTAGAGTTAGGAAGGAATTTGTTTTTTTTCAGTAATTTGTTAGTCAATGAAATATATTGATAGAACACTAAATAGTAGATGCAGTATAAAGTCGAAAACACTATAAATAACGTGAGATGAGAAATATTTTTAGCAAAATGATACATCTGAAATCTAAAACTTAGAAACTTAGTCATTTAAATATTAATTTTGTAAATAAAATCAATTATATTATTATGCTATGGGGATTCAATGTATGTATAACTCATCCTTTGGTGATATATTATTTTATCTACCTGGACATTAAAAAAATAGAACTTAAAATATTTAAAACACATAATTTTGAGATCTAAATTTTTTATAAATTGTAATACTAAAAATAAGGAAAAAACAAGACTCCTTTTCCACTAAAATATTGGAAAGAGAAACTTTTAAAATGGGTGAATCTAAAAAAAAAATGGGTGAATCTAGAAGCATTTTTGTTTCAAGATAGAATATTCAAAATCAATGTCTAATATACCTAGCTTCCCTCTCATTGGATAAATATTTCACAGGTGTGATTAATTGTATGCCAATTTTCTACACCTGCATTCACCTACTTGTGAATTAATCATCAGTCTTTAACCTTTAAAATTCTGAATTGAATATTACACCTAACATTCTTTATTACATTTAATATAGAACTGAAGAAAATTTTCCTTCATAAATATTGGCAAACTTTAGTAATATACGCTACATTTTTAGAAGGAAAACAAAGAAGAATGTAAAGAACCAGTTTTGAAAATGTTTCAGCTAATTTTAAAAGAATTACTCACTAAATGTTACGTATGTATAACAATAACATCAGTCAAGTATGTTTGTAAAGTTAAGAATTTTTTTACACTAAATCTAAATCAGATAATATATGCTTAAAAAAAAGACAAAGAAAGGTTAAATAAACTCAAATAACTAGTTTGGTGGAATCATGCTCATTACCACACATTCACAATAAAATGACTATTAAAAATGATTTGTGTTCAGATAATGATATATATTTATTTATATAATTGCATATGCTTGGCTAAATGATTTATGCTTAAAAGTATGAGAAAATATTTCCATGAAGTTAATTTTGTTACCTTAATAAGTCTAGCTCAATGATGTTGAAGTATGAGAATGAAAAGGAAAAGAGGTTAGAGAAGTTTTAAAGAAGAGCGATCAGCACTAGTGATTGATTACTTGTAAAGCAGTAAAGAGTGATTGGTTCCTGTAATTTCTAGCCTAGAAAATGAATGGCATTGACAGACTGTCAGTTTCAAAAGAAAGGTGTCATGTTCAATAAATATAAGGATTTTGGAAGGGTAGGAAGAAGTATAGTCTGGAGCAACAGTAGGAAAAAGTAAAAATTTATATTTAATATCATAACTGAGGCTGTATGGTACAGTGTTTTTACTGATAGCCTGATGCTAGGTCCTAACATTCTTTACTGATGCCTCATGGGCTCTCTCTGCAACATAAATCATCATCCCCATTCATTCACTTATTAATTTTTAATGTTACCATCGACAAAATCCCTCTGGGTACCTGTACGTAATTACCAAAATAGAGTATGATCATAAAATGAATAGGAGCTAAATTCAAAATTAAATAAAAGCAGGTCACCTACACATTAGGAAAGGCCCTGATATTGAACAGGCTAAGCCATTATCAAACTAGGAACAGATGGCCTAAAACAAAGGTGTATGAAGACAAGGATGTCCTTAGGACAAGGTGTCTTTTAGTGAGGAGAGAGCTTGCTTCCATAATTTAGGAAACTTTTTAAGGGGATACTTTTTTTCAAGGATATTTTACCCATTGTAAAATAACCAGTGAGTGTGTCTTTCTATTTCTTCCTAAGGTTACATGTGTGAAATACTAGTCAGAGAAACAAAGTTGATATGTGGAACATTGCAACACATCTCAGTATATTGAAAAGAGGTGTCTTTTCCTTGCTCTTTGTATTGCTCTGTGCTCAAAAGACTGTTGGCACCTAAGAGTTTCTGAAAGGTCTGCAACAATACAAAACCATTGGTGCTTGACACTCATAATGCTTTTTCACCCAGATTCTGGATTAAAAGAATCAGATCACTAAATGATAGAGGAAAGGATGTTCTCATTTCAGAAACTTTACTTTTTAATAAGTGGTAGCTTTGGGTTTGAATTCGGGTTGTCAGAAACTTTGGCTTGTTTATGACTGTGATCCTGGTACAGATGCTAATTTGGACAATTTTCTGAAGTACGAGTTTGATTTTGTTTGTTGGGTTGCAGGCATTATTTTTAAAAATTTTACTCTTATATATTTTTTATTTTAACTTATAAAATCATTATATATGTTTATGGGCTACCACATGATGTTTTGATACTGGTATATGTAGTGTCATGTTCAAATCAAGGTAAACTTATTTATCTTTTCAAATTTCTATTGTTTGATTATTTTGAAAACATTCAGAATTCTTGACTTATAGCTTTTTTTTTTCTTTCAGCACACAGTACATTATTGTTATCTGTGCTCAAACCAATGTACAATAGAACATCAACATTTCTTTCTCCATCTGTTAACCTAGGGGCCATTAGTAAATTTTTCCCCATCCCCTTTCTTATCTGCTACTTTCCTCAGTTTCTTGTAACCTTGTTACTACTCTCAATTTCTATGAGATCAGCTTTTTATAATTACACACATACATGAGATCATTTCACCAGCTTTTATAAGATGAAGTTAGAATGTGAATGACTAATTAGCTGAAAAGATTTTCCTCACTCCCACTATCTTTAAACACCATCCAAATCCAGAGATAGATCTTCAAAAACAGAGACGGTGGTCACCACCAATAAACACAGTCACTTCCAATTGGTATCAGGGCTTAGATGTTCTGTTGGCTGACGGTTCTTTGATTTAGCTGAGCTTTCTCTTCTTTCCCTTTTGTAGCTAGGAAATGTACTGAAGTTAAAATCTCAAGGAAAATGAGAAGGTAATAAGGAGAAGAGCCTATATGTGTAAATGGAGTAATGGTATTCATGTTTTTTTTTTTCTTCCACGTTTGATCGGCTTCTTTATTGCTTTGAACTTATAACATGTGGCATACTTAGAGGTATAAACACCTTTATTAGTGATTTGGCTTTCAGAATAAACAACAAGTGTCTATTATGTACCTGAAAGTCTCTAGCACCTATTGTTGTTTTTCATTCACTAAACTAATTAATTTCATTACTAAGAACTGTGGAGTCTCTCTAGAACAGAATAAGCAGGCAAAAACAGGTAAATAGTGTGTTAGAGAAAATTAAGGATGTTCTATATCATGATTTCAATGTATCACTAAGCTTTTTAAAAATTTATTATTTTTAGATATATATGAAAGTAGAATGTATTTTAACATATTAGACATACATGGAATATAACTTATCCTAATTAGGATTCTATTATGAATTGGACATCACTTTTCTATCACTGAACTTTTTCTTCTCAAAATTGATATATTGCCACCTTTAGGACATTCAACATCTTTCACATGAAACAATAGATATACTGGTAAAACACAATAAATTGTTTGGTTTATGTTTTCTTGTATCCTCTTTAGAACCAATCTGAATAAATCAATCATACTGTCTGTAATTTTGAAGTAGAGATAAGCAAGTGTTTTCTGCCCCTGAGCATTTAATAATCTTCAGTCATGAAATTAACACTGATGAAACAGAAAATAACTCATTATATAATGAAGTACTAAATTGAATGATGAATTTAATTTGTTTGATAAGAGTTACCAAATAAATTAAAATGAAAAGACTACTAAGTGTTGGAAGAACCACTGAAGGATGGGGGAAGAACTGAATTTGGTACTGATACAGTTAATCTTTTAATAGTTACAGTAAAAAATAATCCACGTTTCAAAAAAGACATAGGCATTCAATATTAGTAGTTGATCAAGTCACCCTTTCAGGGGGAGGGATGTGCTGAGCATACTCAAGAATATAAAAATAAAGCTAACTTTGTAACTGAGAGAAAATTTCAAAGATGAAATGGCATGAATGCATGAAGTCTCAAAAGGCAGAAAGAGGGAGAATGGGTAGCAATTCCTAGGCAGAATGGGCAGCAATGAAAGAAAGCAAGCAAGCAAGAATGTACTCCAAGAGTTATGGAGGTGGTGAGATCAGGCAGTAACAAATAGCCCAGCATGGCTAGAATTTAAAACTTCCTAGAGGCTGTGGTAGAGGGGAAATGCCTGAATTGGAGTGGTAATCGGGCAGGAAGTCTGCAGACATCTCAGAAAATTCCTCCAGTTGACTTGATCTAAACTAGGTTGTGGCTCTTCCAACAGGTGAAGAGGGCAGGAATGCAAGAGCCACTACAAAGAAAACTGGGTGCACTGGCAAAGATTGACCAGTGAAAAGAAGGAGCTCAGTATGCATTCATAGTCATGAGCGTTATCGGGGTCTGTTGTAAGGTCATTTGAAATGATGAAGCCAATAATAGTAAAAAAATGATAAGTTCAATTTTGGTCAGTTGGTAAGATGGTCAGGAAAATGAAAAAGAATTATGGTTTATATCATTTATAAAATAAATTTATAAACTAAAAATTTATAAAATAAAAATTATATTATTTTTAAAATGCAAAAACAAAACCAACCACTCAAACAAATAACATGCTATACTATATCCCTAGGGCATGTGGGATGTGAACAACATGGGAATACCAGAATGATAAGAACAACAACAGAAACAAAAATTCCTTTTTCTTTTCTTTTATTACCTGTGCTCTGGGGATTGAATCTAAAAAAAAAAAATCACTAAAAAATTATTGCCCAGACCAATGTCATATAGTTTTGTCCTATATATTTTTTAATGGTTTCATAGTTTTGTTCCTATGTTTAACTTTTAAAGCATTTTTACTTTCTTTTTAAAATATGGGTATAATTTCTTCTATCTGTATTCAGTTTCCACAATACCACTTATTTAAGAAACTATCATTTTCCATTGTATATTATTGGCATTGTTGTTTTCATTCACAACAGCATAAATGAACTTGAAGAAAAGATGTTCAGTGAATTAAGTCAGACACAGAAACACAAATACAACATGATTTCCCTAAAATCCAAAATAATTACACTCACAAAACTCGAGAGTAAAATGGTGGTTACCAGAGGCTGGTGCCTGTGGGAAAGGAGCTGTAATGGTTGATGTGTATAAAACCTCAATTAAACAGAAAGAATAGGTTTCTTGTTTTTATTAGTGTGGCAAATATGATATATGATAGTGAGTTTTACAGTTGAAAATCCATCTCTCTCTCTCTCTCTCTCTCTCTCTCTCTCTCTCTTTTTCTGGTACCCATTACTGAACCCAGGGGCACCTAACCACTGAGCCACATTCCCAGCCCTTTAAATTTTTCTTATTTTTAAATTTTGAGACAGGGTCTCATTAAGTTGTTTACAGCCTTTCTGAGTTGCTGAGGCTGACTTTGAACTTGCAATCCTCCCACCTCAGCCTCCCGAGTTACTGGATTATAGGCATTCAAAATCTCTAAGAGAATAAATTCAAGCATTTGCACATGAAAAAAAAAAGATAAATATTAAAAGTGGCACATGTTGCCAGCTGCAGAGGCCCACATCTGTAATCCCAGTGTCTCAGGAGGCTGGGGAAGGAGGATCACGAGTTCAAAGCCAGCACTAAGTAACTCAGTGAGACCCTGTTTCTAAATAAAATACAAAGTAGAGATGGGGATGTAGTTCAGTGGTCGAGTGTCCCTGAATTCAATCCCTGGTGACACTGCCCAAAAGTGGTAGATGTTAATTAGTTTTAATTATTCCATATTATATTAATTAATCATAGAATTCATATTATACCCATAAATATATATAAATATACAAACATCATATCTGTTCATTATTTAAAGAAAAATTACTAAAATTTTAGGATTTATTTGAGTTTGTTAAAGAGAAGTAGTAATTTAGATTATAATTTGAACACATTTTAGAAGAACTAGGTGGAGACAACATACCTGTAGACAGAAAAAAGACCTGAAAAAGAATGACAGTGATAATTCTGCAAGAATAAGAAATTGACTCATTGAAACATTGAGGTTTCATTTTTGAGAGACTTAATGCAACAGAGATTAAGCTTAAGTTGGAAGGCATTCAAACAGTGGTGTTGACAATAAAGAGGCAAACATTTAAAAGTAAATTTGTGCAACACACCACCCAACTGGAACAACTGGGCATATATTGAGTGACAAATGAGAAACATACAGAAAACTCAAAAGGTGTATGAATTTGCTTGACAGCAGTTTCGATGTGTGTTATATAATAACAATTCTGTGTAACTATCATTTATTCTTATTTAAAATATTTTTTATTATTTAGAGACTTATTTTCTATTCATTTATACTTTGCACCTAGAATAGAAATACAGGTCATAATAAATGTGCTACCTAGACTGGCAATCATGAAATCCTGTTTTAGGTAATTATGTTGTTTTGCATTGTTTTCAGTACCATAAAGCCTGTGGGCTCCAGAAAGGCAAGTTAGACAGAAGTGGGATTACAAGTCCAAAGAATAAAGAAATTCAGGAAAATTATATACAAAGATTTTATTTCATGTTGAATTGGAGCCTGCATTTCTAAAGCAGTGAGATTAAAACATAAAGCACCAGAAGGGCACAGCTAATTTCTCTCACTGATTCATCATGAAAATTACAAAATACATTTATCATCAAGGAAAAGACATTTGTGTAAAAAATGGACAAAGGCTTTTTGCTGGGATGTTGTTAGATCATCCACCAAGTCAAAATGGTTGTACATTTTGTTAATATGTTACTGGAATAAAATAATGTTGCACATTTAGCACTGGATTATTTGGCCTGCTGCCAAAATTTGTAGCTCTGATTACAAGGTGCAAATTTAAGTAGTTCCTCACTGATTTATGTCTGATGCATTATAATTCACTGACTGACAGGGTAAGCTACTATATTTGTTAAATGGACAGAAAAATACATTTTCGTTCTTCTGTTGTAATACTTCAAAATTTGAGGCCAAGGTAAGAAAAATACATGCTATGATAAAATTCAATACATTATAAATGAGACCAAGGGCAATTATTTTTTAATTCTTATTCCAAATAATTATAACTAAAGGAAAGTAAACTCCATTGTGTAACAAGACTTATAATAAATACCATTTCTATATGTATAAAGTCAGTTCATGTTAAATAAATGCCTAATACGTATTCAAGAAGAAGTGTTGTGTATCATTATTAGAACCCAGCCAACAGTGCCTTTTTAAATAAGGATAAATTCATTATTTGCATTAATTTTTAGGGGTTTTCATGTTCTACCAAAAATTTAAGTAGCTCACTCTCCTGTTCAACTTGAAAAACATGATAAACATGATTTCTTTGAATGTCTCATATATATACTTTCTAAGCTTTATTTTTCTACAGATAAAAATAGCATTACTTGCATGTATACATTTGAGTAGAGTAAAATGGATGAGAATCTAGCACTTGAGTAAGAAATATGTGGATAATTTGCATTAATATTCTGTATTTCATCCAATAACTCCTCTTAATTATACTCCTATAATGAATTAAATGGAACATTTTTAAGAGATAAAATTCTACATTACCAGTGATGTTTTTATTATTTCAGATACCTCCCTCATTAATTTACATCATTATGGAATTAAAATCTTTTCCTGTTTTAATAAAGCACTTGTGATTTATTGAGTTAACCATAGTAACTAACAGCATGACCATGGGATATTTGCCTGCCTATAAAGAGAATTAAACTATATATTTTTTGCATGCAAAGATTTTTTTTATGAGTATCCAGAATGTAGAGAAAAAAAGATTAAGTAACGGAAGAAACAAGGTCCTCAAAAATAGATAATGAACAAAATTCAGTTCCATGTAAACTACCTTGGTACTAAGTCCAAAGAGTTCCAGGAGTTTTTAAGGACTTGGGAATTGCAAATTAGACAATCATCTTTCAGGAAGAACAGTGTAATAGAATCGGGACAATTGTCCACAGGACATTATGGAGTTGAATAGAATCTGCTTGTTTCACAAAGGTTATGGAGAAGAATATGGTGGCTAAGGCCTTCCTGTCTTCTGTTTGAAGTACAAAGGATTTCTTTCTCTGTGCCCCAGATGTGTTAGACATCTGAGGAACATAGAAAACGAATGTACCCACTGACTTGTAAACAAGTGGGTTAGAATGGCTTCTCCACTGGAATGTCAGTGGAGGGCAGTAATCTGACAGGGTTATAGAAACACAGTGGTTTCAAAAAGACCTCAGTGCACAGACATCATCTGTATAAAAGAGTCTCTAGTATCTTACTAATAGAAGAAGGGTACCAGCAGTCCCAAGACAGACTCCTGAGTCACGAGGAAGCAAAACAGGTATGAATACTTATGGATGGGTAGATGTTCCTCCTAGAGGCAAACCATGCTGAAATGTATGATTGGTGGAAAAAAAAAAAAAGAAAAAAACAACTAAATTCTTATGTTGATTATTTTCCATTTTGCCTTGAGTTAAAGTCTGCAACATGGTCAGGTAGATGCTGTAGTATCTACTTTTCACTCCTGGCTGAACTTCATCCCCTGTCCTCTACTGCAGTCATAGTAGCCATTTCTTCTAGGTATTTACTCAAAGATTGCTACATCCAAGGAGGACCTCACTGACAACTTTGTCTAAAATAGGGAGACAACTTACTTCCCCATTCATCATGCTCTTTTATTTTTCTTCACAGCATTTTAACACCCCCTGGCCTATTTCATGCTGTTGTACTGTTTCCTTCTGGAGGATTATAAACTCCACAAAATCAGAAAGGATTTTGTCCCTTTTATTTATTGCCATATGCTATAGATACTAAAATACTGAGTGAAATAGTCTAATAATGAATAACATCCTTGTTCAACTTACTAATCTCCTCTTCACCTTAATAAAAAATTATTAATTTGAAAAAATCGTTAAGACTCAGTGGCTAGGAACTCAGGGTGGACGTGTTGATTTAGAACCAGTCTTGGGTAAGAAAAATTGTAGAGGGTAGATTAACTCAGTGATTAGACAATATATTCATTATTCTGCACTCAAGGTTTAGCACTTATTATTCCAACAATTGGCTTATAGCATTAAATTTGTCTCAGTAATTAGAAAATCTTTTGTGAATTGGCCAAGTCTTAGCATCATTAAAAAAAAAAAGAAGAAGAAGAAGAAGAAAGAAAGAAAGAAAAGAAACAGAATTTTGTTACTTGCTTTTTACAGCTTCTCTTTTATAGAAAGGTCAAAATAGCAAGAACACAGGGTGAGTTGATTACTCTCAGGCAATATTAAAACATACACTTAAAATTGCTGTATTCAGGTTCCAGTGCACCTCCAAAGAGAAGTAGAGAGAGAGAAAAAAGTATGTCATCTGTATCTTATTACCCATGGGGAGACATAGAGTTCAGGTAAGGGATTCAAATCGGAGAAAGTATTCTATTCAAAATTGCATTTTACATGTCTAAGGCTTGGAAATTATTTAACAATCCCTTGGTAAATATATAAATTTTATCCAAGTCTTTTAGCTTATAACTTGTTTGTCAGAAAGTTAAAAAAAAGTCCTGTATTATCAAAGGTCACTGTGGCTTAAAATAATTATAAGGACTGCAAAACATATTTTAGTTTGAAAATACACTAACTTATTATTTGCTTCACAATGATATATTAGAAGAAATGACATGGAGGATGCTATCCTAGATCATGAAGGGAATATGAAAAATAAATATATATTGTTCCTCACAAACTTGTGAGGGGACACTATCATATTCTCTTTGGATATCATTGCACAAGGAGAAAGAGATGGTAAGACCTATCCCATGTCAGTCACATGCCCAAATAGAATATAAAACACAAATCAAAAGCTAATGTTTTAGCTTATAATTTCACATAATGATTAAAGTGTTAGTTTATAGGTAATCTTTACATAACCTTTTTGAGTATAAATAAGATTCTTAAAATACTGTTTTTATAAAGTTAAAATATATTAAGCTGTTTAATTATACCTTTTAATCTTTAATTTCCCATCTGGTCAGCTCTAGGGAAAAAAAAACAATGCAGTTAGCAGCATTTACTCTCACTACCTTTGCTATGCACTGACTCCTTATATGTCCAAAGTTGAATATTTGCCTAATCTAATCCTAAAACATCTTTAGTGCTATATGCTCATGAGTATATAGACACTATTGAGAATGTTCTAGCTAATTATATTATTATGATGTATGAGTGTGAATTTAAAAAAAAAACAAAGCATCTTTTACATTGCACCTGAAAGATACCTTTGCAATAATTAAATGACTCACTTTTTCCTAGATATGTATGAAAAATGTTGTGACCCAAATCCTATTAGATAATGTTGTCATCAGTGAGAAGGACTAATGAGTGGGGAGAGAAGATGAGTATCCTTGTTACTTCAGAGTAAACTATGAATCATACTCAGTGAATGAACTGTGCCCATCTCTACAGAAAACTATTAGGCTAAACCATATAGAATTTTCATTTTTGTAGGTTAAAAATGTGTATTATCAGTTTCACATGTTATGTTGAAATTTATTTATTTATTCGTGTTTCTAAAGAAGATGCCCATCCTTTACCAAACAACTTAAAAATATCAAGGGCAATCAAAGTCACCAAAGGCCTATCGTAAAAACTAATAAGACAATTGCTTTTGATTAAGATTTTTTTTTCAAGGGAAAACATTATTCAGAATTCTGAACTACTATACAATTTTGTATCTGTCATTTCTCTTGGCAATAGTACACATTGGAGTAAATGATGAAAATTGTGTTTTAAAGAGTAGACTATTTCTCTATATCAGAACATAATGTCTCAAGGAACAGGATCTAATATTAAAAGCCAAGAGTTCATATTTTCACAAAAATTCTTTGTTCTAATGATTTATTGAAAAAATGATTACAAGTTTAAGAAATTCATTTAAATTTAATTTGTCCACATTACCTCTTGGTTGGATCATAATTATCTCCAAGTAATTATATAAATAATTGCTTCAAATGCTGCATTTTGCTATACATCATGAAATAACTAAATTAAGAATTTAAATTATGCTGCTTTAGTATTTATAGTTAATTATATTTTTACTTCATGAACAGCTTTTAATTGGGAATTTGAGTTTAAATTTAATAATAAAAAGCTGAGCTGATTGAAGTTATTGTTGAAAGATCTATTCAATTTAACCATTAATTGAATGAGGTAATATATTTAAAGATAATATGCTTTTTAAACAGTGTCTCTTAGCAGGTTTTAAGACCTACTAAGTTTAATGTGACCTATCTATATTCTTTAGCTTATTGTAAATATTCGTCAGTTTTTTACTTGATGTGTACAATGTTAGTAGAATATTTTAAGAAATTTGTTACCTGGAGCTACACAGTACAAATTACAGTGATAGATGATAAATATTATAATTCCACTTAAGATTATAATTCTCCCAAATGAATAGGAAGAGTGGGTTATGAATTAAATATTTCAGGTGTCTTATAGTGTAGGAAGTATTTGGTAGTATTTTAGAAGATGCAAGTGTTGGGCACATTGGAAAAGAAAAACTTTGAAGAAAACCTGTATGCTTTGTCATTTAACCATTATCTACAAATCAGAAATACTGAGGAACATTATAATTGCAACCAGGAAATATATGATAGATAATATATTCTTTTGAAATAGGCTTTTCAAAAATTAAACTATATTTTGGTTAGAATGTAAAGTATGTTGGAAAACACTTAGGTAAGTAAAATAGGACAAGTTCCCCTATTTTTTTCATGGAATCTGATTATTATTTGGATCTGGGTTGGTGGCTGAGTGTTCACAGAATCAATGGGACCGGTAAAGAATCTTCATTTTGCTGATAATTAGAATCAGGGCTTTAGAAAAATCTTTGAATTGCAGTATCTCCGTCTTACCAAAATTGCATGCAATCTTCTCCATTAAGCATCGATTTTCTTCATTCTCCCAGCTGAACATTCTCCTTTGAAACCCTATGACACATGTTCCTGTGCCTCTTGATGCGTTTGTCACTTTCCAACTTTTGTTCTATTTAGTTATGTATGTGGCCATGTACAGATGGCTCTACTGGAAAACAAACTTTCTGGGACTAAAGTCTATTCCCTCACACTTTTATGCACTTAAAATAACTAGTACACTAGGCCGTGGGTTCAATCCCTAGCACCACAAAAAAAAAAAAATAAGAAAAAAAAAATTCCTTAGAGTGCAATCAATGATTACCTGCCTTGAAAGCAAGTTAAAATGCAGATTCCATAAATGCTAGCCCTATGTTAGCCAGCGCAATAGATACCAACCACATACATCTATTGAACTCTTGAAATGTGCTTAGACTTAAATGTTCTGTAGTTGTAAAACATAGATTCCAAGGATATAATACAAAAATTATGAAATTTTTATTAATATTTAAATATTAATATATGCTTAAATAATAATAATTGGATATATTATGCTAAATAAATATATTTTAAAATGAATTTCACCTGTTTCTTTTTACCTTCCTAATGTAGTTTCAGAAATTATTCAATTATTTAGGTGAGTCCCTTTATATTACTTTTGGACAGAGGCAGGCTAGAGATTTTAATAAAGTAGAATTCTTACAGTATAGCTATCCCTATTTATGAAAAGATCTTCAGGTGATTACAATGTGTACAAACTTTTAAAAATTACCAGGTTGGCATATGTGTTATACATAGTGCATAGTTAGCAAGTGACTCTGGTGTTGGTAAGATAGCCCATCATCTCATTATTAGGAAGTAAATGATCAACAAAAGTCTTTGCACTTGGTAATTCTGGGGAGACATACTGGTAAGGCAGAAAGGAAAGGTTGCCACCATTCTGAACACAGTTTGTTCAAATAACAAAGCTTATTTGAGGTCATTAGAAACAATTAGCACCTTGTCTGCTATAGTAAACAAGAACTCTGCTTTCAGTAAATGATGTTTTTTGCCAGCTTCCAAAAAGAAACTAATACCCTTGGGGGGTGGGGAACAAAGACAACTTTTCCTGAGGGCTTGGCTGTTTAAGTTAGGTGGTGAGTAAGCCTGATTAATTTACTTATTGATCCAATGTTGGTGTAAATTGAATGTGAATGGATTGTTGAGCAATGAATAAGAATAAAGGAGATATTAAAATTTTGATTCAAAAAATAAAAAGTACAGTAGTTTCCTTGTATAAGAGTAGTAATAAAATAGAATATTGTAAGAAAAATACGTTTAGAATTAGTCTAATGAAAAGCAGCATTTTACACTCTTCTGATTACATAAAGTTACAGCTGCAATTCATTCTGATTTTCAGATGTAATAGAAAGGACAATATTATGAAGCTGAATGTAGGTAATGATACTTTCAGGGAAAAAAACACATCTATTTTAAAGCTTTTCATTTTAGTCTGATTTTACCCTACAGTCAAAAAAAAAAAAAAAAAAAAAGCCAAATTTATGTTCTTGAAAAGCAGCTTGATTAAAAATCATCACAGGACAGTTACATTCTTCGTGAGATCCCGGCTGAAGCATAGTGTATTTTTAAAAATATGAATAATATATATTCATATCAGTTGATTAGCGGAGCCCATTCTTTTCCCTTTCAACAATCCCTTTAAGAGAAACAAACTACTTTGCCATCTTTGCAAACAAGACTGGGTGTTGGGTTGCAAAGAACCTTTTAGTCTTTTAGATTCTCCACAAGCTTACTGGGAATGACTTAATAGCCTTCTGAGAGAACTGAGGTTGCATTTTGTGCCACTGCAAATTTAAATCCAGGTCACAGAGATGTTAAATAGCAAATGACACATTTACTGTGCCACCCAGCTGCCTCCTCTAATGCACTAGGACTGCCTTCTGAACAAAGTCAGCATGCCAATGCTGGGCTGTGTGCAGTGGCTTTGTTTATCAGGGTGATGCTAAAAGAAGAAATTCTGCCCACAATTAAGAAGCTACTTAGCTCAATTGCTAATTCACCCCTGAAGTGTCAAATAAATGACTTGTCTCTCAGAAGGCGCTATAATCCTCACTCTCATGAGTGAAAAATTTTCAAGCTGTTCAATGACTCAGAGTTGAGATTAAAATACTCTTAGAGAATCTAGCTCCCTATGCTAGATGGCAGAGGTCACGGGATATCGTCGTCGGGCTACTGTAAGTAATCATTTTACAATATGGTTAGCCTCAAGAAAAACTTGTTAAAGTGAAAGCTGTCATCATGCTACATTGTTGTTGCATAAGAAAGATGCACTGTGCTGGGAAAACCCTAATAGTTTCTCTCTTTCATCATACCACAATTTCACATGTGCTTTCTTCCAAGGACTCTCACTATTGTAGCCTCTTCCTGTGAATCAACTTCATATTGTCTATTAATTCCAAGAATAGAAAAAGATAAAACTGAGAGACAGATAATCTCAGAAGGGCAAGACCTGGATGCTTTCATTCTTGAGGAACTTGGAGATCCAGAGCCCTGGAGTTACAGGGAAAGATCATGGCATGTTCCAGTTAAGGGAGAGGGAAACATAGTACTTGCCTGAAAACAGTTTTTTACTTGTTAATACTTCTCAGCCATTACTGAGTTATCTTGATGAGGCAAATATTTGAATCCTAATACAGCTGTGTCTAATATAGCTGGATATGAGAAAAAGAGGGTGATCATTACACACACACACACACACACACACACACACACACACATACACACAGAGGAACTGTCCTATTTACTGATCTGTTACTTCAAGGTTTAGGGCTTCATTTATAAAATTTTACAGGTCATTCTAATATTCAGCTAATTAACAAAAGTCTTGTCCTATGCCTTATATTGTTTTTTATCTACAAATATATGAATTGTTTTATCATTCAAACCAAGTGTAGATTTCTTGGCTTTGTAAGATCAAAGTTATTTTGCAAGATACAGTAAATAAACAAAAATATATATGAACACACATATATGCATATATATATCATGAAAAATGTTCACTTATTTCTATACAAAATGATCTCTCCCTTTGTGTATACTAAGGTATGTTTATTTACACCTTCTTTACATTTTTATTCCCAAAGAGCATCTTCTAAACTTCACCCAGAGTGATCATACTCGCCCCAGCAAACATAGGTGAGAAGAAATATTTTCTCCATCAATATTTTTTTTTCTGTTTTCACTTTGTCTTTGAGGTATTTGAGGATACCGAAAAATGTCTACATTTTGGTAAATCACTCTATTCTAAAAATAATTTGGCTTTTTATTTTTTACTGAGGACTGGGAGATATGGTTCAAGCTAAACTATTTATTCATTCTTTGGACAATATTTATCTGTACTTTATCCCTTCTATGTGCAAAGCACAAAGCTAAGTGCTTTGAAGGACATGAAGTTGAATCAGATATTTATATATTTATTTAGCCCACATAGAATTTATATTCTTTTAGGGGAGATAAGCCATATACATAAATATCTATACTACAACAAAAAGCATAAAACATAAAGGAAAAGTCTGATCAATCTGAATGCATTAATATTTTAAAATTGTGGGCATCAAAAGGTACCATTTTATTTCAGTGACAATATAAGCTGCAGAACAAAAGGACATATTTTTGATGGCCATAACTGATATATGAATACAATCCATAATACATAAAGTACTGCCAAAAATGAATAAGAACAATGAGGACACATTAGAAAAAGAGGTAGAAATATGATCAGGTAATTAATGGGTACTGAATTATGAATAAAACATGAAGAGTTTCTTTAATGTAATAGATGTCAGTAAATGTATACTAAAACCATGAGATACATCAAACATCAAGTTTGCAAAACAAATTAAGGGTTCATATCTACTACTGGTGAAAATATAAACTGATACAATATCAGCAGAGAACAATTTAACAATTTGGCAATAACTAGTCAAGTTGAAGGTATGCATACTCAAAAAAATGTTCTATTCCTAAGCATATGATAGTGTCAGTGTCCTATGAAGAAACAGGATGGCATAGTCAGACCAGAAGACTAAGGCGAATTTTATAAAGAGATTCTCTGCAAAGTTCTGGGCAGGCTTAAGAAAAATCAAAAAAGGGACTTTAGCATCCCAGGGCTAATGTCAGCAGGAGTCACTGCCAGTTCTAGGATAAAAGACACAGAGCGAAAGAGAGTTGTTACAGATGTTACTGGAACCAGAATAAAGTGTGCTAGCTATAAAGAAGTCTCACCAACAGGAGCCATTGTCCTCAATTAGAGAAAATAGCCACAGGAACTAACCCAGGCGGAAGAGAACCTAGGGAACAAATATTCATACCAAGCTCATGCTTTCCTTTCCTTGGGTCACCTGTGAGTGCTTTCCAGTATCCTAAACACCCATAAGTCATGTTACCATTTATTGCCTCAAACATGTAAAATTATTATGAGGGTGCTAACAAAATGTGTAATTAGCAAAAAAGTAAGGAAATTCAAAAAAATAATGCACAGTGAATTTATAGGTGGGGTACCTCTGAGGAAGAAGGAACAGAGTTTTTGATACATAACTGGACTAAAAACAACAACAACAGCAACAACAACAACAAAAACTTTTGTATGAAATTCAAATTCAATTTGGCAGCCTGTATTTCATGTGACAACCCCAGTTCGGAAGGGGTATGAAATGGCCTCAGAAACTGTGGTAGTTACAAATACTTCCTCTCAGTCTGTAGTTTGTCTTTCCTAATGTTCTCTGTTCTTATAGTATTTCTCAATGGGTAGAAGTTAATTTTCTTTAACTGGGCATTGAGAACACAGGTATTCATTTTATTATTCTGGATAGCTTTCTGTTTTATGGAACATCTCTTAAGTAATAGTAAAAATATCTGTGCAACGGAGTAGGAACTGAAATATTATAAGAAAAGACTTCTGAAAGAAGTGCTTTTTGGAAGTTAGAAGACAGCTCATACTCAGCTCAGGACTCAGAGGCTTAAAAGTTTGGACTATGAATAAAATATCTAAAGAAGAACAGCATATTCTAGGAAAAGGAGTGATATGAAGAAAGGCAGAAAGACCCGCATACACAGCATATGTTAAGAAAAGAATGAAAATAAGAATGCAAATAATAAAGGTAATGCAAAGCACAACAGTTGTTTTAAATAGCCAACTTGAGTGCTGTATGCCAGAAAATATGTTGATGTTTTGTGTTTTAATTTAATACACTAATCTTTTGCCATAAGTATCATAATTTTCTCACTTTAAAAATGAGCTTTAGTTATGTGGGGTAACTTATGCATGTCCACAAAACTAGTAAGTGGCAGAGGCAAAGTTTGACCCAGATTACATGAGTTCACAACACACTAGTATCTGCACTCTTACCTATAATAAATACTGAAGCTAATGTTAACATATACAGTACATCTGCCCTTTGCTAGAAAGTATTTTTAATTGCTCTATGTGTTTCCTTAATTGATCCTTGAAACAACTTTATGTTAGGTAATGCCCAACTTTATGAGGGGCAGCAAAGTAACTTGCCTGAGAATCACTAGCTACAGGTAGAAGAGCAGTATTTTAAACATGCTCTGTAGGACTCCAAAACAAATCAACTATTTAATAGATAATGCCAAAGTAAAGTGAAGAGAAATATAGAAAATACGCCTGAAAATTAACTCTGGGATTTAGATCAGGAAGTTAAAGTTAGAATTTCTTCTCTCAGCAATTGCTTGTTGCAAAGGGTATAGAGGTAATCATTGATGATATCTGGGGAAATGAAATGATGGGATCTATGTGTCAAGATTAATATTAAGCTAATATGAACTTTTGTCGACAGGTTATTACCAAATATTTGGGTAATATATTGTAGCGGTTTACTATACCATTGTTGTCCTATGCCAACACTTACCTGAGTATTTTACTTATAACAAGAACTTAATAAATACATAGGACAAGTAATCAATATTTGCATCGAATAAATACATAGATTAATGGCATAGCATATCCAAGTTAAAAAGTCATACAACACATTATCATGGGGTCTGGGGTATGTTATAATATAGGAACTCAAAGGAATTACAGAAGTCTTCTGCCACAGCCTTGTGTTGTTAACATCCTGTCTATAGTTTTCAGATGAGGTAACTCCTGGGGTTCCTTGTGATATTGCCATATGAGATGTTGAAAGGAATATGGGTTTCCTGAGTGCCCACAAGTTCCCTTCAAGAAAATATAATTTAGACATAGAATGTTGGGCTGTGATTATCAAGAGAAGCAGTATTTGTTATTTAATTCAACCCCACTTCAGAAAATAGTAGAGGTTTTCTGCTTTTCCCCAAACTTTAGTTGAACTTTAAATATTCTTGAACCTGTAAGTAATTGATATTCATTTTAGTCTAGCGAGTTGGTTTTTAATCCACTCAATAAAAAAGTAATTATGTAAGAAGGGACGGAGAATGAACAATCATTTGCAGTTTTGTTTTAATGTGGAATTCTGGTAAAGTATGTGCTTTAGAATGATTAATGTGGTGTTTCTTCCTACAATACTACAAAATCTAACTCTTATTTAAGTGTTTTCCACACAATAAAAGGCTTATTTATGATAAACCATATAATAATTTGTGCACAGACCCACATTCCCAGTCACTAGCATTAGAGGCTTAAATACAAAAATGATACCCAATAAAAGTCTCTTCTGAATTCCCCCAGTACACTCGAACATTGGACTTCTTTCCATGAAATTGTCACCCTGCACAGGCAATAAGTTTATATCATTTAAGTATTTCCAAATGAACAGGATCATTAAAATATAGGGGTAAAAACAAACAAAAAAGCTTCTTGGCTCAAGTATATAAAGACAGGCTATTCTTTGAGTTTTTGTTTATAGAATAAATACTTTCATTTGCACTTGACACTACTATTTATAATGAAGTTATTTATTTCCTAGCAGAAAGGCAAACAATAACCCCAAATGAAGATAATTTGAAAAAAAAATGTGTCTTAGCTGTATGTCAACATATAGATAGATGAGCACTGAGTTTGTAACTTTGATTACTCCTTTATTCGAGAGATGCCTTAACTTTCTTGATAGTAGAAAAAAAATTGTTGAATGATCCAATTGTCTGTGGGTAATGTAAAATGATGTTCATTCATTTGACTTTTCTTTTTACCTAGCATTGCAATGGTAGCTGTTCCTGTTCTTCTATAATAATTTGCAATCTGGGGTTTAAGTCTTCATTTTGCTCAATTTTTGTATACTGAATTGATACATAATCAAATATATCATTTCAAATTTTAAAACTTTTATTAATAATTTTGTGGAAATAATATTATAAGCAAAATTTATTTTGATATTCAAATTAGTGAGTTAAATAATATAAAGATCTGGTCACAGTGGCATATTCCTGTGATGCCAGTGGCTCAGGAGGCTGAAGCAGGAAGATAGTGCATTCAAAGTCAGCCTCAGCAACTGAGCAAGACTCTAAGCAACTCAGTGAGACCCTATCTCTAAATAAAATATATATATTAAAAAAAAAAAAGGGTTGGGAATGTGGCTCAGTGACTAAGTGCTCCTGGGTTCAATCCATGGTATTAAAAAAAAAGAGAGAGAGAGAGAGAGGAGGAGGAAATAATCACAAAAAGGAGAATAATAAAGAAAAAATAAGAACACACTGTCATTTATGCAGGGATGATCACTATGAGATAACAACAAGCATGTTAACTCTCTGTATCAACGGTATTTACATTTTAGGCATCACTGTTCCATAATGAGTTCTGGAATTCAAATACTTGGCTTCTTTAACCCCTCTACCATTTAACCTTAACTCAATCTTCAATGGTTCAATTACACAAATTTTATAGATTTGGGAAAGAACACCAATATGATTCTTTTCTTGTAAGAGATTTAGGCATTTAATTCATATGCACAAAACCCAAATCCAAGTATAAATTGCCTATCATTAATTCTTATTTTGATTCTTCTATTTTAATTTTTGGTTTTGCTTCTCTTAAAATACACTGGCTCTCTCAATGGTAATTAGCATAGTACTTTCAAATCCAAAAAGAGAGGGGGCGGAAAAGCAATGGAAATAGAATTGAGTACTACATGGTTACTCAAAACTGAGCTGCAAGAAGGATGAAGTTTCTAAAGAAAACATTTTTTTTAAATATTTGTTTTATTATTTTAACTTCCACCAAATGTTGTGAATTTTCATCAGTGACACTCAGCATTGCATATGTGAGCTTGCACACTGACATTTCCATAAAAATACCCCAAAGATGTTTTCATTTCCAAAGGCTATTTAATTTATATAATTGAAGATATGTTAAACATTTTTCTTCATTTGAAAATAAATAACCCTACCTTCCTTAAATATTACTCTCTGAATTTCACGGAACATAATCAGTTTACCGGATTCCATTATAATATGTTGGGTTACTCGACAACCATCTATTTTTTTTAAATTCCAACCATCTATTTTTTTTTTAATTTGAAAAACTCTAACATCAGTCCATCCCTACTAAAAAAATTCCAAAAATAAAATATATTTTTGATATATTTCATGGGATTGGGATCAAATTTTGAAATATTTTCAGAAGTTCAATTTGGAAAATAAGGTTAAGTATGTAGCATAAAAGACCACCAGGAAAAACATGGTGTTTCTAAGGAATTTTGAGCAAATATTGTAAAGTATTTTATTTTACATATATGGATAAACTTAAAAATTATAAGGTGTACCCATTAACCAAATTTAAAACTGAAACCAATTCCCAGATTCAACTATATGAGGATACATTTTTAACCAAATAGTTTCTTGACAGTCTATTAATCCTTTCCTTATACTCAAGTACATTCATTTTGTTTTTAAACCTTAAATTTACTGAGAAACAAATTATTGTATACAGTGTCTAATTCATAGGAAGAAGAATTTATCTTTTCTTTCAAGGGAGTTAAAAATAAACCTCTCAGATTTACTACTAAATTGAAGTTAAAGACATATCTTCATTAGGACATAGGAGAGAACAGAGGAAAGAAAGACATGTCAAATATGGAAAGGTCCATTCCTCTGTTTTAACTCTGAGCATAAACTCCAGCAGAATGGACTTTGCAGTGGCATGGCATATAAGTGAGAGCTTTCTTTGATCAACTCTATTTCTAGTGGTAAGTTTTTTTTTGTTTTTGTTTTTTTGGTCAGGTGGAGGAGCAGATTTTTGTTGTTGCTATTTGCAGCTGACATTATGAATCAATTTAAAACTAATGTTTGTACAAATCATTTCACAATAAATCCTGGTAAATTTCTGAATATCAAAATGGATGACGATTTAAAACCAGCAGGATTCAGAGGTAGGAGGATACACAAGGAGAACAAGAAAGGTTGTTACTTTCATATTATCAAACAATCTGTGATTTTCACCAGTGTTACTGTGGGTACTAGGCTTCTGATTTATGAAAGTATCTTTATAGGTTTTGCCTGCAATATACAATAAATCATTTAGCAGAGGGTTTTTTTTTTAGTTTTTTATTATATTGGACATGATGAAATGTATGTGTTTTAATGTGTGTGTAGTTTATACTTTAATTTCTCCAATTATTAATATCAAAGATTAAAATAGATCTTCTAATTTTCTGTGTTAATATAAAATCTCTGTGTTAATTCTTCTCTTTCTTATGATGTTCCAATATTAGTAAAGTTTTTGACCCCACTGTTTAGTTAAATTATTTTTATATCATATATATAATTTTTAGAAATGGTTTGCTTAGTAAATTTCAAGTCGTAACCACACTTATAACTAGTACTTTATACTTACTATTATGATGAATTTGCTTCAATTTTCATCACCAGATCTTCTTTTATATTTTTATCATTTTTTTGCTCTTTAATGAGTATATTAACTGGATGCATATTTCTTCATACTGTTTCATAAGAAGTGTGAAGGATCTGCATGCTTTGCAAGCTCTTGAAAACAGAAGGTTATTTTACAGATAAGGAAATAAAGTATGGGGGTCAAAACTATTTATAGTATAATGATAGCTAACATATATGTAGCATGAATTATGCTCGTCATTTCTACTTGTTTTCTGCATACCATATCAACAATTCTACCAGGTGGAAGACATTTACTCTGCCTATTTTTATAGGTGAGAACATTGAATCTTGGCAGCCAAGTCTCTTGACAGGGAATCACACATAAGTAAACCGGAAGAGTTGAGTCTCCCAATCACCAGTACTTTGTACCCTTCAAAATTGCAGCTCAGTAGATGTGAATTTCAACTGTGCATGTACCTCTGAGGTCATCTTCTTAATATTTATTTTCTAGTTGACCTTTTATTTCCCTGCCTAGATGATTTCAGATTTTATAAATACAATTAATTCAAATGTTTATGAGAAAAATTTTCCCAGACTGCCTCTATGTATTACTATAATTTCATTGACATTTTTTTCTTTGAATGGGAAAGCACTCTAATCACCATAAAGAACTAAGTGTGTGTGTGTGTGTGTGTGTGTGTGTTTAATATACATATTTGTGTCCACAGTGTCATGAACACAATCATTTGCTAGTGATTTCACTTTGGCCTGTCAATGTGATTTCTTTTCCCTTAGGCAGTAATGTTATATGTACCCTGGGAATAGATCATTATCCTTTATCTTTAAATACATACATACATACACACACACACACACACACACACACACACACACACACAAACTGTTTCCACATTGACTGTCTCATCCATTTCCCACTAATCCTTTGATCTTTGTCCAGGCTCTAAATATCCTTCTAATGTCATTGACACTGCAATCCTCTACAAATCCAGAACAAAATTCTTACTTTTAATTTTAGTTTTATACGTGACTTATCAGCACAAGAAACATTGTGTTTCTTTTAAATGTCTTCCTATCATAAATAATGTTCTGTTCTTACAACAAAGATACCACTGAGGTGGTATCTTTTTTTAATTTGCTTTAAAAAAATCTAATTTTATATTAAGAAATAATATCATGACATACAAATGTAAATACATGATATGAATAAAATATAATTGTTCATTTTCTATCTAAATCATCTCTGCTTAATTGTTACTTTTGACAAATTATGTAGTACAATCAGCAAAACTATTGAATCTGCATCTACTCCATGAATTCTAAATTGTCTGCTATTTAAGGATCCTCTCAATCTGGTACACACCTTGTCTGTCAAACTTTACAGTACATCACATCCTCATAGTCAATATTTTTGGCAACAGAGATCTCTTCAGTATTTTTCCTCTGTTGCCGCTATTCCATAGATTTTCTTCAGGGTACAATTTCTTATCTAATCTTATTCATATCTAATGTTCCATTCTAAGACTCAGCACCTTCAGAATAACATCAGGGGCATATTTTCTTTTGAATGTACTCCATCTTTAGTCACTTAGGTTTTCTTTAAATTATTGCAGGTGATTGATCATGCCAAAATAGTGAGGAAATACACAGAAGGATAAAGAAAATTGACTCAGGAGTATGCAGAAAGGCTTCTGATCCCAGTGCAGGTTAGACTCCGGTGAAAGCAGAGGAAGTAAGGGGGATCCCATAGGAAAGGGATGCAATGTTATTGTAAGAAAGTTGGCCAGACCATTGTGAGCATAAGCACCCATTTTATACTCAATCTCTGAGTAGGAGTTTTAAGGAAAGGGTCTTTCCCATGATCTTGAGTGCTGTGATAAGTCCTGCCTGCTACAAGTGATAACAATAATTACGTGAAAAGTCAATGCATTATCCCTCAACAATGATTCAGTTGGCTGGGAGTGGGGGAAACTGATTAAGACAATATTTGGGGGATTTATTCACTTCTAAAATATAGTTTATAGTTCCACTCTGGGCCAAGCCCTTTGATTTGCTATTAATAAGATTTATGTATCAGAGCTGGGTGCAGTAGCATACACCCATATTCCCAGTGACTCCAGAGGCTGAGGCAAAAAGATCTATGGTTTTAAGCCAGTCTCAGCAGTTTAGCCAGCCTCTAAGAAAATTGGTGAGATTCTGTAGCAAAATAAATAAATAAATAAACATAACTGGGGATATGGTTCAGTGGTTAAGCCCTCAGGGGTTCAATTTCTGATAAAAAATATTTTTGAGTTTGATGAAGTACATTAATTTCTGTTCAACTTAGGGATAAATGAAGCAGAGAATGGGGAGTAAAAGTCTAATAATTGAGTTAAGTAATGAGTAAAGTTAGCTAGATGTCATTATTAAAGATAGTTAATATTTTAAACTCTGCTTTTTGTTTTTCTTCCAATGAATTTCTGTTATGTAGATAAATTTTCCATATAGATTATGAATGGAACTAAAAATCAGCTTTAATAAGATTTACAGAGTTTTAATTATCTGTAAATAACATTACATTCAGATGTACATTAATGGTACTGTTACTTATGAGAGGTAAAATTTGAGTGGGACTGTTTACAGGTAACTTTTCCATTTTAGTACTTAATAGATCATTCAGCATGTACAAAATGTTTGCAAGGGTATCTCCTGGGACCCCTAGGATTCTGTGTAACAAACTGCTACTTCAGTGCATTATCTACAAGGACTTTAATATCTTGCTCATTAAAATCCAGTAGAGGCCAAGGATGATAGAAAATTAATAATATAGCAATGATAAATTTTAAGACATAAAATCATAAAATTTTGATAACCAAAAAAGAAAATATATATATAAAGGTAAAATATAAAGGGATTATTACCCACATGGAAATCTGATGTTTTTATCTAACTAGCTAACTGTGGAATTGAGGAAAACACAAATATGATTGTCACATGGAGTACCTGAAAAGCCATACCTAGATGTAAAGAACTTAAAATTGAGTATGTTATTTTGCATATCTTTGAGAAATGATATAAGCATCTTTCAAAGATTTAAACTTATTGTTGACAAGTGACAGAAATCAGTTAAAGCAAGTGAACTCTAAGGACACGACATAGTGTACACTTGTGCATCTGTGTGCAAGTACATGTTTGTGTGTGTGTGTGTTACAGACAAGTGAAGCACATGGTGGATCTCTCTAGAATTTAGAAACAAAAATATTCCACTAATCCTCTGCCTATTTCTCAACTTCTTTTCAAATATCTACTTTATTATTTTCTCTCTTTGCAGTCCAGATTGTTCTGCTTTTCCATCTGGTCACATTGTGGGTGGATAATGGAAACTCCACAGCCTCAAAGTTTATATTTTTTCTGATTGGATACTTTTCTATTCTTGATCCAAAATTGGAGGAGAGAGTATATAACTGCCACAGTTTAGGTCAAACGTAGCAATCCAAACATAGCTAAGGATGCAGAGGCTCACAGCATCCCTTGGCCATTTAAGACACTCTTTCTGTGGGAAGGCAAACATACCCAGAAAGGGCTATACTTTAAATGCAACAGATATCCTCCTTAGTAAGTGTCATCCAGTTGAAAGGGAGCAAGGATAAGGTCTGGAGTGTGTCAAGGTATGAGATTATAAAATTTTAGAAGTTAATGAATTGATACAATGCTTTTTTAGTAGCATATGAGGGGACATTTTTTGTAAAGTGCTGCATCACAATAAAAGAAAAATTAAAGTTACTCTGGTTTTTATCATCACCACCCCTAAGAAATTCTAAAGGATGCTAGTAATAAATGATCCTTCCTGCTGGGATGAACCTCTCCCAACTTCTAGTCTTCTTGGTATGTCATTATCACTTTAGTGACCCACCCAAAGGGGGAGAGAATATACTATTCTGATGCTGGCACAGAGGAGTAACAGATTTTTTAAAAGTGTCTTAATTTCATTTAAAAAAGCAGGCCCATAGTCTGTAGCCATGACAATTAAAATCTGTGCTAATGCGTGGTATTCTATAACAGTTCTACAAACCAATCAGACATCACATGAAATTACAATGAGTAAAAAAGAACATAAAACTGTGTAAAAGCAAAAAGTTAAAAGGCTTACCACAATATAATAAAAATCCCTCAATTACATCATCACGTTAAAATAAGCCAGATGTACAAAAGTCTGAGACAGAAAAGAATGACACAGGCTATTTGTCAAAATGTTTGTGCTCTTTGAGCACTTAATTAAACATTGCAAAATCAACATCTTCTTCTTCATCAGACTCTGCATTCTAGTTAAAGCCATGCATTAATACTCCATTAAGGGAAAAAATTCAACCTGTGGGTATAGTAAATGGAAAGTAGACCAAGATTCTTTATAATAGATGTTTCCCCCCTGCCTAGGGATTTTCAATATCATGTAGTTTTATTGTGTAATGACTGAAGGAGTTAATGCGAGTTGAAGGAGTGTCTAACAAATGCACAGAATGTCACTTGGCTAATGGTAAATCATAGTTGCTATTTGGTAATTTAAATATAAAACTATTATTACCTATGTAAAGAATATTGCTTCAGAAAGCAAACTTTTAAACAGGTCAGAACCCTAATGTGAATCCATTTATTTTACTTGGCAGGGGGTAGAAAGGAGAAATGTAACATTAAAAACCTTTCTGAAAGTGAGATGCAAATTGTAACCATTTTATGAAATTGAAGCCAGAGTTGCATTGTTATAGCACTTTGGAATATCTACAGATTTTGGAAATCTAAGTACTTAGAATCCATCTAATAAAAATACAGGTTAATTAGATATTGCATATGTTTTTTTAAAAAGTCTACTTTTAAAATGATTGCCTCCAAAACAAGTAAAGGTAATGAATGGGATTCAAATTTAATGTAATATTTATGCTTCTGAACTTTCTTAGCTACCTATTTTCATTACAAATCTATGAGACTTCCCACTTCTAAAATCTAATGCCTATGCAAAATTACCCTGAATCTGTGTTTATTACGTGTCATTAGTTTCTGCATCTAATTCTGAATACCTTCAGGGGAAAAATTAGATTGTTAAATTCAGATAAAATATAATTTATTCTTGATTAAGAAAGCAATTCTAAGATATCCCTCAGTAGAACTGCACTAAAACCCCTAAATTTTTAAACCTCATTGTCTATGTTTGAAAGGCATTCTGCCTATGTCCTGGATCCATAGGTGTGGCATTCCTTGTACTAAATACACGGTCCTCCTTTTTGCTTACAGTTCCTAGTCCAATAAAACAGATGTCTGTTCATTGTAAAATATAAAGACTGGGTGCAGTGACACACACCTGTAATCCAAACTACTCAAGACTGAGGCAGGAGGATCAGAAGTTTAAATCCAGCCTAGACCCTGTGCCAAAATTAAAAAAAAAAAAAATGAGAAGTTCTAGAGAAGTAGCTCTGGTAGAACACCCCTGGGTTCAATCCCTAGTACCACTGAATAAATGAATGAATAAATACATATATGTGTATGTACATACACATAGATACACACACACACATAGACAAACACAAAGTATATATATAGTCCCCTAAAAACTGCTTCTTCATAAATACAGTAACCAGGAGCACTTGTGTTGTAACCTGCTGTACAAAGTACTTTCAAATAGTGTGGAGAATCTGACATGTTGTTCAGAATCAGTTGGAATTGGAACTAATCAAATTGTAGTTTCAGGTTTCTTTCACAAGGTGGCAGGGTTAAAGACAAAACAACAACAACAACAACAACAACAAAACGCATGCACAGGATATGTTCTTTTAAAAACATGTCTTGTCAGATTAGCAGTGAGTTTTCAGGGAAACTGAGTATATACAAAATTCCTAGAAAGGAAGTGAATTTATTGGCATCCAGGAACAATCCAATTTTAAAGATATCTAGTAAATGCACAATTTTCCAACAGAAAAGGTTACCTCCAAGCTCCAAGTCTTTTCACTTAACAGAGCACTGCCTAAAGAGCTTGTCAATCCTGTTTAAAAATACAAAAAAGTGTATGCATATGGGGGCATAGCATGATGCACATAAAAAACACACTTGTCTGTATATCTTAATTAAAGAATTTTAACTCAGGGCAACTAATTGTTTGACTCACTACTGGTGCATCTTTGGAGTGTTCACCAGGAACACATTTTTGTGCTAGGCACTCAGGCCAAGAGATAGATAGGGACAGGGAAGGGGCTAAGTGCTCTGTTTTAATCGTGTTTAAAATACTTTGCAGAAAATTCAATTTAAGAATATTCCAGAAGGCACTAATATTTGTTAACTCAGCATTATGTAATATTCTATACTCTGCGTTTACTTATGTTCTTCATTTTATTAGTAAGGCAATAGATCCTAGTATTTCCAAATCCACAAGTATCTAAGCATATCTGTAATAGAAGCCCATTATTTAAAACACACTGATGTTTTTGTCTTAGGCTAAAAATAAAAACCAAAATTCTCTCAAATCCTCTCCAAGATCCTTTAATGTTTATCGTGTACCTTTTGTGCCAGATTCATATTTTTACAAACTTTCCAAAGTTCTCTGAACTGAAGCCATACTCAACTTCCTTTTACCTGGGGCTGAATCCTCTGACCCCATCCTAATCCTGCTGCTAATGCCAATTTACTTTCAGAGCTCAACTCCTCCCCTTTTCCACAGGGAAGGCCTCAATGAGGAAAAGGTGAAAGACCTCTGGTTCAAGCTTTCCCAGCACCAGGAACTTCTGCTGTAAGCATCTATTACAGTTGATTGACTGCTGTCCCACAGTAGACTGAGCTCCCTGAGGGAAGTGATGAGGTCTGCATTTGAATTAGCAAATGCACCATCAAGCCAAAGTGTCCATAGACAAACATGATAAACAATACTTACTACTAGGGTTTGTAAATACTTTTTTAAATGAATTTTGCTGTCTGATTTAAGCTTATATTTCATGATGGAATAGTATTTCAAAGCAGAGTAAACTGAATTCTGTTTATATTTGGTAGTCCTAAAATGCTGAATCCTTTTATCTGGCTTAGCTAGAATACAGTCTCACTTCTTTCAGGCTATTGCTGTTATCTGTTTTTAAACTGTACCCACAATATTATCATTCTAAAACATATTTACAGAAATCAGCCATGTAAAAAGTGCATTAGGAAATCAGATTTTGACGTGAATTCAAGTAATTTCTTTGTAATTCTAACACTGAAATACACTGATTGATATCAAAGCCTATTTCTTTGTCATTGGCTAGGTGGGTGACCTTGGATAAGTAACTTCATCTTTATAGACAAGTTTCCTGCATTGGTAATATGAGGGATTGGAAGAGATCATCCCTAAGGTCTTTTTCAGTTCTTAAATTCTTTATCTTTTAGTTCCTCTCTAAGGAATTTTAACTCTGAAAACTGCTGCCATTTCACATCCTACACTTTGCAAAAGAGAAATTTTCAATTCCCAGTAATGAACTGAATCTGCATACACACTTGTATTTATTATGTTAGAGTGAAAGGATTTAGGGGGAAAATATATCTTTTTCCCGTAAATCCTTTTACTCTAACACACACACACACACACACACACACACACACACACACACATACACATATACATACACACACACTCAAATTCTCCTCCTAAGGAAATGGGATTTAGTTGAATTATGAATAGAAATCAGAATACATGTATTCAACATTTACCCGTAACTCCTTCTCCCCAACTGTCTGTTTTCAATTCTTAAAACAGTTAACATTTCAACAGAAGCCACAGAAATTCCTCTCTAATTTTTAAAAAGTACATTGTAAGTTACATACATCCATATTAGTATTTTAGCATTTTAGGGTTCTTTTCCTCCTTATCGGATGTGTACGAAGACTTTGAGTTTAGGCTTTCTTATTTGTTCATTAGCATGTACCTGCAGAATAAATTCATAACAATAATTCTAAACCTTAAGTGATCATATATCTTCGTGAAGTGACAGATCACACAGAAAACACTTGAATTCTATTCAAACTATTATGGAAAATAAGTTACCTTTGTCACCCTCTCCCATTTCATCTTCTGTCATTTTATTACCTCATGTAAATTTTTAAAAATATCTTTTCTTACTTTACAACTCATTATGGTCAGTGCTGTCTATTTTAAGTCATCCATTGTTAAATTGATGGCATGAGATCTTTAAAAAAAACTTGATGTTTTATCGTTCACATTTAAGTTTTTATGCCACCTAGAAGTATTACATATAATGAGACAGTGAGCAAATTTAATGTTTCTCCATATGTTTATCTAATTGTCTTGGTGCCATTTACTAAAATGTCTGTTCAGTTGTGTGCTGATAAACACCAGGCGACAAATGCTTAGGACTAGCATTTGCCTATTTCAGTGGTCTAAATATTCCCAACTTTGATGATTTCCAGATATTAATACGACATTAGTGAATACAAATTTGGGCAATGATAGTTAATCTACAAGCTATCATCCAGACACACGGGAAATAAAAATGTCAACAAGAGCAAAGAAATAATAAAATATAGTCAAATAATTAAATGGTTTAGGTTTTAAGTATTTATTACATTTATTTTTAGTATAATTTAATTGCTAGTTTATAGTTTAATTTTCAAGAGTGAGCATATTTAATAACTGACTTATAAAATTTAATAATCACAAGTCAGAGGACATAAATCTGTGCACACCATTGAATGTGTCTTTTTTCAATACTTCTGAAATGACATCTGTATTTTTATCAAGTATCTGTATATTCTATGCATAGAATTGTTTGAGTTCTATATTATTTTGTATTTTCCCATATGTCTCATTGCCTTAATTACAGACTGTTAATTGCTGTAGATATGTGATGTTTGTGTATTGTAAGTCATCTTTTCCTTTCTTTTTTATTAACACATTTTCAATCACACAAATTAATGGAATGCATTATTCTATTTTCACACATGCATCTATTGTGCATTGGTCATGTCCATCTACCCTTTTCTACCCTCTCATACCTTCCCCTTTCTCCCCCATCCTCTTGATCACCTTCTGTTATGGTCCCTCTTCTACTTTCTACTTCTTTTTCTAGTTTTCATATATGAGAGGAAATGTGAGAAACTTGTCTTTCTGGATCTGACTTATTTCACTTAACTTGATGTCCAAGAGTTCCATCCATTTTGTTGTAAATGACAGGACTTCCTTCTTTATGGCTCTATAATACTCTGTTACTTATACATAACATATATTCTTTATCCATTCCTCTGTTGACCTAGATTGAATCCAAATCTTATTATTTTTATAATACATATTTAAAGTACATATTTACATATTAAAGTACATACTTAAAGTGTATATCATGGTGTATTCCTATGCATATTTGTTAGAGTCTGTAAACAAGTCTGGATGGTGCCTGGCAAAATGCCAGAGGGAGTGGTTTGTGAAGTAATGCCAGGGAGCCATTAAGTGTGGAGATTTCTTATTGGTTGACTGCTGTATCTATTTTATGCTAATTAAAATAAGCTGTGTTGAATGTATAAATACCACTCCTGTCCTACAATAAACGGCTCCCACTCCTGCTGTATCAATGTACCCAAGTTGTTCGTCACCCCCCAGTTAGTTTGCTGCAGCTGGACTCCGGCACACATTTGTATTATATTAAGGTATATTACTGTTGAGCATATTAACATATTAATGTGCTCACTTACTTTTTAAATTTGTGATAGGAGCACCTGAAATCAGCTCTCATCATATTTCCAATATACAATACAGGTTTAAATACAATCATCACAATGTACATTAGATCTCTGGACTTAACACACACAACTGCAACTTCTTACCATTTTATCTTTTTTTCCTTTTTTTTTTAACTAGGAATTGAACCCAGGAGTACTCTACAACTGAACTACATATCCAACCCTTCTTAAAAATATTTTGAGACAGGATTTCATTAAGTTGAGACCGCATTAAGTTGAGACTGACCTCAAACTTGCAATTTTCCTGCAGTATTCTCCCAAGTCACTGGTGTTGTAGGTGTGCACTACCACACCCACAAACTTCATACTCTGATCAACATTTCAACCTGTACACTGCCTCTTTTCATTGAATCCCCTAGTGGACCATAGTTTTATATTCCATTTATATGTATTTAACTCTTTTAGCTTCCATATGTAAATAAGATCATACAGTATTTCCTTGCTGTGTCTAGCTTATTTCAGTGATTTCACTTAGCAAAATATTTCTACAAATTTGATGTCACAAATTGCAGAATGTTCTTTTTTGATGCTAAGTAATAGTTCTCTTTCTTTCTCTGCCTCTATCTCTGTCTCTGTCTCTCTCTCTTTCCGTGTGTGTGTGTGTGTGTGTGTGTGTGTGTGTAAGAGGGGGTGGAGAGATTCATCTATTAATTAACAAGATTTATCTTGTTTCCCTATCTTGGTTTTTGTGAATACTGCTGTCACAAGCATGAGAGTACAGATACCTTCCAAGATATTGATTTAACTTCCTTTGTCTTTGTACACGAAATGGGTTGATGATTGTACAGTAGTTCTATTGTAGCTTTTTGAGAAATCTCAATAGTGCCTTCCATATGGCCATATCAATTCACATTCCAACCAAGAGTACACAAGAATTCCTTTTCCATATCCTAGCCAACACTTGTTATTTCTTTTCTTTTGGAAAAAGTCATCCTAATAGGTGTGAGATAATATCGTAGTTTTTATTTGTAGGAAAATCTTCTGCACAGCCAAGAAAATAATCTATGAAATAAAGACAACCTATAAATTGGGAAAATATTTAAAAACTATATATCCTTTAATCCATAGATTGCCTTATCATTTCCTTTGATTATTTTCTTTTCTGTGCAGAAGATTTTTCTTAATTCAAATTGTATTATAAAGCTATAGCTGTACTATGTTACTGATATAAGCAGATACATAGAGCAGTGGAACAGAAATAAACCTAAACACACTGTCAATAAATTTTTTACAAGAACACCAAAAATACACAGTGGAAGAGAATGGTAACTAATAAATTGTGTTAGCAGAACTGGATATCTCCATGCAAGAGAAAGGAACTAGACCCTTACTTTATATAACCTGTAAAACATCCATTTGAAATTGTTTCAAAGCATAAATGTAGAACCCAAACTTGTAAAATCCAGGAGAAAATGGAGGAGTAAAGCTCCTTGACTTGAGCCTTGACACCGACTTTTCCAGTGTCACACCAGAAGCTCATGCAACAAGACAACAATGCACAATGGGGACCATATTGAACTGAAAGTCTCTTCTCCAGATTTCCATGTGCTGTGGTAATTTTTGACCATGGCAATTCTACATAAGTATTCAGATCAGTTTTACAAATTAAACTCAGACACAAACACATGCATAAACATACAAACATCTTTTGGGGTTTCTATTAGTATTGAAAATAATAATTTTTTTTTTTGCATTTTTATGCAGAGTCTTTTGACCTTGATACTCAGGGTATTATTTTTGGAAAACCTTAATTTTCTTCATTACATTGTATATTTTTTGAATAAAGGTCTTTGATATCTTTTACAAATTTATTACAAGGCCCTTTAAATCTTTTGAGCACCTCTTATGAACTTTTTAAACCAATTGAGTTGGTTTATACATGGAAAATGCTTAGAATATTGTGCAGGATATAGATGAATTATTACATATATTTTTTAAAGCTTAAGTAAATGCTGAAATATATTTCATTAAAAAACTAACAAAGTATATAATGTGCACTATTGACTCTGTTACTATATATATTAAGCAACAATAATATGTATATCATAATATATATCACATATATATCATAACACAACATATGTGTTTAGGTAATGTTAAATAATGATGTTAAGACCTGAAAATAAATATCCACCTTGGTAGGGATAGTGACAATTAGGCAAATGCTCCTCAGTGAGGTTCTTTGGCAGTTTAAAATGAAGCAACCTTTGTGCAAGAGTGTTTGGCAGTTCCCCAAAGAGCATTAAACATAGAAATTCCATAAGTATTAGCTTGACTAGTGCTTCTACAACAAAATGTTACTGCAAAGGGAATTTTGAAATTTCTTATCTCACTATTCAGGAGGCTGAAAAATCCATGAACAGGACTGATTTCTCCTGAGGTCTCTTTTGTTAACTTGGGATTTAATAACTTTTCATGATGTCTTCACATAATCATCTGTCTGTGCACGTCTTGGGGGTGGCATCTTATACTCTTGAAAATTTTGAAGTTTTAGCATTATTATATTTTATAAACTTTGCTACTTGTCTATAGAAATATATTATGTATAATTTCTGTATGCAAATTTTTAAACCCAGTAATCTTGTTGAACTATTGTGTTTATTGTGATCATCGAAGTGTAATTTCTTTCATATTCTCTACATAATCATATGTTTGCAAGTAATGACTGGCTTGTTTCTCTCATTCCATTCAAATATTCTTAAATAATTTTCTTGCCTTATTGTTATGGGTAAGATATTCAGAACAGAACTTAAATGGATTTGGTAGAAGGAATAGCCACGTCTTATTTGTAATCTCATAGGAAAGACTTTTTAAAAGTTCCTCATTGAAGATGATGACTATTATAATTTCTTGCAGCTATTTTTATCCTTTTAGAGTGATTTCTTTCTTTATAAGATTTTATTAAATCCAAGATGAATGTGGAATTGTATCTAGTAATTTTGGGCATAATTTTAAAAGATAGTGATTTTTCTAATTTGGTTAATTACTATCCTAAAATACATTACTTGATTTTTTCTTTTTGGGGGAGGGGTACCCAGGATTGAACATAGCGGTACTTGACCACTGAGTCACATCAGCAGCCCTATTTTTTATTTTATTTAGAGACAGGGTCTCACTGAGTTACTTGGAGCCTTGAAGTTGCTGAGGATGTCTTTAAACTGGTGATCCTCCTGCCTCAGGCTCCCAAGCCACTGGGATTACAGGCATGTCACACTGCACCTGGCTATCAGTTGTTTTTTTAATCCTCAAATGTCCTTTGTTCCTTGGATATGCCACTTTGGGCATCATATGGTAGTTTTAGACATTTATTAATTTGACCAGATGATATTTTCAGATCCACACAATAATTATGTCAAAATATAAAGTATAAATTTTTAGTTATTGGGTCCACTGTTGATTAGGTATACATTACATAAGGGTAATGCTGTTATTCAAATCTTCTTTATCTTTACTGATTTTTTTTTTTAAATCCATATAGCCTATTAATTTTTGAAAGATCTTTTATTTAAATAATAATACTATAAGAGTAGATTTCTACTTTTTATTTTTTTCCATTTATTTTACCTTGTATATAAAGGCTATCATATCGATTGATACAAGTAAATTTTGACATACATGTTTCTGATGAAACTTTCAGCATTTTGTAGTTAATATATTTATCTTTCATAAAAATGCCTTTTGGATGTAAAGTTGATTTTACCAGCAAATAATTCAAAAACTCTAACATTTTTATATTTTCTGACTGGTAGATTATTTTTCATAATTTATCTTTCAGCATTTTTTTAAGATTTATGTTTTTTATTTGTAGTTAGACACAAAACCTTTATTTTTTTATTTAGTTTTATGTGGTGCTGAGGATGGAACCCAGGGCCTCAAGTGTGCTAGATGAGCACTCTACTGCTGAGCCACAACCCCAGCCCCCTTTCAACATTTTTCATCCTAGAGTTTTGGATATATCTTTTTTAATAAGAGCAGGTATCTAGCTTTTATAAAGTCTATTCTGATTTTCTTTGTTATGTAAGTATATCATTATTTTTTATTTGTACTTTGATTTTATATGCTTATAAATCCTGTTTTGTTGTTCCATCTTATTTTGTATTTTATAAATTTCACCTTTTATATGCCTTTATTTAATATTTTTTTATTTCTCATTTATTGAAAATTATATAATTTTGTAACTTTAATGCTCCTCTTAGAAATTTTTAAATGTCAAAATTTAACTATATTCTTAATTTCCTTCCAAATAATGAAGTATTTAGAACAGTAACTACAACAACTCTACTTTATCTTTTATATTGTTTGATCACACATTTTATTTTTAATAACCTTATAATTTATTATTATTTGTGAAATCATCAGTTATCACTTTTTTTAGTAAGGATACACTGATGTTTAGTTTTCTTTGTCCTAAAATGTCTTTATTTTCCCTTTCTCCATATGATCTTTTAAGTATTTTTAATACTTTATATTTTATATATATATTTGTGTGTGTGTGTGCGTGTGTGTGTGTGTTTGTGTGTGAGATACTGGAGGTTGAATAAAAGGGCTCTTTACCACTGAGCTACCATCTGACCCCTGGCCCAATTTTTATTTTTGGGACTCTGCTCTAACTGAATTGTTCATGTTGGCCTTGACCTTGTGGTCGTCATCCCTTAGTCTCCTTAGTCCCAGGGATTACAATAATTCAATCTTTTAGACTAATAGTTTTATTTTCACTATACCCTAAGGATGGGATTCCATTCTCTTTTGCTTCCATTTTCATAGTACAGAATTTGTCTTATTTTCATTTATTTTATATATGGAATCATCACAGAACCCTCTTTTCCTAGGAGAGTCCCATTTTATGTCAGTTGTCTTGAAGGGAGAATATTCTCATTTTCTCTCCCCAAGTTCATGTTTTTTATAATAAATTAGGTGATCTTTCCATAAGTGGTATTCTGGATATTTTTCTGCTCAAATGTTTCAAAAATTTTGAAACAATATTTTAATTGGTTGTACAGTTACATTATATGTGCATAAGTATGATTTTTTAAAAATATTTTTGTCCTCCTCAGATTTGCTTTATCATATTAATTCTATAGTTTGGTATATTTTGGCAGGTATGGAGTATTCAATCATTATGTATAAACATTACTTCTGGTATATCTACTATTTATCCTTAATTAAATTTTTTATCATCAGTCTAGCCTTTATTGCTCTTAGATTTCTTTCATATTTTCTATATTTTTCTCTTTTCTCTCTATATTCTGTATTATTCACTTAGATTTATTCTCCAGCTTACCACTTCTATTCAATGCTAACCTGACATTAGGCTTATTATATTAACAGGAACATTTTTTTACTTCTAGAAAATAACTTTTTTTTTCAAGCATTATGGGCTATTTTGTAATGAATTGCCTTTTTAGACATTCCAATTCCCTTCTATTTATCTCAATATACAAAATATCAGTTTTTATTTTATGCCAGATAATTTCACTATCTGAAGTTTTTATATTCATAGCTCTGATTCTCATAGTTCTTATTTCTGTCGGCTCTTACTCATGACAACTTGATTTATTATGCAATTACTGATTGATTTTTTTATGTATAAGATCATGTTATTCATAAACTTATCTGTGGAATTCTTTAAGACTTGGAATCTAGGGTAAAACCAGGGAAGATTTGCAGACCTTGTACCATGGCAATTACAACTTAGAGATATGTTAAATTACATTGTTAGCTTGAGTTTTTTGGTTTTGTTTTGTTTTGTTTTAAGATGTTGATGACCCTTTATTTTATTTATTTATTTATATGTGGTGCTGAGAATTGAACCTAGTGCCTCACACATGCTAGGCAAGCACTCTACCACTGAGCTACAACCTCAACCCTTGTTGCCCTTTTTAAAACTTACATTTTGTCCACACTATTAAATATACGGGACCAAACATCATATCAGGTCAGGTATTGGTTGTAAATTTTTTCAGGAGCCATTTTCCCCCTTGATCTCTGTGCAATTGGGATTTATGTTTTGTTCATACTTGATGCTCACAATGTGGTCCTTTGGTACTGTCACTATATGGGGTTAAGTAGTCTCCTTATGCAGGCCTTTGATTTTCTCTCTTGAGGTCTACTCCCAGAAGGCCTTTGAAACAGAAGTCAGTCTCACCTTGTGTCAGCAAATATCCACCAGATGTAAGCATGATATAGTGTTCTCTTTAAATCTCCATTTCCTGCATTTACTTAGTCTTTGACCTCACAGTATTTCTTGGTTTCTTACCAGCTGTGATTTAAAAAAAAAAAAGTTGAGTTGGGTGATGTTTTCAAAGCCGCAGTTCTATTTGTATTATACCAAATTAGAAAAACAAAAGGGTTATGTTTTTCCAAATTAATGAGCTCTAATGTCATAACGGTTTCAATGTTCTTTTCATTTTCAAATACTCAAATGTAATATTCTACCTAGTCAGGAAGACAATGAAATAATTATCTGGAATTCCCATATGAAACGATTTTAGGTAAAATGTTGGAAGTAGCCCGTATTTTACATTGATATGAACAGATATACTGTTAAAATATTGAATATTGTGCTAGAATGCTTTTTTTTCAGTGTAATTTTTGAATTCTACTTTCAATGAAGGAATGGAAACATAATGGTGAATTCATAGTTACATAAATAATCAGGACGTAAAAGATGAAGTTTGCATGCCACACATTAGAATCAAAACAAAATAAACTGTGTTATCAATGAATAACTAATGGTCATATTCATTAGGAAATGTTAAAAATGCTATAGTTTTTGTGAAAATTTTCTTTGATATACATTTTTCACATAAAATATATTAATATATATATTTGATAATTTTGATAAGGCAGTTTGTTAGCTTTTATATGTTGGAGGTGAAAAGATATATTTTAGCTCCTGATTTCAGGTATTTCTTTCTTGACTGGTTCCATTGCTTTGGACCTGAGGTAAGGCAGAATATCGTCATGGAAATGCAGGATGGAGGAAAGCTGCAGCCAGGTAGATGAGAGACCTCCTCAGGTATACACTTCTTCCAATGATGCCCCATCATCTACAGTTTCCCAGCCTCCCTATAGTCCATTCAGCAGTCAATGGTTTAACCACTGATGAGGTCAGAACCTCAAGACACATTCACTTACTAAAAGCCCCACCTCTGTCTTCAAAACATAACACTGAGGGAGGAACATTCCGGATCCAAACTACAACACAGATATATTCTTAAAATAAGATTCCTTCAAGGAATTGACATGTAGTTAAAAATTTATGACTGAGGAATTTGAGCCATATAAATATTCCAAGAGTGTCATGAATTGAAAAATATCTGTAACTGGGTTTATTCGAATTTACATCACTTTTGAGTTTTGTAGTTAATGCTTTGTAACAACCAATACTTAGAATATAATTTCGAATTTCTTTTTTTCTTATGAAGTATACTTACACAAGCATTACATGGCTTTGCTAAGAAATCTTTTATGTATGAGATTGAGTATATTTTTTAGGTCTGATGAAAAATGTAAAATTGAAGGCTTACCTGGATTAAGGAGGAGACTCCAATGCTCAGAGGCCCAAAGTCATCACTTTGCTTCTCATGTTAATAGGAGCATATCCTTTGCTTTGTATTATAATGCTTTACAAATTTCAAAGTATTCAACAGTATACTTTGTCATTTTTAAAAAGTGCTCTTTTCTCTAGCTAAAAAAGCTTTAATACACTTAATGTTTAAAAACTAGTTATGGCTTTTTCTTAAAAGGAAATAACTTTATTTAGGAAGTTGGGGATTTGATAAACTCAAGAAATATGAAGAACTACTGAAAGACCAGCATTTTCCTTTTAAAATGAAAGTGTACTCAAAGAACAAATTGAGGTCATCTTTCTACTCACTTATGATTCAAGAAATTTTGTGAAATTATGTGAGAATATATTTCCTCTCTATCCCTAAGGAGACCAGTCTAGTCCACCTACTCCATCTTTACTCTCAGTTATCTTTCTAAAGGACAAAATTGATATCATAATTTTTCTGCACAAAATTTGTTAAATCCACATTTCTCATAGAGAAAAATATAGAATGTTTTAGATTAGGAAATGATTCAGCCTAGTTCTGATTTGTTAGTTTTGTTTACTACCTCACTGTCCATCATGTACCCAATGCTATTAACATACTAGTTTTCTTAAAAATTCCTTTTCAAAATAACATTCATTTTGAAATTAGGGTACTTTTATACAGAATCAATTTTCTTTTTTAAAAAATTATTCACCCTAATAATAAAATTTAAATTTTAACTCTCATATAAGAGAATTAGGTCATAAACAGGAATGAAGGGAAGGGATGGGGTATGAGAAAAGTGAAATGAATCTGACCTAGCTTTCCTATGTACACAAATGAATATGCCACAGTGAATGCACCATCATGTACAACCACAAGACACTAATTAAAAAAATACTATTAAGTAAATAGAAAGATCAGAGCAGTACAGGAGGAAAAGGAGAAGGAGGAGAGGAGGAAAAGGGGAAATACGGGCACCAAGTTGGAACCAATTACATTCCATGCTTTTATAATTAAGTCAAAATGAGTTTTAGTATTATTTAAAACTAAAATAAATCACAAAAAATATTAAAAAGAGAATCCAGTCACATAAAGAAGCTTATAGTATGTATTGAATTTTCAGAATGAATTACACTTTTGAAAAAACTCAAAACTTTCTTTTTATAAAATATTAATAAGGATACTTTTATATTAGCCATTGCAACTTTGAAGTCATTTTGCTTTTTATTTGTTCTTATTATATATATGACAGTACAATGCATTTTGACATATTATACATATATGGAGTATAAATTCCCATTCTTGTGTTATACATTATGTGGAATTACATTGGTTGTGTATTCATATATGCATAAGGAAAACTACAGAACTCTAAAGAAAGAAATTAAAGAAGACCTTAGAAGATGGAAAGATCCCCCATATTCTTGGATAGGCAGAATTAACTGTTAAAATGACCATACTACCAAAAGCCCTAAGCAGATTTAATGCAGTCCCTATTAAAATCCCAATGACATTCTTCATAGAAATAGAAAAAGCAGTCACGTAAGTCATTTAGAAAAATAAGAGGCTCAGAATAGCCAAATCAATCTTTAGTAAGAAAAGTGAACCAAGAGACATCACAATAGCAGACTTTAAATTATACTACAGAGCCATAGTAACAAAAATAACATGGTATTGGTACAAAAACCGACATGTAGACCAATGGTACAGAATAGAAAACACAGAGATAAGCCTACATAAATGCAGTTATCTCATAGTAGACAAAGGCACCAAACCCTACATTGGAGAAAATATAGCCTTTTCAACAAATTATGAAGGGAAAACTGGAAATTTATATGTAGCAAAATAAAATTTAATTCCTATCTTTCACCCTGAACATAACTCAACATATATCAAGTACTTATGCATTAGACCAGAGAATCTCCGCCTAATAGAAGGAAAAAAAAAAAAAACTTCATCATGTCAGCTTAGAACCCTTAACAAGACTATTAAGCTCAAGAACTAAAATTAAGAATCAATAAATGATATGTAATGGAACTGAAAAGTTTCACAGCAAAGGAAACAATCAGGAAAGTAAGGAGAGAATCTATAGAATGGGAGAAAATCTTTTGACACCTATACATCAGATAGAGCATTAATCTCCAGGATATATGAAAAACTTAACGCCAGAAATCCAAATAACCCAGTTAATAAATGGGCAAAGGAACTGAACAGGCACTTCACAGATGAAGTCATTTTCAATATCAATGTAGAAACCTTTAGATAATTTCTTATTTAAATGTTCTTAATAACCAAGTGGAATTGACTGTGACAATCTTGACAGTGTTCTTTGTTTCCTAAGTACAGCTCTACCTCTTTGAAATCAAACACAGTAAAAGGCTGTTTCCTGACATCCTAACAATTAGATTGGTTTACTGCTACACATTAAAAAATGTAACAAACTGTATTTTGTCCAAACCCTTTGTAATATAATCATTTACATAATCATCTAATTATTCACTCCTCCTCATCTACACACCATAAGATGGTAGAATCATATATCCTAAAATATGGATCTTTCTTAGTCATCTTTATATCCCTCCAAGTGTGTACACATGAAGTGTGCCCATTGTGAAAAGTCTGCGATAGTCTTTTCTACTTAATATATTTAAAAATATATTTTGAATTAGCCATAGAAATTATGAGAATTATTTAAAGGTCTGGAAAAATAGAGGGTGTATGTTATGTCATTATTCTATAAAATAGTTTCTTACACAAAATAACACATATATGTGCAGGCATATTCAGGTGTATTGGACATAGACCCTCCAGAGAGGACCACACATTTCAGAACTTTAGAGCTACCTACAGACAGGCATGTGTCAAAGAAAATGAAAAGGAGTCACCTTTAAATGTTGGGTATTTGCATTTTAAGGAGGAGTAGTTTAAAATTCCATTGGGCAAAAATTCAAAGTACAAGGGTCACTGATTTTGGAGATTGTATCTGATGAGTATGGCAACATTTCGTAAGTCAGTTTTCTTTTCTGAAAAAAGAAAGTTTGGCCTAGAAAATTTCTCAAATTTTTTAAAATGCCGAGATCTTAAATTCATCACATAAGACAAAAGGAACACATTTTCTAAAATACTGCCAAATTGGTCTAAAAATTAGAATCAACAGAATGAGTTAACCACTCACCAAATTAATCAGTTTTTCCTTCTGCTAACTGGACACGGACACACTGATTGGTATGCATCTGGGAAGACTGTTAATTTTTTCAAATGACTGATATTTGAACAACCATTAGTGAGCATTCTCCTGCATAAATCAGTCAACCAGTTCATTAAATAGCCCCTCCATGTCTTGGAAAATGAAATACCTCCCAAATCCCCAAGGAGTAACTTCCTTGGCAGAATCTTGTCCAATAATTATGGCATTTAGGACAGATGGATGTATCCTGTGGCTGCAATGAGTCTCCCTTGCTGACTTAAAATATCAAGTTTTGTTTTTAAAAATGTTAAAATTAAACTAAGGGGAATATGATCCTTATAATGATGCAGCTCAAGTACTTAAAATCATTAATATCTTTTATGGAGTAATGATTATAACTATTAGTTAGATTAATATTTTAAAATCTCAAGACATTCGTATGGACCAGCATTTCTGTATTTTATATTTCTAAAGTTTTTAAAATCTAAAATGTGGGACTTCAGTGTACTGGAATATGCCATGGGTTCTTGGCAGTGGCAGGGACTCTTTGGAGAACTCTTTGAGGGACTTAGTAGATAAAATAATTTGTCTCTTATTCTCTGCACTCAGTTGTTTCTAAGAGCTTGGGACCTTAAAATGTACATTTAAAAAGTTGTTTGGGATGTTTAAACTCTGTTATCAGTCAATTTTTATATCTGTGGTTAGTTCTGGCTTGACTGTGAGCTCCTAGATGGCAAAGTAATCATTTTATTCATCTCTGAAACCAAGATGTTAACTTGTGCTCAGTTCTTGTAAAATAACTAAGTACATATGGAACAAATGAAATACCATTTCCACATTTTTTGTAAAACACTGTGCTTAGATACTTTTATGCCTTAATAAAAAATTTAAAGAAGTCAGAGCATTCCTGAGATTTAGGAATTTTAATTTTATATTTTGCTTCCGAGTAACAATAAAATTAAAAAAGAAAGTTAAAAATTAAGACTTTCTAAAACTATAACAATTTACAAGGAATGAAGTATTTTCCATGTAAGACCAAATATGTAGACTACATGTGAAATGATAACTAAAGAACTATATTACTGAGATATTGTGATTATGCTTCTGTCTTTAAGCATTTAAATAAATCTAAAAATCATTTTGCACTTATATTATTTGCATGATTGATTTCTTCACTGTTACATCAAATAAAATGTGATATGAATGTTGAACCGCATATCAGTAGATATTGTACATGTGTATGTGTATATCATTGCAGTACATATTTTATAGGAAGCAGTGGTCATGTTCCTAATTGCAAGTTTGTGTAGATTTTGGTATTAAAATTGATCTCTTAGTAGTAAACTTGACACTGTGTTAGGTCTGTGAGTGCCTCTAGATCATTTGAAAAATAACTCATCTTCATTTCCAAATCTTCTTCTAAGTATATATATCAGATGTTGGGTAGCTTTGGATAATTCTCAGCATGTGTCTTGCCAAACACCTAGGTCAGGATCAAGGCAAAAATAAACCAAAACACAAATACATTATGTCATATTTATTTTTTTCAACAGCCTCTAGAATGCTTTCATAAGATATCCTTGGCAAATTTACAATGTAAGGAAGAGTAGTTTCAGCGTTAATTCATGATAAAGAAAATAAGAGTGCGTATTAAAGTTGAGTCACAATTCTTACTTGCTTGATTTGGCTGTAGGCCAGGAATCTCTGAGATTCAATTAGAGGTCTTACTTGTCACTATTATCTTCTCATAACTTTTCTGCTCTAGTCATTGTGTTTTACTTTTTGTTGTATTTAAAGGCATTAATTCTGCTATATGAATCTAAAGATTTCATGAAAATTGCCAATTTCAGGATTTCAACATGTCTAATTCAGAGATATCATTTCAAAGCCAAATGCAGAAACAGATCTAAACTCTTGGTGACATGGTTGTGCCATTAGAGACCAATGCATTGAATTAAAAATGTTCACTTTTAGTTATACCCAATATAGTAGATACATATTAGGACTATAAACTTGAAATATGTCTATTAAAGATAAAAAAATATGTATTTAAAAAAAAACTTTAAAATATGCTATGTTCAGCATGGAAAATTGTTGTTTCAAAGACTATAGATGACAATCCTCACCTCCCTTAAGCCCACATCATGTTCTTGAGTTTGTGTTTCTCCTCTGTTTCAATGTCAGGATATTGTCTTAAAATGCTTACACATCTCACCTACACACATTTTAAATACAAGGATTCAATGTATGAGGAAAAAGCCCTATGTATAAAATGCTGATGGGAACTCTATGACAGTCTGAATGCTGTTTCTTTCCTGGACTATCTGATGGAGACAAGAACATTCAGGGGCAATGTATAGAGCATATTTGGACTCCTGCATTGGAAGTAATTTTTTTTTCCTATGATCCCTTTGGGGGAGTGGCTATTTGTATGACTGTACAGAGGTGAGCTAAACTTGCAGCTGTGAACAGGAGGGAGAGGGGAAAATAACTGAAGGATACTATAGTAAGCACATCAACATCTTTAGAACATAGCAGTGGGTTTTTGTAAAGGAATAACAGAATTTCATTTTGGCTAACAACTTTAAAGGCAAGATAACTATTATTGAGTCCATATCTTGGGAAGAAGAATGAGGCACAGGAAAAGATTCAAATATTGTTAATGAGTGGAACTCAATAAATATTCATGATTCTCCCTTGAGTCTTTTCATGTAGTAGAAAATCCTCATCAGTAGCATTAGCAGACTGCCATATATATTACTTAAGAGTTCTTGGTTCCAACAACTGAAAACTACTATAGTTACCTAAGGCCAAGAGGGAGTTTATTGAAACTTTGGAAAATCAGATTCAAAATGAATCTAAAGAAGCAAAACACTGACTAGGATAATTCTATTGGGCACTTACCATTAGTGAGTAGCAAAATTAATTAATATCTACCACAACAGCAAAAATGTGACATCTGATGAACAAAATTTGGATAGATTCTAAAGAGTGAAAGATTTGTTTAAAAGATGGAAATAAAAGCGTGGGAAAAAAGGTTGTGAAAATATGGCTTACTCTAGAGAAATTCAAAACTTTTATCTTCCTAAATTTGAAAAAGATGAAAGAAATAGTTCTGAAGATTGTTACTTCAATGGATTTTTATTCTCAAAGTTCAGAACATGCAATATTTATGTGGTGTAGGATCCTTTGCAATAATTTTGCAATCAAACTGATTTATGATGCAGATATATTATGAGAATGAGTCATAATTTTCCTTTTAAATTTATCGTGCCCTAAAAGCTTTTAGGAATCAATCAACATCTATTTATTGACTATCGAGTACACATCACATTGTCCTTAACATACTATTGGAAACTACCTCTAAAGGATTTATGAACTAGTCAAAGTGGTAAAAGGTAAGATCCTGAACAAGTAAATAATAATCATATTAACAATGAAAAGCAAACTAATCTGCTTTCTAAAAGTCTTGGTAAAAATGTGACCATTACTCTGAACTGATTTTGCATTATGCATACATGTATTTTATTACCGTTATAGTTAGGATTTCTAAGTGACAAAAAACTTCATTTTGTTGCAACCATCAGTATTTGCACTTGAGAGATTTTTTTTTGTGTGTGTGTTGTATGATGTTATTGACAATGTAGTTCTATTCTCAGAATATATAAGAAATAAAATAAATTTAATTGACATTACATATTAGAAGAAAATGCATGTTAAATCCAATGCAGACCATACTACCATTTATGTATTTTCAACTTCTCTATAGCATAAAAAGCAATATGTTAATTTTTCCTCAAAGTAGAATTTCAATATATGCTATCACATAAATCCTTCAGAGACTTAAAAGATTACACAAGGTACGCAGAAAGTGGGTATGTGATCCATCTAACATTAAATGCAGGGTTTTGTTCCTATTTGGTGTGTTTTCTTCAGTTTCCAGGTCTAGAGTATTATAAATATTTCCAGTTCCTTAGAACTATGCTCATGGAGAAAAAGTCAAACCTTCACCCTCAGAAAAACTTAATAACTAATATGGGCATTCAGCAATCATTCAAAAAGATTCATTTATGTAAGAACTAGTAACATTTATTTCTGTAATTCTGAACCTTTGATTACCTAGCTCCCTGAACTCAAGCATCATTAGTAATAATGTCACATTATTAGTAATAATGGTCACATTGTTACCAAGACTTTTAGAAAGCAGGTTAGTTTGCTTTTCATTGTTAATATGATTATTATTTACTAATTCCGGATCTTACCTTTTACCTCTTTAACTAGTTCATAATTCCTTTAGAGGTAGTTTCCATGCAGTATGTTAAGGACAATGTGATGTATACTGAATAGCCAATAAATAGATGTTGATTGATTCCTAAAAGCTTTTAGGGCAGGATAAATTTAAAAGGAAAATTATGACTCATTCTTTTTTGATAAGTTTCAGAATAATTTACATTTATTATAAACTCATGTATTTATTTTCTATATGTGTTTTGAGATAATATTCATGTGACAGAGAAAATATTCTTTAGAAGTTGATAATTCTGTATATCAAGATGATGTTAGTCAATTTAAAGGAAAGAGCAAGGTACTGTACATGATGATAATAATAATTCCAATTAACCAATTTCTATGATGCATGAAATAGTCTTACAGTTTGTTTTTCTGTGTTGTTTTTATTTAAAAAAAAATCTTTGCAAATGTACCATCAGATAATGGCTATTATTTCCTAAAGGAGACTCAGAAATGTTAAGTAATATGCCAAGGTTACTCTACAAATAAATACTCGGCTGATAGAATTTAAACCAAGAAGTCCAGAGTCTGTATTCTTTCCACTAGACTTTGCAGAGGTTACAAATGACCTAATAGATTGCCTTGCCCAGCAGAGCCAGAAATTGCTTCCAGAGGCATATCTATATTAGCAGCATGAAGTTGATCCCTATGTGATAATTGTCCCATTAATGTAATAGAAATATTGAACAACTTGGATCTTCCTGACCCCAGGCTAAAGTGGAAAGGGGAGAAAGATAATCATCTCCTGCCAGTTTCAACTGGGGTCATTTCCAGGACATTGTCTCACCCAGAGAGTGAAACTCAGATATAAGGTTGTAATAATTTCTTTGATCCATGTGTGTGGCATAAATGGGTTTATGAATTCCTTTACTTTATCTTAGTCAGTGCCTCATGGGAGTTAAACGGATGCTTTTTAACCCAGACTTCAGTCTACAACAATGTTGTCATGGAGGCATGACCTTCATGCGATCGATAAAACTCTTGATTTATAATTTTATAGACTTGTAATCAATAAAAAATCGATTGTATTCCAAGAACAAAACCAACTTCTTATCCAGAAGAAAATATGTAACCAGTTCCTTCAGAATGTTTTGGAAAACTACTGTTTATTGGTTCATTGAATTTAGTGATCTGTTTGATATTTAGTTTCATACACAGTACAGACATTTTAGAATTAGCATACAAACGTAGATAACACCTCCTATTAAGAAAGGAAAGAATTTATCAAATGGCACAACCTTGATATTTTAATCTAACACTTTGGCCATTGTAATAGCTATTCCATGTTGAAAAAGCCTACTTGTCAAGACTTGTCATATGCTGTTTGTATAGCTAGTAATTACAGAATCAAGATGAATTATTCTCTGTTTTTAAAAGCTATAAAATAGACACCAACCAATTAATATAACTATACCTCTTGGTCTTTGAAGAAGAAAAGAGTAAATCAATCTCATTTCAAAGCCATTTATCCAGTTCCCTCTCTCCTTCCACCCATCTCCACAGGACTGTACATTAAAGCCTGTGATTCCTTCTCTTACAGTGAAAAAAGCTGCCAAAACACAAGGAGCCCTGGAATTCTCACATAGCATTCTTTCCCCATGAATAGGCAATCATCCACTCTGGCAAACTGAAACATACTTGGGAGCGATGCCATAATTTACTCCCTTAACTTGACCCTTTGCTGATGAAACACTCCTTTTCCTAAATTGGTGTTATTGCCAGTGCTAAAAAGTAAGTCAAAGGAAAAAACTGACAGTTTAAACAACAAAATGCCTAATTGGTAATTTTTACTTAGCTTGAAAAAATACCAACCATGTGGTCGTTCACGATTTTTTGAAAAATGTTATTCACCATTATCATCAAGTAAGATCTTGACCCCTGAGTATGAACCATTACAGATATTGTATAACTTATTAGAGTGCATGCTCTTAAATCTCTGTAAGTTCAGGGTTAAGTCACAACAATGGGAAACTACATTTCTTTCATAGGAAAAGCCTGAAAAATACATAGATGCACTGCATATATTACATATAATGACAAAGAGATAACAATCATTTTCTTAGAAATTCAGAGTACCAACTTAGCATTAAAAGCTTTATCTATTTTTCTATAAATAACTCTCTCATCTTGTTATTTTAAAACTATTTTTATGGCATATTACATTAGGCCTACTGTAGAGATGGCAAGTCATTGCACCTTTTGGATTTTTTATAAAGCTGTTATAATATTCTCCTTCTGACCTTATTTTTTTCTGGCTTATTTTCTGTTTCAAAACCTCTAAAATATGTAGAAGACAGAAACAGATAAACTATAGAAGTACAACTCTAGTTAATAGTCAAAAGAGCACTAATGCCCATTGGCAGGAAGTAGTCAAGTGATCACTGTCTCTAGGAGGAACCAAGAAATGCTTAATGTACGTTATTTCCTTTAGTTCTCAAAACAAGACACAGTGAAGGTACTATGTGTGTTATTCCTATTTTACAGCTAAGGAAACTGAGGCACAGATAAAAGTGCTGGGCTTCACACTAAATGTATGTGACGTCAGAGTACATTTCCCTGCCTCTACAGCTCTTGATTTAAGGAGGTAGAATTCCACAAGTGGGAATTTTATTCCATTTGGACCAATGTTTAAGTACCATCTAGATTCAAAAACAACAGGGAAAGAATGGATGCCAGTTTCTTTAGAAAGTGTTATGGTTTTAAGGCCTCATAAATCCAGAAATGAATAAAGTATAAAAATAATGTGAGCTGGTGGCACATGCCTGTAATCCCAGAGGCTCTGGAGACTGAGTCAGGAGGATCTCAAGTTTAAAGCCAGCCTCAGCAAAAGTGAGGTGCTAAGCAACTCAGTGATTCCCTGTCTTTAAATAAAATGCAAAATAGGGCTATGGATGTGGCTTAGTGGTTGAGGGCTCCTGAGTTCAATCCTTGGTAACCCCTCAAAAATTAATGTGTATATTTCACTATTCTAAACCCTTGAGTTCCAAATTTCTTCATTTTTCTATAATAACTAGATTTAGGTTATTGAACTGGAGCGATTCTTAATAAGCCAATAGTTTTGGATGGGATATTTACTTCTGCTGAATTACGTGATCTTTCAAAAGTAAGAAATATTTATGTTCACCAGTAAATTAAAGCAATTTTAATCATTTCATTTACACTTGATGAGTGGCTTTTAGAAAAGGGATGCTTTTAAAAATTTGAAGCATATTCTAAGATTCTTAGATATGTTGGTGATTCTCCATACTGGGGTAAACTTATTGATAACAATAAAACATTGGTGATATATGAAATATAAAGAAAGAATCAAAGTAATTCCTTATACTGATGCACAGAACATTCTCTAGAGATAGTATTTTTTTATTATGTGAATACTCAACACATGCATACATCCATATTTTATTCACAAACACATATAAACTTTATATATATATATATATATATATATATATATATAATCATTCATATAATACATACAGAATACATATGTCCACTTTTTATCTACAAACATATATGAAACTTTTACTTAAATATAACTTTAAAAATATCACAATCCTCAGTTGCTTAAAAATTCCTTTTCATAGACCATATTATACATAAGTAACTTTAAGTTCTACCAGAAAATTGCTTATTTAAATAAAAAATTTTCTTTTAAGCATAGAATCTCACTTTTTTAAAAAGGAATCAAGGCAAGTGAGAATTACTCAAAGTATTCACATGCATAAAGCATGCCATTAAAATGCAGCTTCTTTCATTGCAATATGTTAAGAAATACCACCTTACAAGGATGAGAAATTATAAAGGCATATGAAATTTGGAACTGAGTGTGCAGTTTCAAAAGGAACTAATATATTATCAAAAGCAACATCTTGAAATATTATTTTGTATAGTTACACACCTGTTGAAATTTCAGTCTTTAGTTGGGTTCTTAAAGGCAGAGTGAAGGAATGCTCCTGGGATTCTGTCAGAATAGGTGAGTTTTCACAGTTGTCCTCAATTCATACATCTAATATTTTAAAATTAGGAATAATTTTTTGTTAGAAAAGGAGAATGCTAATGTCAAGTATCTGAAGTATAAGTGGAAATTCACATTGCTATTTTAAATCTATACGTTATAAAATGTGAATCTATATAGTTTCAGTTGTTGGATGAGCACAGTATTAATGACCAAGCTCCTGTTCATTCTTGGTATTCATGCATTAATACAATTAGGAGTTAGGGAGATTGGAAATGTGTACAGAGCCATTAAAGAATCTAGAAATAATGATAAGTAAACACTAAAACTTTATAATCTAAGATTTTATAGAAATAGGGTCATATAAAACATTGCTTTTGTTCATTCAGCTCAGTCTTTTTTTTTAAGAGAGAGTGAGAGAGGGAGAGAGAGAATTTTTAATATTTATTTTTTAGTTTTCAGCAGACACAACATCTTTGTGTGTATGTGGTGCTGAGGATCGAACCCGGGCCGCACGCATGCCAGGCGATCGCGCTACCACTTGAGCCACATCCCCAGCCCTCAGCTCAGTCTTAGATAACACCACCATTATTTGCCAGTTACCAATGACTAGAACCCAAACTCATTCTTTTCTCCTCTCAGCATCCATCTCAAGTCTATATTCTTATTATATCTCATGTCCGTCTCCTCCTACATGATGTTATTGTCACTGTAAATTTTTGGACTTGTACTTTGAAACTAAATTCCAGCATTATTTCTACTCTATCATGTTGTATGTGATTAAATGTCCAAATGACTGACATTAACAATGACTGCTATGGGAGTTTGAAATAAAGGAGGGTACACACACACACACATACACACACACACACACAAAACAACAACAAAAAAAACCCAGATAATTTGAAATAAATATGTGTGTATGTCTGTGACCAGAACACAGCACAATAAAGAAAGAGTTGATAGAGAACTTTAACAGAGAGAGGAGAGGAGCCATTGAAAGTACAAATAAAGTCTTGGACTGATCCTTGAGGCTAAGAAAGTATTTAAGGTACTGGTAAGAGCAAAGTTTAATATTTGCTTTAATTTGAACCCTTGCACAGGGTAGTTTTCAGGAGGAAAATTTGCTTAAGGCACTGATAGTACTTGTTTTTAAACTAAGGATGAGATAACAAATTAGAGATGAGTGAAATGATTGGGACAAAGGGAGAGAAAAGAAAAAATCTGCATCTGTCTTTTTGATATTTTTATTGAATTTTTGTGAAAGAGGTATATTGTATAATGTACCTATGACCTACTTCATAAGCAAAGTCATGTAAAATAAACAAGTCAACCATGTCTTCTCACATCTTCATAGTAAAGTGAGATGAAGTAAAAGTATTCCACCAACTATCAACTAGTTTCAAAGGATGTTATTGTTCTGACACAAAGATACATGCCTTCTTTAATACCTATATGTGTTAGTCAGCTTTTCATCACTGTGACCAAAATACCTGGCACAAACAAGGTGGAGGAGGAAAGATTTATTTTGGTGCAATTTATTTTATTTATTCAAGGTTTCAGGCCATATTCAGTTGGCTGCATTGCTTTGGGCCTGAGCAGAGCATCATGGTGGAAAGTCCAGGTGGAGGAAAGCAGTTCAGCACAAGGCAGCCAAGAAGGAAGGAGGAAGGGAGGGAGAGAGGAAAGAGAGAGATAGAGTAAGCAGACAAGGAAAGAAATCCTCTCCTAGGGCATGCTTCCAATAACCTACTTCCAACCATACCCACTGCATAGAGTTTCTACCAGCTCCCAATAGTCCAATCAAATTATGTTTCCTTCAATGGATTAATCCAGTAATGAGGTCAGAGCCCTCATTATACAATCACTTCCCAAGGGCCAAACCTCCCAACTTACTTTTATTTGGGGACCAAGCTCTTATCAGACAAAAGAAACTTTGGGAGACTTTCCAAATCCCAACCATAAGATTATATGTGGATAAGAATAAATGTGTGTATATGATATTGTATTCTAGATTATTAATAGTTTGACAGAAAATATTGTTGCTATAAGAATATTCTTTGTTTCACAATTTTCATTCATTGTGAATCTGTCATTTCATTATAGATTGGATCTATGATCTAAATTAAACTCATATTTATTTCATGTTAACATTTATTTCACATAAACTTAAAAAAAATTCCTTCACAGACATAAGTTGAATTGACAAGTGTATATTCTATTTTTAACCTATTGTCTATAAATAAATAAATTTCATCTAGTTTGGAATATCAGTCTAATATTGCTTCATTTCTTATCTTATTGTGCAGGGGATATATACTAGTATCAGAAATCAAATCTAAGGGGCTGGGGATGTGGCTCAAGCAGTAGCGCGCTCGCCTGGCATGCGTGCGGCCTGTGTTCGATCCTCAGCACCACATACAAAACAAAGATGTTGTGTCCGCCAGTAACTAAAAAATAAATATTAAAAAAAAAGAAATCAAATCTAAGACCTCCTTGATGCCAAAATTTATTTAAGTTATAATTCACAAATTACATATGAAATGATAACATTAGATCTTTGAAAAAAAGAGAATTAATTTCAAGCTTACAAGACCTTTCTCTCTCTCTCTCTCTCTCTCTCTCTCTCTGGATGTATATTTTCATATATTCATGATTACATACATGTGTATACCCATATGTATGTGAGTGTGTGGGGTGTTCTCCAACACAAAAGTATACAATTGTATTCCATCTTATTTATACAACAACAATAATATTGATAGAGGGTAATTTTTTTCAACTTCATGATTTATTTTCACTTCAAAGCTGTGTAATGATCATAGATTTATAAGAGCAAAAACAAATTTAAAGGATGCATCAAATTTAATTATCCTATGACTTAAATATAAGAAAAATGGTGATATCTCATTTGAATTTCAAAATCTCTACATGAGATGTCAAACAAATGGGTGATAGTTTCATTACCATTGTTCATAACTGTACCCCCAGCAAACCACTCCTTAAAAGAATAGGGGCCCTGGAGAGGCTTGTCATGCCTAATTCAATGGTAACAGCTTGTGGTCACTGAAGCATGGGGAAATCTGAAAAGAAGAGGTTAGATGATAAGTAAGAAGTATTGCTGGGCTATTATCTTGACTATTTTCTATACTTCTAATACATGGCTTTCCCTTTTATTAGAAGGCCAACAGTTAAAGTGGAACAACCAATTCACTAAAAGAAACTAATTCACCAATATAATAGAATGAAATTGATTTGTGAGATAGGAAAACTCTGTGGTTTGTGAAATGGATGTTATTAAATTCCACAATGAGTGAATTTTTTAGAGTATGTTCTCATTGCAGCTCCAAAGTGTTTGAAGGTTATCTAGTTTCTTCTGCTCTATTCTCTGTCCCTTGTCTTCTGAAACAACCAAAAAAAAAAATCACTCAGTACCAAATGCATAAACTAAAAGATCAGAATGAAATAGCTTTCTGTTTCTCATAGGTGCCAATACTTGTTATACTGAAAAAGTTTTCAATTTCATAATACCATGTATATTTTATGTCATAAAGTTGTTTTCATATTTTTAAGCAATGCATGTTCATTGTAACATGTCAAGCAATGCTGAAGTATAAGAAATAATTATAATTTTTCATCCTACTGTTGAAGTTTCATATCTATATATATGCATACTAGATATATGCATATGTAAATACTTCTATTATTTTAATTTTTCTCTTTCACCTCCATTCTTTAATTCTAGTTATCTCTTTTCATTATAAAATTAAGTATGTATATAATATTATATTTTATTTATATACTTTATTTATTTATTTATTTTTTTTTTTGTACCTAGAAATGAATCTAGGGATACTCTCAATCACTGAGCCACATCCCCAACCCTTTTTTTATTTTGAGATAAGGTCTCACTAAGTTGCTTAGGGTCTAAGTTGCTGAGGCTGGCTTTGAAGATGTCAACATCTTCATGCTTTAGTATCCTGAGCCACTGGGATTGCAAGATTTTGCCATAGTGCCTGGTTCCAATTATATATACTCAAATTAGTTATACATAACAACAGAATGCATTTTGATTCATTGTACACAAATGGAGCACAACTTTTCTTTTCTCTGGTTGTATAGGATGTAGAACCTCACCATATATGCAGTCACACAAGTACCTAGGGTAATGATGTTCATCTCATTCTACCATCTTTCTTGCCCCCATACCAGCTCCAAATTCCTCCCTCCCCTTTGCCCAATCAAAGTTTCTCCATTCTCCCCATGACCCTCCCCACATTATGGACCAGCATCCACTCATCAGAGAGAACATTTCAGCCTTTGGTTTTTCTGGATTTGCTTACATTGCTTAGCATGATATTTTCCAACTTCATCCATTTACCTGCAAATGCCATAATTTCACTTCTCTTTATGGCTGAATAATATTCCATTGTGTAAAATACCACAGTTTCTTTATCCATTCTTCTGTTGAAGTGCATCTAAGTTGGTTCCTGTTGTGAACTGAACTGCTATAAACATTAATGTGGCTTCATCACTACAGTATGCTGATTTTAAGTCCTTTAGGTATAGACGGAGGAGTGGGTCCGATTCCAAGTTTTCTAAGGAATCTCCATACTACTTTTCATAGTGCTTGCAACAATTTGCAACACGAGCAATGTATAAGTGTGCCTTTTCCCCCACATTCTTGCTAACACTTATTATTGTTTGTATTCTTTTTTTTTTTTAAAGGAAGAGTGAGAGAGAGAGAGAATTTTTTAACATTTATTTTTTTTAGTACTTGGCGGACACAACATTTTTGTTTGTACATGGTGCTGAGGATCGAACCCGGGCCGCACGCATGCCAGGCGAGTGCGCGCTACCACTTGAGCCACATCCCCAGCCCCATTGCTTGTATTCTTGATAATTGCCATTCTGACTTGATTGAGATGAAATCTTAGAGTAGTTTTGATTTGCATTTCTCCAATAATATTTTAACATAAACCCTAGCATATATTTTACTCTCATTTTGTCCTTAAAATAAGGGTATTTAGGACATCTTTTACACATGTGTTTAATCATCATAATATATCCTATAAATATATATGATTATAAAGTGTCTTTCAAAAAATTTTAGAGTTAGAAATATTAACAGGCCTGATTGGATCATTACACACTCTAGGCATGCATTGACTTATCACATAGTACCCCATAAATATGAACATTTAAAAATAAATGATAAAAAGAAATATATTCATTTTCTTATTTGTGTTCTTTAATTTTTAAATAAAAATGGAAACATTCTGTTAGGCTACTTTTTTCCACTTTAATTCATAAAATATTATAGATATTACTTTATATTATTTCATACATAATATAATATGTAACATGCTTGTTAATATTTTGGCAGAATCATGATTTTAGTCAGCCAGTCTCCTACTAATGGACATGCCCGTTGATCCTTGTTTTCTTTTTATCAAATGATGTTTCAACAAATATTTTTGTACAAAGACACATAACTTTCAAGTGATCAGAGTCGTATTCTGGAGTTTAAGGTGGTAGCTGTGTTAAATTTTACCTGAACACAAAAACAAAAGAAAAGACAAGCGAATAGATTATGCAATTGTGATAATAGGGAGAAGGGTAAATTTTGATGACTGGAAATTTTTTGGCCTCATAAAGCTGTAGCATCATAATTTAATTCAAGACATCTATTATTTTAATTTTTCTCTTTCAACTCCATTCTTCAATTTTAGTTATCTCTTTCAATTGTAAAGTTAAGTGTGAATATAACATTGAATAAATTATGTTGTTTGTTTATATTTTATTTATACAAATTACTATTTGCATTTCATTTGTCTATATTAGAAGTGACAAGGATTAATGTTTGATATTTTTCATTTAAAGTTATCACAATACTCAATTAAAGACAATGATTTTCAACATATTTATACCTTCCTTATATCTTTTTATCTGGCATGTCAAGTCAGAAATTTATTTTTTATCTGTCTGTGATATTAGCCAACCTATTTACACACATATTTGATTTTTTAGCTACAGTATTTTTCACACTCAGTCTTACTAATTGGTTTTCCTTATGAGCACCTGACACAGCTTTTTGTTGCGAAAACCTTCTTTCATCTTTTTAAACATATGGGATGCTCTTTCAGCATTCGTATTTCTTTGTTCTATTCGTTTAGATTTGGCAGGTTATATATAGGTCTTTCATTTTTTATCTTTTCTTCAAAAATAGTGGGTTGTTAGATATTACCTCATGTCCTTGTGTTCCTGGGAATTTTGTCTCTCAGGATGATGGCCAAAGTATGTGCCCTTCTTGGTGAGGTTGGCTTTATCATCACTTCTTGTATTCCAAATGGTGTTCTCCATTGGAAGCTTGCTCTTACTGGAAATTTCCTTTGCCACACACTTTGCCATTAAATGGCTACCTTTCCATTCTTATCCCCAATAGCCTTGAGATTCTCAAGGTTTTTATAATTTCTAGGTCCTCAGCCTCCCTCTCTTGACCATGGGTATTTCGGTCATTAATTCCAAACCTTTTTCAGTTTCCCTTTAATCAGAATCTCCCCTTTCACTGTGATGGCAATGATCACTGTTGATAAACTGCACTCTGAATTTTCTTATCATTGACAGAGAAAACTGACCAAGAATACAAAATGGTCTGCCTGCTAGCTGCAGTTAACTTGGCATTATATGTAATGATTAGTGAAAGTATACAAAAATAAATAAATAAATAAGTTCCAGCTTCCGCCACACCAGGAAACCTACACTGTATTCAAGTATTTATTCTCTGACATCCCTCTGAAAGGAATTTTGACAGAGCAAAATTTATTCAGAGATGACAACTAAGATGATGAAGTGTATAAAAGTCTGCCATATGCAGAAATAATGAAGTTATTATCATGTTTGTTGTATAAATAAGATTCAGGAGAAATGTGACAGCTGTGATCCCAAATATATGAAGGACCATTACATAGAGAAAGACATCTCAAAGGATAAATTAGGGAAGACATAACAGTCACTAGAGTACTAATAATTACTATGCAAATCCATTGAGTACTAATAATTACTCATTGCATCATTCATGCTTACAAGATTTCGAGATATTTGTTGGTTGATCTCACTGATGTTTATATGACCCCAAAATATATGACTGCGAGATGAGGTGGTAGTAGCACACACAAGCTTTATTTGGACAACACATTGGTATGTGGCCTGGGAGCCAATGTCTCATAGGGTGAGCCTGCTCAGAGACTTAAGGCACCATGGCTAGCACCCATAGGGAGGAGGCCAACGGAAAGCTTGGGGAGAGGAATCACAATCCAGAGAGGCTTGTGTGCACAAGTGATGTCTCTTAAGCATAGTCAGGAGACTGTGGGTCAGAGAGCTCTACAGGCAGCTGCTTGAGGCTACACAACCTTTTGCTTATCTATGGCTAGCAGATATTGAGTGCAATTTCTCTCCGGGTATGCAGAGCAGGAAGATAGTGAATGACTGAAATTCTGCTTATTTGGGCTGTGTCTAAATCAATTGGTAAGTAAAAAATTTGAACTTGGCTCTGATTTTTGAGCTAACAAGGTTTCAGTCTGTTGTGAAGAAATAAGCAACCTAGTAGCCAGTATACAAAAGCCATTTATATTGCAATGGCAGAGACTTTATTTCCCTTATAGTGTTTCATTTAGTTTCAAGAAAGATAATTTCATTATATAGTTAGAACAAGAGTTCCCCAAAGTAAAATGAATTGTTTTTAAGGTTTTATAGAGAAGGTTAAATAGACATTAGGTTAAATGCAATATCTAACTCTTTTGTGACCACATGTAATATAAATCTTAAGTTTCTACTCTTCTAAAGCCATTCCTATGAATAGTAAAAACAAACACATAATTCTCTCAGTGAAATATTTTCTTCTCCAAAAAAAAATTCATTGATTCCTATCCTAGTTCTATGTAAATACAAGTGTACAAGTGTATATGTATGTATATATACATATATATATGTATATGTGCGTGTGTATATAATGAATTTACGAAATTGTTAATACTCAACTATTTAGACCAAATTTATTAATACATATTTGCAGTTCTAGTTTAACTCATATTTGAAAAAAATAATATTCCTTACCAAATGCTTTATATATTTTGTATGTGTTGAGATATATATATATATATTATAATAGAACATCTAAAATTCCCTATTGTTTCCAGTTTAAAAAAATAGGAAAAGTAATGTAGATGATTAGATTGTATACTTTAAGCATATTTATGATTAAAATTGTAGAAAAACTGGTGTTTTATTTCTATGTATGTGTGGGTATACATGTATATGATATATATGTTTGTATATATGTGTATCTGTATATACATTAGAAATAAATTGTGTAATTATATACTCACTCATATAAATTCTTATTAATTTTACATGATAATTCTGGTGTTATTTGTCTTTTATTTTTGTTTTTGCTGGTTTTGAGATTTTAATGGAATGTGGTAAGTAACCAGTGCTATCTAATCTTACCAAAATGTATCAAATTTGAATAAGACTGATAATATGTATTTTAGTATTAACATTTCAAAATGTATATGAGATTTTGTGGATACAACTAGTAGCAAACTCCATATTTCAGTAGTTACCATCATGGTTGTGTAAGTCACATTTCACTCATGGATTTGACATGAACAAAAAGTGTACCAAAATGAACAATAGTAGTGACCATCAATTTGACAGTACATTAGCTAATGCCTTGTTTCACTTTATATTAACACATATATTCTAAGTGTAGCTGCTTAGAGAAAAAAATAAGATATCCTCCTTCAGAATACAACCGAAGGAAGCTTATCAAAGAGAAAATGAAGACTATTTTAAATAGTCTTAGCTAAGAAAAACTATTTGAAAATTAGCAACTTCCTGTCATTTCTCAATTTCAAAATAGGATGCAATGGGGGGAATATTCTAACCCTCTAGTTGGGAAAGGTATAGTTAAAATTATAAACTTCACATCATAGATGGTTAAGTCCTGGCACACATGAACAGTTATCTCTTGATTATAAGAAGATTAAATAACTTTATAACGATTGCCATATCTATAGTAGATGTGAGATTGCTATGCATGCATTCGGTCCATCAGTTAGAATTCCTTATGTGAGATTCAACAGAAAACCAAACTTCAGGGATGCTTTTGTATGCCAGTTAAGGGTGTTTTTTTTTTTTAATTTTTTTTTTTTTTTTTTTTTTTTTTTTTTTTTAGGTGTAGATGAACACAACACAATGCCTTTATTTTTATGTGGTGCTGAGGATCGAACCCGGGTCCTGCCTATGCTAGGCGAGTGCTCTGCCACTGAGCCAGTATCCCAGCCCCAAGGGGTCATTTTAGTAGTTTAGTTGATACTCATTTTCCTGTTTTGTCATTGCTTTATTTCTGGATCTTCTTAAATATGATAACACTGGAAGGCACAAAATGACTGCCATCTGTCTTGGGGATTGTTTATCCATATGCAGATAGAATATATCCCTCCTGCAGAGATGGAAAGCAAGGTCAGGACCTCACTCTGACCAAATCAACTTGGGTGCCTGAACCAGTTATGAAGCACAAGAAATCAGATTATCCTGGCATAATCAGGCCAATTAGAACCCATATGTAACAGAACTGAGAAAATTATGGCCAAGATTCTAGCATTTTTATTGAAAATTAAATAACATTAAAATTAAAACGTTTTATTTTTTAAAAATTAAAAATTTAAATTACAGCAGATTAAAAGCAAAATAATGCACAGTTTTACATCTGGTAATCATTATCGTATTATTATGGGCACATTCTTATAAGTCAAATTCATGATTTATCTATTGTTTTCCTCAACTTTTTCACTGCTGTGACTAAGTGATCTGATTAGAACAATTATAGAAGAGGAAAATTTTATTCAAGGGCTCAAGGTTTCAGAGGTCTTAGTCCATACAAGGCTGAAGGCATGCTTCAAGGCTTGAGGCGATGTTGAAAACTTGGAGGAAAAATGTGGCAAATAGAAGCTGCTCATATGGTGATCAGAAGCAGAGAGAGACTCTATTGTCCAGATACAAAATGCATACCCCAAAACCATACCCCCAGTGACCTACTTCCTCCTGCCACATCCCACCTGCCTCCAGTGACCACCCAGTTAATCCCATCGGGAATTAATTCACTGATGAGGTTAATCCTATAACCCAATCATTTCTTCTCCAAACCTTCTTACATTGTCTCATATGAGAACTTTTTAAAGACAACTCACCTCCAAACCATCACAAAACAGATTGCCACCATGAAAAACATTCAATAGATTTTTCATTATTTAAAAAGCCAAGTACATATAGACATTGTATGAGGTTGCAAATGAGTATTTAATAACAAGAGAAGATCATAACAGGCGAATAACAGACATAGCATGTGCTTTAGGATCAAAACTTTGAATTTATTTTGCAAATTTTATATAAATACTAGAGTTAATTCCTTCCGAAATTTCAGAATTTCTCCTTTACAAATTTGTGTAATTTCTAGATTTGCTACAGTACATTTTATTACCTTTGTAAAAGAAAGAAATGATTAAAATTCAAGTTAGAGTTTTTAAGCTTTTCTTTTACTTGTTCTTCATCTAATCTCACCATTTTAGCCAATTAGGCACCTAACAGGCCTAGAAGGAAGAAGTCAGAGGAGCCGTGAGTTTTAATTCAGGGTCAGGAAAATGTAGTAAAGCCAAGTTTGGGGAAAACCAAGCCATTTATGGATCCAGGAAACAAAGAGAGAATAGGAAATTATAGTCTTGCTCTTTCATTTATGCATTATATATGGCTGCTTATGCATTACAATATTAAAAGAGTTGTGTAGTTGCCACAGAGCCTAGGAATCCCTGGAAGCCTGAAATATTTATTATCTGATCTTTTACACAAATTGTTTGCATTTTCCTTATCTAAGCCATCTAGATTTTAAAACTCATTAGATAAAATTTTTTGACCATATAGAGATTTCCCTTTCCTTCCCTTAAATGGCATTAAAGAACATTCCATACCAGAAAAGATTTCTTTTGGGTGAACAATGGTGGTTTCTTACTCTAATGAAAAACTAGAAAACTGGAAGAGACAAATGATGTGGGGACATTGTTTTTGAAAATATGAAAATGGAAGCTATAAAATTTGAATGTCATATGGAAATTTAATAACTGTACTTTTAAAAAATTATATTCGCATTTGGATTTAAATGGTATTATTAGGAAGATTCTAATTATCAGTATGCCAAATAAAACAGGTTGAGTACTGAAAGTAAGCTGTCACAAAGCATTGAGTTCTGTATGAAATTTGACCTTTAATCTACATTTAAAACGAACTATTTGGAATGAATTCATTAAAATTCATTTTAATACTCCTCTGAAAACAATTACTTAAGATTCATTAAAATTCTATAGGTACAGCAAATACACAGTAAAATAGTTCAGCTAACTTCTTATCCAAAGTTTCATACCAACTGTACTAGTCATTTGATAATGTCGATTTTTAAATCCCAAGCACCACCCCTGTTGAACTGCACACATCCCTCTATAAATACAATCTGTTTTGAAGGTGTAAGCCTTTTAGTTATTTTCTGAAGTTTGCCAAAGGGGCATGTGCATCTGCCAAAATGAAAAACATGGGACAATTTTTGTACCTCTAGGTGGCTCTAAAATGGCATGCCACCATCTGCCACTGGGCATGTTCTAACGATAAACATTTAAAATGCTGTATCTAGTTTTACAAGATTACAAGTATTCTGAGTCTTTATCTACTTTGGAGCCATAAAGAGAAACAGTTAAAACACAGACACATACACATGCGCGTGTGCACACACACCCACCCACCTACCCACACACACACAGGCATACACATGCAAACTCACGCAAAACGAAGCCTTTGCATCAACTGTTTTACTCAGGAAGTTGAAAGAAAATATTATTACAATAAAGTAGTATGTTTGTGACAATGATGGAGGAATGCATTATATGCTGTCAACAGGAAGTTGGATCAAGTAAAATTAACACCAGTATCTTTTCAAATAGACAGTGTCTATTTAGTCTCTTAGTGCTATTAGAAAATTGCAAATTCAAGGGCTGGGGTTGTGGCTCTGTGGTAGACCACTTGCCTAGCATGTGTGAAGCACTGGGTTCAATTCTCAGCACCACATATAAATAAAATAAAGTGTACACTGACAACTAAAAAATATTTTGAAAAATTGCTGATTCAAAATTTGTGAAAATTGAGATAAGCAAATTCTGTCTGGCTACACACTGATTCTGATTTTTGTACTTGCACTGTAAGTAATCATACTTTCTTGGAAAAATATGTTTCAACATGTGAACTACAATTTACATGAGGAAAGTATATGGCCTTCTTCTATAAATAATTGAGTATAATGAATTCCACATAGGAAGAATGATGAAAAAAGTACACAGCATGGACATTCTGTGATTTAATGTCTTCATTATGCATTTTTAGGTGCATGAAGTATACTTTTCTGAGGTGTTTTTATGAAATTTTATTTTAGTGCCTGGACCTAAAAATGTGTTAGCATAAATGAATGCAATATCACTGCAATAAAGAAGCAGATTATTACTAACACCAAGTATCCTCCTTTTTCTCCTTTCCAAACCTCACTTCCCCAGCAAGAGTAATTGTTGTTCTGATATAACAGCCCAAGTGAGATTTGCCTGGTTTTGTGATATAAATTTGATCATAGAGAATAAGATGCAGCTTTTTTAAAAAAAGTTTACTCAAATTTATAAAACTCCCTTATAAACTTATGAAAACTATCATTTCAAAATTTCATTTCTAATAAGTCATTAATTTGTTTGATTTCTTTAGTAGGTAACCAACTATGCCAGTACTACTTGTTAAATACTTATTCCTTTTTTTCATCAGTTAATAGATTAGAAAATGAAAAAAAAATGTATGAAGTTTGTTAAAAGGAAAAAAGTTAATAAAAATTTTTTTCTTTGCCTATGTCTCCCCTTCTCTCTTCCTCTTCTCTGTGTTCTCTCTTCTCATCTCCTCTCTCTCTTTGTTCTCTCTCTCCCCTCCTTTACACTCCCTCTGCCTTTTTCTTTCTCTCATCTGAAGGATATTTACACTACAAAGCCATTTGGTAACGCACTTTAATTTTTTAGGACTATCAGATTTTAAGAGCTGTTTTAAGTTCAGAGAAAAATTGAGAGGTAGGTACAGAGATTTCCCATATGCTCCCCGGCACCCACACATTCACATAGCTTCCCCTTAGCAATATCCTTTATCCGAGTGACATGATTGCTAAAAATAGTACCAAGGATTAAAATGAAGCAAATTATGTGCACTTGTGAATATGATAAAAATGAACATAGCTATTATGTATACTTTAATGCACCAACAAAAACATTAAAACATTTATATATCATAGTAACTCAAAATATAAATTATATCCTAGTTCATTTTTATTGTTTGTTTGTGTGTATATGTGGTGATGGTGGTGGTGGTGTGAGGATTAAACCCAGGGCCTTGTGCATGTTAGGCAAGCACTTTACCAACTGAGGTATATCCCTAGCCTCTAGCTCATTCTTGATGTGCATTCCATGGGTTTGGCCAATTGTGTAATGATATGTATCCATCATTATAGTATCATAGAATGCTTTCACTAACCTAAACATCCTCTGTGTTCTCCCATGTTCATCACTGTTTTTCTCCTCATTCCTCAGGCAATCACTAATTTTTTTTTCTTTTTTTTTCTTTTTTTTTTTTTTTTTTTTTTTTTTACTAGCTCCATGGTTTCACCCTTTTGAGAAGTGCATTTAGTTGAAATCATGCAGTATGCGGTCTTCTCAAATGGTCTTCTTTCACTTAATATGCATCTATGCATTTGATATTCCTCTGTGTTTTCTTATGTTTTCATAGTAAATTTATTTTCAGTGATCTATAGGAACCCATTATCTGAGTGTACTTTTTGTTGTTGTTGTTGTTGTTGTTTTGTTTTTGTTGCTATTTGTTTGTTTAATCTAAAGGTGAGTTCTTCCAAATTTGGGCAACCATGAATTATACTACCATAAATATCCAAGTGTACATTTTTGTGTGGACATAAGTTTTCTCCTACTTTGAATAAATAAAAAGGCATGGGATGAGACAGTAAAAATGTTCATTTTTTAAATAAACTACCAAAATGCTTTCTCTTGTAGTATTTCTACCAGCAAAAAATAATAGTACCCATTTTTTCACATCTTTAGCACCATTCTGGATTTTGGCCATTCTAATACATGTGTAGTAGTATTTCATTGTTCTTTAAACCAGTATATGGTGTGGAGTAACGTTTCATATGTCTGTGTGCTATCTGTCTATCTTTTTTGGTGAAGTATCTGTTCAGGTCTTTGGCCCATTTTTTTTTAGTCAGGTTATTCTTTTGCCAATACCACATTGCTTATTTCTTACTGCTAAGATTTAAGAACACTTTATATAATTTGGATAATACTTTTATAAGATATTACTTTTGTAAATACCCTTCAAGTATGAGTCTTTTCTTCTTATCCTGACATTGTTTTTACAGAGCAAAAGCACTTTCAATTTTAGTGAAGTCCAGTGGATCAATTATTTCTTGCATGGAATATACATTTTGTATTGTAACTAAAAAATTATGATCATACCCAGAATCAGCTCTTTTCTACTGTAATCATCTAGGGATTTTATAAATCTGTGTTTTATTCTTAGATCTATAATCCTTTTTGTGTAAGTTTTTGTGTACGTATGTATAGGTCTGTGTGTAAATTAATTTTTTTTTTTGCATGTGGATGTTTAGTTGTTCTAGAATGATTTACTTAAAGGATTTGTATCCATTCTATGGCCTTTGCTTCTTTGTGAAAGATCAGTTGATGTATTTCTGCACTTCTCTATCCTTTGATTTCTGCCTATTGTTTTGCCAATACCACATTGCTTTGATTACTATAGCAATAGTATTAGTGTCAGATAGTCCTCCAGCTTTGTTCTTCTCCTTCAATATTATGTTTGCCATTCTGGGTCTTTTGCCTCTTATAAACTTTAGAAGTTCTCACATTTTTCTAGAGCTAAATATGTTGTCCCTTCTCCCATCCCTTTGGATGTGTATATTTTGTAATCTGGAAAAAGAAGAGAACTATGATTCACTTTAAAGCCATGTCTATGCAGTGTGAGGAGCTGCCAATAGTTTTACATGTTAGGATACACCATCCTTGCTTTGGAAAGTGATGTTGCATGAAGTACCTAGTTTTTGCACAACAATATAAGCACAGAAATGGTAAAAATCATGGTTTTACAGGTGATAAAACTGATACTTAAGCTAGTGGAACATCTAGGAATTTAAAGGTGTTGCATATAAATAAAAAGAATTAATAAAAATAAGTAAGTAGAGATTCAAAGCCAGATTTGTTTGATCTGCAGCCTCCCCAGTGTCCTGTTTGAATATTTGTGCAGTGATAATCAAATGGCATGATAGCAGACTCCCAGATTCACAAGTAACTCTATAGAAAATGAAATGGATGATTGAGGGGCTGCTATCTCCCAGGTTTTAAAACTGGAGGCCACTATATGCTTTATTGAAAATTATCTTAATCAGTATAATCTTGTGCAAAAAAGGTTATTTGAAAATGTATTCCTAAATGCATAATATTCATACTTTTCAATATACACACAATTGCAAATTTTGTATCATTAGCACTTCTAAAATATAGAAAGTTTTTCATTAGATATGAATATTGAGAAAATGTTTTATAAGAAAAATGGTGAGAAAACTGTATATGGCTTTAATACCTAAACGAAAACCTATATGATTTTCTAGTAAGTAACTTCTATTAGACTTTATTGAATATAAAGATTTTTCAGTATCAAATTGTAATTATGTACTATTATTGTGTTTTACCTGAGAATTTACATTACATTTTAGTTTAGTTGTAAGTTTGGTATGTTTGACTATTGCTCTTTTGGTTTGGCTACAGTTTACATCTGTTCTTCAAAAAAACCACATTTCTCTTTCAAATTCCTTCTCTCTCCATTCACTTCTATGGACCTCTTAGTGATATCTGTACGGAAGGGCAGCTGAATGAAATAGTCACTAGTATTGCTGTATGTATACACGTAGCTATATAATCAATGTGATTCTGCAACTTGTATACTTGGAAAAATGAGAAATTATACCCCATTTGATTCAAATGTATGATATGTCAAGATCATTGTATTGTCATGAGCAACTAATAAAAAAAATTGCCAATACTACAATACCACAATTTGCCAATATCACAGTAAGCTCCTTAAAACAGCTTACTATTACTTGAAAAAGAAATGTGCACAGTCCATGTTAATCACCACAGATTCCAATTGGGTCCTTAATACTATAGGTCCTTCCATGATATTATCTTAAAAAATTCACTTTTGAATTTTTCATAATTCAGTCCCATCATTTCTAGATGCCCTATATTATCTTCTCTCACCTACTGAACTTTTCTAAACATTATAGCTAAAGAAGTTTCCCTTGGAATCATCCCTGTGCCTGTGTCCTAGACATTACCTGCTGTCTTCTCTTAAGGCTTTTATTCCACGCACAATCTTCTTTATATTTCAAGAGCCAATTCAGACTTACTTAATAGTATCCATCTCAAAAACAAACAAAACTCCTCACAAATATGCTATTAGATTCCCATTCATTTTTCTGCCTTTCTTCTTAGCTACATTTAAAAGCAAGTGTTAGCCAAATTAAGTGGTGCATACCTGTAATCTCAGTGGCTCAGGAGGCTGAGGCAGGAAGATTATGAGTTCAAAGCCAGCCTCAGCAACTTAGCAAGGCCCTAAGCAACTCAGTGAGACCCTGTCTCTAAATAAAATACAAAGGGTAGGGGGCTGGGGTGTGGTTTAGGGGTTAGTGATTAAGTGCCCCTGAGCTCAATCCCCATTAAAAAAAAAAAATGTTGTCTCTGGTTTATAGATCTTTGTTCTAACTTCTTATTATCTGCTTTCTTCATTCCAATTCAGCTATAGTTACCATAAAATAACTAAAAAAATCTCTTAACAAAAGTAGCCAAGAATTTTTCCAAATGACTGGTTGGGTGTTTAGCCTTATCTTATTACACTTGTCAATGGCAATTTAAAAGGTAGCCTGGGAGTAGAATAGTGGTTACCAATTTGGGAAAGTAGGAAGGAAGGTTTGATGTTGATCAATACCTAAAATATTATAGTTAGATAGGAGAAATTAGCTCTTCCCACTCCCCACATACATTTTTTTTATTGATGCATTATATCTGTACATACTGATAGGATTTGTTGTTATATATTTATACATGCACACAGTATACAATATATTGAAATAATTTGGCCAATATCACTCCCCAGCATGGCCAATATCATTCCTGGCTCCCTCCTCACCTCCTATTTTTGGTCCCTTTCCTCTACTCATGTGCCTTTGATTTTTCCTGACATCTGCCTCCATCTTTCTTTTCCTTTCCTCTCTAGCTTCCACATACAAGAGAGAGAAAACACTAAACCCTTAACCTTCTGAGTTTGATTCATTTTGCTTAACAAAATTATCTCTAGTTCCATCTATTTTCCTGTAAATGACATAATTTTATATTTGACTGAATAAAACTTCATTGTATATATATATTTTTTCATCTCTTTGCTGCAGTCCGGCGGTAGCAAAATTACTGGGGGGGTGACGAACAACTTGTGTAGATTGATACAGCAGGAGTGGGAGCCATTTATTGTAGGACAGGAGCGGTATTTATACATTCCACACAGCTTATCTTAATTAACATAAACTAGATACAGCAGTCAACCAATCAGGAATCTCTACACTTAATGGCTCACTGGCCTTACTTCACAAACCACTCCCTCTGGCAAAATGCCAGGCACCATCCTGACTTGTTTATAGACTCTAACATTTCCCACTTTTGTTTAATTTAAATAAAGACCATAGTGGTTTTTACAGAAACACCATAAATAACCTGCTACAAACAGAAAGGGAGGATACAAAATGCCACAATACCAAGCCAATTGATGGCTCAATGCAAGAAGCCCTTGGAAAAATTATACCAGCAATGACACCATTAGCAAAGATACTGAGTTACAATTTGTTGTAGATTACAGTTTGTTGTCTCAGTCCAGGTAAAGCAGTGTCTCAATAGATTAACTCACAGTCCAGGTAAATCACAGTCCAGGTAAGTTCTGCAGGCAGCTAGCTTGATCCAAAGTCTCATCCAGTTCTCTGCAAACTGGAAATTCTTCCATCCTCGTCCTCATTGGCACTGGGATGAAGACAGGAACTCTGGATGGCTAAAGAAAATTCTGTAGCATTCTAGCAGGCACTAAGAAAACAACCTTCTGAACAATTTAGTACATTATTTTAAGGTTTTTTACATTTGAAATAAGCCTTAATAGTGCTCATTACTCATTAGCTTCCAGGTGTGGGAGAACCATTGCAATTACTGGCCTTGGAAATGATCAAACTTCAGGGATGCGGGCCACAGCGTCCCAGGCAGCCCCAGATGGTCCCGGAGAGAGTCTGGGGAGTGTCCCGGACTCAAACTGCTTCCAGGCACAGGGAGCAAGAGCCTGGGAGATTATGCCTGGATTTGGGCTCCTCGCAGTGGCATCCCGCTCCCTGGGCGGGGGGTGTGGGGGGGGGAAGAGCCGGTTGCCACTGCTTGGAAAGTCCTTGCTGCCTCATGACCGGCTTGGGCAGGTGGCAGCCGCTGTTTAGATTCATATACCCTCCTGTAACGAAAAGTATTTAGTAATGGCCTTTTGTTGCAACTTTTTTCCTGATAATCCTTCTTCTGAACTTTCTTGTTCTTTCTGACTATTGTTCCTGGGCTTCCATCAATAAATGCCCTAATTATTCTTGGTTCCCCTGGGGTGCCTTCTTCCCTTATCAATTTACTTAACACCCCTTCCATATTTTCATCACAAAGACAATACAATACACTGAGACAAAACAAGACACAAACATACTGTATCAGTCTTCTCCATTTTCTCCAAATGGCCATTTTCCCCCTCGCCCTATCTGCCTAGGGAGGAGCAGATTTGCTCCCGTCCTATCTATGAACAGGCAGCTTTTTTTCCGTCACTTACCCCCAGTGTCCCGGGGCTCCCCGTAGGGGCCACCATCTGCTGCAGTCCAGCTGTAGCAAAATAACAATCTCTCCATCTACTGATGGACACCTGCATTGGTTCTATAGTTTGGCTGTTGGGAATTGTGCTACTATAAACATGGATATGCATGTATCACTATAGTATGATGGCTTTAATTCTTCAGGATAAATACTGAGTAGCGGTAAAGCTGGGTCATCTCATAGTTATATTCCTAGTGTTTTGAGGAAACTCCATACTGATTTCCATAGTGGTTGAACTAATTTACATTTCCACCAACAGTTTAGTGTTCCTTTTTCTCTATATCCTTTCCAGCATTTATTATGATTTGTATTCTTGAAGACTGCCATTCTTACTGGTGTGAGATAAAATTCTAGTGTAGTTTTGATTTGCATTTCCCTAATTGCTAATGATGTTGAACTTTTAAAAGAAATATTTTTATTGGCCATTTGTATTTCTTCTTTTGAGCATTCTCATTTAATTTATTTGCCCATTTGTTAATTGAGTTATTTGATTTTTTTGGAATAAAGTTTTTTTAATTCTTTATTCTAGGTTTAATCCTATCAGAATAGTAGTTAGCAAAGATTTTTCTTCCATTGTGTTGGTTCTTTCCTCACACAGGGGGAATCAGCTCTGATAGTTTATGGTACAGTAGCATGAATATAGTTAACGATGGTGCATTATATATCTCAAAATTGTTAGCAATTGGCTATAGCTCAGTGGTAGTGTATGCTGTGATGCACAAGCTTCTGAATTGAACCTCCAGCATAGAAGAAGAAGACAGAGAAGAGAAAGGAAAATAAGCAGCATAAAGAGATTTTGAAAATATTTACAGTAAAAATTATCAATATTTAATGTGATAGTTATGCTTGATATCTACTTGAATAGATCAATGTATATCAAAATATTCAAGACAAAACATCACATTGTATCTTATAAATGTGTTCAAATATTGTGTCAATAAAAATCATTTAATAATTATATTTATTATACAAAGATGACCCTTCTATTTTGGAAAGTTTTATTTCTGAGGTTACATGACATGATACTAATCTGGGTTTTTGCCCATGTTTTGGGCAGTCTGTTTTTAGTTTCTTTAAGCTTTGCTAGAATATGTTGAAAATTTTCAGTGTTCAAGAGAATCATCTTGTCCTTTGCTTCTTTCTTTCCACAGATGAAGTCATTTAATTGATACTTTGGATGCCATGCATTATTGATTTTCAAATTTAGATGTGAAGCCTGAACCCCTTCCCTAAAGGCCAGACTCCATATCCACTACCTTACTGAGGTCTTCACTTTCATGAAGAGAGACTCCCAACCATTCATAACCTTTTCTCATTTTAGAAAAAGAGACAACCAGAGAGAAACTCTGCAGAAATTCAGGGTACATCCTTGATTCTTTCATCACTTCTTGCCCTACACTCTTACTATCAGTAAGTTCTGATGACAGAATTTCTAAAATACACCCTTTGTCTGATCAAATCTTACCATCACAACTATGGAAATTGAGGACCATGCCACCAATATGACTTATCTGGCCTTCATAAGCAGGTTCCTAACTGCTGTCCCTGTCTTCTCTCTTAATCATCCACAGCCCATGGTCTACACTGTTGTCACAATTTTTTTTTAACCATAAATCAAAAAATAAAACAAAACTTCCAAATTTTGTTTTATTTCATTTAGCACAAAAATCCAAACATAATACAAGATTTTATTTGTCTTGCTTTTGGATCCACTATCATATCTTTGCTTCATCCTTCTTGTTCTGTGGCATATATCCCAAGTTGCCTGCTTATTTGTGCTGGGAACATTTATTCCCCAGATGTTTTCATGGCTTCCCCTGTTCACCTTTTATGACAACTGTCAAACATAACTCTCTGATCACCCTAAGCAAGCATTAATCATTTCAGTCCATCAATTACATCTACCACATAACTACCATATTATTTCTGTCCATAGTACTGTTTAGTGATTAAAATTATTCAATTTATTCATTTGTTATATTTTTTGCATGTGTTTTCTGCCACTCCCTCCCCCAAATTTGCAAACTCTTTGAAGGCAAGAACTCTATTTTTCTTATTCAATTCTGTTTTACTAGTGCCTTTGGTACTGTCTAGCACATAGTTAGTGCTCAGTAAATTTAATTGTTTGACTGACTCTAGCACTGTAGATTAATTATTTCTGGCATTTTTTTATTAAAAATTTCATCTTCATTCACAACCTGCCAGATACTGAAATATTAATTGCCTTTCCTTGTTGGTATTATCTAATTTTCTTTACACTAAAGAGGAAGGCAATAATTAGTTTTCATGAATATTTTATTCATGGAGGGACATTTTAGGGACAAAATTTCACTATTTAAAAATAGTAGAATTTCATGAGGTGGAGAGAGCTATAGTGAGATATAGATTTCAGAGCTGGAAGCCCAGAATCCAATACAGATTTAACTGTGGCTTTTTGTGTGGCATAGAAAACATACTTTGCCTTCCTATAATACTTCTCCACTAATCCATAATATGGATTCAGTACAGCCAAGTTCCAAATCTTAGTGATAGGGATGTTTGAGGATTAATTAAAGAGTGTCTGTAAGACTCTTTGATTTTACTTTAAAATGTGTTATTAAAGTAGTAAAAAGTGATTTACACATTATTATGATTCAGAGATTTTCCCCATCTCTTGCCACCTAGTTACCACTGTCAATTATTGAAGAATAATAAACACTAGTGGTATACCAAGAGTAGGGAGGTGGGAACAGGCAGCACCCCAGAGCATGCAACAAGGGAAGGAATGGTCTGTAGGGAATTAAGAAAAATAATAGAGCTAGCTAAAGCCAGTCTGTTCTTTATTATCAATTTGAACTAGAAATCCTAAACTGTCAGTGATGAGATATATTTCTAGAAAAAAAATAATCCTGGCTAATTTCTAAACAATTGCTATGGTTATTGCAGTTTTAAGGATGTAAGTGTAAGCTTCAAACTAGCCCATTTGTATGCTGTATCTGTTAATAAATGTCTTAATGTATATGGAAGTTAATATGAAGAACACCCAGCTACCAGCAGGACACAGCTATGCTTGTTTCTTTGGAGAGTAAATTCATACCAGCTCAGTCATTCCAGCTCCCTCCAGGCACAGTTTGAATATGCTACATGGTGTCACATATTCCTGCTTTAAACAGCAGGTGTAAAGTAAGCAGTGACAACAGAGGATTTGTCTAGATGAAGGAAAAGAATTTAGGTTTCCTTAATTCTACTCTTCTCTCTGACTGCTTGCAGATTGTGTTTAAAATTTGAAAGCCACAGGAATAGATATTGAAGAAATCAAATCAAGCACAGTATTCTAATCTGGGTTTTACTGTCTGATGGATTTATACTCATCTCTCCCAAACTTATATTCATGCTTTAGAGTTTTCTAACTCAGTGTGTATGTGTTACTTCAGGTAAAAAAAAAAAAAAAAAAAAAAAAAAAAAAAGCTTTATAAATTAAATTAGTAAAAATTTATTGGTAAACATAGATTGGAAACTGTTTTCTGTCCATTGAACATGAATATGTGAAGTATTGATAAACTTACAAAAGTTAAGGCTATAAATAGAAATTCTAATGCTGTTGCTATTTTTAATAAATGTATTTTTCTTTTAAAATATATTAATTTTAATCAAATGTTAATTATTACTTTTGTACCATAATATTTATTTTACTTTTGTTTTTATAATTATTTGATTATATAAAAATCAGTAGGTGAATTTTATTGTCTGTTTCTTTTATGGCATTTTTAATATTCCATTTATTTAATGCTTATTACTAAAAGTGACTTTGTTATAAAGATGTAAAATACAGTCCATTCTTATACATTTAATGTTCTATTTTCTACAAACATGAAGGTAAATATTTAATGTCACCCTTTCTTTGAAACTGTCCTGGGTGTGTACACCCGTGTCTTGTTCGTGGACAGATTATTGATATTTCAAATCTACAGAAAAAAGTTTGAATCTTTAAGGTTGTTATGGTTACTTAATATGTTATATTTGTGTCTTGTTAGAATAAAGACATATCTGTAAATTTGAGGACAACTTCCATTCTTCCTGCTGCCTTATAAATTTAATACTTATTTTGAACATCCAAAAATGATTCCATGAATTTCTTATATGCAAAGTTATTTCCCCTTTTTATTGTCAATATTATTCTATTAAAATGGCAAAATTCTTGAGGTGATTCAGCAAGTCATTTGGCTTGGTCTGATCTGATCAATTATAGGTCCTGAAATTTACTATACATAATTCTATGATTTATAATATGTTATAAAGAAGAAGCAATAATCAATGTATCAATTTAGAATAAATGTTATAGACAACAAATATATAATAAGAGCAATGTAAATACATACATTAGATACCTAAAATCATCCATAAAAATTGTTCATACTTTCCATCCATACTGTCACTTAAAATTCCAAGGAACACTGTAGGGGTTGCCCCACTCATGGGACTCCTGACCATCAGTACACCTTCTCAGGGTGTAACCTCGGACAAATACACAGACAGAAGAGAGCAGCCAAAAGCATACTTCTATAGTTCCACCAACTTCTCTCTCATTGTCTCTATACACTAGGGGAAAATTAGTTTAATTTTTGGACCTGTTACATTCTCAGCATGGAACAGATGGAGCACTCAAATTCAAATTGAGAAGAATTCTGTGAAAGGATTATTGACAAGGGTTATTTTTAGATGTTCAAGTTCAATGCAATACCTCAATGGACTTTAGTTATATTTATTATAATAATTTATTTACGTATGTATTCACTATATTAATATGTAGACAATATAAAATAGGAGTCTTTAACTTGCAAGATGATTCAGTCTCAGGGAATGATTTGGCAGAGGCCATTAAAAGAAATGGAAATAATCACTTTTGAATATACAGGTAAGCACAAAATTGTTTTACAGTTTTAAATTCAAGAAAAAGCTGAGAATATGGCATGCCCTTACTAGTATTTAAAGGTAGAATTGATTTAGAAAAATATTAATTTTTCTAAAAAAAAAACTCTTGAGGGACATATACTGGCATATAAGGATAATAACATTGCTAATGTTCTTTTGTATACCACAAAAATGTGTCAGACACATACTTGGAAGTTAGATGATAATTTGTAAATAGGCACTGCTTTAAGGGCTATTTTCATCTTTTCAGTTGAATGATTATATCCCTTGTTTCCAGTTAATTTCATTTATTTGACTTATGAATAGTCCATACAGCTTATTGGCTACTTTTCCTTGACGGAAAGGATAAGAATTTGAATCACCATTTTAATACCACATGATTCTCCATATCATTTAGAGTTGAACTAAATCAGTCAATCATGGATATAAACCACACACACACACACACAAAAATATTCTGGCACTTGAGACAGCAAACTATATGTCCCACAAATTGCCCCATGTAATTCCAGGGAGCGTGTTCATATGCTCGGGTATTATCACAGAGATATCCCAGGTTGTACTTTGTATCTCTCAAACCAGTAAGACATTTGACTGCACAGTCAGTACAATACTGCCCCAGCAGGGGGTAGAGATTTCACTTAAAATGCAGGGAGTTGTCAATGAAAACTCAGGGGGTGGCCAAATACAAGCAGTGTATCAGGGCAAAGCTAAAGTGTTCTTGGAAATAAAATCCATTTCTGAGGTGCAATGTCATATTTTGTATGATTCTCTATTTTTATTATCAGAAAGAAATTCTTCTTTTCTATTCCTTTTACTTGTGATTTTCCAAGAACAAAAACAAAAGAATGTGAGAACAAGAAAGGGCAGAGAAAATAAACTTAATGAAGATTAGGTCTACAAAGTAACCATTTACCTGTATTTTCCAGAGGTGTGGAGACAATCCAATTTATACCTGTAAAGAAGTGTTGTAATTGGAAATATTTCAAAAGCTAGTTCTCACCTGAATCCCAGAGGCTGACAGTGTTTGTAGTGAGCACTGCATGCTCAACTCTCATTTATAAACTTGGCAATTTCTTCTAACGAAAAAGTAGGCAAAGAGGCAGGTGTATGATTCCGATTGCCTGGAGTTTATTTAAGTAGTCTATTTACTTTTCTTTTGAGTGTAAGAAAAGGTATTTACCACAGCATATGCCACATGACAGGGCACTTTTGATTCTTAGAAATTGTTATGTTTGGGAGAAGACAGATTTTCCATGCTAAATCTTCATTACAGCTGTGATTTAACTAGCAGATTTCGTCAGCATACAAGCAGTCTCAATTAAAGCTAGATGAAAGCTTCTTATTAGTTTGTCTGTTTAGATTTCAAAGAAAGAAATCCAATGCCACCTCCGTGTATATTAACATCAAATAATTTTGGTTTCTATTTAGCATCAATATTTTTGAGAAGGTTATTCTCTTTGAGCAATTCATTCAGCTCTCATAAATCATGAGCATTCATTGTAGTGATGGAGGAATTTGGCCAACATATTTCTGTGCAGAAGGCTGTGGCCTGATAATAATGTAGTTGGACAGTGGGCTTCAGTCATTATTTGAATAGACGACTGTAAAGAAATAAATTATTTTCATTTTGGAATGACAGGGTTGCACATCTTCCACGCTGTGCTCACCTGGTTGTTGTTATCACAAACCCCTTTATTTTGTAACAAATTATGGCAAATGGAAAGGGCTTTATAGTGATGACATGCAGGTAATATCTCCTGATAATAAGGATGTAACACTTGCTGCCACAACAAATGTACTCCCTGCTGATATTTTTTATGTGATGATGCCTGTCGTTTTTCTCATTGCCCTTAGATGCAGGAAGCTTTCGTATATGGTCTGACAGGTGGACAAAGATAACATATCCTGTGAAGCATTTTAATATGAAGAATACATCATCTATCCCATGTGAAACTGGATTGGTTTCATTCTCATTTTCCTGGTATAATTAATCTTCTACAATTAACAAAGTGTCAGATTGATCATTGACTTTTAATCAGGATAATTTACCACCTTAAACCAAGATTAAATCTGGTTTTTCAGCCCATGAGGCAAAGACTTGACTTCAATGACTTTAAACTATTCTCAAAGATGACAGAAATATTTTCATGGCATTATAATCCCTCTTAGTTCTGTTTTCACAGCCCATGGGAACATCCTTTAGAAGGAGGAGACCATGGCTAACAGCTGGCTCCATCACTTCCTGGAAAACTTTGAGGGAGCCAGAAGGAAATGCCAGAGGCAATAGAGGGTGTACACAGCATTTCAAAGTTTTGTTTGAACCAGACAAAAGACAGAATTTGATTAGAAAAATTTCAGAAGAAAATGAATAGAACTTGTGTCATATGGAAATGAAAGGGAGAAATCAAACAGATCAAGTTAAAGCTTAACCTCAGATGCCCGTATCTGCCATGTTTGCATTGCTTAGTTTGAGATTAAATAGAATGTATAATATTTGAGCCCAACAAGATAACTACTTGATTTAGAAATACCATATGGAATCCCTCCTCATCATTGTGATCACTGACAATCATTCACATTCATGTACATGTATGAGTGTGTGTGCATCTGTGTGTGATTCTTTTTCAATGTACAAAAAAAAAATGTTATTTTTGGAGAAGTTTTTAAATGTGTGCAGGTTTATTTTGGATATCCTAGTGAATGTTGGACAAGATAAATTATTTAACCATATTTACCAAACATGTCTGTACATTTTAAGCAGATATAAGTTTCTTTGTAATACATTTTTTCTACCTTCAAAAGCAGTCAATTCAAATTCTTTTTAATGTAATTTTTAAAAATTATGTATGACAGCAGAAGGCATTACAATTCTTATTACATATATAGAACACAATTTTTCATATCTCTAGTTGTATACATAGTATATTCACACCAATTCGTGTATTCATACATATACTTTGATAGTAATGATCATCACATTCCACCATCATTAATTACTCCTTGCCCCCTCCCTTCCCCTCCAACCCCTCTGCCCTATATAGAGTTTGTCCATTCCTCCCATGGTCTCACTCCCTATCCCACTATGAATCAGCCTCCTTATATCAAATTTTTGATGAAATTTGGTATGTATGACTTTTTGATGTGCACAGAGAAAATTAAATTGGAAAAATAACATACATGCTTATGGGCAGCTCTTTGTGGATTAGTGTAGAGCTGGCACTTGATGGGATGAGTTGAACTTGCTAAGTTGTGCACTTCTATTCAGACTCTTTAGTTCTGTAAAATATTCAGTGCACACATTATTTTGACTGTTTCTTCTGGTGCAAAAATTAGATATTGCTGACTTGGTCCTACTTGATGAGGCGATATCAGCCCCAAGCAACATCCTCCATGCTGATTTTCCTGTGAGTAATCAATTGGCAAGCCTAGACAGCTGAACAATTGAGTGCCAGCATTAGTAACTTGTTTATTTTATTTTGTCTTATTCTGATTTCAGTTTTTTTTAAATACTCCTTTTGCTTTATCACATTTTTCTTTCTTCTTTTTTTTTTTTTTTTACATGACCTGAGTTTGTCTTTATATGATGAGGGTAGATACATACATACATTGAATGGTTTGGGCTTTTTCTGACCCTAAATTATATTTTAAATTCAATACTTTCTCTAAATCTAAATGCTTATTGAATTCAGAATGGTACTATAATTTCTATAAACATAGCTTGTGAGAAATTAGGCATGGGTGTAGCTTGTGATTGAGACCTGTTTTCTAATTTGAGTAGGTATCAACTGGGAAAGTGTGATTAGAGAGAATGGCTGGGTTTAGCAGAGAGTGCAATTCATCAATGGACAGGGATCAGCAGTTTGGTTATGCCCTGTACCACCCTTGAGACACCAATGTAGAGCAAATCAATCTCCTTATCTGTTTTTAGATTTGGAAAGTGTTTCACATACAATGTTCTAAACCAGAATTTTTAAAACAAGTCTAGAAATTTTGAGTTGGATAATTCACTATGATAATTTTTATTTTAGGTCTAAATTATATCAGTAATAATGTTTAAATATTATAGGGAAATACAGTTAATACAGATAATTCTCATGAAATACAGTTAATTCCCATGCCTACATTTTTATTTGCATATGTGGTGATTTCAGTAGCATACATCTTAATTGTGTTAGATTTTCCATGTTCCATCCACATCAAATGAAAACCAAAGTTTGTCATCATGTGCTATATTAATAAAGGTTTGGAAATATTTAGTAATATAAGACATTGGGAAAACTGGGTCACTATACAGCATGTGTATTTATATTGTATAATGTGATATAAAGTAAAAAATCATGTCAGACAATAGTTTCAGGTACTCATTATATTTGTCACTGTAAGTTAGAACTAGTTTGGATTTTGTTTTCATTTTTGTTTTGATTTTGTGTATATTTTAAATTTTATAGGAACTGTATACAATATTAATATTTTGCCTATTTTAAAATTTATATGTCATTAAGAAATATTTAAAATAAATCCTGAGTATTGGAAAGAGTTTGCTTTTCCTTAAGACTTTTTATATATTATTTAAGTTGGGAGAAACTATTCCAGATGATATTTAAATGGTAAGGTACTTCAAATATATTTTGGCATAAGTAGGCATTTGAAGCTATGCTAAGCAACATTTGGAAAGTTTCTATAGGAAAATGTTGGAAATTTTTGTGCTATCAAACATTTTTATAACAATTAGACTTTTAATATGGATACATTGGTAGATATAAGAAATTTTGCAGCGGAATTATCCTAGGATGGATACAGATCACTTTTAGTTAGAATATATATTTTTAAATTTGGGGTTCACTTTGTGTTTTCCAGCCTATGCTTTCCCACTTGGTTTTATTGCTTTCTAACCTATGTGGTACAACAAAAAATACACAATTATGAGGTAGTTTTAGTAAAAATCCATGTCAAAACTGGTTTGTTACAATTAGATGGTACAACATTTGAAAGCACAGCAAGGTGTCTTAGTGTGGCATTTCTTAGAACCTCACTGTGACAAAAGGACAGAAGAAAGGCAGAATGGAGAAAGAAAAGACCTCAAGTTTTCATAATTTAGGTAGTATTTGGGACTCGGATAAATTTTTTATATGTATGTTTCTTTTATACGTTTTCTTGGGAATACAAAAAGAAGTTCAAATTTTAATATCTGTTAATAAACCACATAAATGTGGCATTTTGTCCTTCTTAAGTGCATCTTATTTCCAAGTTACTTCCAATGTAAATTACAAACATAATGAAAAACAGTATTCAGATTCCCAAAACAATTTCGTAAAAGACTAGTTACACTGCTGAAATGTAGATACATGGTGGAGAATCCAAGCACTCATTCCCTGAGCATTACTTCTTGAAGAAAGAGTTCTCTGAAAACCAAACAAAAACAAAAACAAAAATGAAAGCAAGAAGCCATCCCCCGACCTTTTTTTATTATACAGATGGCAAAGCTCTTTTGATTCTGGACTTGTAAGCTATGATTTATGTTCATAAGTACTTCTTGGTTCCTTCAAAATAAAAACAATACCAAATAGACTAATGTTAGTATTTATTTTGAACTCTGCATCCAGGGAAAATAGGATAGTTTATAGTCAACTGTCTCAACAGGATTTTGTGCAGTAAAAAACCTGCAAGCAAATACTCCCTAGCTATTCTGCTTCCTGACTCATCCTTATATCCATTTTGCAGTAACCAGGATGAGTGGCTGTGTAGCATAGATCTTTTCTCTTTCTCAAATGTTTGAAAACATTACAAAAATTGATTTACAAATTATAAAATGGTAAATAGGCGTGTGAGATCACTGTACCCTGCTGACACCGTTTTGATTTTAAGTTAAAAAGATAAAGAATTTTTAGTTTTAAACAAACCCAGACTAAAAATGAATTTAAAGGTACATATCAGGTTTGAATGCAGAAAAATATTATCAAAAAGTAAACTGAAGTACATGGATTAAGACTAACATGTCTCTGCCAAGTGCTAAAGCAAATGAACCAGAAAATCTATATCCTAAATTTATCAGATGATAATTAGGCTCAGATTTTCATGTCAAAATGGGAGTAAACTGCTCAAAATTGTGTGTAAATATCACATATGTGTAAAATTTTCAATACTTTCAAATAAGTATAAAATATCAGTTTTGATAAGATTTTTGGCAGTTGAAAACTGGAGAATTTGAAGGAGTCAAGAGAAAACTCACTATTTTTATCTTTTTAATCTTCTCCAAGTTCATTTATAATTTCTCATATTGTTTACTCATCTGCAAAATAGGTATTATAACAGCTTCCATCCAGAGCTAATATGAATATGAAATAAATTAATAAGTAAAAAATGTGAATTGAAAAAAATTAAAAGGTAGGAAATATTAATAATATATAACAATATTCATTCAAACTCTTTTCATAGTTATTCTTCTTACAGGTATTAGACATTGAGGACTCAATAAATTAGTTTGAATTTCTGTAAGCAAATAATATCATCAATTACATAAAATTAAATTACTATAAATCTCATTTCTTCATATAAATGCTAAAGATTTATTTTTTAAATGTAACATGTTAACATGGAAAGAAAAGTGTATGTCTATATATTTTTGGTTTTTGTTTGGTAGAGTTTGGCTTTGTTTTGAGAAAGGGCCTCACTGTGTTGCCCAGGTTGGCCTTGAACTCTTGGGCTCAGGCAATACTCCTGTCTCAGTTTCCCAAGTAGGTTTCATCAAAAGACAAATACTGTTTTTCCTGACTCTATTCATATATTTTTATTGCTGTGCTATTTTAATCAAATTGCTCCTTCCCTTGACTGTTAGGGGTATATTGTTTGAACCTAAACATGCATTTAATATAATTTTTAATATCATATTTAACCTGTATTATTGAATTTTTCTCAGTGCATCTGTATATTATTTTCTTGGGTTCCTCCATCATATTTGATATTTGATTACTTGTTATTTGGTATGTGTAGCTGTAGTTGAAATATAAATGAACTATAGTTGATGGAGATCTTAACGTATACAAACAACCATTTGTTTCATGGTCTTTCCTAAATACCTGCACTTAATGTAGATTTTCCAGACCAATTTATTTTCAGAATTTTATCATTTTCTCACTGTGATAAGCTTGGTGAAGACACAGAATTTTGTTTTTTTTAAATCATACCTGTGCAAAATATACTGTTGCTAGTAATTACAATTACTCTTAGTGTGTATAGAATAACACAGGAAAATATGAAGGAATCATTATGAGGTAAAAAGTAAAAAGAAGCCGAAAGTTGTTAAACCCACTCAAACCATTTTACCCTAATGTTTATTGATATAAGGGAGTATAACCTGATTCTTTAAATATAATATATACATATATAGAGATATGTTAGTTATATACACATATCTCTATATATTTTTTTGGCAGTCTGAAGATTGAATTCACTATAAATTTTCTTTTTTTGTTGCTGTTTTGTGTTATTTTTGAAAGAGTTTGTATTTATTCATCACAGATGCAATACTTTTTTATTTTTTGTATCGCTAGGAATTGAATCAAGGGTCTCACACATACTCAGCAAGCACTCTACCTCTGAGCACTAGCCCCAGATCCTGAGTATCTAAAACGGCACGTTTTGGAAAATATTAATAGGTTATATTCATAGAATGCTTTGTGGGTTTTCCTAATATTTATATCAATATTATCCTATCTATAATATTTTGTAACAGAGCATTCTGAAATTAATAAATCTTTGTAGATTATTGGAAAAGAATACAGATAAAGGATTTTATTTAAATTCATATTCTATGAGAAATATTTATAAAATCTTATTTTGATTCATTGCTTTCATTTTATTTGAGGGATGGACATATTGCCTTTGTTTAACAACACTGGTTAAGGTGTAAACTTGTGGTGAGATGGAGAAATGCATGTGTGAACAGCAATAATTTAGATTGGGGACAATGCTATTAGAATTCTGGATTTGTAAATCTTTACAAAAAAAGCTACTTTATCTCAAATGGATCTCTGACTCAATGCATATTGTTCCTACACAACCACTTGCCTATCATATTTAAAACCAAATAGTTGACATTGGGGAGTTCATTTATCTTTCAATACTTTTCTTTCTCTACTTTTTCCAATTCCTTCCCACCCAACACTCCTTGGTGATTTTACCTTCTGTGTTTTTCAAATGGCAAACATTGTTTAAAAAAGAAGAAAAGTAAGAGGAAAAACATGAGAGAGTTTCTGTGAATTCACATGTAGTGAAGTGTGGAAGGTTGAATCTCAAGAGAGGTAATCTTTCCTAGACATACTCAAATAAAAAGTAGGTTATTAGCCCTTAAAATGGTTTCTTAGACACTGTTTTTTAAATCTAATCTAAATGTAGGTAATGAAAAAATTAGGCACAAGGTTATGCAGCTGATTTCCATGGAAATCCCATAGCCATAATTCTGTATTGTTTCATAAACAATGTTTTTCATGGATAAATAAATCATTAGCATGCTCATGGAAAATTGTGAAATATTCTGTGGGGTGAGATCCCCAGAAGTTCCATAAATGCCCTGCATATCTGGTATAGTATTCTATGGATGTAGTCCCATAAGTTCTATAAATGTCCTGTAAAATATGCACAACATGGAAGGATATGATAGAATTGAATACTAGCAGGGTCAATATAATGTTTTTATTACATATTAATGCATACTACATAACAGATTTGGCATCAGCAAACTGTATGGATAGGAACATATAAACAATTGATCGTTTGTCTCCTGGTGTTATTTTGTGTATATTAATGAAGAAGAGTCACAGTTGAATTACCAAATCAATGGTTCATAAGATAAGTAAATAAATAAAAATAAGTAAATAAAAAAATGAGTAAATAAAAAAAACTAAATAAAAACATACCTCTTGCGTCTTATGGTAATTTTATATACACTTGTAGACCTGTAATCAGTTGATATAAAAATTTGATTAGCATATGAGATCCAATGAAAGCATTTAATTTCAGTTCATCATGAATTTATTGATCACCTACCTCATGTGAGCCACTGAGCTAAGTGCTCAGAGTACAGCATAAACAATACAAACAGGACTGCTGACTATGGGAACTCACAGAGCATTGGAGTAATATTTTCAGGAAATAACAATTGTAAATGCTGTGAATTCTGTATGAGCACCCAGTTAATAGAAAGGTTTCAAAGAAAGTTCACATCTAAAATCAGATATAAATGGTAACGTGGAGTTAGTCAGCCAGGATCAGGAGCTAGAGACTGACTAGAGATTGATGGGTGGGAAGCAGGACTGCAAAGGATAATGTGCCCAGGAGAGGCAGCTTGTGCAAATATCAGGAGGAAGGAGAGATAATGGCATTTTCACTTTTTCATTGGAGTGGTGTATGTGGTCTCATGTGGTAATGGAAATTTGCCACTAAATAAAAAGTGCCTGCCAGTCTGATGAGGTTAAGCAAAGTTTGCCTCAGCACATGATTGTATTTCATTCTAAATGCACCATTTTTGGATCTGATTTGTACTTTTTTTTTGCTTTTTCAGGGACAAACTTAGCATCCTGTTTCAATATATTACTGTTTAGGGATCATTTACATTTGATTACTGAGCTAGCATAATGTAAGTTTGGCTTTCCTTTTTTACAATATAGAAGGAAATAATCAATGTTCATGGGAACCATAATGATTATGTAAAGTGTGATAGTCACTGTACTAAACAATGTAGAAAAATATATTTTAAACATGGTCCATACTCTTCAGTTACTTTTAGTTTCTACAATATATAAAGGCCTAATTAGTCCTATTCTTTACTACTCAAAACAGATCCAATCATACCATCATGGCTATACTTACAATTAGAAGAGTGTTAACCATATTTTAACTCCTGAATCTCATCTTTACTTATTTTAGAACTTTGCATTCAATTATTATTGCTATCTAGAAAAAAAAAAACATGACTAATAAATGGGAGGAACTGATAAATAATTTTCTGACATCAAAATTGTGTTTTTAAAGATAATGTGTGTGTGTGTGTGTGTGTGTGTGTGTGCGCGCGCACGTGCGTGTGCACTACTGGGGATTGAATGAAGAGGTCCTCTACCACTGAGCCCTTTTAATTTTATTTTTAGACAGAGTCTCCCTCAGTAGTGGAGACTGACCTTGAATTTACAATACTGCTGTTTCAGCCTCCCAAGTCACTGGGATTACAGATGTACACCCTCATAACTGACAAAAATAAAGTCCTTATCATTGTAGTATTTTCTTAGATATTTCTGGAAGTCATACTTATTTCCCTTGTGGTTAATTTTGCTATTACCTTATTCCATTTCTTTCTTTTCTGATACATTTTTTATTTAAATGCTTGGTGATTTGTGCTTATGCATTATTATAAATAGGAGAAAGTGAAATGATCGAGAGTTTTGGTGTATATGAGCATGTGCCTAGGTTGAAAGGTCTTACTAGGCATTTAAAATTATACAATAATCTCTAGAAATGCCATGTCTTCAGATAGAGACAGACTCTGTTCTGAAGCTCTAATCTGGGTTTTTCTAGTTCTTTCCAGAAAATATTATATTTATAAACTACTTAATTTCTTTTGAGATAAATGCTTAAATCCTTCCTCCCCCATTATAAGAAAGTATCTCTAGTTTGTTAGCCATCAACAACTCCACATATGTAGAATATGTAAACAGAGAATTAGGGGTTGAAACCTTAGTCTTTTGCCTCAGATTTCATCCCTGCCCTCATCCTTTCCACTTATAGTTTTTAAGTCTAAACAATCTGTCATTTTGTTGGGTCAGCAAGGTATATTGTTCTTAGGTATATTCCCTTGTCTTCAGACTATGATCTCACCTGTCTTTATTAGGTCACTGATTTCTTCTCTCCATATTTTTTAAATCTGCTTTCCCTTATCCAGAACTTCGTGAAGTTTTCTTCTCTAAGGAAGGTGCTTCATTTATCTTCTTCCCTGATATAACCCTGCAGTTTATCTTTGATTTTGTTTATCCCAACCCTCTTTTAGAGAACAAATCATCTCTCAGAATCAGAGCTTCAGAGAGTGGATTTAACCATGAAAAACGACAACAACAACAACAACAACAACAACAACAACAACATGGATTTCATTCTCTTGGCCAAACAGGTGGGCTGAAAATCTTGCACAATGGGACCTCAGTATTTTCTACCTACCTGTATCTTCACTTTCAACCTGTGCTCAGGGGCAAAGAGATAATATTGATTTTAATATTGATTTATCAGGTCACAATATAGGATCAGAAGCTGGCATAGTTTTTTGTTTGTTTGCTTGCTTTATTTGAGCATTACAGTTTTCCATAGTAACTGGGTGTATCATAACACAATGCATGGTATCTGACCCACTGCATTCAGACATGGTTCATCTACTGCCTACAACTCCATCCCCTCAAACCCCCTATAATCCACTGATCCTCCTCTTGCTTATCCATTTATCCAATCTCCATTGTGCTTTCCACACGCACACATAAAGGTGATTTTTACCTGTGGTACACTTGTAAATACACAAAACATGATTTTGTTAAATTCTTTCCATATTTCCTCTCCTTTCCCATGACTTCTCCCTCTCAATCTCCTTCTTGTACTTTACTGATCTTCCCTATATCTTTATGCTATTAGATACCCACTCATGTTCCCACCTTCTTTCTTCAATTTGCTCTAGCTTTTGCAAATCAGAGAAAACATTTGACCCTTAATTTTCTGAGTATGACTTACTTCACTTAGCATAATGTTCTCCAAATATACTGTAGTTTCATTATTCTTTGCAGCTCAGTAAAACTCCATTATGTATTACATATATGTATATATAAAACATATATGTATATATAAAACAAATGTTCTTGATCCATTCATCTACTGACAGGTATGTGGCTATTGCAGCACAGAGTTTTGAGGGAATATACAGAACAATGCTCAATATGTAATTGGGAGACAGCAATGTTATTATCTTTTAAATATAACAGTGAGATACACCTACTTCTCATGAGGAAGCTTTGTACCTGTGGACTTTGGAAAATAAACTCATTGAGAATTTTGATTACTTATACAACATAATCCATATGAACCTGGTAAGGTTCTCCCCATTCCATGTGAAGGAAGACATGATAGCTCTTAAAAAGACCCTCACTTCAGAGTGAACCAACTTTCCAATTCATGATATTACGAAAATCTTTAATATCCAATGATAAAACATAGGAGAGTGATAAAAGGAAAAATATGTTCAGTAATCAGTTGAAATTAAAAAAAAAAAAAAAAAAAAAAAACGTCTGGGAGTATAGCTCAGTGGAAAAGCTCCTTTCTGGCATGCATAAAGTCCTAGGTTTGATCTACAGCACCTTAAAATTAAATTAATTTTTAATGATGCAAAATATATAAAAATTGTTCATTCTGTTAAGTTTATTTTTAACTGATGTGAAAATGTAAAAGTTGTACATATGAATTGACTACCATGAGATTTTTCAAAACATGTATATATTTTGTGATATTCAACCTAGGTTAAAAATATCCATGTCATTAAACATTTTTCACTTATTTCTGGTAAAAATATTCAAAATTTTATCTCTGTTCTTTTAAAATATACAGTACATAATTATTATTTTTAGTCACTCACCTGTGTAAAGCACACCAGAATTTCTTACTCCTACTGAACTCTATCTTAGCACCCATTGATCAACCTCTCTTCATCCTGTGTTTCCCCTATTTTCCATTGTCTACTCTCAGCCTTTTGAGGTCAAATCGTACATATTCCATATATGAATATAATCATGAGCTTTACATTTTTATCAGGTATTTATTTCATCAGAGTATCTTGCTGTTTGGAAAATCAGTTCTAAATCCTTCCACAGTTTGTGGTTGTTGTTGTAGTTTTGAGACATTAAAGTGCTTATAAAAGAATAATGCATTTGGGGATTTGGTTATCTTCATCTGATTTTTGTGGCAAGCATAAATAATTGTGAATATGACTTTGTGACAATAGGCAATGACGAATATTTTTGGACAAGTATTCTTAGTAAAATCATTTGATAGGAAAAATTAAAATTTAACATTTCTCCATGGAAGAGCATCACATTTTCAAGTATCCCAGACAGATTGCATAACTAAAAATAACTACACCTTCTAGTACTTAACAGCTCTGTTTTTCACGTATTGTCCTGCCTTCAATTTAATTTAATTTTCTGATGCATATGTGTTCTTGGCACCTGAATCAATATATTTTTTAAAAAAATAAATGCTCCTGCCAACAGTAATAATATTCTAAGTGCTGTAAAACATGGAGATAAAGCAATGTCCCTAGGAAAGTCCTGAGATGTAGGAGAAACACATGACAGGGGAAGGAGGTAGCAGTAAGCAATCCGTCAATACTAGCATATTAGCACCATTGATGTAAACAATTTGAGGATGAAGGAGAATCTATACAAAAAGATGAAGGTAGAAATACAGTACACACAGCAGCTGGAGGAAAGTAATGGTCATTTATGATAGAATCTTAAAAATAATTTGACTTATTTTAAATAAGTCATTTTCCTACTGTGGTCCAATACATGTATATATTTGGTAGATATATTAAGATCATTCTTGTTTGGCCTGAGTTCCCCCCCAAAAAAATCATATTTTAGATATCAAGATACTTCTATCCCCAAGGTGCTTAATTATAAGGCATTCAGCCTACAATTGTCAATGGAATAGAGTCTTCTCAGAGATAAGATATTTACAAAGATGAAAAGTTTAGAAAGATCAATGTTACCAGCTGAATATGACTAGGAGAAACCGATCCCTTTTATTTAGGAAAAAATGAATTCCAGTTATTCATTTTCAGTGCTGCATCACAGAAAATCAAGTCACGAACATAACACTTTCAAGTGCAACTAATTTTATATATCAGCAATATGTTTATTTTTTATGGAGAATAACAGAAGGCAAATGTCCTTCCTAAGGGGAAAAGTTACTAACAGTTTTTAAAACACCATTGTAGTCCCACTAATTCAGACATTATCGCTATGGCATCCTATCATGAATGTAGGAATGTTTAGACCATACCCAGTCCTTAGGTGGTTGTGCTTGCCAGTCTTCATGTCCCAGCAAGCTTATTATCATTTGGTTTGACTTCCCATAAATATTCCTCAGAGTTTTTAGAGATTTTCTTCACATTTAAATGGAACAATTGCCCTGTGTTGTTTATCTTCTGCTGCTACATTAGCCTCTGCCTTATTTGCTGATAAGGGTAGAAGGGTAGGACTGGTGACCAGAACCCATCACCCTAGGCACAGCATCAAGGGCAGATTCTTGCCATAGGAATTCTTTACTAGACACCATGGAACATGTGGTCATACTTGGCTTTTCTGCAAACTTTCAATTGGTCCTAAATGCCTTCAGCTAGACAAAAATACCAACGGATTGAGGAAAGAGAGAGAGAGAAAGAGAGAAAATCTCTCCTGTCTCCTCTGTTTTCAAAATTAATCTTAAATCAAAAGTCACACACTGTAACTGTGTGTGCTACCCTGGCCACAAACCTGTCATCTAGTTATAGAGAAAGATCATTCACACTGCAGGATTCTCCTTTATATGAGCATCACTACCCATTGGAAGCATGAACTCTTCCTCACCTGTACTATCTTTACACCAGCATCTTTCCATGGAGTGCTCCATCCACAGCATTTAGTTTGGAAAAAAGCACATCATCTATTCCTTACAGAGTGAGAGCCAGGAGGTTAGATCATATTTTTGTCTGTCTTTGTATTTTTTACTGTATATGCATACTCCATATTTAAATGATTCTAAATTTCAGCTTCAGACTCTATCAGTCATGCCCCAGTGCCAATAGCAATTCCAACATTGGTAGTCCATCTCTGGAAAGAGAAAAAGCTTGTCATCATTCTTTATGAATCTGCTTGGTAATTTTCTGTTATCTACTCTCTTTCATACTATATAAGAAATTTCACTATTAATGAAATGAACCAGGCTGCTATTATTGTCAGTTTAAAAGCAATATTCTGATATACTTCATAAAATTATATTTTATAAGCATATAACAATTTAAATATCTAATATGAGGCCTTAACATCAATTCATAAGCACATAACAATTTTAATATTTAATATAAAAACTTCATATCAACATGAGTCGATAATGAGGTATCTACTACAGCAAAACACATTGACCTTGTAAAATATATCAATGTCCTCCTCATAGCCAGTCAGTCAATCCATATATATTTTCAGGTAATTTTTTTTCCTGATGAATTGCTTTTCTGATGATTTCTTATTCATCTATTTGGTGTGACCTCCAAGATGATTTTCCTTCTAATGTAAATGTTAAAATACTTTATGGATCTTGAGGTTGGGAGTAGGGTATAGGGGTAATAATCTATTCTGCTATAAGGAAAATTTAAGAAAAATTAAGTGTACTCTGTATTACACATTCATAGTGCCTTTGCCTTATGACATTTTTAATACATGATAAATATATTCAGACATTCTGGCTGTTAACATCTTAGCATGAGTTGGTTTATAAGATTATTTGATAGTAAGTCCATGAAGTACAGAGACAATCTTTATTCTAACATGAGGTATGGCAGATTGTTGGTAAGAAAGAATTTTTTAAAATGTGGATAGGTTATTGTAATGTCATTGAAGCAAATATTGTCATATAACTTTCCAATGTGTTTCATCGTGGGTTCCTTAGAGTGATAATATACCCTAGATCCAGAAATATTTCCTTGTACACATCATTTTACATTATTAAAGAATTAATAAGGCATTTTAGAAAGACACTGTCTTATTAAAAAGGAAAGTATAAAAATGATAATACCTAAAATTTGAAAGTGAAAAGCAACTTGATTGTTTGAAATTGCTAGTGGTCAGTTTTCTTTCAGTAATATAAAATTGTAAATCCTTATAGATAAGAAAAATATCTACATGGATTCACTAAGAAAACACTTTTTTCATGGGTGCTAGTATTTTGTTTGCTTTTTTAAAATCCAGTTACAAATAACCAGGATTAAAGAATATTGATGTTAAAAATTATTCCATCTAAATATAAATAATATTATCTAAATATAAAGAATATTGATGCTAGATAATTTTTCTTTAGTAGAAGCAGCAGCCCCATTTTTTAAATTTAGCTTCATCCTAGAATTTTTATCTAGTTTCTAGAAAGTAAAATAGAATGTTTCCTTTTAAAAAACTCAAAATAATTTCTAGTCATTGCCTAACAGTCACTTCAACTCTACCAAACAAGTAAAATTTCTTCTTTTACTTTAAATCCTTTATTTTTTTCCTCCACCTAATGCAACGAGATCAAGAACACTTATTGTTGTTCCTTCTTTGGGCTTCTTGGTTTTCTTGTACTGCTGTTATAAACATAAAAAGCATTGGAGCAAATAATTGCAGGCTGTTGACCTGCAAATATGTCTTTCTGAAAGCCTTAGGAAAAAGTATTTCTGCCTGTTGCCCTGCTCAATTTGAGACTGGCTTTGGTGTCCATTGAACACTTAGTAGCACTATTAGCTTTTTTTGTATTAGGACTCTGATCACATGTCACTGTATATTTAGACCACAGACAGAAATTGGATCATTACCCTGTTTTGGAAATATATCACCTATGATTCAATTAATTAAACCTCAAACAAGATGACTTTTCATAGCTTTGTGTTTTAGTCATAATGCTTATGGTGAGATTCCTGCTGAATTGCCAAAGTAAAGATTTACCAATTTTGTCATTTATAGTTTTAAAGTACATTTGACTCATCTGCTGGTTAACCCTGGTATTGAGACATGATAAAAGCTATAATAATTATTCTTACTTTTTCACAGCTCAAGGTATTGAACCCAGGGCCTTACACCTGCTGGGCAAGGACTGTATCACTGAACAACATGCCAACCTTACATTATCTTCTTGATTTTCTTTTCTTCATTCAGGAACAAAGGCTAAATTCTAAACTTAGGTATTACCTACCTACTAATAGAAATGATATGAGAGTCTGTAAGAGGTCCTGGACATAAGCATTTTGTTTATTCAACTAATTATCTCATGTGAGATATACTTACAAAGTATTATCTATCTTTATCTTTCACCATACCAGGGATTGAATTCAATGGGGTCCCTATTACTGAGGTACATATCCTCGGCTGTTTTTTTTTTTTTTTTTTTTAAAGAGGGCGGGATATCTTTTTTTTTTTTTTTTTTTTTGTAGATGGACATAACACAAAGACTTTCATTTTTATGTGTTGTTGAGAATCGAACCCAGGTCCCGCCCGTGCTAGGTGAGTACTCTACCACTGAACCACAATCCCAGCCCCTCAGCTCTTTTTATTTTTTTACTTGAGACAGGGACTCAATAATTTGACTAGGTTGGCTTTGAACTTGAGATTCTCTGTTTCAGCCTCTGAAATCACTGGGATTACGGGTCTGCACTACTGTGTACCACCTTATCTCTTTTCTATAAATAAATATTCCTATATTTATTCATGTAAATAAACATCATCTTTTGATGTAATTCAGTAATATTAAGAGAGCTGAATACATTCTTCAAAAACCTTTATAATTTATTTTAAATCTAATTCAATACAATAAACACAATACAATTCAATACACAAAAAAGTATTCATTCCATAAATACCACCCTCTCCAAAAAAAAAAAAAAGGTTTTATAAAGATGATGGTAGTACTGGTTTGCAAGCTTCTTTCAATTAGATGTTTTTAGGATCAGTAGGGGTGACAAGAGTTGGAAAAAGGAACAAATACACAAGAAATGATAACTGCATTCCTGTCTCATAAGCCTAAAGGAATAATTGTGAAGTTTTAAAAATAGAATGATATCATATACTTAAATGTAATTTATTCATTATTTAAATTTAGAACCTACATGCATCTTCCCTATGTTTATTTAAATCATTTGTTAATGAAGAAGGCATTGTGAAATTCAACGTACAGATAGTTTAATTTTATTTGTTCTTTATAGAGCTTTATCAAAATATGTCAAAGGAGTAAATATGACTGTTTTCTTTCTAAACCACCAAATATGTATAGTTATTTGCTTTATTTTCTTTTCCCTATATTTTTTACATCTTTCATTTTACCATCTATCATCCACATCTCTTCACTAATTTACGTGTGTTCTTCTCAAAAAAAGACCCTCTATACTTTTCTCTCTTTACAAGTTTCATCGGTTTGCAATCTCTTAAAATCTTCTCACTGTGTGAGAGAAAAGCAGCCCTTTACCGTTATTTACCCAGAAATAGCCTGTTTAAATTCCTTTATGTCTCAGCTCTCTGGTGTCTTCTTAACCCACTCAATGGCTGTGGTTGGTCTGGCTGGAAGCCATATGGTTCTCTTCAGTTCTAGCCTAGAGAACATTCTAAGAGGTGTGAGGAAAAGATCCCTATGTTTTAAGAAGAAAATTTGCAAAGGCCTTTAGGAAAAAAAAAATTTTTTTCCTGACACCATAAGTGTTCCAAAACTGAGTTGTTTGCTGGTAAGTTTATTTTTAAGAATGCAAACATTTGAGGAAATGTCAAAACAAATTTTGATATATGCCAAGGAGTATGGGCTGCTTCTCTCTTTCTTTTTTTCTCTCTCTCTTTCTTAGTTAAAATATGCCTCAAAATAAGTTGTATTTCAAGCCCTGTTCCATGAATCCAGTTTTATATATTTATTTTATGGATAACTGGTCAATAGCAGTTATCCCTAAGCTATTACAATTGCTTAAAAGTGTCAATCTGTATCCTTTTATGTAGAGGTACAAATGTATTTATTTTTCAAAAATACCAACTATCACCAGAAATTAGAAACATCTCCACACCCTCCATCCTGTGAACATCATCTACAATGGTTTGGCTATCACTTATTGCTATAAGAAATGGAGAGCTTCAATTTCAGATTTACAAATTAGAATTTTATGAGAGTGAAAAGTGGGTGTCACAGGCCAACTGGTAGCTATTTTCACCGTAATTCAGTGTTAAGGGCACCTTCTTTCCTGTATCCTCAAAACTTCCTGTTTTAGCCTAAGAATAAGACGGAACAATGGAGAAGGCATATTTACCTCTTCATCAACCGGACGTGTAAGTGAGTGAACCATATCACCTCCATTCAAATCCCAGTTGTTAAAACTTCATAGATGCAGGCATAGTTCAGTGACAAAATCCCTCTCTTATTGCCACATCCTAGCAGCAACTGCACCCAATGGGAGGGAAATAGAAATATTTGCTAGATAGTTAATTATCTTTGTTGCCCCAGATAATAAAAATAAACACTTTTTATCATCAAAGATTTGGAAATTCTTGATAGGAAGAAATAAGTGTTTCATACACTGCAATATATTAAAGAAAAGTTCATGTAAATTTATTCAACTTTGACTACATGGCAGATAGCAAGCTCTGAGTCACAGTATGAAACTTTAATTCTATTACAACTTTGAATAATACTGGAAAGTTTTACATTTATTTTATGAGTCTTCATTAAATAGTAAAAATATATCTTGCCTTCTCTTTCCTATTTTAATTTGCAATTTAAATATCTTTTTAAAGAGAAAGGTTAGTTTACTGATAGAATATGGGGTTGTTTTAGCTTGATTCAATACTTAATGTCTGTGGAAGAACAGGAATTTGATAAAGTAATTATAATTTTAATTGAATTTCAAAGTCCTGTTTTCAGGTATAGACATTTGTAATTTGAGGGGGTGGATATTTGTCATGGTTTTCTAATTACCTCCCATGGTGACCAATGCATATGTAAAGCAAATGGGGGGAACTGTTACTTGCATGTCATACTAACAACTTTATTTTTCATTTATCATATTCTAACACTCAGCATGCTATAATTAAGTCATAGTGTCAACTACTACTATAAAAAATGAGCTGTAATATTCCTGGTTAAGAAGAGTAGAGAATTAATTGACTGTCTAGAACTAATAGAATTAGCACCCACCCCTGTGAACTGAACTTTTGTGGTGAAAGAGTGTAAGTAGACCATCTGTCACACATCATTTCTTCTGGTGGGAATAGAATAGCTTGACATTAAGGGCAGCCCATATCTCTTTCAATTTTACTCAATATTTTCTGTTTTGGGGGACAGTAGATTCTTTGAAATCACTCTTTTTCAAGTCCCAGACTACCTACCAGATCTCCTGTACTACCTTCTACCACACTATCATTGTAAAGACACTTTTACAATGACATGAAAAAAATATACATGTTACTTAATCATAAAAGTCAAGGATGCTGTAGATCTATGAAAAAAAAATATACATGTTACTTAATTATAAAAGTCAAGGATGCTGCAGATATTTGAAAAATAGCCTTTAATAAAAGCAAACATTTCTATTTGGAGCCCAAACTTTGTAGGTATGCCAAACTTGAAAGAATTGAGGTTTTCAGAAAAAACATTCATTATATTAGATTGTCTGAAGGTATGTTATTCCTGGAAGATAAAATAGAAAGATTAAATTCTGTAGATGCATCCATTTTATAAAATTAAAAAAGAATATTAAAAAACTGTTCTGTTAGAAGGCAGGAACATGTCTACTCTTGATGGCATTTAAGTATTGCTTTCCTGTTCTTATTTTCTTTCTTGATCTGAGTCTGCTCAATAAAATAAGTTCTAATAATGAAAATTCACCAAGCTTTTATTGGAACTTCTCTGTTTGTATATTATTCATTTATTTATTAAGTGTGGACAGAGGGATCGAACCAAATTTGCTCAGTTGGTCAAAGCTAGCTCCTTTGAACTCTTCACGTGCTCCCACCAGTACTTAAAGGGTTCTTTGGTTTTTCTGATCCAAACTATGTTGCATTTTGAGCTTGTACTTTTCCTGATCTGAATCTAAATTCATCATTTCTCTAAGAACTTCTGACCTGTTCTAGAAGACAAACACTGGGCCCTAAGTATGCTTTTTTCTATTGGAGTGCCATGGCTTTTACACTCTTCAGAGGACAATGTGAGCCAGAACACACACACACACACACACACACACACACACACACACACACACATACACACACACACACACACGTTTCCCCAATTATGATGCCATACTGACCTCTAATTAAAAAAAAAAAAACAAACAGAATTTTTTTCTCACATTTCTAATTGCATGTATGTTTTCCTTCCCCTCAATAAGAACTCTGATTCTCAACAGTGTTATTTTCTCATTTAATCTTTCTCACAGTTCACACAAAACAGGCTTAAATTTATCGACCAAAATTGCTACCAAAAACACACAAGAAAGTTCAAAACAATAATAGGTGAATTCTGTCTACTTCTGTTTTTCTCTTTTGTCAATATTTTCATGAAAGTGTCTTATTTTTTCCAGAACATATAATCAAATGTTTATGCACTATTCTTTCACCTTTGTCTCCAATTTTGCTATGATTATAAGATGATATTAATAAAATAGATGCCCACCATTAATCATTTGCTAAGTTCATCCCAAATGTCCTTTCAATATGCATTTAAGTTTTCTAATGGATTTCTCATGAAGGACTCAACTTCTAATATTCCTGAATTCTTGTATACATATATGTGATATTGTATGGACTTAATAACTAAAGAAAACACTGAATAGATGATAAGTTCATGACAGTTTGGTACTTAAGTAGTGTTAAGAGTTATATTGCGTTTTGTTGCTGCTGCTATCGGGAATTATGATGCCAAAGTGATTTTTATCCCTTTAGAAGTGCAAGCTCATTTTACTGAGAAAACCAGATTTTTTTGAACGAATTGTTTCATAAGACATGTCTAAAACTTGACTTCTCTGAATAAATATTCCAATTGACATTGTAGGCTACCTAAAAATGTAGACCAATGGCTTTTTTTCGAAATATTTTTTTTAGATTATGATTTTAAATCTAAATTCTGCTCCATTTTTTATTTCATATTTTTAAGGAAAGCAATTATATAATTATTAAATTATTTGTTTGCTTTTAAAATTGTGGGTTTTTGTTCTCTTTGTTTTTTCTATACTAAATTCTTTATTTTCCTCTGGTAATATATAATTTAGTGCTATTCTGAATTTTGTTTTTTAGTTTCCTATCCAAATTCAGTCAACTTTATATCATAATGTCTTTTTTTTAAATAAATCTATTATAGTTCTTATACTTTGAACTGCAGATTCAAGGTCACATATAGAAAGAATGAAATTTCATTCTTTAGCTTCAAGGCCCTAAGGGATACCTGTGTTTCAAAGGTTACCTCTTTTCCCCCTAGTAGTGACACCTTTTAAAATGGCCACTTCAGGGCTACTTCTGATCCATTATCCTTTCAACCTCTTTACATTCCAAAGTAGCTAATGTTTTTATTCACCAAGTTTTAGCCATGTTTTCATGACTTTGAATCTCTTCCTAAGAATGGTCTATGTTTCAACTGTTAGTACCTGATCACATCCCCTTTTCCACATGTGCTCTGTGTTAGCATGGACTTGAGCTGACTCTTATAGTAAAGGTATGTTTACCCCCACTGCACAGCACTTGAAGTGTTTAGTGTTTTGAATCTTCTAGTTATCTGTAACTGCATATTAAGGTGATTTTATTTTTTTTAATAAATGTGACATTTGGAATATGGAATAAATTCAGATCTGCATGGTCTCTAATATCCTAAACCCTTTTTAAGAAAATTAAATCATGCATTCATCTATTTTAGGTTATGTTGTTTATGTATGCACACTATGATATATTATATATTATCTTGTATGATCTAACATTCAACAACCATGTACTGAGAACCAATTATGTGCAAAACACATGGGATATTTCATTTCACTATGATCCTTAAAGGCTTTTGATGAATATAATTCTTTAACCTAAAATAAGGGTTATAATTATTTTTTGTTTGTTTGACAAAAGAAGACAGGATCTCTCTGTGTTGCCTAGGCTGACCTCAAACTCCTAGGCTTAATCAATCCTCTTGCCTCAGCTTCCCAAGTAGCTTAGACTATAGGCATGTATCACTATGTTCAGATTAGGACTATGATACTTATTGGGATGGTAGGTTCATATTTATGTTCATAAAACACTTTGAAATATCTTTATTCATTCCCATGGTTAACACTATTAGGAAATAATCTTTACCTGTTAGATTATAGAAGAAGAATGGAGACTCAGTATTGTTAATTTGGCAAATAAAATAAATAAACAACACTCAACTTAAAAAAATGTTATTATAAACTGAGCATGTGTGAAAAAAATATGAAAGAGAAATGGCTCAGAAAAAGTATTAAGGCACTGGGTACTTAAAGCCTTCCACATAAATGATGGAGACATAATTAAAGCATATGGGACAGGAGCCAACAGTGCAAGATGCTACTTGAAAGCTCTGTACATCTCAGAAAAGGTCAAGCCAAGGAAGGCCTGAATACTGAGCTTTGCAGTAGTACAAGGAGTGTGTTGATGGGTCTTAAATTGTTAGAGAAACAGAAGTATTGACCAGAAATATTGTATTCAAGTTTCAAATGCACTAAGATCAGTGGTTGTTTACTAGAGAGAGACTAAAGAATTTGGTTAGTCTGAATCATGAATTTTTTGAGGGAGTGAGAAAATAGGGCAATGACAAACTTGAAAGCCAAATAAACTATTTCAAGTTAATACAGTAAGAAATCAAAAGTTTTTATTTATTTATTTATTTATTTATTTATTTAATTTATTTATTTCCCTGTGCTGGGGATTAAACCCAGGCATGTTCTACCACTGAGCTTCATCTCCAGCTTCTTTCATTTTTCATTTTGAGACAGGGTCTTGTGTTGCTGAAGCTGTCCTTGAACTTGGAACCCTTCTGCCTTGGCCTCCTGAGGTGCTGGTTGTAGAGTCAAAGGCCACCAGCACCATCTCAACTATTTGGTTCTTGATCTGGAGAATGTTATGAGGAAAGAAATTTCTTAAGGAGAAAAGACGAAAGATATTTTTCTGCATCAACTCAAATATTTTTTCCATTGTGAAATCTATGACAGATATGTTTTGTAAGAGTGACCCATCCCCACTTATGTCTCTCATAGCACAGAAAATTTACCTTTTGCTTACTTGTTCTGTCAATAACTTGGTTTCTTTTTCTCCTATTTTTTGGATAAAATACAAATGTAAGTGGGAGATTTCTCTATATTTATGCAGACACACACATACATAATTTATACTTAAACACAGAGTTAAAGCATAGCTCTTAGCCACTTGCCTTCATATATGAATGATTTTTTTAAAAAGTGTTTATCTGCATATGTTTATTATTTTCCAACCCTAGCTCTTCTTCTCTAGTATTGAATGATCATGACCCTTTACCTGTGATGTACTGTAGCCACCTAGGGTGTGGTTTGCTGGTACACAGGACAGGATCAATAGAGTAACTCTGGACAGATTGGCAGCTATAGGGTTAAATGCGCTCATCTTCACAAGATCCACACAGTACAAAAATAGCCTTGATAATGTGGAGGAAGAATGGAAATGAGAGACATTTTGAAGAAGTGACAAGACATAGAGACTAACTATGAGGGAGGAGAAAGAATAACTGAAAGGTGTTTTCTGGCTTTAAATTATTCTTATAAATATAGAATCATGAGATTTAAAGAGCTCAAAGGCATATAATACCGTATTTTCTTCTGCCTTTCTCACTCAGTCAATGTTATTGAATGACTTAGGAATCACTGTTACAAACAATGGAATTTGATCCTTAACAAAGCAGGAAAATATATGTGCATTCTTAGCTTGCAGTGGATAAAGGAGAAAACATGTGTTCTAGATTTCTCTTTCTCTCTTTTTATATTTGATTGAAAATTTTCAAAATTTCTGGACATTTGTGTTTGTATGAAATGAGGAATTTGATTGTTTAAAATCTTGTATGACAAACATACTTCAAAAATATGACAGAAAATTTTTCTAAGACTATTTTGTGTTTGATATTCTGCCAGATGCCTCTGTGCACATTACCTCATTTAATTTTTAGCATTGTTATATTTTATAACTATTTTAAACTTTCAGAGGTAATAAAAATGAACTCTAGAGTTACTGGTAGCTTGCTTGAAGCTTCATAGCAAGAAAGCACTTGGGAGAAAACTTGACTACAGAATTGAATTTCTGGGCCTATGTATTTCCTATTTTCTAGGCTTCCACTGTCAGGTACATACAAAAGTTAGCTAGACATCTTTTCTTATTTGAATATATGCTTTAGAAATAATTTTAAATGTATTATTATGGATTTCATTTTAGTTAACAATACAATTTTGATTAGTGACAGGTTTTCTTTGAAATTTGAAAAATAGTTAGAATTATTATTCTGAATTCAAATATTTACTGTAGAGAAGAAGAGATAAAGTCTAGAAACCATACCACCTACTTGGTAGCCACCAATCACATGTGTTTATTTAAAATGAAAATAATTAAAATGAAAAAAAAAATTTACTATTTGCAGTAGCAATATTTCACCTGTTTGGTAGCTATATGTTATAGTGACTTTTATAGATAATCTTGCAGATATATAGCAATTCCTTTATTGCAAAAAGTTCTATTGAACACCACAGGTATAAAATATTGGGATGGATAAACACCACCTGTGGTCCAAATATTGAATGATTTAATTTTATAATTATACTTGATTTAACTTTTCAATGAGACCTCAGTTCTTATTTTCTTGTCTCCTTCAAGAACAATATAACAAAATCTAATAGATGGTTGCTGTTAATTAAGGATTAATTGTGTGTTTAACATAAAGTCTTCACATGTAGAGGTTGTTCAGTAAGTTTTTTTCCATTTCTAGGTAAAAGATTTGTATCTATCAATGATTATTTTGAAAATGGGTCTTGGTTATTAAGAGTAAAAGATGTTACCATTGTTAACATTTTGTTCCTTTACATACAACAAAAAGTGACTGCCATTTTTATCAACGTGTTATAGACATTTATTTCTTGAGATTTTTTAAAATAATCCTCACCAATAGCCTTAAGTAACGAAGGGAAAAGTGCTAGGTATAAACCTCTACTTTGCTTCACTTAATAAATCCAGTTTTAAGGCAATAAAATCATACTTCTAAAAATTCTTTCATTGAATAACAGAAATAAAGATCTGTATTTTTCCTCCACTCCTATTTTGGTTATCAGAATTATACCAGAGGCTCATCCTTATTTCATAACATTGTGAATAAATCATTAAGTTTCTGTTGTCTGTTACTGCATCATGCAAAAATGACAGGGTAGATTTTACCAAATTTGGAACAGCTGGAATTTAGGTGCAACAAAGGGCCCTTGTGAATACTAATTTTGTAGAGACGTGCCATATGAATTTTGATGCTTGGAACAGAGAAAACAAATGACAGTTTCAAATTTGAAATTCAAATCAAAAGTCACAAGTGCAGATGGTTGAAATTACAAAAGTGGGATTAGCAATTGGGCTGCTTCTCACCTGGACAACTCCATGTAGTATGTACTAGTATAAACAGCACTAGAGATTTGGTTATTGAGTGATATGCAGAGATTTCCCAAGCAACGTTGACACCATAGTTAACCCAAACTTCTGCATCTAGTCATAAAATAGAAAAGAAAAATAATGAGCTATGCATGTTGTAGCATTTGAAGGAAGGCATTTCTACAGTACTCCTAAAGGATTTGGCAGTCGGGATATATGTTAGCAGGAGATGGTTCACACGATCTGGAAGGACCATATGAAATGACTGCTGACTCAAAGATGACAGTAATAGAACATCTGTAGGCTAATGTTTCAGTTATTCCTAAAATCAACAACTACTTCATTGGCAAATTATCTTGCTTTCTTACCCTCCATGTGCTGAATTAAGCCTTTAAGTGTGTAACATGTCCTATTTCCTCACTTCCTATCATCTAACTGAATGTACACATAGAGATGGAAATAAATTAGTTTCTGGGATTGAAATAGATGGAATATACAGTACTGCTACTCATGCCTTTTGGAATGTGATAACCGTATTGTTACTAGAGAAAGATTTATTTTTCTGTCAGTGATATTGTTACATCAGTCACATGACAAGATAACTTAGAGGTAATGCATCATAAACCTCATTGTGAGCACAATGCTGATAAAAATGTAAATGCTGACACTTTAAAACTGAATGGAAAATGAGTGGGTAATCTCATTTTCTTTCTAGTCTTCTCTGTTGTAAACTCTCGAAAAGTGAGTGACTCTGACAGGTGCAGGGACCTTAAGCTTTGTATGCATTCATCATTTATCATATCCTGTGGAAATAGTCAGTTCTGTAGAAATACTGTTTCCAAGGAAAATACAATTAGAAAAGTTAATTCTGCTCTAATGTAGTAAAGGTAGATTTTTGTAACTGAAAAAAAAAAAAAAAAACTCTGAGAGAGTATTTTATTTGGACTCATCACTTCAGAAGAGAAAATCAAGGTTTAAAAAGGTTTTTTGTTCTTCCCTTTCCTTTTCTTTCTCCTACCCTTTTTTTTATTCGCTCTCCTGTCCCATCTCTTCTCCTTCTTTCTTCTGTTTTGTTTCCTCTTGTTTCTTTTATTTTTTCTCTTTCACCTCTTTACATCTATTAGACACCATCTAACAGAGTATATTATCTGTTTTCTGTTGCTTAACAAAATGCCCAAGGCTGAATTATATATATATATATATAGAGAGAGAGAGAGAGATAGAGAGAGAGAGAGAGAGAGAGAGAGAGAGAGAGAGAGAGAGATTTAGCTCACAGTTCAAGATTCAAAGCTCAAGATCAGATGGCCCATTGGTTAAGCTCTGATGAGCTCCCCTTGATCATTTCACAACATGGTCAATGGCATAATGGCATTAGTATATACAAGTGATCACCCAGTGAATCAAGAAGTCAGAGAAATCGAGTCAGTTTCCTTCTTTAATAACCAGAGGGAATTTTATAACAGAGTGCTTATAGAATAAACACTCTACCACAGAGCTACCACCTCAGCCTACTTTTAAAATTTATTCTTCACAAATCCATATAAATATTACCTTGTGGGGATAATCATATTAACTAGAACATAAAATAGAATCTACAGACTCCAGAGAGACTTTATATACTCATGAAGGAAGTTTCTTTCTCCTCTTCTATTTTTGGTCTTTCTCTTGCCAAGGACTTAAAAGAATAGAAGACAACACAATATTCTGCATAATTGCTGTGATAAAGTCATTCTATCCATGAATTCAAATTCTTTTTGAGACTCAGAAATTCTGGATTCAAAAAGTCAGAAAATGTTGCATTGACATCCCCTTCTCCAGAATATTTTTAAAACAGAAGAACAGAACACTTTTAATTGGGAGACAATCTAGAGTTGAGGAAAAACTGAGCTCTAAGACCTGAGTGGTATCTCAGCTCTGCCATCACCTTCCGTTCTGATTTGGGGTAAAATCTTTGAATGTCTGTGTCAGATCACCAACAGAGAAATGGAAATATCTGTTCAATGGGATAAGTTTGAGGTTAAACGGAAGAGGTTATACATAAAATGCTGAGCAGAGTGCTTATATTCAACAATATAGCTTCTGTCTCCCTTTCCTTAAAACTGAGATCTCTGCCTTAATTTTGTGTTCTTCATAAGTCGTAACAAGTTCCTATAAATCCCTTAGTAGACATAGTTATGAATACAACTAGTCAGAAAATAGAGGGGCAAAGGAGGACAGACATAATCATAGTGCAGAGACAATAAAACCAAAAAGAAAAATAAAAAGGCAATAAAAAGAGGCGAGATCTTGCTGAGTAAGACTCTTACCTTATTTGCTAAGGCTTTCCGCAGGCTGGTGGAAATATAGCTTTTTACATGTAAAATAGAGGTGTATGCATTATTTTTTAAATATTTTTTTAGTTGTAAATAGACCTTTATTTTATTTATTTATATGCAGTGCTGAGAATCAAACCCAGTGCCTCACACATTTTAGGCAAGTGCTCGGCTACTGGGCTACAACCCTAGCCAGGGATGTATGCGTTATTTTAATAATCCGGTTTCTATTAATAAAAGTATGACCTATAAATAATGCAGGTATAAAGAAAGAAATTCTGTTTTGACAGGTGCTAATGTTACACTACTTTGTTCCTCCTCTTATAATAAGTTTTGTGTTTTCTTTTTCCTCATGATTTTAACACAAAACAAAGGAGGTTGAGTAGAAGAAAGAAATTATCCTTATTTTAATAATGTTTGTGTGTCGTCGTTAAGTGCACATTGCAGAATTCTTTCTAGCTTGTTCTGGGCCTTGTTTCAGATCTCCAAGGAATTAAATGAGACAGCAGTATAAATATTGGTGTTGTGATAATTATGAACATGTTTTATCAAAGCAGACATATTTTATAATAAACAAGATACACATTTCTAATCCTAGGAAATCATAAGTACTTTCTATTGTTGCATAAATTTTTAGACTTAATTATTAGCTTTAATCTCAAAAGCCTATTTTAAATGAATTAAAATGTAATGTGGTCCTTCAGCACCAAAACCCCTCTTACCTTCTTATTTATTCCGCGTGATTATGTGACTCATCATTTATACTCAGGGCTGATCACATAAATTTTTCTTATACTTTACTTCTTATCCCAAACTTAGGTTTTTACTTCTGTTTACTTGCTGTTTAACCAAAACTTTGAAGTTCTATAACTCATAGTTACCTCCTTATTACTGGCATTGAAATTCTCTCCTTGTCCACAACTGAATTCACTGTAAAGTTCTGAAAGTTACCTAAAATGAGATTGTATGCTTACATTGCATTAGATCAATTACTTTTCCATTTTAGACTGTTTTATATTGTGTTCAACTAGTGTGACAGACATGATCTTCCTGTTTTTTTTTTTTTTTAAGTGAATTACCTGTTATCAAGGACCAAAGGTGTGTGGACCATCATGAGGACATCTGTGGGAGTCAATACTCTGGAAAGGGGTATAACATAGCAGAAAGAAAATGAATCAGATGGGCTTAGGCTGGATTGGTAGCACAACATGGGGCCACTTGATACTTCTAAATACTACTTTGGATACTTTTTTAAGGCTCAGTTTTATTATCCATTAAATGGGGAGAGACAGTGCCCAGCCATACTGTTTTTATGGTGATATAACAGCCTCCAGAAAAAAAAATATTTTAACTTTTATTTTGAAATAAGCAGAACGATTTGTGTGCCAACAATAGGCACTAGTCTATTGGAAGCAATAATTAACAAATAGATATCGTAGATAAAATATAAAGTTGCATATTATAAGCAGAATTTGAAGATTCAACTGTCTACAGGTCACTTGTCCCTGGTTAGTGCAGTTTTCCTTGACCAAAGAAACTACTTTGTCACAAGCTTTTATTTTTATGTCATCCCTTAGAAGAAAATAACATCACATATTTGTTTTATAATTGTTTCACCACTAGAAAATACACTCCTTGAGGGCAAAGACTGTAATTTGTCCACAAATTTGTTCAGTGCCTGCATCTGTTGTGTATGTTGTAGAAGCTTATTGAATGAACAGACACGGAGCTGAGTCCCTAACTGATAGAAAACACTGACTTCAGTGCCTGAGTATGAATATGAATATTTAAATAAATATTTAAACAACTCAAAATAGCTCATGTAGACAACAAGACATGTAAAACAAATAAATAAAATATAAAGAAACTTAATTTATCACTATCAACGAGGTGAAAGTATAGACAGAGATTAAAGTACAGGAGAGATCACAATAATAAGGTATCATCAGCCAACACAAAAATGTCCATTATAATTTATTATGCTGATAATGGGAAACAAGGGTGCTATTGCAAGAACATAGGCTTGTTTTTAAAACTTCATTCTGCAGACTGCTGGGATGTTTGTAGATGTATTTGCTAAAAGAATGATTCAATGGTTTATATTATTTCTGTTATAATCAAATTATAACAAATTAGCAAAAAAGTTTATGTAAAGTTAGCTGTATGGCTATTTCATAACTATTTGAAAATTATTTCAAATGTATTCAACTATAGCTGATTTATATTCTTATTTCAAATTTCATTTCAGCAAGACAGTATTATTCAACATATCATTTGAAAAGTTTTGGTTTTTAAAGTTTTTATTTAATTTGACAATTTGCTTCAGTTCATGTTTAAATGACCAGCATAGAGGTTTTATACCATGTTTGCATTATGATATAAATGGTATATATTATAGTGGTCTATAATTTTTTCTACTCAGAGAGTTTTGTACATTTATAACATTTAAGAAATATTTTCAGGATATTCTAATTTGGTCTTTTTTTTTTTTTTTTTTTTGCTTTCTTTTATGATATGTTGGTATCTACAAGTTGGTGACCAAAGCTTCATTAGTGGCAATAAAAAAGAGAATGAGGGAAGGAATAGCTTGCCAGACAATGGAAGAAATCTTGGTTATTTGGTCTGGAGTGATTTCAAACAGCTCTGGAGAGTGGGAGAATAGTTAGCCCATTGGCCAAAATACTGAAATCACATGTTGGAGGAGTTAAACTGTTTATATATGCATGGTGCACATTAAGTGTGAAGCTCTAATAGATTTTCCAGAGAACAGCAATCTAAAGATCTGAAGAAAAAAAGACATCAAATTATCAAAAGTTTCTGGTTCATAATTTTTACTCCTTCTACAAAATAAAATATAGAGTTATTTTAAAATTTCCAATATATATTGTTATTTTGGAGTATAAAATAAAACCCATTTACCTAGGGAAATGTATGGGAGGTCATAAAGTATAAGGAGTAGCATTGGGGTGGGAAGAAAATATTCCAGTATAAGAAAGAAAAGCAGAACACTCACCAAGGACATATGTACCATAGAGACTGAGCTGAGCTCAGCTTTTATTTACTTTGAAGATTTTTAGTTTTTCTGCAGAATATAAAAATTATTTATCTTAGGTTGGTGGGAAGATGAAGTGTGATGATACATATCAAAATGCTCTAGAAAATAATCATTACTATAGAAATATTTGCTACAATTTCTCTGGGCAAGCTTCTTTAAATTGATGTATTACCATACAAACATTTTCTTTAGTGTTTCATTATTTTTATTTATATTTCTATTTTTAACATCTAATTACTTTTCAACATTTAATATTCATGAACATCAAGAATATTCTACATCATCTTCTGCTTTTATTATATAGATTATGCAATGTGAATTACACAGCATGATGAAGCCATTAACTTCATTAACTAGAAAAGTGGCTGAGTTTTGAAATATAGATAATTTGCAAGTGGTAGGAGGAAAAACTAGTAAAGGTAAATCGTTTTTCTTTGCCATCCTACAAGATCTAATTCAGACTTTCCAGAAAGCTTAAAGAATTAAATCATTTAATTTCTTTAAATGCTTCAGTCAAGATGAATAAATCTATTCATATGGTAAGATTATATAAGAACTTAGCATGTACTCAGTATAATTCATAAAATATAGTGAGTATAGCCTTACCAGAGAAATAGATAACTTGGGGAATAGTGCTAAAAATTGACATATAATTATAAGAATATTCATTTTATTTTTCAGAAAATCATCTAATTCATTTTTATTGGTCCTTTTTAGTTATACATGACAGTAGAATCCATTTTGACATAATTATAAAAGCATGAAATATATCTTGTTTTAGTTCAGTCCCCAGTACCTTACCTTCACCTTCCCTCCTCCGAAACCTCTGCTCCCTTCATTCTATTGATCTAATTTATTTTTGAAGTTTTACAATTTTCTCTCCCATTCCAAAAAGCGGATGGAAATTTGTCAGCAAACTTCTCAGCAGTCTTTACTAGGTAGGATAATTTAGTCAAGGAACCAAAGAGGGGAACACAATATTGTGGTAGATTGAGAAGGTTTATGTCAAGAGGTGTATGATAGCTGAAAATAGAACAGTTCATATGTTCATATATATATAAAACAAACGCAAGAGACACATCTGGTTGGTATTTACCTGTAGCTTCTGATGTTTTTGAAAATGGAAAGGAAGCTTAAATACTTCACATTCCATACAAGAGATGGGTATAACAAAAGTAATAGACAAAAATCCTGACAACTTGCCTTTTCCACTACTGCGTTTAGCAGCTGTAAACCCCCCTAAAATATACTTTTTAAATCATTCACTACTTATCACACCCATCAGTTACCACGTTTTACAAACTAATTTGGCAAACTGTTTGAGGATAGAACTCTGCATTTTCATTCTTAAGTTATTAAAATGTTTCATGTTAAAGAGAAAACCTAGCTATTTCCTGTGATTCTCATCTTAAAATTGAAGATATACACTTTTGTGCTACTCTAGAATGTCACAACGCTTTCAATGAGCTCACAGGAAATTTTGGGGAGATAGAGGTGTGAGAAGGAAGGGAATGATGTTGAAGCTGCTATTTCCCATCTGAGCTCAGGCAGTAGTATGATATTTTTCAAAAAATTAATGTGAACAAGAAAATGGAAGAAAAGACAACTTGATAAGTATTAGCAAGGTTTAAGAAAGAAACAATTATGTGAGTGGAGAAAAAGGCAGTTTATTTCTGGATTTTATTTTGTTTTGTTTTTAGTTAGTACTAGGGGATGGAAAGGTTTGTAAAGCAAAAAAGAAAAATTTAAATTGCAGCAAGATGGATTTAAATTAGTTCTGGAGAGAGAAAAGGAGGACATTGTCGAATGACTGATGGCCCCTAGAAATCATTAGAGATTTTTACAGTATTCTCTCTTCTTCTTCCTTTCAGACTGCCTCTGTTTACCATCATTTGCTCGCTTTGCTTCATTGTATTGTCTTATCGCTTTAATAATAATAATTTTCTTAATCTCTTGTAGCTTTATTGTTTTGAGAAAATTTCTTGGCTTCATAGGACATCAGATGCATCATCCATAAATATGAATTTCAAATTAAAACATAGATTTTTTTGGTCATACTTTGCAAAGCATAAAGTTCAGTATTTTATGTATTTACTAGTGCAGAATTTATTAGGCTTTGGGAAATCAGTAGTTATTTATCATTATTATTGTTGTTATCAGACAGTGTACTAAGTCAACATCCAAATTAAAATAACAGCAATATTTCCTATCATTTAGTATCTGAAAAATAAAGTAACGTGAAATGTATTCTAAAATTTGAGCCTATAGCTACACCTGCTACAGTGTTTGCATTTAGCTCAATATCTGGACCTGGATCTATGTCTGTATATCTGAATAAATAGCATTATGAATTCATTCACTCAACAATCATTTATTAAATGACATGCACCAGGCAGAATGCTAATAATCAAATATGCAAATGATAGACTATTTGTGATCTTATGGCATAGACAGCATAGAATAAAAACATAGATGGTTAAATAAATAGGTGCTATAAAATATGGAAATTTGTGAGATAGCACTTTATAGAACTTATAATATGGGCCTCAACAAAGAGGTCACTTCTACCTGAAAGTGAGGATAAATGGCACTTAGGAAAAGCTACACAAAGATGATAACTTTGGACTGAGTTAAAAACAGCAGTCAAAATATAAGGCCATTATTTCCCATTTTTTTCTGAATATGAGATATGATGGTAGTATAAAGTTAAAGATAAAATTAAAGAAAGTGTTTTAATTAAGTTACCTATCTGGGTCATTTCTACCCATACTTCACAATTAGATGTTCTGAGCGAAAATTCACCCAATATTTATTTATTTGCTTATTTACATTGATATGGAAATAAAAGATGGGAAAAATGAAATGACATAAAGCAAAATATGATAAAATACTTCTATGCAAGATTTGTTGTTTTCCTTTGTTTGGAAAGAACCAAATTGTTATTATATTTGTCTTTTCTGAAATGGAGAATGGAGAAAAGTAGGAATCTGTTGTAACATTCTAATTCTGTTGAGAGTGAAAGTTTGAAATGATATAGCAGGGATGAAAGGTAAAAATAACTGAAAGTGAAAGATTAAAAAAAAACAAGATTAGAAAAAAGAATGAAGGTTGACTTTTATATCTCATAAGTCACCAGATAACAGTAATTGAAGGAACAAGCAATATAGGGGAGAAAAGTAACTCCAGTTAAATGATCATTATATGTAACATGCCCTATGCTCAGGGTTTTATATAGCAATTCTAAGACAGTTGCACAGATAATATAGAAATATAGAGAACAATTTTTCCATTTTATAATTGAATAAATTACTGTTTAAGTCACACAAATAACAGATTCAAACCCAAACCACAGACTTAAAACTCCTCTATGATAGCACAGAAAGCAAATTTAAATGCCCTTAATTTAAATAATATGAATTTATACATAAAAAATGACAGTTCAGCAAGGACTCAATAGATATTGTTGAATTTTAGGCAGGAGCACCATGATGCATTTATGTCTGAATTATGATGCTATTGTTAAAGAAGCCAAGCCCATTTCACAATTAAGACATACTCTATTTTGTTTTATATCACCTTTCCCTCTTGACTTAGTTTGGGATACTCTGGGTTTTCATATAAAAATTCATAGAAGAAATCTCATGTCTCTGAAGAACAGTAGCAAAACTAATCCAGGTCTCCATAACTTGATTCTATGAAAAAAGAGCCAAAGAATATATGTTTAGCTTTGAGAAATAGCATCTGGGAATAATCCATGTATTACATACAGACACTTTGATGGTTAGCAGGTGAAATATGGTTAGTGGTGGATCTCTAGTTCTGAATAAGCACAAATACACTAGAAGAAACAGGCATCCTACTGTTGGAATAGCTTAAACAATCTTTTTTTCTTTAATACTGGATCAAATTATTCCTTTGAGATCCCTTCTAGCTGTACTTTGAAACTTGGAGACTATGGAATTACTAAAATAAAGTTATTGCATTTCTGAGCAGTCATTTGTACATTTTATATAAATGGAAAAATTTTGAATAGGCTGTACTTTTCTTTTGCCAATATCTAAGAAGCTTGCTATATATTTGTAAACACAACAAATGTAATTCAAGAAGTTTGCATAAAATGAAAACCATTTATCACTAGAAGACATTCTTCATATGCGGTATCTGTTTCTACATGGTTTAAACAAATTCTCTTGTGGATGAAGAAATAAAGCACTTTAGGTAATTGTCTTTGCATTTACATAGCACCTTCACTTAAGACACCTGGGTGTGTCATACTACTGATATCCATGATGTCTTGTTTTACTTTATCTGATCTTAGTGTATATTATAATCCATGGTTATCATTAGTAGCTTTGAATTTCAGGATTGATTAATACAGGATGATCTTTAATTTTGCCAATTTCTGTTAAGGCAATTTTTTTTCATATTTTATTCAATTATTAATTCAAAAAGCATGTCTTATATTACAAATTCATGTGTGTTTTAAATCCAGGCTTAATTTGTGCCGCAGTCTGGCTGGGCACAAAATCACGAGCCACTCAAACAGGAACAAACTTTATTTTGAAACTCCCGCCAATGCCCTGTATGCTCCCCTGGAAATATGCTGACCCCCACATGCAGCGTTCCCCCCGGGCCCACACCAACCCCAAATCCCTCCTCTGGAATTCCCTCCTACTGCACTTCCCCAACCAATGGGAACTCTCCAGGAGTCCCATAGCTGGCAGAGGTGGACAGCAGGGGTCTAATATCCATTTGAATGCAGATCTTAACATAATCATATCATCTCAATGGCTTCCTGGCATCACCTTTCAACCAAAAATGCCATGCATCATTACTACTTGGCTATGGCTCTTAGCATCTCCCCCCTTCTGTTTAATTAAGCAACAAGCAATGTGGCTTAGAGACGTGCCTGTTAGGTTGTCCAATTCAACATATGGTCCTTACCCGTCATCAGATGAGGTGACCTCTAGGCATCAGCCTCCTGTCATAGGTTGGTACCACTGCAATTGGATCATACCCGTCACTGACTACGGGTCCAGCATATAGCCATACTTGTGGATAGGCCTATGCACCAGTTGGGGGGGGGGTGTGGTTCTTTGCCTCACCTCTGTTGGCTCCCAAATCCTTGGTGCCAGGTATCCTCAATGACTGCACAGCCAAAGCATCTTGCCAAAAGCATACACCATCTTGGCATTCTTTCCCAATCATAAGGAATATTGAAATATTCTGTAAAATAATAGATGGAAAGATCAAGTCTGTGGAAGAGCTTTTGGAAGCTGAAGTTCTCAAAGTTGCTAATAAGGAGAAAACTGTTCAGGATTTGAAACAGGAAATGGAGACTCTAAAAGAAGAAATAGGAAATATCCAGCTTGAAAAGGCTCCCACTCCTGATACAGTATGTTTGTGTATTGTTTTGTCTTGAAATGTTGTATTGTCTTTGTGACGAAAATATGGAAGGGGTGTTAAGTAAATTGTTGAAAAAAGGAGGCACCCCAATGGAACCAAGAATAGTTAGGGCATGTGTTGATAAAAGCCCAGAAACTCTAGTCAGAAAAAAGAAAGTTCAGAAGAAGAAGGATTATCAGGAAAAAAGTTGCAGCAAAAGGCTCTTATTGAATACTTTTCGTTATAGGATGGGAGCAAATCTGCTTGTCCCTGTTCGTCACCCCCCGGTTATTTTGCTGCAGCCAGACTGCGGCAAATTTGTTGGGGTTATGGGAGTAGGAGGGAAGTTGTTTTCTTGTTGTTATCTATATAATTTTACTTTGAACCTTTCAAGATATGGCCAGATAGACCACCAACTCTTACCAATTTCACCAGTCCCAGGTGAGGGATAGAAGTGGCATAGGTTTATTCTTGGAATAGTGCTTCATTCACATCACAAAATGTCTGATACGAAGGAAGTCTCCTTTTAAAATATTAAATACTAAAATTCACACAAATGTTCATGAGCTTGGTAAATAGTAAATGTCTTTTGGAACTTTTGAGATCACAGTGTCATTGACCCTTGCTTTTCTTTACAAATAGCCTCTGCTAGATCTCAATCCAAGATTGTATTCAGCCCAAATTTCTCCCTTCTGGCATGCCAAGCAGATTACCACTTCTCAACTGGATTTTCCAAATCTGAACATCATATCTTATTAAGATGATTGACGGGAGATTCACCCTTCTTTGAAAGCAGTTTTGTTTATAAATAACAGAAATGAAAGAAAACCTGTTATATTTGTTCCTACCAAAATTCAAATACTTAATGAGACATCTTTGAGAGCTTTAAGTGGTTGTTTTATTTTAAGGAGCCATTTCTATGTTCATTCACACAAACTTGTTGGTGGGAGAGATTTGTTCAACCCCCACTTTCTAACTGGCACCTTTCCCACTCATGTCTTTGCAAGAAGGAAAACAAACAAACAAACAAAAAAAGGAAACACTTGTGTTTTTGTTGTTGTTGTTTTGTTTCTTCCTCTATAGAATTGGAAGCTATATGTTACTTTTTAAATTATTTTATGTTTATATAAATGTATGAATGTCTCTCTTAAGAAGGCAAATCTTCCCTGAGAATTACAAATGATGTTTTGAGCTCTTATTATCTCTGTCAATTAAATGTATCTGAGACTTATTAAAATAAGAAATCTTATAGATAATACATTTTAAATATTAACTCCTAAAAATGTTATGTAGTGAAAAATAGGACCACATTATTAACATTGCTTATTATTATTTATATGCAATCTATTTCAAAGGATTTTTTCAATATTTTTTCAATTTTAGATTTTTCTTTTTACATTTTTCTACTTATGGACTGGCTTTAAAAAAAGAAAAACAAGGATTAAGAAATATTTAGGTAACATTACAAAATGATGGACGAATGATTAGTTTATTTTTCCTACAAATTGAACTTGAACAGATGTGTAATGCAGGTGTAGATCATCAACACTTTATGATATGCCTGCTTTTAATTTTCATCTAATGCCTTGATTGCTTACGAGTTAGTCATGTGTGGTGTTAGAAAATTTTTGAAATACTGCTTAATCAGTTGTTAATTAAGAATAAATCATCACATTTTAGAGAGATGGTAAAATACCCCTTTCTGATGAAATGGCAATTGCTCTTTTTCTTTGCTTTTGTTGTACAAAATTGAGCTCTGAGATTTGGATGATTAGAGATTACCAGCCACAATTATGATGTTCTGATTTAACATTTCCCTCTTTGTGAGATAGTATGAACTTGTTGATGCTTTTTAAAAGCATAAGTGCTTATTTGATGTTTATATTATGAATATCGCTCATGATTGATATTTGGAAATTAGTTCAAGGAAGGCTTTACATGAATGTAACGTAATTGCATTTCTTTGTGTCAATTGATTTTTATCACTATATTTAATGGTTTGTTGCATACTTTACAGGATAATGAATTTCATTTCCTTGAGTTATCCTATAAATAACCTTAAAATTTTAAATTAGGATAATCATAGTTGCTTTCTTAACCTTGCAAACATGTACTGCTCCATGAATTTAAGAATTGGAATATATATCTAACTCAAACTACATCAAATATGACATATCCATATGTATGCATTCAAACTATTTACTCAGAAACACATACTTCATACCTCTTAGATAATGGTTTCTTCTACTTGTGTTCACTATTAACCTTTTGTCTCCATATTGCCAGAGATGCCTTTTTATAGACTCCATGAATTTTTATCAATTCATTTAAATGGATATACTTAACATTGATTTTTTTAAATAAAGCAAAAACTTGAGCTTATATATGACATTCATTGACAGTTGCTCTTGAGATGTATATAGTTTGCACTAATAGTTATGTTTGAGAAGTTTTTTGGTTTTTATTTTCTTTTTTGGCTTTGGTAAATATACTGAAACTTTGAAACATGCACATACGCTTAAAATTTTTTTTTGAAGATTACCTGAGAATATACAAAACACTCATCTGCAAAACTTGACAAAACATTAACCTAAATCAAGCAGGCACAATTAAAATTGAGTATTTGGCAATTAAAGTACATATATTTTTTTATATTACATCATGACCCTATGACCCTTCATAATCATTTAACTTGTTATGTGGTGACGGAGCTCAGGCTTTCCAGAATATAATGTTCCTATCAGTCCAAAGAAATGAAACCACTTGGTAAAACTGACAGATTTTAAGTCAAGGAGATTTTTCTTTTTATGTCATACATTATTTGGATGGGTAACTAATAATCACCAAGGATATTAGTATTGATATAATAAATAGAAGCATATATTCTTGCTACATGTTGTTGCCATGGGAAACACCCTATGATTATTGTTTTACTTTTTTAAATTTCAATTATTTTATTTATACATGTAATAATAAAATATCTCTATAGTAATAAAATTGAAATTAAAATAATAAATCCATTCCTTATATATTAAGTAAATATATATTGAGGTTCACTGTAGGCAATTTATTCTGTCCTTTAATTTACTTTTTCCATTTTTAAAATTAGACTTAGAATGTCCCCTTCTTTCTGATAAATTTTGAAAAACTAGCATGCTGGGTTTTTTTTCCCAAAACTTCAAGTTTTTCATATTGTTATGAATTTTTTGAATCATTTGTTGTTTTTCTTTTTTTGAAGTAAAGCATGGTCCCTTTTGTTTTTACTTAATGACTAACTAGCTAACTGAAGCTGCAACATAAAATAATACTGGTGTTTTTCCAAATGATTAGAGATACCCTTTTATATAATCTAAATATTTGAGCCTCTATACTATTCTACTCTGCTCCATGACCTATTTGTCTCTTTCTTCATTACTATAATGATTTTCTTTCATGGTAGTATTTTAAGACAATTTTGTTTTATATTATATTTTAATAACTCTTACATGAACTCACACACCAAATAACAGTTTTTATTGCACAATTATCATAATATACTGACCTCTTTACCTACCTTATATGAACACAATTTTTTAAAAAGTCACTATACCTACATATATACATGTATATATGTAAGCATGTATATATATATATATATTAGAAAAATAAATTTATCACACTAACCATTAAATTAATAAATATTGAATATACATATGACAAATAATAATTTTGAAGAAATGTCAAGAAAATAATTTCCTAGGCCTCAATATATAAAGATAAACATTTTATAGTTAACAAAATGCTTAACTATGATAATATAATAATCTAAATAATAAAAATTAAAAGATTAAATTTATTGAGTTTTATGGTAGGATGTGAAAATCAGAATTTTCAGGGCATCTTAAGTTCATTTGATAGGGCTATAGTTAATTCCTCAAAGACAGTGGGGTTGGAGACCATGAGTTTTAGGGCTAGGTTTAATGGTAAACTTTACATCAAATTCAGAAACATTTATCCAAGATGTCCATTCCCACTCTGTTAGGGGGGAAATAGTTATTAAAATCTAGCATATTTCTGAGTTCTCTTCCAGAAAAAAGTCTTTCCTGACAGGCAGGTCTGCCTGGGCATAACAGAACTAACCCTGACCATGTAGCAAATAGTACCATATTAATACAAATTTATTACTGTTACGTCTTGGAATTCAATTGTAAAACTAAAGCAATAATAAACTACTGTCCAATTGAAATTAATTTAATGCCTTTCAAAATATCAAAGTAAGGGACTCTAATCCTCATCTGATGTTTTGACTGCTTTATTTGGTATGCATATTTCCTGGGAAATCTAATTTTATTTTTGCATTGCTAATGCATTTCATTTCAAGCTGTGTTTTGATTTTTCAAAACAGCAAACTTTCACATAGCTATCTAAATTTCTCATTTAGATGAATAACTATAAAATAAATCCTAATTCAAATATTCCTGAGCAAAACTTATTTTAGAATGCATCAAAATAGGAAGCAGTATTCCTGAAAGACTTAACTGCTGTGTTTTAGGAAAGGAAAGATTGTGCTGTGCACACCGTGGGACAGGTCAGCCGGTAACAAACCTCTTGGCTTTGCTGAAAGTTAGTGAAACAGATACTGCTTCACCTTCTTTATTTCTGTCAAATATAATATTGCCAATTTATTATTCATATATTCTTTTGGGAAGAGACCGTTCACATCTTTTATACCTTCCAAACATTTGCCAAATGAGAATATTCTAGTGATTTCCATGCATTTTAATCCATCTATGTGAAGCCTGAAAACATCTAGAACAAGGGAATTGAACTCACCCAGTTAATCAAAATTCATTGTTGAGGGCTTCCAGATTCTTTCTACTAACCTCTCACTCCTTGTGAAGGGATTTTATTGTCAGTAGTTAATATTTTATGGGAATGCTGTCAGCTTCTTACAGAGCCCAAAGGAGTTATATATTTTTTCTGACATATGATCATAATTCCCATCAGTATGTTTAATGTCAGCATCTGTAGGATTCCTTTGATTTTTAAGGAGAAAAAAACATAAAGAATTCCAGACTCGTCAAATAAGAATAACTGTGCATGCTTCAGGAAATTCCTATTACTCTGGGTGAATGCTTGGGGACCAGAGGGACAGACATGCAATGGATGCCTCTCGGTGGTTTGCAGGTTAACCTGTTTTTTTTTTTTTTCCTTGCCTATTGAACTGTGCCAGGAATGAGAATTTCATGTGATAGCTTTGCACACAAACACAAGTAATTTAAACTAAGGCAGAATGACACACGCACACGTGCACAAATATTGTGGATAATGGGTGTTCATAAAATTATCCCACTAATAATAAAATCTCTGCAAAATACTATACATGTCTCAAAACACAAGACCACGAAAGAGTCTTGGAATATGTTCTTTGTGACAGGCTTTACATCAACTGGAATCTCATCAGTTTGTTTTGCTAAGTACCACTTCTTTTTTATTCTTGTTGCTGAGAACTGTGAAAAGAAGCATGAAAATGACCTGTAAAGGCAAAGGGGCATTTGGGTTGAAAATTAATCTTTACAAATGACAAGCAACTGATTTAATAGTGAAAAATTATTCAGTTAACTAATATGACTGACCTTTTAGCAAAATTGAATGAATCATCCAGTTTTGGCTTCAAACAAACTCAAGCACTAAGCATATAGCAAATGTTTGATCTATTGTTGATTTTGCTATGAGAAATGTATGCTGGACCCCATTCAGCTTTGAAGATCTTAACAAATGTTTTCTTCTAAAAAGCATATGAACTCTTCACTTATCCGAAACTTCCTCCATCATCAGGTGTTTTTGTGTCAATCACTTGTCTATGTTTTATTAGAATCAGGTTTAAAGAAAAGTTCTATAATTGGTATTTGTTTCCCAGATAGAATATTGAAATTTTAAGATCTCACTATGAAGTTAAGATATGGTCAGGGGGGGTTATTAAATTTGACTTTCTAATGTAGGAACTTTGCAGTAGCCATTATCTCTATTTATACCTAGGATCTTTTATTTCTTGCACGATAAAGGCCTTATTCATTATAAGATAAATGTTTGGCAGAGCAACTTTATTTTTCTATTTTTCTATGTAAAAATTCTTGATACTTTACATCATAGGATAGCATGTTCTATATTGATTATTTTGAAACAAATTATCTATTTCCTTAGAAAGGCATTACAGGCCATGAAGATAAAGTTGAAAAAAAAAAGATAAAAATTTAAAGTAGTTATTTCAGATATCTGGGAATAGTCTGCTTCTTTGATGAATTTAACAACTGTCCTAAGCCAAAGTCAACACCATAATTAAGATTTTAGAAAACGAATGATAACTTGGTTATGAAAAGTCAAAGGCATTGTAAAAAAAAAAAAAAAAAAAAAACTTCCACATTTAACATTCTGACAAAGTAAATAGACATGACATGATTAAGAAGGGACATCTTCAATATTCATAGACATTGAAGTTAGACACTAAAAAAACTTGAAATGATCAGCTGAAAATTTTTTTAAATTAATGAGAAAATTTAGTTAGGAGGTATATAGAAAATATTGTAAGATGGGACAATTAAAGCAAGCAGTTTTAATAAAAAAAAAATGGCCAGATCAGTATACTAAAACTTCCAAATTATGTTTGGTATACTAATTTCCATTAAAAATTAACAAAGACAAACAGGAAAACCAAATCATATTTTTAAGGTTTTTTTAAATTTTGTAGGATCTTTGGCAATAAGAATTTATCTGATTGTAATCCTTGTTCAATAATATTTATTAATCACCTACTATCCTTCCTGAGGCATCTAGATGGCATCAGTAAAAATAAATGTCAATTACTTTGTCCTTAAAGTTTTACCATCTGCTTATGCAAAATGTTCTAATGTTAAATTGTGCTCTACTGTTTCCTCTTGTTTTCCTATCCCAATCATATTGTTTGCTCTGCATGAGTATCAATTCTAATTTTTGTATTATTACTCTTTCCATTTGTGTTCCACAAATTTTCATATATATTTATATTAGTGAATTTATGCATTGAGTTTGTGTGTCTGCATTTATTTTTAATATACCTAAGTGGAATTGTTTTAAAGGTAATTCTCTTTCTAACATTTTTGTTCTGAATTTATTTTTAAGGAATTTCAAAGATTTTTGCTACATTCTCCTGGAGAGAATACCATTGTATGCTTATGAATATATAATATTATTTATAGCTTACATTAGTGATGGACATCTAAGTTGAATCTCACCCATGGTAACATAAATTCTGTCATGATGAATTTCTTTCTATAAATAGTATGTCCAGATAATTTGTATAGTTCACCTAGGACAGCAAGTCTCCTCTTGTGCCCCTGCATGATATTTAATCTCCTCCAGTTTGTTTCATGGAATTTTTCTTTCAGAAAGACTTCCCTGGAGTTTATGCTAAGGTGAGAATGCCTTAGCTATGATACATCTGTGAAAAAAATATTGCTCTTCACAATAGGTTTCCTAGTTTCTCTGTATTTTCTGTTTTCCAATTCTCACTAATAATATTTATCTATCAGTTACTTTTTGAAAGAAATAATTCACTGGCTATTAAGTCACATTTTTCCTAAAAGTAAGGTAGATAATCTCATTATCTTATTCTTATTTATTTATTTTTTTTATTTTATGTATTGATTATTCACACATTTTTCACATCTCTGTGTGTGTGTGTGTGTGTGTATGTGTAATTTACATTGTTAGCACATTTTCTGTGTTCTTATGATGGCCTTATGAATTTATTGTTTGATTAATTTCTAAAAGACATATTTTTATACTTAATTAAATCTTATTTTATACTACCTCCTCTGATTGTTTTAGGGTGTGATTTTATTTTGTAATCTTGCAAACTTGCTGCGTTCCCTTAGGTTTAATAGTTTAAAATTTATTTCCTTAGATTTTCTATGTAGGTGGCCATATATATTTAAAACTGAAACAAAAATGTCTTATCTCTTTCTGTTTAATGCTTATACCTCTTCATTGCTCTTATTGTCTCTTTAAGTTAACTAGAACCTTCAACAGTAGATGAATATTGCCTGTGATTAGATCCATATCATTCTCAAACTAAAAGGAAGGTTTAAAATTTTAATCTCCAAACATAGTACTTTCAAAAGAATTTTATAAGTAATTGGTTTTACATGAAAAATTCTGTTTTTAGAATTACACAAGTTGTGTTATTTTGTTTGTTTTTATTTTCCAGGGCTAGAGCTTGAACCCAGGACAACATATCTATAAACTGTTTTATTATTAAAATATATTGCATATTATGAAATATTTTAGATTATTCCAAGTGATAATATAATTATATTATTGTAAATCATTAGTATAAATAACTGCTTTGGTGGGTTTTTCTGACATTAAATAATTGTGAAGTAAATTCTACTTAAATATATCATATTTTAATACACTGTTGGTTTAGTTTAGTTAATAAAAATTTAGGATTTTTATAACTATATTCATAAACCAAATAGAAATATAATTTTCCTTTCTGCTATTGCCGACAATGGTTTAGTACTGTACATGGTGTACATTAGAAGGTAGAAAATCCCCCATCTTTTAAAAAAGAAAAAAACTTCTAAGACACAGTTTACTTAAATGTAGGCATAACCTATTCCAAAAATGTTAGTAAAACATATCTAAAAGTTCTTGAGAATTATTTTTTAAATTTGGGGTGGGTGGAGTTCTGATTACCATTTCAAATTCTTATATGATTAAATTTTATTTTCATACTCTATTTCTTGTAATTTACTTATATATTTATTTTTAAAAGTCTTAGCTAGACTTTTAAACATAATAATGCATTGTTGCTAGTTTTATTCTTTAACAAAATATACTTTTTGCAACATCTACAGATATTTTTTGTTTTCCTTTCTGTATTTTTTCATCTCCTCATCTCTTTGTCTTCGAATTTATGACAGGAATGTATCTTCTCAGAGCTTATGGATTTGTTATTAATTTTTTTTCTGTTTATTAACTTCATGTCCACCTCCTTCTTGCTTTAAAAAAACCTGTTTGCTTTTGCAATATTTTCCACCTCTATCCTTTTTAGTATATTTATAATATTTGCTTTATATTCATTTTCCTTTTACTGCATTAATGTTGCTTCTTCTGTCATATGATTTTATATTCATTGCCTTTCATTTTTAAAATGTTTGCCTTTCTTTCTACATTTTGTTCATGAAGATTCACCCTTGACTAGAAATGCCTGCTTTCTGGAGGTCCAGAATCCTGGGGCTAATTTTATTTCTTTTTTTATATATATAATAAAGAATCATTTTAATTTTTAGAGTTATAGTTCAGTTGGAATTTTTTTTTCTGTTTTTGTATATTTTTTTATTTTTATTTTTTTCATCTTTCATACATTTGATTCAAGTGAGTTATGCATTTCCATTTTTACCCCAAATACAGATTGCAGAATCACATCAGTTACACATTCACAATGTTTACATAATACCATATTAGTGACTGTTGTATTCTGCTGACTTTCCTTCAAATGGAGTGGGTATCCTATGGAAGGAAAGCCTCAAGGACTGCAAACCAGCCTCAACCACTCTCTGCACATGCTCCCTTATATACTTTATAATATACATTAATATTTTCATAAATATTAACTTTCTTGGAAAGATAAATAAGTATCATAGGAAAATAAATAATTTAGTACAATTGTCAAAATCAACTAGAAGCTTCATTGATATGTCCAAAGAATATAACATGTTCTTTTTTTATGTTGAATACTTTCTTTCCACTTTTAAAATAATATTACTTCCATATCTTTTTGTTTGGCTTAGGAAGCATCGCCATTGCATTTCAATTTCAAAGTCCTGTGTGTTCTACCTATGAAATAAATAGACTAATAAAGATGAGCAAAAACTCTAACTTGTTGATTCCTACCAAATATAGATGCGCCTCAAACATTTATTAAAGAATCATGAATTGAATTAACTTATCTCTCTTAAGAAATTTACCCATTCCCAGTTCCAGATTCCATTAAAATAAAGAAATAATTAACACATGGTGAGAAAAAAATATTCTTTATTCTATATGTTCCCTCCTTATTAGAGTTTTGTGTTCTTATTTAACCCTAATCTCATATGTGTTATTTTTAAATAATGCATTTGGCTTATTATAAACTACTGCAGGAAAAGAGATTCTTTTCCTTGTAGGAAAAGAGATTATGATATTATATTGATGACTTCAATACTTCTTTATATCTAAAAGAGAACCATGAAGATAAAAGATTATTAAAATACCCATTAGTGATTTTTTTCACTTGTCCTGGAATTGTTGATTATAACAATGCTGACTTGTTTCTAGGGCATTTTTTGTCATAGATTAATGAATTTTATCTAATTTTGACGATAATGAAAGACAATATTTAAATGGAGTAAGAGGAATTAAGTTGTATTTAATTGACAAAAAATCAATTCAAGAAGTTGACAAAGTACCCAATAGGTGTGAGTCATACATGAAGAAATTCTTGAAATCCCAACCACACTGGAATAAGAATCCGTATCTATATCAACATAGAATCTCGGTGCTTTAGAATGTTGTCTCTTTGGTATTAATCTTTGATTAAAGATTCCTAATAAGAAAAGCATTAACTTCTATCAACATTCAGCACTTTATGAAATAATAGAATTTCCAATTTATGATGTTCTTTCTTTATTATATAACTTTATAGCAGTTTGATACAATGAGAATTTTTCCCACAAAGTATTCCAAAACAAAGAACTCTCAGTATAAATTTTCTTTTTATTGTAATCATTGAAACTTGGTATAGAAAACTGGGAGTATTTTAAGGTTAGAAATAAACAAGTTTGCTCATTAATGTATTTATCTGAAAAATCTTTATTCCACCCCTGCCATATACCAGATAATGTTTCGAGTGCTGACTTATTTTCAGTGAAATAACAGAAAATGTCTGGCTGTTATAAGCATCAGAGTATTAGTAAAGAAGATAGCCACTCAAAAATTATACCCTGAATTATTTAATTTGAATATTGATACTAGTAAAAATGATAAAGCAGAGAGCACTATAAAAAGATATGAATTGAGAGTGGGAGAAATTTACTAACTGTACTCAGGCAGGAGATGTCTTCCTCAAAAAAGTACACATTAAACCTGGGTCTGAAGGATGAGGGAGGGTAGCCAGAGTTAGGGGGGAAAGCAAACAGAAGAAGAAGTTTTTAATTCTCCCACTCTCCTTGTCTATACACCTACACCTATACCTACTATACCCCTAACTGATTCTCAGTAAGAGTCAGATCTAAGGGAGGCTCTTAGCTTTTCTTTCTGGCTCCAGGTTTTCCTTGCCAATCATGAATCCAAGTAAAATGGGAAGATGTGACCAAATGGCATTTAATGTAGTCTACAAAGAATTAATGAATGAAAGCCCTAGGATCCCTTTTGTATTGGTGGATGTCAATTATCATCCTGCCAGGAGATGTTACTGTTTTCTGGGTAAAGCATTTGCTGAGTAAATGAGGTTAAGAACATACATTCATAATCTGTAGCCTTCCCACTCATACTGACTGACTGTCTCAGCATAGAGGCCAATGATTAAAAGGATATGGAAATTTACAGCTTCCAAGCAAAAGAAGGCCCCTTGCAATAATTTACAGCACCATGGAATATGCTTTGCCTTCTCCTTAAACCCTTATATTTAGAAATAATACCTTCTCCAGTCTATTACCTCTGAAGGGTATATTAATTTAATAATTATAAAACAATAGTAATATATAGAATAAAATATTTGCCAGTTTTATTATTATGATTGGCACAGGTTATTTTTAGTCATTCAAGCTAACACTTTGCAATCAAGTATAGCATAAATGAGCTGTACCCTCATGTTGTATTATATTCTTACTCAGGGTACAACTGAGTTTGTGATCATGCATTTAATTAAAATGTAGACATTAGCCTTGGCATTATCTTGTGTACAGTCTGGTTAAACTATTTCTAAAAGCTTCATTGGAATTACAGAGTGACCCCTTTAAATTAATGAAATGCAGGACAGCAACATTCTATAATACTGATGGATTATATATACCCAAGTCCTTGCTTATCAATGTGTTAAATGCTTGCTTCATTTCAGAGGATTGATTTCTAAAAGTTACTGTACTATCTTTACCATAGGGGTTATTAATAATGATATTTCAAGCACATATATAAATATAGCCAAGATATCATGTGCAAAATATTCATTGAACAGAAGAAGAAAACAATTATTAAGGAGCTAAGTATTTTATTGTTGTTGTTCTAATGTTGTTCTAATGACAGTAGAATGCACTGTGATGATATTTCTATCTACAAGTACAAATAGTACAAGAATGTTAAAGAAGCTATGGATGTTATTATCCCTCTCAATTTAAAACTGAATACATATTTAATTATTACTCTTAAGCTGTCATGTTAGTTGCTCAATGATTTGCATTTGATATTTCTGAGATTTTACCTGAAATACCTACTGAAGCATTTACTTTAAGCATTTAAGATATTTTAACATTTAGCAAAATGTGATCAATATCATTGATCAGAATTAATTGTTTACTAGGACTTTCAATTCTAAGTATGTTAGGTAGATTTTTAAACTAAGATACATATAACAAACAGAAAACATTTATTTGTAAAATATTTGAACTTTAATAACACATGCTTCTTTGTCAGCTTTTTTTTTCATTATCCACCCATTTATGCATCTACTCATGTATTTATTAACCACTACTGTGTGACAAAATATTTATTAACTGCTTATTGGATGATATGTTGTGAGGATAAATAAAATAGGTAATGATAAGCATTAATGCTTAATAATATACATCTTGTATCATGATCTTCTTTAACTATTTTATGTATAATAATACATATGATCCATCAATACCTGTATAAGGGCTGGGCGTGGTGGGGCATACCTATAATCCCAGCAGCTTGGGAGGCTGAGGCAAGAGGATCATGAGTTCAAAGCCAGCCTCGGAAACTTAGTGAGGACCTGAGCAACTCAGTGAGGCCCTGCCTCTAAATAAAATACAAAAAAGGACTGGGGATGTGGCTCAGTGTTTAAGTACTCCTGATTTCAATCCCTAGTACTAAACAAACAAACAAACAAACAAAAACTGTATAAGATATCATAATTAACCCCATTTGTGCTAAGAAAACCCAAGGAAAGACACATGAAAGAACTTTTCCATACCAATATTAATTAAAGTGAGTAAGATTCAGATCAACTAGTTGAAAAGTTATAAAATTAATATATTGAAAAATTCTGAGTAAGAATGCTCTTAATTCATTAAGTTCTTGTTTCTCTAAGTTGAACAAATCTCCATTTTTTAAAATCTGAAGTGTAACATAAGTTTTTAAATTAATCTGGTAGTAAATATGAACACATAAGTAGATGATTAGAATTCACCATAATAACATCTATTATAATTAAGTTCTAGAAGTATAGCAGGGTGCAAAAGAGAAACTGGGTATCCTTCAGAGAATATGATCTCATACAGCCGAGATTCTCTCTGCCAAAAATTACAGTCATCCAATTACCAACCAAATCCTAAAACACTAAAAATAAAGTAATGGAAACCTAAATCAATTTCCAGATATCTTATTACAGGGATACATATCTTAGTTTCAGATCTTCTGCCAGGATTTTTCTTACTCTTTGATGCTGGATCAGTCAAAAATGAATATATACTAATATTCAAATTTGAATTATTAATCATTTGAGATTAGCTATTTCACATACACATATATTTGTCACTGTGCCTTCATAATTTAGTATATTTTAGTTATTATATAATATAATATTTTTAACAGATAACACTCTTGCCACAACTATGTGAGGAATTGAATATGTTACCAATCTATCTTGTTTTTCAAGAGCATCATTATTGTAGAGATCACCCATGAGTTGAATTGGTTTAGTAATTACTCATTGAATTCCACTTAAGGCTGAATGAAGTTTTGGTTGTTGTTTAATGCTACAGTACACTGTGCTATGTAAAATGTTCATTAATTCTTCTTTCAAGGAAAATAAAGAAAACTTAAAAAGTATTGTCTAAAAAGGCAGAAAGCAGTGATTACACACAGAAATAAAAGATGGGAATGGGGATCCATTTATCTGGTAAATTTAGGCAACTAGTTATTCTAATATCCTCATATTCAAAAGGGGAACTATAATTTTGTATATTTTTTTCAAATTTAATACTCAATTTTGCAAATATAGATACGTACTTCTATGATGTAACAAATGAGAAGCTGATGAAACTTGAATTACATATGTCTTTTAGAAATTTACGTTTATTAAATAAGAAAGTCATTTTTTCTAAATTCAAGTATTAAATAAAATTCTACCTATTTTAAAATTTAGTTAAATTTGTATATGGTCTTAAGAGTTATCACTCACTAAACCTTTCCAATTTTGATTAAGGCATGTAATTACACAATTATGACAAACCCTTAGTCCAACTAGAACTACTTGTAAAATTTCTTTGAAAAAAAAAAAAACACTAATTTTAAACAAAACTACATTAGCCTGGATAAAATACTGTAAGACAACTGAGCTACTTTGTTCAAGAGAAGTATTAAAGCTAAGCCATATATATACCTCATAACTGGGAGAAATATTTTACCTGTGGTTAGAAACCAGTTTAATCTCTGGAAGAGGGGAAAAATAATTCACCAACTTTCTCCTTCAGATGCATTGGGATCAGTATTTCTTTAAAAATAAGGAATTACAGGCACTTGTCATTGGGAAATATGATTCTATAGGGACACACATATGTGATTGCAGCACTGACCAGATAAAGCAATCTTCCTAAGAAATTTCCTGACCTCTGTTGCAGGGTACATATTAAATCTCAGCCATTGCATTTGAAGTCATAGATTAAACATTCACAGTGAAACCAGACACAATACTGTGTATTAGTTCTCCCTGTGCCTAGAAAATTCTGTTCTTAGAAAACCCTTTGGCTAAGAAAATTTTCTTCTTCAAATCTTTATAAATTTTCACTTTGTCTGCCTACCCACCATAACCCAGCCCATTTCTGGAATTCTGTTTTATTTTTTACTTAACTGTTTTTCTATAGTATATGTCAAAATATTGCTAGATTAAGCAAATAAAAGTAGAGTATATCCACTTAAATTTGAGTGTCAGATAAATAATAGATAAAATATATATTTTATATATATATACTTATAAATTTGATATATTTTCATATATTAATTTACACATATATGCAATATTAGGACAACTTTATAGTAAAAATTATTTCATTTGCCTATCTGAAATTTAATTTTTAAATAAATTTGGTAGTTTTATATTTTAGCTGGCAGCCCTAACTTACCACCTCCTTAAAAAGGATAGAATTAACTTATTGTGGTTATTTTTTATTTTTTATCTTCTGTGAGAACAAGGATCTCTGACTATTTTCATTACTTATCTAATACCTAAGACAGTCCTGGGTTTGAAGTAGTTACTCAATAAATACTTAGAGAATGAAATTATTTTTATAAAGAAGATTTTTATGTTTTTCCCAAATATAACTGCAATGAAAGAAATGTGTACACACATAGCTAATTCAATTTTTAATCATTAATTAGTAAATCATATTTATCTTTACTTAATTATTTAGTATAAAATATATTCATTCATTGAATAACCTATTTGTTTGAGTGTACCTGAGTTGATAAGTGAATGGTACATTCTAAGCATCAGCAGCTCTTGTTAGAAGACATAAAAACTCATTCCAGAGCCAATAATTTAATTTTTTTAACATGCTGGGAAGGCACATACTTGTAGATTATTGTAACATTAAATTATTAAAGTCTTTCATTTAGATATATTTCATTAATTAATTGTAGTAAACAATTAATCTGCTAAGTCAGGGTGCATCTGTTGTGACTCTATGTTCAGTTAATTGGACTATTTGCTGAGTAGGATTGAGCAATGGAATTACTTTTTACTACTTAGTATCTGTAGGGAATTATTCAGGTTAATTTATGGTGACTGGCTTCAACATTAGACTCCTAATAAAATGTAAAGTTTTTAAACATCTAAAATGTAATTTTAAATAACCTACAATATGATTCCTCTCAGTGTTTGGGCTGCATTTACAATATGTGTGTACAATCAGTGATCCATGTTTGTGCGTTTATATATGAAAAGTAAGTCACACATGTTGGGGAACATTAATTTACAATTGACATAAGCATTAATCAATTTTCCTTGTTTGACTGGCATTCCCATTATAAAAAGGTACATGTTAGCAATCATCCTTTCCGTTTATCTACAGTCTCTTTTTCAACAAAATCGAATGGATTCAGGCATTGAGGAAATGTAACTCAGACCCCTTTTAAATCTAGTAAAAATAACATGAATATCTATTCAGGACTTAAAACATCTTTGCAAAAATATAATACATTCTGTCTAGCAACTTAAATATATAAAGAAAAAAAAAAACCCAAAAGCAATCAATAATTTTTTTTGTCCAAACAAGAAGTGCAACCCTTACATCTCAGTAGTTCTCCTTAAGCACTATTTTAGTCAGCTTTCTTGAAACTGTGACCAAAAGATCTGACAAGGACAATTAGAGGAGGAAAAATTTATTTGGGTGTACCGGATTTAAGAGGTCTCGGTCCTTAGACTGCCAGCTTCATTGCTTGGGTTCAATATGTGGCAGAATGTCATGATAGAAGAGTGTTTTGGAGGAAAGCAGGTCAGGACATGGCCACCAAGAGGCAGAGAAAGAGAGCTCCCCTCACCAAGGACAAAATATAAACCTAAGGCATGCCCTGATTGACTTGCCTTCTCCAGCCACACACTGCCTACAGTTACCACCCAGTCAATCCCTATCAGTGGATTTGTGTACAGATTAGGTTAAGACTCTCATAACCTCATAATCTCTCCTCTGAACTTCTTGCATTGTCTCACATGTGAGCTTTGGGGGAACACTTCATTTCTAAACCACAGCAAGCACTCAATGGGCCAAATTACTCAATTTCATAATTTTTTTGAAACTCTAACAAAATATTTCAGAGGGCTGAAGTTGTAGCTCATTGGTAGAGTATTCACCTAACAAAATATTCCTAGCTGAAAAAGGAAAGACAGAATGCTAATACAAATTTTTCCATCAATTTTCTCACCCACTCCAATTAAAATTTCCTTTCTATATGCTTTGGAAGAGTCCAATTCAGCTCAGATGTAAAACTTTTAGTGTCCTAGAAAGTGAACGGATTTCTGGCCTAAATGAATCTAGCCTGCCTTAAAACATATTTTCTCCACTAAGAGAGCAAATAAGTGAAATTCATCCTGAAAGGTTACAATTTGTATATCAATGCTCAATTATCAAGTCATTCAAGCATGCTGAATCATTCAACCAAAATGCTGAGAAAAGTCCTCCACACAAGCATCACTGAGAATGTTTATGAGAAATCAAATGTCCAAATATGATGACTATGAAGGGAGATGTATTTCAGGTTGTGCTTATCACAGATTCCCTAATTTTTTCCTCCCAAATGCCAAAAGAAAACCAGACTTATCATTATTCAGTAGAGTGATGTGGGAGGAAACCAGGCTGGAAGTAGCCTCATGCTGAGATGGAAGACATGAGAGTGAGACCTTGGGAAATAAATCAATGAGAATAATCACAACTTCTATCAAGTACCCAGGTTGAATGCAGTGCTCTCATAGTCAGGAGTCAGCTGGGTCATGTTGGTGCTACTTCCTTAACACTGCATTTTGTTGAAAACTCCATTGATAATATTTTATTTGATATATCTGTTTTCACCAGACTGTGTTGTTGCTTAGATTGTAGGTTAGAATAGCTTTGCATTTCTCTATCTTCCACTCCTAATACAAGATCTGAGAGGTGGTAGATACCAAAGGAATGCATTTAGTAAGTAAATATGAGATGTGAAACTCTGGGGAACAAGTCACCCCCTTTGTTTTCGTAAACTCATAAGAATCTTCTTGAGTCAGCTTTTATTTCTATTCCCTACTTTGTCCTCTGTGTTTCAGTTCTTCTTGACGGTATTTAAAACTGCATATCCTGAGTTTGATGGAAAATAATTGATTGCTTAGCTGCATTTTAATCAAAGATCATTCAGGTTAATATGTTTGTGGAATTTAATTGTCTGATACTACAAAAATTAATTCTTGGCTCATCCATCTAGTCTCTTCATTCACCCTTCTATCCATCCACCCAGCATCCCTTCATCTACACATCGATCTATCCATTCTATAGTCACACAAACAGCAGTACTTGGCCTCCATTACTATGTACAGAGCATGGTAGGAAGTACTCCAGATGCAAAGATGAAAGAAAAAATTCTGTTTCTGCAAAGAACTTTGTATTGTGGCCTCAATTGATCTGTGTTCACAAAGGCAACATTATTATAGAAATGTTAAGACAATAAACCAGTGTTTCTACTCTTTTTTTTAAGGTCAAGGACACTTTAATATGATTATGACAGTTAAAATTTTTCTCACAATTATATACTTTGCATATGTACATTTTTGCATTTTTTTCCACAGGGTTTATAGAAAAACACAATGGTTCAAGGATAAGAAAAATCCTCTAATGTTGTCTAACAAACAGATAGTATAAGGATTGAAAAAGGACAATTGAAAAGTAAGGTGTCTGCCCATTGGTACGAATTTTTTTTTGTTTATTTGATGAAATTTATAAATTCACCTTGATGTGTCTCTTCTTGTTTCTTGAATAGCACTTGCTAGTTTTTTCTGCCAGCCCATTTCCTGGGATAGTCTCCAGATGTTCTGATCATCTAAATGTGTTTGTCTTTTCCAGTCCTTCACAAATGCTGAATAATGTCAACATCAACTTCATTTCTTTGAATTCTCCAATATTCCCACTACCCCAAAATAATGAGCTGTTGAAAATGCAGAAAGGTAGCAGAATACAACAGTTACTAATAGGGCATTATGTAAAATTGTGGATGTGTAACCGATGTGATTCTGCATCTGTATTTGGGGTAAAAATGGGAGTTCATAACCCACTTGAATCTAATGTATGAAATATGATATGTCAAGAGCTTTGTAATATTTTGAACAACCAATAAAAAAGGAAAAAAAAGAAAATGTAAGAGCATCTTTCCCCCTTTCAAGTTTAATTTACTTACATAAAATTATTTATTTTATGGTAAATCACTGAGAACAAATATATGTTCATGTGTTCAAATTAGAATAAGATAATTTTTGGTATGTCACTTAAGTAAGTGGCCCAAATGCACCATTAATTCCAAAGATTTAAAAATAAGACACAAACTTTCTATTCTTAGATATATAGATTTCTAACAAATTCCACCAAAATAGCTTAGTTATTTTTCTTATAGAACATACTTGATCTTGAGATATCCATGTTCAGCACAAATACATACTAATTAAGATAGTAGTATGAAGGAATAGTGTTAACTATTAGTGTCATATGTGACAGTAATATAAAATTAATTGATATATGAGTTACACAATTATACTGCAGGTCATTGCTTGAAGTTCTAAATGCTTCCATTAGGTGACAGTTTTAATATTTGCCAGTTATGCTAATTTTATCTGTAGCAGCTGCAGGATCCTTCCTTCTTAGAAGAAGGATTTCAAAAATATAAGACAAAATGAACCCCTACAAAGAATTCAGAAAAAATATAATAAGAGTATATAAATTTTATTGCATGAATTTATTTAACAGATATATCCATTTCATATTTTCTCCCTGAAAAGTTAAATGCTTTCAATTACAATTAACAATGAACCTATACAAGTGTTTCCAAGTAGTTTTAAACTTGAATTTTAATGCCACATATAATCATGCTAATAAATACCAAATTAAAGCAGTGTAAATTAAATCAGTGCATATAAATAGTTGTAATATTTTTACTTATCCTCTTACAAACACTTCAATTCAATTTGCCTTTGGATTTAAGTCATTCTAGTTTCTCAAAAGGTAAATTTATATAGAGGATTCTTTTCCCAACTACAAACACTTTTTAGGCAGGTGTTTCATAGTGTATGCATAGGATTTGTTCCATTGTATTGTGTCTCTGGAAGAAAAAACAAATTATTCATTTTTTTGATTTTTTTTCAGATATTCAACACATATCTAGTATTAAAACATGTTCATAATCTCTCACTCTGGTAAAATAATTTGCACAATAATTTATCAACTGAGATATGGTCTCTCATTTTGTATAAACTCTTAAAATAATAGATATCCCAGTCCTGTGTTGTCTCATGTAAAGAAATAGCCAGAATTTTTGTACTAGAAACCTTTTATAATTAGTCCAAGAAATTAATTGCATAAAACAGAACAAATCATACTAACATCCCATCCTTTCCTCCATGATTTCCACAAAACTTTCGTTCCTTCCTCTTTATTCTACTAATTCTTGAATTTTACTTTTGCCTCCTTCACTCATCTGCTGAATCTGTTCTGTGTTTAATCTGATTGTTTTCCAAAGTAAATCAGTTTCACTATTCTTCTTTCAATTCTGCATATCCTATCATTCTCATTACTAACAAAAACAAAGCAAGATAGACAAACAGCTAGCTCTTAGACAGGTAGGGCAGGAGAGGATGAGGCATCAGCAAACACTGAATAGTGAAATGATGATATTTTGTCTGGAGAAAATATTACCTTATAAAAATATTGGCCATCCTAATTTCTCAGGAGGTTGAGGCAGGAGAATCTAGAGTTCAAAGTCAGCCTCAGCAATGGAGGGGCACTAAGCAACTCAGTGAGTCCCTGCCTCTAAATAAAACACACACACACACACACACACACACACACACACACACACACACACAACAGGTCCTGGGGATGTGGCTCAGAGGTTGAGTGCCTCTGAGTTCAATCCCTGGTACACCTGCCCCCCTCCCCAAAAAAATAATGGCCAAGAGTTTATAGTTGTAAAATCCTCTATATTTTACATATACTTTTTCATTCAGTTGATACAATATATATTTTTTCTTAGAATGCCTAATGAAGAGAAAACAAGGTAATTTAAAGACATAGAACATGTACATAGAGGAACAAGGATCTAAACATGGATCCTACTGACTTCTTAAGATCCATGCCAGGCTACATGAATCAATGATACTGACCTTCTTCAAGCAATATCAATGATAATATATTTGGTGTTAGAATTCCTCTAGGTTAGGCAATAGTTAGTGATACCCAAAACCCTATAAAAGTAGAAAAAGTTAGAAGAAGAAATAAATACTTTGATAGGAGTCTGAAGACAAGGGTAATAATGTTTTCAAATCTTGGGAGAGAAATGTTAGAGTTTACTGATGCTACCTTAGAAATATTAATTTAACCACAAAAACAAATGTTATTACTGAACCAGAATTGAGTTATTTAAGAACATTGCATAATTCTCAGTTTCAAAAATATTTTAAACAAGAGCTGTTACAAAGTTTTGCCCTGATACCCTTCTACCCCAATTCCACTCACCCTACAGTCAAAATAATCAAACAAATCCCTCAATTCTCTTCCACTCTACCACCATTTTTAAAACTTACTTTAACTTCTTATTAAAATGTTCTTCTGTTTTTCAAAAACCATTTTTATAGATTGCCTTTTTAACATTTTACTCTAATCTTATATCTATTAACTCCATTATGAGATTTCTCTGTAAAACATCTATTACCCTTTATATATCTTTGGTTTTATATCCTAAGTGTAAGATCTATTTCCATGTTTATTTTCTAGAAAAAAAGAAAATAGAAAGAAACAAATATAACAAGTAAGGCAGAATATTCCCTCCAGCCTCAAGTCGATCTTATTCACCTGTATGTTCTTTTTTATTTTGGAAATATCATTCTACAGTTACTTTCTCATCTGCACCTCCTCAGGCTACTATAAGTAGGGTTTTTCTTTTTCATCATAGTAGTTATTTGAAAGTTTCCTAGTTTTCTCCTTTCCAAACGTGCATCATGAGTTGGTTCCAATCTTCCTTGCTCCATCTGTGAAATTGCAGGCTGAACCACCCAAACAGAACTCATGATCTTTCCTACTTGTTTGTTCCTTTCGCTTCCTGGCTCATTTAATGGTTCATCCACTCAGAAAAAAACATTGACACCACAAAAACTTGCTTTTCTGTTATGTCTTCCTACAGGTCCATATGGTGCCACCAGTTTTACTTCTGAAATGACCACTTTGTTTCCTCCTCTCCTATTTTAACTACCTTGGTTTAGACCCTTCCCTGGGGAGGTATTGAAATACCTTCTTAAGTAGCTTATTGTCATGAAGAGTTTCTTTTAAATTTATTTTCCAAACTGCTCACCACGTTATTTTGTAACATAGCCAGATGCTTCTTTAAAACACTGTTTTTAAATACACAGTCTTTCTTTTCTATTGATGAAATAAAATCCAATCTAGTTAAGCATGCCAAGCACTGTACCTTATAACTAGGACACCATTGTCTTGCCACATCCCAGAGTTTTATCAAGCTCACTACACACATAATTCTGGACCCCTCCCTGGAGAGAGTGTGTAGTCTGTATTTCTGTAACTTTGCTTCAACTATTTCTTCTTCCTGAAATATCTCTAATTTTTCCTAGTCTTTTCCCAGGGGTCGATTTTACCTCTTGTGCCATTCCTGTCTAGGCATGAGAAATCCAGCTTCATCCTTCCTGTCCAGCTCATTTTTCTCTCTTGGGCCATTTGTATTTCATTCTGCCTTTCTTTACCCTTGAAACAAACAATGTGTACCCTCTTCTCAATACCCTAACCTTTTATAAATACTTCTATTAAAATGGCCATTTATGTATCTTTTTCTACCACTATTTATTGAATCCTTTTTATGTCCTAGGTGATGGAAATATGATAGTGATACTTCTACTCTATTGGCTTGCTTCTGGAATCTCATATTGCTACTTTTATTTGATGTTCATTCTCATTGCTAAATTGTACTAGTCTAAGGGTTATTAGGGTTAGTGGAAACGTAGGGAAGAATTTGACTCTAAGAAACTATACAAATGTTATTTAATTGGTAAATATAGAATTTCTCTGTCACTGTTTTATTCTAAAATATGTTTGATGAGTCTTTCCCTCTAATATTCATATTCCATTTGGAATTACTTTCTCATCATGCCTGAAAATACATATTCAGTCCATTTTCTGTATTGTTGATGAGAGTTCTGTGAGAAAAAGTAGGCTCACAACTAATGGACTGTATTTCAGATGCACTTTACTTTTCGTGGCATTAGACTCTTTCTGTGACTTTGATTCTGCTCAAGAATCTTGTGATCACAGAGTGATTCAACTGAATGCATTGTCAAAATAGTCATCAAAATCATTTCAAGTTAACAAAACAGTACAGTCTTTTGAAACTCACAAAAAGATAGTTTGGAAGAGAGGAAAAGGGTATTTTTGTGAAAGACTATATTGCCATTCACTTTCCTTGATTTAAATAGTATTGTTTTTATTTGCCAATTCTACTTTTTTTATTCATTATTTGTTCTGTTTATTTAACAAATGTGCATTTGTGTAGGAATAAAATTGCACCAATATTATAAGTCAATTTCAAAGTCAGAATTTGATTATAAACTAGAATTTTGCAAAGGGATTAGTTCTTAAGGAAAAGACAAATAAGCTGGGGATAGGGGATGTTTAAGAAATGTATAGTAATCATTCTAATTACCCCATCACCAAAAGCTATTATTTCTTATAAAATAATGTGAAGAAAAAAGCTGATTAGAATAGAATAGCATATAGGAGTAGAAAAGACCATCACAGTATTAATGTAAGGATGGGACTTCAGTACTTGTCAAGCTACCCATACCATCAAAGTGACCATTGGCCAGGATTTCCAGGGTAGAAAGACAAGGAACTGAAGTGAGGTATCAAGGGAAGGAGCAGGAAAAGTATTAGGATTTCTTAAACAGTGGTTGGAAATTGAAATCATGAATGTATTCTCAGCTAGACAAAGTTAATGTACTTTCAAGAACTGAGCAGATAAAGCTAATTTTTTATCTTGTAATAAATATTAATAATATCCTTTCATTTTGCAACCTCACAGTTTGAATGCCACAGACTATGATGATTCATATGTAATGTTTTATAATTTTCAAAACACAACCAGGAAGTACATATTATTATTCCTATTTCATGCATAAGAAAACCAAATTATAGGTAATTTATACAATTTACTGAATTCAGAAAAAATGCCCCAATATATTGATTCCATTAGATTTTTTTTCATTTCAGTTTTCTTATTCCTATAAATACTTGTGCATTTATATATGTAATGCAGCATGATTAACAAAACATAATTCCTGCTTTTGTTTAGGCTTATGTTCTAGGAAGCAAAGTAGGTAATTAAACAAGACAATTGATCAAGTGTGCAAGAGTGAGCTGTGATGGGGATTATGAGTCAAGTTATGCAGAAAAACTGACTTTTAATGGAACTACAAGGTAGATCTGGTATGAAAGTGGATAGGAGGGTGGTCTAAGCAAAACATATAAAATCCAAAATACTGAGGTGAGGAAATGCTTGAAGTAACAAAAGACCACAAATAAGACAGGTTAGGCTAGACTGCTGAGTTTGCAAAAGGAAAAGGGAGATAGTAGGCAAGGGCTCAGATTAGAGGTCCTTGCTCTTTGTTTACACATATTGGACATTTTAAAATTCTGAGTTTATGAAGAATTTAATCAGAGATGTGAAATGGTCAGTGGTGAATTACATTCTGCAGAAGAATATTAAGAGAAAGAAATAGAACCAAGACTGAACTGTATTGCCTATTACTTAGAAAGGTGAGAATACAAATGAGAATGAGTCAGAGATGAGAATTACTATGGACATTTTGGGAGTCTTATTTGAGGGAAATGAGGACATAATATGTTTAAATTGTGTTTAGTGAAATAACTATGTGACTCTGTGTATACTTCAGTTTTTCACCACTACTATGTAGTATGCATGTAGCAAGCAGATGATTAGCTTCTACTCACTGGGTGGATTCTCCTAACATTTCTAACATTTTGACATGCAGGTAAAGAGCCAGAGGGCAGGTCACAATATGAATTAGCTTAGTGGCACTTTATGGAGGTAGTGAAAAAGGAACAATATTTGAAAAGTAGAGTTAGAAGTTAATTTGTGGAAAATTCTTTCAAATCTTGCAGCTATAAGAGAGGTTTCCAAAAATTTGATAATCATGTACTTTCCATGGTCTTTCAATAACATGTGATGAGATTTAAAGAAACTTTTCTAAGTCAAAGATGATAATAAAAACTTGATCAAATATTCAAGAGAAAAGACTAGATTAAATTTCTAATCTCTTAGGAGCAAACATGATTAAAAGACAATTAAAGTCACTTTAGGTAAAATAAATATGGGGAAAATATTTTATAGAGCTATATCCATGAGTTAATTCATAAAAACATTATGTCCATTTTTAAAATATTTATTTATTTTTAAGTTTTAGGTGGACACAATATCTTTATTTTACATTTATGTGGTGCTGAGGATCGAACCCAGTGCCTCGTGCATGCTAGGTGAGCACTCTACCACTGAGCCACAACCCCAGCCCTGTGTTCATTTTTTAATTAATTGCTTTTTTAAGTAATATGATTAAAATTTTCTAATGTATTGTAATCTTTTCACATTTAAATACCTGTTTTTATACTTAATTTTTCATTTGAGGTCTTATATCCTTTCCCTTAAAGAATGCCCAACTAACAGTAATAAATCAGAGCCCACTACACTTGGGTCTGTCTCTGTAGGAACTGAGGCAATCTGTAAAGGAAAATATGGAAGAAGAGTCAATGGCAAGATACTAGACATTTTCCTCAATAGCACAATTGGGCTTTAGTGTCAATAATTGGGATCTTTCATTAACAAAAGTGATCTAGTTGTTTTAGTTCAAGGATACTCTAAGTCATGTGTTGAATTGCTTTAAATGTAATGAAGATAAATTTTTTTAGATTAATGTCTGAATTATATAAACACATGATTTAATATTAAAAGAATTACATAGACACTGTGCATTAGAGGTCCTCAAATTTCAATGTGCCTAAAGATTGCATGAAGACCTATATCAAATTTTGATTTCCATATCTTAACAGCAAGAGATGCTAACCAACAACCAAAAATTGCTTACTTAATCCACATTCCAGTGATTTTGATGCAGAGGATCTAAAAATCAAATCAATGAGGAAGTACGTATATCCCTGTTTGGCATATCTCTCTTCAAAATTTTTTCCCTCTGATTTGAGGAACTGAAGGAAGATTCCAAGTAAAACATCTTCATCATATTGTTAATAAAATATGATTTAACATCAGAAACAATAACAAGGTTGTTATACATAAGTATATAAATTTGTAACATGCCAACATGAATGGTTTTTACTTAAAAATCTCTAGAATTAGTAGTGGTACTAAAAAAAGAGAAAAAAAATCACTGCCTGATTTAAATTTTATATATATATATATATATATATATATATATATAAAATAGATATATTGTAGGTTTGAATAATCATTTCAGCCAGGCTTCATCTCTTAATCCCAAGTTAAATCTCTTTATCCCAAATTTTTAAAAGCATGTTACAATGAATATTTTAAAATTGAATTAAGAAACTTTGTCATATTTTTTAAAGTCAACTTTACTAAGGTATGATTTATATTGCCAGAATACTTTGAATATATAAAGCAGTAGATGTGTTTTAATCCTTGAATTTGCAAATTAGTTCTTTGAAATTAAAAAAAGTAAACAAATTAGTAAATAGTTAGATAAATAAAGTAGAAGTAATTTGTTCAAACACAAGATAAGAGCATTAAGTATGAATTTAATGTATCTTAAGGAAACTAAAATTCTCTACAGAAAATTTTGAAAGAAAAAGTCAAACCTTTCATAATTATTCAGTGTATATGTACATACAGCACTGTATTTAAAATATATTCGCACTGGGAAGATTTTAGAGATGCCCTTGGCTTATGTTCACTTTTTTTTAAATAACTTTATTTTATTTCTTTAACATGGTGCTGAGGATTGAACCTAGGGCCTCGTATGTACTAGGCAAGTGCTCTACCACTTAGCTACAGTCCCAACCTCTGATGTTCACTTTTGTAGATGAGGAAAATGAGGACAGATCCTTGAGCCACTTGCCCAGAAGAAAGCCTGGGAGATCAGTTTGGAACCTAGTGTCCCACCCTCTCATTTATAAAACTTTTTTTTTTTTTTTAAGTTACATGAAACTTTTGTGACATGGGTTGTATTAATCTCTTGATTTTCACATTTGTATCAATGTGTAAATCCACTGAGTTCACACTTTTCATACTTACATAAACTAACGAATACTAGTGTAGATGTTTTATACACTTAAATTATAGTCCCACTGAAGGAGCCGTTTGAGACATTAGGATGAGAGAAAGGTTTTTAGCTTTATTTCCCACTGTAAGTCACTGAAATAGACAAATATTAAGGAGATGATAAAACTCTTTCTGTAATTATGTGCTTACAACACATAGCATGTATTCTGAACTGGGTGACTGGTTGGGTTATTGTGGAAATGAGGCAAGGAAAAGACCACAGGTTATTAGAACTCTGGATGTCCCTGCAACCGGCGCTTTTTCTTGAATTAGAGTTTCTGTTATATATGTTTCTTGAGTACCCAACTTAGGTTTGTAGAAATTTGCAAGGTTAAAATTTTCATCAGAGAAGGAATACTTACAGTTTATCATATCAATTAAGTATATAATTTGAATTTAAATAAACATTACATAAGCCAAGTGAAATGTGAATTTTAGTTTAAAATGTGGACTTTTATTCTTCCCTTCACACCTTCACATAACTACCCGATATTTTTCTGCCATTGACAGCAGTGTCATTTTCATTCTGTTTTTTATAGGGCATTTGCATGAATTTGCAAACATTTGGGCAACCCCCAAATCTCTCAAAATGAAATAATTTTCTTTATATCTTTGGAACTATAGAGAATATTTAAAATCAAATTGATGAAAGTTTTTAATAATTAGTTTGGGCATAAGCAAGGTCTCACGCATACATTGAAAATAATTTTATTGAAAACTTTCTTTTAAATAGTATGAACTAAGTCAAAATTAAGATCTAAATATCTCTCAATCAAGTTCTTTCTTTATATCAGTAGCAGAAGGACAAAAAAGACTGCTATACTCAAGTGTGTACCTTGTCAGAGAAACAGAGCAGTGGAATGCAGCTTCTGATAAATCACTTTTTCAATTATTTTCCTTGTAATTCTTATTTATGTTACACACTCTTAAGGACAGCAACAACAATAAAGTGTATTTCTTACTTGAGTTAATTCAAGTACATGTGGGAAAAGAGAAATCAAAATCTCGTATTTGCAGCTAGAACTTACAGATACTCAGGAACAATTAGAAAGTCAGATTTGATAGAAACACAGGAATGTCTAAACACCCCGTTAACTCAGGTAATAGAAAGCAGTTGGGTGACAAAAATGTCATTAAATATCTAATAGGAGTAATAATAATACTAGCTAACATATATTGCCTATTTGATTTGCCAGGTAGTAATATTTTATACTTTATATACATTTTTCATCAGTTTGAAAAATTTTTATAGGTTTCCAACTAAAATTTCCCCTGACATAGCTGAACCAAAATGATACAGCTAGTAAATAACTGACTCATGCTCATTTGATCCCAACTCTATATTTATTATTTGTTTTGTTGGTTTTGTTTCAATCTCATAGCTTCTGTTCTAGTTTACAACTTTTAAAATCTCTCTTTAGTATTCTGGTTAACTCCTTATCTTCCTACAACAGGGAGTGTACTAGACAGTGAGAATTACTTTCTGTCATACTTATTTGGTAGGTTTTGAATTAGACTACATCTCTGTCTTAGGTCATATGCCTCTCTGTTCCACTCACCTTTAACTACGGTGAAGGCATCATGTGAAAACTGTGACAACACCTTATTGGGACCCAGGTAGAAATCAAGAGAAGGTGGGAGTTCTTTAAAGTATGCCATGATTTTAACAGATATCCTGTGTCTGAGCTCTTGGGAATATTAGATATTCAATATTTTTTCCCAATATTTATAGAAACACCAATTTCCATAACATCTGTTCCACAGTTCCTCTTCAGTTTCTTATGTAATATTTTATTGAGTAAAATTTTAGTTAGATTGTATATAGTGATATTTAGTGCATTCTCATTGCACATCAAGAAATTGAAATGTATTTTTTTCTAAAAATATTTGAATTTCTAAAGTGAATTACCACATTGCTAACATTTAAATGAGACAGAAATGTGTTTCCTTAGTAGTTTTTAATCATTTTTATCATGATTAATTAAAATGTTTGTTGAAGAATGTCTAAAATAGATAATATTTACATAATTGTGTTTATAGTTCCACATCAAAGAAGTGATAAATGTCCTTGGGAAACAAGAATATAAACATATATAATGAATAATAATTAATAAGTTAGATAATTAAAGACATAATGAGATATTTTGTTAACTTACTGATTTTTAATTTGCAAGAATTAAAATTAATTTAGTCTTTTTAAATATAGATTATGGTTTGGGGAGTTCATAAATTTAACAAATGTATATAACATGGCACTTATAAATTTTTTTTAAAGAGAGAGAGAGAGGGATAGAGAATTTTAATATTTATTTTTTAGTTTTCGCCGGACACAACATCTTTGTTTGTATGTGATGCTGAGGATTGAACCCAGGCCGCATGCATGCCAGGCAAGCACACTACCGCTTGAGCCACATCCCCAGCCCCAAACACTTATAAATTTTTTATTTAATTTTTATTATTTAAATGATAACTTTCCTTATCTCTCATTAAGTATTTTTTAAATATATTTTAAAATAGTTAAACATTTAAAGTACTTCAGAAATTATATTTAATCATAGTGGAAGATACTCACTTTTATCATATAGAAGTTAGGCATTATTAATAGGTAATATAAATCAAAGCATAGAATCTTCAAAAATTTGCTTTTGCTCTCATATTTGCTCTCATACATTATTATCTTCCTAGTCATCTGCTAATAATCCCTCAAAAGATAACTATTGTGGAATCCAACTTCCATTTTGTTTTATAATCACATCCATAGTGCTTGCTGTACTTTCTTCTGCTGAACACAGATTTTATCATTTGCTGATTGGTACTTGACAACAAGCCAATGGATTTCTAAACTATACCCATTTATTCCTCAATCACCGAGAAGAACATGTAATTCACAAGTCACTTCCAAATTTGGCTTATTTTAATAAAAAAAAAAGCCCAATTTTTTATGGTATTCAGATGATTTTAGGAATGATTTTTTTTTTTTTTTTTACAACTTGCTGAACTCTGAATGGGAAAAAAAAAAAACAAAACAGAAATGTTGAAATCAAAAGAGGATCCAAATCCTACACTTTAAAAGATTGAACTGACTAGAAGTTTTTGACACATAGTGTTATATATAACTGAAAGAAAGAAAGTCTTCATTACTCAAAATGAAGAGAACTTTGATGTTACATTTGCATGTATACATATATAATGTATATTTTTACATATCTTTAAGGATTCATAAATATATTTATCACATAAAAATGTAGATGTATGAATAGATCATTATAGATTTATAATTCATAAAGATAAACAGCATATGTACACATGTACTTTTTAATCAGTACTTTGTGCCTCTGTGTGTGCATGCATGATTTTATGGAAAGTATGATCGATATTACAAAGAAATCTAGCTTTAAGATATGCCAAAAGTTACTATAACTCATTACTCTGAATGAGATTTCACTTTAAGTATGTTAATTGTAACGTAATAGAAGTTTCACAATATCAAATGAAAAAAAAACACCACTTCTTTAATTCTTTAGTCTTCTATCAGAGTTGATGCTCAAACAAGATCTGAATATTGTCTGTATTTCAGTCCACCCTCTGTTGAAAGGGTCTTTCATTGTCAACTCTCTTGTGTTCCCTGAATAGCACTTCTCCTTTGTGACATTAGGCACCTGATGCTACAGATATTACCTAGGGCTTTACAATGGCCTTATACTGGAGGCTGGGTGGCAGAGCTAGGGGCCTAGCTTTCCCCAAACAGAGGAAGTATTTTGAGTGCTCCTCCCTTAAAAAAACAAAACAAAACAACAACAACAACAACAACAACAAAACATTAAAAGGTGTTTTTTGTTAGTTTTTTGATACAGATATTAAAACCAGGGGTGCTTAACCACTGGGTCATATCCCCAGCCCTTTTATATTTTATTTTGTGACATGATCTCATTGAGTTGCTTAGGGCCTCTCTAAGTTTCTGAGGCTGGCTTTGAACTTGTGATCCTCCTGCCTCAGCCTCCTGAACCACTGAGATTACAGGCTTGTGCCACTGGGCCCAGCTCATAGAGAAATACATTTTCAACATTTTTGGGAAATCCTACTGAAGATTTCTTTGGGAAGTAAAGGACAAGGTTATTCCCATATATTGGACAGCTATATATATACTGCAAGATCATCTTGGAAGATTATTCAACAAAAGAACTTAAAACTATGCATTGGCACTGAAAGCTACCTCAAGGGAGCTCTGAAATTATCTTCCTGGCAAGGATTCGGCATTTTAAGAATATAAACTAAGAGTGAAGTAGCATCTTATTTAAAACTTAACTTTCCTCAAAACAAACAAACAAAAAATCATTGATGTGATGGACATGAAGATATTACTGCATGGAATTTCTTCAATCATCTCTCATCATTTCCATTCCTTAAATTTAAATATTATTGAAAATGGTCAAAAAATGTGAAGAAAATATTTGAGTTCAAATAGTTAAAATGTGAATATCTGTGGACTGTCAAAGATGAAACATAGTAAGTTTAGGGTGTGAGAGAAAAGCATATTTGTAAGATGAATTTTGATAATATATTTGAACAGAAATTAGTATAATTACAAAAAATTCTACAAATACTTCTTTTGAGAAATATCAATTTTACTCAAATAGTAATTCATTTTAAAAATCGGACAAGTGGCCAAAATTTACTAGAGAGCTTTTATAACTTTTAATTTTTGAACATTTAGTTCCCATTTTTTTTAAAAAAAAAACTTTTCAAGAATATAAAAAATTCATATAATAGTTATTATGTCCTTCTTAAATTTATTACACAGAACTATAATTATCAATATAAAGATGTATCACTAATTTTGAGTATAAATGATAATACACTGAGTAATATATTTATCATTCTCTTGGAAAAAATCTTCATAATGTTATTCATTTTTTTGTATATAAAAGTGCAGGAATATGGAAAAATAAAATAGCAATCACTTATGTACTGGAAGTGGTATACATTAGACTTGATAATTTTCTATTTTGTGTATTCTTTATTTTTATTTTAATTAAATATATTGTATGCAATTAAAATATTCCCTACTGAATATAATAACATTTCAATTTTCATAGTATGGTATCATACTATTAGTATGTGTTTTGTTCTATTAAAATATACTGTTTTTCAGAAATTTCTTAATTATAGAAAAATAAAAAAACATTTCATGAGAGAAAATATGTACACTTATATCTCTTCCTTATAACATTATGAAGCTTAATTTATATTCTTTTAGTCCCCCATGACTGACTTTCCTAATTTCCTATTAACATTAAAATTTTACATTAAACCTTTTCTTTTGATAAAGTAATAATTACTTTCATTAGAACTCATTTAAATTCCCATGACATGTGTCTTCTGTAGAAAAGTACTTAATTATCTGTGTTACTTAGAGTTATGTTTAGGAAACCCATTGACCTTTTCTTTATATTTCACAATTACCCAAATAACACAAGCCCGCCTACCTAAGACCTCTCTGTCCTGTCACATCACCTAAAAAAGATACGTTTCTCACTTTATCATTTGGGGTTTGATTATGTGTCTACAAAAGGGCAACCAGTCTGTGAACACCAATGTCTTTTTTATATTTCCCCATAGAGTATTTGTTTGATGAAGGAGATGAAATTAAAAGAGATGGAGCTGGACATGGTGCTACATACCTGTAATCCCAGCAACTCGGGTAGCTAAGGCAGGAGGATTGCAAATGCCCAGTCTGGGCAATTTAGCAAGACCCTGTCTCAAAATACAAAATAAAGATTAGAAGGGTTGGAGATGTAGCTCAGTGGTAAGGTACCCCTTGTTTCAATAACCAGTATTGCAAAAGTGAAAAGTTAATTACTCCACAATTAATTTTGGACAATGCTAAGAAAAGAGATTCTTGATAAAACAATAAAAGGTGGACCTCTGCCACACTTTAGCTCTTAATAGTCAATGTCTTCATCTGTGATATTTGTACATGATTGTTCCCATCACCATAATTGCCTCTGTTTATCTTTATTTACAAAATTATAGATAAATGATTGGCCATGTTTACTTCTTCAAGGATAGTCGTTACCTGTATAGAGCTGAGACTCAACACATGGGAATGTGGCTATTATTAGAAAGGAAAATTTTGGGAAGGAAGTATTGAGGCCTATTTTGGAACTATAAATTTGATGCCACATGCTAATAGTTTTATGTGGGGTAGGTACTAGCAGTGTGTATATGATTTGCAAGTAGCATCTGTAGTGCATGTGCAAGTGTGTGGGGATGAACCATTTTCATTTAGTGCCTTTAGGTAAGTGCTGCTAGACACACTCCAAATGTACAAGTCATTGCTCGAAAAATGCAGATAAATGCCAGCCTGACAAAAATTCCTTCAAAGATTATGAGAGCAAGCTTTTTGTTAGTGATATGTTTATTTGTATATTAATCTTGCCAGTTAAGTGGTATTTTAAGAGCCATTTAACTTTCTGATTGTCTTATCTAATGTAGATGCAAATATATATTTCAGTGAATATTAAATAAAATGCACACATTGTTTAATTTAGTATGTGATGCATAATGAACATTAATACTATTTATGGTATTTATTTTTATCTCCCACACCAAAAATTATTTTCAAAATCTGCCAAATTAAAATAATGAAGAGTAAGGGGTTTGACTAGTTATGAAAAGCATATTGAAATATTGACTAGAGATTGGGTTTGTTGCTTAGTGGTAGAGCACTCACATTCTCAAAATGTCAAAAACAAAAACAAAAACTGCATTCAAACTCTGTCATCAAGCAAAATAAACTGAATATTCAACCTAATTTCTATCTGACTAAAACTAAGCTATATGAGTTACTTGATGTTCCCCTGATGCATCATGCTGCCCATTTGTGATCTTCCTGTTTTGTTTAGCTTGCTATTTTCCACCTAGCCAGTGTGGTAAACTCATACTATTTTATTATATTGCTTTAAAAAGACCTTTTCTGATGCTTCCCTGAGGCATGCATCCGTTACTTATAGTTGGTAGTACAATTTGCCAACTCACCTTGGCTAAGGAACAATAGGGCTATTTATCATATAATCTAATAAAATGTCTTCAGAATGGTATAGAAGGGTGGGGTTGACTTCAGGGAAGTCCAAGAATATTTTCCAAGACCCACATGCAGAACATCTTTCCACTCGACCATTCCTTTGTTGGTCATCATCTTCTCGCTTAATTTCAGTATTCTTGAGATGGCTATGTCTACCCCAGACTTGAACTGCTCACAATCAAGAGCCCTGCAGGAGAGTTTTCCCTTCATAAGTCTGCTCGGAATAGAAAGGAAAACTTTCCCTGGGAGAGTCCTAACAGATGCCTTGCCTCTACTGTCACTAATCTATACTGAACCACATGTCCATGATTTAGTTGCAAGAGATTGGGAAAGCAAGCATGCCACCTTCCCTGCCTCCATGACAAGAAGTGGGGTTTTCAATACTGTTAAATGTTGTTATTATGCAATAATACCTTTGACACATCTCAACTCCTAATTCCAGGTCTGTCAAAGTATATTTCCTCTATTTTGATCCTCTTCCAAAAAACACATGAGCACAACTGCATTACTAACTACATCACATTAATGTAAATGTTTAGAATTTTGTGGACTTCTCTATTAAAACATCAGCAACTTGTGGGAAGAGAACCTATTGTTTTCATCATTATATTCTTATTGCTTTACATCTAATAAGTGTTTAAAACCCTTTAAATAAGTTTAAAAATTGTTAAAATAGATAAAAAGAAATTTATGATTGAATTAAATATTTTAAAGTCAAAATAAGAACTTGTGATAAGTAAAATTGTAATGGTTATAAAACAGCATAATGGATAAGAGATATTGCATCATCCCTGAAGGAGCCAAAACCTAACCATCTGCTTCACATCTCTCTAAGTCTAGAGATGAGAAAAAAGATGTGAATTTGCTACCCCCTGGGAGATTGGATGAGGATCATATAGGATTTAGAGAATAGAACTTGCAGGGAAATGTCAATAATTTAGGTTTTCCTTTTGCAAAGAAGACACATCAAAATTTTACCCTTCCTTAACAATGTAATGTAGATGAAATAATGATGAATCCTTTAAATGGACTTTTGAGAAAGGGCAGGTAAAAAAAAAATAGAATATTTTTACAGGAATTTCAGAAAAGAACACTACAAAGTGTTCAATGATAAAAACTATAGTTAATCATGTTGAATGTATTAACCTTATTTTACCAAATATATATATTTGTCTCTTGCTAAAAAAGAAATGGACTTTTTACTCAGGGGTGTGTGTGTGTGTGTGTGTGTGTGTGTGTGTGTGTGTGTCAGTGTCTGTCTTGGTAAACAAACAGTTCCAAATAGTTCCATGCTGTATGTTTTATGATTTTCCATATCTCTGCCTAGAAAAAACAAAAGAAATACACAAGTGTTTAAATAATCAAAGAAAAAAACTAACTTTCTCCTTGAAAATTAAATGTCAAATTGGATTTGAGATGTTTACAGAGGTACTTTTCATTTGTCCATTATGATAGTAATGATAAATGAGAAAAGCTCTTTCAGGAAATAAAGTATTTCTTCAAATTTTTAATTTAGTCTTAGTTTTATGTAAGATGGTTTTGTAAGTATGAATTACCATTAGTAGCTCCAAAAAACATTTTGTGCTTAATAAGGCTTAGAATGAGTAATTTGGTAATAGCCAATATAAAGTATAAATATATATATATATATATATATATATATATATATATATATATATATATAATTACATTTTTTGGCATGAATGTTGTCAATTTTTTCCTCATCTTCCAAGTATAAAAATGCATTCACAATGCACACACACACACACAAACTTCACAACTCATTTATTACTCAAATAGGTCAGTTATTTGAACACTTATCATTTTTTATAAAATTCTACAATGACTTTCTAGTTATTATTGTTGACTTTAGTCCTATGTCAATATATTTTTGCTGACTCTTGACATCAAGAAGAAGAGAAGGTCTTTTACTTTAGTGTTGATGCTAAGGAAGAGTGACTTAAGAGAAAAAAGGCCTTTAAATTCTTGGTGTAATAGCTGGCAATTTGCTTACTTCTGACTCATTTGATGAGATTTACATGTGTTATATCTTGGCTTGGACATGAACCTGTGGACCTAATTTTTTGTTTTCATTTTGTTGGTGATGTAACAAAACACCACAGATCAAGTGGCTCAGAGCAATACAAGTTTATAATATTTTTTTAATTCTGGAGGTCAGAAGCCTAAAGAGTGTCCTCATGGATGAGCTCTTTTGGTGGCTCTGGGTGAGCATTCTTTTCCTTTTCTTTCCAAGTTTATTGGATCTGCCTGCATCCCTTGCCTCTAGGTACTCTCTTTAGTTGCTACGACCTTTGTTTCTAGGGCATGTCCAAGTCTAATCCTCTCTGACCTCCCCTTTAGAAGAAACTTTTGGATACAGAACAGGCTAATCTCCCACCTCAAAATCTGCTCTTTATCTCATCTGCAGTGTTCCTGGAAATGAGAATTAGGATGTGGACTTTTGGGGGATGCCATAACTCAGCCCACCATGTAACTATTATTCAATTCTATTCAATTTCAAATCTTATATAATTTTATCTCTATCCATTTTAGTTTTGAGTATGACCAAGCTTTAGGTGAAAATGGATGCCAATTTAAAAATATAAGAACATGTGTACATATTGTGTGAGTATGTATACAAAAATGTCTAAACAGTAATTGTTTCTAAATTATCAATAATGTCCCAACATGACAATAAGAATTACTGATGAAAAATCATGATATAGTATCAAAATATGGATAGTCTTCATTATGTAATGCCCTTGTAATTTACAACTGCACATATTTTTCAGGATGGAGTTAGCAAAGATAAACAATAGCAAACATTATAATATTCATAAGAAGGTTTATTTTTTTAATCAACCACCCATTTTAGAAGGTAATGCATGTCATTGGGGAGGGGAAAAAGGTCAAAATTCAACCATTTTTAATTTTCCTTCCCCCACCTCAACTGCCACAAATATGCAGAATCCAAATCTAACATAAATGGTGAGTTATATTTTATCTTACTCTTAAAATTATGTTATTCCTAAAGGAATTATTTTTTAAAAAAGTACCATTAACATATTCAGCTAAGTTACCATTGCATACTAGCTATTGTAAAATCTAATTTTCAGTATAGTCTTTAAGAGCCCCAAGAGGATAACATTGAACCTCTCTCATGTTTGATTTTTAGTTTTCATGAATGCTTTAATTTTATATAGTATAATTTTTACTATTCAGTGTATTTTATTTGAACCATGGGAGAACTTAGTTTTATTTTAATGATCAGCAAAAAAAGCTATGTATCATTATGAAAATAAAATAGAGAATATAGAATTATTTGGTTGTTCTTTTTCTCCATATTTGCAAAAATGGTATAGAATTATACATTGAAAACTTAAGTGTTTTTCTATTGAGAATTTCCCTTTAATATACTTTTGGTTGATATATAATTATATGTATTTTCAATGTATAATGAGCCAATCAAGGTAATTAGCATATTGATCACCTTAAACTTTTATCATTTCTATATAGGAAGAGCATTTGTAATCCTCACTTCTAACATTTTTAAATGCATAATTATTAACTATATTCGTCCTGCTGTGCAATAGAATACCAGAACTTTTTTCTTCTGATTGTAACATTATATCTGTTGATCAAATTTTCCCTCTCCCACCCGTCTCCCATTTAATTAACCTCTGAGAACCACCATTCCATACTCAACTTCCATTGGATCAGATTTTCTAGATTATATATGTAAGTAATATCATGCATTGTTTTTCTGTGCCTGGTTTATTTCAGTTAACATAAATGCCCTCCAGGTCCACTTATTTTATTAAAAGTGAAAATACTAAATCTTTTCCAGGGTTGAATAGCATTCCATTGTGTGTGTGTATATATATATATTAGTGTGTCTTTTTCCATTTCTAGCGAAAGATATTTAGATTGGTTATATATCTTGGCTATCATAAATAGTACTGCAGTAAACACTGGAGTGCAGATGTGTCCATGACCTATTTAGCACAAATATAAAATTGAAGACAATGTTCCCTGCCCTGTAGGAGCTCACCACTCCAGAAGTACAATACGTAGAGCAATGGAAAATTGAAGCTGTATGGTGTACTGAGAAGAGTTACACAAAATTAAGATAGACACACAAAAAATGAGGAATTTTCTATTAGTGGAGATAAAATGTCACCAGACATTAATGAATAGCTAGAATTTTTATAGATGGGAAAGGACATTCCAAGCTAAGGAATGGGAGAATAAGGACATAAAAGCAATAAAGAAAGGAAAGTGAGTAAAGCAACAAGGAGAGTTAAACATATATACTGAATGATGAATTGACAAGAATATTAATGTTAATAACTTATTTAATAATTATAACAATATTATTAAGACAAAATAAATGGATTTCTTGGAATTTATTCTTCAATGACATGTGCACATGTTTTTTTTTTTTTTTCTGGAATAGAAAAGTATAAAGGAAAGGAATTAAGGTACCTTATGAAACTTGATAACTAGAAATATTCCTTTAACTTTACATGAGCTTTATCAAAATCGGAAACTTAATACTTTCTTTAACACTTTACAAAAATTTTATTATCTTGGCAAATGAGTTAATTGCCTGTTATTTTAGACAAAAAGAAGAATAACCATGTTTCTCTTAGCAATTATGAATAACATATTACATTATTGTTAACTCTGTAATATTTTAGTAACAAGATATAAAGATAATAAATATTGTCAATGTTAACTAAATGCTGAAAGCATAAGTCAAATCACATCCTTAATAGTTCACTTGTTCTTAATGCTGTACCAATTATTTAACTTCTTATTCTTAAACATATTTTTAACATCATTAATCTGAGTCCCTAGGAATTTATTTGTTGCATGCATATGAATCCCTCCTTTATGTTTAATTTGTAAATAGTTAGCAGGATGCATCACTTTTATTTCCTTTAAATTTGCTTAAAGTGTCCTATTATGATTCAATAGACTTATAATTAATTTATTGGTAAACTATCATTCCCAGTAGAAATAACAAAAAGTCAAATTTTGAAAGAATTGATATAAAATTATTTGAATTAATTATGGTGAAATATTCAAGGATATGGAAGACATAGTTATTTAATGAATGCCTATTGAAAGATGCTTCAAAGTTTGATAGTTACTTTTTTCAAAAAGAGCAAAATGAATAGTTCATTCTTATATTAAAAAGAGAAAATATGAATTAGCTACTCAGTGGCAATTTATATACACAAAATCTTTTAGTTACGACCATGTATGTTAAACTTACAAAATATTCATTGTAAATTACGATTAAAAAATAATTAGATGTTTTAATAAAAGTATAGAAAGATTAGCAATACTAAGCTTTTCCTTGTCCAGAATGAATCCAAACTCAGTAAACTCTATAGGCTATGGTTGTCCCAATCTTTTCACGTTTTTGATTGCAAGAGCTTATTATAAGAGATAAACATGGTACTAGCTTTGATTTTCTTCCTTAGGGATGTAAGTAAAACTTCACATTCTCATAAGCTTCTTGTTTTAATTACAGTGTAAAAACACTGTGTTTCATATAATAGAAAGACATTTAAAATGAGATTAGTTTTACTATCTCAAAAATGTGGGTTGAAGCATTAAATAGGATAAATGGAAAACACACATACATCCTACATGTTTTGCTTTTGACTCAAAGAACTCAATCCAGTGAATATATTTTTAAGTAAGCATCTCACAGTAGCAAAAAATTTGCTCATTTCAAACTATAAGCAATGCTTTTTTAAACTGACCTTGAAATGGAATATCTGTTTGAAAAGTAAACAGATGTGTTATAGTAAGCTCTTCTCAACCGTTATTTCCTAAAGGGATAAATAAAACTGTCCCCCAAACTGCAACAATGCAAATTGTTTTTAAAGATTGAAGCTTGCTTAGCAAGCTGATAATACAGGCTCATTAGGTAAATTGCCTTAAGTGTACCTTACTCCTATAACAAAAACAAAGTTAATTTTAGATTACAATGACTTTATTTATATGTCTATGTAAGGGAAGTACATATTGAGAATGATAGCTTGCAAATTTTCCCAAAGGATTTTTCCTGAGGATTGTTTTGTATCTGTGGCTCAACTTAGGTTAACATATAGATATTCAATCAAAATAAGATGAGCACTTAATTGTCAAATTGTCAATGATAGCTATATATTCATTGCTATTAGAAGGTAATCCTTGGCGCTGGGGTTGTGGCTGAGGGGTGGAGTGCTTGTCTAGCAAGTGTGGGGCACTGGATTCAATTCTCAGCACTGTGTATAAATAAATAAAATAAAGGTCCATTGATAACTAAAAAAAATTAAAAAGAAATCAATCCTCCCATAGTTCCTAGTGGATTCCTAATACCACTTCTATAACAAGTGTTTGAAATTTTACCACCTTTTCCAGTTCTTTGGTCCTTATGTCAGAAATTAATTCTGCATCTTGGTTCCTTTAGAAAATATAATCAGAGAAAATATCTTAATTTTTTCTTAATGATTTATCCACCATTTCATTTTTCTATTCTTTCATCCTCGGAGCAAATGCTCTTATGTTCTTGTTTAGGTTTGTATTGCATCGACAAGAGTACTCGGACAAACCCTTCCATTTCCATCTCCTTCTCAGGCCTCTTGACTCTCTCCAGAGGCACCTTTCTTTCAGCAGGCACATCTACTCTGTCTGATCAGAATTCACTACACTTGAACTTTGCTATTAGTGGTACCTTCCCTGATTCAGTTCTTGAAATTGCATAGGGCATTAGTAAATGTCCTTTCCCCTTGCTCTTCATTCTTTAATTATGCATGAACTTTGTCTCACCTACTCTTACTTTTCGATTTTTTCTCTTGACAATCTAGTCATCCTCCTCACATGTCTCTGTCCGCACTTTAACTTCACCTAACTTTAATTCCTATAGCTTACATTTTTTTCAGCCCCCAGTTCTATTTCCAGTTTTGATCATTCTCCTGAATTTTAAACTTAAATACTTCACTGCATAATCCCTTATGGATATCTCCAAAGCATCCCCAATTTGCTACATTTAAAAAGAGATCGAAATTCTAACATTTGGGTTCAGAACACCAAATTCGGGATTCTGACTTTAATGAGATAGGGTACATGATATTTGACTTCAGTTTACTCATAAAATGCAATATTAACTTCCCATTCCACCAACATATTTATACAATCAACATCTCTACTCACCTAGATTATTCCAGTAACACCCTATTTGATTTCCCTACCTCCACCTTTACTTCAATACAATCTGCTCTCAAAACAGTAGCCAAAGCGATCATTTCAAGCAGTAAATCAGACTGTGTCACTCTGCTCAGAATCTTCCAGTTGTCTCCATCTTGATTTTTAAGTAACTAAGTCTTCATCTACAGCCCCAACCCCATACTCTCTCATCTTGCCTCTTCCTAAATTCTCTTTTTATCCCACCACACTGATCTTTTTAGAGTCTCTTCTATTTTCTGGACAAATCGTTGTGTTGGTCCTTACCCTGTGATCTTTAACACATAGTCTTACACTCAAATGGATATCACTTTGACACTTTTTAAGCCTCTATTCTCACTATGATACATTCTCTGAAACATATTCTCTGGCCATCTTGAGTAAATTGTGCTTAAGGACTGATCTGCGTCTTTTAATCTCCATCTTCCATTTACTTTTCTCCATAGAGTTTATCTTCCAATATACTATACAGTTGACTCATTTATTTTGTTTTGCTTTTGCCCCACTGTAATAAAAGCTCCATAACAGCAGGAATTCTGCCTATTATTTTTCATTATGTTTCTCAATGCTAAAAAAATAATAGAAGTTCAATAATATTTGTGGCATAAATAAATGAGCAAATGAAGATATAGAGGTAGAAGTGCTTCTTGATAGCTATCACTATGAAATATTATTCCCTTTATGATTCAATTATCTTTCCATTTCACACCATGATATCACTCATATCCTTGTGTACATACCCTTGCAGTCTTTGTGTTTTCCTCTCTGTATGTTCTATCTTGGTTTCAAGACACCATCTAATCATTTTTAAGGCTATTTACTTGGAGAACTCTTTAAGCCTTTTAAACATTTTTACCAATTGTTAACTCTTACATTACATTGTCTGGAACAAACTCTTTAGCTGAGTAGCCCAATCATCTTGAACCCTTCTCTAGTTATCTATAGATATCTACTTATATCTGTAGATGAAAGATTCTTTTCTGTGTGTCTTTGTGTGATATATTTATTGAAAGTCAGGCTCTTCAGGTATGGGGGACAGAAGAGTTTGACAAAAGATCTAACATATTATGTTAAAACTAAGACAATGTTTAGTATGATGTATTATTATTTTGTATATTGCTAGAGAAAATGTCAATTAAGCCATGGTCTAATCTTTCTAATCACTTAGAATTAAAAAAAAAAAATATTTAGTGGTCTTGGGGATTGAACCTATGGGAATTTACCACTGGCCTACCTCTCTGGTCCATTCTATTTTTAATTTTGGGGTGATCTCACAAAGTTGTTCAGGCTGGCCTTGAACTTGCAATCCCCCTGCCTCAGCCACCCTCTAATATGCCCAGCGTTTCGTCACTTAAAATGTTTCTTTGCTACTTATTGATAGGCTCGCATAGACCTATTTAATGATAAATTTTTATCTTATATTTGTATTGAGCTATATATCATACATATATAAAAATTACAAGTGAAATCAAAAGGTCAAGGCACTTATAACATATTTTCACATTCAGAGGCGTTCATTCATTCATGTTAAAATAGTAAAAGAGTTATGTTTTCTAATGGACTTATAACATATGAATAAATATATGGTGAAAAACAGACATCTAATGAATTTACTAGGACTTAAGGAAAAGCTGCAAATCCCAAATGTTTCATTAACACCGGGAGGAAAATGACAGGTATTTCAGAAACAATCAACAGTAGAAAAGGGAAGTTAGGAAAAAGGAAAAGTTTTATGGAAATTTATCATCATTTTGGGTATCTTGTGGCAAATGCTGCCCCCTTAGAAGTTAAGGGGAAAAAGTGAAGAAAATTCTGTGAGGTAGGATGTCCAATTCGTGTAGACACATGAAGCTCGTATATTAAGATGGATAGTTAAGAACTAAATATTTAGAGATAAAGTTGTATTACAATATTTAACTCATTACTGATTTTTATTTTTCTGGGAGCAGAGAAAAAAACTAAAATTTCCAGCTCAAAAGCTTCTGCTTTGATTCAACATGTTCTTTAAAACTCACTGGCTGGAACATCTATATGGCATATTTGATATGATAAAGCCTATAGTCATAAACACAAACAGAATTCTTAACTATTTTCAGAACAGATTGTGTGAACCTAGAAGAAAGTCAAGTCTTTCAAAATAGTGTGCTTAAGCTGAGCAGCGAAAACTAAGAAAAATAATTGATTTTGCTTTGCTGCTGAATAAAAAATGTGGATCATACTCATGTACCTTTTAAGTATTGCTTTCTCACATTTCATCTTTGTACTGCTCTTGTGTTCATGTTCAGATCATTCATATTTTATTTTGAAACATTTTTCATTTTCAGATCAGCAGTCCTGTGATCCTGGTGAGTTTCTTTGCCACGATCACGTGACTTGTGTCTCCCAGAGCTGGCTGTGTGATGGGGACCCCGACTGCCCTGATGATTCAGACGAGTCTTTAGATACCTGTGAGTAGAAAGGTTCCTGTGCCATGTTCGGGTTTACCTTCCCTGTGAAACTAAATGTCAGTTGTTTTCACGGATGACTGCTGTTCCAGTTGATTCTTTTTTTGTTGTTTCCAAACAACCTAAGAAACTTGAAAGTTTTTGTTTGTGTTCTTTAAAATGAGTATGTGAGGGAGAGCATAAAATGCAGTTTTCTGGTAAGAATTATTTTATGAAAACACCAGGTTAATTGCTACAATGTGGTTAACACTAAAAAGAAAGAAAGAAAGAAAGAAATTTTACTTGAAAGAAAGACCTTTAAAATATAGCAATAAAATGGACCTTCTCCAATAATTCATTTCACATATCTTTAGACAGAGAGAAATGAAGACGGAATGTTAAGGAAATCAAACTTAAACTCTCACGATATTTCTATTAGTATATAAAAGTACAACACAACTTTCAAGTCTGTTTTCTTTTTTATATGAAAACAGAAATTTTATCCATTCTTACTGTGATGACTTTTGCTCCCATATGGGATCCAGAAACATTTGGTATATGTAGATCCTAACTGGAATTGTACCACTGTAACCTGGAGACTACTTAGGGTTTTGCCCACATTGGAAATAACACTACGACAAAATTATAAACGCATAATATAACCATAGATAAATATGCCACAGTTCTTTAATGTTTACCTAATCTTTGGAATATGAATAATTCTCTAAATTTTCATATGGCTATTTCTAACAATTTCACTATCAGTTTGTGTTCCTCCTGTGACCAGATATGCATACATTTCATTATCATCCCCCAAAGTAACTACATAGTTCTGTGAGGTCACAGTGAAGAGGAAAACCCATCATCATTATTGCTTGATTTTGTAGAGAAAACAATTATTGGCTCTATTTTTCATTTTTATCTACTTGTATAGAAGTTTTACAGACAAGATATTTGATAAACACCTGCCATAAGGAAACAGGCAATGTTTGTTAATTTTCTTTAAATTTTAAAATTTTTCTTTAAATTTTCTTTAAAGTTTTTAAACACTTAAGTATTTAAATAATTCTATTAATTGCTTCTCTCTACCTTGAGCCAATCACTTCTTCCATAGGATAAGTTGTAGTTATTTACAACATTTATATTTTTTTTTACCAATTTCTCCAGCTTAATTCTGGAAAACTTCCCTATGCTCCTTATACCACAGATCTCATTCTGGACATGATAAGAGAAAAAAAACAATAAAATTAAAAATTATTAGAAAAATCCTAATGGATAAAACAAATTTTATAAATTTATAATGAATGTTATTTGGATATAAAGTAATGAATGACTCCTAGATGCTATGAATGAAACATAAAAACGTTATTCTAAGGAAAAGGGGTTAGTAAAAAAAAGAGAGAGAGAGAGAGAGAGAGAGAGAGAGAGAGAGCATATTTTATGATTCCATTTAGATGAAAGATCCCATGTAGGCAAATTTGTAGAACAGAATGTGGAGCAGTGGTTAGAAAAGGAATGGGGAATGATTTAATAAATATGAGATTTTGGAGGGAGAAAGAAAAACTCTAAAATTAGGGTGTAGTGATTTTTGCACAACTCTTCATTCAAAAGCATTAATTTGTATATCTTAAGCAGGTATATTTTATGGAATATTCATTATATCTTAATAAGTGTGTGAAAAATGGAGATTTCCAATATTGTGTTTATGGGTGTAGGTGGTAAAGAAATGTAGACAAAGTAATCAGGAATTTGGCCATGAATTATATAAGTAATGGGACCATATTCAGCAGACTAACCCTTTTTAAGCCTTAGCTCCTCCTTATTCGAGTGGCATCTAGGCATTTTCTCTTCATTAGCTCCAAAGAGGAGATGTCACCTTATACTCAGAGTAACTTCAAATATTGCAAAAGTGTAGTCATAGCTTTGCCCTCTGCCCGGATAATCCTATCAATTTTGTGATTTGGAAAAAGAACAGAGGCATGAGATACATTTGTGGAATCTGTTTGTGAGAAGGTCAGGTTGAAGGGGAATGCTTTGCACCTCTGACTGGCACTTAGCAAAAGGATAGAGAATCGGCAGCATAATATATGTAGGTGAATCCCCTTCACGCATGTGGGAAAAAAATAGAGGACAGTAATGTTGCCTTTGTGCTAAACAGGGGGACCGTAGGAGAATCAGGCAGGAGAGGTTTTGTGATCTAGAGGAGGCATAAGAAACCATGTACACAATGCAGTCACCTAACAAAGATATAGAAATAGCTATTATTCTACTCCAAACTGTATAGCAGTTTAGATTTATAGTGAATTAACTTCTTCCAGATAAATGGTTTCAGTCAGTATTAACTGAAATATGGACAAGCATAGAAAAAAAAAGCTGTATGAAAAATATCAGACTTTTCAAATTCAAATTCTTCAATCCAGATGTTGACAATTACCATTATCTCTAATCACAGAGCTTTGTAATGTGTTACTTTATGGTATTCATACGCACTTATCACTGAGCTGTACAAAATAATTGAATAATTTTATAATTGCATAAATGTATACATTTGATGTGGAAGATAAGTACTAAAAATGGGAAACTTTGAAGAATGATTGTTATGAAGGGTAATTTTACACGAACAAAAGTATATTATCATCTTTGATTTGAAGATAAAGTATGTTGTATCTACAAAGTGTTAGAGGAAACCAGCTGATGAAATGTATTTATTTTCACAAAATCTACTTAGCCTTTAAAATAAAAGGAAAGACCAATCCAGCATAGAATTTATTATGACACAGTAAAAGCTCTGAAGAGACAACATTCTAAGAGGAAATAAATGGACATTTATTTGAAGAAGAGGAAAAGCTTTATTTGTGAAACACTGATGACTGTGAAGCGTTAGAAGAAAACATACATGCAGAAAGACAAGAAACCCTATACATTAAAGGAACTGAGTACTTCCCTCCTCTCTGTGTGGCTTAGGAGTGTTTTCTAGGATCCCTGAGGTAGATCTCTTTCACTCACAGCAATACACTCAAAATTTTCTTTTCTGAGGTTGATCTGCCACTAAGCTAATTGCATGTAGGGGTGAATTATCTGAAATATAAAATTGGAAAATTTTAATAATTTGTAACCTTATTATTGAGTATGAGAACTTATTTGTGGCCATTAAAATGAAAGTCTTTATTGCTGTACATTCTTTGAAATATTTTTTCAATCATCTAAACAATGGTTAGCACTGTCTTTAGGTTTTATGAGACAATGAGAATAGAAAATCAGGAAAATTCCCATATTTCTATTCATTGCTGTCAACCCACGGTTGTTGGTTGGTGTTCTGTACAGCCAGAAGGACCATAAGTACTGGAAATGGTTATGTGTGAAGTGAAAGCTTGTTGCCATCTGTGGCAGAGAAGTCCTTCTAGAAAGGCACTTTTATTCTGAGGTATTCAAAATTTAATTCTTTACAAGATTATTCTTTGGAACGCTTAATGATGCTTCCTTTCAGTTTCAGAAGATGTAGATATTTTCCATGAATCTAATCTTATTATACTTTAAGCTAGATTTTTCATTTTTAAGTCAGGATGGTATTAACTATGCTGTTTGTCCTTTTTCCCTATTATCTTGCACTATCACCTTTCAAAGAACCATTTAGAGAATTCTTCAGTTACAGATCATGTTTTGTACAGAATGACTCATGGCTAACATAGGAGAATTAAAAATGGACTTGAAGGGCTGGGGATGTGGCTCAAGTGGTTGTGCACTCGCCTGGCATGCGAGCGGCCCGGGTTCGATCCTCAGCACCACATACAAACAAAGATGTTTTGTCCTCCGAGAACTAAATAATAAATATTAAAAAAATTCTCTCTCTCTCTCTCTCTCTCTCTCTCTCAAAAAAAAAAAAATGGACTTGAAGAGGGAATGTGGGGGGTAACATTTGCAACCTGGATAGCGGTTAGAATTTGTACATTGAACTTATGTTGTTTTATCCTTCTTCAAAGTTCAGCAAAATTTCTGTAAAAGACCAGATAGTAAATGTTTAGGTTTTCCAGGTCCAGAGGGTCTATATTGCATATTGTATATTGATTTATAAAGAGTCTAGATTGTATATTGTATATTGATTTATAAAAATGCTTTAAAAATAGAAAATAATCTCATAGCATATAGTCTTTATAAAAGTAGGCCACAGGTCGAATATGATCAGCAGACTATAGTTTTCAAAATCCCTGTTGAAGTGTCACATTTAAATCATATCTGCTAATACTTGTGGTGAAAGATCTGTGCCCAGGTACTTATGCTGCCTGGAACAACACAACCCCACACAGTAAAGTGTGTGTTGCCTACAGCTGTGCCTGCACCCACCACTCATGGTGTCAGACTAAGGCAATATGGATTTTTGAAATCTGTTTTTTTTCTTCTATTTTCACAGTCTTTATTGTTTAAGATTAGATATGACTATAGTTTTAATAGCTTGACTAAATGTGGGTTTACTTTTCTCAGGCAGAAAGTTACAAAAGTGGATAATGCAGAATTGACATGGATCCAGAATAACACCAGTTTTCTTCTGATTTCTGTTCTGTCTTCCATTGTATGTAGTTATCATGCAGCATCCATCACAGGATGGCTAGTCAACCTTCCCTAGTAGATAATTCCACTTCAGGCAGAAAGAAGGGAAAGAGAAAAAGAAACAGCAGGTGCCAGCTGAGCCTCTCCGTTTGTCAGGGAAGCTGACACAATACAGGTTTTTCACAATAATTAAATCCATTTTATTTGTGCTCAGATCTTCGTTATCAAAACTGACCATGTGGCACGTGAGGCAATGGATATCCTAAATGAGGCCACCAATAAAGAACAATTGGAGAAAAGATAACAACATAGGCAAAGGCACTGGGCAGTATATGCCATAGTGTCCCTTCACCAATCTCCCTCCTTCTTTCCACCATCTCTCCACCTTTTGCAAGACAGGTAGTATGCACTGTGCATGATAAGGGATTCTGAATTCCAACTGCTTGATTCCAAATCTCAGTTCCTCCATGAATACCTTTTAAAAAATTAACATAGTTAATTGTACAAAGAATAGGTTTCACCTTAATATTCCCATACACTCCAAGATTACCATTGCTCTTGAGCAACTAACTTATCCTTTGGATGCCTCCATTACTCTGTGCAATGGAGATAATAGTATCTGCCTCATGGTGAGTGCTTAGAGCAGACCTGCTCCATAGTAAAATCCCTTCTCCATCCCACGCTCTGTCTGTTTTCCAGATGTCCATAGCTATGATGAAGCATTATATCTCGAGAGTCTTCTACAAAGCATTCAACTATATCCTCTTTGTGGAGGCTTTCTCGTCTGTTTACTTAAAACTAATCTAAAAATCAATTTTTTTCTGCCTAAGGATATGTCTGGGAATAATCTTTTACAAACCCTGAAATATATTGTACACAGTTTTTAACAATTAGGTATGTTATATTCATATGTTAGGAAATTTTTGTTGTAGAGAGCATTTCGGAGCAGAAACTTTTTTTAGTATCTCTTCCAAAAACATGATGTTAGCAGATTGTCTAAAGTTACAAAACACTGGAATAAAAAATACATTACTGAAAAAATATTATTAATTGATGCTACAGCCCTGAAATGTAGATGTTATCATCTCATTTTAAAAAAATGAAAAAATTGTGTTTATGATTCTTCTGCATCCAAGTTGCTCTTATTCATGAAAACAGAGTTTGCATTTCTTTGAAATTGCCCTCCTATTTTGAAATATTCCCATAAAGAAAGGTTCAGTTTCTGAGAAGTCCCTTCAGGCCACCTAATTTAAAAAATATAGTATCATTTGAAAATCAGGGAAGGCCATCCCAACAGGGTTGCTTCACACTGGCTTTGGGAATGATCAGGTCTAATTGAACAATGTGGTAAAAATAACAAGTCTCCTGGGTTATGGGAATAGAAGCATTTATGAAAAATGAAAATGGATCATGTCATTAGGTTAGATGTGACTCTGCATGAATTGACCACTACTTCTATTATGTTTCCATTGTTGTGTTATTTCACACCTTATTTAGATAGTCAGATCTTAATGAACTTCATATATTCATATACTGACCTTTCCCCTAGGATATAAGGTAGTAATCCTTTTATAATTCCCTTCTAAATTTTCTTTCTTTGACACAGGTCAGAAAAATAAAATGGAATTCAGGTGGGAGGTTATTAGCAAACAGATTCTGCCCTTTAAAAATATAAAGTAGAACAAGGCACTGAAAGTAGACTATAGGAACAATAAAATGGAAAGAAGTATGGTCCTTGCTTTTAAGTAATGGTGATTTAGAGGTCACTTTGCAATGAGGTGCTATGTGAGGGCCAAGATTTTTGTTAGGTAGAGAAGCTAAAGTAATCTTACAGATTAAAGAGAAAGCATATGAGACCCATGAGGACAGTTTATGTCTCTTTCAATTCCTTTGTTTTGTTCATTTTATTCTGAGGCTTCTATCCTTAGCAGTAGGGAGACCAAAAGCATTGACCCTTCTTTATTAATAAAAAAATCACTAAAGAGTTGATATGAGGGGGGCATAGGAAGGTGGGAAAATAATTGTAAATTAAAAGGGCCTGTCTAATGTTGACTCATTTCCTCAGCACAGTAGGCATGAATAAGGGGGTGACATTTCTCCTCATTCTGCCCCACAACCTGTTCCAGTTGGTGTTTGAAAGTCAAGGAAGGTTAATTGGAGGCATAGGTGATAGAACTGAATGCCCTGTGACTGGCACAGACAGAGCAATTCAGCAATGACAAAGAGCCTTGCCATTTCACCCAAGAAGTCAGTGTTCCCTGGTCTTCTCATCCAAGATCACAGGTCACAGGATATAAAAAGACCCATGTCCCTCAGGCAGGACTGAAAACAATAGGGAACAAAAACTCTGAAATGATGTAAAATAAAGGGGGTAAAATGAAGTAGATGAATTCCAGAGACATCACTGGTGCAAATCTCCCTGGCTTAAGGGATGATGTACTGTAAACAAGCGCTCTTGCAGGGCTCTGCAGGGGCCAAGCGGAAGGTTGAGCTGGGAGGCTTCCCAGGAACCATCCAATCCATCATTTATCCTCAACTAATCTAGCACTTGGGGTTGGGGATGAGGCTTCTTACCTTTCATGGGTGAGCACATTTCTTCCCGGAGGATGTTTTATTCTTTATAGTCACTGTATAAAATTTACATTTGACTTTCACTCAGAAGGGCTTCTAAAGTGACATATTTTGCTAAATGAAGCACTAAAGGATGTTGCATTCTAAGAACTTGTTTTTAATGGCAATTTCATATTCTCTCTCTCTCTCTCTCTCTCTCTCTCCCCCCTTTCCCCATGTCTTTCACCATCCCACCCTGAAAGTAGGATATAAAACTCTAATCTGTGTCTATGGAATGTGCAGCAGGACAAAGAGTATCACCATTCTTCCAATTGCTATCTTGTGGCTATTCAGATTGGAGCAGTGGCATGGACTTGGGGTTGATTTATGGTTTTTTTTTTTTTTAATTTTTATTTTATTTTTTCTAAATATATCATAACATTAGCTTTCTTGATTTGGGAGATGGTAGACATTGCTCACAGAGGAGAAAAATTCTGTGAAAATGGACAAATTTAGGACTTAGCTCTGGAAGTGTATCAACTCAGTAAATGTAGATTATAACTTCCATTCAAATTCTTTCTCTCTTTCTCTCACCTCCCTCCCCCTCTCTCCTTCTTCCTGTCTTCCTCCCTACCTCTTTCAATCCCTCTCTCCTCTTTCTTCTTTCAATCTTTCCTTCTATCCTTTCTTTCTTCTGAAGAAATAAATCTGAGTGTCTACAAAGATTATTCACTGGGCAGTCTTCAAGAGATATAAGAGGGGAGAATCCTTCAACAGACACATCTTCCACAGTGTTCAGCAGCAGAGAAGAAACAAATACATCCCACCACCTCAGACTGAATTGACATCAGAAAAAATAATTATAAATATACTCATCTTAGAAGTCAGCCTGCATTCATAAGGCTCATACACTGTTTTGTAAACAAATTATTGTAATAATTTATACTTCTATAGTTTCTGTTGGAATTATTTTTATATTATAATCATTAAATGTCACTTTATCCTTCTATTCTCTTTTGAGAAAGATTGGTTAGGCGTAGTGGACTTGGGGAGGCAGGGGAATCTGAGGTACTAAGAGCTTATAGGTAACAAGGCTAGTATAGCAACCCAGAACTTCTCTTTCTTTACTTGCTACTGTAGCTTACATTAAGGACTGAGTTGTATCCCTGCAACATTCCTGTGTAAGATAGAGCTCTAACCCCAGGCACCTCAAAATGTAATTGTGTTTGGAGATAAAGACATTTAAAGAGGTAATTAAGTTAAAATGACTTTTGTCCTTGTAAGAGGAAATTTAGTTGTACTAAGGGTTACCAAGAAAGCTTGTGCACAGAGAAAAGACCATGAAAATAGATGGCAAGAAGGGAACCCTCTGCAAGCCATGGTAGTAGACCTAGGAAGAAACCAGCTCTGCAGCATATTGAACATGGATTTCCATGCTCCAGAATTTTGTGAAAATTAATTTTTCTGTTTAAGCCATTCATGTGTAGTATTTTCTTAGGACAGTCCAGCATTCAAATATAGCACCCTAGTACATATCCATTAAATCTCAATATATAACAGCATACAAAAAAAAATTCACCAATTAATAATTTCCTATTTTCCTTAAAGATATATAGTAAATTTTATTAAATACTAGAATACTAATATTATAAGGATTATAGGATTACACTTAAAGAGGTGTGAAATGAGATCCAATCAGTTTCCTATGGACTAAAGGAATCATTTCTGTTATGATTAAACCTCTAAGAATATCTAATTTAACTATGTAGTATTATGCTTATGCAAATGAAATATCTCTCAGTGAAAAATCAGTAGTAATATAATACAATTAGTTTTTTTTTCAAAAATTGATGTATAATGTGATGTTCCAAAAGTCTTAAAATGTAGGTTTCCCTGATTCTCCCCTGGGTGATTTAGGGCACAATTTTAGAGATGCAGTTGGAGGCCTTCTTTGATATTTAATTATAACACCAACCCTAAACTCAGATGCTTGACCAAAGTACCATTTGGTAGAATATTGGTTGCATTTCAACTGTTTTTTTTTTCAGAAATACAACCAATTTATATTAGTCATAGCATGCATAAGTAATATTCTATGTTATGTTATTATAATCTATGTTAGATTATTATAATTTTTATTCTAAATTTAACATGGGACTGGGCAGTAAAGTAACATGTAATTTGACAGTAACAGCAAAAGCATCTTTATCTTCATGGGACTTAGGGGAATTCTGTTCTATTTTTCTTCCAAATAAGCACATATTAGAAAATTCGGTGTTTGAAATAAATGACAGGTTATGCATTTTCACATAAATATTGAGGAAAATTTTGTCACCAAACTAAATTTTTCAAAATATATGGCTACATTTTCTTTAAGAAATCTAGAAACTAATCAGCTGTTCTTTATTGAGGGACTACTATGTCCAATGAGGCTTATAGGTAGTCTTTCTGAGTACATTAAAACAAGACCATTTATGCCATGGCCTCCCAAGTACATTAAATGTATGCTAGGATATTACATGTTATCTGCCCTGGTTAAATGTAAAAAAAATGATATTTACAATACAATGATGATAACTACAATTAACACAAAGTGGATGATTAATATGATCTGATGCTGTGCTTTGAGTCTTGCGTAGTTTACCTCCTTTTATCCAGAGAGCAATCCTGAGTGTAGTATCAGGTTCAATTTTCAGGGCACCAGAGTGACATAAATATCACAAATATCTTGGGTCTGTCTATCTATCTATTAACCTACATCTATATCTATATCTATATATCGATATCTATATCTATACATACATACATAAATGCCAAAAATGGATAAAAGTATTTTCTAATGTGATGAAGTCATCATAGGAGCTAATGGTGGCCATAACTATTCAGTGTTCATAGTCCTCTCTTATCGATGAAAAATATAAAGCATGAGAGATGTTATTTGCTGGATAAACTTGTTTAGTAACAGAATTATAATTAACACTCTTCCATATTATAAAGCTTCTCAGATAAGGTAAAACAGCCTGAAAATCTTGAATTTTAGTGGAGGCAAGACTCATATATGCCCATATTACATTGCCTTCAAGTCAGCATGATCATGCTTTCCCTTAAACATAAAGCTTCATGGATATACTCTATCTCAATATGTGCATGTGTGGCTATTTATTTTGAATACAACAGATTTTAATTGAGTGATCACTGTATAACAAGTACTCTGGTAGATGTTGGGAATAAAACATAAATATGTTAAGCATACAAGACATAATTTTAATTATTTATTTTCCAAATCAGAAAGGATGTTTATGATGTGCAGTTGCATAAGGCATATGGGTTAGAGTTTGTGTGTGTGTATGTGAACTTTGTGTGGATATAAACACATTGAACCTGGAAAAAATAGTATTCTCTTAGCCTCTTAGCTGTACTGATACACACAAACAAATAAAAACCACACACACATACCTAAAATTTAAAAGTGTTGATTGTAACTGTGTAGATTCTGAAGATATTTTTAAACTAGTTTTCTAATGGTATGTAACAAAGTACCACAAATTCAGCCTGTTAAACTAACTTCCATTTATTATCTCATAGTTCTCTAGTGCAGAAGTCCAGGCAAGATCAAATGGATATTCTGTATAAAACCTGACAATACTGAGATCAAGGTGTTTGTCTGGGTTCTCACCTGGAGGTCTGAAAAAGAATCCACTTTCAAGCTCATCTTCCCACTTTCAAGCTCATCTTTGGTTAGCGTATGAATTCAGCTTTCTTGTGGTGGTAGGGCTGAAGCCACAATTAGTAGCTGGCTTTCAGTTGCAGTCACTCTCAGCAGTTAAGGACCACCACATTCGTTGACATTTGACCCTTCTTCACGTTCAGACCAGCAGTAATGGCCAAAACTCCCTCGTGCTTCGTGTTTCAGAGCCTTGATTCCCTCTTCTGTTATCAGAGACCTCATCTGATTACATTAAGAGCACCCGGGCAATCTCCTTTTGCCAGATAATGTAGTGTAATTTGGAGAGTGATATTACAGTCACAGATTTTACACAGACCTATATATCTTTATATCTGTATATCTATATCTATATCTATCTTCCCCAAAATGAATATAAATATTTTCTAATGTGCATGAATTCATTATAGGAGCTAATGGTGACCACAAGTAGGCAGTGTTCATGGTCCTCTCTTACAGATAACATTAAAAGTCATTCTTAGAATTCCAACAAAAAATATTTTAGTCTACTAGGGCTTTCATAATAAAAATAACAGACACCAGATGGCTTAAACAGCAAAGATTTGTTTCCTCGCAGTGCTGGAGGCTGGAAGTCAAATATTAAGGTGTTGGTGTGATTGTATTTTTCTGAGCCCTTTCCCTTTGGTTTATAGATGACTGTCTTTATCCAGTGTCTTAACATGGCCATGTCCTCAAGTGTGTCTATGCCCTCATCTCCTCTTCTTATAAGGACATCATTAATATTGAATGAGGCTCACCCATATGACCTTATTTGGCATTAATTTTGTCTTTGAAGACCCAATCTTCAAATATAGTCATGTTTGGAAATACTAGGGGTTAGGATTTCGACATGTGAATTTGGGGAGTACATAGAATTAAAATTTGAAAAGATTAACAAAACTATGAATTAAGATTAACAAAGTATTAGTAGTTATTTTGTTGATTTTGAACTTTGTGTCTCTTGAGGTTTTGTACTACTTCCATTGCACAAAATCTAGTATTGACTTTTTTTGAGGGGGGTTGAAACATGAAATAACCATCAGTTGTTTCAAGTAACAAATACTTTAAGGCCCTCAAGTCATGAATAGGATCATTAAGGTTATGGTCCTTTCCCACTCTCTGTATTGGCATACATTCTTCAGCATACAGAAAGTAGCCTATGGAGTTTTTTGCCTGTCTGAGATTTTAAAAGGTGGATACATAGGCAATTTAAGATATGATGCAGAGCCCTTGAATATAGTACCATCCATTTCAAAGAACTCTCTGAAGGTATATATCTACATAAATATATAGATGTGATTCTTTTCTTTTTTGAGAGAGAGAGAGAGAGAGAGAGAGAGAATTTTTCATTTTTTTTGTTTTTTTTTTTGTTTGTTTTCGGCAGATACAACATCTTTGTTTATATGTGGTTCTGAGGATCGAACCCGGGCCGCACCCATACCAGGCGAACGCGCTACTGCTTGAGTCACATCCCCAGCCCGAATGTGATTATTTTCAAAGTGCTACTTTCATTGACAGTCTATTTGATTAGATATCTTCTTTACAGAATTAATTGAAGAATATCCAATATAAGACATTTATACGATTGTTTAGTGAATTGCTTTCTTTACATAAATAATAAAAAAAAATATTCTTTGAGGCAGGGGCAATCTACCACTTAGAACTATTCTATGCAGTCTTATTTTTACTATGGTCAACCAGTTTTTGTATGTTCATTGAATTTTTCCAACAAGGGAATAACTGAATGTAGCATTCAAAAGGGAAAGTAGACGCAAAGGATATCTGATCATTTAATATGCAAACAAAAACTCCCTCCCAAGGTTGGTAGTTATTTTGTAAGGTTCTATGCTTTGAGGATAGTGAGACAAATTATTTGAATGGTCTTTGACACTGCAAAATACAGGAGAAAATGTTTGCAGGTTGAGGAACGTCTAATATAACTACATCTGTTATATTTGATAACTGTCAACATTTCAGCCAAATGGAGTATTGATGACTTTAAATTTGCATTCTCACTGAAACCTTTTCACATACCATCCAAAGGAGAGGAGAAAAGAATGAATGTTCAGGGCTGGGATTGTGGCTCAGTGACAGAGCGCTGGGTCCAATCCTCAGCACCACGTAAAGATAAGTAAACAAAATAAAGATATTGTGCCCATGTATAACTGAAAAAATATTAAAAATGAATAAATGTTCAAATTGGAATTGAAGGTTAAAAAAAGAATGAAAAGAAGAAAAACCACACCAATCCTAGTTACAATAAGTCTGAACCAATTGAGACAAAGTGGGTTAAATATATTCAAATGTGCTAAACCCAGAAGGCAGTTTATAAATTTGACAAGATATTAATGATACCTTTCTCACCATAGTGATGGATGTCTGTGTTGAGACACTTGACCTTGGAGGTAAGTGGAGTCTTGCAGGTATGAATATTGAATTGCTGCACTCTGATTGGAATCACATGAGTGTGTTCACATGGCCACTCAAGTATTTTTCTGACAATCCTGAAGTATTTCTTCCATGGATAAATACAAATGTGGTGTAAGATTTTGTTTAAAATTTTTTTTTTTGTCTTGGCAATGTGACATAGTATGAGAGATTCTTAATGATTAAAAAATGAAACCTATTTATTTAATAAATTAAATACAAATTAATTCTATCTTCAAGCAATCTGAGCAATTGGAATAGCTATCTAAGATACACTCTTAAATGACGGAGATTAACTTCTGTTTACAATTTAAACTATTGCAGGGGGAACTATTTAAATCATGAATAATTAGACCTGCCCAACCCAACATGAGCCATACTCATCATAATGAGGATTCAGACTTCCGGGTCCATGTTAAATTTTGCTTCTAATATGGATTTTTTTGTTCCAACCTTTCATTCTCCAGTAATAGGTTAATTAATTGATCTCTTGCAGATGTGATGAATTGAAATAGTCCAACCTAAGTCCAAATGAAAAGAAATAAATAAAAATTTTTAAAAACCTATAGTTCAGTGAGTTAAAGCAACTAGTTTAAGGACATGTGGTTAATAAATACCAGAACTGTGACTAGAATTCAGATTTCATTGCCTTACACATTCATTTATGTTCTTTCCAGTTTACATGTGTGCCAACCAGTAAAAGTTCTCAGCTCCTTTTGTAGTGATTGCCTGTCACTATTTATCAAAATAATCACAACAGCAAGAACAATAAAAACATAAGTACTCAAATAATAATTTACACTAATTGCTAAATTTAAAATTTAAAAAATTAGTAGGCCATATCTAAACTATCTTAGACAATTGCTTCTCTATTTTCTCAAGGGCTGGTGTGCATGTACACATACACACACAAAACATACACACGCACACACACACATACACTCAGGACAAATATTTCTGTAAAAGAAAAATGACGTGTTTACTTGATATATGCATGGGTTTTTTTTCTCTGATAGCATAAAGAATGAGAGGTTATGATCAGTAGGAAAAAAAATATGAATATAAATGGTTCTCACCTTGCTTAACTTCCAGAAAACTTCCTAAAACAAAAGGTGAACATCTGTTTTTAAAAAAAATTAGATCACGCTATGATTCTCAAATATTCTTTCAGGCTATTTTTAACTTACAAACAAAATTCAAGAAAGCACTGTAGACCAGTTTTTCTTTTACTTTTTCAATAACCTAAAAAGTAACTATATTAATCTTTTGGAAAATCTATAAATGCTAATTTACATTTAACCCAAGGCCTCATTGTCAGGTTGTTGCACACAGCAATAGTTTTACAACTCTACTATTTTCACTAATGAGCAAATCCGTGATAGAAATACTGATGGAGCTTAAAGAGAATAATTCCAGACTCTGATAAAAAATAATACTTCTCAATTCATTGGTGTGTACCTACCCCCAATTGGAATGTTCCTTGCATATTGAAAGCAACATGACTGAATTTTTGACTTAATATTTCCTGAGGACTATTTTTAAAACTATTCTTTTATCTTTGGCCAAAGGGCTTCATTTTGCTTGTGCTGTGAAACTGTAAAATATAAATTATGTGCATCATTAAAATATATTTGGAGTTGCAAGAAAGGTGTATAAAAGATTGTTAGCTATTTTCTGAGAAAAGTGATTATTGCTTAAAATTATTACCACTTATTTTCAGTACCTGATGTATTAAACAGCGTAAAACTAGTTGATCTGTGATTTCAAAGTATCATGTTGGACTTTTCAACAGGTAGGTACATTTGGTGAAGTTTACACCTTGAGAGACGGTTAGTGTTTGACTATGACCAGAGCCTTCCTATCTATCTACATGATTTTGATCAAATCCAATAGCAGAAAAGTTTTACTTGGTGTTTGAGATTTGCAATGATTTATCAGAGAAGTTCTATTGTACAAAATATGGAGCATTTATCTTGATATAAAAATAAGCTTTTCTTGGTGTCCATTGGAATCAATATTCTCCTTTGTTCATTATTACATAGATGGAGAGATGTAATGGGAAAAAACATTCATCAGGAACTGTTGGGTTTAGCAATAGCTTTTCAGGGAGACTTCTGTCAATCAAGGTTAAACCCCCATCATGATGTCATGCCAACATTCAAGCAACATTCAAGAGAAGCTCTCTCTCTCTCCAGACTAAAATATGCATTCCAAGGATATAAACATAAAAGGCCAATGGTTGTATGATCTGAAATTAGATGTGAAGGGCCCAGTAGAGATTTAGCTTTGTGTCATCCTTTGCCAATGCCTTCTGCATGACATTGTTTTAGTGGCATATCTCCTTCTGTCCAACTCTTTCCTTTTTAGCTTTCTTTTACTTGCTAACTCTTTCTTTTATCACCTACCATTTCCTTCTTAACTGTTCTCATAGTCCTATAGCCAAACATGAGTCCTATTTTATTGTTCTCCATTGAAATGTATATTTTTCTTTAGTGTCTGTGGCTTTGTTTATAGTCTCTCCTAACTTTCTATCTTATTATATTTAATTAATACATTAATCAATCTGTTCATTTATTTTTTGCAGTGCTAAGGCTTGAACCCAGAGCCTTATGTATATTTAGATAAGCATTCTACCTCTGAGGCACACTCTCAACCCCCTCTCTTATTTTAATGTCTTAATTCTAATGCTACTAATTCACATGCTAGTAATTCACATGCATACTTTAAATATATATATATATAAATTTATGATGTTCTTCTCTCTCAACTTTTACCTCCCCCAAATAGTTTCATTAGCATAACAAAGAAACCAAAGCTACTTAACAACTACTTTAATTTCAATAATATTTCAAATTAATTAAATTCAGTAGGAATTTAAAAAGTAAGAGAACAAAGAAGAAAATAAATCTAAATTCTAAAGAGCTGCCTTAAATTCTAACATAATTCTAACTGATGAAATGTTAAAGCAAATATAAAGAATTTAAAGTTTCTGCAAAAGAGGCACTATCTAAAAACTCTGAATATCAAGAGCAAAATATATATGTATTTCAACAAATTATTCATATATTTTAACAAAATTAAAAATTTTGTATTTGAAGAGTTTTTCCATAATTATTCTCTTACAATTAAAAAGTTTAAAAAAAGAGAATTTTGAAATTTGGCAGCATTAAATTTACATAAAATAATTCTGATGACTATGAATGATTTTAAATTATAATCTTTTGTAGGCTGTTCTTTTCTAAGTGTTGTATACTGCCACTTAACCTTGGAAACTGGGACCAAAGAAATTTGTTATAGAAACTCTTATTTCAGTAATGACATGTTTGGCCTTTAGGTACTATACGAAAAGTGCTCAGTGTGTTTAAATAGCAGTTGAATGTTACCTTTTATTCCACCAAAAATGTGCTAAACTATAATAACTGTGTTTCTCCTTAGAATTACTCATGAAACCCATTGTTGTTTGAAAGCAGATGGTCTTTTAGAAAGGAGAGCATATCACTCTTTTTTAAACACAAAGTTGTGATATAAAACATGTATTTAGAGATTTCATAAAGCATGCAATATGAAGCTATTTTAATCAGCAAAAAAAGATGCTTGACTATGAACAGAGGAAAAAAGAATGTCACTCACAATGTGTAAAGTATAATCACAAAACAAAAGAATATCCTTCTGTAGCCAGTAGTGGAATCAACCAAAATGAAATTTAGCTTTCTTAAGAAGACAACTAATATGCATCTAAAGTGGAAAGGAAGTAAATGACCTTTTTGAAATTTTATTTTTTAAAATTTTTCATAGTAATCAATAGATTTATATTGCAGAAGCATGTCATCATAAATAGGTTATTTTTAAAAGTACTTTTGCTTAATCTTTGGAACAATGAATGATGTATTTCTCATGAACTTACTTAAATGTAATAACCTAATCAGATTTAAATTTTCCTAAATGGAATGTCATGACATTGTTCTCAGTGGTGTGATATCTACCATAGTCTTAATTTTTGTGTCATGGAATGAGCCTAATACTAATTAAAATGAATGTATCCAATTTTAAAGTAATTAGGAATAAATAAACTAACTGGGAATAAACTACTCATCTGAACTTTCAGAGAATAATATTTAGAGAAGAATTAGAAAACATGTTAATGAATAGGAATGAGAACTAACTCAGTTTACTAGTAGTCATACTAGTGCCACAGCAGAGGATGTCTTCTCTCCCACTCATACTAAACAACAAATGGTTCTTTATAATTAAATAGGTGACTCTCTGCTGCAGTTTCTTATTGGTAGTTGTTCATGATAAAACATAAAAGGAGATAAATGCAGGGTACAGAAGTGTATTCTCCTTTGTGTCACTGAACATCTGTACTTTCTGTTGGGAAAATGGAAATATGGTTTCACAACTTATTGTTTTAATAACTACAAAGAAGATTTTGAGCTTTGAATGTCAAATTGTTGGACTCAGATCAATGGTTCTGTCCCAGTGTTTATTTTCTCTTTTATTTTCCTTAGTTTACTCTCTTATTTTGTGGTCTCATTGCCTTGCCTGGTTACTGTAAGGAGCATTTCTTATGTTATGTTTGTGAACCGCAAGCCATTTTTACAATATAAACAAAATGAACTAATGATGAAAAAGGAAATTGTAAGGAGCTGGATTTTTTTTGTTTGTTTGTTTTAAACTTGAGATGTGGCTTTGACATCTGGAAAAAAATTCAAAATAAATGGAATTTTAAAATAGTTATAGAGGGAAATTTCTTCAAGAGAATGCAGTTGCCAAATATATCATTTTTTTTTTTTTTTTTTTTTTTTTTTGTCTGAAATGGTCTACGTGACTCATAGGAATCTGGGTAGTCCAAAGGAGAAGATTGGAGAGCTTGAATGTGGTGCTTTAGACATGAGGTACTCATTGACTAGTTGTATGATCATTTGTAAGTGGACATAAACAACCTGGAATGTATAATTCATCAACGAACCACTGCAATTTAGAAATTCAACAGAAGAGAGAAAGGACTGCTTTCTGTCTAGCAGGGTTTGATGTGCTATGGGTTTGAGACTGTCTCTGCTGTGTCTTTCCCCTGGGGTCTCAGACCAAAGGGCTTGTTAATGATTGTGAAAATCACCCACGTAATAAAGACAGAGATGTTGCTTCCTCAATGTCAATTTGGAATTTTTATTTTCTGATAATGAGCCAAATTAAAGTAAAAATAAAGAAAGAATTTCAAGTAGTTAAGTATACCTAACAGCTGATCTGTGACTCTTTGTTTCATAATTTAATAATCTAGTGAACAATAAAAGTATTTTATTTGAAATTTGGTTTTAGGGAACTTTTCTTTTATTTATTATGAAAAAAAATTTTAAAAATGTTTTGGAGAACTTATCACATATTTTTAAATACATACCTTGTTTTATGTGGATATGTAGCTTTAATCAATATAAAAAAAAGTTGGAAAAGTTATTTTTCAATGTTTGTTGTTTAAGTATATATGTGTGTGTGTGTGTGTGTGTGTGTGTGTGTGTGTGTGTATTTGTATGTGGGCATTTTGGCTTTTAAAAGCATGATCAAATACTGTACTAATCTACACAATTATTTTTTATTGTATTTTCATACTTTTCTAATGTCTTCAGGATCATGATTCTCTCATTTTGCTATTTTTCTTAGAAGTTTTTCAAAGTCACTTCATTCTAATATTGGGAGTAAAATGCTTCAGAATCATTTCAGTATAAATTTCCATTACTGAACACATAAACATATCAAAACAATAAAAATATTACATTTTAAAAAAAATTACCTTCCTTATTAACAATTTTATACCAGTGACAAAATTGTAGAAAATTTATAAGTAAATTTCAAATCATGTCAACTTCTTTATCCTTATTGTCTTTAAATCTAATTATAATACATATAAAATTAGTTTGCTTAGATTTTTCTGGAACATTTTTTTATACAGTGAGCAAAATACAGAATGTTTTGTTACCACGGAACTCATTATGTTTTCTGAAGTAGTTTTTTAGTGTGAAAGACAGTTAATGAAGAAAAACACAAAATGGTACTGCTGGAGTCTTCAGTTCCCTTTTTAATAGTGATTCCATTATACCAATTAGATAGGCTTCTGACAACTGGTGTTCAAGCTGGGTGGAAAAGAGGGCCCCTGCTCACTTGCCACCTACCCAGCCCACCAGCACCCCTGGGGAGTCATTCCAGAATTCCCAGGGCGCATTAGAGCCCAGCTTGAATCAACTGCTCTGAGGTGTAACTGAGATCAAAAGAATTATATGTAGGATAATTAATTCTTTGGGGAAATTAAAAGTAAAAAACTTAAATACAAATAAAATCTAAGAATGTGTATTGTAGGCTAAATTCTATTCATTAACAGAGTACATTTATTTTAATTAAATAGCTCCATCTCTTCCAGAGGCTTTCACTGGTAATTTTTCATGATAAAACATACATGAAGATAAATGCAAAGTTTATCTCCAGAGACAAAATACACATCAATACATCAATGTAAGGATTCAAACGGTGCGTCCAAGCTATTAACTCCTAAGAAATGAATCTGAAGAAGCAGTAGGAGGACATCCTTAATGTGGAAAACCACTAGCTTTTAAACTATTTCTTTATTCCTAACTTGAATTCTTTAATGGATGTTAGCTATTCAACTTCAAGGACTATAGAGTACTTGAAGTTATAATGTAATGTATCAATGCTGCTTAAGTCATTAATAAAAGGGGAAAATGAAGGACATCTGGAGTCCTTTCAGTTTTCTCCAAATAAAATGTACCTACTGGCAGCAGATCCAAGGGAAGTTATACACTTTGAAAATATTCAAAAATTATTAGGCCACTTAATTGCAAAATCAGTACAAGTTTCCTTGGCCCTCCTCACCTTATCAATACCACCCCATGGGCTATTCTTGCCTTCCTTCTCCTCTTTACGGTACTCTAAAATGGAATGTGTAAGAGTATGAGCGGCTCTCTATAGCCAAAACACTCAGATACATCAAAAAGCATTTTTTTTTCATTCTATACCAATCAAAAAGAAAACAATGAGAAACAGGTATGTTTCCTATTAATCCAAACCATGGTTTTATCAGATTATTTTGATATCTTTCAAGCCTAAGACGTTCAATCATTGATAGGTCTCAATATTTTTATTAGTATAACAACATAATTGCTGCCCTTATCCACCTTAAAGAACAATATATGGACCATTCTTGCTACTGGTCTTGTGGTATTACAACTATTTTAATAGCTAAAATGTATTGAGTTTTCACTATATACACATAGTGCCCTAAGTGAGTGGACTATTAAATAGTTGTTTTCTTTTGCAAAAACGGAGGTAGTATCAACACAGTCTCACCCTGTCCTATTAAACATTTAATTTTATTTTTCAATCCTCACCTAAAAGATGTATATTAACTGAGTCTGAAGAATAATAAGACAATTAGGAGTCATTGTTTAGGAATGCTAAGTTCCAGGTATTATTCTAATATTTTACATAGTTTCTATTAGCCCATTTTAATGTTAGTATATGTGAACATAATATCAGCACTATTATTATAATTCCTCATTTAAAACAATTCATTTGACGAGACCATAGCAGAAACAAGTAATAGATTTTTTTCTCAAAAACTTCCCACCGCTTCAATCTTAAAGGAGATGATCAGAGCTCAGCAATTCCAAGAAGGTTTTTGTAAAATGATTTTAGATTGTGTGTAGCTCAAATCCTGGGATTGTTACAAACAAACAAACAAAAAAGATACTGGTTTTATTTTTCTTTAGAGACTTATATATGGAGGCTTGTAACAAAAATCTTGTAGTAGCAGGTATGTTATACTGAAGAGTATTTGTCAAAGGAAAGCTTATTTCTATCTCAGAGACCAGGTTCTTCTGACCAGCTACCAAAAACTAACAAAATAATGTGTCTTTGATAGCTCATATGTAGAAGGAAAATCTATCCCTTCACACATATTTGGAGTGTTTCATCAAAATATTATTATGGCCGGGAGTGCTGGCACTGGCCTGTAATCCCAGTGGCCAGGGAGGCTAAAGCAGGCGGATCGAGAGCTCAAAGCCAGCCTTAGCAAAAGCAAGGGGCTAAGCAACTCAGTGAGACCTTGTCTCCAAATAAAATATAAAACAGGGCTGGGGATGTGGCTCAGTGATCAAGTGTACCCGAGTTCAATCCCCGGTACCCAAAATAAAATACTATTATGACAGTGATTAAAATAGTAGCTTTGTGTACACTTACAGCAAATTAAGAATAGACAAATGGAGAAAAAGATTTAAATAAGAAAGTCTGCTGTGTTTAAATGAAAATCAATAGTTTGATTAGAAGCAATACTTTAAAAGTGACATATAGTACTTACATCATCGGGAAGAACATGGTTTTTCTTTTTTGATCAACTTCATTGAGTTATAATTTATATTCAGTAAAATTCATACTTTCCAATGTACCATTAAATTTGACAAATACAAGCCTTTGTGTAACATCACTCAGTCAAGATTTAGAACATGTTAATCATCATGAAGAGTTCCTCTTTTCTATTTGATCAGTCCCTTCCCCCATTTTCAGATCCTGAAACTGGTCTCTTTTGTGCATGCAAAGCAAACACTTCACACTGAATTATATCAGAAAAATTAAATGTGTTTTCTTTATGATTGAGAACAAGGCAAAGATGTCCATTCCCCCTACTGCCTTACATACCTTTACCAGAAATCCTGACCAATCCAGTAAAGCAAGAAAACAAAATCAAAAGTAGAAAGATTAGGAAGAAATAAAAATAAACTATCTCTATTTTAAGAAAATATATTTTAAGTAAAAAATAATCAAAACAATTTAAAAAAATTATAATAGTCCTTGAAAGGAATTTTGGAAGATTGCAAAGTAATATACAAATATCAGTTACATTTTTATTTTAAACTATTTTCTGGCTCTCAAAACCACACTACGCTTTACTTTTTATCTTTCTGAATTTCTCTACCATCCCCACAGCTGAAGCACACAGTGGTCAGGTTACTAAAAAACTAAAAAATGTCAATTATAATCTAGTCTTTGACACTAAAGTATTTTAGTTTTGTAGTTTTTTTGGGGGGGGTGGGGTTTGTCGTGCTGGGTATTAAACCCAGTCAAATATATTATCACTGAGCTATAACCCCATACTCCTTCTTATTTTATTGTAGAAGAAATAAAATATACTTAACTAAAGAAATAAAATATACTTAACTAAAGGTTGGCATTATACATATTATTTAGGCCATTGTGTTTTCTTCTTCCACATTCATTGTCGGTATACAATGAAAAGGTATCATCCTCCTTTTTAAAAGTTTTTCATTGTCAGATAAAAGGCAAATCCTAGCTATTTACGTTTTAGATATTATGAGAAAATGCAATACATCACATTCAATCATTTCCAAAGTACTGCCACACTTAGAATTTTTTCAATTTGAAAATATTTGTGAATTATATTGACTACACCTACCACAGAAATTTTATCTTTTATATGTCTTTGAAGCCACCTTCATATTTCCTTCTCTCTCTCTCCTTGGAATTTAGATTTTAATATGAATATACTATTCTGTGTTATCAAAGCTGATGATTTAGGAGACAGCCTTTCCACACATGTAAAGCTTTTTTATTCGCCCTTTTCCCAAAGGCAAACATTATGGTGATTATAATATATGGACTTTGAGGTCTGTTACTCCCAAGAATAGAAGTAACTGTGAGTGGAGAATCCCAAGTAAATTTTCATTCCATCTCATCTAAAGACACAGAGAACCTTGCATGTGAAAGAAAATATATCTTTTCCCATTTTGTACATTCTTTCTGGTTATCTTTTCTCTTATTATAAGTGGGATCCACTGGTTCTTCATGTTGTTCACTTTTTTAGTTCTTCTACATGTCTTATAAGGAATTGTAGTCATCAACCACATTTTGACACATGGAAAGAATCACCTAAAATATTTTTACAGTTTCCTTTCCAAAGCTAGTGCAGTGGCACTATAGCTAAATGTTAAAGTTGGCTTCTTTCCTTGTGGCATCACACATTTTTCCCAGATGGTCACAGAAGTGTTAGAGTATATAACTGCTAGGTGATACAATAGATAGACTCTGAAACTCTGAGCAGCTTAGTTGTTCTTGCAGATAGGAAATTTTATGATTCTTAACAGATAAGGTTCGCCATCTGATGACTCTTTTTCATAACACTGACATCTTAACACCTAATTTCCAAGATCATCATTGTAGTGCAAAAAGGATCATGGAAATGTCACACAGGCTCTTTAGCATTTTAGTCAGAATTGAGTTGCTCCATAGACTCGCCATATTTCTTTGCCCAGGAGCAAAGAGATCAAGAAAGATTGTTTTTCTTTGATCTTAGTTAGGACAGAGGAGGAAATCAGAAATGGGTGAGCCTTAGAAATGGCCACTATGTCAGGATATTCCTCAGGAGTTACAACACACATAGCCGAACTTGACTATCTGTACCCATCTCCCAGTTCACCTCTAGTACTTGAGGCGAATCAAAAGTAATGCACCATTAGTAGATAAAGTGAGGTAGATTTAAGAAAGCTTTGGCCCTTATGGGTACCAAAAATTTACAAAGCTGTGTAACTGACTCTTTTAGAGTGTTATGCTATATATCACAGACTAGAGAGAAAATGGGTTATTATATAATATGTATATCTTGATCATTTTAGATGATGGAAGAAGGAGAAGTGACAATGGAATGATGAGGCATTCAGCCCTTGGAAGAACAAGAAAGAAAATCAAATTCCTTGTTCTTATTGTCTCCACAAGTCAAATTGGAGTTGAAATCTGTCCCATGCAGAGTTTTGAAGAGAAAAGATAGGATTGTTTAAATCCTACATTTTAATAGGGAAATCTTATTTATTTCTTGTCTATAATATATTCTTCATGTAGAGGCTAGATGAAGTAATTCCTTAAGATCACTACCTAGCATCTTAGAGCTGTGAATAGGACCTAAACATTTTCACACAAAGTTTCACTGAAATATTTACATTAGTGTAAAAAAATGTAAATTTAATCTACTGTCCTGTGAAAAGAAAGTTTATATATATATACACACACACACATACACCATATATAGGTTTGCTGTGATCAGTAGAAAATTATTTAATCACTATCCCATATTTACCTTTAAAACTTAGTTTGGCTTTATATTTTTATATATTTTGGTTTTATATATATATATATATATATATATATATATATATATATATATATATTTTTTTTTTTTTTGGTTTTATATTTTTATATATTTCCACTAAGGGAAGAAAATAGCCAATGAAGTTAGTTTTACTATTATTTGCTTCAGTCTTATGATTACTTTTATATAATTAAGAAAAATTTATGTAATTACTTATATGTAATTCCATTAATGACAACTTTTAAGGTATTATAAAATATTACCACTCTTTAAAATTAATCTAGAGTTGAATGATGGATTGATTTTTATCATAGTAACTGGGCTATGATGCAAGGTCTTGATATCTAATTTTCCAAAGATTGATTATTTTAACAAGTCATTAATAAAATATCAAGAGTTAAAGAGTTGTCAATATGTTCTCAAAAATATAACATTAGGGTTAATTTAGAAATATTTAATCCATTTCTTGGAAATTAGTACCTTATTGGTAATTGATATGTTATTGGTAATAGAACATTTCTACATTGTAACAACCAATCTAATTTTCATGGGATTAATTTTAATATTATCTGCTATAAAAAATCTAATTTATCTTGTTATTTCAATATTTAGAATGGGATAGTTTTTAGGTCTGATGGAGGATTTATATTTTCTCATAAGCTGCTATAATTTTCAAATAAAACAATATGCTACCACTAGATAAAATCATGAAAAGGTGACAATAAATAAAATTTCTAAATTTAGAAAGGAGAAAAATTGTGAAAACTAGGAGTAGAAACTGTTCTTTTAGGAGTAGATCTGAGTATATTTGGAAAAGAATTGACCTGTGAATCTAGTGGTCAGTCAAGGAAATTTCCAGTGTGATGAGCAAACTTGGATCCAAATGTTTTAACACTAAGATCTTAAGATAATGTAGAAAATAGCTTTATGAAATTCTTTCTTCTTTTTACATTAATTCTATCTAGCAAGCCCCAAAGTGAATTCTCTTCTCTCTGCCCTTCTATTCTGGTAACATCTCAAGTTGTGGAACTGCCTACTTAAAAAAAAAAAAAAATGCTCTTACTCTGTGTGCCTCAGAGCAGAAGAGTCATTTTGTGTGACTGGGAAGCAAGTTGCTTATCTGTGGTACAGGGATTGAGTGTGTCTTTTAACCATTTGCTGCAGTTCTACCTTTTGCTTTACAGGAATCCTGACATGTAAACTACACAATAATCGTTTGTTGAATATGTAAGTGAATTGGTGAATAATAAAGTGGGCTAAGTTCTTTCTACATTTCTCCATGGGTTTATGATTCTCTGATTGTCTGATTGCATAAGAAAGAACACTGATAGCTAGAAGTCTCCTATTTAGTTCTCATCTCCCTGATTGTATTCTCTCTAAGGGAGAAAACATCTCCCTGTTCTCTTTGGAAAGGTTTTTTCTAACACATTTCCCTACACAGAATAAACGTATAATAAGATCTGTTGGTCTGAATTGAAATGGGGTGGGGAGCTCCTGTGGAAAGCTGACATTGCGTTTCCTTTACCTAGATCACGCATTCCTCGTCTGCCATATGTTCGATTTTCGTGAACATATGTTACATTTGTTTTTGGTAATTTTGCTCTCTAACTATTGCACAATGGTGAATGTTGCACAAAGCCCATATGATCAGTGTCTAAGACACTATAATTCTTCTCCTTTTGAGTGTTCATTGCCCCAGTTACAGAGCTGAATATTATTTAGGGCAGTTGTTACCCAAATAAAGGAGGGGGGACAGAACATGCAGAGAAATGCAGTTTCAGACCAAAGCAAATGAACTTTATAAGAATAAGGGGGATTCAATGATGGGGTTGGATAATAGAGGCTGAATATATAGAGGAAAATGTAATTTTGTCAAATATATGCAAAAGCAGAAGTTGGAGCAATGTTCTATTAATTGGTAATATTGTATCTGAGATAAAATTCATTACTGTTATTTGGAGGAAGACAAATTCAGTCTATAATTCTATCTTTTAGAAAATTTGTGGACACTTTATATATCAAAAAAATACCTTCAAAAAGACCATTTTCATTCATGACATCATAAACATCATCTAATGGGTCCCTCAAGTAGACTGTGATTATCAACAACCCCATGGGATGTGGCTCTAGAACTATAACTCACTTTAGCATTCTTGTGACTGAACAATTAAGCATGCAAATATCAAAATGCAAGTCCAGAGTTACATATAACCAGTCATCTCCAATGAGGTGATAATTAGACAATGATGGAGTTCCAACAGAATACGTTATGAATGTGAAAGACAGGGAAACCATTGCTCATATAAAGAAAAATAATGATAAATAATGCTGTTTTAAATAATTTATGAAAAAAAATGTTTAAGAAATTTTGCTGGAACCAGGCATGGTCACTCACACCTATGATCCCAGTGACTCTAAAGACTGATATGGGGGGATTACAAGTTCATGTTCAGTCCCAGCAACTTAATGAGACCCTGTCTCAAAAAATAAAAAGATTGGGAATGTACTCAGTGGTAGATCACACCCGCCCCCTGGATTCAATCCCTACTACAAAAAAAAAAAAAAAAGAAGAAAATAATCATAATTTGTGTCACCGTCCTTCTCCTCCTCCTCTTGTTTATTCCACTGAAAGCAATTTACATGATTAGTGAGCAAGAATAGTTTTCCTAGCTCTCATAGAGAATATTTTTTTTCCTTCCAAAGTGTGCATATGCATCTTTTATGTGTGTCTGTGTAACTACAAAGAGTCTTTGTGAATTTTGAATAAAGTCAACTAGTGCTATATTTATCCCACAATAAAGAAAATTCAAATTAGAAAATTTATTAAAATTTCCATAAAGGACATTCTCTTCTTCCAAACTGTCTCACACAAATGTTGTTCTCCTTTATGTTTTCTTGTTTGTAATGCTGTTTTGCTGACCAAATCAGAGAGGATGGTAAAGACTGGCCTGACTTTCAGGAGCAGCTAAGAGTGCTTCTGTCTTCATTTTTACACTGGATTTCATTTCGAGACACAGAAGAAGCTGCTGGTGGAAACAGCCACAGTTAGTTCACTTGGTTGAGTAACCAACAGAAGTAGTTAAAGAGACAAATAGCAGGGAAACATATTTAATGTAATTTTTTCAAACTTGTTCATTACAAGCACAGGCTTTATTCATTTTGACATCATTCTCTCTATAACTTAATGCCTAATCAACCTGTAAGACAGTTACCATATGCATCTAATTGCCTTACTTGATTTCAAAAATAAAGAGCATTTAAAGATACGGTTTCAATTGAGTGCAAAGCTTAGCAACCAATAGCTTTTGGGTGAAGACCTGAGGTCTGGAGCATAGATTCTACGAAAAGTTGAAAAGTATACAGAATTTGTTTTCACTGTTACATTCTTACATTTCTACCATCATTGTCTTATCATCTTCCCTGGGACTCTGCTCTCTTATGTGCTCCACATCTGAGCCTTAACTACATCTCATTGCTTCATTCTCTCCTATCCTTCCATAGAGGCTTGAAATTCCATAGGACAAATTCTATCCAGGCATGGTACCTCAGCCCTATTAATCACAACAGCTTGGGAGGCTGAGGCAGGAGGATTGCAAGTTTGATGCCAGCTTTTACAATTTAGTGAGACTGTCTCAAAATTTAAAGATAAATAAATAAATAGGACGGGGGAGGTAGCTCAGTGGTAGAGTGACCTTGGGGTTCAAACCCCAGTGCCAAAAACAAAACACAAAAAGAATAATTTTATATTTCACATCTGATACCCTAATGCAAAATGCCTTAAATCAGTGGTCGATCAATGTCAAGTAAAACATATTGTATATCTAGAAAAGTAATCTGTGATAAAGCAAAATGACTAATGAAAATGAATTCTAGAAGGATTTCACTTGTCCTGTGTTACTTTTGTTGGCTAACTTAAAGCACTCTCTAATATAGTTTACAGAAAAAAAAAAAAGAAATGCAGTGTAAAGTCCATTATCAGCAACCCTTTTCCTTCATCAGAGTGAATTCAGTATGAGCTGTGGTATGTCCTGAAGGCTAAGGAAATTGAACTCAGTATAGTTCTTCCTAGCTCCAGTTCTAGTGGTCATTCTGTGGTTAAATCAGCCCTCATGTGGGTATTTACAGAATGGAAATAAGAAATGTCTAAATCACTAATTATTTTTTCCTGGAAAGTCTGTTGATAGACATTTGTCAATATAACACTGATTGAATTAAATAACATGATACATTTTCATACCATGGGGAGAAGGTTGTAGTACTTACAAAAAATCAAATTGTCACAGAATCCCAGAGATGAATACCTCTCCCCTACCCTATTCACCAAAAATAAACACAACATTTTATTTGCATATGAAACTTTATTAAAAATATTATGCCACTAATAATGTATTAAAGCCACTACTTCTTTAAATTATTTTTAGATGTTGATGGACCTTTATTTAATTCATTTACTTATATGTGGTCCTGAGAATCAAACCCAGTGCTTCACACATGCTAAGCAAGCGTTCTACCACTGAGACACAACTTCAGCCTGAAAACCACCACTTTTTAATATTTCTGAAAAATGACTCCCTAACACCATTATTAGTATTTTTCCTTTACTAACATATTTTTGATAAGCAACTTTTAGAAGTCTCTAAAATTTTCTTATATTGTCCCTAGAAGTTTGTTAGTATTCAGGCAATGCATTAATATGCTTTTATTATATTACAATTATAAATCCACCTGTTCTTTCATTTATATGCAAACTATCCACTATTGGAAAGAGAAAGTAATTCTAGATTTGCCATCTTTATTTTATGGCAATTTGTGAAGCATGACCAAAGACAGTGTGTTGGGAAAAGAATTGACAGGAGGCCAGAATAAGAATTTAGTAGAAAATAATCAGTTCACATAAACAAGAGGTGGCACAAAGTGAGGACAGGGTGACATAATGAAGATATCAGGGGCCTTTGAAATATGAGACACACAATTTAGACACAAACGTCTTGACATACTAGCTGAGACTTTAATTAAAGTGTATAACTGGTTTCCACATCTGCAATGAAAATAACAGTTACTATCCTAGGGTTTTTCTAGGATAAATAGGATGAATAATGGAAAATGATTACTATCATCATGTAATAATGCAATAGCCTATGAGGTATGTGTGTGTGAGTCTGTGTGTGTGTTTGTGAGTGTGTGTGTTTCTGGGTATTGAAACCAAGAGGAGCTCTATCACTGAGCTATACACCACCCCACAGCCCTGTTTTATTTTTATTTTGAGCCAAGTTCTCACTGCATTGTGAGTCTTGCCTCAGACTTGCAATTCTACTGCATCAGCCTCCTGAGTCACTGGGATTATAGGCAAGCACCATTGTACTTGGCTGGCAATAGCATTTTTTAATGCTTTAAAATAATCTTATTATGAGTATGTATGTGTGTGTATGTTTATAGTCATATCACATTGAAGACTACAGTATATTTTATTTAAAAGTCCTCTAGGAGGGAATGATTTGAACAGAGCCAATCTGAAGGTCCAATACTATCTAGCCGAGAGACTGAGAACCATAATTCTTAGCAATGCACTAATCCAATCAACTCACTTGATATATGAAGACCCAGGAGGTTAAGCAATTAATTGATGTAAATAAAATATAAGTTAAATGATTCAGCCCTCAGCATGTTGTGTAACTTTCTAAATTCATTTTTCTATTTAGTAAAGCAGGAATAATTCAGTACTAACTTATACATATCAGATTAAATGAAATAATAGATGTAGTCATGTAGCAATCCGAGCTCTGAGATTCTGAAATATTGGGGAACAGTAAGAATAAAGGCCATGAAATATTTTTCCCACTTGTCCACCCACTCATAGGCAAACTTCGTGTTTCTATATATTCTGTGACTTATACTTAATAATTTACTTCCAAAACTTTAAATGGTTGCACCATTACTATAAATGATGATGTGGTTTGTATCTAAGTATAGCTCGTCTCTCTGTGTATTGTTTTCTGTGCTACAAAAAAATAAAAGTGTCTGTTCCCACCAGCCTCAAAGACTGTTAGAGCAAGAAAGAGAAGTTCCAAGTGTGTAGGAGGCAAAATAATGTGTGTCTGCATTTTCTGCCCCATTACATTTTATAGTTCATGGTCCTAGCATACATTTGTTTTGAAACATATTACACACACCATGGTGGAAAATTCAGTTAGCTTTTGGTGTTCTGAGATAGGAAATGACTGTGACTAACCACAAAGTCCTGAATAAATACAGCTTGTTTGCACTTTGCCTGGGAAGCACTACTCCCATCAGTTCAGTTGCTCTCTGCCTATCACTGAGCTGCAGGCAGTGGAGTGAGATGAGCAGATACACTGTCTATAATGTAAAGCTTCTACCGAGATTTCAGAAGCACATCAGCTACTGGCCTGTCCCTTTGGAATCTCAGAAAATACTCAGCATCTCTGTGATAGTTTGTGAAGTGTGTAGATTATGTTTTCACCTTTCATAAGACTGAGAATTCAAAAATCATGTTGAATATCAAGTATGAAAAGTGCATGTAAGTGAGCTCAATCAATTGTCTAATATAATGTCCTATTCTTATTCGTGCTAATGGAATTACTGCTCAATGTTCACTTTAAACTCTTTCAATGAAATTGATATTAAAAACAGCAAATTTAAATATGGAAAAAAAACATAATAGGTCCCAACTCACCCACTGCTGCTTGGTTTCCCAAAATGATCCTATTTCTAATGCTACCCAAACCAATTCATGTTCAGCTTACTTATTATTGCACAGGATGGTTTAGTTAAATGTGCTATCCTATATCTATACAAAGAGAAGGCATAAATTTGCATGCATTTAGTTTTTTATGTATACTCTATTAATAGATTAAATATTTGTTCACTGGAAATTTGGGTATTTATTTTAAGAATCAAATCATTAATGTAAGCTAGCATGTATATCTTGCATAGCAAATTTTTAGACTCAATAGTCAAGCATTTTGTGGCCATAATAACTCAGTAAGATTATGGAAGGCCCTACTTGTCTTCTGGAGCTCATCCTTACCTGTTTTTGAAAGTCATTTGTAGATTCAGTTTCTATAAATTGAACCAAACTCATTTTGCTCTACTCTTATTTCCTACCTCCCCATATCTTGGCATAACATATTTAATACCAACTCTATCTGCTATTTGAAGTTGGATTTTCTTTATTCATTTTTAAATTACCTTGCCTGCATGTCAAAAGGTGCCCCTCTTCCTAGTAGTTCAGGATTTAATGAAGAAATTCATGTTCACCATATCTGTACTATTTATGATTAAATAGATGTCAATCATGTCTTCTTTTAGCCTCTGCCACTGCAAAGTCTTTTTGTCAGTTTTTTGTTCTTTTAGTCTGTTGTCACACAGCAGTCTAACCCCGCCACCACTCCACTTCTCACTCTAGTTAGGTTTTTTTGAACATTTGGAACTCCATTTACAGTTTCAGTAGTAACAAGAGCTGTGTACAATACCTATGCAAAAAACAGTAGATCAGAGTCTTAATAGCATCTTCAAATAATGAAAACAAAATCCATGATAATAGTCATAATGTGTGGTGGTATCTGGCACATAGTAAAGAGTTAGTAAGTGAAGATGTGATGATCTATTGTGAATAAGCATAGGTCAGGTTCTACCATTCTACAGGCATTTCAGAGACAGTATTTCATTTGATTAGATACCTCATGTGCAATATCTCATTTAGTTTTTCTACCACTATCTTAAATCATATAATCTTCAAAGGGGTGATACTTTAGTCAAATAGCTGATAATTAGCAGACAAGAATAAAAACCTGGTCTTTTGATTCCTAAATTGACAGCAAAGCTATTTCTTCTGAAGAAATATTGAAATATTGTTGGCACATCATTATTGTGCCAACACTCACACATTAACTAGTCCATCAATCAGATATTACTGATCACCTACTGTTTGGTGTTGTGTAAGTTATAAAATGGATGGTATTATCTCAACTCTTGGGGATCCTAGAGCCTCTTAGGGCCATAAGATAAGCATACAAGTAACCACAGCATGATAATAAAAACTCTTCATGACATGAAGCATTTTGTGCTATGAAATCTTAAACATTATGGTAGTTAGCAAGGATATGTGGAATGACTTTTGCAAAAATGATTTAAGTAATGTCATGTTCACCAACATGGACTTTGAAGAGAAAAGCCAATTAATAGTCAATTTCCATACTTTTCCTTCCTAATATTCTTCCAATAGGTAACTTTATATATATAAAGTTACCTATTATACACACACACACACACACACACACACACAGCATTATCACTTTTACTACCTTAAAACTGAACATTTTGAATTAACATATAATACCTTAGATTTAAAATGAGTCAAATGATAAAATGATTGATGAATAGATTAATAAATCTATATTTTTGTTCTATGTTTACTTTTAATATTTGTATACTTTTAGATGAATAGTTTTTAGGATATTCCCAAAGGCAACTGTGTAATTAGGAAGAAAAGCAATTAGTCTTTTTTTTAAAAAATCCTATCTGACTTTAGCATTAGTTCCATTCATTGACATGAATTCACCCATCTGTGCATTCAGTTTTTCGGTCCCTGTGACTATAATATCTGTTTCAGCTGACATTTAGTTAAAGGAATGTTAAAGGTTTTTTGAAATCTATAATCATGACTCTAATACTGACAATGAACACATGTCAAAGATTTTAATTAACTTATTAATGATATAACAAGTGAGATACTATAATTGGTTCAAGAAAATCTCAAGTAACCACATAGATGTGTATATGCAAATAAGGAATGATAAAGTGAATTTACAAATATATGCAAAATAAGTCTATGTACAGGGAAAAACCTCAAATGCATTCCACACAAATAATTTTCATGTCTATGAACAAGATCCATTTGCATTATTATTAATTTTGTACAACTTACAAAGCTGTGAAATAGCTAAAAGACAATGAAAGGTTGAGATAGCCCACATTTAAGTGCAAGGTAGAATCCCCAGTAATCTTTTTTTTTTTTTTAGCTCATCACAATATATTAGCATTTTCCCCTATAGGAGTGATGTAAAAAGTTTTTATGTCTCACAGTTTTTAACAGAGTATGGATATAAAGATTGTCCTTAAGGTATTATAAATGTAGCACTAAGCACACTGAGGGTCAGTTCTGAACATTTTTAATCCTTCAGAATCTGGCTATATTTAGAAGGCAGGAGAACTAGAAAAGAAAATGAAGTTTAGCAATGAGATAGGCATAGGGGGCCTTCTTTGGAATGGAAGAGAATGAAGGTACAGAGTTTCAATGTCTGCAGTGAAAGACAGGTGAAAGTAGTAGCAAGGATCAAAAGTCTCACCTGGTCCTCCCTGGAAGATTCTCCTGATAGTATTAAGAAGACTTTCTGTGTAAGATCTATAAAGTGTTGCTACCTGGTGGAAGTTTGAGTGAATTAATGTCAACATGTGTTCAGTAAGGTAGTATTTGAAGGAACAGTGTATTCAAGAGGATCACCTTGTAAAAAGATTGGTACTTTACAGTTCTCCTGAAGACAAATTGGTGATTTACTGCCCCTGCTCTCTTTTTGAGCAGTTTTTTCATCCTTATGAGCAAAGAGTCCTATTAGACTCTTAAAATATGATTTTAATTATCATTTCTGCCAACCTGTGGTAAGAATGCTATAAGTTCTTGAAACAAGGAGACATATGCTAAAATTGATATAGTAGCACTAATAGTGATTTTTCTTTGTAGTAGTAGTTTTTAACACCCATTTCTTCCAGCACATTTTTTGAGAAAAGCAAAAGGCTTAAGAGTTCCGGACCTAAACACTGATACCTGGGTTTATATTTTTCTCTTTTGATTTAAGGCAACAACGCTTAAGCTACTGCCACTAGCTTTTCCTGTTTTTCAATATTCTCCTTTTCTACATGAGTGCACAACCATAACCTGCCATCATACTTTTGTCGTTCATATATTCTGCAAAAAAAAAAAAAAAATGAATACAACCCACAAAAACTTTTTCTTCATAGATGTAGGTTGTTGTGTTTTGTTTTCCTCAATACTTAAACCTGAAGAACAGTTTTATTTATTTATTCAAATTTATTTTCATAACTGGTACATTAAAAAAACAAAAAATTGTATGTAGTCATGAGGAACCATGCAATGTTCCTGATACCCAGTCACATTGTGTGATGTCCAAGTCAGGTTGAAAATATCTATCTCTTCAAGTACTTTTTATTTATTTATCATGAAAACATCCCAAATCTTTTCTTTCAGCTTTTTGAAATGAAGAGTACATTATGAGTCTCTCTCTGACCCTACTATGTAAAAACCACACCAGAGCTTCTCATTCCTGTTTAACTGAAACTTAGTATGCTTTGACCCATCTGTCCCTACCCCTCCTTCTTCTCTACTCTCCCAAGGTTTTGGTAACCATCATTCTATTTTCAACTTCTATGAAATCAAATTCTCAGATTCCACCAATGAGGGAGATCACAAAGAAAACATTTTAAGGCCTTGCACTTAAACAATTTCTAGCAGATAGATTGTGCAAACTTGTGTTTTGAGGAATTACAGAGGGAGAAGGCTAAAGGCAATGCCAGGAAACCTCCGAAAAGAGTTGCACTGTCTTAGATTTCCACAAGCTGGTAACAAACAGGCTCCCATCCCATAAATGTCCCTCAGTGCTCACTTTCTTTTTCCACCCATTCCTACTTTGTAATGATGAATAGTTTTTCTCATTTGGGATGGCTTGATCTTTATGATGTATTGACTTGTCTTCCAGCAAAGCATACTTGACTTTGCTCCTATTCTTGAAGCATCTGGTTTTGAAATTGGCTACCCCTGGATAGACTAGGTAAATCTAGGACCATAAGATTTTCACAATGTGTTTTACAGAATTTTGGTTTTCATAGACAAGGTCATGGACAAAATGGATATGTGATACAGATAGAAGATCATTTACCTTTAACTCTATCAAATTAGGAAATAAGTATAAGATAAAATGAACCGAAAATTATGCTAAACCCATAATGCCAAAATATAAAGAGCAGTTGAACACATAGAAGAAGAAATCACTTAGAAAACAACCGAAAATGTTTAGAATTTGAAATAAAAATTGCAACTGGGGAAAAGTCTTAACTTTTTCCTAGTTTAATCTAGCTGAATATGTGACCGCTTACCTAGTTACCATTTGTATTTAGCAGTAGGTCTTCAAGGACTTTGCAAAGAGTGAGTGTCATATGTGGAAACAAGGAGGATTGTGTGCTTCCTTAAGGCAGGTTAGTTAGATGAATCAATGCAGTGTCCAGTTCCATCACATTGGAAATAAAGATTTTGACGGAGGAATATGGAGGAGTACACAAGCATTCAGTCCACACTATAGGGAATAAAATCAGTTTCTTAAAAAAAAAAATCCTAATAATATGAATCTTCTTCTGAACAATATCTATGTTTCCAAATCATTTCAGATATAGTTACCAGAGCAATTCTAGCTCATTTTCTAATTTGGTTAGACTTCTCTTATTCTTAAGAATAAAAAAGTTCTTGCACAGTTAGAATCCCCACTGGAAGAGACTGTTAATAGATTAACAAAACAACTGACTTTTGTGGATTTAACACATGTAAAATCCAATTAAGTTCATGTAAAATTGTAGCAACATCATTGTTTTCTAATCAGGCCTGGCACTTTGGGAAGGTAGGTACCTGCCTTATATTTATGTCCAACTAGTTTTTTTGTCTAATTAAGTAATAATAATCGAAACAGTTAAACTCTTCAAATACTAATGACTTCTTATTTGCTCCAAAATCCATTATCTCCCCCAATCAGTAAATTTTAGAAAATCTATTTATAATTGAAAAAGAAAATAATTAGAAGAATAAAACCATATATGAAAATCCGAAGGGAAAACATTTTGTTATTTTTTTTCCTAACAATATATTTTAGGATAATGATGTAAGACTAAAAAATTAGTCTAATGGCTCAAGTCATTATTCAGGATTTAATTCTTTATAATTAAGCCATAATGCCCTGAATGCTGGTCTTCCCTTAACTTTCACCAACCACAGAGAGAAGCTGAGGGGCATTTGTGAAATTATCATCTGTAGAGATTGAAAACGTTAAGGTAAATTGTCTACCTTATTGACAGGTCACTCATTTTCACACTTGAACACATGTCAAGAGGGAGTTCAAGTTCATTCCCCCTCAGTGACCTCATCCCATTTTTAAAGACAGTCCAGGGAGAGAGCACCTCTCAGCACTCTCGGTTGGACTTTGCAATCCACTCACTAGAGGCCGAAATAATAGCATAAGACTAAAAGCTTTCAATCCCACTTTGAAGGAAAACATGTTCAGACAAAGACAAAAACATTTCTAGCACTTAAAAACAAAAACAAACAAACAAAAAAAAAAGGAACACTTTTCTGTATTTATAGCTGTGGCAGTCAGTTATGATGCTGTAGCCAGCAGTCTAAATATTAGTGAAATGGCTCAGGCTATGACCTTCAATAGATCAGAATTAGTTCACAATTATTAAATACTCATGAAGAGCATGCCATTTGTCAGATGTAAAAATATTCTGAAGTCTCAGTTTTGAATTAATGTAGTGTTCAGTTCTGTCTGATCCTTGAAGAAGTGGGAATATTTATTGTGTAATTGCCTGACAAATTTTAAAAAGTGAATATTTGAAATTAGAATAAGAGAATCCATTGTTTTGATGAAACTGAAAAAGGGAGGTTCATAAAAGTTGATAGGCAGGAAATGCAAAAGGAGCACACAGCACTGTGAGAAAAAGAAAAGTGACTAGCTTTTCTTAGGGGGAAAAAATTGTTGGTGCTGGAGAGGGTCAGAACAAATCAGAACTCTTCAACTGAATTAGTCTGATATTTAAGGAAAGAACTACCTTTTGTTCCTCCTGACTCATATTCTATACCTTTAAATGTCATGATGACTCTGTCTGGAAATGGTCTTCAATTCAGAGGAATTGAATATGGGCACAGCATTTTGCCAGTCAGTCTCTGGGTGACTTGGGAGACTCATCACTTAACCTTTCCTAACATTAGCTCCCGTGTTTGTCCATTAAAGAAATAGAACCAGATCATTCTCAAGGTCCCATTTTGTTCTAACGATCCCCACCTCCATTATTCCCTTTATGGTCCAAAACTTCAAGACTTCTGATAAGAATTACAAGATTGAAATAGTGTCTGGATGCAATGACACACTCTTGTAAGCCTAGCTACACTGGAGGCTAAGGTAGGAGGATCACAAATTAGAAAGCAGCCTCAGCAACTGAGCAAGGCCCTAAGCAACATAGTGATATCCTGTCTCAAAATAAAAATAAAACATAAAAAGGGCTGGGGATGTGACTCAGTGATAGAGCAACTGTGAAGTAAAGACCTATTTAACTTCCCAGTATGGAGCGTGGAAACTGATAGTCATGTTCGTGATTTACCCAACACTAATCCTAACCATCCACATGTACCTTCTGCTTTATTCCATTTGGAACCTGAATTTTGGTATTAATATTCCCAGTTCCGCATCTACCCTAAAACTCTCCTCTGATCCAAACCAACACATTGTGTGTACCATTACTTTAAGGCTCTACTCTTCCCTGCTAAGAACTAAACTGTCTCAGAAACAAATGTCTATTTACCATCTCCCTATAGAACCTGAGAAAATACATACAAATTATCCAACAGGGTTTTTTAAGACAGTGTCTTAACTTTAAGGAATGGTAGTTGCACTAATGATGATTCTACAATCATCATTGCAGAATACTACAGAAATGGCCTATGTAGTGGAGCAAGCAGAGATCCCTGTGTTGACCTCCAATTCATATAGCTTAAATGACCAACCACTCTTTCTCCATTAAGTGTGAGGACTAACTTCTATTGAATTACCAGACCGAAACTACATGAACAAAATGTAGGCATTGGAATAAGACTCTGGGCTTTAAATATCATCTTCAACTATCAATACTTAATAGAAATACATACGGTTATAATCTTTTTTTATTTTATATTTTTGTTGTGTGTATGTGTGTGTGTGTATTTTGTAGATGGACACAACACCCATATTTTACTTCTTTATTGTTTTATGTGGTGCTGAGGAATGAACCCAGTGCCTTATATGTACTAGGCGAGCGCTATACCATTGAGCCAAAACCCAGTTATAATCTTTTATCTGTAAAATATTTTATTGTTAAGTTTTCTGTGAAATGGTGAAAATAATGATTTTTATCTCCTAAGACTTGGGGGAGAAATAAATTAAACATAATGAATATCTGTGTGTGTGTGTGTATGTGTGTGTGTGTGTGTATGTGTGTATCACTTAACAGGGATAGGTACTCTAACCCTAGTAGTAACTAATATTAATATAATTATTAATTCATCCAAGCACATATATTTGTTAGAAGTACCAGGTGTCATAAGGAATCAGACATGTACTCAGAAGTAGCTTGGCAAGGCAAAGGTTACTTCTGCAGAAGGGTTTGCTACCAAATAAAGTCTGGCAAGCAAGCACACTTGGGCAGGCAGTCCACCTTTTTTCTCTAACACAGCACTGCCCCTTGTTGTTACAGGAGGAGTTTGGGATTACAGTCTATGTGATTGGCTCATTTTAAAGAAAAGGGCTAGAGTTAAAATTGGATAAAGGTTGGGGAGCTCGAAATGGTTAATTGGGTTATTTAAATAAACCCATAGGCTATGGTGCTGTTGTATAACTTTCCATTCTGCTCTATTTTTCCTTTGGCTGCCTTTCTTACATGCCAATTTTACTTTTAAGGCTAAATGCTATATTCTGGAAATGGACCACCAGACTTACTATTTCTCATGTATTAGAAACCTTAACATTTGGTTTTTACTTAAAACCAACACAAAATAATGAAAGAAGTTCTCCTTAATGAAGGACATGGTATTCCTCCTTCTGCACAAAGCCAACTAGCTAAGCACTGTCACATAGTAACCATGGACAGTTTTTAGCAGAAGCAAAGAGGTAGTTAATCTTCAATATAGAACAACATTTTTAATTTCTTCTCATATTTCAACCACTGAGAAATCAGCTGATTAAAATTGTTTTTTTAAATTTTTACTGAGAATGAAACTTTTTAAATAAATAAATGGAAAATAAAATGAGATTCTAACTGTGTGTGGGGGCTGATGAGAGGTAAAGTGATGCAGTGTTGGAAAATAAGAAAAATCAAGGCCAAAGTGAAAAAAAAATTGCCTGGAAAATTTCTGTAATTTAGATCCAAGCATAAATGTGAAGAAATACATTCTTAAACATAATACTAAAACAGACCTATTTGAAAAGCATTGAAGACTTCCCTCGTGTAAAAAATATTTAATGATTCTTGAATATGTATAATGTTTTAAAACATCATTGACACAATTTCATTCAATCTTAGAGACTGTTTATATGCTAAGAATATTTAATGAACATTTATTGGATTATTTACAACTGGCGTTATTAATACACTGGGATAAGCATCTTGAGGAGATCAGAAAGTTATGTTGTCCTCAAATCCTTCTTTCCCACTGTTTACTGGCTTGTGGGTTATTGTCTTCTTTTGATTTTGTGAATAGAATAACCAGCCATGCAAGTGATTTCTGAAAATGTGCCAGTTTGGGCCCCACAGAAGTTTAACAAATTAGCTTCTTTTGATTCAATGAAAATTGCCATGGGAGAGAAAAATGGGGCATGTTTGCACACAGAGAAAAAATTCCTGTTTAATCTTCTTTCCCCTGAGTGTTGAACTTAAAGCAGGAGAAATATGACGAACTATGTTTTCTCAATTCTTCGGCTCCCATAGGCCATGGGTTTTATGTCAGACTTGTCTGTCCATTTGTTGATCTCACACTGTTATCCAAACAGACCACTCTCAGAACTTCATAGTTGAACTGTTTATTTTATATTTAATAACCTAGGGGAAAGACTGAGTGATAGAATAAAGCTGTAAAATTAAGGGCAGGATAGAAAATACAGCAACCCCTGAGGGAAAGAAAATGAACAGTCTATTCATCAAATCTGACAATATGTATAAGTCTTAAGAGAAGATAAAAATGTGAAATCACTCTTGAGAAGGCTTAAGGGACAAAGATAATTTTACCTGAACCTACCTAATAACCTCAGCAATTGCATGCTTTCTGCTGCTTGGACGAGAAGTGGCTGCAGACAAAATCCACAGGTTTTTGAATGAAAATGCTTATGCAAGCTCTGTCTTAAAATAATGACTCATGCAACTTTGCTTAATACTGTAGCTCATTAAACTTCACTTGTCTTGCTTTCCTTCATTGTCTAGCCAGAGTTGAAAGGATGCAGGCATGGACCTCCCAGGTCCCTGTGGTCAGTTCTTTCCCTGAGCCAAATGCTGGTGGGTTATTTGTTTACAAGTTATGTGTGGGTGCCCATGCCATTCTTTGTTCTATCTAGGCTTTTGGTCTTAGGTTTTATTATTTCTGTGGCTTACCTCTAGTAGAATTTCTCTCCATTATTTTCCCTTAGGTTAAATCCAACTCAGAATAATAAAAATCATTCTGTTCTCTCCCTTTGGGTAAGGCTTGTGTAGTGGTAAATAATTAATCAAACTGTATTCAAGGGGTTTGTTTTCTTCCTGTACTCTCAAATAACTGGGATGAGTTGGAAGCCATAAAGCTTCCTGTTGCCATGGAAGTCCATAGGAGAATTAAAAAATCTTAAGAGAGGGATAAAATCCTCCCCACTATTGGTGGGAAGGGTAGAGAGATTGATTGATCACACGGTGCTAGAAGGATTTTCTGTCTCATGATTGAAACACCTTATAAGAACCCAGTCAGGTCTTTGTAACGGCACTTTTCTTTGTCCTATTGTGCATTAGTTTTGATTTGCCTCTCCGTTTTCTGATGAAGAGAAAAAAAAAAAAAAAAACCTCTGTTCTTGAGGACTCTTGAAGAGAAACTGAAAGACTGCCATCATTCTTGCCAGGAAGATGAGTTTTAAATAAAGTCCTCTGGAAAGCTAGTTCCTACTTTCTGCTCATATTCTTTGAGCTAACCACTTCAGGTGATTTTCAGGGATGAGAACATTACCTATAGTACAATACCATCCTCACCTTGAAAATGCACCTGAGCCCATTTAAAGGTGGTATCCCTTCACAGAACAGCTTTTTGTGAGTACAGAATAATAAGACATTTCATATAACCCTAGACACAGAAGGTAGCCTTTTATATTCTGTATGGGGACACACATAGTCAATTTCAAAGTTTGCTGATCATCCTTGGCTTTTCTTATTGTTCTTATTTTCACTCCAAGATAGTCTGACCTTGTTTAGCCTGAGAATCTATACCTCTTTGATATTTCCTTTTATTTGCTTGACACTCTTTTCTATCCTTATTTGATTATCTTGGGTGAGAAACAGTTCTAGGTAATTATCCAAACTTTAATTCTGTGCTTATAAGCATAGGGAAGAAATCAATAAGCAACTAAGGTAGTGGTATAGATATGGAGAGGGGAAAAAAAGTAATTCGGTGATTTTTTTTCCCACATGTTTCTTAATCAAAAAATTTGGCTCCCTGAAAATTCAATTAAGGCAGTGCTTCTTTAACTTGAGTGTTGATCAGAATCTCCTGGAGGGCTTGTTAAAACCCGAGGCCTCACCTGAAGGGTTTTCGATCATATAAACCAGGGGTAATCGCATCGAGAAACTTACATTTGTAATGAGTTCACAGGGATGCTGTGGCTGGTAGTGAAAACTAACTTTGGGAAATCACTGACATGGGAGGTGAAAGAATCACCAGTTGTAAATCTCAACTGAAGAGGATACTCTGCACTAAGTGGCATTTGCTTCATTTGGACTGAACTGTGTAGATGGCACTGGGAAAGGGATTATGTGAGTAGAAATGTCTTTCTGGACAAAATGGCAACTCTCTTGCCAAAAGGCTGAACATATCCAGTATCTCACTTTTAATTAGATCTGAAGATGTGTTATGAAATTTTTATCTAATATTTTTCCAGATGTCACCTAGGATTTTCCTGGTCTCTGTTGGTATTGCTGCAACCTGCTGCCAGCAAAGTCCAGGTACTTTGAAAGGCAAGATGGAGCAATTGGGCTTCAATTAAACTTGAGAAATTCTTGGTGAATTAAGCAAAGAGAGTTTGAGACAATACTTGTAACTTAAAAAAAGAAATAAAGTAGCTGTTTGTAAATCAAAAGCATTGTCTCAAGCAATGCTAATTGAGAAATGAGAACAATATAAATATTCAGAAGCTCATACTCTTGTTACTTCTATTTTTATACTTAGCAAATTACTTTTAAGATATTTTAAGTACATTTTCTTGTTGTTCTCAGTCTATTAATTACTAGACCTTATTTTCCAATCTCTGCTTCTCAGAGGTTATACTGAATTCTTTTGTTCTTGTGTGGGAAAACTTACCTATAAACTATTTCTCAGTTTTTGGTATGAAATGGCAGTCTTGGCCTCATTCTCTCAAGCAGGATTCATGTCTCCAATTACTCAAAAATCTCCCAAGAAACTCATTTTATCATCTTTTAATAGCATTATTATAGCCTGTAGCCAATTTCAATGATATTATTTATCCCCTGGGCACTAATTCTTTGTAATAATTATATTGATAAAGCATAAAGGATATGCAAAACCAGGGAAAAAAGTATAAAACTGACCTAATGCAATACCTATTTTCTGTTATTTGTACTCTTGAATTTGAGATATACTGATAAATATGCAAACTATTTTATCTGTGATGTTTTTCACTTAAGCTGATTATAACATTTCCACATTTATGCATGGTTATAAACATTTGGGTTACTGTATTAAAATTGCTTGGGCTGCCATAACAAAATGCCACAGGTTGAGTGGTTTAAGCAATAGAAACTAAGGCTGGGTGTCCATGATCAAGGTGGCAGTAGGGTTGGGTTCTGGTGAGTCCTCTTTTCCTGGCTTGAAGAAGCCTGCCTTCTTTCTAATAGCATACAGAAAGAGATATCTCTGTTATCTCTTCTTAAAATGACACTAGTTTTATCAGATTAGAGGCCCACTTTCAGACTTCAGTTAATTATCTATTAAGGCCCTGTTCTAAGTACTATCACGTTGGAGATTATGCTCCATTAGTCAGTTTTGAAAAACATAACAGAACACCTGAGATAAACAACTTGGAGAAAAAAAAAAAAGTTTATTTTGGTTCATGGTTTCAGAAATTTCAATCCATGGTTACTTTGCCCTGTTGCTTTGGGCCTGGGGTGGCACAGGACATTATGGCAAGACAGTGTGGCAGAGGAGGCCCACTCACCTCATGATGGTCAGGAAGCAAAAAATGGAGCAAGGGAGGAAGGGGCTGTGGCTCCATAGCCTTGTCAAAGACATGACTGACCTAGCTTCCTCTTAGTTGGCCCCATCTCTTAAAGGTTTTACCACCTTCATATAGTTTCACAGGCTGATGACCAACCTTATAGCATATGGGCCTTTGGTGCATATTTAAGATCCAAACTATAGCATATGCCTTCAATATAAGAATTTTAGGGAGACATAATCGAGTCCATAGCAATAACTTAAGTTCTTTTTACTGAATATAAAAAAGAGAATGTTGGTGATGGACTATTTAAAAAACTCAATAAAAACACGAAGCAGCAAATTAAGACACTCTGTAGTACCATGACTTATATTAACTACCATTTATTATCCTGTGTTCCTACAGGATTTTCAAGTGTATTCACTTTTTATATAATTTTTAAAATTATTTCCACCCTATGGTTTAATGTGATATTTTATTTATCTGTAACATTAAACTTTTATGCCTTTAAAAATTATCTTTGCTATAGCACATTGTCCTGTAATGAACATCTTTTGCATCTCTTTAGGATAGATTCTGAGATTATTTGTGCAAAATTATAAAAACACCGTTTTTCTTATACCAGTCATATATAAAAATTTTATACCTTACTGAAATCAGGCATCATGTAGCTATTTAATAAAAACACCATAAAGAAAAAAGCCTTCCATTTGTATGGTTACATTGAAATAGGTTTTTTTCTGATATATTTTTGTTTCCCTTATTTATTTATTATTTCTTATTTTACCATAAAATTTGCATCCTTCAGCCTGAGAGGACTGAATATATAATATATTATATATTTATTAATTTTAAAGTGTTTTCCCTATAAATAGTCTATTAATTAAATCTATAGAGAATTATTAAATATAACATTTACACCACCTATTAGCCTTCTTACCCTCAACCTATAGCATATAGGTATACATATATATATGCATACAGCCCCACACCTGAGAGACTCCCCATCAAACTTGTTAAGAATGTCTGTCATTCTCCATTATTTCCTTCAGGATATCAATATTTTATCTCATTTTTACACTATACAGAGCATAGAATGTATAATATCTGTATATTTTATATTATCTATATCAGATTTTTATCCTTTTTATTTGTATACAATCAAATTAATGTTTATCTATATTCATCTTCCAAACTTTATTACAAGTAGCTGTCTTTTTGATACTTGTCAAGTACATTATAAGAATTCCACTGAAAAAATAGTCTCCGTGATCCTTTAAAATAAAATTTTGTCAAGTAGATAGTTTGCTAACTACATAATACTAACCTAATTTTTTGAAAATGCAGAGAAAAGATCACACCAAGTCCCCATCAATAATTTAAGATTAATAACATGGAAATATATCTATATGACATTTTATTACTAGATTAGGATGACTCCAAATGAAGATTCAGTTTTGTAACTTACCAATAACTCCTGAAAATCACTCTGTGACCAAATATGGTTGTATCACTACTTAATTTACCTGCCACTTACAGATGGACATTATGTTTTAGTATAGTTATAATTATTAGTTTCATAATGAATATCATGGAAATTTTATATTTACATATAATAATATTTTAAATTATTAGACATAGTCCCAGAGGAATAAATTTTTACAGATAGTAATAGGAATGATGAAATTGACCTCCATCAATGTAAATGCCATTCAATTTTCCTTCCTTGAGCAATGTTGTCAGTTTGATTTGGAGAATAATAAAATTTGGGTTTGTAGTTTGTTTAAATCTCAAATTTCTATGTGAATACTTATTCACCTATGTGTAATTTTTTTTCAAAAAAATTTTATGTATATTTCTCAAACTGTAAGATTTGGTATAAAGTTGTAGCTTTAGACATTCTTCTAGTCTAAACAAAAATTTAGAACACATATTTGTACTTCTGACTTAAGCATCTTGTCATTATTGACATAATCAGGGCTTGAGAATAAAACAGTTACATTAAACATATTGTTTTTGATTTATATATATATATATTCCATAAATATTTTAACTTTGGCATTCACCTTTGTAGGTATACATATAGTGTATATTCAGAATTTCTTTAATGTTGTGTTACCAAGGCTTCGTGTCCACCAGTTTAGAACAAGATTCTGCCAGTCTTAAAATCTTAATTTTGTAGGTTTCCTTATTTTAAATGAATAGATTTCTTCTATTCTTTCTTTAATATTCACTTATCCATTGCTCTTGGCATGCAGTGTGCCTATCTACCTCTAAAGTCCTCACCTCTCAAAAATCTAAAGATTTTTCCATTGTTGTTGTTTTTTTTTTCCCTTACCTTGATGGTTTGCTTTTTGTTTTTCCTAACTAGATATGAATGGTTCCTTTTAAAAATAATAATAATAATAATCCCCATGGTGTTTTGGGTCTAGTAAAATGCCCGTATTATAACAATGAACACCATAAAAGATCAGCAAATATATACTTCATTAAGTCATCATTGAATTTAGTGGTTCAATATTTTGTCTGGTGATTTCTTTTTACAGTCACTGATACTAATAGTTAATAATAATTTGAGCATTTTAGATGCCTATATATATTTGATTTGTTTATACATTAATGGACGAAGTTTAGAGTGGACTTGTAAAGACCACAAGAATAGTTAAAGTAAAAAAATATATATTTTAATATTGAGCCTTGGGTATTCACCTAAACTTGTGAATTTTTATACATAATACTGAAATTAAAATGACTAGTGAAGCCAAAATAGTGCAATTTAGTAAATGGGACCACATAAAGCAGTTTGTGGCTATTTTTGATCTGAAAGGAATACAACAAAACCAGCTGAGCTGTTAGAAATTTAAATTCCTGTAATACTGAAGTGGGGGAATGGAAAAGAACAATTGTGCTCTTGTCTGTATATGAAAATTCCCAAGAAACATATGTAGGTTAATGATACACTTAAGGGGCTTATACATAATTTGCATAAGCTGTAGCTGTTGATTTTGCATAATTTGTAAATACAGCTAAACCTGTTTTGTTGATTTTCTAATGCTAAACAAAGTTAAAATCATCTGAAAATTTGTCATTATTGAAATTTTTTTTGCATTCATTATCTTTCTGGTGTATATTGCAAAGTCTTGGGAAATAATGAAGCAAAAAAAAAAAAAAAAAAAAGGAATAAACTTGAACTCCTAAGGGGAAAAACTGGATTAAAAGTAAAGAAAGATCACTTGCTCTTCCACCACTAAATTTAACATATATAACATGTACTGATCAGTGCTAAGTTTTATTTGTTATCTTTGCTATTACTTCTCTTTGTTTGACATTTCTCAAACTTTGGTGTGTATTGATTCTCCTAAGGATCTTGTAAAATGCAAGTTCTGATTTAGTAGGCCTAAGTGAGGCCTGAGACTGTGTGTCCCTCACTAGAGCATAGTTGCATTTGATGTTACTGACAAAGGGACTGTAGTCAAGAATATCTATGTTTTAGGTCAAATGAAATGTCAATGACATCACCATAACTTCTAAGTTATTTTTATTTTAAGTTGATGATGAAAGATTTGGAGAGGTATTGCAAAATCTACTGAAGTAGACTTTGTCTTAAAATTTCAACTGGTAATGGTTGGTAATTTTTGTCTGTCATCAGTTTGAAGCTCAACATATCTTAAACATTTGTGTTTGTAAAATCAAAGTTAGGAAGTGTGAAAATATTAACCATTTAGAAGCATTTATACAAAATGGCATTTACTATAAATGGCAAAAATAATAGATTTCATCTCTCCATACTGGAGAATAAATGTGTGGGTGTACAAATTTATGTTTATATATATCTTTGTATAAACTATTTGAGAAACATTTGATCAAGATTTGAGTACATATAATATTTAAGTCTGTAATTTTGCTCATTTCAACATGTAAAAGTTAAATAAATTGAAACAAAGATTCTAGTAGTATTGGATGAATGCTCTGGAAAATTGGACTTAATTCTTGATGGGTTCAACATATGTTTCAATTGCATGATGCTGGTCAAATCAGTTAATTTGAACTCATTAAAGTCAAGGACCCTTGTATTGGGGAAAGCTGGCTGGTGAGGTTGTTAGAAAGAGGGAACACTATGAAGTAGCCACAGTTTAATAATTCAGCTAAATTTGTTTTCATATATAAACATACTGATTAAAGCACTTGACATTTATAGGAATACTAATAATCTCAAAGATTCCAGTAAAAGAAATGCAAAAGAAAGTAAAAGAAGAACAGTCATTAATTCATAGGGGTTGTTGGAGGTGATAACACAAAAAAGAAAAGTATGATGAATTAAACTTAGTCATGATGAGTGCAATTTTAAGTGACATACAATTCTACCTTTGTTTATTAACTGTTGTTTATCTGTTGTTTTGTATAAAATATAATCCAATTCCCCTTTAGGAGCTGTACATTTCATCCTGGAAATCAGATATGTTGAAGTGAATCCCATTAGCCTTAAAAAAAAAAAAAAAGCTTTCTAGAATATTTACCAAACTGTTGAGATTATGATATCATAGTTTATATTTGCTTGAATTTCACCCATTAAAACAAAATACCTAAAAGATAATGAGAAATTTGATAATTTTATATTTGTCCTTCAAGAAATGTAATTAAAGAAAGCACATCTGGTGCGATAAAGTACAGGTATGCTCAGAGTTAGACAATTAGTGAAGTCTAAGTTGGTCAGAGCTATTGGGGATAAGAGATAATAATGTGTATCCCCAATAAAGGGAGGGGTTACTGTTTCGTCTTCTTTCTCTAGGAGAATCTTGGTAATCCACGTCAGCAGAGATATTTTTGAAGGACAAGTGGATGGGGTTATATCCAGTCACTAACTTACATGTACATCCCTAATACATTCCACTGATGGTCTGGAAGGTGTTCTAAACTCTCTTATCCTAAACATGTGTTATAATGTATTGGTAGGTAATTACTTCTTTAATCAATGCGTAAATGTCTCCTACTTACCTAGGTATAAATCCATTCCCTGAAATATTTAATTTTTGAATTATACCTTGCTAACTAAAAGTTTTCAAGTCTGTAACATTTGAAATTGCTTAACAGAAATAACTTGTTCACCTGGCAAGATAATAGTGCCTTGTTAACTCTCAATTATCCACACTAATGGAAAGTAATCTGTCTGGGGAACTCTTTTTTTTTTTTTTTTTTTTTTCCCACTGCCATAGAAATGTTAGAGGTCAGAAATGAAAGAGCCTGGGGACAGTCTCCAGGAAATGAGATTCTCAGGAAGACACTGGGGATATGGCATATGAATTCAGTTTCTTATTTTGCATTCATCGATTAAAAATAAGAAAGGATAAAATTCTAGGTGTGTTTTCTCTGACACAGATGACAATGGTTGCATTAGCACAGGGCATGCTGGTGGGGTTACAACTACATAGTTGTAGCCTGGTAGAGAAGTCTGAAATCAAAGTGAGTTTTCCCTTCCACTTAGCCATTATAAAAGTACCTATTATGTATTAGGGTTTCAGGGTGAAAGAAAAATGAGTTCCCTGAAATTCTATTGGTGACACTGAGAAAAGAATAAGAAATATTTATTAAGTACTATTTACAAAAATAGGGTGGTTTTGTAGAGTTATTGCAGCGAAAGGACAAATTTGGTCAGCAGGTCAGGAAAAGTGTCAAGTACACAGAGACTGTTGAACTGATACCTTTATGCAAGTCATTGAAGGGTTTTCGGTAATTAAGTGACTTGATATTGTCATCATATTAAAATATTGCTAAGCCTTCCTTCTGGGGAGTGGTTGGAATGGAAAAGTTGGGGGGAAAAAAGAGTTAAGCTACTAGGCTATTGCAGTATTCCAAAGAAAATGCCTACAATGAGAAGTAAATCCGCTGCTTTTCTGAGCCGGGGGTGGGGGGCAAGAGCTACCCAGACCTGATCCAGATGGGCCCTTGGGATGTGGCAACATGACCATTACAATGAAAACTGAAGTACATAAGGCTGTAGTGGGAAAATTAAGTGGAATATGGGGGCTAAGAAAAGCACAGTTTAAAAAGGAGAAATTAGTAGCAAAACCAAAATTGGGTTGTCTGGGGCAGTGGTTATGACCTTTGGCTGTGCACAGGAATTATCGGGAATGTTTTAAAAATTCTGATGACTGACACTTCCCTGCCTCCCCATGACCCTACAGCCCAAGATTCTGATTTATTTGGAGTGTGGACTAGACACTACCTTTTAAAAATGCACACAGGTCATCCTAATCCACAGCTACATGTGAACAGCACTGTTTTGGGCAGGATGTGGGTAAGCCATAGGTGAAGGTAGGAGAGAAGGTGAGCAAGCCAAGTAGGGCTCTAGATTGGGGGGCCCAAAAGAGTATTATCAAGGGCTTAAACAATTTCAAGGCAGCTTTCAGATGTATAATTCTGAGAAAGAATTCTGCCTCCTTAGTATGCCAGGCCTCTAGAGTCGAGCAAATGTTTGCCGTTTCTTACAAAAGATTTCTCCACTTTGGGGAGAAATATTTTACATTTATGTAAATAACACCTTTAAATTCTCTTCTGCCCTTTAAAAATTCTCCATGTACTTAGGAATGCATTTGTAACTACAGCACAAAAATTAAACTTCCTACATAAAGACATTTATGGATGCCATTAAATATAAAATTAGTATCGATTTGTAAATACTTAGGTCAAGACTAGTACTAATATAAAAACAAATTATATTCCTCTATTACATATAAAATACCAGTTCAATTTGATTTTCAATGAGATTAATGTATATTGGGGGAAAGTCATAATCTGTAATTTGGTTTCCTCCAAATTTATGAAGCCCATTTTAATCATTTACAAAGATTACTGTTTATTATGGAATTTGAAAATGTTGGAACAAAGATGACCATGTTCTAAATATAAAAGTTAATTTGAAACAATTTAAAATCACACAGAAGAAACTGCTCTGTAAATAAAAAAGTCAGTAGTGGTTGATGCTAAAATATGAAACTATTGCATTTCTAATTTCCAAGGCTGTGAAAGTCTTGTGCTTAGATGTTTGCTAGCACGCATTCAAGTCATTTTTCTCATCTTGAATTATTTATGTTTAAGATGAACTTTTTAATAAATAGCTTAGTAATGTATTTCTCTTTTCTAGATAGTCTGTTCAGGAGTAATTGGTCATGCAAATGCTTTGCAGTGGGGGGCCAGTGACAAAGGCAGAGCCCCCTGCACCCTGCATGTTGGCCAGCCAGAGTTTAGTTCTGAAGTATGCAGCCTGCTCTGCTTAGAGTTTGCAAGGCAGCACTTCAGTCACTCATGACCCCTAGTCCTCCAAGATCTTCTATATAACTTCTTGCAATTGGTAAACTTTTCATTCACAGTGCTTGGTATTCAGCATTTTCTAAGACTATATTGATTAAAATTTTTAAAAAGGCCTTTAGGAATTGTTTTCAGTAAAGAGGAGTCCATAGCATTCATTTATTTATAAATTTATTTTAATATTATAAACATAATGCTTCAATTGTATTTTATGCTTTGCACAATTTTGAAACTTTCAGATAAAACATCAAACTCACAGGGCATGTGAGGAACATCTGAATTCCAGCAACTAGGGAGGTTGAGGTTGGATTGCAAGTTTGAGGCCATCCAATGAAAACTAGTGAGACTGTCTCAAAATCAAAATAACAAAAAAGGTTGGAGATGTTGCTCAGCAGTAAATCACTTCTAAGGTCAATTTCTAGTGATGATTATGATGATGATAATAATAATAATAATAATATTTTACCAACTGAAAAAATAATTGAAAGATATACAGACAAATTCCCTATGTTGATATTAATTCTAACAAAAGGAACCTAAAGATAGATATGTTTAATTTGTTTTCTGATGTGTTAATGTTTCCTTCTAATTTTTTATTGTATTAAATGTAGAAAACACAAAATAAACCATTTTATCTTTATTTAGAAAATAAAATAACATTTAAATATGTTTACTTAAAGGCTTAAAATTTTAATGATTGGCAAATAATCTTAATTTGTGAAGGAAAGAAATACTCTAAAATTTTTATCATGAATTGATTTAAAATTATGAAAACACCTCATTTCTTAATCTCTATGTAAGATATAATTCACTGTTTTTCTAATGCATATTTCATAATAGTACTTATATTTCCTATAAACAAAGTAGATAAAAGACTAATGAAATTAATAAAGTTTGAGTGCCTTCATGCAACATAATTTAAAAGTTTTATTTTTTCAAAACAAATCTACTTCTTATTTATCCCCAGATACATTATTGTATTTGAACTATTGCAACCAAGTAGTAAAATAGAAAGTGTATATGCTTTGGGAAAGTGTGCAGGTTTTCTTTTTGTTTTCTTCTTTTGAAGTGTACATATAGTAATAAAATACTGAGAGATGCTTTCCTCAAGTACTAGCAGTGCTGTCTAGAGGCAAGAAGAGATAAAAAGCTCTTTTTTCCCTTTTTGGTTTCAAAGGGAATATACTATAAAAAGTCTGGATTGTGAATGAATATCCAGCTTCTGTCCTTGAGTATTGGAAATAGTTGGAAAGCAAAGGGGTATCTGATGTCACCTAAAAATTATTTTTAATCAAAAGCATCTTTCTAGAAATAGAAGGGTAATTATTGTCACAGGAGGAGCTAGGACATCTTGCAGTTGGTCTCAGCATGAATTCAAGAATTATGGAAAAGAATCTCCCAATGAGAATAGCCCCCAAGCTATTATGCATATGGGGATTCCATGAAAAGAGTGAATACTCCACTCTGAAAATGAGTATGTGACAGTGCATGTCTGCCAAGAAATATACCAAACATGTAGCTGTTCTTCAGAATAAGTGAAGAACCATTATGACACTGTAATCACTGCACTGAGTCCTGCATTGCTTTGGACAAGTTAAACTGGTTTTGTAGTTTACCAGTGCTTGGCCTCCAAGTCTGTAATTCAAGATCATGGGTGTTGCCTAGTATCTTCAGGTCATACTTCATGGTACTGACAGATTTCCTCTAACTTCTTTCTGGTTTTGATAGTAACCAATTTCTCAGGCATCTAGGCATTATTATTAATGTTTCCTCCAATGCCCAATACAATTTAGCAGAAGTAGAACTATGTTGTGTGTATGCGTGTGTGTGTGCATGCATGCACTCATGCACACTTCACCAAATTTTCCTTCGTATGTCCCATTCTCTATAGATCTGGCTCAGTGTCATTCTCCACAGTTACGCTTTTATTCTTCCTCTTACCACCTCATTGAAAAACTTCCCTGTGTAAACATCAACCGAAAATATGCACATGCCTCTCAAACAAGATATCTAACTTGTGGTGGGCTATGGTTTTGGATAATACTGTTATTAAGTTTGGATTGGCAAGAAGTCCTTCCAACTTTAGACCTTCTATCACTGACCCACAATTGTTATCCACTGTGTACTCAAAGATAGTGCTATTTCTTTGAAGTGTGAAAATGGGCCTCAGGCACATCAGATAACAACTCTGGATTGTGTTGCTTTTATCTAGGAAATAGAGGTCAGTCCTCTTCTCTAAATTAATGTGTTTATGTCAATAAAGAGAATTGAAGTAAATCTGGGACAATAGAATGCCCTTTATAAATTATTACACATTCATATATAAGAAAATCTGATTGAAAATTTGAAAGGCCTTCTTTCCCATATTAAGCATGAATGGAAATCAAGATCTTCGTGCTCATTTCAAAAATTTCCCAACTGTATAATGAAAGAATAAAAACAAAATTCTTTATTTGTAATATTTGGTTAGTTACTATAAAGGACCACATCATTTTTCATGTAAAGTAAAATTAATTCTTTACCAAACTTGCTCTGTAAAATTATCTCCATCCCTAGTTTCATATTGAATACAGTTTTAGAGAAAAAATAAGCCTCAAGATTTCAGCATAAGGGCTTGTGCATTCATGTCTGTGTTGGAATTTTTCTTTTTCTTGAAGAGTGCAGAAGCCCCTGAGCAGAAGGAAAGGCCACTGTTTCTGAGAGATAATGAATTATGGTACCCAGGCAGAAGTGACTTCAGCAATTTGTTCAACTCCCAGAAGTCAGGGCTTCCAGAAGCCTTTAATGTTTGTTTCTGTGAGGTCTACAGCCCAAGGACTACTTTTTTCTAAGAGGCCAGAGCACTTCTACCATGCGAACCTAATATAACCTCCCTTTCCATGATAAAGCAGCATGTGCAATATAAAACTGTCACCAGCCCATGTGGTCTTTTTCCCGGGATGCTACAGAAAACCAAAGCATAAAAGCTAAACTCGAGAATGATATCAAAAGTATGCTGTCTCCTGTGAGGTATGTGGGGACATAGGATTTCTTCCATCACACACCATCTATAGGCACCTGTGATCAGATCTGGTGCCACATCAAGATGGGCAAATGAGTGATATCCCATAAACAACACTCCATTCATTGAAATATCTTCTCCTGCTATAATAATGGGACATACACTTTCTAACACAAATTTCCTAATTTGTATTTAGAGAGTTATAAAAAAAATTTCACAGAAAATAACAAACCATTAATACTATATGCTTATATTTATTGACTTAGATCTTTTACGTATATTTCAAAATTAAAAGATTCTATAAGAGATGTTATGATTTTTACATAAAAAAATAAAAATTTTCCAAGGTCACAGGTGGATCTGTACCAGCACTTTGGGAATAGGAATTACGTGCATCTCGGCTTATGAAATTGGCATGGGAACATTACAATTATAAATTAGCTTTGGAATATCAGAAACTTCTTACTTTTAAACTGAATTGTGCTGTGCATTTTTCTGTATTGCAAAGTGATTATGAATTTGTACCTTGGAAGTAAACTGCTAGTTACTACTACTTTAATAATAGTGGTTCAATCATTAATCCAGAAGATGTCATCCACCTTAGTGACTTCATCTATAAAACTGGATGATAGTAGAAACTACTTCATAATCTCCTTGTCATGAAGTTAAATGAGGTCATGCAAGTAGAGATACAAATGTTATATACCACAGACATCAATAAATATATTGTTATCTGATGATAAAGGAAGGTTCTATAATACTTCCTTTTAAAATACATTTAGAAAACTGCATTTAAATAAATGCTTTTAACAAAGTTGTAATCAGTCATATACAGTTCACTACTAATTTTACAATTAATTGATAAATAACTATTTTTCATTTTCTTATATAATCAGAAAACTTTCCTATACTACCAAATATCAGATGGCATAAAACAATTTTGCTTAGTTTGTGGAAGAGGGTTTTTAGAGTGGTTGTAACATTTCTTTTTAAATATGTAATGCAGTTTAAGAGCTTTGGGCATATTTTTTTTTTTTTTGTATTTGGGATATAGTTTTTCTTTGACTCCTGTATGAACTTGTCATAATTGATCTTAAGGCCTGTGTTTATGTATCTTTCATATTCTCTACATCATTGTTTGGCTTCCACTTACTGCTTAAATAAATCTTTTGCAACATTCTATCCCGACTCAACTATGCCAAGAACAAACTAAGAGTATGTTTTCCTTCCTTGAAATAGATTTTTTTTAATAGTTTGGGGTTTTTTTGGTTTTGTTTTTTTTTTTTTTTTTTTTAGTTGTAAGTGGACACAATACCTTTATTTTATTTATTTATATGTGGTGCTGAGGATTGAACCCTGTGCCTCACATGTACAAGCATTCTATCACTGAGCTGCAACACCAGTCCCTTCCTTGAAATAGATTTTATCCCCATCTAAACAAACATTTGTCTTTTCAGGATTTTTTTCATATGAGAGATATTCATCAAAACTTATATCCAATGCTTTTAAGCAACTGTGATATAATTGGGGTTATGTTTATTTGGTGAGGAAAGCAGCAAGGAGTACCATTTATATCTATTTTGGTATTCATGACTTAAGGGTATTTATCACACATTTATGTGTTTAAATTGTGTATTTCTTATGTGTTGTCTGGTCTTTAGCAGTGTTTTTAAAATCATAGTTCTATTATTCAGTATACTGGCTAACACCCCAATGTTATATTTTTGCAAATCTCATTAGCTTATTCTTATATCCCCATCCATGTTATTAATAAGTGTATTATGCATATTAGTCTGAATTATAAGCCATGAAGGGCACCACCTAGGGAGCTCCACCCTCCCCATTGTCCTTATCCCAGACTGTTGGCCGCCAGTCAAAGTTTATCAACCGTGTGATAAAGATTTCATGGGAGGCATTATTGAATATTTTACTAAAATAATAATATAACTCAATATGTCCTGACCATTGAAATCATACCATCAAAAGTGATGACATATATTGAGCCCCTATTGTCAATTAATTAAAAAATGATGATTTTGAGCAGTTAAAAATGTTCCAAACATTCATAAACTCCATATTTTTATTTTTAAAAATATTTTCCTTTATGTTATTCATTTCCTTCCCAAATTTATGTGTGATAAATTTTAAAAGATATCTGTTCACAAATTCAAGCAATGTTGCCATAATGATTTGATGTAGAGCATTTAATCAAACAAAATTTATAAAGGAAATGAGTCCAATTACGCTATGAGGAGGAAAGTAACATGTTTTACTATTCTCTGTTGTAAAAGAGGTGAACCAAATAAGTTTGGAATTCAGGCATGTGATTCAAAGTTGTAATTTATTTAATTAACTGCTGCATATGCTTTATTTCTTAGTATTGACCAGATTTTTTACATTAATAGCAGAAACAGTAATAACCACTGTCTGAATATGTCACAAATTCTCATGATCATGTTTAAACAGCTTCACAAAGGAAGATGATGTTTACCTCCTAGGTAAGGAAACTGCTCTATTTGCTGGGAGTCACACTGGCTGTAGAGAGTAGCATGAGAATAGAAACCCTCCATTGTAATGCCACTCCTTGTCAGTGATGTTCCTGAGTACACAAAACAGGATCTGAGTATTTACCTTGTGAATGGTAAAAGGATGGATAATCATATTTCCTTTGTAGGGATATAACTGTGTATGTTTATTCATTCATTTGTTTATTTTGACTTTAGGTATTGTTTGGTTTCTCAGTTCTTCTTGAGGTTTTGTTTAATGAAACGTTTACAAAATAGGATAAGCCCTCCTGCTAGGAGATTATTGATCTGATTCACACTTAGAGAAGAAAAGGATAACAGAATGAAAACACAAATTTTGAAGCACTTTATTTTAACCTTCAGCTAACATTAAAACTTTTAAGGTTATTTTAATCCTTCCCTGAGGGTAATTTTTTTTCCCCCAATTGGAATCAAGGTAAAAAATAACAGGTTAGCTTTTTTGTTCCTGTTCCTCAGAGCTCTGAGTAGGAAGTAGATCTTTATTTACATTCCTACTTTATGTATATAAGTGTGCATGTTTCTGTGTGTAAATTCTATATTATATATGTATATACCTTTGTGTGTAATGTAGACATTTGTTCTAAATTGAAAAAAAAATATTGAAAGCAAAACTTAAATATTCTTCCTTTTTGACAAATGTATTTCCTTATCACATACAATTTGAATAGAATTGCAGAGAAAGACTGTCAATATTTTTCTTTGGACATTTTTGCAGCTCTAGTCATTCAGCAGTTTTATGTGGAAAAGACTCCTTATTGAGGTTAGTGGGTTTTTTTGTTTTGTTTTGTTTTGTTTTGTTTTGTTTTAAAAAAAAAAAAAAAAAAAAAAAAAAAGAGTAGAACTGTCAGGTCTACCTGTCCTGGTTGGGAATAGCTTTTTCTAATAATACCCAAGTTTAACCTTGAAAAATGATGTAGCTATTAATGCAAAAAGTATGCCATAAATTTGTCTTAGTTCTGAAAAAGTCAAGATGCATCTGCCTTTCACTTTCTTCTTTATGTATATGTTTCTTACAGCCACTATACTGGTGGCTGTTTGGGTGCTGGGCTACCGCAGTTGGTCTAATTTTCATGGCCTGGTGAGTGTCATTCTTTGGAATTGTTATGTCACCTGTTGCCACCATCCAGAGGCTTTTCTTGCTGTGTGTGGATTATACAAATAAGTTTCCTGATTTCACCTGATGGTGAAAACATTTAGATTTCATATGAATCAGAAATATTTCTATAAAAATGGGAAAGGAGATTCAGAAATCAAAATTTCTAGTTGTGAGACAAATGGGCTTTGTTTTATATAATTTTCACTTTTTTTAAAAAACCATGATTAGAGGTGCATTTTTAGAACTAATATTGAAATCTGTTACCATAGGCACATTGTATAACTTGGTATTTTCTAAAGCATATTATGATAAGTGGTACTGGATTGTGAATAATATTGTACAAAGCCTCATTTATTTTTCCTTTTTGGAGATTATATGTGGCTCCAGGAGAGGGGATCAACTGAGAAAAAGATGGCATTTTTTGAATTGAATTTTAAAAACTAGACTGAAGAAACAAGTTGACTAGTAAAATGTTGAAAATTAACCCAGAGAAATTGATAGGGTGGCATCCTCTATCATCAGAACACAACATAGGGTGTGTCTTCTATGGAAGAAAAAAAAAAGAAAAAACAAGATTTTTAAGGTAGCTGCCTCCGACTAAGAAGTCTTATTGAAGCATTGAAAGAAAAAGGTTGATTTCTCAGCATGACTTAATATGAGTCAGTATCAATAAGTATAGCAGCATTATCATCAGCCAAAAAGCTCTAGCTTACATGATTTGCAAAGAATGCATTGTTTTTTATGAAGGTGAAAAGAAAAGGAAGTAGAAACTCAGGTCATCAAAAGATTATGTAACCCACAGCCTTCAGTTTTCTCATCTCAACATGATGGTGTAAATGGGATCAACCCCAGTCTTTGCCAGCCCTATATTTCATGCATTACTTTTCCTAAACCAGTAATTCATTTCTTGAAAATTTTTTATTTTGAGACTAATTCCCACAATCCCTAGGTTTTTTGCTTTTTTTCTGTTTTGAATTGCTTTTAAGAAGCTCTATATCCTAACAAGCCCTATATCTTTAGTTAATTTGACTTTAGGCAACTTCTATATTTAGAAAAAAAAAAAAAAACATTGTCTACTAAGCAGAATCTGGTTCCTTCTCAACCTAGGAGAAGACTGGCCATTTGGTAAGATTTGGTTAAAGACTGGAGTCCTGTGAAAGGCCAGATGAAGTTTAAATTCCTTTTCCAAGCTGCTATTAAGATTCTGCATCTCAAAATCTTTATTGGAAAAACACCTCTCCTACTCTACGCAGCATCATCCCCCCTCGGTGCAAGACACCGCCTCCTGACACTGGAATTCATAAGTCTCTTTTGAAGGAGGTGGTTGATATTAATGTGAGACAAGGTGATGCAGAGGATTCCTGGAAAGCTCAAAAATAATCCTGTGCTAATCTCTACTACCTGACACGGTGGCCCTTGCTAGTGGTCCTGTGATAAATTTGGTTTCTGTGTTAGGGTCCTAGGGCTGTTATAATGAAGTGCCACAAAGTGGGTAGCTTAAAACAACTGAAATTTATTGTTTCACAGACATGGAGGTTTGGAAGTCTAAGTCAAGATTTTGGCTAGGCTATATTCCCTCCAAAGTCTCTAAGGGAAGATCTTACCTTGCTTCTTCCAGCTTCTGCGAGTTCAAAGTGTGCCATGCCCTGAGAGAACATAACTCCAATCTCTGCCTACATTTTTATATCACATCTTCCTCCCGTGTCTGTATCCCCACATGATTTACTTATGTTTGAGTCTCTTTTTTCAAATTTTCTGCTTTTTATACCAGCACCAGTTCTCTTGGATTAAGTCCTGCCCTAATGACTTCATCTTAATTTAATTATATCTGTAAAGGTCTTATTTCCAAATAAAGTCACATTCACAGGTAACAACAATTCAAATGTGGGTCTATCTTAATGAGAGACACATTTCTACCCACAGCAGCATCCCAACTTTTATATTTACTGTTGTCAATGGTACATATCACATGCCTGTGACAGTTATAATGAGGGGAACTTTTATACTCATCCTAGGCAGTTCGCACCAAATAAGTCTGGGTTTCAACATTGTGTTGTTAATATCGCTCGGCCTCCATCCTCCATTGCAGGAACAGCTGCAAATGTTGAGACTGAGTGAGGAGGGCTCCAACTTTCTCTGTTCTCACAAACTTGGCTGCCTTGTTCCTATCAGTCCTTCACTTAGGGAAAGAGTCCACACACAACTTTTTGGCTCTATCTCTTTCTATTTTCATGTAATTTAACATACTTTTACAAAGAACAAACAATTTCTCTATAGACTTTGGTTCTGGACATAAATTGGTATCCCTTGTTTTCAAACAGCTCTATTTTGTACCACATTGGCCATAAGGAAAACTGAGTCCAGATAAAGCTGATACACTGCTTCTACTTGGTTTCTATTGCTCTGAACCTTGGCAAAAGTAAGAATTGGGGTTTCCAAATATATCCTTATCCATCCACCCCCAATGAATCAAGCTCTCAGGGAGGAAAAATAATTCTATCTTACAGATTATCTAATTATAAGAACTTCTAACTAAATTAATAACATCATCACAATGATCATATTTTACTTTTATTTCAGACAATACTAGATTGCTGACAGCAAATGAGAACTCTCAACTGGATTTCTTGTGTCTTGAAACAGCCTATTCAAAACCACCTTTAGGCTCTGGTCTTATTAGGACATTGCCTTGATTTGGTTACAGCTCTCCTTGCAATAATTAAAAAAAAAAAATGTGCATCCCACTGACAAACCTTTTCCCAATCTCTAACCTAGCCTTCATCTATGAGGTTGCAGAGAGTGAGCCAGTCTGCCTTTGAGGGCTTCCCTTATTGGCCATCTTGACATCTGAAATGTTTACCTATTTGTCTCTTACCATTCTACCTGCATTTTCACTGACATACCCTTTCTTCTGAATTGCACATCGCAATAGACCTATATGCTAGACTTTGTCTTTCAGATAGATCATTTTCATTTCTTTTAAAAAAAACTCCCTGCAGAGAAAATGATTTTTAATGCTTCTCCAAGGTCAAACTCTTTCTACCTACAAAGGTATATGGCTGGAGGAGGACTAGCTATATGAGTTCAATGTTCAAATGGGTATTGGGGGAAATACTATATTTCAAATGCTGCAGTTTAAAGTAATCTGATTTTGCCAAAAACAACGAAACACAAAAGGACCTCAAGTCTGACAGAAAGTTAGCATCCCTTCTTTTCAAACAGTTCCAGTTTAGGAACTGGAGTGCAGGTGCTTAATAACATATTCATAAGGACTCCCCAGCCTCTATGTTTGTTATTATAAAATGCTTTAGTTTGCTGTTTGTGCAATTCTAAGGCCCATTCACCTGCAGTTTGCAGCACTTGTTATCATCCAGATAGCTCTCTGGAGCATTGATAATGCCGAGGAGACAGGCAGAGGGGCCCTTAAAAATATTTAGAAAAAACAAAAAACAAAACATAGGAACTGAAACTTACCTCAAACACAAATACCCAGAAATAAAAAAAAAAAAAGTGTCATTAAAGAATAAAATCATGATCTCATTAAAAATAATTGCTAGGCTAAAGCATATTGACAATACAAATTGCTTTTTAAAATTGTTTTCTGTAAATATTTTATTTATCTTACTATTGTATACTCTTTCTCATTCTCTTTGTTTGCAGTAGAACATTTTAAATTTTTGTATAGAAAGAGATGATTGTGTTATATATACTTGAAAAATATAGAATCATGAATCTATACTACATACGTGTGTGTGTGTGTGTGTGTGTGTATATATATAAACACATATATAAAAAAACATTAATTTAATTTATTGCTCTTCTTGTTAAGGTCTATTTCAGTTTACTAGATTCCAAAGTTGATTATATTATTAGAATTTTTATTCAATGCATTTATTTCCTTTTTTCTGTTCTCCTTCAAGATAATCCAGAGATTAAGTCATCAATTAATTAAAATGGATTCAGTGTTGCCCTTGGCTTATATAAGCACTTCATCAAGGTGTGTGTGTGTGTTTTTTTTTTCATCTAATTGCCAAATTCTTTAGCTATTTTAATAGTGAACAAATACTAAGCATGTACTGTAGGCAAAATGCTATGATAAGCACTGGTTTTATAAAAATTAGTAAAGCATGATCGTTAAACTTCGTAAAATAAAAGCAGATATATAAAGTGATAAGTGCAATTAAACATTATAGGTTCTAGGATGATGATCTACATATGTATCTACCGTAAAAAGATAGAGAAAGGAATAATCTGGTGTGATATATTCAAAACTTACTTGATAGTGGACTGACAATTGCACCAAAACCAGAACACTGGCTTAGTTTTAGGCAGGCAACGATGAAAGAAAAGCTATGAAGAGCAGTAGGAGCCTGATACAGTGACCATGCCTGTAATCCCAAGGACTCAGTGGGAGTGGGGGTGGGGGAGTGCTGAGACAGAAGAATTGCAAATTCCAAGCCAGCCTAAGAAACTCAGTGAGACTCTGTCTCTAAATAAAATACAAAATAGGGCTGGGGATGTGGCTCAGTGGTCAATCCCTGGTACCATAAAAAGGAAAAAAAAAAAAAAATGCTGTAGGAACTCTATGCTCAAAAGCAGAGATCTGAAATGCATATCCTATTTGAAGACCTCCAAGTAAGATAGCAATGATGATGTGGGAATTGTCTCAAGAGATAGAACTGAATGTAAGTAATAAATGACTCAGAAGAGCCTGAAGCCCAGCTAAGCAATTTAAACTTTTATTCTGTTGGCAATAGGGAGACATTAAAGGAATTTAAACAAGTAGATAAGATGACAAGATTTACATTTGAAGAAGGTCATCTTAAAACTTTGCCATTTGGAGAAAGCAAGGCCATATACAGAAAGCTGGGATACTATTACTACGGTTCAGGTGGGAGATGATAAGCCTAGAACTAAAACTGTAACCACCATGGGTTGGAGTGAATGTTTTGTGATATATACAGATATTTTTGGGGACCTGTAGATTTCTCTCATCTGCTGTGGGCAGAACTTTACAGAGAGATAAATCATAATTCAAACATTACTTTACAACAATAAATGCATTTCAGGGGACTGGCACTTTATATTCTCTTGAGCAAACCATTTACTTGCCATAGAAGAAAAAACAAATCATAAAGTGTTTCTCTGGAATCAAAATAAATGGAAGTAAAATGATAAAATGTTTAATAGCTTCAGGCCACCATGGCCTGATATGACCATCTTTTATAGGGTTGGTCTTGCCAAAGGTATCAGAATACATAGAGTCCATGGCTTTAACTTCACCATCCATTTGTCACATCAGGTGTGACTTTGCCATTGGAACTGGAATAGAAGATATTTCAAGACCACTGGGGGGATGCACTTGCTTTAGGTATTGTGTCTAGCTCAGTCTTATGAAGATTTGTCATTTTTTACTTTTTCTCTGTTTTGGTTGTTCCTTAATTCATTTTCTAATTAACATTTTTTTTTTTTTTTTAGTTACTTTAAAAGTCAAAAAGATTGCAATCAAATTTTAAAATGTATCATCTAAGCGGCCTGTTAAGGTGAATTCATATATGCCACTACGGATCTGTCCTATAATAAAGAATGACTCATGGGTTGAGGATGTGGCTCAAGCGGTAGCGTGCTCGCCTGGCATGCGTGCATCCCGGGTTCGATCCTCAGCACCACATACAAAACAAAGATGTTGTGTCCGCCGATAACTAAAGAATAAATATTAAAAAAATTCTCTCTCTCTCCCTCTCTCACTCTCTCTTTAAAAAAAAAAAAAAAGAATGACTTATTCTGAAATTTCTGACGAAAATTTTTTTATGCTATTCTTCATCCCTTTTCAAACCTTACCAACCTATTCACTGTCATTTATGTCATGTCTGTTTCTTCTGATAGTTCTGTGGATTAACTTTATAAATAGGAAGTAGTTATAGGAGTTAGATACTTTAAGTGAATATGAAGTCTCATGTGATGATGCTTAAACAGATTTGCCCCAAAGACTATAGCCTGAAGAATCAAATTTTTGGTGAATTGCATGAACAATTACCCACTTTAATTTTATCATAATTTAATGGACTTGTCACTGTGTTAGATGAACTAAGGCATAACTATCCTGCATAGGGGGAAAAAATGGAAAGAACCATTTTCATGAAGGCTGATATATTTTAAGAATCTGCATGATTTCTATGTCCTGCTGTTTACTCCACAAGGAAAGATCATAGTTTTAGGAATAATTCCCCAATGTTGTAGCTACCAACCCACTTACTGAGATACTGAATAGAAGCAGAGTTAGAAGACAGGAAAATTATTTTGTAAGTTCTCCAGTTAGACATATGGTAAAGGCTGAAATTTCAATGACGTGAGAAAGGCATTATTACTTATGTGTCCATGATTACCTGGAGATCATGAATGGAGATCAGAATGGGAGACAGAGACAAAGCAGACTTCCTCTCAAAAACATTAAAAATAAAGACTGAGAAAGCTGAAAGATGAACCAGAAATAGAGTATTCTCCAAAATGAGATGAGTAGAGAGCCCTTCAGAAAGAGAGTGGAAGACAATGTCAAATGCCAAGGGGGCGGAAATTAGATTTACAAGAACTGAGGAAAACAGAAGTAGTGGTATGTTCAGAACCCAATTTAAATGTTTCACAGAACCTACTCTTCCCTACCACGATATGAGGTTTGTGTTCCTGTTACACAGAAGAGGGAACTAAGACACAAAACAGTTACGTAAATTAGTCCAAGGTCAGAGATCAGTAAGTGATACAGCTGGATTTTGAGTTAGACAGTCTGGCTTGAGAATCTGAAAACCAGTATATGATATTATTTCTCAGATTAAAGTAATGGACTTGGTTACTAAAAAAAATCACAAGTAAGTGGTTTCCCATGTCTCTTTTCCTGTGGGCTTTATAAAAATGAATGGTTTATATGCTGATATGGAAAAATATGAAGGAGCAGAATATAGCAGTAAATGGCTGCAATTTCCACTGGGAATCTTCAATTTTCACATCAAAGTAGGAGACAAGTTACACAGTAATCCCAGAGGAGGGCTGAAGGGGTAAAAGAGGCTTTCAGGATGGATCTAGAGGATAGCTTAAACCATTCTTTCTGCCCTGTGCATCTGAGTTTTTGGAATCATTTTCAAAATCCTCAAGCAGGAAAAATGCTATCCCCAGAAATTTTGGGTATGTGTGAGGTAGTATCTGGGATATTTGAATTTGGAGAATTTTTCTAGATAACATTGAAGTGTTCTCTAGTTTAAAGACCACTGTATAAATAAGAATAAGGATATAAAATATGTATTGGTAGAATAAAGGAGAACCATAGGCAAATGGGCTTTGTTTGGGGCAACCACCTCCTTCTCCAGACTGGGCCAGTATTTTCTGAGCCTGCCTATATTTTCCCCCATGTCCCCCTGGATAATGTCTACACTTTACTGGTCTCTTTCCTTCAAGTTATTCTTTCCTAATTCCTAAAAGGCTATTAGATCATAGCTTAATGCTTGACCCCCTCCTGAAATATTTACACATCAAAAGTCCTCTTTACACATAGTAAAATGAGTGTTTCTCCAGATAAAATCATTTGTAAAGGGCAGGATATAAAGCCAGAATCTGGGAATACTACTTCACCTCAAATTATTGGGTAATTAAGCAGCCACCTTCTTCTCATTTCTGGGAATGACTATCTGGAGGTAAAAACTGTATAACTCAAGTATAAATTGGCAAAGGTTTTATCTTTAATCATGAAAAAATTCCTTCTGATTCATAAATACTGTGCTGATATCATTGAAGTCTGGCTTTACATTTTTGGGCCCATATTGTACCTGTAAAAACTGATTCACTACTAGAATGATGGACAGGTGGGGACAGAGGGATGAGAGACAATATTGGAGAGACAATATTGTAGATGAGAGACAATATTGATATCTCCAATATTTCTCTTGCATTTGGAAGAGAAATGCAAAAAGTGTTAGCCTGTAAACATGGACAAGGAAGCCCATATTATGACATTTGATGAGTTAAAGCACTATTTTCAAGAAGTTTAGCAAGGAAAGCACTCCCTGCCCCCTGTTGTTCTGATGTGAGTCAAATCTGTGGACGGCTCAGCTTCTTCTCTTGGCAGCTCCTCAGTACTCCTCATGCAGTTTGAATCAGTAATGATGATGCCAGCAAGGATGTGTCTGACATTCTGTGCCCAGGCCCCAGTCCACACTCAGCCAATTAAAAGACTCTCCCATCTGGAGCCCAGGCTCCCTGTTCCCTGTCTCCTGCACAGCATGGCGGCTGAGCAGAGGCTGGGTCACCTGGGCTGAAGCTTCTACTAGGAAAGCCAAAACTGGCCAAACCACATGATGTTTAACAAAAATTGACTCGGCTGGAAATTGTTCTTCACGGTTTTCAAATGTCTCCCCACAGTTCTGTGAGACAGTTTTGACTTTGTGTCTGGCAGGAGCCTCCATAGACTTTAAACCTCAATTAAATAAAAAAGCTTAGATTTAATGCATACTCTCAAACTGACCTTTTGGCTTATTTTGTGAAAGATGACTTGGGTCCACTCCGTTCTTTGCTGATTCTCAGATCCTTGCTTGAATGGATCCTGTTTAACAAATTTCAAATGTTTATTTTCTATACAAATTGTGCCTCCCCCCCCCATTTTATTTCACCTACAGTACTATCAAAACATGAACAGAATAGAAATATAAAATGAAAGAAATAAGATGTGCATGAAGAACATTTTAGAAAAACAAACCTAAGATACAATTATTGAGCTATTTAGACTATTTTACTGGTAAGCCCAGGCTAGCTTACACCAAGCCCTTTACAAAATGTGGACTTCTTACCAATAAACTGACCAGTTCTTTAGAGTTTCTTAGAATTGTTATTGCTAACCAATATGTTACACATCTTGAGACTACAGCACCACTCATGTGCTGAGCCCATGATGTATGATTTCTGATTCCAGCTCTCTTCATACAATAGTTCACTGAACTTTAATTGACTTTTCTTGTCAAGATGTGATTATCTTTAAGGGCTTCCCATGAAGGCTCTTCTTCAAAAACCAATAATGCCTAAGACAGGATATTAATAATCTCTAAAATATTTTTCAAGTCAAAATAAGATGCAAAGACTAAAAATTAGCACGGCATAAGATTTTTTTGTTGAAGTTTCAAGTATCATCACTATGTCTGGTTGATGCTCCAATGATGTCCTGTGGAAAAGCTATCAGGGAAGCTGTAGGTAAGCACTTGAAAAACATAGGAAAAACAGATTCCAGCTGAGGCCGTCTTAACACAGCTTCTAATGGCCAGACTCCCTTTGGCTCACCTTGTTAAGCATCTGCCTGTAGCCCCAAAAGAACCCAGTTTGAGGCTCAGCTGCTGTAATAAGCAGAAGGAACACACGGAGATTCCAGCTAGCAGATGGGGACTTGCTGATTGGGAGAGACTGATCTAGCATCTGGCCACCTGTTGGCAGACACGATACTCCTGGCATACACACACACGCACACACTCACACACACCACCTCAGCAAATTTAGTCAGAAGGGAAGCCAGAAGGGAATAGATTCTCTAAAGAAATAGATGCAAAGAAAACATTTGTGAAGTCATGTATCACATGAGAACAAGTAATCAATCAATGAACAATGTTGTTGGTCATAGCCTATGGGATTATGGGTTGTTTCAAAATAAAGCAAAGCAAAAATTAACAGTGCACCTATAATATTTTAAATATGAATTTAAAATTTCTGACCAGGAATGACCTTTTAATAGTGATGCTAGTAGGAGGTCAAAAGTGTTGAATTTGCCCTGCACTTATATCACATTGCTACTGGCAGATGAACTGAGTGGCAAATGAACTGATTAACAAATGCGTACAAAATCAGATTTGGGGAATAGGTAAGTTTGTGGATCTGATTTATTGCTATTGCCATTCAGGATGAAGGTTTTCTTTATTACAACAGGAATAATTAGCTGAACTTGGAGTTTATCATTCTTCTTCACAACTTTGGATTTCTACTTGGTTTAAAAAAAAAAAAAATAGGGTTCTCTAGACCCTCTTATCCTTTCCTAGGAGTTTGTGTCGATCTCAGGTTCAAGTTAGGGTTCCCAGTTAGAGGGTGAGATTATGCCAGGAGAGGCACAGCTCTTCCGGGACTGAAATTTTCTCAGAAGAAAGTATGAGAGCCCTGCAGCCCTTCCATTTCCTGACTCAGTCTCGAGACCATTTGAAGCATGAGTGTGAGGCTTAAACTTGAACAGAATGCTACGCAGAGTGGGGCTGGACAACAGAGGTGATCTTTATTTCACAAGTTCTTTTCTCCATGCACTTCTTTGAAAGTTCCTCTGATTTTTCCCTGGCTGAATATTTCACCTTCAGAAGCTATGTCACACCTCTTGAAAACTACTGCTATTCTCTAGAATATGTTTTGTTTTGTTTTGTTTTTATTCCGCCCTATTATAGTGTTAAAAGTACTGTCTTCTGGGGAAAAAAATCATAGAGTAGAAATTTCAGAATAGAAAAAGGCTCACAAGAATGCTGGACACTCCTCCCCTTCAGGCCACTCTCACTTGGTAGTTCTTGCGCAACATGCTACTCTCTCTCTACAGCCCTTCTTTTGTCCAACTCGCATCTTACTGTCATGTCAAATTCAATTCAGAGCTTTTTTATTTTTTTTTTATATAACTCTTTCCCATAACTCATGACATATTTTTAACGTGGCTTAAAGGTATATGAAGTAATGATTTGGAGATGAAAGTTACATCTTAGATTTGGAAGATTTGGAAACAGCAGTAGAGATTATACCATTCCCTTTATTTTAGGGACATGGAAACTGAGACCGTATTTTAAAATTTTTTTTTCTTTAGTTGTAGATGGACACAATGACTTTATTTTTATGTAGTACTGAGGATCAAACCCAGCTAATTCTGGGACTGGCATTCTCAAACAGAGTATAAGAGCCCCATAGTCCTTGCAGGTCACACATGCTAGGCAAGTGCTCTACCACTGAGCTATATCAGCAGCCCCCCAAAGACCAGATTTTAATTAAGAGGCTTGATAAAAATCACACACCTTAATTTTCTTCATACCAGCAAATTGAAGATGAATAACTGGGGTTAGAATCCAAATTCAATTCAGGCACAGTGGTGTACATTTGTAATCCCAGAGATTTGGGAGGCTAAGGCAGGGAGGTTTGCAAGTTTGAGGCCAGCCTCTGCAGTTTAGTAAAACCCTGACTCAAATGAAAGATAATAATGTCTGGGATGTAGCTCAGGGGTAGAATATTCCTGGGTTCAACCCCCAGTACCCCCCCCAAAAAAATCAATATTAAATGACAGTATCATTAAGTAATGTACTATAAGTATGATAGGCTGATTAACTTTTGAGTTACACAGGAAACCTGCATCAACTTACTTTAGTATAGTTAGCCGTGGAAATTTGATGTAAGTGTTCTAGATAGTCTGGATTTTGGTGCTGCCTCTTAACATGTGACATTGGGATAATTGTTTATTGTATTACCTTGTCTGTAAAATGGAGAGAATAAAAGTCACTTTAGAGGCTACTCTGAGCATTAATTATTCCCTGTAGATGGGATTCTAGAGTGCATACATATTCTTCCTATCACCTTTCTGTACATAATACTTCAGATATTTTCCTTATGATCTTTTGTTCTGCTTCATAACAGCAAATTTTAAACCATTTACTTCTCTCTATATATTAATGGCTTTGTGGAAATATTTTTTTCCTTTTTAAAGTTGTAGAGATTTTCAAATTAGTACAAACATTTTTTTGGTAAATGTATTATCATCCAATTTTAGATCACAAATCAGGTATAAAATCAAAGTAAAATTTATAATACATGCTCATTCTACCAAATACCTCCTCCTCCTCCTCTAAAATATTTTCAAGTATTACTGGTTTTCATCTTAAATTTGTCAGGCAGAGGATTGCATCCAATTCAACTTCAAATCAATTCTAGCAAATTTCATAATTTATCCAATCACATGTTTTCTTTCAATGTTTCCTTGTATCCGTACGTGCTTGTTTTGTTGGGGGAATTGAACATTTCAATTTGACTGGTTGGATTTATTTTTCATAAGGCCACACTGCTTTTTATTTCATTTCAATTAAATTTGTCTTTCACATTATATAGTTATTAATATATTAAGAACAGGCATTAGTGAGAAGTAATTTCCATGTTGCTTTTCTAATAATGTTTCAAATGGATTACAGTGTTTGGCTTCACATATTACCTCAATTCACTTTAACTTCAAGAATTAATAGTATTTCCAAATTAAACTATCGTGCCCCCTAGAATGCATATTCAACAAAACTTGATATTTCAGAATCCCGATTTGAAGAAGAGTATTCATTGTATTTTTTCTATTATAAAAGTAATATATGTTTAAATCATAATTTGCAATATTAAGATAAATACAAATTTTAAGAAAATTATCTCTAACCCAGGGATAATCATAATGAACATTTTAATTCATATTTTTTCAAGTAGGAATATATTTATAAATTTTCTTTAAAAATGATAATACTTTTCCTATATTTTGTATCTTTTTTGTCAAACAATATATCATATTTCCATGCCATTAATTTTTATGACTCCATTTTTAATGGCCAAATATTGTTCTGTTATATGGAATTCATATTTATTTAGACAACTATTTCTGTTTTCTTTTTTATAAATCAAAATTCTTAAAATAAATAAACCTTAGTCCACATGCAGAACAGTAAAAATAACTTGCTTTATTGATTACCTGTTATATGCTAGGCCATTTATCTGTACAGTGTGTACTTTATATATACCACTTATAAAGTCGATGTTATTCTGTTCTTATCATAGGGTAGAAATCTTAGGACAGATGAAAAAAACCTGTTTTTTTTTTTTCTAATTGATCAATTCCAAATACCTTGAAATTAGATTAATTAAAATTTTCACCCAGGTGCCGCAGTCCAGCTGCAGCAAAATAGCCGGGGGGTGACGAACAAGACATCCTGACTTGTTTACAGACTCTAACATTCTAACACCCAGGTACACTAGTGCCAAAGCCTATGTTGTTTTCTTTCTGCTTCATCATATGAATTCATCCATGAATTAAATATGTAAAAGTAAAAGGAAATCTCTTTGTAAAATCTCTTTTGCTATAGCACACCAAACAAAAAGACTTTATATTATCTGTATTCAAAAGAATGATTAAAAAAAATCTTTACCAAATTATAAAATATTTATCATGCTTAGTGAATTGAAAAAAATTATTATATGTTTTAAATTTAATGCATCACCACATTGATATGATTGATGAAAATTTCCTCTTAGTCAATGACACTTCTGAAATATCTGCCTTTCAGTTCTTTGATAACCTTTCCACTAGAAGCATCTCACACTGATTATTCTTGTACAATTCTTGATGCAATAATGAGGCAAATCATAAGAACTCTAAATTTTGAAGAATTTTTTCTAAAAAAATCTAAATTTTATACTTTTAAAACTTTATATTTACTTTCATAGAAGAGAATATTATGGAATGGAATGTCTTGGAATTTGACCCACTTTTTACCAACAGTATCATCTCCTATCTATCCTGAATAATGCAAGTAAAAGGATAACTCGGCAAGTTCAAGAATTCCCAATTACTTATACTTAATTTTAGAATGAACTATGTGATACGTTTGTGAAAGTCCCTTCACAATTATATTTTTCTTAAACTAAATGTAACTTAATTTTAAATTTTCTAACAGATGACCAGAAGACATTCAAAATAAGGGCAGGGAGGCAATTTCTACAGCTGTGAATTATCCACCTATATTGCCTAGAAACATAATAATTTATTTTTTATTTTTTTTTTTTAGATTTTTAATGTGACTTAAAGGAATGGTACTTCTATATGGGAAAGTACCAGTGCATGACTTTTTAAACTAGATATATTAACAAATTCAAGACGCCCTGATGAACACACTACAAAAAAAAAGTCAATCTACTAAAATAACTGGAATTTTTAATTCTCTTGGTCTCCCTCTCCTTACCATGCTGCTATTAAACAATTTAAATGTAAAACAAACAAATGAAATTCCAGGGAAGAATGTTCTATTTGGACTCAATGACCTTGGTTAGCAACATGCAAATTTGAGTTTTTCACATCATGATTCCTTGAACAAACTAAAGTGTGTTCTTAATGAGGAACATAGTACTGATGTTGTGGCCTAATTTCTAGTCCAAATGTATCTTTTGTTAAAATACTTCAGTGGAAATTAAAGCAATTGCTGTGTTAATTCTCACTGCTACCAAGTGTCATTCACAGCACCATGTTTATAGTTCAAATTTTAAGACATTACTGAAAATTGCCATCTACTTTCGGTTCCTCATTAGTTCTTAGATTTCATCTGATATTGTCACTATCTGAGATATCAGTCTCCTCACTCTTTCTTCTACTTCAGCTTTGAACTCCTTGAGAAAGAGAGGTTTAATTTTAAGATGTATTTCCATTTAGTCAATGGAAATTATAATTTTATTTTTCCTGATAGCATTTTCTTATCCCTGCCTGGATGCTTACAAAGAAACATTCTCTGTTAACTATAAAATGAATGGCACAGAAAGAAGCTCAGCTACATCACTGATATTCGCTAACCCAAACATTATGAGTGTTTTCTAACCAAAAATTTTCTTTCACCTGATCATCCTTTCACTCATCTTACTTTTTTCCTTCTTTCTTCATATTTATTTTTTTATATCCCATAAATTTAAGGATAAAATACCTCTCACTAAAAAGAATATTATCTCCAGACTAATACATTTGATACGACATATTAAAAAAAATACTACACAATCTTTTCCACAAAACAAACAGTACCATCCTTAAATTGTCAGAGGTCAAGATAGAAGTTTAGTTCAAGTTTACTTATCTTTTAGTGTTTCTATATAAGCATTAAATATATCTGCATTATAATAATCAATTTTAGTGTTGTCTAGCATGGAATAGTCACTAGATAAATGCTAAAGGAACATGGCATTATGAATTATGAACTTTCATTTATTCTGATCCTTGATCTTCTAAGTTTCACACCTCTTTTGTCCTTAAAAATTCTTCATGATTTATTGCTTGCCCAGTTACTAAAAACTGTGTGTAGCTAGGAATCAAACCAAATCAAAGCTGCCCAAAAGTCATTCAATTAGAATTCATTATGTCCTCAAATAAAAGCAAGTGGTGATTTTATTACACAGTAAGGCAAGTGAATACTCATATGTAGTTTATTTTCTGCTTGCAGATAACCGTGGGTTGATTATTTAGGAACATTTTTGAAGTATATACTACTTTATTTCCTAGAACAAATCTGCTCATGGAAAATGTTTAAATCAGTTTGCAAAATTTAGTCAATTCATCAAGGTAGAGATTGATTGATTTTCTTATCTGGTAAAGTCCTATCAACACTGATTCTTTCCAGTAATCATCTGACCTTTTCTTCCTTTTTGCCTTTCTGGGAAACTTAAGGATTAGACCTAACTGGAAGCATTATAAAGTAAGATAAGTGTACTGTATCACTTGGCCTGATTAGTGTTGACATTTTTGGTGAATTTTAAGTACATTGTGTAGGAATATGTAGTTTTTTGTCTCTTCTAGTGCTCATTTACATTTGAGGAGATTTTCTGGAATGGTGTGGAGATGATAATTTGAGAAGAGAGTTCATGCAATATAGTTATGGGAAAATATACTTCCATCTGCTGAAAATTGAAGAATCTTCTGTTTTTATTAGTATATCTTTCTATAATTCATTTAGCTAATACATCTAAGAAACAAAGAGGTTTTAAGTAAAAAGACAAGGCCATTTTTAATATAAAAGAAAAATATACAACTATCTCAAATCTTATTTACAGTATATTTTCTCTTTGGTCTCTAATGCTTATGAATAAATACTTTGTTTTAGTTTTAATAGTTTTTGTATCTAGTCCTGAAGAATGTTACTTCTTCAATTATATAGATATGTCCCAATGAACTAAAAGTGTTGAGCAAATTTGCCTTTGTCTAACACATGAGTACACTAAAAATTTTCTTTCCTTTTATCTAACATTTATTAATGTCCCATAGATTACTTTATTAGAGACTCAATGACAATATAAGAAGAAAGTGATACTTTCACTACGAGTTTATATGAAAATTGGTCAGCAAACCTATGAAAAGATCACTCTTATTAGTTGTCAAGGAAATATGAATTAAAACAATGCAGAAAGTTTTTTTCTCCATAATCAGATTAGGCTAAATGCTAATGCTGGTAAGAGCTGAAATCCAACAAAAACTTTGGAAAGCATTTTGACAATACCTATAAAACTATAAATATATGAGATCTCTGACTAACTTTGTGACATTTTCACCACATAAATAAAAATGCAAGGAAGCAAAAACATAGGTGCCATATTTCTGGACTATAGTATTGTCCAGACTGGCAAAGCATGAAAGACACACCAAAATATCCAGCAATCTAAGACTGGACAATATTGGTAATCCATAAAATGACTGTTTTGCAGTTATTAAAAAAAAAAAAAAAAGTATTAAAGCTGGGTGGGTGTTGCTTATAGTTCCAGACTTGGGACACTAAGACAGAGAACTGTTTGCCTGGGAGCACAGAGTTCACTCCTTACAGATGAGAGTAAACATGCATTACTCTAAATAGAAAATGGGAAAGATCACTTATAAAACAGCACACACACCTACATACAAAAATACAAGAAATAATCAACTAAATGTAAATTAGTTGTACAAAATTAACTAAATTTGTCACCAAAATTGTAGGTCCTTAGTGTCAGAAGGGACTGGGATCCCTCACTTCCTCAAAAAACAGTCTGTCACTTCTTTGAGAGGAACACAATATTCCAGTGTCTGTGGAAAATTACAGGGGGTGTCTGCATATCTTCTAGGACTGAACTTTACCGAAAGATTATAGGAGGGAATAAATAGATAAATATATACACACACACACACACACACACACACACACACATATACACACACACATATGTTTTCTTATGTAATTATATTTATAGTCTAAGGCTTGCTTAGTCATTTTACCACCTATCTACATTCATCAACTGTTGGTTGATCTCAACTAACCACAAAGCACAAAGACATTGGAACACTTTGCTTCCTATTCGGTGCCTGAGTTGGAATAGTAGGAACAGCACTTAGCCTATTAATTTGAGCTGAACTAGGTCAACCTGGAGCCTTGCTAGGAAATGATCAAATTTATATGTTATAAATTTTTAACATTTTAATGTAAGTAAAACGACAAGGATAGTTTCTGTAGGGCTCTGGGCTAGGCCCAGATGGTCTGCTGGGACAGGAACTAGAATGTCTAGTTTAATGGTTATTTTGATAATCTGTATTGATGATATTGTTGATTTAATATAACACATTTTAGGTAGAGGTTCCTTTGCCACTGTGTCATAATTTTTCAAAATTTATACCAAAATATCTTGATAACCTCAAATAAGTTGTCTTTTCATAACAGTTCTGACACTTAATATATTCTAAATAAATATGTGGTTCAGATTATTCTTCACAAAGAACAAAGTTTTTTTATCTTAGAATGCTTCCCAAAACACTGTATTTTTCTATGTTTTAAAAGTGTATGTGATAGATTGATCTCTACTTTTTTATGTTATTTTAAATTATAATATGTTATTGTAAATGGAACATATTTCCTGAATTAAAAGTCAAATTTTTTTTAAATTAACTAGAAATCAATGAAAGTATGCAGCATATGAGAGGAGTGAAGGAAATCTAATGTCTTGTAGAAATGACTAATTTGGTCTTTTTCCAGGGGCTTTTCAACCATCTCTCTGATAGCTAAAAGCCCAATAGCACTAGCTCAACCACTGATAGTGTATTGATACAAAGTAATAACAGTTCACCTAGAGCTACGAGTACTTAGATGTTTATTTAAGAAGAAAATAAGGAATAATAAAATTAAGCAATTATTGTGTCATGTTTTTAAAACCAATCTAAAAAAATTGTCTTAAAGGCATAATTTTTTTTTTTTTTGTAAATAGAGGAATACAATGAAAACAACATTAGCAAAAAATATATATCCAATGATTAAAGGGTGAATTTTGGTATTGCCTTTGCTTGTGAAGTGTAGTAGGTGAATATCCTGTATACCCCAATTCCATATATATGATTGATTAAATAGATTTGTAATTTAAAAAAAGTGGGCAACTAAGCAAACAGAAAAAAATATTATCTTCAAACATGATACAACTATACACATTAATGTGCTTCAAATTTCAAAGCTCTACCTGAATAATCAAATGGGAATCAGACTTTCTTATTTTTCTGGAGATTGAATCCAATGAGACATTATCAATGAGGCACATCCCCAACCCTTTTTATTTTTCTTTATTTTCAGATTGTTTTGTTATGTTGCTTAAGGCTTCATTCAGTTGCAGAGGCTGTCCTTGAACTTGTGATCCTCCTTGTTCCAGCTTCCTGATTTGCTGGAGTTACAAGCTTGTTCCACTTTGCTTGGCCTGTAAGCCAAGTCTTCTTTATCTTAGAATTATGACATTATAGATGTAATGATTTAACAAATTTCTTAATTTATTATAGTAATGAAAACATATGCACTAGAGAGGTGGTTTTTTTCATTGTTGTTTGTTTCATATGTATACCAACCAAAGAAATGTACTATAAGCTTGTGTATAGATAGGTATGGTTCTTTCAGAGGAAAAATCTTGGAGATGGCAGCCAGTCCACACCTTGAGTAATTAAACAGCCAATATATCTTTGTGAGACAGAATGTGTCAAAAAGAGCAGCCTCTTGATTGTCTTTCAGTTATCTTAGTGTGATAATTAAAATTGTAAGTTTATAAATTTGCATTGCGCAGCAGGAGAAATGTACTGGAAATTGTCTTAGAACTCATGATTCATTTATTACTGCCCTTGTGAGAAAGGGGAGGCTCATAGATATTTACAACATTGAATAAATAAATACCTTTATAGCTTGTGATAAAAGTTGGCTCTTTTAATAAATATTTTGTCTCACCAACTATAGCTACATCAACTTCAAGCCAAAATTCTGAGAATGAAAAGATCAGTGGAAATAAAGCTTAAGATCTGGGCAAAGTCATTAATATTAAACCCATGTGGCACTAGTAGCCACTTGTATGTGATTAAAATTAGTACTGAGGTTAAAATAAGGAAAAATGAGTCAGCCATACCCAGGTAAAGATGGAGGAGAGTAGATGAGAGACATTTTGTGTCTACTCTAAAACAACAGCAAACCTTACTGCTCATTAAGAAACAACTTACTAGAATTCTCCAAAAGAATAGTCCTAAAAAAAATTATGCCATACATTCTCCAATATTCAGGTAATCTCTTCTCAGTTAAATTGTTCTCTTTAGTAATATAGAGATTATTAAAAATACCTACTTTTCACTCATTATGAATTCATTTAAACCAAAGTTCTAGGAAAATAATAGAAATGTCAGAAATAGAAAAGTAATAGAAAATTATAGAAAAATAATAGAAAGGTAGAATAGAGAAAGTGTCTAAACTTTGACTTTGATCTTCAGTAACAGCTCTCTTTTGCGCAATTTTCTTAAATTGACCAGTTCATTATAAATAGATGGTGATTCTTGTTTTATAGAGAGAATACCAACCATTATTTCCATATACCAATATACTGTGAGCAGAGCAGAATGCAATTTTGTTTCTGAAGATATCAAAAAACATTGTTTATTTGTCAGTCTGTTTATTTCTCCCCCCTTCCTCTCCTCTTCAAAATCACTAAACCCATTAAGAATACATTAATCAAAATGTTTCAGGAATGCTGTCGTAGGTCTCATCTAACCTTATGTGACTGATAAAAATGAAGCCCACAGAGGCACCATGACTGATTTAAGATAACATAATTAGCTAGTTGATGAGTTGATACCCTATCACATGTTTACTGAGCTATCAAAGCTTCCCATGACATTGAAAGTCCATCTTGCTCTTAAAATGATGAGAAACTGGTAAGACTTTCAACAAAATAACAAATTACAACCAAGGAGTTATTGAATAATGTGCTAAGAAACAGAGCAAGAAAGAAACGAGATTGCATTAAGCTTAGTCAACTGTTGAAAACATTGCTTTTAAATCTACTTTAAAGCTATGCAACTCTTCCAACAACACTGTGTATCACTAGATCTAATATTAAAGATGATAATAATGTCTGTCGAAAGTAATATTCAGCAAGCCCCCTTTCTGACTGACATCTGCTCTAAAATCTCAAGAAAATCGAAGAGTTTATATACTTTTTTTATTAAAGTCTCTTCTGAACTTCCATTAAATTTATTTTAATTTCTTTAGAACCACAGGCAAAATACCCAGTACTTGCTTTTAGAAGTTTCAGTACAATAGAAGTATTTACTCTTAAGTAACCCTTTATTTTTTCCTTTATTTGTCTGTGTATGTGTTTCTTTCCCTCTTCCTTCTGAAGAAGATAGGCAAATTTTTGAATTTTCTTTTTCTAGAACTAATTGACAAGATGTAAAATACTTCTACAATTCTTTAAAAAAAAAAAAAAAAAAAAGTAAGACATACCAGACTAATGCCTTGAATGCCTAACAGGATGTACTTTTCTTTTGACTCTTCATACACTGCTTCACCAAATACAATGTAGTGATGACATTTTAGACATACTCTATACTTTTGCTACCAACATCTCAACCTTCACCATGGGGTTGGAAAGTTTTCATACATGTCAGAGTATCTATGGGTTGAAATAAAATCTGCACAGATTTTAGAAGAGCACAGTTTGTGTAGGGGCATTCCTATGCAGAATTTGAGACTCAATACAAAGGGACTTTCTTTATAAGACAAGTTTGGACTTGACAGGGGAAGTACATTTTCTGAATGTATATTTAGATTAACACACTAGGCTGAACACATGAAGTAGATGATCCTATATCTGAAAACAAACAAACAAACAAAAGCATAATTTAAATGGTCACTAAAGGCAGTTAAGGGAAAAGAACATCTGGATAGATCACTTTAAAAATGCCAGTCAGCTCATGAGACTGAGGCAGGAGGATTGCAAGTTCAAAGCCAGCATCCCCAATATAGTGAAGCCCTAAGCAACTTGGCAAGACCCTGTTTCAAAATATAAAATAAAAAGACCTGCAGATGTGGCTCAGGGTTAGGCACCCTGGGGTTTAATTCATGGTACCAAAACAAAACAAAACAAAACAAACATTCTCAAATGGAGGTCTAGGAAGCAAAAAGAAAACTAAGCATTAATACAATTGCTATCAGTTGTACACTTTGTTTCTCCTTGTCCTAAAAAGCCCCAGCAAATCTGCAGTGTCACTCTTTCCTCTAGCCATCTGTCCTCCTCCCCTAACTGAGCTCATGACTTATGAGCTCTAAGAATTGCTTAGACCAACTCCTCTCCAAAATGTTAGTCATTGTCCTACTCTCTGCATAGCACTAGCAGACCTCACAGGACAAGCATATACCTCCTCGACCCTCCTTTGGTTGTTATTTCATCTCTTTGATCTCAACTTCATTCAGATGGTTATTCAAAGAGGCTCAAAATTATCTGTCCAGTATGTCTCAGAAGGAGATTCAGAATTAGTCTCGATTGTATCCTGTCCTTGTGCCCTTTACTTATTTTAATTTTTAAGTTAATTATCATTATTTTCAGTATCAAGACACTGTATTCCTTAACGTACAATTAATAGTGCCCAAATATGCCCTGAGAGACTTGAATTGACTATGTGTTCCATGACCTGGAGTAAATATGTTCATAGGCTTCTCCTTTAGAGAGAGCAGCTGTCCTCCGCCCTAAACCAAGGTGACATTTAGCACCAGCAGATTCCTTTATTGGCGGTTTTAGAAGAGTGACCATAGATTGAATCTCCTGAAACTGTTGTTTCCATTTAAGATACATTGAATTATATTGGCAAGCTAAGGTAGCAAGAGCTGAGGCTGCTGCTAAGCATAGCACCTAATATTTGGAAAACATGGGCGTTCTCCCCACATTAGTCAATCCAATAGCACTGATCAACTTAATGCTATAGAGGAAAACATATTTTCAATTATAAAGAGCAGTTATTTGACATAATAGTAACAATTCAGGTACACTAGTATTACCCACAACATTTGGCTTTTTTTTTTTTTTTGCAACTAAAATTTAGAAGGGCTGTGTTTGTCCAGAAGAATATTAACATGTAGTTAATAAATAGTTACAAATTAACTGCTGAGAGAAAATTGCTTTCTGAGCTATTAAGATAGAGAAGGTCCTCTGGGTTTAGTGCTGGCCAGAGATTAATTTTTATTGACATTTGTATCATACATTTGAGCTTTAGAAAAATAAAAAAATGGAATCAAATCAGGTCAAGCAAGTACAAATAAGGAGATATTGCTGAGAACTGCATGAGAATCTAAACACCTAAACCCAAATTAAACACAAGCAACTCTGAATTGCAACCCCACCTGTGAATCATGCTGGGGGAGAAAATACAGAGGGTTTATTTAGAAAATCTTGGCAGCAGACAAGTAGGGGGGAAAAAAGGTTCAAAATTGCTAATTTATTTTGCTAAGGAGCTCATCAAGACTAGTAGACACAGGAAGGATCTCAGACTGTCTCATAAAGTGGCTTACAATCAATTGCAGAACTAGACATATTAGTCTAGAATCAAAGCGTTATTGCTTTTAGTCACTGAACATAACTGAGCACAGCATGCTATAGAAAGATTGCAGGCCGCCAAAGCTGCTTGGCTTTAGTGGATAGATTTTGGCTTTTGCAAATGACAAAAACATATGCAGAGTGGTGGCCTTTCTTTGAAGCAAGTTTCTGTTAGCTGATCACCTTCCATTACAACTTAAAACTTTGTTGCTGAAATAGTTTCCTTTCCTCCTGATCTCTCCTAAAACTCTCCTTTATTATTTTAAATGATGTATTTCTCACTAAGCATCATATTGACACTGGAGTTCTAACATTAAAACAAGAGTCAGTTTTCCGAGCAGTGGGGGTGGGGGGGCATATATATTGTTGCTTTTGCAAAAGGAATTTTCATTAAAACACCAGCATCTGTGACTCTCAAAAGTGAAATAAAGTATAATGCTTGCTAAGGCATAAAAATACCTGTTCTCCAAATTACAGGACTTGAGCACTACAATTTTGCTGCTGAAGCTGTTGAACATTTTAAGGAGTGCTTCTAATCCCCTTTATAGCTTCTGTGCTGAATGCAGAAGCACTGTTCTCTGGTGAGAGCGTGATCTTAGAAGTGTTAAAAATGCTGGTTGCCTTTTGCAAGGTTATGGAGAGCTTCGTGAACTTTGTCTTTTATTATTCTATGTCCTACCCTAAAGAAATGGGTGTTTTACTGGCATCAGTTGAGGGATCTGTGAACAATTGCCTCATTGCTGAAGGCAAGCTATTGTGTTCTACCTGAATTCCAGTTGCTTGACTTGGACTAGCACATAAATAATCACTGGGCAGCTCTGTACTCCAATATAAAAAAGGCAAACTTACCAGGCTTTTTGGTAGGCTACTTTTGCAAGAGTCTTTGAAGTGGTAACTGCTTCATTCTTTCTGCAGAACTCTGAGGTAGGCTGTTTTCTTTATAGATGAAGAAACCATGGAATTTACTAACTCTGATGTTTGCTTTGAGTCAAACAAGAACAATACCTCTAAAAAAAAATCTACTTGTCCACTTTGTTTTCTATTACTGAGGAGACACATTGATCAATGATCAATGATCTTGCAGGAGCTGTTAGTGAAGGACATCTGATGTACCACCTCCAACAAATAAGTAAAAAACAGAAATCATAATCAAAATGCTTTAGATATTTCAGCAGTATCATTGCTTCTAGACAACCTTGTTGGTTCTTTAATTAAAACAAAAAGAAACTTTTTTGTCTTCTCTATGTACCTCTGAATCCATCTCATTATTCTTCATGATTCTAGTTGAATTCTGATTTAGAAGAGAAAACTTGCATTTCACCCCCTGTGAATATTCTGAGGGTTTTGGGTCCTGTTTATTAGGTCCATCTGAAAGTAGTCTTGGGTTTCCTTGCTTACCCGGATCAAAATGCAACTTCCTGCCAAGTCTTGGGTTTCTGTCATTGTCTGACTTCAGCAACTTTTCAGAAGCCTGAAGCAAAAACTTAAAAATGTCTTTCAAGACAGAAAAATATAAATAAATACATATATTCAGATAAAAAAAGAAGAATCCACAAAGAAAAAGCCATTATACCTTTTAATATGAACATCTGAAATCTAAATACTTAAAACAGAGAAGTAAATATCTTATAAGTAAAAGCTACTTCAAAGTTGACTTTTTTTTTTTTTTTTTGGAAGAAGGTTTATAACTATTTACCATTGAAGCAAATTGAATGTCATTATAGTAAGAGAACACAATTTTCTTCTTCTCCTCCTCTCTTTCTCTCTTTCTTTTCTTTTTTCCTCTTTCTTTGTCTCTTTCTTTTCTTCTTCATTTTGAGTATTGATGGTCATTAGCAAGAAGAGTCAACCACTCAACTATCCATCTGACAAATGCTTACGGACAGTTTCTGATATGTTCTGTCATTTAGTGCTTCGAAAAATAGTGAGTCACACTTAGATCCAGAAAACAAAGATCACATGCTTGGTGTAGTTATTCATATTGATGTTTTCACTCTTTTTAGTCTACATTTTTCTTCCTTTTGTCTTAATTTTATTAGAATCTTGGGTGATTCTGCAAGTTCACAGAAAATTGCAGACTGAAAGAGAGGTTAAAGATACTGGAATAAACTAAAGGGAATTATTGGACCCAGCACAAATAGCACTGCCCAATGCTAAAGATAACAAATCAGATAGGAAATCACCTTTACTGAATAAGTTCAGCAAATCAAGCAACCCAAATTTCTCTGTAGTTTATTATACTAAGATGGGGCAAAGACTTGTCATGTGGCTGAGAAAAATCAATTAGTTGATAATTTGATCAATCTTTAAGCATGGAGTGAAACAAATGCTTCAGATGATTAATAACATTTCCAAGTGATTCATCAGAAAAATGAATGATATAAGAATATTATTTAATGCATTGAAATATGTATTCCTTTTGATATTTCATTCTGTTCTTGTTAAATGCAAATGTTATTTGGATGGCTTTATTCCAGCAATTTGGCAATTTACTAGGGAAATAAAAGAATTCATTTTAACTAATAACTGCTCACAAAAGGCTTTCTCCATTAGAGTTGAGTTTTATTGAATTTGAACCTGGTTGGGGCATCAGCATTGCTGTTTAACAGATACAGCATTTATTATACTATATTCTCCTCATTGCCTATGCATTAGCCTTGCCATTTCCTCAGATGCACTTTGGAAAAGTATTTAAAGAAATGTTCACTTAGATAAAATGTATGTTTATTTCATTAATAGCGTTGTCACTGAATTAAAACTACATTTTGAAATATACATGAGAATGATCTTTGAACCTGAAGAAGATCCAGAATCATATAAGGGCTAGATAGGTTCAGCCTCTTTTTTTTGTCTATGATTGTTGTTGTTGCATAAATAAACCCAATTATTATAGGCTGGGGCTGTAAATGAACTCATTCATATAGCCTAGGGATGTGTCAAATATAGAGCTTCTAGTAGTCTTTCAAGTACTTTAGTTTTCTGATCATGGACTTGACCGACAAGCAGATTTGGTATTTGTAGGATCAGGCGCCAGCTATGGTTTCCTTGTCGGAACCACAATGCCAGATCCCCACAGCTTCTCTCTTGCCCTTGGACTGGCAACAGAAGGGACAGAGTATATGGCTTTCTGGCTGATTTCAGTTTACTTCACCATTTTCCTGAGGGAGATACAAGGATTCTGACCTTGTTTTTATAGGCATATTTCCATGACCTAAGCCTCTTTTTAGGACTCATCACTTTCTGTCATATTTGATATTTAGAAAAACCTTTAAAAATTAATAATAAAATATTTTTAAAATTTTTTTTACAATAGAATTTATTTTTATGTCTGAAAGGCATTAAGATAATACTTACTTATGCATATCTATACTATAATACTATGAACATATGTAATAGTAACAATTTACTGAATAATATTCACTGAAGAGTTACTAAAAGAAAGCAACTCTATTATGTGATTGGTAGACATTATCTTTTAAAATGTTTCTTACATCACAATGAGGTAGGTATTGTTATTCCCATTTTACTTGTGAGAGCAATAATACATAAAGAGAAACCAGTGGTGGTTCACTCAAGATCACACAGCCTGTTCTTTGAGCTGAACATAACATGACCTATATTCACTATAATTATTATACTATAAAAATAGTATTGAGGTCTATGGCATTTTCAAATAACATTTCATTAAATAAAAAGTTGCTATTTTAGGGTAGTAACCCACCTATATCTTCCTGGGAATTGTGAACTTTCTGAATTCCAATTGACATTACACTGAACATTAATGTTCTCAAATAGGGAAAGTCAATCTTCACATTAATTATAATAAATTGAAAATAAATACCATTCACATGCATTTAGTTTTCAAGTGAATTTGGCAGACCAAGATTTTTTCTATGGGTGGGATAAGCAACATTATGTATTATATGGATCCAAAGGAGTTAGAGTCCACTTATTTTTCATAGAAACTGTAATGTGTATAGTGGTTTATGCTGTGTGTGTTTGTGTGTGTGTGTTTGTGTGTGTGTATGTATTACAGAGGAGAGAGAGAGCCAAGGAGATTATATATTTAAAAATGTAAATGCCCTTGAGACAGAATTAGCTCAAAGTCACATTGAGCTATATACAACTATGGGTGTAGCGTTTAACTAGAGGAGAGTTGAATTGAACCATATAGGTGTCCCTGGGTATCTAGATAGGAAGATCTAAAGGGAAATCAGAAACTGTATATAGGACATTACTGGCTGATAGAAAGGGAGCCTGTGAACATCTTTAAGACCTTTTGTGAATTTTATATTATCTAAGTTTTAATTTAAAGCTCCAGGCATAGTGCAAAAACTGCAAGGAAGAACAGATGTGTTTCTGGATTGCCTAAAACCAGCTAGGGAAATGCCATTAGCTGAGGCAGCTCCTTTCTCTCTCTGGGTCTTGCATTTTCACTCTCCAGCTCTCCTAATCTTTCTCCACATGATATCACCTCTATGCTTCTCTCTGCAATTCTACTATCTCCTTCTTACTCTGCTGTTTGGTTTTCTCTGCTTCTGCACATTTGATAGCCAAACCAACTTAACTAATAGGATTACTTAATTGTCTACTTAAATGATTTCATCTCCCCTGGTTCTGATCCAGTATTCCTAAGGGAGAATGTGATCAGGTAACAAGCATCAGATGGATGCTACTTGCCAAAGGGCTATGGTTGGGTGGGCACACCATATTAGGGTGGTGCCAGGTACCACCAATGATTGCACTGGTACCAAATGTTTCAAATATAGTATTTTGTTGAGGTTAAGGTCTCTGTCAAATCACAGGAATAAATACAAGATAGTAAAACTAGGAGGATTAACAGATAGTGTAGCTGTTTTAGAAGCCAGTGATGAAAGGTTAGGGATAATTCCCAGATCATCTTGACAGAGGGAGTCAATGATCTAGGTATAAATAAGGTATGATATACATTTTCCCAGGTTTCTCCTGAACCCGAATTAGAAGAAATTGAGTTTTACAAAATCAATATAATGGACAAAATTATTCTTTTCTAACTTTGCTGGTAGTTTATTGATATAGAATAGGTGAAAGCGATCACTAGATCAGGTCACCCTTACCTTGCCTAAGCACTCAAGTTAATGAATGTCCAGATGACCTGCTTGTGGCCACTATCAAAGGCCACTTCCTGATGAATGCTGTCATTTGTAACCTTTATTTGTGGTTCTAAACTTAAGCAGGGGAATTTTTTCCCTGTATTTTATTTTTCTGTTCCTATCTTTATCTGTGACATTTGTTTTCAGTTAAGCTTTGTTCTGGAGATCATTAGTATTTACTCTGTGATGCAGATCTTCTTTGCCGTGTTTAAAATGGCTCCATGGATGGCTGTTTTAGACCTAAATTATTTTGACCCTTATAGATGAAACAAAAGGTGATACATTTGAATAGGAAAAAAAATTATGCTGAAATGTCCCACATTTCTATGCTAAGGAGCCCACTGCAATTCTACAATTTGCTGTGATGATCATAGGGTAGCTGATCTTTGTTTTTGGATCATTGAGGTGTTTTGTTCAAATTAATAAACACAATTTTAGTAACTCCTAACAGAGTTCCTTCTAGTTTTTCCCAATTAATAATTGGTATTCATCTTCCTAATAATCTTTAAAAAACAATGTAGAAGGAGAATTTGACTTATTTTGAGAGTAAATAGGAAACTTTATCTAATAATTTACATGTGATTGTGACTTTACCCTAAGAACTAAAGCATTCAATTTGAATTTGCAAAATGGCACTCATGCAAAAGCAATGCTGGTTGCTACAAATTGAATGTGTTCTCTGATATTCCTATACTGAAGATTAATCCCTGATGTGATACTATTTGATGTGGGGCTCTCAGGAGGTGGTTAGCTCATGAGGGTGGAAATCTTGTGAATGGGATTGGTGCCTGTATAAAAGAAACTACAGGAAGCTTCCCCACCCTTCTACCATGTGGGAACACAGTAAGAAGATAATTGTCTATGAGTCAGAAAACTGATCCTCACAACACAATGAACATGTCAATAATTTCATGTTGAATCTCTCAGTCTTCAAAACCATGATTTTTTTTTTTTTTTGCTTATAAGCCACCCACTATTTATTCTGTTATAGCAGTCTAAAGACACTGAAATGTTGGTCTTCCTAAATACCTATGATGTTGTCAAAATTTTCTCCTTGCACTTAGATATTCCTTCTTCTTTTTCTGTGGGCCCCTTACCCTCCCTACCACACAAAGATGGCTTCATGCCTTTCACTTCTTCTTTCAAGGTTTATTCCACCAACCAACTCTCAGTATATACATTCATAACTTACAAATAAGTTTTAATACATTTTTCCTCCCATCACATTTCAATAAGCAGCAAAGCCATAAGACAAAGAAATTACCATATTGGGATTCAACAAATGCTTAAGGACTCATTAATACTTTCTCTGTATCTCCACAAAATTAATCCCTGACCACTGTTAAATGGAACCCTATTTGGGATGAGAACAGTTAGTCCCAGAGCACATTCTCTGAATGGGTCACTTTTTAACAGTTAGACTGGTGATATGTTGATAGGATAAAGTTTGCCAATGCTGCCATTAATAAAGACTACAGACTGGGTGGCTTCAACAATGGAAAGTTATTCTCTCACTACTGGAGGCTCTAAGTCCAACACCAAGGTGTTGGCAGTGTTAATTTCTTCTGAGACCTCTCTCCTTTTTGGAGATGTTTTCTTTTCTCTTTATACATGGTCTTTTCCCTGTGTGTGCATCCCTGGTGGCTCTCAGTATGTTAAGATGTCTTCTTAAAAGGTTTCAGTTTGATTGGATTAAAGCCCACCCTAAATGCCTCATATCAACACAGTCACCTCCTTAAAGGCCCTTTCTCCAATTATAGTCCCATTCTGAGATACTGAGGGTAAGAATTCTAACCTGTGAATTTTGGGGAGATACAATTCAGTCCACAACAGATGGTCACATTAGAAGAAGCAGTACAGAAAGCATCACTCAAATATCAGCTGGAAGACTAAACTTTTGGAAGAGTATTTTTAGGAATTGCATTTTTTCATTATTTAAAAAATTAAACTGTGTATGTGCATGTGTGCACTTACAACAGTCACAGTTGAGATATATTTTCCTACCCTGCCCTCAGGGCCTGTTATTTTTGAAGCATGGACTGAACTCTGCCTGCTGCTTATATGATCCCTGATAAAAGTACCCTGTGAGAAATGGGTCTTTGTGACATTCTGGAGAGATTTGTTTCTTACTATTGCTCCTATGACATTTTCCATAAAACAAGACATTATAGAATATAAAGTTATGTTTTTTTATGTTTAACATAAAAAAAAAATTAGTTTTGAGTGGGGATGACTCTTTATTCTGGGAACTATCAGCAGGAACATATGGAAAACAATCATCAGAAAAACCTTGATTTCTCCTTGGCCTCACGCATTTTCTTAACTTTGGAGTTCTGAAAGTTGCTTAAACTAACATGCTACTTCTTAGAAGACTTGTTTCTTCAATATTTCAAAATTGCTGATTGAAGCAACACAACGATTGTTATGAATATAAAATAAAAATCTGTGTCAAATGTTGGAAGCGTTCCACTTTCTAATTTAAAATATTCTTAGTACAAAACTTTAACACGTAGAACAATGCCTATCACTTTGTTGGGTCTTAATAAATACCTGTTGTTGAATGAATCAGGCAGGCTGTCTCCGGTGCTCCTGTGGCATTTTGCTTCTGCTTCTATAATAGCATCTATTGTACTGCATAATCATTACCCATTCCCATTTTAGTCACTCCTCCTAGTCTACATCCTCAGTTCATTTCTCTATCCATAGGATGTAACAAAATGCTTGACACATGGCATACACTAAATATTTCTTGACCAAAGGATATAAAGAAAAACATTTTAATATCAATGTTGATATAGCTAGATTTTCATGGCTTGGTGTGTGAAGTAATTGTTATAGTGCTTCCAGAAATTTTCTTTGATGTCCCAAATCCCTTAAGCATGGTATTTCTAACATTGGAGATGGGTCTCAAAGACCAAATATTTCCAGAAATAATAATACTACAAATTCACCACATAATGTGGATAATTGGTGTTATATCCTTTCTAGGAATGGACTTTAGTGCCTCAATTGAGGACTCTGAGAACTAATGACTAGTCATTGGATATTCAGGATAAGGAATAGGAGGGAAAAAGCCTTATTAAAGTCTTGAACTTTGCCTATGTCACTATAATTACCAGAGTTAGCTTGGATTTAGCCTTGTGTTGAGGTAAAAGGATTACTGAGCTATAAACAAATCCCAGAAAGCAAAGCATTGTTTTATGTCTTTCATCACTAATATAAATGCTTTTAAATTGCACCAATTTTCTAAAACTGGTATGTTCACGGTTGCTTGATCCTTATATTTTATCCTTTGCCTGTATTTTGATAATTTGATTATCTATTGATAAGGGGATAGGGAAAGAAAAAGGAATTTAAACATATGCAGGTTATGACTTAGCTGATAAAAAATCGGTTGATAAAGGTTGCTTATTACCTCGTATAGGATAGAAAACATTTTAATAGAATTCAATATTATGGGTTCTTGATTAGTGGTTAAAGCTAAATAGTATAATTCATAGATTAATAATTTTTAGAAGTGATTAAAATATATGTTCTTTCATTTTTCAGCTTATGAAAATTTTGAAAAACTGCAAAATTTTCTTAGACTGACAATATATTAAGAGACATCAAAGAACTAAAAAATTATATTTGTATTTTTAAAATATTATTTTTTTCTGCACTCAAAGCTTTTCTTCTATATACCAGTTATAGGAATCAGCTTTAATAATATTAATTAAGAATTTATTTTTAAGTAACCAATTAAATTTTTGTAGTCTGCCGGAAGATTTTATAGTTGGCCGGAGGACTTGGAAGCAAGTTGGTATAAATGAAACTCTCCACTTTAGGATTTGAGTTGTGGAATTTGGTCCAGTTCTGTCACTGCTGAGAGACTATAGACAGCTAACTTATTTAAATAACTCAAGATATGTTAACTGAGGGTTCCCCATACACACCTGAGTGCCTAGTGCTTAAAATAAAAATGAATGCTAGCTTATTTAAATAACTCAAGATATGTTAACTGAGGGTTCCATACCTGAGTGCCTAGTGCTTAAAATAAAAATGAATGCATAGTTTCTCTTCTGTGCCCCATTGTCTGCCTTCTTGAGGGATGTGAGTAATTTATATGGCAGAGAAGACAGTCCAATCCAAAGGCACAGCATGGCCAAAGTCATAAGGTTTTGAAAGTGTCCTAATTTATACCTCAATGTTGGAGTAAAGTGTTTCCACTGAGCATGATTGATAGCATACATTTAAAAAGATTGCTGTGTAGCAAAGTGTGATATACAGGATCTTTGAGGGTCATTAAAAAGATTTTGGACTTTGTTTATGTAAGTTTACGTATATTTCAATAAGGTTCACAGGCTAGTAAGCATGTTTTCTAATATGTACTTGGTCATGTCCTATTTAATTGAAACAAGAACAGAGTTTCATCAAATGGTAAAATTGCAACTGTTGCAATTAACTAAAATTAATTGTAGAAATATGGTTGGGGACAGATAATAATAGGTCTTAAATGCCTTTCCAGAAAATTCAGGTAACCAGTACATACTTTATGGATAGAAATGATGTGATTTGCTCAACAGAAGCCATGGGAAGATGTTCAAAATCATGAACTCTGCCCTCAACCTACATTTCAACACCTGCTTCACTCTATGTGCATCCTTGGAAGAGGGGCTTCAGCTCGTCAGTTCTTCAAATCTTTCTAGCTCATCTGTGAATGAAGATAATATCTGCATTCATAAATAGTGTCTAGAACACAGAAAGCACTGACAATGATATTAGTTCCATTTTAGTTACTCCTTCTAGAGAAGTAACTGTGGGAATGAAGGGAATTGTCAGAAGAACTTTTGCAGAAGTAGAATCATCACAATGTGAAAAAGAAAGTGCAATTCAGTAGCCAAATGCTACTTGTATGTAGAGAGAGAGGAGCCTAATTTCCAGATTTGTCCAGAAATCAGGAAGTTTTAGGGACTCGAGGTTTCCAGTGCTGGCAAACTGGGATGGATTGGTCACTCTTTGAAAAAGGGCATTTTTAACAGTAAACACTATGAGGAAATATGATCATTCATTCCAGGGATAAAGAAATTGAAGTTCACAAGATAGAGTCACTTGCTTAAAGTCATCAGCTAATATACAACAGAAATTGGTGTTGAAGTTTAGATTTTGTTGATCATACAAAGTTTATAAATATAGAGATTCCAGAATCAAATTATCTGAGCTTAAATGCTGGCATGATTACTTACCAGATAATATGACTTTGGGAGTGCTATTTAACACCCATGCTTCAGTTTTCCCTTTAAAATTAGATTAATAATGCATGTTCACTTGGGTGTTGTAAGGATTAAGTAAGATAATATGTCTAAGAAGCATAGATCTAGTAGATGGCATGTATAAACTCCCCAAAAAGCAGATGTAGTAGCTAAAAATCAAAAAGTATTACCTTTCTACTTTGTAACCAGTAATCTGCAAGACATACTTTTAAGACTAGATGGTATAAGATGTTATGAATTTTATGTCCTTTGAGTTTGAATCAAGTGGGTACCAAATGAACATTTCAACTAAAAATAGGAATTTGGGGCTTATAGGAACTTCCTGAAATACAGGTACCGTCTACTGTACCAGACAGTGGTTGGTGAAATTGTAGAATATAAGTGGATTCTTGAAAAGACCTGTGTAGAGAAGAGACTGCTAGGACAGCAATGATGTCATGAACGAAGTATCAGTTAGGTGCTTTCAGGCATCTAGTCTAAGATGACTGCTGAGCTTATTTTTAACAAGAGGGATAAAATGCCAAATCAGAATGCATTATGCATGTTACACAATACCTGGGGGATGAAGAGGTAAGGCTGCAACAGGGGAGCAGTAGGGAGCAAGAAGTAATTGAACTTATGTGGCTCTCTTGGGCTTTCAGAAAAGTTGAAATCTTAAATTTTAAATTCAAGAACCTGGAGGGTTTTATGTGTTATGTTGAATAAAATGAATTAGATAACAAGAGCATATGTTCTTCTTTGATGATTGAGAAGGCACTTCAAAATATTATGTGGTGTTTTAAGTTGATCTTTTAAACCACACTTACGTGATAAGTACAGAAATTCTGGTTAATAAAGCATTTTAACTGATACCATTTCAAACGAGAGAAAGGTTAGTAAATGAAACAGGATGAAAATACAATAGAATAGAATCCCAGAGTATTATGACACTGCATATACTTTCAGAAATATTCCTGATCTAAGCATGAATGCAAATAAGTCATTCACCAAGAACATGATATTACTTAACAATCCTTTGAGTTCACCATTTTTTCATTTTTCTCATTAAAAATGACTACTTACTTGGCTTATTTTTAATTGAGCCCTGAGTTTTTGCCATTAAACTATATGTAAAAAATATCTCATCATAATCACCAGGGAGCTGGAAGGTGTTGAGCAATCAGCAAAATAATGAGGAGAAAAATGTTAAAAACTGGTAAAAATGGGAGTGGCAACTTCAAACATCCTTTGTAATGAGAGATTTTCTGAGTATATCACTACTGTTTAGGAAAAAAGACTTGGGAAAACTGAGCTACTATCTGAAATTGGCATATCCAGCTCATTTTTGAATGAGTCAAGTAAAAAAACACACCTCCCTGCCCCCATTCCTGGGCTTCTGTTATGTGCACCCTCAGCAATGCCTGGGGCGGTGGGGGGTGCTAAAATCATGGGGCTTGATTTAGGGATGAAAGGATGCTAGTTGATTTTGCTGTCTGCAGGATTCATTTCAGAATGCTCAAGACAGGGAATGGTGTGTGGGAGCTGAATGAAAGGACTTCAAAATTAAAAATAATATCCCTCTAAAACTCATAGAATGATTCAACAATCCGTAGTGCCTTGGCACACATCCATAATGGTTTTTTCTCTATATACTGGGAGTAATGCAAATCGTTGCTGAGTCAAATGATGCTTCTGTGAAAGCTTTTAATTTCATAGGAAAGAGAATTACCCCCTAATCATTGTTATTAATACATAAAAACAGACCAACATGAGCCATAGATTAACCATTGCTTTTTAATTTAACACCCTGGAGAGAAAAAGCCAGGTAATTATGCTTTATCACCAAACAGTAAGCACAGATTTATCTTTCCTGGTTGTCTTTGTAACAGCATGCAGAAGCCTTAGCCAAGAGGACCCTTCTAACACCTTATACATTTTACAATAGGGTGTTCTGTCTTTAGGTAGTAAATGATAACTGCATATTTATGCTGTTCTAATTTCTAAGAGCTGAGTGTAAAGATGACTTTTACTGAAAATAATATATGATTGTACTTGTTAGGGGACATATAAGAAACATTCAGGACTACTTAGCACAGATGTTGAAAATGTTCTGTTTATCCAATTATATATAATCAGATTAACCTTTCCTTTTGTGCTATAATTATTATACAAAATGGCAAGGTTCATTTGGTGAAGCATGACTTTCTTTTAATGAGCTCACTTATGTAAATCCTTTGATCAAAGGAGAAATAAGAGAAATGGGAGCAATTAACACAACTTGGGCAGACAAAAAACTAATTTAAGTCAGCTAAAATTAGAGGGAGGCCCAAGTGGTTTGCTGTGAACCTCAGATCACTCTCTTTATTCTTCCACAATTACCATCTTAGACTGGACCTTAATATCTCACACCTGGATTAATATAATAATTCACAAAATGGGCATCTTTGTTCCTTGAATTTTTTTCCAATAATCTTTCTTGAAAACAATTTTGTGGAAAAATCTGCTTAAAACAGATGCAATGCGTCTGCTCAAAAACATTCAATGGCTCCCTATTCATAACGGGAATTATAAATACTAGAAATCATATCTACAAGAATATAATATAATATTATATTTTTATTATAAATTATAAGAGAATATATTTTATAATAAAAATATAATTAAGAATTATATTTTTCCGAAGAATTTCAAACCGACAGCAAAAATTGGCAAGGACAATTTGTTTCACCTGCAGAGTCTTTTTGTAAAACACTGAAAAAGGTAATACCTGATTTAAAATCAGGAGAACACTCTTTTTAAAAGTATATGCTCTGTCAACATGGGGACCCCTTCCATGGGACAACAGTAATATTATGGCCAAGGGGAGGCGGTCCCCTTATGGCTGTCAGGGAGTAGGTCTTTAGTTTGCCAAAATCCCTACACTGCCACCTAGGTACTAAATTTATTTACTTATTGGCCTTTGATATTGTGGTTTGTGACCCCTCTTTTATAATGTAGTACTACAAAAATGTTCAGCCTAAACTAACTGGATCTAACCACAGTCTTACCTACCTTCATTTCACTGTTATAAAAATGTCATCAGTGTGTGTAATCATTTTAACACCCTTTCCAAGTTCTCCTATGTCAAGAATGTTCCCCAGTTTCTCCTGTCCTCAGAGTTTGTGACTGTCTGGATATTTCACATCATTCTTGATCTGTAGAACTCATTTGGTAGTAAGCATTTGGTTTGAAAATAATTAGCATAATTTGAAATGTTGTATGTATTAATCATTTCTAAAAGCATATTATAAGCTACTAAAAGATTGGGCCCATCTTAGGTATTTTTTTTTGTAAATCCAGATTTAGCACCAAATTATATAAATAATGGACATTAAATGTAGAAAATTGATCATTCCCGATATCATATTTGGCACTAGAAACCCAAGCAAAAACAAAACACTCTCTTTTGGCATCATGATTACAGTGGACATTGAAAGATTGTCTTATAGGGCAATATAATATTAAAAAGCCTGTAGGTTAGTTTTGAACATAAAAACTGATATCATTTATTACTTATTTACCAGGCACTGTTCTAAGTATCATCTTATATTCACTCCTGTGAGCCTCATAGTCATTCTTTGAAGCAGGTTTTTGGGTAAACCATGAGATTAGATACTTCATGAGGATGAGGTTCTGTACTTTCACATGATTATGTGTGTTGCTGTCAAAATGTGCCACTTTGAGTAAGGATGGGATATATTCTCTTGGCGATTCTGTGTTCACTTGTAAGAAGGACTGGCCTGCAGAGCTGGTCTTGCAATGTTTGGGTGAAACACACCAAAAGTCATGTGGATGGTATGATTAAGATGTGGTGGGTGGAGAGCACATGGAAGTCCAGGACTCAGCAGGCAACTGAGTGTGATTAGAGCACTGGGTGTGGCACAGTGCAGTGTGCTAAGGAATAGGGATGCTTTTTTGTGGACAAAGGGAGACATTAGAAATTTATTTTTTAAAAAAGGGGGTACAGGTGATTGGGTGCATTTTAATAAGATTGACTTCTGTAGTAGCTTAGATGGAATGTTAACCCTGGCCCACAAAAGGGAAGACCATAATCTGATCACATGCAGGGTGCAACCAGGCGGTCCATTTAGCTATCAATCAGGAAATTAAGAAGGGGTTAGGTAGACTCTTAGAAGCCTGGGGAGATATGACATCAAGACTTTGTGCTTAGTTGCTGAAGTCATTAATAGAAATGTGGAAAATTCAGGAGGAGATTTAAAGCAGTAAGAGGTTGGGAGTTGACTTTATAAACCCTTCTTAGGTACGTAATCAGTTTCTTTTTCCTTTTATATGCAGTAGCTCAAATTGAACCCATAACTCCTTGAGAAAGTTCCAACTCTTTCTGGCATCAAACATAAGTTCCCCATAAAGGTCATTAGACTCCCTCTATCAATTAATTTTATTTTCATATCAGAGTCATTGCAAGTGTTCTCTAAGTACTCATCTGCAACATTTCGATAACTCGGGAATCTCTGTCTAATAGTGTTATATCACGAAACTGATAACACCCTAATTTCATTTAATCCATTTTGAAGCATGCTGCCATTATCTCATGGAGATTTTTGCTGGTTTTCTTGTTCTAGATCCCCAGGGAGTAGAGGCTGCCTTTCTTGTTATCTAGTATGTCCCTTAAAATTTATGAAAGTCACATGTCTAAAAGTTTAGACATGGAATTACATTACCAAAGGGGATTTGGCATATGAAAGTTTACCATCTCTAGTTAGAGTATAATTTTACTATTATGTATGGACATAAAATCATGAATTAAATATAAAAATTAGAATAAATGTCTTAGGAAAGTTTTAGCTCAATGTATTTAGCTCTTAGGACATTTGAAGTTGCAGTTTTAAAGAAGAAACTAATTTTATCATCAGAGATTAGGGTTCTTTCTAAGTTTTCTATTATTATTATTATTTTTCTGATAAACCTGTGTTGAGTACACACTCTTTGATGAGGGCTTCTCTGGACACCAAGGAAAAGGAGGTGAATACAGTAGAAGTAGTACCTCCTCTCACAGAGATCACAGTCTGCTAGTAGAGATAGGCAATCAATACCAGCTTTCCAAAGCACCCCCACACACATACACACACACACACACAGACTCACTTTTTTATTAGTGAATTTTAGTTGCACATAAGGTGCAACATGCACACAATATACCAATATAATTTGTTCAGTATCATTCTCTAGTATTTCCCCTTTCTCTTCCCTCCTCCCTCCTTCTCTTCCTTTTCTCTATTCTACTGATCTTCCTTTCATTTTGATGAGATTCCCCAACCTTCTTTTTCCATCTCTAGCTTCCACACATGAGAGAAATTATACAACCCTTGACCTTCCAAGGCTGGGTTATTTTGCTTAACATGATGTTCTCAAGTTCCATCCATTTTTCTGCTGATGACATAATTTAGTTTTTCCTTTACGGCACAATAAAAAACCATTGTGTCCAGAAGTTTTGTGTAGAACATTTCCTTAACATCAGAGGCAATAGTATCTTACCACGTTGTTTTTATTTTTTTTAATGTCAATAAAAATGTATTAACCACATTACTTTTTTTCTTGACTAGCTTTTCTTCAGCATGTTATATACTTATCAGAAGTTTAAGGGGTAGAAGAAATTCAGATTGAAGGAAAAACTATTATTAAAACAATATCTAAAGCTCTCTTCAGTATTTCTCACAAAAAGCTCTTGTTGTAAGAGGTGAGGCTTAATGGTATAGTTTCACAATATTATGTATATTCTTTGATTTTTTTTCTTAACACAAAATAAATTAGCTGATGTCAAAGGAATGTGCCCTTGGAGACAAAGGCACTTCACTTGTGCTACCTAATAATGCCATCTTTGCTTCAATTTTACCATTTCTAGTGTCAACACTTTTGTTTTCTATTTGTCATATTCTAAAAGGCAACAATGTTCAAAATACAAAAATACCCACACGCTCCCAAAACTCTGCGATAAAGGCCATTTGAAACCTGACATTATTGAGCACACACTCTATGCCAAGCACTATGTACTGGAGAATTATATAACATCTCTAAAATAGCATATTTGGCTGGAAAATCTTGCCACCCTGCAAAAATGTAAGGGCTTGGAGGGGCAGTTCTGGGTTGTAACCGAGTACAGTTTAAATACAAAAGATGATAAGCAGTTTGTATTTGGTGATAAATACAAAAACAAATCAAACCAAATAATAACATAGGAATTGAACTAAACAGCTCAATTATAATCCTGACTTTCACTTTGTACCTTTGGAGTGATCATTATTTGAAGTTCCTTATCAACATTTATGAATGACTTGAGTATTAAAATATATCTAAATATGCATATATATATATATATATATATATATATATATATATATATATGAGCATCCAGCGAAGGAACTGTAACAGTGAATACTGGAAAGTTTCTCTTCCCACTTGCCTGAGGTTGGGGACAATGGTAATCATTAGTTTCACCTGTTGATCTTTAAGTACTGATGGGGACCCATTCTGACCAAGCAGAGTCTCTAGGGATGACACCTGAGTAGTGGTAATTTTTAAAACTCCCCAGGTGATTCTAAATGTTAAGATAGGCTGGAAACTGCTGTTCTTCCTCTCTTCCTGCTTGATATCATAAAGATTAAAGTATGTACAAGGAAACCTTTTACCAATTCCAGTGGCTTCAATAGGATTTGATCAAGGAGAAAAAGCAGAAAAGAAGAAAATGAAAGAAAAAATTAAATTATCTCTGCTGTTCCCGGAAAAGAGCTACTAACTATTTTTAGCATATCCTCTAACTTAGTATTTCTCAAGGTATGGATTTTGAATATCCATATTAAAATAACTGTGGTTAAAAATACAATATATTTAGCCCAGTTCTATACCTCCAGAACCACAGTTTCAGTAGAGTGGTACAGAGGCAAAAATCCATTTTTTTAAAAATGCAACATAGAAAATTTCATGTACCCCAAATTTGAAAATTGCTGCCCTAATTACCTAAGATCCTAATTTATTTTCTTTGCTACATTTGTGCTAATCTGGAAAGGACCTATTTCCTTGAAATAAATGTATTATACTTGCTATTAAATAATTTCTCTAAGTCATATACTATAGATCAGTCAAATATTCTAAGAAATTAAAGAGTTTTATAAAGTATGGGAATCTTCTAGCTATTCTATGAAGCTTACTGATAAATGTATTTCATCACTGATTTCAGATTAGCCTAACTGCTTAAAAGGTAAAAATAGTCAGTCTTTTTTTTTTTTGTAAGCTCCATCACAGTTTTTATGTTTGAGTCTGTCTTTGGGAACTCTTTTGGTTTCTGCTTCATTGCCATTTTCTAGGTAGGCCTTTCCTTAATTCTTGAATTCTCCATGCCAACTTGCTGCATGGGATTTCCCAGTATTGGATACAGTGCTCATCATTCTTTATTGCTATCCTTTGTTTAATTGTCTAAACTTCCCACGAGGCAAAAAGATATGTGAACAGCATCCTCATTTTTCTTGTTCACCACTGTTTTTCTAGCATGTAGCAGCTTCCAAACCACACAAGGATACTTCTCAAGTGAATCAAAAATGCTTCCCTATGAAAAAAAAAAAAAAAAGTTTAAGCTTGAGAATGTAGACACAATGTAAGAATATTTTCCTGCAGGAACTCACCTTTTAAGACTTTTTCCGGAGAAGCAGAACCTTTACTTCAAAGAGATACACTAGAGCTCTTCATCTATAACTGCTACCTCCATACCTGAACTTCATTGATCATGAACAGATGGTGGCAGTGAATCACAGAACCAGGGTAGAACAACTAAAAACAAATCTAGTCATCAGCATCACTAATATTTGTCATTGAAGGCATATAACATTATTTTGCTTATGTATGGTGGATTTTGCCATATAAATTTCTGGTTCTGAATGTCATTTATAGTCAGTTCTATGTAAATGGTGCCAATATTTCTTGCATAGGAGAATATGTAGTTCTGTTATCTTATTGCCTTGATTTTTTTTTTTTTTTTGCATGTTTGATGTTCAGGTGACTGAATAGTGCTACATGCAACATTACCAATGGAACTCAAGGGATCTTGGAAGCAATTGGCATAAAAGTCCCAAATGACATTACCAATTTTGCCATCATTTTTTTATGGAAAACACCTAACTTGTCATTTATTTCTCTATTTAGCTCTTTATACTTACTTACCAGTACTTCTTCAGGTAGTCTAGTATTTTGGAAAGCAATGAATCTCATTCTTCATACACATTTCAATAAAATATGAATGTAACAAATGTCATATTTATTACCTCTTTCCAGAACATTAACAGAGAGAGTAAATGAGATTGAACCTAACAGCAACCTATACCTAGGAGACAGCAGTGCTGCACTGATTCGGTGACTTACTGTGTTTTATGATCCTTGGTTTACAAACCATTAGCTAATAGTCCACCTAGTACACATTCATTTTTAAGTTAAAGTGCATAGGGTGACAAATTTTATGCTGATTACTGTGTTTATTTTTGTTTCACTAAAATGAAGTAGAAATGAAATGACTGTGTTTTTATCAACTGTACATTGCTGATCTTGAAAGTGGAAAATGTCATGTTAAAAAATAAAACAAACAGAAATGGTAAAATGATGTTTAACATTTAAGCAATTCTGGTTACCAAAAGGAAGAAAAGAGCATGATAGACTTTTTAAAAAAATACCTGCCCTTGAAATTTAGAAAACTGACACAGACTAAATACTGGATGAATTTATTGTAGTTTGCATAAGGACAGTTCTAAAACATACAAAAAATTATCATAAAATTATTTTGTTGATTTTTTCTGCATGTTTGCTTTCAATACTATTGCAGATTACTGCATGATAAACTCTTAGCTTCCACCTTAAACATATTATTCAAATATGACAATAGTATCCCTTCTCAGTTAGTTGTTAATAAGTTGTTATATATATTTAATACCATGATCATTCCTCATAATTGAAATCTCACCAGCTGCTTAATTATTGCAGTGGTTCCTCCAAGTTATCTACTGAGAAGTGGTGGTGGGGTTGATGTATTATATCATACTTTTCTTCTAAAATTTCAAAATGGAAAGCTGTAAGCATGATTGTGTACATATATGTATGTTTTTGTGAAACATCTGGTATTCAAAACTCAGAATTCTGAGTCTTTATTTGGCTTCATTAATAATTTAAAATACCCAGAATGGTGATACAGATAAATAAAATTAAGATGAAATTCTTAATTAAAAGACAATAATATAAAAATAAGTTGAAAAAAGAACACAAAAGAAATTTATATTATTGGAGATTATTTAAATTACCAAAAGCAATCAATGAAATTTCCATTTTTATTATGACTGATGCCTCTAATAAGGGTTTAGATATCTATTTTAAATATCAAATAAGAACCTTATATTTGATTCTTAATTTATTTTTAAAATACTAAATTTCTTACTCTAAACCTATTTTCAGTTGAAATTTGTTTTTTGTTAAGGGTTAGGGCTAGAGAGAGGAAGAAAACATTAATAAAGTTATAGAAGCTGACACAAATAGACATTGATTCAGATTCTCTTATTTAACAACAACAAAATGTTGGGCTGGAGTATGCAGCTCATTGGTAGAGTGCTTGCCTCGGATGTACAAGACATTGGGTTTGATCCCTCAATAGGGTTTGGAGGGGGAAATTATTTTTAAATCTATTAAAGGGCATTTGCAGCAGAGAATGGTGGCATATACCTGTAATCTCATTGACTCTGGAGGCTAAGGCAAGAGGATCTCAAGTTCCAGGCCAGCCTTTGCAACTTAGCAAGACCCTGTCTCAAAATAAAAAGGCCTGGGGATATGTCTTAATACCTCCATAAGGGAGGGCTGGGGTCAATCAGGAGTTATTGATTCTTTATAAATCTTTATAGATTTCTAAAGAACACAATTTTGAAATATCGTATGTAAGATTTTTTTCCCCACAAGGTGAAAATTCACATAGTTTGAGAAGAACTCAAGTACTTTCTCATTTGTTATTTAAATTCATAAACAGAATCTTTATCATAAGACAGAAGTAGTCTATTAATAGTACAAAATAAGTAAAAGAATTTGCATGCTACAGCTAGTTTTCCCTAGAATTTGACAGTAACTTTGGATTGACTGTGTTTACAATGTTTTCAACAGATTTTGGCCCGAGACCAGTGTATTTTTGTGTTGTTTAGGACTTCAGTTTTTAAAATGTTTGCAGTGGCATTCATTACAATTATTAGGTGGATGAGTATGCTCTTGTGGTGAGGATGGCTGAGGAGATGGCTATTGTTTAGGCCAGCTGCAATTATTTATTTATAATAACATCTCGATGAAATCAGACAGATCTGGTTCGAATCACAACTTCAAGGGCATAATTGTGCCAGGTTATATAGCCAGTAAACCTTAGTTTCCTCAGTCTTAGGAGAAGCGATATCAAGACCTATTTCATATATTTGTTGTAGAGAAATTAATAAGTAGAGTGGTCTTATGACAGCACCTGATAACATTATTATTGTTACTAATCTTAGACAATTCACAATGACTCTTTAAACAACAGACATGATCTGTGTTAGGCTACCTGAAGATTTTCAAGAGGACAGAATCAAACTTGTCTTTATGTCTTTATAAAGAATACAATAGCTGGGTGTGGTGCTGCATGCCTGTAATCCTAGCAGCTCTGGAGGCTGAGTTAGGAAGATCAAAATTTCAAAGTCAGCCTCAGCAATTTAGCAAGTCTCCATCTCAAAATTTAAAAAAAATCTATCTTTATCTCTTTCTCTCTCTCTCTCTCTATCTATATCTATATAATATATATCTATATCTATTTATCTATATATGTCTATATCTATCTATATCTATCTATATCTATATCTATCTATATCTATCTATCTATCTATATATCTATATATCTATATATATCTATATCTATATATATATATATCTATATCTCTCTCTATATATATAGAGATATATATAGATATATATATATATATATAAAGGGATGGGTTTGGTTCAATGGTTAAGTGTCACTGGTACAATCCCTGGTACCAAAAAAAAAAAAATCAATAGATTTACGCCATAGGGCATTAGAAAAGTGCCAAATTGCTTTTTATTTATTATATATCCTCTCATATGAGATATCATATTTAAATCTAAGAAAGGTTAAATGGTCAATAGAGCAGCTGTAGCAAATTATACTCAATATGGATAAGTATAGAGAAAAAAAAATTCACACCAGGAGGGACTATTTGTGTGGTACAAATGAGGAGACCACAGCTCATTTTGGACAATCATCCCCTGACACAGAAATGCTGTCATTAAATAATTTAACATTGTTTCTTAAAGTATTATTGAATAGAGAACTTAGAGTAATGACAGTTTAGTTATTCAGTCAGCTGAAAAGAGACGTAAGGAATTTAAAAAAGAAGCCATCAAAAGGAAATGCAAACATGATGAGTGTGCAGAACACAGCCTGAGTAAAATTATTCAATGAGAAAATTGAGACAGAGATGGGATGCAATCATCTGCAGGAATACCAGGCCCAGAAAAGAAGTAACAAGATGCTCTTCTCATCTGTTGTCATTTAATTTCTCCTTTCCTGTTCAAATTTTGTGGGAATTATATCTTTAAGTTCATTGTTTTTCCTAAAGAAGACCACTTGTTCCTCAAAGTTGTCTAAAAGAGAAGATTGTGTTGTTTTCTTTCTCTTTTTTTTTCCTCTTTTCTTTTTTTTTCTCCCTAACAAACCAGTTTAATGAATCCAAATCTTCAGGATGCAAATTTAGGTATTTCCTAACTATGTGGACCCAGGACAAGCATGAAATAAACCAAATAATTTTAAAGTCTGAATCAATTCATAGCTAGTCATGAAATTGAATTTTCCATATCTTTAAGATAAGGATGAAAGTAGGTTTGTGGAGGGTGGCGCGGGTCAATATGCTCAACCTCTTAAAAACAGAGCTTGGCACATTGAATACTCAAGACAGGCTGGCTGTAAGATGACTCAGTTGGTAAGGCAGACTTGTCTGTAGTACCCTGTGGACCATGCTGTGTGCCTCCCTCTTTCCCTTCCATTTTTCTGAGTTCTGCTTGAAGGCCAAGGCTTTTCTGCTCTGAATGTCACATGATAGAATGGTCAGGCAGGAAAGAAGCATGGAAGTCACAGAATCCTAATATGCCATTCTACAGGTGAGAAAGGGAAGGATGAGAGAGGAGGAGGAGGACAGAGGAAAAGAGGGAGGGGGAGTGGATAACTTGGCTCCTTACCTTAGGAATTTACATTTCAGTGAGGGCTGCATTCAACATTTGCATAATTCTCCTCTTTGGGTCCAGCTGCAGATTGGACAGGTATTTGGAGCAGATCAAGGGAATTCGAGAAGGGCAGAGTGAATCTAAAATTATAGGTGGTCTTTAGGAAGAGATGTTAACTTGGATCCTTTAGGATTAATTTATTCATGTAAAAAGTAAATTAGGGAATGAACTCAAACTAAATATGAAAGACAAATTATTGGCTGATATAAAGCTAAATCTAATACTCTTTGGAAGTTCACACACAGTGTGTTCGACACTTAATCAAGTTCATCGAGGCTCACTTGCCAACACAGTAATTTCCCTATTCCACTAAAAATACAGGGAAGAAGTATAATAATCATTATAATTTATATTATGTAAAATTTTTATAAGTAAATTGTATATTTATATTTTAATGATTGCTATTATAAAAGAATATTTAATTTTATCACCTATACTTTAATTACTAACCTCAATGATTTCAGGGATAGTTATGAATTGGAAGAAGCTTCAGTTTAATCCTAGCCCTGGAAGTCCCCAAATTTGGTATCATATCTGGATAAAACATCTCATTTTTTTAGGTGTTATTGATAAAAACTGATGACCACCTTGAGGTTTTCTTTCTCAGAACGGAGAATTGAATTAACAGATACTTTGTGAATATTTATGATGGGCAAGGAAAATGTGTTAATTTCTGTGGAAATGACAGAAATAAGACATGGTACCAGAGTGATTTCTAGGAACTTATGAATGAACAAGCAATAGAGATTATGATAAAGGTGACAAAACATACTCAGGAAGATCTCTGAACATATGACCCGCACAGTTACAAAGTGGCCTGTACTCAGGGGAGCTCTTTGCTTGATCAGGGTTCTGCTGTCACCCTCTCAAAATTATTAACAAAATTTGAACAAGGGGTCTCTCATTTGCATTTGGCACTGGGTCCTGACAAACTGTGATTGGTTCTTAGTAGTTTGATAAATACTGTAGAAGGAAAGGACAGGTGCAGTGGGAACACATAAGATAAAAATATTAGCCCATCTCTAGAGCCAAAAGTCAAGAAGGCTTTCCCAGAAAACAATGATAAACTCATGCTGAAATAGTGAATAGAAATTAGTCATGTGGAAAAGAGGATAGCCAGAAAGGGTTTACAAGGAGAAGGAACTGTTTATATAGTGTCTCTGTGGTGGACAAAAGCATGGAGAAGTCACCATAGTTCAGTATACTTGAATTTTAGAAGGACAGGTAAGGAGAGATAAGAAAACAAGAAAACAAGAAGAGTTCAGATCATACAGAACCATGCAAACATGATGTACATGTTCATTTTATTCTGAGAGAATTGCATTCACTGGATGATTTTAGATAGAGAAATGAATCTATCAAATGTTTATTTTAGGAAAAAAAATACTATTAGTTGCTCTCTGATAAAAAGAAAAAAAAATGAGGGAGTAAGTATTCTGGGTCACAAGATTTCTGGTGCAGTTACAGTATTTTCAGTTGGCAATATGAATAAGTGTTCATGATACTTGCTGAAATATGAGCTAAAAAAGGAGGATCAGGCTTATGGAAAAGGTCCTGGCTTCCATGTTAGAAATAGTGCTGGATTCCCATTATCTATGTGATATTCCAATAGAGAGATCAAGGGGGTGAATAGATAAATGATTCTAGGAAAAAAAAAAAAAAGAAAAAGATGTTCAGGTTGAATATGGGGCTTGAAAAGAGAATAGAAGCTACATAACAGGACAAGTTTGTCCAGGTTGCTTAAAAGAAAAAAAAAAAAGCTACTGAAAACATAAGTTTCACACAGAATAATTAAGAGTTTAAGAGTGTCAAATGCTGCCAAAAAATCAAGTAAGCCAAGTAACATGTAAGTGTACCATGTGCATACCTGTAAGTTGATTGCTGTATTTGCTTTGACTTCCCCAAAGTAAAAAATCCTTTAGATGTGGAAGCATACCATGGCAAACCTCAAGGAATCTGACAAAATGCTTTGTGTTCGCTCACTCACTCTCTTTCTCTCTGGTGTGTGTGTGTATGTGTGTGTTGGGGGGGGGGGTGGCTGATTGATTGCTTCGTTGATTTCTACAAACTTGGGCAAAAAAGGTATTCCATTTAATTAGTAGGACAGTTCAGTGTACAGTCACTACAGTTCGGCACCATAAATTCTGGGAGTAAACTAGAGGGAAAACTAGAAAATATCTCAAATTCCATAAGCTGCTATACTGAATATTCATTATTGAGATTCATCTCCTCCTAATATAGAGGAATTGGTCTAGCTGGTTGGTATTTTTAAGCTGAATCTAATATGAGTATAAATGGACTAGGTTAATGAGTGCCTGCTAAGTCATCTATTAGGTGAAGTCAACAATAACAAAGTCCTTTCAGTGATTAATCCCCCCCGACACATTTTTAAGTTTCCCTATTTTTTTTTTTTTATTTCAGAGGTCTGTTCTTCAAATCTAGTATAATACCCAATTCTTAGTTCTGTCCAAGTATCAAAAATTACTGGATTTCCCCTGAAGAACTTAAGTTAAATTGCTTTCACTCTGTGTATCTTTTATCCTTCTGTATGTCTCATGTGGTCCTCATGGTGCACTTCACAGAAAAACTCTCTGTAATAGAGGGCAGGCACCCTGGAAGAGGAGGAAAGAAAGACTATACCATTTAATTTTGTATGATAGAAGTACCTGAATGCTAATGTACTCAGAATGAAACTACCAGAAAAGATTGATTTATTCTTATTTGATGAAAGCTTGTCTTTAGAATTCAATATTTTATATTACAAATTGGCACTGACTCAATAACAAATTTTTGTTCCAGAGTTAGAGTTCTGCTAGATTCTTTGTAAAAAATAATTATGATATTTATAAAGATAAGAGTAGAATTTCTAGTTATTGATGTCAGCTATTCAAATCTATACCACTGTTATCTAGCATTGTTAGTTTGTTTGCAGTTGACTTCAATTTTACCTGATCCTCTTCCATAAAGACCAGGCTATAAAATTGAAATATAAAATGATTTTGAAAATACGTGGTTCCTCAGAACCAATTTATTTGCATTTTCAATTATGTATAAATTTGTAGGTACAATCCCCTTTATGGATGTGGCTTTTTTTTTTTTCTGGTACAAATACAATTAACTGGAACATATGGGACACTTGTACCACAGCATGGACTAAAAAATTCAAAGAGACTTAATTAATTGGAATACTGAGAAACAGCAGGCTTATATAAGCATAGGGAAATTCAAGATAATCATTTTAGCCTAATTTATGTTCTAAATATTTGACAGATGAAGATGACTGAAAAAGCAGTTGGAATTCAAACTTTTACCTTCAAGCTACGTATTGAAATTTATTGATAATGCAGTTCTTGAAAAAAGTGTAAATCGCCTGTATAAACAGAAAAGAATGTAGCTAAATAATATTGACATGAATTCAGTTTTTGTACTGCATTTCTATATTTACATTGTGAGACTTATAATTTTTTCAAAATTAAAGTCTTTCAAGTGTTTATGAGTGATAATGCTTTTAGTATCTCCATATTTTATGTTTATTGTGGCTATCAGAGGTCTTATAGAAAATTTACATTTTAATCAGTCTTTTTACATTGGAGACAAATGATATTTTCATAATAAATTTGCATAGCTGGTTGAGAAATACATCAGCTGACTAATGCTTTTTCTATTACTACAATGGACATTTATGAAGTATAAAAACTACTGGTTTAAAATTTAAATGTGTACTAAATTAAACAACTTTTACCAAAAAGATTTCTAAATTATGAAAAATGTATATCAAATATTCCTTCATAAAATAAAAGGAAAAATATTCTAGTACCTAATTTTATATCTGTATTTTAATTATTTTCAGCTGTTTAACAATATTTTTCTGTTTCTCTAATTTCTCTGAAACACATACAATATAATAATAAAGAGTTGTGTACTCCAAAAGCAGTAATAATTACACACCAAATGATATACTTCATGTATGTGTTTATGATTGAGGTGTATATAATTTTCAGATTTATATATTAAAATTGATTGTGTTTGAGTGTGTTTGTGTATCTGTGTAATTATGTGGACACAGGACAGTCTTTTTTATATCTATATATGAAAGCAGAAAGCATTACCATTCTTATTACACATATGGAGCACAATTTTTCATATCTCTGGTTGTATACAAAGTATATTCACGCCAATTCATGACTTCATACGTGTACTTTGGATAGTAATGATCATCACATTCCACCATCCTTGCTAACCCCATGACCCTCCCTTCCCCTTCCACCCCTCTGCCCTATCTAGAGTTCATCTATTCCTCCCATGCTCCCCCTCCCTACCCCACTATGAATGACCCTCCTTGTACCAGAAAAAATATTTGGCATTTGTTTTTTTTTGGGGGGGGGGGGTTTGAGGCAAACTGAAATGGAAACCGGGTCCAGCCTGCCCCTTACTATTGATGGTCTACCTTGGAAAATTATCTGTCATTTCAAAGAGAATATCTCTTTGGCTAGGTTGTATTTTAAAGAATAATGGTAACATGCAAAATGCCTGGAACAGTGATTAGTACCTAAAATGAATTTTATCTTTATATTCTAATTTGGCTTTAAAAACCAAGGCAAGGCAATAACAAACAATGATAACTAAGTCAGTATTGCCTGTAATTGAGCCAGGTAATTCCTTAAAGAGGTCACAAAGTGGGTGTACTTTAATTTCTAACATCTACAGTAGATGCTGATTCTATTGTTTTATTGTGAGACAAAGGAATTGGAAATGATCAATAGGCTAGAAATGATCTTGAATTACATATACTTTGTATTACAGTTTGTAAAAGGAATGGGAAGATGAATAATAGTTTAATGAAATAGTATGTTATCATTATCCACCCATCCTAGGTAAAGGAAAGAGAAGTATTTGATAGCATACTTCTTTTCATGGCCTTTAATTTGAAACCTTTTTATTACATAAATATAATAACTTTCTATATTTAGTGGTTCTAAAAAGATAAATATATAAAAGGTCAATATACTGCAGTAGACAAGATTAGTTTCTGGAATCAGATTATATGGGTTGAAATTCTCACAGTGCTATTTACCAATTATATCCTTAATTACAAAATGAGATATTTGTTTTCACTTACATTATTTTTGTAAGGATTAGGTGATAAATTTTGGCCTTGGGTTTATTAGGGTCAAATTTCAGTAGCACTATTTTCATTGTATTTGATTTTGGAAAACTTATATAACATTTATGTCTTAAATATTTTTTCTTTATACAATGGAGACTGTAATAGAACATACTATATAGGATTGTTTTAAAAGATTAAAAATGTAAGTTGATTCAGAGTATATGGACTCTAGGGTTTTGCATTTTATTCTTAACAATGGCTAACTATTACTGTTAAGCAAATACATGACAAGAATATAGCCTATGTATGTGTAATACATGTGAGGATATCCAGTTGTTTATATATGTGTATACATGCTATACACATTTTGTATGTGTGTGTATTAATATATATGCACAAATTGAAGTAAAATATTTGTGTCTAAAAGAAAAGTTACAGGAAAGAATTTGGAATTCCTAAATTAAGTTTGCATGACCATGTTTTTATAGAGAACTTGCCCAACAGAGTACCCAGCAGACAAGTGCTTCTATTTTAAAAATGTCAAAATTCCTGAAACATTTTATAACAAAGCTTTAGCTCTCTGAACCATAAGTTATGAATATGCCAGGTCAGTTCTAAACTAGAGGTCTTGCTATTGAAGTTTAATTTATTGAATTGATCATTTCAAACTGTCTTCTAGCCTGTAGAACTGGTAAAATGCTTTACATGGTAAAAGACACTTCTTGGTTTATATCTCAAGGGTAGAAATGAAATTATATTTTAAGGGATGAAATGGAAACATAGAACAGAAGGAGTTTGCTATCAATCTGTTAACACTTTTCTCTTCTATCTTAAAAAATAAAACTTTTATTCAACTTACTTTATATAGTCAATGGCCAACAACTATAAAATACAACAAATGTGTATGAGTGTGAAATATTTTGATTACTTCACTTTTTAGTGAAAGCTACAAGATGAAGTTGTGTCTATTTAAGTAAATTAAGGAAGAATGTAGTGCAATTAGTTTCTCTTAAATTTGAAAAACTTTTATCTTTAAAATCAGAATAATTTTCTTATCAGCTCATAGACTTGTTATGAAATTTAATATGGTAATGATTGTGAAGTCATATTTTCATTAAGAGTGGATAACATATTAATTCTATCTGCATAGTTTAGAATTTAGTGGACAGTATTGTCCCAACAATGGTATCTCTGATTTTAACCAAATAGCACTAAACTTCAGGACTAAGATTTCCTGAGTATTTTCTCTCATTCACCAGTAACACAAAATGAACAAATAGTTATTAATGCATTTAATCAAAGCTGGAGTGGGCTTTCATATATTGAAAATTATATTCTTTGTCTATATAGGCAATGACTCTCTCTCTCCATATATATAAAATCTGAGATGATGACAAAAGTTCTTTTCAGTCCAGATTTACAGAAACAGCATGACTGAGCTGATCCTTTATAAACTTTGATGGTAGTGGGCCATTGCTCACAACTACCATAGATATCTACATGATCGTGAGATTATTGTTAAAATACCCTATAATATTTGAGTTGTAGACCATTGTTAGAATTAGCAATAAGGTGTGTATGAATGTCACACAACAATTTCTATGTCACATAGTCTTTAACATATACATGTTTACAACTTATTTAAATACTAAAACTAGAATGGGCCAAATATTTAATACTTCATTATTGCTTCATTTACATCTCCTATCTAAAAAATGCTACAATATAACATATTACTGTACTTATGTTATCAATTAAAGTGAAATATAATAAGTCTCTGAGATTTATGTATCTTTATTTTTATATAGCAGTTAACATATTTTAGTGTCTGAAAGCCAGATGTAGGAGATTGATCCTATAAAAATGTATTTTACTTTGCTAAAAGAAATTATTCAGAAAAATATATAGTTACCCTGAAATGCCCCTCGGATGACATTTCAGAGTTATAGCTCTAATGAAAACCTTGTTTTAATATTCCAGTTATTCTTATTTTATTCTAGTGATAATTAATTTATTCTGCATTTATTTATCACATTTAACAATGCTTTTCCAATTAGAGTATATTATATGTCATATTTGTCTGGAAATTGAAGAATTTATGGCAAAAGGAAAAAATACATTGTATTTGTCATCTGTTACTGGGGCTAAGATGGAAGTGATGGTCTGGTCGTTTCATCTGTAGGCTCCATAGGGCAGTCTTTTCCTTGTGTTTTCTAGATCTTGGAGACTGCCAGTTTCCCTTGGTTTATAGTCACATCCCTTCAATCTCTGCTTTTGACATGCAGCTTCTCCTCTGTGTGACCTTCCTGTATGATTTATTGTAAGAATCCTTGTGATTTCATTGCTTTGGTCTAGATAATCTAAGATAATCCACCTATAACTACTTCCTTAATTTAATTATATCTGCAAAATTCTTTCCCCCCTATTAAGATAACATTCACCAGCTCAGGAGAGTAGGATGTGGGTGTATTTGAGAATTAACATTGTTTATCCTAGTACAGTACATCTTCTAACCACAAAGATTTACATCTATCCCACATGTAAAATCTATTCAAACTATCCCAACAGTCTCCAAATTCTCAACCTATTGTAGCATAATTCAGTTCTAAAATCTCATCTAAATATTATCAGGTCAAAACAGGTGTGATTAAGATTTTGCATGAGGGCTGGGGATATGGCTCAAGTGGTAGCGTGCTCGCCTGGTGTGCGTGCGGCCCAGGTTCGATCCTCAGCACCACATACAAACAAAGATGTTGTGTCCACCCAGAACTAAAAAATAAATATTAAAAATCTCTCTCTCTCTCTCTCTCTCTCTCTCTCTCTTTCTCTCCTCTCTCCTCTCTCCTCTCTCCTCTCTCCTCTCTCTTTAAAAAAAAAAAGATTCTTGCATGATCTATTCTGGGGCAAAATCCCTCTTTATCTGTAGGCTGAAAAAAACTAGAAAACAGATTGCATCCAAAATACAATGGTGTGATGGAGATAGGATCCAAGTTATAGACACACCCATTTTGAAAGGGAGAGAGGGGTAAGAAGAGTAAAAGGAGTTACTTCCAACTCCCTCAACATTTACAAATTCAACTAGGCAAACTCCATTAATTTTCAGGACCTGGGAAGAATCCTCTGTGGTTCTTGGCTACACCATCTGGGCCAGCAGCTCTGCCATCTGAGTCATCCTCTCTTTTGCTTGAATGGTAGTATATATTTTCAGCTGAGTATTTCTATCAGCCTTCTTCTGTGCTGTACAATTTCAGGAGTCTGACAGCCTTCCTTCATTTTGTCCTGTCTCTGTTCCTTTCAGTTCAAGCTGACAGTGTTCCTGCTGATGTAACACTCAAAGAATCTTGTGGGTCCCCATGTATATCTGAGATTTGCTCCATTAAACAAGATGCTCCTCCAAAGAGCTTCCCTAAATAATCCAATCTCTCTTCCTGACTTCTGCTGAGATGGCTGAGGAATTCATTAGCCACATGTCTGATCTCTTCAAAGGTTTCTCTCTGTTCTTGAATTCCCTGTAATTTCTATTCTTTCAAGGCACCTAAAAGCATGCCTTGAAAGAATAAAAATTACAGGGAATTTTTAATTAAATTTTATTTTAATAACTTTATTTATTAAGTTATTATTTAATTGTTTAGCCACATCCTTGACTCTACCTTCCTGATTGTAATTTTTCTAGTTTTAGCATCTTTTTTGTAATCAGGATAAGCTCATTGTTTACCAAATCACAGAATATGTATTCTCTTTTACTGAAATTACTTTCTCAATTTGTTTCCTTTGCATTTTACTATAAACAACAAGAAGAAACCGGAGAAACCTTTGGCACTTTGCTTCCAAGCATTCTCTGCTAAATATAAAAATTCATCGCTCACAATGTTTCCATATAACTATAAGACACAACTCAGCAAGCTTCCTGCCATTATACCACAAGGAATCCCTTTCTTGTAATTTTCGATAACTTATTCCTGCCTTCTTTCTGCATCCTCAGTAATGACACATTTAACATCTATATTTCTACCAGCAGTTTGATGATGATACTTAGGTGTTCTCTGAAATGCAATAAGTTATCTGTACCCTCCTTCACACTCCCTTGTGAACCCTCACGAGTAGCACCTTTAACATCCATGTTTCTATTAAGTGTGTTCAAGGCAACTGTGTCTATTCAAGGAAATTGGGCTTTTCTGCCATGTTCCTTAATATTTTGTTTGTTATCTCCCCATTACTGATTCTAAGGCCACTTCCACATTTTCAGGTATGTGGTACTGCCGCACCTCACTATCAGGTACCCAAATCTGTATTTGTTCCTCTCTTGGGGGGCTGAGCTCAGGGGTCTACAGGACTAATTCCTCTTTCAGGCTCCAGGGGAAGAATTTTACCTGTCTTTCCAGTTTCTAAAGCCTGCCAGCATTCCTGGGTTTGTGTTCATATCACACACGCAGAGCGTGAAGACCAGCAAAAGCTTCCCATCCACATTTAGAAATAATATTAAGTAGAACCTGATTACAAAATAAAAGGGAAGAGTTGTAAGGCCAAGACCATCATTATTTCTATAATAAATCTTAAATAAGGAAGATATTTCTAGCTACAAAATCTTGTGAAAAATTTCATTTACAATTATTTAATATCACAGTGATAACGCACAGAAAAGCAGTCCTTCAATTACATTTTACATTAAATGTACTTTGCAATCAACTCAGGTATATTAGAAAATGTTTTTATCTCCATATCCTGAGCAAGTTGTATTTGATTATGCTTACCATTTTGAAAGCACATATGTACCTGAACAATTTCTAAATTATTCAGACTGTCTAATATTGGTATTGACCCTAGTTATATAAAGATTGAGGGTAAGTTGGCACTTCTTCAGCAGAGAATATTTTGTTAAGGGGAATATTATTATAGTTGAACCAAATCAGAACTACTCTCTTCATTATTAAGTGATTTTTTTTTCTTCACTTCATTTAATTTCTGAATATCATGTCAATTGTTACTTTTGCATGTCGGCTTGATAATTATAAGATCAGTTGCTTACTTCTTTCCTAGAAATCACTTTCTGCTATATGTATTTTGAATTTGCTAACCTCTTTGATATTTCTAAAAATGTTTTTCTACAAGATTGAAGAGTGAGCATAAGCAATGCTACTTAATAAAAAAACTGGCTAAGAAGGTTGTAGATACAATTTCATTTTCCCTTTCATCTTGACCTAACTTCTCCCTATCCTCATTTCAATTTTCTCTCAAGGAATTCTACATGCTAATTTAAAGGAACACCCAGTTTGACCAGAGTGCCGAATGGAACACGTACATAATTTCCCCTACCTCACTCTAATCTTCGCTTCTACCTACTTTTATTTCTAAATTTTGTCTCTGAATCCGAAGGGGAGGTAACCTGGTTAAGGAAGCCAGGATGAGAGTACAAAGCCCATGATGTCAGAGTGATATTGTTAGTCCTGCACATAGCCTGGCTGTGTTGAGTACGTTTCTTATTGTGCAGTTGAAAATTGGATATAGCTGTGAGTCTTTTTTTTTTTTTTTTCCCCCAAAAAATTCTATTGAACTGAAGATGAGTAAGAAATTTAAAAATAGTAGAACTTGGGAGATCATTTAATTTAAGCCTCTGCTTTTGTAGACAATGAAATGTATAGGAATCCAGAAACTTGTTCCAGGTATTGTCCAGACTGGAATTAAAGCGTAATGACTCAATCAAGTGTTCTTACTACCACCTCTGACATCCCCTGTCAATTTAAGTCTAAAACTTGGTTCTGTCTCTCCTTCTTATTATCTTGGATGATTTCTTTCCTAAATCTCACCTTCAGGAACTACAAATGTCAGTATACTTGAAGATTTTTTTTAGTGACAAATTTTAATACTCTAACAATAGAATGAACATATAAGGTAAAGGGTTAAAATTAAGGAAATAATAAAATTATAAGTGATCACAATCTACATTTTTTGCATCTATATATTTTGAGACACTCTAGGTTTTATTTATTAGTGTGTTGGCAAGATTTTTTTCTTTTATTTATTTATTTATATATGGTGCAGAGTATCAAAGCCAGTACCTCACTCATGCTAGACAGGTGGTCCACCACTGAGCCACAACCCCAACCCCTGTGTTGGTGAGATTTTTAAAATTCCTGTACTCTTTGTGGTTTTGATTTGTATTTCCCTGATGGTCTGCTGTTTTTTAAGTGTTTTTTTCAAATATCTGTTGGTCATTTTTGAAAAAATATCTATTCAGGTCAACAACCCACTTTTTTTTTCTTTTTAATTAATTTTTATTGTAGGTTGTTTAAAACATTACATAGTTCTTGATATATCATATTTCACACTTTGATTCAAGTGGGATATGAACTCCCATTTTTACCCCGTATACAGATTGCAGAATCACAACCCACTTTTTAATTAAGTCATTTTTTTTCCAGTGAGTTAGTTGAATCCTTGTAAATTCTGAACATTATTTTCTTGTTAAATGTATAGTTTAATGACAACATGGATGAGCTGGAATGTAATTATAATAATTGAAAACATCCAGATACTGAAAGACTACATTATCTCACTCATGGGAAATCTAAAAAGAGTTGATCTCACAGAAGTTGAGTGTAGAGCAATATAGTTAACAGAAGCCTGGGAAAACAGATGGGGGGAGGGAGGTCAGTCAACAGGTACAATATTGTAGTTATAGGAGGAATAAGTTCAAGTATTTTATGGCAGAGTAAAGTGAATATAGTTAACAACAGTGCATTTTATGTCTCAAAATAGCTGGAAGAGAATACTCCATAAAACACACCATAAAAACATGATAAAAGTTGATAAGTATGGCAAGTAGGGCAATTGCCCTAATGTGATCATTACACAAAACATCAAAATACCATCTAGAATCCCATAAACATATGATTATGTGTCAATCAAAACCATTTAAATAAACTTTATTATTTACCCTGAGACCTGTTGATTTTGATTTAAAAAATATTGAAAATGTTCTCAAGATATTTAAAAGATGATGTTTTTAAGGTTATGAAAGTTTTCCTTCGTCTTAGATGACTTTCAGTTTAGGGCAAAAGGTAATACATTTTCTTAAAGTTAAGCTCAGCATTTAAGCAGTTGAATAAAAAAAAAAAAACACATTAAACCAATTTGCAACAACAATCTTCCCAAGCAACTAGATTATGATTTTAATTTATTTAATGAGAAATATTTGTCAATTACTGCTACCAGTGTTGCTTTAAAAAACAATTTGACATATTGACAATACTGTGGATACAAATATCTCCTTGATACTGCACAGAAATCTTGTGACTTTTCCCTATTAAGACCTCGGCCTCATTCTTTGAAAATACTGTGTCATTGCTTCTCTGTCATCCTTGGATTGCAAAGTGCCCACTGTGATCCCTCTATATTTGTGGATGTGCCTCATACTTCCAATCTGTCACAGGCTCCTAAGTTAGAAATGCTTTGTCAGCTTGTCTACCTGTCCTGTCTTGCCATCCTCAGTTACAGTGGAAGAGACATATGCCCTGTAATGACAATAATTTTACAACTCATTTCTTCCTGTGTTCTCACAGGCTCTGCTCTATTCTTTATCCCCTTTATTTGCCAAATTTTCTATGTCTATCTCAGGACAAATCATTGCCACTCTCATTCATATATATTCTAGTTTCTATCATTTAGAAGAATAATAAGGAAAATAAAAGCCACAGCTTCATTTTTGAACCCACAGATTTCTCTACTATCCCCAGTGCTTCTGCCTTTCATCATCAAACTTCTGTATATTCTATAAACACTGCCTCTACCTGATTATCTGTCTTAATTATTAAATTTAAAAATATTATGAAATATTTCAAGTATACTGGCAAAAGACAAGAATAACATCACCCTTAAACATGTACCTATTCATCTCAAAATTTTTAATTAATATTGGCATTTTGTCAAAGTCAGTTTGACACTCTTTTCCAAAGAAATATTATATGTTTAACTAAGGCATATCTCATTAGATTCATTTTTTCATTTAGAAACCTAAAATAATTACATATTATTTGTATCCTAGTTTTATATTTTATAATATTTTATCTATCCATGAATAATATGTGGTATTTATCTTTTTATTTATATAAATCATATTGAATAATTATAGCACTCATACATTATGTTAATACACACAGATCAAGTTCACTCATATTATCATTTAAATACTTTCCCACAGCATGAATATTTCAAAATGTGTCTGTTTTCCAATTTATACACATTTAGTTTGTCAGTTTTTTACTCTAACAAACAATTCTACAATGTTTGTGCTTGTTTACTTTTATTTGCTGACTTGAAAAAAAAAATTGGAAGAAGTATTGGTATCCCAAAGGTACTGCACCTTCAAATTGATTAGAGATTCAGACTGATTTTCAAAGAGATTGAACCAGTTTACATTTCCATTCGCAGTCCATAAATGCTTCCTTCTTCATGGCCTTAACAATACATCTTTTAATCAGACTTTTAGACTTTTGCTTATTTAAGAAGTATAAAATGGTTACTATGTTTATAGTTTATTACTGAATAACAAATGTCCCCAAAACTTAATGGCTTAAAACAGTAAAATATATCTTATGGATCCTGTGCAGTGGGATTGCCCACATCTAGGCTGGAACTGGATGAGCCTCAAGTTCTTTCAGAGACTGTACTCCAGGTGTTATCTAGGGTTGTGCTCTTCTCTGAAGTCTTTATGGAGAAAGATTCAGTTCCATGTTGTCATAGGTGGTTATTTGCAAGAGTTAATTCATCGTGTGCTAGTATTGAGAATCTCAGGTCAAAAGTGGCTGTAGGAAAAATTTCCCTTGGTTCTTTGTCACATGCACCACTCTTAGGTGCATGATGGTATGGCAGCTGGTTTTGCTCACAGAAAGCAAGAACGTTAGCATAAGTAAGAGGAAAGTCATGTTTTTTTGTGTTTTTTTTTCTTTCATAATTTTATCTCAGGAAGAGATAGTTCATCACTTTTATGATACTTTATTTATTAATAGCAAGTCAATAAGTCCATCTTGCTCAGTAGGGAGATGGCTACCCAAAAGCAGGAACATCAGAGGGCAGGTATCACTGAAGCTCATCCTAGAAACTGTGTGCCATTGCATGTCCTGCATTGTTAGGTCACATTTTTCTGATTATTGGTTAGAAAACTATTTATTTATTTATGCCATTAATATTCATATTTTTGTGAATTACCCTTTAATATCCCACTTTCCTTTTGAGTTATATGTTTGTTTTAGTCTTCACAAGTATGTATTACTTATATATTCTGAATACTAATTTTGGTTAGCTTCAAAAACTTGATCCCATTCACTCTTTAACAGACTTCAGTTTGTTATCTTTTCTCACTTGTTTCCCCTGCCCCCTTTGCCAAAACCATTCTAGTAAGGTCACCATTGATTTTCATATTGTTAAATTCAATGAATGCTATTTAGATTCCTCTTAATTGACTTGTTGGCAGCACTCAAGATAGATGAATAGTTTCATTCATTTGATAAAATATATTTGGGGTCTTAACTTTATGTCAGGCATGCAATTTTTTCTTGTCTTTCATGATACTATCTCATATTGGTTTTTCATCTTTCACAATGCTATTTGTCACACTCTTGTTTTAAATTCATTAGGATTATTCCTGAAATTTTCTTCTTAGTGATTTTTATCTACCTCTATGGATATACATTTATTATTTTGATTTTCAAATTTATATTTCTAGAACCATAACACCAATCTTCTATGCAGTGAATTTCTTGAATTTCTTGCAAGCCTTACACAATTAATAAACCTAAGTCTAGGGTTGGCGCTGGGGCTCAGCAGTAGAGCGCTTGCCTAGCACATGGGAGGCACTGGGTACCATCCTCAATGCCCCATAAAAATAAATAAATAAATATATTAAAAAAAATAAGCCTAAGTCTAACACTTTTATTTTTCAATTCTGGCAATTGAACCCAGATCTTCCAGCATGCAAGGCAAGTGCTCCACCACTGTGCTATGTCCTCAGCCCCTTATATTTTGAGACAGAATCTCACTAAGATACTCAAGCTGAACTCTAATTTGACAATTTTCCTGCCTTAGCTTCTGAAGTAGCTGGGATTACAGGCATTCACCACATTGCCTGTCCTAAATTGGAAACTTTGGTTATCCTTGTGTCTCAGTTGTATGAAGATCATAAATGTCATCCTCTTTCATCCAGTTGAAAATACAAGAAAACTAAAATTATCTGTGAAATTTCTTTGTCCCTATAAATATCAAATCCCATGTATTCTCCCTGCATAAACCAGTTCTTTTCATATCTCTCTCTCTGTCTATATAGTATCACGTAAGGAAGCTGCCACTTTCTCTCCCATACTTACAAAAACACAATTTACAGCAAGAATTTTAATGTAAAAACAATGTATAATTTCCTTGTAACCACTTTTTTAAAGAATCTTTATGGCAATTTAAGTAAGATTTTAAATCCCTCATGATAGGCTTCAGTGATAAACTTTGCACAACAGTGTGTCAGTTAGCTTTCCTGACATATACATCCTCAGTTTCCCTTCCTATGGTTTCTGTAGCTACACTAGGTTTCCTCTCCTTTTCTATAAAATTTCCAACTACTTTTTTTCTCACTTTTTTTGGAACTCATGATTCTTTCTACATTATAAAGAAGTCTTCTCTTTCCCTGCTTAACTTGTGCTCATTCTCAGATTTCAGTTGAAGTGTAATTTCTTTGAGAAATTCTTCCTTGACCTTCCACACTGAACTAGTCTGGTGATTATTTGCACAAAATTATTTGGTTTTTATTTATAGCAGTTATCACACTTTTAATTGTATTTTTGTTGATAGCTATTTTTAAAATGATCTGGCCAAAGTCTGCCTCATTTCATAGACTATGGTTATACATAGGCAAGGTTCATATCTTTGGTAGTTTTCATTCTGAGTATTTAAAATATCGCTAGTTCCTTAGTTGGCACTTAATTAATATTTGCTCAATAAATTGCTGAATCTATTGCAAGTTCCAGCTTCAGGGAGCTTTTAATCCCACTGGTACAAAATTAAAGAGAAATACAAAATTGAAAACTAAAATGTGAGTCATGGTCATTAAGAATACTCTGAGGGAAAGTTTCGTAACCTCACTAGCCATCCGTTTCTTCATTATTAAATGAAGGGTTTAACCTAGATCAAGTCTTAAGATTATTTTGCACCTCTGATTAAATACTTCTAACTGCTGGCTCAGGGAGAAAGAGAAATCAATGTTCTCCCAAGTAGCCAAGGACAATTTTATGAGGTTTTTGGTGGTAAAACCTATAATTCATTAGAAAGAAATAGAAATCAACATAGTTGTATGAATTAGTAAGATTTGGGGTTTTAGTGGGAGAGATGAATAACATTGGAGTCATTTTCCAAGGAAGGAAGAAATGAGGCCAAGGAGGTGGGAAGGATCAGGGTACTTTGCATTGTGAATAGTATTTTGAATAGTAATTTGTATTTTGAATAGTAATGTAATGTGGCTGTATATTATTCTTAAAAATTATCTTAATTCAATAAACAGGTATTGATTTTTAGTTATGTCATGGATACTACAAAGCACCAGGTATATAAACATGATTGAGACATGACCCCTGCCTCTATGTATCTAAAAGTAATGGGGTGACAGTCTAAAAAGTAATTATGATATTATATCACAGAAAGAATGCATAAAAAGACAAGATTTATTAACTAAAATATGTGAGTTTATAAATATTTCATATTATAAGGCAGTGTTGTATTGTGGAAAGATGGCAATTAATGTGATGTCCTTTGAAGAATCATGACCACTTAAAGGAACCTGGTCATTTTAGATAGATACACATGTTAGTTCCAGACCATTTATAACCTAGCTAACTTTATCTGTTCATGGCACCTTTCCACATCTCAATTTTTAATGTTTTTAAAAATAAAAGGTAAGGATTGTAACATTTATGTAATATGAATGGTATGAATGAATGTACAACTCAGCATACAAAAGGCATTTGAGTATACAATTATACTGTATAAGTGGAATTATGCAAAATTTAATCAAACATGTGAGGGCAAATGAATGCTTCCTGAGCTTGGAAATATGATTCAGATTCGTAACTTTTAAAATTTTTATTCTAATTAGTCATACATAATAGTAGAATATATTTTGACATAGTATACAAATATGGAGTATAACTTCTCATTCTTCTGGTTGTATATGATGTAGAATTACATTGGTTATGTAATTATATATGCACATAGGGTAATGAGGTCCTATCATTCTATATCTTTTCTATTCTCATTCCCCCTCCTTTATCTTCATTCCCCTTTGTCTAATCCAAAATACATTTATTCTTCCCTACCCCACCCACCTTACTGTGAATTAGTATTTGCATATAAGACAAAACATCCAATCTTTGTTTTTCTTTAGGATTAGCTTATTTTACTTAGCAAGATATTCTCCAGCTCCATCTGGCAAATACAATAATTTCCTTCTTTTTATGGCTGAGTAATATTCCGTTTGTAAAATACCACATTTGCTTTATCCACTCATCTGTTGAAGGGCAACTAGGTTGGTTCCATAGTTTAGCTATTGTGAATTGGGCCACTATAAACATTGATGTTATTATGTCACTATAGTTTGCTGATTTTAAGTTCTTTGGGTATAAACCAAAGAGTGTAATAACTGGGTCCTAACTTTTACTTAAACAAATGTACACAAAATAGATGAATTTTATTTATTTAATTATTTACTTACTTATTTTCAATATTTTTGCTCTAGTTGTCAATGGGCCTTTATTTTATTTATTTGTATGTGGTGCTGAGGATCAAATCCAGTGCTTCACACATGCTAGGCAAGTGTTCTATCATTGAGCTACAACCTCAGTCCACTAGATGAATTTTAAATAAATAGAAGCTAATATTTAAGTGCTTAAAATGAGTCAGGAAGTTTTAAGTATTCAATGCGTACTACAGCTTGTAAATCTTTTAAAATCCTATATGATGAGGTACTCTCATTAGCCCAATTTTAAAAGAACTGAGGCACCAAGAGACATTGTAACTATGTTTTCTGAATCATAAACATCACGGCTTAATGTTCTGTTCCACATGATTCAGAAAGATTCAATAAAAGGCTGTAAGAATTGAACTAAAAGTAACATTAAAAGCAGAGTTTGGTGGTGCATGCCTTAGTCTCAGTGGCTTGGGAGGCTGAGGCAGAAGGATCACAAGTTCAAGGCCATTCTCAACATCTTAGTGAGGCCCTAAGCTATTTAGGGAGACCCTGTTTCAAAATAAAATATAAAAAAGTCTGGGGATATGGCTCAGTAGTTCAGCACCCCTGAGATCAATTCCCAGGACAACCCCCCCCAAAAAAAAATGTAAATTAGGAATAATCCATAAATTGGGTTTTTTATTGTTGTTGTTTTTTTGTTTATTTTATTTATACTTTCAATTGGAGTAAAAACCTCCTGGTATCAAAAACCATGCTACAAATGTGTAGATGTGATTTTTAAAAATTTAATATCCTAGTTTGAAAGGCACATTAAAAAAAATAGAACACAGTGTAAAAATAAAAGGAAATATTTACAGTCCATATATTATAAATTATATTCATATTTATATACAAAGAATTTCTACAAATAAATAAGACCATATATTTTCATGAAAAAAGTAAAGAAAAATGTATTTTAATTTTCTTGATTTATTTCATTAGATATTTACATAAAAATACATGTCATATACTTTAAATACATATAATAAAAGAAAAATAATAAAAAGTAGAAATCAAAGCATCAGTTCACAAAAATATTAAAAGAAAAGTTGCCTGAACACATTCAAAACTCTCAATTATGGGTGAATGAAAATATAATCAACACAAAAAAGAAAATTTTGACGAAAACACAATGTTATTAGCATACAGTGTTGTAGAGGGCAATAACATACATCATCAACATGCTTATAAATTGTCTTATACTCCTAGGAAAGTAATTTCTAATATCCAGCAAAATATTTAATCTGCATATACTTTGATAAAGTAAATTATATTTTTAGAAATATAGTCATTACAATGTAGTAAAGGAATTTGGTTTGAGAAAAAAACTGGATCCTGGGTCCTATTATACCATTATTACATATATTCCCTAGAAAAATGTTCTTATTTTTAAAAACCTCAAATTACTCATTTGAAAACGAGATAATAAGAACAAAATTGCCTCACAGGGTTGTTCTGTAGATTAAGTGAAATCATGCATGTAAAGCAATTAACACATTTTAGGGAGTTGATAAATGTTAAATATTATGATTATTTTTAATTATACTATAGGACAGTCTCAAGTGTAAAGAAACAATTGTGTGAATATGTTTATTGTATTTAAAAATAATAATTTCCATTAATAGTGTTTATTACAGTCTTAAAATTGAGGCAGTTATCTTTGTAAAGTTATATTGAACAAAGAATGAATTTGTACTCAGAAGACAGGAGATAGAGAAATGATGCTGCATATGACTCAGGTAACACATGCAAAGGATGCAGATTCAGAAAATTACTACTATCTAGTAGGCTGGTCCTTAAATGTTTATTAAGCACACACTTCTAATTCTTTAAAAGGATGTACTCTAGAGATTAACAGGGATTCATAAAAAGAGGTGGTCTTTATATATGAAAGAAGTGTTAACTTGCCACTTTAAAACGCTGCATACTTTTCTTTTTATTTCAGAAAGTCATAGCTTTTCCAATTTTGTTTTTGAGATTATGGACTATGAATGAGCATCATTGTGCTGTGGAAACTCAGTAGTATTAACAATAGAAAGACTGGGATTTAAATACATGGCATTCAGTTAGGATGCCAAACTGAATGAGTGGTGTCCATGGACTGCCTCAAATTTCTGCCATTGAGTATATTCTGCTTAACATATTTTTTTTCCAAAGAGTTGGGGGAGGTATTAACACTATGACTCCTAAATTTTCAGTCCACACATACTTAGTTTAGGACAATTCAGACAAGTGATCCAATCAAGAGTTGAAATGATCTCAGGAATAAGGGACTAAGTTAAAATCAACAGATACTGTTTAACAAAGGAAACTATAAATAGCTTCAAGTTCGAATTATCAATCACCCAATTATAGAAGTTCATATGAAAAACTACTATTATCCACAACAAGAACGTTCCCCAATTGCACTGCAACTGTTAAAAAAAAAATTCTCACATTGTTTTACCAGTCTCCCATTCCCTTCAGTGTTTGGATTATTGTATTCCATTTTGGATAACACATTTTAAAAGTAACATTGGAAACCTATAATAGGTCTAGAGGGCATACAAAAACATGTTATAGATTTAAGAGTTGAAGGAAGTAGGCATGTTTCCCCTAATGAAGGGGAAATTGAGGGGAGAAATAATAGATCTATTCAAACATCAGAAGGTTTTATTTATCTTTTTTTTTTTCGAAATAAGGAACTGAGTTGTGATATCCAATTTAGAGAGTAGCTGAAAGCTGCAGGGAGGTGAGGTTTATTTTAGGAAAGACTTTCTCACAATTAGAGGTGTTCAATATTGCAGTAAACATTTTTTTTTTTTTTTTGGTATTAAAATCCTCATAGCTGGAAGTACTTAAGTAAACAGTAGGAAAACGCTTTCAGGGTTGTAGAAGAGGCTGTGTGTATAGGAAAGAGTTGGAGTAAATTACTTCTACATTTATTTTATACAAAGAAGCATCATAAAGTAGAATGAATACTAATATTGAACGCAGAAGACATCCAGGTCTAACTTGCTCTATCACTCACCCATATTTTAAGGCGATGTAACTTACAGTGATGTGAATGCTTGTTTAGGACAGGAGATAGTGAGCAATAGCTATCAGGAGACTTTTAGAATAACTGGAAATGCAGGGTTTCAAAGTACAGTGGTACCAAGATTCTCCTCAACCCAATGAGAAGGGAAGTCCCAGGGACAGGAATCTTCCATAATGAACACACATCCTTCCACACTTGTGTCCTTGTTTACATGGCTTTAAAGTTCTAGTCATCTCCTATTAGGTATGTCCTGTTTATTTTGTCATTTTTTATAATAGCATCATTGACTAACAGGGATTCAAAAAAGGTCTTTGTGATTCAGTTTACTTTTGTATTTCAGTTATCACATGTCTTGGTTTTTTATGTAATTCCCCCCTAGCCATTCCATTCATTAAGCATCTTTATAAAAGAGTTTTCTGTCATCTGAGATTTAGAATAAATAGATTTCATGTGCTTGACTCTGGATGTTTTTACAAAGCAGATTATATAAATCTAGGCACAGAAGACTCTGTGAGACCCAAGCATTATTATTTTAGTCCTCCAATCATAAAGGATTTATTCTGTTTGATTTTGTAATCTCTGCTTCAGGAAGGAGCTCAGAAGACCAAAAATAACATTACAGAATAGGCCAAACTTGACCTCCACGCACCCCCATCCATCTCAGGATGACCTTTCTTTTCCCTTTTGGACATTCTGTACTACCCCTACAAATCCTTGGTACCCTCAAGCTCTCCCACTACATCAGAAATGTCACTGAATGGTTACTGTGACGAGAAGCAGAACTCTTCTCAACTGAAACTCTTTCTTTTATTTAAGGAAAGTTTAGCTACTCTGAACTCTCTGTGTGGAGTAGAAGCCACTTCATACCCTGAAACACTTGAAGTCTCAGAAATTGATAGTTGATATGTTCTTAATATTTTCTGAAAATATTGAATGCTTTTCTTTTTTAAGAACTTAATCACCAATGCATTTCATTAACTGTTTGCATGAATATATTATTGTAGTATCTGTCTCCCTGGTTATTGTGAGTGTTCCATGGAGGTAGACACTGTGTCTCTGGTTAGTCACTATAATTCCAAGATACAGCCCAGTTCTTGTGATATAAATGAAATAGAAAATAAATGCTCAGTGAGTACTCACTGAATGAGTGAATATTGTTTCCAAATGAAAAGAAAATGTTGGGTGGGCTGAGAAATGAAGGATGAGTATGATAATACTCATTTACATACAACCTATTTTATGCCACATAATGTGATAAATGCTAGGAAAACAAACTTGAGTTAAGTCTTTTACCTATGCCAAGTGATGATTGAACAGTAAGCTTAGTATCAGAAATAATTGTAAAACAATGCAATGGAGTATTGATATTCTTACTTTCTAAATATTTAACACCAAAAAATGGTTTATCACATCTTTCTATAGCTTCCACACATTCAACTCCTGCCTCCTACCATTCTGGCCTTTATATCTATCATATGCAATTAAACCCCAAAATTCTCATCTTGCATGAGGATAACTTGAGGTTGAAATTTCATTTTAGAAGAGGTCCTCGGCAGGATCCGACTGACATTATTCTCTGAAAGCTTTGCCTGAGATCCATCTTTACTTGGCATTTTCCCATTTCCTACTCTGTCTCCTTCATTTGTTTACTAGTCACCTAATGAAGAATCTTCTCCATAATACACTTGTATGTGAATCCCTGTCTCATGATCTGCTTGTAGGAAACCCAGCCTTTGGCTATCGTCTTCCTATTTGCATTATCTTGGTGATCATCTTGTACTCATTATGAAATGAGCAATTATAAATAAGACCATTTCTTCTCAAGAGTAATTTTAATTTAAAAGCTAAATTCACCTTGTAAATCTTTATCTTACTAATTGTTATATTATTCTTTAATATCCCAAGAATTCTATACATGGGAGCCATTGCAAAATTAGTAGATTAGAGTTTATCACAATTCGTCTACTCTGAAATAAAAAAGGTCGTAAACTTTACTGGGAATAAAGGCTGAGCTAACAGCACAGGATAACATTACCTATTATTTTTAATCCAGTCAAGATACCTTTTTTAAGAGTCCAATTTTGAAAAAAATTGTACAGGAATAGTGTTGAAAGAGAGTGAGGTTGTAACACTCCAGACATTCCCATCCACAGTTTTAAGCAGAACCTGACAAGTTTGTGAATCTGTGACAATAAGAGATAGCCCATTAGGACTGAACTGAGAAACTTCACACTTATTCTCAATTGGGAGCTAATTACCAAGAATTCCAAAGTAAGGGATGCATTTTTTATTTCACTGCATTGACAAGCTGTACTTTTAACTAAAAAATAATTATTTTAGCGTGTCTGCAATAGTATGATTTTACCAGATAAGTCTGCACCAGTCACATAAACCAGATATTATCATATGTAGTCTGCTTCCAATCTATTGTCTCTGGCCAATCCACACTCACCTCCAGTCATCCCCTGCACTCTGCCTTGGTCAAATAAGATCCTGCCTTTGACAGAGTTTTAGAAAATTTTTCTTTCAATCCATTTACCCAATATGTTACATTATAAAGAACTTTTCTGTATTTTTGAAAATATATTTTTTCTCATAAATAATTAACTTATGAACATCATTTGCTCATTTGTTGATGGATTCAGTAGTCAATATCCTTTGAGCACCTGCTACATTGTATTGACAGTGCTACACAGTGGGTTGAACAGGTGAATTACATACAAAATCCACCCTCATGAAGCTAAAGTTCTAATGAAGAAGCTAATATGTATAAGAATACATATATTAGGGAAATTTTAAGAAAAATGTGTATAGACTACACATTTGTTATTTACTCATTGAAAATAATTATATTTTTAAACTCAGCTTATTAAAATACTCAGCAAAAGAATGGCTTTGAAATTATGCTACTTTTTAAAATCTACCAAGTAGAAGTATGCAGAATACAATGTAGTAGCAACAGATTTGAAAAAGCTTTGCTTCTTTCATCTGGATATTAGATCTCAAGTCTGATTGTAATATTCATCCTGACTGGCACTCTACAAGTGGATATGAAATAGAGTAACTCTTGCACGCAGGCAGGAATAACACAATGCAGTAGAGTCCCCAAATTGGCAAAACATCTCTGCCTAGGGATAGACTTCCAGAGAAGACTCTTGATCTTGGATTTGCAGTGTATTCATTTGCCAAGGCTGCTATTGCAAAGCACTGAAGTCTGGGTGGTTAAACAATAACCACCAAAAATATAAATAAATAAATAAATAGATAGATAGATAATAAATAAATAAATAAATAAATAAATAAATAAATGAAAAGAGATTGAGTTGCTGGCAGGGTTGATTTCTTTAGATGCCTTTCTTTTTTGGCTACAATTGGTAGTCTTCACATCTTTGCCTTTTCACGATCTTTCCCCTGCCTGTGTCTATATCCTAATCTCTTCTCATAAAGACTCAAGTTAAATTGGTTTAGGGTCCACCCTAGTGACCTTGTTTAACATTAATTGCCTCTTTAAAGTTTCTGTGCCCAAATCCAGTCATATTCTGATAACAGATCATTAATACTTCAAATTTGAATTTTGGAGAAAGAATAACCTATAACAAGTATGATGTACACCTGATATTGGAAGCTAGAAGAGGGATGGGGATGTTCATTTGAAGTCATAGACTATACAAAGATAAGGACAACTAAATGGATGCCTGTATTTAGAAATGTAATATAGAAGGCTGATAGAGTCTAGAAATATAGCTAAGTGACTTTTCCATAAATGATATAAGCCTTTGAGTCTGACCCCTTATTAGAAATGGGTGCCATGTTTCATGTCTGCTATTTTAACCATGTTTTACACTAAGTACCATATTGTAACTCTCGGTTATGTGTTGTTATGTATAGCATGCCTTTTTTAATCAAAGGAAGGAATGAAGGTTCAGATTGGCTTTTGTTCAATTATTTATCCATTCATTCATCCATTTGTGCTCACCCCAGTAGCAGTGGGACGCAAAGACAGAGAAGAAGGAGTCAGAGACAAAATAAAGCATTCACATGTACACCCCAATGCCTGATTTCCCCCAACTAGACCCAAACTCTTAACGAATATTTACTAGATGCACTCTGTATTTAAAAAAGTAGATGCTGGTGACGAAGAAATAAAAAGTATACTTTCTGCCTTCATAGCACTTATAATATAGAGCAAAAGAATACTGTTCAATAACTATTCACTGAAATGTGATGTATATGCTGAAGAGGAAATAGAAATTTCAGTTGTATAAAAACATAAGGACCAGGTAGAAGTAAAACTGAGATTTCAAATGCATATTTACCAATCCTAAAGCCTGTTCTCTTTAACTAATGTGTTTGTTATCTCAGTTTCCAAAGATAATATATTTCTAAATACGAGGCATTTATTTTGGAGACCCAGGACCATCTTTAAGTGATACAGGAAAACATTTGTGTGTTACTCAGCTTTCCATAATAGTAAGAAAATACATGAGAAAAACAATGTGAAAGAGGAAAGAATTATTTTGGATCATAATTCCTGATGTTTTAGTTCACAGTCACTTGGCTCTACTGCGTTTGCATCTGTGGTGAGATAAGATGTCATGGTATGGATCATACTGGGGATTAAGCCCACTGAGCTACATCCCCAATACCCAGGTTTGTTTTTCTTTCTTTTTTTCTTTTTTTTTTTTTAATTTTGGAACAAAGTTTTTCTAAATTACTGAGGCTGGCCTTGAACCTTTAATACTCCAGATGAGATCACAGGTGTGTGTCCCCGTATGTTTTCTTTTTTAAATGCATGTATTTAAGCAAACGTAATCATCTAATTTAAATTCATACACCAAGTAAGTAATTACAGAAAAATAAAATTGATATGGCACAAATCCTAATTGAAATTTGAAGAGTTCCCCTCCCCCCCGGTCCTACCAGTACTCTGGTTAGTTCTCTTTCTGATTTATTACTTGTTCTGATTCCTAAAATGGGACCTGCAGTATTGACCTACTAAGCATTTGGTAACTACAGTATGGTAGTTCATTAAAATGTAAATTGGGTTAAATACTTGGGAAACATACAGGGGAATATATAAATAATGAAGAACAATGAGATGCTGTCTCTTTCCCTCAGGAACTTTGCTTCTCTAATAGTTTGAACCTTATCCATAGTCATGAATTTAGCTAAGAAACACTCAATAAAAAAAATCTAGAAATAAAGCAAATTAGCTGAGGGCTGCAATGTGAGACATCAAATGACATCAAATGATAAGAAAGCTAACTCTGGGAATGCCATTTGTATTTAATGAAGGAGACTGTACCAGGGTTTAATGCTTGCAGTGTTTGCCACTAATTGTATTATAAGGCTCATTAACATATTCCTCTTAGAGTTTGTCCTTCCAGAAATGGCTAAGTCATGTCTAGATCAGTTCAAAAGACAGAAACCTAACCAGGACTAGTTTAAGAATAAGGGACACTAAGGATCTTCCCACCAGTTTCAGAAAAGCATCTCCTGGAGAGTCTCTTTGGGTCATACACTCATATAGGCATTACTCCTTAAAAACAGGAAATATTTAGTCGTAGTCTGTATCACCATGGAATAAGCACATTGGAAGACATAAGTAGAAAGTAATAGAGGTATGTGGGCAAATTAAAAGAAACAATCACATGAAGAAATCACTATTTAAACTTAAAAGGATGGAGCAGTCAGGTAAACTATGGGATTTGTCACCTTGAGATGATGCTTAAGGATTTAAATTTTTCTGTCTGTTGTGTTGTAACCTAACCCCATCTTTCTCCTCACACAGATCCTGCCATGACCCTTAGAGGGTGCCTGAAATAGCAGTTACTACCAAATTCTATACATGCTAATTCTCCCTTATATACAAATATTTAATATAAAGTTCAAGCTATAAAATAGGCACATTAAGAGATTAACAATCATAAATAATAATAAAAGAGAATTATAGCAATATACCATGATGTGACTACATCTTCTTCAAAATATCTTGATATACTGTACTTATCCTTCTTGTAATAATATGAGATGAGTCAATACTGTGTAATATGTTATGGTTTGGATGTGAGGTATCTCCCAAAATCTCATGTGTGAGACAGTGCAAGAAGGTTCAGAGGAGACATGATTGGGTTGTGAGAGTCAACCCAATCAGTGATTTAAACCCTTGATAAGGATTAATTGAGTGGTAGATTAAGGCTGGAGGTGGTGGGAATTGGGGCATGGCCTTTGGTATAATATTTGCATCTGGCAAATAGTGTCTGTCTCTCTCTCTCTCTCTCTCTCTCTCTCTCTCTCTGCTTTTTGATTATGATGTGAGCTGCTTCCCTCTGCCACACTCTTCTGCCATGATGTTCAGGCTCACCTTGAGCCTCAAGAAATGGAGCCAGCCTTCTGTGGATTAAGACCTCTAAAATCATGAGCCTTTCCTCCTTTACAGTTGTTCTCATCAGGTAATAGCACTGAAGAAAGCTAACTAAAACACAAAGACATAAAGTGAGGTGAATAATGTAGGCACTGGAGTATAACATTAAGCTACTATGTAAGGGTTACTTGAACATAAGCACTGTGATTTTACAGTGGTCATTCTGATAGCAGAGATGGCTACTAAGTGACTAATAGGCAGGTAGTATATACAGTGTGGATACACTGGGCAGAAGGTTGATTTTACCACATTACTTAGAAGAGCAAGCAATTTAAACATATGAATCAATTATTTCTGAAAATTTCCATTTAATATTTCCAAATCACGGTTGTCTTCAGATAGCTAAGATCATAGAAAATGAAGTTGCAAATACAGAAGGGATACTGTATCTTCCTTAATCCATTGAGGATTCCCCTTCTTGACTCTTCTGGTAATTTCTCTTCCAAACCTTTACCTCTTACATATTATTATCTTTCAGAACCCCATTTACATTACTCCTATTAATTTTTTACTGATAAATACAATTGAAATCGGAGCAATGGTTGATTGCATTATTTTGTTATCATTGTTCTTTTCTCATGATTATTTTTATTGAATTCTTCCTGTATGTCAGATACCGCCATAAGCAACAGAAGCTCAGCATGGCAATTTGATCTTTTTCACTCCTGGCTTTAAATCCCATCTCTTATTAACACTGATATATATCCCTTCTAGATCAAGTCCAACATATTTACATTCTCAGGGAAGTAATATATACTTCTCTCAAGAGACCTATCTCAAATTCAAACGTACCAAACAAAATATACCTAAAACCTTCTTTGCACTGTCGCTTCTATTTCAGTTAATCACCAATGTAATCTTCTTGGTTATGTAAGGTATAAGTCATTGTTGAATCTTCCCTTCCCTTTGATTGCTATAGCACAGTGAGTCTAACTATAAAATCCTATCTTTCTTGTATTTTGTTGTTGTTGATATTAATAGAACCCAGGCCCTGTGCATGCTAAACACATGCTCTTTGCTGAGTTGCACACCTGCCTTTCCTATTTTTATTCTCTTTGCCTTTGCTTTCGTACAGATATAATTCAATGGCCATTTTGTAAACAAAACTTGGAATACAGTCAGATTTACTCATTCATTGACTTACATGCTGTGGCTCCTTTTATCATAGAACAAGAATGCTGAGAGATTGCAAGAAAGACCATATGTCCAGAAAAGCCGAAAATATTTATTATTTAGTCTCTTCTAGGGAAATTTTTCTGACTCCTCCATCAGCCTAAACCTCCATTATCGCTTATGAGGATACATGTAAAGATGCTCTATTTTGACTGTGTTCATTCACCAAGGCTCCAATCCTCCTTCCACATCTATCCATATGTATTTGGAAACTCAACTCTTGCCATGTTAACAACCTCACTTGAAAAACAAATAATGACAAGATTTTGATATTTGTATATTGTCCAGATGAAAAAAAAAATCAACCCCCATTTTTGTACATAAAAAAATACTATAACATTTAGTGTCTCTGTGAATTGACTGGAAAGTGCTTGGGTTATTCTTACATGGTGGGACTTGTATAGTCACACTCACGTGACAGATAAGAACTAGCTCAGTTGATATTCTGATGCTTGCGTCTTTCTTTACTTTTTCGTCCCTCGTCTTCAAGGAGACCATCCTGTACTTCTCATATTTAAAATGGGTCTAAGAGTTATTTATCAGCTCTTATATTACGCTTGCTGGTAGCCAAATGAATGATACAGTCACTTGGCCAAGTCTAGGATTCGCAGTGAAAGAAGAAGACTGCTTAAGGGTAACAGTCCAAGGAAGCATGATACACTGAGGGTCAAGAATGTCAGTCTATCACATCCCTGAAACATATTTTCAAGACTTTTATGATCTGGGTTCAGATTAAATTTCAACTCTGCTTTTGATTCATCTCATCAAGCATCCTCTTAGGTGCAATCAGCTCTTATTTGAACAAAATTGCTGAATGTGTTATATGTTTTCATACATTTGTGCCTTCACTCATTCTTTCTTATTCCTAGAATTTTTTTTTTCTTCTCCTACCTTGATCTCTCGAATCAATTCATGCCTGTTGAATCCTAATAATTTTTCGAGATTTGCTTTAAATCTCTATTTTTCTTTGAGGTCATTTCTGGCCTTCTCAGCTACATTGATCTCTCCTGCTCAAAAGCAGATAGGCACTCAGAGCTAGCATGAACATGTCATATTGCCTTTCTATACATTTGTTTCTCTGCTTCCTTGTGAAAAACAGTAGGACATTAATTCAGTCTTATCAAAATTTAGTATGTTCAAAACCTAGAATGATGTGTGTTTTATGAAATCTTGAATACACTTAGAGACCAGAGGTTTGAAGTGCAGTGGGGATCTGGAACTAAAACATTTAACCTCCTAAAGAAAACAGAAGAAAAAGTTCCACTTTCTTTTACAAACTAAATTCTAATTTGTGAGTTTTTTTTCTATTAGAATATATAATACATGGTGATGACAGAGGGTAAAATTCTGTGCTTTATTTCAAGTCACAGGAAACAGAGATGAGACCAAAAGCATTTGCACATAAAATGGAATAGGATTATCAGTGTATTCAAGCTGAGAAGAAGGATTTATCTATGATAATGTCTTAGTGTTGAGAAAATAATATGATTTCTTGTTAAGCAACATGGGCATTGTAAAAGCATGGTTTTTATAACGTTGAAGTTGCTTGTTCTCTTTTATGTAAAGCATGGGCAGGCAGCTTAAACCCAGCTTACATTGTTAAGTATGTTCTCTTGAGTGCATGGCAATGAGACAGTGCCTTGGGAAAAAATAGAGATGCACTTGCATATGTTCATGCAAATGTACATACAGATCATAAGATGTTTCTGTTTTTAAGAAATGAAATCTGTCAGGAATAGTAAAATCATAAACAGATAGGACACAAGAGAGAATATGACCAGTTATTGCCACAATAAAGTGAGAAGTACAGAGAGAACAAAGAGGAAGAGAGAAATTCCAGTCAAGAACACATTAATAGCTATAATTCTAAAATCTTCCCTTAGTAGATGAAAAGTATAAAGACTACAAAGATTACAAAATTTTAGCTAAATAGGTAACTTTAAATCAGATTGTCTTATGTGATCAGTCCTTAGGGAAAATATAGTATGAAGACATATCTGGGCTGGGCATATTTTTATTGAATTAATTTTTAATATGGAAAATCTAGGAAATGTCAAATAAAATATGAACTTTTAAGTTACTATAAAATATTAAATATTTGTTAACAAAAGGCCTGTATTCCTTTATGTCAATGATTGTGTAGAGCTACATTTTAGTTTCCATTTAGGAAGTACATGCCCTCCCCAGATTCCTACCTCTGCTCTATACTCTATTGCATTATTTCTGCTCCATTTTATGTTATCTGCTGAGCTCTTGTAGATATTACAGTAAGACTTGAAATGTTATTTTTAAAATTAATTTTATAGAGATATTGACATTAATTTTATTTAATGTTGAAACATTGTCAGATATGTTTCCTTTACCATTTTTTTTGTGGTCTCCAAAGTTGTGTATAGAGGGTATCAGAACTTCTAGCTGAGAAGCTGTTTATTGTCCTTGAGAATATATTTCTTTAAAAAAATGGTACCTATTAAGTTATCCTCTCCATGAAATGACATATATGTTTTATTTATTCTAATTAGTGATATATAATATCAGGATGCATTTTGACACATCATACATAAATGGAGTATAACTTCTCATTCTTCTGGTTGTACATGATGTAGGATCACACAGGTCATGTAGTTATATATGCACACAGGGTATTGATTCTACTATCCTTCATACCCCCATACCCCCATACCCTTTTCCCCTCCCTTCACTTCCCTCTGCCCAATACAAAGTATGTCTATTCTTCCTAGTCCTCCCACCCTTATTATGTATTAGCATCCACATATAAGAGAAATATTTGGCCTATGGTTTTCTGGAATTGGCTTATTGTGCTTATCATGATATTCTCCAGTTCCATCTATTTACCAGCAAATACCATAATTTCATTCTTCTTTAAGGCCGAGTAATGTTTCACTGTGTATATGTACCACATTTTATTTATCCATTCATCTGTTGAAGGGCACTTAGGTTTGTTCCATAGTTTAGCTATTGTGAGTTGAGATGCTATAAGTATTGATGTGACTGTGTCACTGTAGAAATATATCTTTGACCAGTTGTTTGGATCTCATGCAAAAATGGAATCACACCAAAGAAATTAATTATAATTTTGGCAAAAATATATTTCCATTTGTTTTACTGTATTTAGGTAGTGGCTAAATAGATTTGTGGACTATGGAACATTGTAGAATGTCATCTAACATTTCTTTAATGTAAATTAATTTTTCCAATTAATGGCACACAAGGTAATATGTTAAGTGCATTACTATTAGTAATACTAATTTGAATAAAGGAGGGTGATTTGTTTAATGAAAGATTATTTCAGACAGTCAATACGGGTAAATCTATCATGCTTTAGAAGCTATAGATGGATCAGCTATCAATGATAACATAAACAGAACACATTTACACACACATAAACACACACATATACGCAGAACAGATAACTCTTTTTTTTAAGAAAACATATGCGCCATTTATTTTATTTTATAAACTTTTGTTAAAACACACAAGAATAAGAAATGTTTTTTTTTTTTTTTTTTTTTTTTTTTTTTTTTTTTTTTTTTTTGCTGCTTTGCCCCATCAGGCAGCAGTGACAGGGACTTGGGGATCAGTGTAGGACCTAAGGACATCCACACAGTCACAAGAAAATGCAGATCACTCTGATGGGAAACAGCCTACTTCCAGAATTGCTAGATGTGAACTTCACAATTTATCTTAATTGGGGCAGACAGAGCAGATAATCCTTAAACTCACCAAAACAACATGAGTTTTATACAACCTCCAGTAACATCCAACTTGGACTCATAGGTATCTTTAAAATTTGATGCATGTTTCAGGTTATATTAATTAGTTATAAATCACTGAAAAAAGGAAATTTATATTTGAAGCAATGATGACATGCTTTTACTAACAGTAGCGTGAGTAACTTAACGGAGGCCCTTGAAATCTGGTTAATTTGAATTCTAATGGATCATCATTCCTATAGAATGTAATTCATTTGATGGCAATTGCTATTAATAACAGGGACTCTTTATGAAAATTGGATATTTGAATTAAACTACATTCATAGCCAAGGATAAAATTTATTTGATCCATAAGACAGACTCCATCAAGAATTAAATATTCAGTCTTGAGAAATCTATATTAGAAAATGAAGTATGAATCCTCTGAGGATTAAATTTATTATTTTGTTATTTGTACCTTTACATTGCTTTTGGTCATTTGCATACTTATAATTTCTAGAACTGAGATGCAAATATTTTGCATTATAAATTAAACACAAATTATTCTTCCTTTTAGTTGAATAATAATATATGATCATTTTGATTTTCAAAGAACTTCCTTCTAAAGTCAGTAAAACTTTAAAAACTTGCCTTATGAATTCTTTGAAATAGTAGTTTTATATAAAATATAGCCTTTCATTGCCACAAAGGGGCTTAGAAATTTTGACCAATTTGGTATTAAAATTATAATATTCATTTAAATTGGTTTTCTCTTATACTGTGGCACTTCATATATTTGTGTTGAAATATCATACTAAACTGCCTATTACTGCATTCTTGTGTATATTTAATGTATATAGCTAATATAAGATGTAGATTGTTTGGAGCCTGGGACCAGACATATGCTAGATAGGAAGAAAAGAACTTACAAAGTAGATTGTGTAAGTTGCATATACTATATACACATAGATGCAGGTTCTTTAAAATCCTGAGTTTATGCACACTTTGATCACTTATGTTTTCAACACAATATGAACAATTTTTAAATTTTTATAATAAGATATAGTCCATACTTATACAATTATATTAAAATGGATTCAACTGTCATGTATAACTAAAAGAACCAATAAAATTCAAAAGAAAAAACAAAATTGAGTCTTGTAATACACAGGATGTCTTTCAAAATATTTAGATCCTTAACATTTTTGCCAAAGTTTTATAATTTTACATGCATAACATTTGTACATTTTTAATATTTTTTCATAAGTATTTAATTATTTTAACACCACTGTGAATTATACTGTTAATTTTATTTTCAGATTTTTTTTTTGCTTGTACATGTACAATTGATTTTGTATGTTGATTTTCTATCATTTATCTTTGTTGAATTTTAATATTTCTAGTATTTTTTAGGACAACTTAGATTTTTGTACATTATAGAATCATGTCATCTGTGAATAAAATAACTTTGCTTCCAAAAAACAAGTGAATGTTATATTTAAGCCTGTGATATCAAAATTTCTCTGCATTGTGTACCTTGCAACTTGGCAATCTCAAAGAGGACAAGAATATCCCTTAGCAACATTTAAGTCAATACCAGGTACACTAAGAAAATGTCCTTTGCTTTGAAATGCATCATTATTTCTCATTTTATAACAAGTTAATGTTCAAGTTGAAATATTGACACAAACTTATTTAAAAACTACCCACGAATAATTATTAGATATTGGGGTTTTTTAAAAGAGAGAGGGGGGAGAGAGAGAGAGAGAGAGAGAGAGAGAGAGAGAGAGAGAGAGAGAATTTTTTAATATTTATTTTTAGTTTTCGGCAGACACAACATTTTTGTTTGTATGTGGCGCTGAGGATCAAACCCAGGCCTCACGCATACCGGGTGAGCGCCCTACTGCTTGAGCCACATCCCCAGCCCAGATATTGTTAGAATATTTTTAGAGAGTGCATCACAGATAGAAAATATATTTAACTCTAATATCCTATACGGGATTCCTCCATATGACAGGAAATTAAACTAAGTGATATCTCAATGTCTTTATGCTTGTAGAACCCCTGATAGTTTTAGGAAGAATGATTGTATCTGAGTGGCTTTATTTATATGACAACCTATAGCTAACATGTTTTGTTGAATTTTAAGGGAGGCAATATCATGTTGTGCTAAAGAGTCTGGTTTCTGAAGCTAGAATGCCTAAATTCTACACTAGTTATACATATTTAACAAGTCATGTAAATAATATGTGCCCTAGTTTCATCACTAATGAAATAGGTATAAGAATTTTACATACCTCATAACTCTTTAGTAATGATTAAATTACATATACACATTTTTTATTTCTGTGTATTGATATATATGCTTAGAATAATACCCATCACTTAGTAAGCCCTATGTAAATGTTTCATGAAAAGCAAGTCTCTTTATGATGCATTATTAGTGTAAATAACACCAATTTTCATACTCAAACTGCATATTTGTGCACACTGAAATTTAAAAATATGATTTCAACTAGGCAAAATAATAACTGAAACCTAAGAACAAATTACTATGTGTCTTTGGGCAAGTCATTGAATAGTTATGAGCTGAATTTTCTCTAGCTATGAAATGGCAAAGTTGTCCTACATGATTCTATATTTTAAAAAATGATTCCATAAATCTATTTTGCTGCAATCAAGCAGAAGTTTCTATTTTATAGCAATAAACCAACAAATAAAATACAAGTAATTTATTGTGGTCCTAGATAAATAATAGATGATGAAAATATTAAAATAAATGCATGTTCACATGTTTCTTTACCTTTTTTTTTGTATATCATGAGTTCTATGAATGGAGACATGTATCACATGGAACAATTGAGCTTAAAACTGGGCTCAACTGTATATTGACTTGGATTGTTCAAGTTATCAAATTGTAAGTTTTCAACTTACTCTGATAGCATCAGGAAGGACGCTACAAAACTCAAATATTAGTTTGTGTTAGCAGTAAACACACCTCTCCTTTCTTATCATTCTATCTTGTGTGGAAGGAAAAGATAATAAGCCTTGTAAATATCTGGCCTTTTTATTTTTGTTTGATATGAAAAACCTGAATATACAGTCCTTATTTTTTTTTTAAAAAAAAAAAAGGTGACTAAGGAGATCAAATTTACATAATGTGTTAAAGTTTCTAGATCAGTCTGTCTTAATATATTATGACAGTACCCCTTCCCCCTCCCCAATTTATTGAAACAATGTGTCTGGAGTTTGCATTGTTAATGTTGGGTATCTATAAAGCAGAAATAGAGCATTTCTATAAAATAACCTACATTTCTGTAAAACTATTGTAGTTTAATCTCCAATCCAGGTTTTGCCCTGTTAAATTACAAAAACTATCGAGTAATAAATTATGAGCATTAAAACACCCCTAACATATACCTTACATCTATTCTTGCTTGTAAAATACCAAGAAACCCTACCATAAATATCACTTCAATGTTGAAAGAGAAGCTTGATAAACTCTTCTAGACCTGCTGATATGAGGACAGAATTAATCTAGTAATTCTATATTTGAAAGAGATTTATAAAAGAAATCACAAATGTGTGTTTTAGAGTTGTGATAATTACTGACTCCCAGGAATGTTTTAAATTTGGGTGTGCTGTGGTGCAGGGATTTTCTAAAAAGATCTTTTCCAGTCCTTGTAAATTGAGAGGAAAAGTAGATGTAAATGAAGGGTCTGCTCTATTGTATGCCTGAGGAGAAAAGCAAGTTAAATGGAAGAAGTAAGCAGATGAGCCAGGGCAGTACATGTGACAGATGGGGAGAGAATTTCAAGTATTACTCGACCCCTCCATATCCTGAGTCTTCTCCGGAGGCCCAGGAGTGCACCTGTTCTTAGCATCTTTACAATCAATTTCCCCTTTAGCTTCAGGCAGTTACAAGAAAACTCCTGTAACCTCTCAACCAAAAGTGCCCTAACTTCGGTCATATTTGTCAAGATGCTGTTCCTTTGGAATTACAGGGATGGTATGGCCTCCCAATTTTTTTTTTTTTTTTTTTTTTTTTAGTTTTTTCTAAAACTGTTTACACACAGAGTCTGGTGTATATATTCCATTACAAATATATAACCAGCTGAGAAAACTTTATGCAGTGAAATATTTGTGTTTATCGGCCCTTCTCCCTTGAAATGATATCTCTATTTTCAATTTTCTGGATCTCTTTCCCATACTTCATAAAGTAATCACAAGATTTTGAATTCAAGTTTTTAGAGTTGAGCAGTTCCAACTCTCAGTAGGATTTCAATTCCTTCCCCCAAAAGGTTTTGGCTGACTTCCCTTCCATCATGTTTAGAACTGTCTCTGGAAGTCACAATGAGTCTTCAACATCCAAAACAGGCCTTTAGTTGCTGTAGAGCTGAAGAATACAGGGTGGCCTTAATAATTGTTGAAAGAGATTTTTATGGAAAAAGGGTTGTGAAAAGTTACATTAAAAAAAAAAAGTTATAAACCACACCACTCAACGTCCACCCATTTCTCTGGCACCTTACCCTCATTGGATTCTCAGTCTAATAATTCACTGACCTTAATCTCCATCAAATGCAGTAGTCTGAGTAATTTAGACTTCACCATCTAAACGTGATTCACTATCTTAGAATAAAGATGCCTGGTGCCAAGAAAGCTGCATGGAATAGCTTTCAATTCACTCCATTTCAGTGTAATCTTAGCAGTTAGTTCCTTTGCACTGCTCTGTATACTAGAATATGTTATGCACAGCTTCCAGAGTTTAACTAAGAATTTATATGTTTGACTGGATCTAAAATATTACAGGACATGTATTTACAGTGTTCTCCTGGCCCTGCTGCCAGGAGCAGTTTGCGTTATGAGCAGAATTCATATTAGAAGTTGCTGCTTTCGTTTCTGTGACACGGACTGATACAATCTCTCTGGCCTGGGCTTTTTCTTGGGCCGTTATAAATTGTCAATTTGGTTCAGTCTCCAGTCCCCTTTGCAAGGCTTCATCATGAACTCTACACACGATCATCTTGCAACATGCCTGCTAATAAATCCTCTAGATTACAGTATTCAGGAAAATGGCACATCTCTGAAAATTTAGCAGCAATGTCTTCACCAAGTAATAGATTCAAATGGTGGAATTTAAGTTTCAGAACAATAACTAATGGTGCTGCTTTGATGATAACTTCCAATAACCATAGAGATTCATCAATTGCCTGATCAGGGATATAAAGAAGTCATATTAAGACATGGTACATTTCTAATTTAGGTCCTCCAAGTTTTTATCATATAAATATAATATTACTGAAAATTAAAGTGAAGAAGCAACACAAATATCATCACCTATAAAAACTAGATTATCCTGTTCTGCAGACCACCCCCTAGTGTTCAGTGTACAATGTGTCTTAGATTATGAAGGAAATACAGGACGTCAACTCTCAAGGAACCCTTACATTTAACTAAAGATAGCTTTTCTTTTATGGATCTATACTTGATTACAGAATAGATGGGGTGTAAGCAGTTTATGAAACAGTGGAAAGTGGTCGACTGAAAAGTTTTAATTCTACCTATACATTGTATGATATATACATTTGCATTTCAACTGACTGGCTTTAAAAGGAAAATATTGGTCTTCATATTTCTTAAGGTTTTTTTTTTCCTCCTAACATTCTGTAAATAAGTTACAAATATATACAGATACACTTTGGACTATTGATACATTTCCTGCACTCTGCATGTCTTAGTTTGAAGCCAAGCTATCAGAGCATCTGAACCTTAGCAGAGCCATGTGACACCATGTTCATCCAGGTTGTATCTTGATTTCCATTAATGTAGTCATATACAACTTTGTCCTATATCATGTTATTAAAACAAAACCTATGTTAAATTACTTTCTCTGTTTAAATTTGGTTCATAAAATTATCTAGTGCTCTCTCTCAGTCTCTATCAAGTGACTTTCAAATTGAGTATATTTTAAAAGTGGAATGAAATTCCACTTTTGATATTTCCCTTAAGAAATGGAAGAGAATGTTCTCAATGGCAAAGCATAAAAGCAAACTCCACAAGGAGACAGTAGTCAAGAGTTTTATAATGTCACTATCATACTAAATAGGGCTTAAATTGAACAGGAGGAGGATGTCCCCTTGGGACTCATTTCTGGCAAAATTGAAAGAAGTTGTGTGTTATGATCTGATCCACCTATATTTAGTATATAATAAGAACAAAACTGGCTAAAATATAAATGGGAGCAGAGATCATTTTAATTCTGGCTATTGCTTTATTTTAATATATAAATATTTCACATTTGTAAAAAGAATCAGTTATAGGCTTGATTTTAAAAGATGTAAAAAGATTTCAACCAAGAAATGCATTATAGGTGCTCAAATGTGCTGGGTGTAGTAGTGCATACTTGTAATCCCAGCTACTTGAGAGGCTGAGGCAGGAGGATTGCAAGTTCAGGACCAGCCTGGGCAACTTAGGGCCTTTCTCAAAATAAATGGGTTCAATCCCCAGTAATTAACACACACACACACACACACACACACACACACACACACACACACGTGTGCATGCATGCATGCACACACATATATACACACACACTTTCTTGCCTAGTACCACTTTTCAGGTATTTTCAGATTTGAATTTCAGATAAAATTCAAACAATTTTATAAAAAGTGTGTTGCATATTTTTTTATAGTCTCATGTTTAAAACTATTTTTTTGTTTATGTGAAATTTAAACTTAACTAGATTTCTATATGTTATATAGCCAGTCTTGTTATGTTTAGAGATTTTTTTTCCATTTTGCTTTATAAATTTATGTATACAATTATTTGAGGCGTTTTTCATTATCTTTGATGCTATAATCATAATGGACAAACTATAGAGAAACAGAATATTTGGAGGAAATCTAGGAAATTAGGTGAAGGCACCTTTTATTGAAAGAAAGGAAGCCATTAGAAATGATGTTTTTATGGGATTTTCCGAATTCAATTCAGTTTCTATTCCATAGTAAAATCCAAACTGGATAAGATTAAACAATCAATATTATTTAAATGAATATGCAATGGCTGTTGAAAGTACCTAGATGTTACAGAGTGAAACTACAAATGAGAATGATAGATATCTGTATACTTAAAGGTGGTAGAGATCAATATTTATATTAAGAAATAGTCTCTAATTTTTTCAGTGCTGGGGATCAAACTGAGGCCAAGTACATGCTCGCACTCTAACACTGAGCTACACAACTCAGGAACATTTTCTTAAACTATACATTAATAGGATAGAATGGGAGATACTTAGAGAAATTAGATTGGTGGGCAATTACAGTATCCTAAAAGATATAGAGGTTTATGATTTATGAGTGTGGTTTTTTAAACATGCTCCTTTTCAAACTGACTCACTAGATGATTTTCTTAATTATGCTTCCTATGACTTCATTGGGTTATTCAGATGTTTTTAACATCAAATATTCTTTGAGAAGCACGTTATTATGAATTTCACAGAGATTAATTGACAGAGATCTGACAGTGAAATTTGTTTGTTCTGGCTGACGCCATTGCCATTGCACTATCCTACCCCAATCCATTTGTCAGAGGTAGCCATGATGTTTGAAAAACCCAAATTTTATCAGGTCAATATATTATTTAAAAGTTCCTTGAAGTTATCTTTGGCTGTGAGAATTAAACCAAGGGCTTAAGGTATCTCAAATCAATTGTCCCTACCTGCCTGTTTTGACACATCAAGTGCACCTCTCCCAGTCCTGGATGTGTTCCATGTATACTAGTCTACTTTGGAAAAGCCAAATAATAAGGCATAAATCAGCAGTTCCTCACACTTGATTGATTCATTGATACTGGGGATTGAACCTAGGGGTGCTTTACCACTGAGCTATATCACCTTTGCTTTCTATTTATTTATTTATTTATTTAAATTTTGAGAGAGTATTACTAAATTACTTAGGGCCTCACTAAGTTGTCTGGCCTGGCCTCAAACTTGCAATCCTCCTGCTTGAAGCATCCCCAGTCTCTGGCAGTATAGGCATGTGCCACTGCTTCACTCCCCCAACCCCCCACATATATTTTAAGGTTGATCTTAGCACTGGGAGTGTTTTCAGCAATGGAAGTTATGGCCACAGGTAGCAGATCAGAGATTCAGGTAAGAATATGCACAATTCTTACTCAGGCTTCTACCTTGACAGTTTATATTGCTTATTGACATTCTTTCTTCTTTAGTGCATTTACATTAATCCAAGATTTTAATTTTTAATCATAGTTTGGGTACATAGGTTTTTTTTTTTTTTTTTTTTGCTCTACTTATTTTGGTATTCTTGAACTTACATTGATCCAACTCAGATTGAGTTTTCTAGCCAATGTATTTGGTAAATCCTACTTAAATTAATATGGAATCTTTACTCATGGGTACTCTTTCCTAAAACCCACTTTAACATCATCTGGGTGAGTAGTTCTCAAATTTAAAAATTCAGCAGAAACACCTTTATATCTTGTTAAAGCATGATTTGCTAGAATGCCTAATGCTATATAGGACTGGATTAGGGCTTTAAGGATTTGCATTTCTCGTTTCCACTTTTGTAGTTTGTTCATTGGAACAGGGGTCAGTATGCCTGTCTAATTCTAAAAACACTTGCACTTGCAATAATAAATCTATTTTATCCTTACTTCATCAACTTTGTTTTCAAATTTTTCAGCTTCCAGTTTTCTCAGCTTACTCGTAAACCTGGCACCCTTGTATAGTACAGGGCAGGAAACACAAAACAATGCTTCTGTGGCTCCATCTTCAGACACCCACCCTCCCCTCAGATTGCTGTCCCCTCCTTCATTGTCCTGATCCTGCCAGGCTCCCACTTGTCCACAAGGTAATCCTGCACACTCAGCCCTAAGGTCAGTTTGTATACTACAAGTGTCCTTCAGTTTGTGTCATGAATTCACCTAGAAATGTGTCCCAGTTGAACACAATCTTTCCTGGTTCAATGAACTAAAGTTTGAGTCTACCCTAAACTCATTATTTGTGAATAATTTCTGGAGCCTTCAATTACCTACAACTAAGTCCTTTAGTTGTTCTTAGTTCTCAGTGGTCTAATTTCCTTTGACAAGAACTAAAAAAATAGTCACAAAGAAACTGACTAAATACTATTAGCAGAAGTAGATAGAGCAGGAACCAGCTGCAGGAATTATCTCTAATTCATACTTTGTTGTAGCATGACCAGAGCAGATCCAAAGAGGCAGACCACATCTAGGAAGGAAGGAACTGAAGACTTGCCCAATTTTGCTGTATCTCAGTTTCTCCATCCCTCGGCTCCCATTTGTAAATTGCTCTGACTTTCACGCCTATCTGTTCATTCCTAATACCTAGACAAGCACATTTATCCATTCTTTCATCTAACAAAAATATCATACAAAAAAATAGGACTAATTCTATGTAGTGCAGATTATACTAGGAATTCAAATAAAACAATAGCTTGATATTTTCCTTTATTTTAAGACATTCACAGAATGAATTAGGAAATGAATAGGTAGTAAATAAGATGCTAAATTGTAGTGATAGACTTCAGACTTCAGAACAGTGTAGGAATACAAAGGAGAGAATATTGTATTTCTCCCAGAAGGGGAAGGGGAGTAAGGAGAGTATTCAGAAAAGTTGATGCTCATCCTGTACTTTGAAAGATAGTCTGCTGTAGAGGCAATGGTGAATGAGATTAGTATAAAAAAACAGTACAAAGTCAACAAAGCTGGAATTTTATTTTTCTTTTCAATAGATGATAAAAGGGAAAAACTTGGAGTTACTGTGAAACTATTGGACTCTACAATGTCAGCAGCTTAATTAGTAGTGGAGTTCAACAACTAACTCAAGCCTTCTCATTGCTGGTCCAGTCTCTTTATATCATCCCAGGTTGGATGTTTTCTCTGAGCAGAAAACTCAAGATGATTGTGTTAATTTAGAAGTTGCTGGCTGCACATTTTTTCTCTTCTGAATTGCATGATTAGTCACACTATAAAATCTTTCAAGTGAGAGATAAAAAGTCTCTCAAGATTTCCTGCCAGAATTCCACATGAATCTGTATTTAGATGCTTTTTATTTTTTTATTTTACTTATTTAAAATTTCTGGTTTTGTATAAGTGAATAAAACAAATATCATCTTTAGTTTTACTAGTGAAACCTGCATATATTTATTCCCTGGAATCTTATATTATACTTCATATGTTAACTTTAGAGATTTTTAATATTTAAATGAAATTTTGGATCATTTCATTAGAAAGATTCCACCCAGTTTTCCTGGGCAAAACATAAAAGATTTTTAGAAGTAATCAATGATCTTTAAAAAAGTATCATCAAAATATTTCCTGCCTGTTTTTATAAAAAATTAGGAGGAGATTGTTCCCTGTTCTCAAACTCTCTAAACTTTTCAAATAATGTCGTTATCAGGAATTAATAGCTTTATTTTCAAGTCAATAGAACAACAAAGGAAAGTAATATAAAGTAAAAACTTAGAAAATGCAAATTGAGGATCATAGTATTTGTGCTACCTTAGCAAAAATTATCAGCTTGGTTATGATCGATGACATGCAAACTCTCTGAAGGGTGTGGATATGCTCACTAGGGAAGCAATGTTGCTCTTAGCTAGGGAATCCAACTCTTGAGGAGCAGAATTACACTCACTCCTCCCTTTACATGGGCCCCTCCCCACCTTCAGCTTATACTTATAGTCTTGAGAGCTATGCATTTTGGAGACTTATCAGCAATACATGAGCAAAGGAGGAAGAAGAAAAAGGAGTAGAAGAGGAAGAATTAATAGCCAAATAGTAAACCCTTACTGTCTTTTCTGAGGAAAAAAGTAGAAGAGGAAGAACTAAAATAGCCAAATAGTAAACCCACTGCTACTATTCTAACAAAGCCAAAGCTTTGTCCTCTCCCTGGCCTGATTCTGGCCTCTGATGCAGGATCTTGCACCAGTCAGTGCCTAAGAGCTTTTAATTGTCTGATGGAGATGGTTCTGTTTTCAACTCATGAACAAATCAACTCATCTTCAAAGTCTATTGAGGTTGCACTGGAAGCCTCCTAAGACTTTTGAAGTTGAAAAAGAATTACATTTCCCAGCCCCTTGATACTTTGTGCTCTTTATTGATCTCTTCTTATGTTGTTTCCCACATTCCAAGTGCTCTCTTCACAACTGAGTTACATATAGCAGTCATTCTAACTGCTATATGTAACCAATGCCTAACAAAGTGCTTGGTGTATAGAAGATGTTCAGTAAACATCAGTTAAAAGTGTTCACCAATTCATCATTTCACACGCATCATTATCTTTATATCACTTAGCACAGCACTTTGTATTCTACAGGCCCTCAATAACAATTTGCCGATTGACAGTCTTATAAAATGCTTCAAAATAAAGCATTACTCCTGGGAGGAGATATATGAGTTGTGTCTTAAACACATTTTATAATACTTCTTTTTGTTTTATGAATTGAGTTTACTTGTAATGAATTACATTTGTCTACATTGTATACATCTGGTTTTCAAATAAACACACACAAATCTCAATGAAAATATGAAATTCTTTCTTACAGTTTGGCAAAATATAAAAGCTATGATGCAACTCTTGGAAACTCTACCCTGATTTCCTATTCTAATTATATGCAAATAGGAACTAGTAGAAATTTGGGGAATTTTAGTTGACAGTGTTTTGAGAATTAAACAAGATACCAGCACAAACAAAACTTAAATCAGACTGCATTGCATGAAGTACATAACATACTGGCAGAAGGTTTCGTGTTTTTGTTTTTTTAATTTGGGGAGAAGGCATATCTTATAAAAATTGTCAAGGATTTCTAATTCGAAGCAATTTTCTAAGGCTTAAATTTCTTTTATTCTGATCAAAAGGCACTAAATCTTAGCAAGTAAAAAGCTGGCCTTCAGCTATATATTTGTATGCCTGTGTGTTCTTCCTGTTTGGTATTCATCCCAGGGGTTGTTTGAGAAACTACTGCCTCTTTGGAGAGTGTCCTGGAATCTGCATGGTGAGGACATTTAAGCCTCAGTCTCTAAGGACTTGTGTAAAACCTGTAGCAATATACTCAGTTGATCAAAGAATTTTATTAATTAGACTTGGGAAAAGAGCAGGATGAAGCTGATTTTTCCAGGATTAATTGTTTTACTCCTGAAAGATTAGTTGTGTAAAATCTGATTCTTAAGGTAATAAACCTCACTCTACCTGGAGAAATGGAAAGAGTAATGATAATAAAGTTAAGAACATGAAAAACCTTGATCTCCCCTGGAGATTTCTAATGATTTCATGTCTGCTACTGATGCCCTTTTCTTTTTTCATCCACAAACCTGGTAGGTCACTATGAGGCTGAGACCTAGGGCTTCCAGTGATGCTGGGACAGATTTACTCTTAATACAAGTGACATGAAGTCTAATCGAAGACTTATAGGGACTTTGAAGACTATGCAGTTCATTGATCTCTGCTTTCTCTATCCAAATAGTTGATTTTCACTGAAACTCAGGGGAAAAATTTATCCCAACTTTAAAGTCTCCCCAGAAAGAGAGGTTCCCTCTCTCAGTAACGAACAATTGCCAACGTATGGTTCACCCCAATTCTCTTGTCCAGTGTAAACAAGGGTGATAAGATAGCTCTCAAACAACTGCTTTACACTTACTTGAAGGGTATTTCTCATCAGCTTGAACATTTTCTCTTCTCTAGACAGAATATGCTTTATTCTTTGACTCTTTCTCAACAGCCCTCTATTGGTCTACATTTGTGATTTTCCTTCTTTGTCCACCCAACATTCTGCACTTTCTGTTATAATTAATACTGTTTCTAAATGATTGTGCTGAGGAAAGATGCTGAGTCCAAACTCATGCTAATGGATGGGTCAGGAGGAAATAAGTTTCAAGTGTATTTTTCCATGTTGTGACCAATGACTATTTATCATAGAACTGACAAGGTCCACACTGACTCTTGTCAAGGAAGAACCACCTTTTCTATGAAAAGCAAAATCTCCATGTGAATATCATATGTTTTATGAATACCAGGTACCATGCAATTATAATTAAAATGTTGGATGTTAGTTTTTCCCCAACACTTTTGATTTAAATAGTCATGTTGATAAGAACATAAATTGCTGATTGAGAAGAAAAGGATCATTGTGTGGGAAAAAGTGATTTTTAAATTGAAAGAAGATATGACTTAGAGTAAAATTTCATACATTCACATGCACATAAACCACAAACACATATGTTCCCCCTGAGAAAACATTTATTGAGCCACTATTATGTGCCATGGGTTTTCCTGGAAACAAGCTTATTCAACATTCTAAAACTATAAGATAGCTCTTGATATTGTTCCCTTTTTGTCCACAATGAACCTAACAACAGAGATGCTGATAATCTTCTTAGTGTGTGTTGAAGATAGCAGGGACCCAGCAGTATGCACCAGCAGAGATCACTCTTAAAAAGACCTGTAAAATAAGCAGTTTGAATTCCATAACTAATGCACTATCTTTTGATCCTTTTCAGCTCAATTTTATACCTCAGTACCATTGTGGGACAAAATACTGGAATATGATTTCCTCACTATACCAATTTACAATAATTTCCAGTAGTTTGCACATATGTGTATGTAGATATTCATAGATCTAGATGAATGAACAAGTTATGAAATGGAGACAGCTTTTCCCATGGCCTACATTTCTGAAAATGTTTAAAAATAAAATTTCCATATCCATCTCAATCTAACTTTAAAATATATATACAGGCACTATTCCATTATCTTAAGTATGTGCACTCTCCAGTTTATAGATGTAAATGGAGTATTCCTCAGTGCTTCACTTCCTTCTCTTAGCCAACCTATAAGATGCATTCTGCTGAAATACAGTGTGGTGGAGTTTGTTGACCAAGGATGGAGCTCCAGTTACTTTAATAATTGCATTGCCGGAAAATCAAGGTAATTTAAAGAGAAACAGCCTTCCAATTGTGCAGAGAAAAAGATTCACAGTTTTTACAAATACAGCATAAATAATGTGGAAGACATTAGAAATAGAACACTGTTCTTGCTAAGCAAGTGAGTAATTTTCCAATATCTACTTTTTAATTTTCTGAACACTCCAGATTATCATCCCCCACACCACTTACAATATTCATTCATCACATTTTTCATGTCCTTTTCAATAACTGGATCTTCATGCTTGTCTTCTAACTGTGGGGTTAACATTGTTCTCGACTTACTCTTTAATTGTACTGTTGATCAGTGCTTTTACCGCATGATTTATGGAGCTTTTAGTTGGCATGAACCAGAGTTGACACGGTTTATAAAAAAAAAAAAAAAAAAAAAAAAAAAAAAAAAGACTTTCTACAAAATGGACCTTGTCATTTTAATCTTTCAAGGAACAGTTTTATTATCTGCTATTTCATTTTGTGGTTAGTGCCACTACACCTTATTTTGTGTTTAAAGGGGCCATGTTCACCCCTCTCATATGAGCCATGAATAATGATGCCCTGCCCACCTTCTTTATTTTCTTTAGCTCTCTTCATGCCATTCCTCTTATTCTTCATATCTTCACTGATTTTTCCTTTCTAAAATAAACAGTTTGCCCAGGATTTTGTTACCGAGAAAAAATCAATTTTCCAGTGATTTAAGAAAGTCTCTCTCTATATATTCTTCTTCTGGCATGTCTATTAAGATTGCAGTAATTTTCTTATATGGGAAATTTAATGTAGGTAATCAGAAAAGTGCTCCCCCTTTCCTTTGTACTTTACTTTTTCCTTTATAAAGCTTACATATACAATTTCATATGACTAGAAATTTGTACAGCTCCTTGCAGTTTGGAAAGTACTTTGCTACCTGAATATACATGATCCCCTCAAAGACACTTTCAGATTGGCAAGAATGTGCTGCTACCCTCATTTTATAGAGGAGGAAACTGATTCAGAAAGTTAAGTGAGTTATCTATGATCATCTAACAAGTATCAGAGAGGAAGTTTTACTGTGACTTCCAATCCAGCTGTTGTTTTTATGATTTTGGTTTTTTTGGGGGTTTGTTTTCATGCTATATTAATAAATTTCACTAAGACTATCTGCCATTTTGAATAAAAACAGATATAACTGGAATATGTTTTCATATCAAAATAAATCAATTAAATATATCAATCTAAACAAAAAAAGCCCTTTTCAATTATATGATACAATTATAATATAAAACCATTCAACAGTGTTATTACTCCTTATTCCCAGGATCATTGTAGAGGCCTTCAGGACTCAAGACAAGTTTATTTTAGTTTTGCATCTTTCATCTCGACATATTATCTTTCATTGTCTGGTAATATTGGAGGCTATAGCATGTACCTGACAAATGTCCATGGAATATAAGCCTTCATAATACCATTTTATGGCATAGCTTCCTTGGAAGATAGCTAACTGCTATTTGTTCCTAGAATTATAGTATTTCATTTAAGAGTTGAAAATGAGTGTTAAAATGTTTGGGGAGCATCCCTAATTCAAAGCCAGCTTTATTAGGTTTTAAAATAGATTCTACAGTCCACTAGTCTAAAATACAATCTACATAGACTATGATGAAAATAAAATAAATATTTAGTGTAGTGTTTAATTTTTCTGAGTTCATTAGTGTGTATGCACCTCTTTTATAACTCCTATGACTGTATATCAATGGTGGTGATCACCAAAGTCACGTATCTGAATGCATATTATAAAATATGAGATAAATGTATCCCAGTAAATACATTTAATGATACAGTTATTGCTAGCACTTTAAATAAATGGAATTTTAAATATTGTGGAAGACTTTAATTTCTCAATAGAGAAAAGGAAAAGATAATTGAAAGTTAATGAATAATGGAAAATATACCTACATGAAAAACTATTTATAGCAATTGTTTGTCCCAATGGGTACTTAGTAAACTAATTTCAGTTCTGATTTTAATAAACAACTTAACAAGCTTTTATTTGGCATATACTATTCTGTGCCAGGCCCTGAAGATACAAAAACAAATTAATTGCTCCCCACCATTAAAATATTCTCAATCTGCTTAAATATGCTCTGTGTGAAGAATGAGGTGTGTGAAAAATACCATGCAAACACCAGTGGGTACAAACATTCATTCTGATGGTAGCAGCAGTGGTATGAGGTGTGTTTGGGTAAAAATAGAGAGTGAAGGTGCCATGTGATAGAGGCTGAAGGAGCAGGAAGAAGCATGACCTAAGAATGGAGATAAAATTAGGTTTGGATATCCGGAAACTTATATTGGTTTATCTTTTATTCATATTAACCCTTTTATCAAGTAACTTCAAAGTCTGTTTTGGGGTATTCAAAGTAAAAAATCATTATGTTAGAACCAGATCTAGGTGTTGGCAGGTGTCTGATGGTCTTATGCATAATGATCATGATGTTTATCAGCTCATCTGAGAAACAAAGGGAATCTTTAAGAAGCTTGGTTCTCACTTCAGCAGAAAGGATATGGGTCCTCAGGCACGAATTTCCCTTTGGTTGTCTGTTTTGGGTTGCTGATGCTGTTGAAGGGCATGCAATTTATTACAGGTGATGACAATTATTAGTTTACATTTCACTTCAGTTCAAGTTTCTTTTGCTGAATCATGATTTCCAAGGTGATGTCTTTAACTTGGTCTCCTTTTCATTTTCTCTGTGTGTGCATCTGCCTGTGAGCTTACTAAGGTAACTCTTACACTTTAATTTTTATGGTACTATCAAATGAAAAAAAAAGAAGGTTTAATTCTTTATAAAACACAATTATAAAGTATGCTGCTGTGAAGTATTTTATTATTTATTAGCTTAGATATTTACATTAGGCAGGAAGAGGAATTCTCTTCTGCAGTAATCCTGAAGGAATTATTTAATTGGAGATCTAATAAGATAACAAAAGAATTAAGCTTGACAACCCACACAATTAATTGAGATTAAATGAGCAATGTATACATTTTAATTATGTTTAATAATATATAACACTTAATTATATTTATCTAGCAAAAATAGATGCAGGAGAATGCACAACAGGATTTTAGTGTTCTAGTGCCTGATCAGTTAGAATCTGGTTAAAACAAACAAACAAAAAAACCCTTTTGATGCTATACTACTCTATGTTCAGTGCTCATACTGTATCATTCTTAAATTACTTTTAGATATGACTTATGCTTTTTATTAACTATAACATGTAAGCCTTCACATTGTTTGCTAATGCTATTTCATGCCCTAGAATGTCTTCTTTCTCAGGCTGCATGATGGTCTATGTGACTTTAGTGTGACCTTTGTCTCTAGTCTGTTCCCTGAAGCCCCATTAGGTACACTATTTGGTAACTTTCTGTTGTGGTGGAAATTAACTATGCTTTGCCCTTCACCAGTCTGAGACTGATGTTATAACACCATGCCACTTATGGATGTCACCCATTAGGCATATGATGGTAGAGTCTCAGGATTCTCCTTCCAGTCCTAATTCCAGGATCCCTAATGTTTACCATATGGTAAGCACCAAAGGGGTAGAGGAGCACTGGTACTGCCTTATGTTGTATTTATACCACAGTGCAAATCAGTAACAGATGCCTGTTAAACATGAAGTGAGTATGTATTAATTTCATTTTAGTTATCATTGTTCATGTCCTTTATTTTAAAAATGTAGACCGGACTGATTCTCTGACTTAGGCAAATATCTTTTGTACAAGAACCATGATGGATATTTTATTAACCTGGTTACTTCATCTTTTTTCATCCACTCTGATTCCTTCCCTGTAATAAAATGTGTTCTCAAAATGGTTCAGCTTAATTACCCTGGTCATTTCCTGCCCCTGAGTAACTATTGTCTAGTAGTGGTTTCCATAGTCTTCAAATAATGTGTGCCTTTCTTAATATTCTTTGGTTGCTTTAACTATTCTCAAAATCCTCTTTTATGTTGATAACAATTTCTAATTTCTTTGCTAAGCTTTCATTTTTTTCTGTTATTGAACAGTCCATCAATCTCTCTCTCATTTTTGTCCCAATGTTGTGATGATGATATTTTATTAACTTGTGAATTTTCTGTCATAGTTCACATGGTTGCCTTAAAACCTGCAAGTTTATATAAATATATGCTCAAGGCCAAAATTCTCTGAATTACACAAGACAAAACATTACAACTTTTCCTTTACTCCTTTCTAACTCAATCCCCTTTCCAAAACTAACCATATTTAACAATTTGGTATATATTTTTCTGAGCATCTTTCTATGCATTTACATATATACATATGCATGCAATATAGAACAGACAGATGTATTAATTTACATAACCATATGTATTGTTCTGTGATGTACTTCATTTATTTAGCCATATGCCCAATAGGTGATTATATGATAATACATACATTTTACCTAACTTTTTAGCAACATCAAAGTATTTCATAATAGAAACTATACTTTTTAAACCACTGTCACAGTGTTACATTAAATTAGGTTCATAATTTTTACCATTCAACTGATAAAGTGATGACTCTTTTTGTTGGCATATTTTGACATTCCTTTTGATGATTTCTCAAATGCCTTCAATTAGAAATGTTGTGTAAATAAATATCCCACAATTCTAATTTTGATTGATGTTACCAATTGACTTCCAAATGGAGTTTACCAATTTATACACCAACCAGAGTCTTTAAGATTGGATATTATTCATCCATGAGGTTATATCAGCCTTACAAATGAAGTTTTAAATCTCATTTTGATTTTCCTTAGAGTTACTAAGGTTGAATTCTTTCTCTTTGTTTTTGAATTTAATTTTCTTTGTTATGAAATCTCAGTAATACTTCATATCCATAATTTTTATTTATTTGATTGTTTTATTAATTTACAAAGCTGCTTATTTATTACAGATAGTAATCTCTTAAGTATACTGTAATTTAGGGGTAACTTCCAGTATTAACCAGTATATACCTATTGCTTATTTTTATGTATCTTCTTTATACAAGAAGTATATTCCATTAACTCAGGATCCTAGTTTTATATCTTTTCTATTGCCCTCAGTACTCAACATAGACACAATAAATATTAGACACTAAATACTGATTGTCAATTGATGATGGAGACTACAATGACAAAATTAAGACAAGGGCTGCCAGAAAAGGTGTTCATGTTTCAAGGCTCAAATCAAAGGATGAAAAGAACCTGTATGCCCATGATAGGAGTGTGCATTTTTGTCGATTCAACATTCACTTCTGAGTTTGTTGTTATGCACATTCATTCATCAAAGGATGTGTTTTTCTTCACTAATTTGTTTAGCTTTTTCCAAGATAATCCACATGGAAAGGATTTTTAAGACAAAATATTTTCAAAGGCTTCTCTTTTGAAGTCATGTCCTCAGTGCTATTCCATCAGGCTGTATGCAAAAGCCAACTACATTCAAAGATATTTCACTTGTCAAATTACTCTTTGCATAGTATCTTTTGTTTATAATTTAGCCTTTACTTAATAAAACCCCTTTCACATACATATTTATAAGCACATGAAATTATGCAGATTTTTCAGAGAGCTGTAAACACTTTTAAGTGAACAGAGGTGCTAGTTTTCTCAGGAAGAAAGGGTATATTCAAGAGTTGAGCTGTCCTTTTTTCATATTTCACCATTTCTCTCACTCCCAATTTGTATATACACTTCATTACCAAATGCTTTTATTCACTTATTTGCCAGGTCCTTAGGTGACACTTGATGTGTTCCATCCTTAGTCTAGGAGATATGTCTTGTGATTTGGAGAAATAGTTTTCTCTAAATGAGATTTTTAAAAACACACCTAATTTGTAATCATTATTGTCATATAGGTTGTGGGGAAAACTGTCTTTCTCATTCATCTTCTAAATCCTGCACAGATACACACATCCTGTACATATGATAACTCTTGTTTCATTATTTGGCCTGTTTTTATGGTAGGAGGGGATGGGGGTAAATTTTTCTCCCAGATCTGTCTCTGATAGTGGGTAAATGCATGTGTGTGTAATTGACTGTGATTTTCCCCACAAAGAAATAAATGTATGTTATAAAAGTACTTTTAACTTTTTTTTTATTCTTCTGCAATCCTTAAAGATGCTACCAAATATCAAGATATGAAAATAGACATTACATAATTACAACAAAAATATAATAAATAATAATTACATGTTCAACAACATCTCTACTTCCAATGAGAAATTTTATTGGCGAAAAAAAAAAAAAACAATCAAGAATTCAACTTCCCTGGGAAACTCTTATAATTGAAATGGTCCACTCTGATTGTAGCACAAAATCTTGTCAAATTTCTAAAAATGACAAATAACCAATTAATAAATTTAATATAAATATAGCCAAAATATTTCTTGCATATAGCTTTTCTAATATATTAGAGCTGTTCTTTAACATAATGCATGTATGTTACAATTTATATTTACAATAAATATGAAAGTAAAATATAGCCATTTATTCAGAAACACAAAAAAGCATTCCAATATATGGATGAAACAATAGACTAAGGTTCAGCATTAGTGCCTACTGCCACAAGCTACTTTGGTAAATTAAGAAAATGTCATTCATCTTTTCTAGACATGTGTACTTTCATCTGCAAAGCAAGGGGCTTAAACTTGGTGATATTGTAAAATCTTGTCTAGCTACTAAATTCTATAAAGGAATATAATTTTACTATTTTAAATGATTACAAAGGTTTATAGTTTTTATAGCTTTGCTTTTATGATATCTTGTTGGTCATATTTGTGATTTATTCAATGCCAAGTCCTGCTCAGGAATACATCTACCCAATTATAACATTATTCCTATGGAAAGAGAACAATATGTTTTAAGATGAGCCTTTTTTGATAGAATTTATATGAGCACATTATATCAGAAATGGGGGACTGCCGTGTTTGCTAGTGTGTTTTAGTTTCTTTCAGAACTAATTCTCCCAATGGGCTTGTTTGTTTTCTGAATGCTCTTTATCTTGAGAATGTAGTGTTTTTTTTCTTTAAGTGTATTGCTTCATGGGAAATAATTACTTATGTGTAGTGACTTTAACTAAAGTCCTCTTGTTAATCTCTCTGGGACCAAGATCAAGGAGATTAAATTCTTTACTCTTCTCCTCCCTTTTGGCACAAACATATAAATGAGATAGTTAACATAAATTCTATACAAGTTTCTCCTATGCTAATCTAAGAACTTTAGCACATGTGGTTAATTTTATTTTGGAATCCTTAATTTTTATGGTTTTTCCTTCAGAACTTAAACAGTCCTTTAATGTAGTTTGAATATGGATGTGAATATTCATGAAAATAAGTATATGTTTAATGGTTACAGAGTTTATTTTGTAAGAAGAAAAAATTCTGGAAATGAATGATAGTGATAGTTGTACAAAATTGTGAATGTAGTTAATGCTACTGAATTTTGCACTTTAAAAACATTAAAAAGGTAAATCTTTTATTTATAGTTTACCATGATAAAAAGGCATAGCATGACCATCACTCTAATTATTTCTGGAACTCTATTGGCGGAACCAGAGAAAAATATTTTCCTGAAAGACAAAGGATAAGGAAAATACTTTACATTGTAATTGGAGATGAGGTTTTTCTGTGTTGGATTCTAGATGCCTAAGTATCCTCAAGCAAGTCTGCTGTAATAATGATTTGAAAGTAGTATCTGTGTCTCAAGGGTATGATGACCTCCGTGGGTCTATTAATTCCATATCCATATACATGTTTATAGTTCTTTCCTTATAACCAGAATATTCACCTCTGTCATTTTGATGATATGGATGTGTGTGGAATACACAATTACTTTCACTAGAGCAAGAACAGACCAATTCAAAGAGCTAGTACCTCCACAGGTTTGCAAAGCTTTCTCCTTTGAGTTCTTATGTACTTTGCAATATTTTTGTGTTTACTAAAAGCTATTTATCACCTTATTCTCAGGGTGACTAAAGCAATATAAATGAAGGGATATAGAGAAATATCCAAGACACTATTAGAGCGAAAGGTTTGGGATTTGAAGATGAAAGTCAACTTGATATTGGGGGAAATGTCAAAATCATAAACAGATTGGCCCTTATTTGTCTAGAGCATATTTGTAAGTTGATAGTTTAGGCTATCACCTCCTTTATAATGCCAGAGAAAAGAATAGTTTTGTTATATATATATATATGTGTGTGTGTGTGTGTGTAAGCTCATGGAGCACTTACCACATACAGTCTTAAAGTAGCTTTTCTATTAATCTTCCATGCTTAGGACTGATTGGCCCAGTGCTGGACCAGCTTTGATCAACATTTATTCTTTTTCATGTCATGGTAGGTTACTCTCTCTAAAGCTTCATTTAGTCTTTCCTTCTGCATTCAATGGCTAGCTCTATTAGGTATTAGGTTCAACTGGAAAATAAGGAAACAATTTCAAATATATATTAAATACTTTTTCTCTCCTCAGCCCTATTATATATAATTAGAAAATTTTATTTTAAACCAGACTCATGAGATTGTTTCAAAGTATGTAATTTGTGTGAGAGATAAGAATATTTCATGATGACCAAAAGCACAATCATTTATCTATTCTGTCATCAGTCTAAATGTTTTCAGGAAATATTTAGGATACAGAAACCATTTAATGGACTTGGCTTAGTTAGGTAAAACTTCAAAATATTTAGTTTAAAGGTCCACTTGGCTCTTAGAAGAAATTCATGAGTCAGACACATTTCCTCTAAGGATTTAGAAAAAATTGCTCTGATGAGCAGAACAGAGGAGGTGCGCTGTCTGGTCAACAAAGAGCTGAGGAAGCAGAAACAAGTAACAGAGAGGAGATTGATCATTTTGGAGATTGATCATTTTTAACTTTTTTTTTCCTTATAGGATTATAGCAGAGGGGAGGGACTTCCTATTATGCCAGTACAGGCGAAATGGGCCCCTTTTGTGTGGTAGATGTAAATTTCCTGGTTTGGGAAAAACTGTCCCCTTTTAGCTTAGTTTGATTATGTGACAGTTAGTACAAGTGACTCCATTCTGTTTTGGTAAGGTCTGTTGAATCTAGTGTAGAAGCTCAGTCCAAAACAATGACATCCCACACATTTCATTTAACCTAGGTATGTAATATTAAAAGTTCCATAAAATAGACCACAATATATTAGCAACCATCTAAGAAAATAAAGTACATACTATGAATTTCATAGAAACAAAGTGTAGAAGAAAGTGAGGTACTGGAACAAACTTCATAGGTGGGTAAGGGTATATAATGGACCTTTGATTGTAAGGAAGTGATGGGAAATTCAAACATAACTTGAGATGCTGATTTGAACATCTCGTGCATATTCTCTCAAGGAAGTTACTAATTAACTAGTGATTTTTTTCACCTACTTTTATTGTGGCAGCAAAATTTGCTATACCTTTAAAATTGTGCTCTATTTGATCAGTCTAGGGAAGAGAATAGATAAAGTCTTTGCTAAATTAGAAGGAAAAAAATTTTAAACTCCATAAAAGACTAAATTGGAATTCATGTGGGAACTGATAGTTCAAGATGTAAAGAAGCTCTGAGTGTGACAGTTAGAGTCAGTTAAAGAATTCGCTGTGAGAAGTTTTGTCTGGGAGTTTGATTTTATCCCTGCAGCTTTGCTTAAGAGATTTCCTGTTCCTTTATGCTGGTGACTTAATATGGTTGTTTCCAACAGTCTCATTCTTTTTACCTCTGCCTTCAGCACTGTGGAAATCAATACAGTAGGCACTCTGTGTTCTGTACTCAGCACCTGTAGTTTCCTGTGTGTGATGGCCCGGGATTCTGCAGCTACTACTTAATCCAATAGCCACAGTGTGGCCCATTTGTCCAATAAAACATTTTCCACAGCGGCAGGGAACATAAAGTTACTGCTGTGGGTAGTAGAATATGGTCTTTTGTTAGCCGGAGGTGACTGGAGATTTTGGATGAAGTTAGAATATTATTTTTGTTTTTGTGGGTGCTTTTGAAGATGGTATTGATCCACCTTCTGAATGTCTTGACATGGGGTGCAATTGCTCTTCTCTCGTGCCTTGTTTTCCTTTCCTTGTTAGTGACTTCACTCTTGGTCGCAACAGAGGATTTAATCAAATAGTTGGCTGTGTATCCACTCTCTGCAAGGGTCATATAAAGGATATGGATTGTCTATAGGCATAAAGGGGATTCAGTGATAGCATTGGCTTGATATATTAACCTTAGATTCAACCTTTGTAGTTTGAAATTCAATTTAAAAAAAATAGTTGGTTAAACAAATCCAAGTCACATTTTTCATTAAATGCTGCAAATAACAACATATGATTTGCAGAAAGCATGAAAGAAGTGGATTTAAAAACCTTTTTTCAGCATGAGAATATTGGTTAGAATAGATACTTTGAGAAGTGGCACTTCTATCATCAGGGTGTCCAGTTGGGATTCAGGTTCTTTTTGTCCTGAACAAAGAATTGAGCAAGACCCAAAGAAGTAACAGACAAGGTACAAATTAATTAAGGTTGAAGTTAGAAGTAGCATTTCATAAAGTAGAGTGGAGTGAACCAAGCAAGACAGGCTCAAGACCCCAGTGTCTGGGAATTATCTTATATACTGCGCTGTGAGGCCTTTTCTTCCCTATGTGGACTGTACCCCATTTGCTCTCATTGGTTACCTCATGATACCTGAATAGAATATTGTCCAATATTCCCTGATTGGTTACTTTAGAATACAGCTCACTTTACCCCCATTGGTCATTTTAAAGTATAGAAACTATGGCAGGAGTTGTCATGGTGATAGCCCTCAATGGTGGGAGTTGTCATGGGAATGGGACTAAGCTTAACAGGGACATGATGACTTGTTTGCCTGTCTTGTCCTCCAGTGGCATCTTCTTATACCCTGCCCCCACCAGCTTGGCATTTCTGAACTCTTACCTAACACCATCATTGCTTACATTCTTCTCAACCTCTTTTTATCCTACGCACTGTTTATAATGCATTCCAGGCACTCAGGATAAAACAATGGTGCTGGATTTGAGCAGGAGTAGGGATAGACTTGACCCTTGCTTCAATAGTTTACTACTTAGGAAATAAGACCACCAAACAGCTAATTTAGAGTGTTGTGAGGAAGTTCAAATAATTAACCTATTCAAGGAGGTAAGAGAATTTATGTGCAAGAAAAAATGTTTAAAATAGGAGATATACAGGAGGTAGGAGAAGTTAAGATAGCTTATTGCACTAAGTTTTATAAGTTTCTCACTGTCTCCCTCACACCTTCTTCTTTTTTTATTCCCCAATAGAAATGACTATACAAAATACAGCTACAAAATTCCAGTGTGCATTTGATATATTAGGAAACTGTGAATCTTGCTTTCCAAAGATCCACAGTCATTTTAAAATCATGGTTGTAGTAGGTTGGGGGGAAAAAAAAGATAGCAAGATAGCACTTAGAGATTTAGCTTAGTCTCCTATGGAGTGAGTGACCTTTGTATATCATGATTCTTCAGTGTAAATGGAGATAATGCCCAACTAATAGGTTGATTGTGCAAACTCATGGAGAAAGTGTGTATACAAAATCCTCATAAAATACCTGTTCATAATGTACAATTATTAGAACTTCTACTCCTCCACCCACCCTCTATGTAACCTTGTTTGAAGACTGACATTTGTCTGACCCTGTTCTCATGTATTCTGTTCTCAAAAGCCAGCTCCTTGAGCCTCATAGGCCACCCTGCAGAAGAATTCTATTGAATGCTTCATCTTTTCCATCATAAAATTTATTTTCTTAAATCATAACCTTTCTACACTGAAGTTAAAGAAGGGAGTGTAGTTTACTTTTGTAGTGACAGACCAATTAGGAAGTAGAAATACTCACCTCAAGAAAACACAATCGTTAGATTTTCTTGAGACCTACCTGCTTTCTAAATATACAACTTAAATATGGAATCATCTATATCATTCCAACTAACTGGTCTTATGACTCCCTGAGGCACTTTTAATAAATTTTGTTAATCTCAACAGGTTTCCAGTTAAAACCAAAAACTCATCAAGAGAGATTCCTAGGAAGCTGGATTCTTAATAAAATTCCCTTGGTGATTCTTATTTTCAGTTAAGATTAGGCTACAATGATGTATGTAAAAAGTAATTACAGAGTTCAAGATGCTTAGCATCATATGTAAATGTATACTATATTTATTCAATTTATTCATTCATTTACTTAGCAAATACACACTGAACTCTGAATATATCAGGTACTGTCTCTGGAGATGAAAAGGTAAATAATGATCCTTACCCTCAAGGAGACCATATCTGATAGTGACAGATAAAACATTCAAATAAGTAGGTAAAATAGAAGCATACAGGAAAGAATGAGAAAATTAGGATTTAACAGAGTGGTTAATGTTTTCATAATATCCTTCACATGCTTTTCATCTGACTTTCTTCTGACTCTTCCTTTGCCCTAATTACAATGGATATATGATCCAACACATTTTTTTTAAAAGAATCCATTATCTCAGGCAATTGAAATGCCCTATCGCTGAGTGTAACATTAATTACATCACTCAAGGTATCATTCTAGATTTGAATAATTACATTCTTTTCTGCTGAATAATGTTGGCATTGTATTGATATCTTGCTGAAGACCTCATCAGCTACATGAATCCTGTGGCTTTAAAAGTGGGATGAGAAAAACCAATAAACAATATTTTAATTTGAATTACTATGACTTTAGTTACTTAGAACAATTTTTCTACTAAAAGCAGGAGATATTTTTTTTTAATTCAGTCCCCTTTTGATAACTAACATTTGTGAAAATTAGATAGAGAAAATAAATGATATTAAAGTTTGGCTTTGTATTTTCCTTCAAGTATAACTGTAGAAATCTCTTAAAATAATGTTGGGTATGATCAGTAGCTATCTGTTGACATTTGAAGATGCATTATTCACTTCTTGGAGTGTCATTTTCCTCATACATGTTAACTGATTGTTAACATTTCTCTTAATTTAAAGGTCTACAATATACTATCTACTCAGATATTGCAATATTACACATAAAACTGGCTTACAATAAACAAAAATTGTTTTGAATTTAAAAAAAACACTAGCTGCTTTTAAGAGTTTTCAAATGAAGATTTAATTACTGTGTGAATAGCTTTCTGTGGACAATAAACATTGATATTACATACTAATTTTATTCCATGCAGTCACTGTATGTTCTACATAGAAGTCTAAACATGTCTCTCTATATTCCTGGTGAAGAAGGAATGAGACCTATATGACATTTTGTTTTCTTATCACCCTAGGCTAACTGTGGAGGTCTCAGATAAAAATATGATATGCTCAGGTAAAACTGAGAGTATTTGAATGTAAGCATGCATTATACCAGTTTGCAAACAACTTGCCATGAGAAGGAGGGATTACTGCCACAAAATTAAGGAAGATAAACCATAAGCAATGAGAAGGAGATGAAGATATGTGGAAATCACTCCTTTTTAAAATAATTAACAAAAGTGTTTTCTGGAATTCTTTGTAATATGAATAATTTTAAAAAGATAACCCTTTGAGGAACCTAGTATACCATATTCACAAATGATTGCTTATATGTTGCTCACAAGTGATTCATATTAACTATACAATCTATTTTACTGCATTAGGAAGAATGGCAGTTTGATTAATTCAGAATTTATTTAGCTATAGTCCATGTTAACATTAGTGTTTTCCTGAAGTTTTTTTTCAATGTTGGTTTAAGTTGCCATAACTTGAGAACAAGTTTTTAAAATGTGCCTTCTTACATATTTTGTAAAGTATCTTTAGAAAAAAATGGATACTTTCATCCATATCTGCCTTTTTTAAAATTATTTTAGTTCCAGCTAGACTTTCCATGGTCTTCAAGGACAAGTTGATATCATTCTGAACTATATGTGTTATACTGATAATCAGCATCATTGCACCTGAAATGCTGCCATCTTTCTTTTGTGTGATTGACCTTGTTATTTTAAAGGTGGTAGCGGTGGGGGGAGGAATTTGGCAAAGCATCTAAAAATCAAGCACTTCATAGCTCAGCAGTTCATTGTAGACACTGAGGTCAGATCAGGTGCCAAATAACCTGACAAATTTGGAATGAGCAGCAGGACAGCAACCTAGAGAACATCAGAAGTTCACAATGTCACCACAGCAGCAGAAAATAGGGTAGCTACTAGCAATCCTTTTCATTATTTGGATGGTATTATTAGTGGAGACAATGAACTCTTCCTTTTTACTTTCCAAAGACACTGTAAAGATACATAAAGCATCAATAAAAATGGATTCTTACAAAGTCCTGGAATAGTTAATGCAGTCATTTGTAATATGAATCACATTACTGATGCGATAGCAAGAAGTTGAGGTTCAGAGGGCAGTTTCTAAGTAGATATATTGAAAGATATGTACCAGTGCTCCATACTACCTGCTGATGTGCAAGTTCTAACAAGGAAGTTAAGTGCAGTAATTGACATGAAAGTCACATAAATCAAACAGAATCCATTTTATCTTTATTCCATTTTTTTAAAAAAATGTACCATTCTAAAGTCTATAAAAAGAGTCAAAAAATGGATACATGCTGTTGTCTATAGATGAGTAATTTAAAGATATAATGTAGAATTTTGAATTCACGATTTTTCTCTTACACTTGAAACTAATTAATTAGGTGAATTTTCTTCCATCAAATGAGAATGATGAATACAATTTCAGTTATTTTGTTAAGTCTAATTCTCCTCCACCATTTTCTTTTACATACATTTAAATATTTTCCCTGTTCTCTTATGTTTACATCAAGTTTAGAAACTCAAAACTGTGAAAGGGACACCTATAATAAAATTATGAGAAGAACTAATCCACAATTTTTGCCTTCCTGGAGTAGAGAATACTGACTAAACCTAAATATTTCAATTTAGTAAAATTTTTATGAGAATAATATAGTACAGAGATTTATTAATTGTTCAAAACCCCCTTAATGTTCACATCTGACACTTTTCTATGATTAGTTTAATTCTACTCCTAGTTTGACAATATATGTCATGAGATCATTGACACCTTTAAAATGAATGGAACAAACTTACATAATATCTATAATAAAAGCTTACCTACATTTATCTGTACATTTAATTTTAGCTATTTTGTTATTTTCTATATTTCATGTTTTCATAAATACAATAGGACATGGAGAGAACTGATAATTATTTATATTATAAGAAATAAGTAAAATTACTTTTTAAACTCATAAACATTACTTTTCTTCCTTTAACTTAATTCTTATTTATCAATTGAGATTAGCCTTTGAAACATTGGCTCAGTGGCATTGTTATGAGCATTGATGATCATTTTGTGTATTGTCAACATATATAATTTCACATGTACCAAGGTATGTACCAAGCATGAGGGAAAGAGCTCACCATTTACTGACTGAAAGACAATCCTACCATTGTACTTTTTCAAATTCCAGTCTTGATGTAAATAAAGATCATCTTGCTATGGTCTGGTTGTTTTGTTCTCCTGGGAATGCATGGCCTTAGAGTTGAACAAATGAGAAATATACCTTTTTTATTAAAAGGTTAATGAAATTCTTTCTGACTTTTTGGAGGAAAGTTCAGTTTGGTTTTTTGCCAGTGTCTGGAAACTTTCCCAGTATGTCCAACTAACCTGAATGACACAAGCCACTTTAAAAATCAATAGTATAACCAAGACTTCACCCAAAAGTGTTCTCCAAAGGTGTCTTCATTTAAATGTGTCAAGTGAAATGAGCAATAAAAATAAAGGAAAAAAGGAGAAATGATAATTACAAGCACAATAAAGATTTTGAATTTTGATCATTTTAATAATTAATTATATATTAATTTTATGACAGTATTATTTTAGCATGAATAATTTTAGTAGAAAAATGATTCTATAAAATATATACTAATATAGTCAGTGTAATTATTTATGAAAATTCAGAAAATTATTTTTAACTTACTGAAATAACTTCATCCAAAAATAATGTACGTGGAGACTTCATAATTTTCTTTTAGTATCTTATATGCCTGGAATGAAGTTCCAGAGAGAAAAAAAAATCTTTATTTCTTCTGCCAAATGCCACTTATATTTGTTGTGTGATGTAGGGGAATTAAAAGTATCATCTTTTGAGATTGATAAAGGCAGCCAGTCATGCCTTTATCAATTGTTACAATAATTAATGTTATGTAACAGTTGGGCAAAAGGCTGTTTGTGGAGAAGGAAGCTATATGTCACCAAATGCCCATTTACTAATTCTTACTTGAGTCATTGAATGAATATGCAGTGTATTGATTTTAAAAATTAGCAACTTATAAGCAGAATGAAGTAATTATGGTAAGCAATCATAAACATTCATCCCTTTGTTCTTCTAACTAGGATGGTTTTGGGGTCAGTGGACACTTGTTCTCCCCATAGGGAACAAGGAGAACTTATGCTTTCCTAGGAGATAAATAACACTGTACCCCTGTGTTTTTTTCCAATTTAATATCATGTCCCAAAGGATCCATCCTTTTTTATTTGTGGGCAAAAATTGCTGTTTTTCTACTATTGTTGAACTAAACTCCAGATAATTTGAACTCATTAATTCACAAATATTCTTCAGTTTTTAATAACTTATTTTTAATATGTAGTTGATTATCATACATTTTAAAACAGAAAATTTCCTAATGCATATTTAAGTGAAACTAATTAAATTATGATGCACATTAATTGAATTACAGAATCATTTTTAGCTGTTCTTCTCGTCATTCAAATATTTCCCCTAGCTACTAACTGCCCATTGTCTCTCATATGCACAATTTATCTATTATTTTATTAAGCCTGACAATGTCCCAAGCTCTAATCTGGATATGAGTTCACAATACTGAATATTAGCTCCTAAGGGTCTTAAAGAGTTCACAAGTTACCATGTATAACTTGACTATAAAAATAAATGAGAACTGAGTATGGTAACAGAGACAAGGAATGGGTTGAACCAACATTGTCTATTTAAGATGAAGTTATTTATTTATAAGAAAGCAATTCCCCAAAGAGCTCAAGAAAAGCAACTCAAAGCGAGGATTAGGATAAAAGTTTTAAGAACACAGATATCAAACAGGTTAGGGAAATCAAATACTTACTGATTAGAAATCAGTAGGACTGTGAAGGGAGAACAGGTCTGTATTGAGACAGCCTATGGGGATCACAGCAGATAAAATTATTGAATCTTCCCCATAAGGTTACACTTTAAGGTTACTAACTCGACCTCCACAAGAATGTTTCTGTCTTGCTATCAAGTTGCTATGACTTCCTCTTTATATCTTAGTTCAAATTCTAAAGTGAAAAAAATAAAATGATTGGCATTGTTCACACTCTGAATGAACTTCTTAAATTCAATTGCCTCGTTTAATTCTATCAGATGGGGTGCAGACAAGTGGCATTTGCCACCTGGCTCAGTATATTCAGCAGAGACTCTGGACAGCAGGGTCAGGCACGATCAGCACACCACAGCTTAACTAGGATAATACCTACCCACTTCTGGTAGTTAACTTTTGTTGTTTAGACTGTTGAAAAACTTCCTAACAGACTTTCTGATTAGACTTTCTGGTTAGAGAGACAGATATCAAACACACATTCACATGAATGAAACATTTATTTCTCTAGATGGTCTTATGACCTAGCTTTTATTTCTATTGTAGTATTGCTCCCTTAAAAATCTGTCTAGGTTTAGGAAAACAGGAGGAATTCAGTAGTTGTTTAACAAATGAAGGGATAAAGGTATAACTGCATACTTTGCCTTTTACATAAAGCCTAAACATTTTTAAGTTGAAATTAATAGAACTTTTATTAATTAATGAATCCAAGGCAGAGAGAATATCTCACTTTAAGAGGAATCTGGGGAAACCGTTAAGACTCTCGGTTGCCTCTTGTTATAATTATTATCACCACTAATTTGTAAAAGGATGTGATGCAATGACAACAAATCACTAGAGGGACAAAACAGCAGGGGGAGCATAACAGATTCCCATTTAAGAGCAAGTTCCTTCTCTTCACTTTGCAGACCTCAAAACAAATGCATGCCAGAGGGCACACACAAACTGACTCATAGGGCAGACACAGAGGACTGCTTGGACGTTTTGCAAAGTTTGCTTTTCTGATTCTCACTGCAATTGGTCCACAACATTTCTTCACCCTTTTTCTTGACAAATAGCTTAGATGCCCTGTAAAACTACCAACAATTATCTTTTAGTTCTGCATCTTGTTTTGTGTTGGTTTAAGGCTTACATTAAAAAAAAAAAAAATTAGGATGGGACAAAACCCTTAGGATTGTTAAAATTAACTGCTGAATACATAGGAGTTTGTCTACTATTCTCTGCTTTTTTGTATTTACAATTTCACATAGGATAAAATTGGTAATGAACTACATGTTTTTAAAAGCCTAGAATTCCTTCTACTTCCTCTATTGCACTAATCCATCAGTCAGTCTTGTTAGGAGGATTTCCCTTGAACCCTTCTGGGATAACTCATTTTTTTATCATCTGAAGGGAAAAAAAACTCCTATTCTCTTACCATAGTCTTCTGAGAAAAGACTTAAAAAGGCTGTATAAATAAGGAAAGCACTGATAACTCTAAGAAATCCTAATAAAGTTTATAGAATTAAATATAGCCACATTGATCTCTGAAAATGACTTTAAAAGCTAACAAGCACAATTCTGACTTGTGGTCTAGCCTAATGATACCTCACCATATTAAATTAGACCCCTGGAATTGCACCTAGAGAAATAAAGATGGTCATATAAGTTAGTCTATTTTTTTTTCATAGTGGTTTGATTTAGCATAATAACAGCACAGAGAGTAATTGACTTGAGTTTTTTCTTCTCCCTAGACTTCTTTTGTTTATCTGTCTTTTCAATAAATATTTATTGAAAATATAAGTTTTGTCAAGTACAAGTCAAAACACTAGAGATAGCTGTGTAAAAAGACACAATCCTTGCCTTGGAAAGTACACAATCCCATCAGGAAGTCAGGTTCCAAAACGTAGTTTATCCTACAGTAAGCTATTTAAAAGAGTTATACTCCAAAAGGAAAAATAAAATAGAATAAAGAAAGAGACTTGATAACTCTACCCTGTGCAACTTGGGAGGCATTGCAGATATATCAAAGTTACTCAGGATCTTGAAGTGTGAGTCTGATTGCCCGAGCAGAGTACTTGGTCAGTCCTCTGACTGACTGCTTTTGGAAATACTATTTGGAAGTGAAGGAAAGTAGTGGAAATAAGATAAACAGGCTAAAATGTGACAATATAAGAGCTATAATAAAACAGTATATGGAGTGGCAGCCAAAGAAGGACCACAAAAATGTGAACTGACGAATTTGAAGTCCTTGTGGCATGTGAAATTGGAAGCAACAGTTGGACGATTGAAAGCTTGTGTGTATGGTTAGCATCAACTTGTCACTTGATATTTGCAAAAAAAAAAAAAAAAAAGTTTAAAAATGTACTATGCCGATAAATGTAAGGAATTAAAATATTTCCTAAACATATTTTATGTGAGTTAAATTCAGAACTATTTTTAATGATTTAAATCTATAAAATACCTTTTCATTGAATGACCAGTTTAAGTCAAAGATTGCTCTTGCAGGAAAATGGGACATACACAAATAAAATGGTGAAGAAAACAAAATTTTCAACTAATTTTTATGAGAGTGTCAGTTTTTCTTGAAAGTTACTGGGGAGAGAATAGAGGTGGAGAATTCAATTTTGTTATTGTTTTCGTTTCCTAACTTACCAAATTTTTCATATGAAGTCTCTATCATTTTATACAGCATTTTTAAAACAGCAGGGATTTAGGTGACATTTTGATTAACTTAAGAATAAAGACAGCCATCATTTTTTATGATCTTAATATATTCTATGGAAGCATGGATCTTTGTTTGCTATCAGTGTTTATAGGATTTATGCTATTAAAGTCAACCCAGCTGTTACCAAACTCATTCTAGAAATAAAATGTCAGGACCTTACTTGAGAACTAACTGCATATGTGGCCTCAAATTTGCATCACACTATTCTTTTCTGTTTCTAAAACTCCAAGTTGTTCTTCAGAGAAGTTAAGTGAGAGTCCTTACTTCAACTCCCATCATTAGGTTAATTTTAGTTTCTACTCTGAAACAGAGTATCTATTACAAGTACAATGTGCTTATATTCATGTAAATTGTTTTCATTTACAGATATTTTTTTTCATTTTTCTAATTTAAAGATTACAATACATATGAACTTTTCACTTAGAAAACAGGCATTCACTTCATAGGCCCAGTTTAAGAATTTAAGCTTCATGCACTAGTTTCATTCACTCTTTCAGCACTTATTGAACATTTGGGAAATACTGGTAATCAGAAAAGACTACTAAATTCCTGCCCTTATTTGTCTAGTGATGAGAAAGAACAATAGGCAATAATCATGGTGTATTAAACCATATTACATACAGTCTCAAGGTAAAGCTGCTTCTTTCTCTTCTTTCACATTTACTTCAAATGGAATGGACAAAACAAAACAAAACAAAAAACTAGGCTGTGCCTTCCACATGTTGCTTGGCAATAGCCTCAGTTTAATATTTATGTTCATCACTGATAAGTTTTTACTTTTAGTTGCCAGCCAAATTCTAATTCTGCCATGTTCTGGTACACTTTATAACAAGGATTGTCTTTCCTCTACTTTCCAATAGCATGTTTCTCCTTTCCATCTGAGACTTCAAAAGAAATACCTTTCAGTGTGCTTATTGTTACCAGCTATCTCTTCAAGGCAATCTAGTTTCTTTGTACCCACTACGTCAAAACTTTTCTAGCCTCTCCCCATTACTCAATTTACACTTGCACATTTTTAGGTATTTGTTGCAGCATGGTACTTCCTGGTACCAGAGTCAGTTTAGCAGGGCGGCCAAAACAAAGTATGATGAACTGGGAGGCTTTGACCAACAGAAGTTTATTCATTTACAGTTCAGATGCTTTAAGTCTGAAATGAGCTTGAAAGCCAAATTGATTCCTTCTGAGCGCTCTGTGGGAGAATCTGTTCCCTGCCATCTCCCAGCTTTTGGTGAAGGCAGGCATTTCTGATTATTTCTTGGCATGTTGGGGCTTCATTCCAATTCTTGCCTCTGTCTGCGCATGACATTCTACAGTGTCTCCACCTTGCATTCCCTTTGTCTCTGTCTCTGTCCAAATCTCCTTCTTAAAATGTTGTAATGTTGGATAAGCACCTACTCCAAGGACAAATTTGTAACTTGATTTCATCTGCAGAGACCATGTTTCCAAATAAGGCCACATTCACAGGCATCACAGTTAAGTCTTCAGCATCCTTTTTGGGGAACAAAATTTAACTCTTCACAATGGCAATTAAATACATTGTGCGGCGTATTAAAAAGTGATGAGTGTACATATCCTATATTTCCTCCTTTCCAATACAGCCAGAGTATGTTTATTTTTACCAAATATTGTGGGGTGGGGCATTGTATAAGGGAGGGGAAATACAATCAAGTAGATGTTCTTTATATAGCATCTGTATCCTCTCTGTATGCTTTACAGTGACTATTGACACATTAAGGATTCTCTGAGAATTCCTTCATCAAAAAAAAAAAAGTAAATGTAAATGAATTTGACCAGGTGACTTCTAATCTTTAAACTTTCCTTGAAACTAGTCTATTGCTTGGGTGAAATATTGTAACAAAAACATAGATCTCTTCCTCCTCACTGATTCTGGGACATATTTATGAAGGTTAACCAAAGTAGAAGGCAGAATTGATCTACTGGAGAGTTTCCAAATTGATTTCTTATTATTGATAGATGGTCAACAAGAGTGTGGATATACTTTACTAAAGAACTACCAAAGTTGGAATGCAGAATAATAAAAATCTATATCTCAAATCCATCTAGATTAATAATTAAAACTTAATAAGCAAGCAATAAAAACATGGAAGTGCATATGGTGATGTGAAAATACAGGGTCATTAAGAGGCAATACAGGATTATTATAGGGAATTTTTTCCTCCAAAAAAAAATACAAGTTTCTGGTCATTTCATGGTCATTTTCCAGATGTCCCCAAAGTACTGACTGCTTAGAATGAATGCAGAACCTAAATGAGCTATAGTGTACTCCCACATATGAAGTAACCCTGCTGGAAAGATCAGATGATATGTAGGCAGGAGAAAATATAAAAACAAAACAAAATAAAAAATACAAGCACTTGTCACTAAAGGGGAGGACAAGGACAAAAAGGTAGCAAGATTCCCAAGATTCTTTACACAAATAGAAACCCAAATATGGACACTTTGCAGTTATTGCAAAAATGCCTGATGAAGGGCGCTTTCCTGGTTTGAACCTGTGGTACTTGCTCATGTGCTTCCCATTGGTTCCCAGATCCTTTGATGTGTTATTCATCTGTCTTTCTTTCTCTAAAACAAACATGTAAGATTATCAGTTTATAAAGAGAAAAGGTTTATCTCGGCCAACAGTTTCAGAGGGCTCAGTTCATGATTGGATTGGCCCAATTGCTTTTGAGCTTGTGGTGAGGCAGCACCTCATGAAAACAGTGTTTAGTTAAACAGGAACACTTACCTATCAGCTAGCCAGAGAGCAAAGACAGAGAAAGAGAAAGCGGGTAGGGTCCCTGTTCTGATTTGGACATGAGGTGTCCTAAAGAACTCCTATGTTAATGCAGAGATATTCAGAGTTTAATTGGTTTGTCTATGATAGCAGTAATCTAATAAATTCATTCTAGCTTAATGGATTGACTGGTAACTGTGGGCATTTGGGGTGTAGCTTGAGAATGTGGGTCACTGGAGGTGTGCCCTGAAAGGTTTCATCTTTCCTATAGCCTCATCCCCTCTGTTTCTCTGCTCCCTGACCACCATGATGTGAGCCACTTTGCTCTACCATGCTCTTCAGCTATAATGTTCTTCCTCACCTTGGACCCATAGCAATTGCGTCAGCCACCTATGGCCTGAGATCTCTGAAACTATGAATCCCAAATAAATGTTCCCTCCTCTGAATTGTTCTTGTCAGGTATTTTGATCAAAGTAACACAGTAAGACTGACTAAAGCAGTCCCCCAATTTCCTTCAAGGACAATTCTCAATAACCTACAGACCTCCTATAAACCCACATTTGTTGTTGTTTTGTTGCTGTTGTTGTTACCAGGGATTATTAAAACCCAGGAGCATTTAGCCACTGAGCCATATCCCCATCCCTTTATTTTTTTATTTGTTATTTAAGACATGATCTCCCCAAGTTGCGTACAACCTTGCTTGTTGCTGAGGCTGACTATGAACTTGGAATCCTCCTGTGTCAGCCTCCTGAGGTGTGCTGAGATATAGGTGTACACCACTGCACCTGGCTTAGGCCCAGCTCTTATAGACTCCACTTTAAATGAGCCTTTACAGGTGCCACCCTGGAGATCAAGACTTCAACATATTAGCCTTTGGGGGACATTGAAAATCCATACTATCGCATTTGATCTAAAGCATCTTTCAGAAAATGGAAAAAAATTTCCATATACCCATATTACTATTGTTGGACTGTGAAAAATGATACTGCAGAATAAATTCCTCAGAAGAAAAGTGTCCTTAGGATCTTATTTCTGTTGTGTCTCTTAGTTCATTTTCCTGCAAGTCAAGACATAGAAACTAGAATTATTCTTCCCCAAGGTAAGTCAGAAACCAGAACCCTTCTCTTCAGAGCCAGTCATAAACTTATTACTCCAATCCCCTTCACACCTCTTACTTACCTTTCTGTGTAACAGCTGGCCACAAAGAAGTTAAGACACTAATGCCAAAGGGATCCTGCCAAATAGCAGAGAAGAAGAAATACTACAACTGAGGGGCCAAGAAGAGTCTGAACAGACAGGCCCCACTAGATTTCACTGCTCAGTCTAGTTCTGTTACTTCATACTGTTTTGTCTAATTGTATTTTCATTTGCCTGTCCATGACTTATTGAACAGAAGCATAAAAAAGATATTTCACCCTCTTTGGTCTTCAGTCTGAAGGCACTTACGTCACAAAAAAACCGTGATCGAATATACTTATTATGCTTTTTCTCTTCTTCACCTACCTGGCTTGTTACAGGGGTGTCAGCATGACCTTTTATGATGGGCAAGAAAGGGACACCTATTTTTGTGTACACATACTGTGAAGCCTTTAGTAGCTTTGGTTGAATTTCTATAAGTCATTCCCGGCATGCCCAGGGTCACTTACAGTTATCCCAATATTGATAATTGGTTTGAAATAATTTTTTTTGAGTTTTTAAAGCTCAAATATTATAAATATTTATTCTGAGTACACCTCTGCCTTCAGCTTGTCCTGTTCTTACAACTCCTTTTAAAAGATAGAAAGAACACTATCTAGCCAGATCACTGGTATAGGTTTCTCATACCTGGAACTTACCCAGGAAGCAAGATACACCCCAATAACCTACAGACCTCCAAGGAGGCAGTCTCCCCGTTAGCCACTTTATGAAGGCTCTGTAAGTCACAGGACAATTAGAACCAAGATCCCAGGTAAGCCTGCTTCAATGCTGGGTTTTCCTGTTATGGATGACTAATTCTGAAGCAGTCATGTAATGAAATTTTATTTTGGAGATGATAATAATAAACTTGTTGTTTGTGCCTTGAAAATCCAACTTCCTGTTCAAGCAGACAAAGTTATAGGTAATAGAATACTCCTATTCTAGTTTCATATTTTCCTCATCGATTTCCTTAGGTAACCTAGGGCATGATCTACATTTTGAAGAGAAGAAATCATTAAACTGGCTGATAATTATCCAGAACTTCCCAGTTTTACCAGTCTCTGAAGAAAATCCCATTAAATTGAGCTATGTCCTGTTTCCCCAAATAAAATGAGACTATACACCAGAGGCTTATCAGAGCTTATCATTTTGAGGCCATTAATTAAGCAAATTCTACTCTGGGTGAAAATGTTTCCCAGAAATCTCCCCTGGATTGACATTTATTTTGTGTTAACCACTCTGCCCGGTATGGCTCTGCACCACATCTAGAGGCCATTTAAACAATATTAAGATAACAACATTAATTCACTGTTCTTCCCTTAATCATATAGAAGCAGATCAGCTTGTTATAAATAATGATCTTTCCTTGCCTGAAGCTCAACTTTTAGCACTTGTTCTAATGCAAATCCCGCTCCTTTTGTACTAGCTACAGAGTAATACTATTTAATAGCAATGCTCTTCTTTCCTTAGGTTTTAATACTGTAGGGGGAGGGAAAGTGGCTTCAATTTTAAATTTGAATAGGATTATTCTCAAAAAAAAAAAAAATGTAGGGAGGAAGACACAACCTTCTTTTACTTGCTCTGATCCAAAGCATCATTTTTCTCTTTTCTGGTGATGATTACTGGAATTGAGACTCAAATTAAGCAGTGTGTCTGACAGATGATGTAACATGTCATAACTTTTCCTTATCTACAAAATAAGTGGATCAGGTTGGAAAGTCGGGACGTTTTTGTCAAGATTTCATTTATTTTCACATTTGACTCATACTCACTACAGAGGAATTGTAGCTGCTCTATTCCTGGAAACCATGGTTAAAAAGATTTCTGTCATTATTTTATGTAGAGTATGTGAATTTCTCAAGTTGATGGAATAAGGCAGGCAAATGTGCAATTGGATTCTAGTGACTAGAGATCTTCCCTTGCTTGATTGTATAATTAGGCATGTCTTTTTAATAACTTTCTCCATTCCCTGGGGGTTTTCAGGAATACAGGAAGTGGTGTACCAGTAAGCTAGTGCTGCTGCTGTAGTTTATTGCTAACCAGTTGCTCTTTCAATCAGATTCTGTCGAGTACTGTCTGTCGTCTTTAAAGGTGCTTCAAAACAATACAGTAATAACTGGAAGGAGAAGCAAGTAGGAGGCATGCTTATCATCTCAGTATTCTGGGTTTTCCTCTTCCAAATCGTCAGCATTACATTTACCCCGTGGTTGCTGAGTGCTAACACAGTACTAAATATCCTTAGGAGCATTTGGAACCACTCACTGATGAGCACTGCAGACTTGTTCCCTGCCTTTCTGGAATTCAGCCACTTTCTGAAGAGAAGTGACTAGCCATTGTCAGTCAAGTGAGAGAGGTTACCACATGAGTAAGCAGGGTGCCATGAAGTACCTTACCCCTTGATGGTGCTTATCCAATTCAGAAAGGGCAGGGAGGTTTCACAGGCAAAGTGCTGGCTGATCTGGTATAGCAACATCTGAAGCTAAGTTCAAGGAAAGAGGTTAGAGAGTGGGAAGGGTGATCTTTGTAGAGAGAATAAATTGTGCAAACATTTGAAGGCTAAAGAGAGCATGGCATTCTTGGGGAAACAGTTACAATGGCTAGACCACAGAGAACAAAGAAGAGTAATGGTGGAGATGGGAGCTTTGGAGTGTATCAGTAAAGAGAAGTCTAGTTACTTCTTTGGATTGTCACTTCCAAAGTTATGAGACAGTTGCTAGAAGTTATATTAACTAGCCTAGAATATACTAATTACAAAAATATTCTTATTTTTATATGATATAATTTGAACCATCTGCCTTTGTTCCCTTGTATACACATTAAAAATGAAAAATTCACTATTAGAGATTTATTAATCTGAAGTTTACTATGCTGTGACTGCACAGATATATACCATGTTAGTGTAAATTATTACATTATGTTCTTTTGGTACAATATTGAAGATCAGATTGCTAAATGACTAGGCATCAGAGAGGAACATTTAGGTGGAAGAAACTTCAGAGGAATTGCTCAATTATGTGGACATCTAGAAGAAAATCATTATGAGAGACCAAAACAGGGTTTCAAAGAGAAAGACTTAACCTGATACAAGCAATGCAGTATTGGAACTGGCTTATACCTTCCATGAGGATCACCTGTGAAATTTTCATTAATTTTGATAGTTAGCTTTTAAACGGTTAAAGTATAAATTATATGAATTTACAATTATATTAAAACAGAAATAATGCTAAAAGTTATTACTTTCTAATTACTACATTTAATTGTTATATTTATTCTTGTGTTAAGACTATTGTAATGGTTAGTGTGAATTACTGACACACAAATACTATGCTAGCAATAATCAAAGAGAAACTACTGAATAATTGAAGGTAGCACTCAGTATTTCTAGGGATGAATTCCTGTTTTCTTTATGAATTATTCCCCATATTACTCTCTCGCATTTAAAGAAATGCTATGTAACAGTGTTCTGGTGTGCATCTTGTCCCTACTCATTGACCAGGGACACCGTGTTGGTAACTTGATCTTGGCCATGGTGAGAGTGTTTGAATCTTAAAAATTCGTAAGCAGTAAATCAGGGTTTGGTTATTGTTTTGTTGATTGTCCACTGTTAACTTAAGAAATTAATGTTAAAAATGAAGAGCGAATGTCCACATTCGGATCTGCTCCATTGTAAACAGCTTGAAAAAAAATTTAGGGAAATATTACTCCAGCACTAAAAAACCTGTTATCTGGTTCAGCAAATCACTGGCAAACAAGTGAAATGTGAAGTGAGTCTTCATTGCAACACCTGTTGGACAACATTCTCACAGGGCCTATGCTCCTTTGTCAACCAAGGGCTTACATTGTTTACAAATATAAGAGCTGGGTAAAATCAACTGAAGCATTTTGTGAGTATCAATTGACTATAGGGAATATGTAATATGAATTTTTGTATATTATTATTGATTTGAGTGCTATAATCCTTTGTCAATAAGTACTTAATTTATTAGAATCATTTTTCCCCCCATAAAGTTGGTTGCTCACCTTTTATCATCACACTGCTGGGACCATGTAAGGAATTGTCTCTTTACAGCTCTGCCCAAGTCTAACCTTTGTCTGAGGAATACTATATAAATGATTTTATGAGCAAACTAACATATTTAGTGTAGTGTTTTAACTTATTGCTACTAGAAAATAGTGGTCTGAATTGCCCAAGTCTATTCTGTCCACCATTGCAAATGTCGAAAACCTGGAAGTTAACTGATGCTCAGACAAATGATGTTTTCATTTACTGTGAAGCTGTGTACAGTTGATACCATTGCCACCAACTGATTCTTTTATCTGTGCTACTTGCCTAGTTTATGAAATGCTTCTTTGGGGAAAAGATACCAAACATAATTCAAGCTCTGCCAATGTATTTTATGAAACAAATTATTTCTGACTACTTTCTTTTCTCCTCACCAAAATTATGAGCCTATATATTTAAGTGAGGATATGGGGTGAGGTGGTGAACAATCTCACAGAAGGAAATAGGAATCCATCCTAGAAATCATGTACAGCAACTATGTATAGGGATCAGTAACTTCTCTTTAATTACCATTCAAATTTACTGGAAGCCTAAAGATTCATCTCACCAAGCAACCTGAGATGATTGGTTGTGGTTGCTGATGACTGAAACATTAGCATCTGACAAAATTCAAGGCAAAGGCTATGTTGTTCTTAAAGAGAGAAAATTGGCAATATATTTCTTTATAGGTTCTAATACATGATTTTGTGTGTCATTACTTGTCTGTGTATTGTGAAATGTTGAAGGTAATTTTTCTATTATTATTTTTCATCAAAGTTTTCAATAGCTAAATCCTACCAGATTGAATTTTGTAAAGATAGGAACCAAATAATTGCTTTCTACTGAATACCTAGATATTTTCAAAGTTGGATACATGTAGGCGATTAAGAAATATTTCCTGGAGAAGAGACAAACAAAGGAAAGAAGTATGGGCAACAGGAACTGAGCAGTGGAAATGAATGAAGAATGTAGAGTAAGTGTAAAGGCACAAAACTCAGGCATAATCTAACAAAATCTACTAATGACAATATTACAATATACTCCTTACATAGTTTGCTAGGGCTATCATAACGAAAAACCACATACTAGGTGTCTTATTAAACAACAGAAATGGTATTTTCCTATGGTTCTGAAGGACAGAGGCTCAAGATCAACGTGTCCATAGGCTTGATTTCTTCTCTACCTGAATATGGCTCTCTTCCTTCTGTGTCCTCACATGCTCTTTCCTCTATGTGACTGAATATCCTTTTCTTTTAAGGACACTAGCCATATTGGATTAGGGTTTACAATAAGAGCCTCACTTAAATTTAATCACTCCTTTAAGACTTTTTCTTTCAATACAGTGAAATTGTCTGAGGTTCCTGGGCTTCAGGGCTGCAACATAAGAATTTTGGGGAAGATAATTTAGCACATAACATTTATTCTAGGCAGCACTTTGTGCTTTGTTCTTTATATAGTGCATGTGCAATTTTCAAACCCTACTTTTAACTTTATTTTTTTTATTTGAAATATTGTATTGTCAAATAAAGCTTGGAAAACACTAAATAACAACTTAACTAAATATTGTTTCCATATATTTACCATTTCTCTAATTTGGTCATATAAGTTGTTTTCAATGTTGACTTTTATAAATAATAGTATTCTATGTATCAATGTTTGTTGAAACTACATATTTAATTTTTATGAGTTTTTTTTTTCAATGCCATTGAAAGGTCCTTATCCTTGGAGTTAGAAATTAGATGGTCAATTTTATTTTCCATGGGAAAGCACCATGATGTGCTTAATAGAGCTAAAAAGAAAAGCATTCTTTTCCTAACATGGATGTGTATGTAAGAAATAAATTGCTCCAAATTTCTACAAAGAGGCATTCAATATAAGCTTTTGATTAAGTAATATAGGACCTGAAGGTTATTTATTTGAGATCAATGTTTTTTTTCCTTTAACATTTTCCCATCAAAAATTGAACTTTATTATTTTTATAAAAATGAAAGCAACAAAATGACATGACAGCTTAAAAAAATTGAAAATGGAAAAGAAAAACACATGTAGCCACCTATTTTTTCACATTGTATATGGGGACAAGGACAAGAGATACATACACAATTCTTTGTTTGACACACACAAAAAATTATACCACTTCTAAGTTTGTGGTGAAGGTGACCTTTTCAAAGATTACTTGGTATGTGGAAAGTATAATTATTTATTTAGCAGTAACAACTGCAGAAGATGTGCTTGACTCTTACTTAGGCATTTTGATGGCAGAACCTGCTGAATCATGCATGGCTTCCAGATTCAGCTTAGAGCTCAGTCTGTCCAGGAGGTTCCACTTGGAGGCATCTGAACAGAGGCCAAGATTTACAGGTGATCTTGCCTGAAATAGAGGTGTTAGGATCCCCTAAACCTGAAAATAGAGATGAAACTCAAGAAAGACTTATGTTAACCATGATGAATGATCTTTTGATTTTAAACTCAGATATCAAAAATTTTTCTATAAAGGACTTGACAGCAAAAAATTTAGGATCTGTGGGTAACATCTGTCTCCAGTCAATACTTTTCTTTTTTTCTTTTTTCATTCTTTAAAAATATCCATTGTTATCTGTCTTGAGGGTTATATAAACCAGGCCATGGGCTGGATTTAACCTTTGGTCATAGTTTTCTTTTGTCCCCCAAGTTGAGCAAATAAGTATGACAAATCTAAATGTCTTCCATAGAAGTAAATTTTCTTGTTAGATACTGGGGAACAAACCCAGGGGCACTTGACCCATGAGATACATCTCTAGTTCTTTTTGAGACAGGGTTTTGCTAAGTTGCTGAGGCTGCCCTGTAACTTGCAATCTTCCTGCTGAGCTGCTGAGTTTAGAGGCATGCATTACTCAGCCAATGGTGGTAATTTTTAAATTCCTTATTTTATTTATAGTAGACCATGTCCTCTGAATATGAAACTTGCTTCACAAGGACACCAACTAAGAGAGTTCTTGCTCATCACATGGCATAATGTTGTAGAAGTTTTCAGAATATTGTTACCTGTTTTATCTGACTAATCATTTTATATAATTTATATAAACATGATAATTAATATAATTATGTTATATAAAATTTTGTCTCTTTATGAAATATCTTAATTCTTGTTTTTAAAAAAATAACACTTCAATGGAATGATAGTATCAGCCATTTACATCTAAAAGTTAAACTTCCTCATCCTCTTGAGAACTGGCTGCAGAAAAGGTGGGGGTTATGAAAAATAAGACCTATATTGATCAGGAGATGGAGGCACAGAAACAGTGTTTTTCTATTTTATATCCCTTGCTGGAGTATATGCTCTTCTTTGTCCAGAGAGTGCCAACAGTCTTTCCAGCAATTTCCAGTTATCTTTTTATCAGAATTATACAAAAATAAGCTGTGTGTAAATGTGTGTGTTTGATGTTTCTTTGTTGTTGTTGTTGGTGGTGGTGGTGGTGTATTTTCTACTTAGAATAAAAGCAATAAACATTATTTTTTTAAAACATATAAAAAATGGTGAAGTTATAATGCAGCTTATTGGGAATACTGCCTGATTCTAAAGACAGTCTTCTTATAAAATTGGATTATAGAATCCATAGTGACAATTGTCAGTCAGAAATTCAATTTTAGGCCTTATCCTAAAGAAAATATTTTAATTGGAGAGTTATAATCAACATATGCTTTATGATTAGTCTTTTAGATGAGTTTTTTTAAGAAGTACCTACTTAAAATGAAATTGTAGAAAGATCTTTTTAAATGAATATAGTTTACACAATTATAGATATAAAGTAACATATCATGTCTAGTAAACTGTTAACATAATAATTTACTTTAAAAAGCTCAAGTATCATGAACTTTTAATGTAGCATGCACTGCTTGCTGATAATTTATTTTATAACATAGCTACATTACCCATTAAATGTTCCAATCCAGTAAAGTATGCTTAAATTGTGAAAGATTCCATTAAAATTTTTTGAGGCAGGAAAATTCACTGATATATATATCCCCTGATTCAGAACAGAGGGTGGTAGAGAAATGACAGCATTATGAACTGTTCCATAAAGTTTAAATCTTCAAGAAGAAGGAAGACTTAAAGTGTGGAACCTAGGATTGACAAGGATTAGTGACTAGTCCAATCTTCATGTGTGCGCACATACACACTCATTTGAGCCTATTGAGATTACCATTGTTCTTTGAATTTTTCAGTGACATTGCTTTTCTATGAAATGGTCATTACCTATAGTAGGTCACATCTCCTTTAGCCTTCTAATATGAAATACTTACATAATATCCTTCTGTGCTTTCACTTAACCTCATTCAATTGAGTCAGATACTGGATTTCTTTCCAGGTATTGAAGAGTACATATTTATGGTTGTACTTATCTTTAACATAGACCAATCACAAGCCATGGTAGTTAGTCTAGATTGTTTTATGTCCTGTATTAGGAAAAGGAACATTATATTTCTGGAATTTATAGCACATAATTAGGTAAATCTCAACAAGCTTTTCAAAATATCTTAAAATCAATGAGAAAATTTATATTCAGTACATATAGAAATTTCTCAGCAATCATATATTGATATATATGCTAAAATATGATATTAATATTAACCAATTATTCAGGAGGACTGTCAAACTTTAATCTATACTTATTTGTATGATACCTCTGGACTGGATGGAAAGATAATATTTTAAAAGTGAAAGCCATTAACAGGAGAGTATTTAAAGGTTTTGGCCCTTTTATTCCATTGCACTTGGGTGTTCTAGGAGTAAACAGTGAAGTCAGGAAGTGAAGGAGAACTGGACAAATAGAGAGTCCAAATGGACTGTGTAAAGAGAGAGCTTTAAGGAATTCAGAGTGATAAAAAATATTTTAGGAATGCTTATGATATGAGAGAGGCTTAAAAAATTTATCAAGACGTTAATGAATACAGTCCTCCTTTATACTATTTTGAGAAGATCATGAAATGTTTAAGTTGTTTTTTAAACATCTTTACTTATACATCTTGAGCCAACACAGAGCAATCAGAGCATTTGATTAATATGTGGATTATATTATGGGAGATGCCCTTTGAGTTGCAGTATTCAACAGTATGTCAGACAAAAATTGACCCACAAAAGCATATTTTCATGGTGGTTACAATGTGTTTTGCTCAGCTTTTTTGTTGCTGTCAACAAAAGACCTGGCAAAAACAATTTTATAGGAGGAAAGTTTATTTGGTGCCATAGCTTCAAAGATTTCAGTCCATAGATGGTTGACTCCATTGCTCTGGGCCCAAGGTGAGGCAGAACATCATGCAGAAAAAAGCAGTTCAGGATATAGTATTTAGGAATCAGAGAGCTGCATTTGCCTGCAACAAAATATATACCTCAAAGGTTTTTATAAGTAAAATGGAGTACTTTCAACAGTGGAAATCTGCCAGGGGAAGCTGTAAGCAGTTTGTAGAAACACTGGCATAGCTGGAACCATTCATGTGTAGTCATTGGAAAAGGTAGATTGATAAATGATTAATAGATAAAGTAATTTTAGTAACTATTTTGAACCATCCTGAATCCTCACTATCATACAGGTAATCAATGTTGAATCATAAAATGGAAAAAAAGAAAAAAAAAACATTGAGGTACTTTAAAAATAAAGCTAAGATTAAAGCAATGAGCTCATATTTAAGTCAGAAGCCTCAAAGCACCTGTATATAGACCGGACTGTTTTTCATCTTTTTATATTTGATTATTGACAAACCATCGTACTGATCATTTTGCATAGATGGACACTTTATCTTTAATCAAAAGACTTCGGCAGCTAACCCAAAATTCTGCAGCTAATCCAAGACTGCTTAAATTGAAGCTGGGTAGATGGAGAGCCCATTGTTAGGATTGGGAGAAACTGATCCTTGAGCATTTCTACTTTTCTATCATCCTCACATTCTACCTATGTTTTTGCTTTTGTGACGTTGATCTGAGTACTGAATGGTACAAAAAACTAGGGGTGTTTGAAAAGGGAGATTGATTTATACTGACATGAGAAAACTTATAGAGAAGCAATAATGAATAGATTAAAAGGTAAAAGGGGGCAAGGGAAGTAGAAAATGTCATCACAACATGAGACAGCAGCCCTTGGCTATAATAATAGCTACTTAGGAGGCTGAGGCAGGAGAATAGCAAGGCCATGGTTGTTCTAAGAAACTTAGTAAGACCCTATCTCAAAATAAAATAGAAAGGGTTTGGAGATGTAGCTCAGAGATAGAATACTTTTAGGTTCCATCCCCAGTACTACTACAAAAAGTACTTGGAGGAGGAGGGGGAATCATTGCAGCCTCTCAGGCTAGAAATCTAGAGGAAATTTAGATGGAAAGAGAAGAGAGAATTTGGGAATATCTCCAGGTGTATGAGTTAGAGGGAGATCAGGGAGTCAGATTTCTACTGGATTTACTTTGCTTTATGAAAGAAATGTTTCCTCTGATGTTCTTTGAGAAACCTAGAAAATAATTAAAGTTCTATTTGAGTATTTCAGACAGGCTGGCATTTCTTTAAATGTGACACAGACCTGACAGGGAGCTATAATGTAGTTTACATTTGTGTAGCTTGTATCTTTGTAACATTTATTTCTGGATCAGATTGTGCATAGCATAAAACAGAAGGCTCAAATTGAGTGTTTGTAAATATCAGTCTGTCCAAACATTCTGATTATAATAGTCGCAAACTCTGGCTATGCTTACCCTAAACTAAAGGTTTAAGTAAGAATTAAATAAATTTTAATGTTCAAGTTCAAAACATCCTTCTGTGACAAAGGGCTAGATTTTATTTCTCAGAAGGAAGATTTTGGATATGGACCTCCTGAAATGTGCCTTATAAAGATAGACCAATAGGGAAATCCCTTTCTGAAGAAAAAACAGGCTTTGGATCTGAAATGAAAAAAAAAAATAATCAAAATGTTGAAGGATATTTAAAAATAGAGAGAGCCAAATGGAGAAACAGGATTTTTTTTTTCCCTGAGTACTATCTTCAATGCTGTTTTTCAATATCCCAGACCAATTTGGCAGAAACACAGTAGCTATGAACAAAAGTGATATGACTGCTTGAGTTGCTGATTGCAAAGTGACAAAACGTAGCCCTCTGCGGAGCTGATCTTTGGAAATAGTGACTTTCCAAAATTAGAGCACTTGACGGAGAGGGAGAGAGAAAGGGGGAAAAATTGAGCAAAATAAAAGCAAGTCAATTTTTTTATGGACTAGGTTTCCCTTTGTACTTGAGAGTGGCACAGCTGGAAGGGCTATTTCTAGTATGGCTATTGTGTTTTATGTTGTCTGATCAGCTATTTTTTAGTTGAATGCTGCATCTAGATTTGCCACTGCTCTTCACCTTCAGGGTTGCAGGGTACCACTGCTACTTAAAAGAAATTGTGTTGTGGAGCTTCCTCTGTCTTCTGTATATCCCTTTTTGGCACAGTATCCCATTGCATCATTTTTTTTATTCAATCAACCATATTTAAATTGAACTCATTCTTTGCATACATTCCAGACTACTGAAAAAGGCTTAATTTCCCAAGGAATGTAAATTTGAAAATCTAGCATTTATTGACCTATCTACCTGTAAATTTTGTATTCATCTTGTTTCTATTGTTGAGATTTTTGTCTGGAAATATTTCCTGGCACTAAGTTTTCCTTTGAAACATTATATGGAAGACAATTATAATTGATCAAGTACCAAAATTAAACTATTATTTTTTTCCTTAAAGACTTTTCAATTTAGAAAATAAAATAGGGGAAGACGTAAAGTCCTCTTTAGATTACAAAGATTTTTCAAAGACATATAAGTTCTCTAATCAAGTCCAAAAATAGTCAAGCTATATAACTTTAAGGAAAAAAAAATGTAGTCAGTACATTATTTGATCTCCACAGTTGTTTTCCATTTTGAGGTTTGATTTTATAGTGGTTTAGAAAGTCTCACTGCTTTTTATGCAGAGTAACAAAGATATGTGTTAAGGGCCAAGATGTGTAAAAGTACTCCTAAAAAGACACAAAGATGAATAACATTCTTAGCTCACCGTTTTGATTATACCACCCACTAAAGTAATGAGACAAAAATTCACATAAATGTAGATGAGTAGACTGTTACCTAAAAGTGAGTTCCAAAGTCAGTGATTAATGTGAAAATGATGCATCATAAAAATTATCTTTTAACATTACAAAAAATGTTTTCTGTAATTTTCTGTATACATGGTTTTGTGTACACTGCAGTACCTTTTAGCAAGTTTAAGATAGTGTTTTCTTTTGGGCAGAATACTGTTTGGTTTGATGAGTCTAGATGAGGCTGTTAACTTGTTTATAAAGTCTTTTAATGCAAAAAACAAACAACAAACACAAAAGCAATATACAAATAACAAAACTTAAAAACCACAAAATCCTGTTCCTGTCATAGCTGGTGTTATCGAGGTGAATGTTTAGAATGTAAACAATATGTCATTTTTCTCCAAAGTTTTGAAAACTAAGTACAATAAGAGAAATACATAAGGGGAAAAACTCATATGCTAATAAAATTTTCAGAAAGAAACTTCATAAAGAAAACTGAGATTTTGAGAGCAGATTTGACTTTGGCAAACTAAGGAATTTTCAGTGTAAGAGCAAGCAATTTGGAAAAAAATACAAAGCCTCCAACAAAAAGTATGTAAAATATATTCACATGTATTATAAATAGTCCCTTGACAGTAGTAAAGATTTTGGTTTGAGAGTGGGAGAGACAATGATGTCCAGAAGGGCAAGTCAAACCTGGTATTAAAGAGGTCACCCTGAGCTGGGAAGACCAATAAATTTTCCTGGAGGAGACTGCCTTAGCCATGGCATAGGTAGAGGTGCCGGTCATCTCAGTTATGGGAGAGACTAGGGAAGAGAAAGACTGAAGACAGAAGTATATTAGCTTAGGAAGGTGATACAGAACTTCAGATCTGGGGGATTGGCATAGGAACAACAAGGTAGGGGGAAATTCCAAGAAATGTGATTTTTTTCTGTGGATTTTGCCTTTTACTAAGATGACTGACACTAACAAAGAGAAACATTTCTGTATTTGAATCACATTGGGTCAACTAAAATTTCTAGACTAATGATACAGCCATTTGGATAGGAGGGTCTACATATGTACAGAGATGATAATCACTACCAATCCATGATAATATTTATAAAATAACTGTTTATACAATTTCCCCCTATACCTAGAATTCACTTAAAACCTGAATTAAGTAGTTTTCCAAATATTTACTCCTAGCATATGGCACATTTCTATTGCCATATTGAGCATCTTATTTGGTAATATTTCTGCCTTTCTTATGTTTGTGTACTTTATCCTGTTTGAAAATTTAATTTTCTGTTCTGTGTACTACAATCTTTTAAGTCAAAGGTAGTTGAAATCCTACAAAGAGACTAATAATCCTATTGATTTTATGAAACTTGTTAGAAAGTTTCTTGTTTTTAAATCTGGGGAGTGTAATTAAATTCATCATATTATTGTAGATCAATAGTGAATTTCTGGTTATATTGAAAGTGTTTTAAGAATGTATTGTGCTATTATTATTAATCATGTATGTTACTGATAGAGAAAGATCATTATGAACACATGCTTGTATCCATCCATCTGTCCAAATACATCTCATTTCTTTTGACTTTTGATCAAATCATTGGTTGGAGGGGAATGTTAATTTAAAAGGAGCAGTCTTTTCCTGCATTGTTCATACTTCTGACATATTGTTTTAGTCATCATTTTCACTGCTGTGACCAAAAGACTTAACAAGAACAATTAGAGGAGGAGAAGTTTGTTTTGGTGCTCAGGGTTTCAGAGGTCTCAATCCATAGAAGGCTGGCTCTTTCTTGGATTGAGACCTCTGAAAACAGCTCAGCACGCGTTGATCAGAAAACAGAGTTCACTCTTCAGATACAAATATATGCACAAAAGGCACACCTCAAATGACCTAACTCGACCTGCCTTTAATCTGTATTAGGGAACTAACTCACTGATTAGGTGAAGGCTCTCATAGTCCTTTCACCTCTAAACCTTCTCCCATTGTCTCACACATGAGCTTTTGGGGGAGCCTCACATCCAAACGATAGCACAAATGTACCAAGTAATTTCTTTCAAAAATTCAGGGTCTTGTTTAAATCTCACTTCAATTCCAAACATTTTTTTAAATCTTTAATAATAACTTGTAATAGCTTTAAGATATACTTGTTCCTTGAAGAAAATCAACTTTTGCATTATTTTCTCTTTGATAAAACTGAATGAAAGATAAAAATTCTGGAGATGGATTAGAATATAGGATAGTAGTTTCTAAATTTAGATAATCATAAATGTTTTACAAAAGCTCACTATATACATTCTTATTCTGTATTTTTGAAGCCAAATGCAGCTATTTTTACATATGAAAATAAATTATCTTATTCTGCATATGCTTGCTTAGAAATATACCCATTCTGCATATGTCCCTTTAGAAATACTGAAATACCAAAGTTCCCATAAAAATATTAACATAGCTTTATATAAATGTTTCAATAGCATATGTAGATTGGGAGTGTATATGTATGTTTTCTAATCATTATTCTAATAAATACAGGCGTTCTGTAGTTGAATTCAAACAATGTCTCAATTATAATTTGTTACTGTGATTAAGAGTATCTTTGAAATAAATGCTAATATATTTTAGTTAACATTTGGTGATTAGTTAAATCCTCAAGTACTTATACTGCACACCATGCAACACTGGATGTTTTGCTAAAGTAAGATAAATTTCTAATATGTCGTGGGCACTTAAATAACATTTTTATGAATTTGAAGTTTCTCCAGTGCTTGTGATTGCAATGGGAACCTGTGACTTCTGCTAATCCATATGGCTTTTAAGTGGCAGATGTTTTGAGAAATTTATAAAAGGTATGAGTCATATAAATCTGTGGGAATTTTCTAATTTTTTTTTCCAGTTTGTCAAAACATTATATAAAAGAGTGATAGTTTATGGGTAACAAAATAAATTCTGGATTTTGAAAATCTGTGATATTTTTCTGCTCAGTATAATATCTCTTTTTTTTTTGCCAATGGCTGTTAGCATTCAAAAAGTTGATAAGGTGTTGTTTTGTTGTTTACAAATGTCTAACATATGAGGCTGACGTGGTCATGGTCATTTTTCCTTCTGTGTAAAAACTAATTTAGAAACCAGCATATTGAAAATTCATTGTTAAGTTTTAACCTAACTAAAGTGACTCCTAAACTTTATAACTCTCACTGGTAAATATATTTTATATCACAACCCAATAAGCACATTTCTATAGTTTCTATTTCCTATTACATTAGTGTTAGAATGAAGAAGATTTGGGATGTACTGGAAGCTTCAATTCTGTGTCTACAAATATGTCCATATTTTAAATATTTTGCTTATTTCTTTTGATTTTTCAGGTTACTCTCTCTAGAATTGCTAGGGCCTGCTTTCATCTCCACTACCATCTCCTTCCCCAAGTGACCATTTTCTTATTTCCATGTTAAGAAAATTAGAAATATTTTATAAGAAAAAGTATTCAGAATATTTCATTTGGGACAGAGGTTCAGGAAAATAAAAACAGAGGTGTACGTGTGTGCACGCACGTGTGTGTGCGCACTAATGTGTCTGAACAATGAAATGAAATGGAATGTTCCCCAGGAAGCAATACACTGAACACTGTTTCTCCTCCATCAGTGGAGATTTTTTTCTGTGCTTTTCTTTCTTTGTTAAAGGCTCCTAAGAGTTTCATGAATTCCCTACAATGGAAAATGTCCTTCTCATCTGAAATCCCTAATAATATTCATTTGCAGAAATATTGTTATCTAGTCCTATAATGTTGTTTATTTGCTAGAGTTTTGTTTGTACAACAGCCAAATTTTCTTGTTTCAGAAATTTTGGCAGAAGTTAACTCCAGAAAATATGCCCTGAGTTGACTTTGTACCATTTCTACATTTCTCTGTACTACTAATACTCCAAGTCTAGCAATAAGAGAGACTGTTTTATGCAGGTTAAAGAATTTTCTATTATAATGGAGACATTTTGAAAATAAAATGACCTGGATCATCATACAAGTTGTTTGATTTAAAAAGATTTTTCTTAAGACACTATAATGTACTTCAAAGCACCAAGGATTCTATTTATATACAACAGTTTCTAATTATGTGAGTACAACCTAGTAGAGAAATAGTTTCTAATTATGTGACTAAAACCTAAAATCTCAAAAGCAGGCTGCTATAAGAAGAATAAAGGAATTTCTCAAAGCAGCCCTAAAAATACAATATCTCTTACGTTGTTTTAAATGAGTCTTCTCTCTCCACAACGCATCCTGTGGAAGTTCCAAGATTTTATAAATATATCCTGTGTCTAGCAATGCTTTAAGATAAATTCAATAAGATCCTGCTACTCTCTGAATATTTGTGTCCACCCAAATGCATATGATGGAACCTAATTCCCAACACGATGGCATTCAGATGTGGTGATGTTGAGAGGTTACTAGTTTACAAGGATGGAATTCTCATGAATGGGAGTTAGTGCACTTAAAGAAGAGCTAGGTAGTTCCATGCATCAGGTGAGAACACAATGAGTAGTACCATCCATGACCCAAAATCAGGCCCACATCAGACTCCAAAACTTCTGGCAAATTGATTTTGGACTTCCCCAGGCTCCATAATTATGAGAAATGAATTTCTGTTATTTATGAACCCCCAACACACTAATTTATGGTATTTATTACAGCAGCATGAATAGACTAAGACCATCAACTGCCCTCAGGGAGCTCAAGATTAAGATGGAAACAATGGAGTTTAAGAGTGGTTGGGTTGGGTTAACAAAGAGATCACACTCAATGTTGTGGGGAAGGATGAGAATAAAGGGTATAAGGAAAGGCCAGGCTATCAGAGAAGTTTTTCAGGAGAAAGTTTTGACTCAGGTGCTATTGAGCAATGTAATTCCAAGTCATGTAATTTGAAAGGGAGAGTTTTTCATAAGTCTGTATAAGTTCTGAAAAGTTGGGTCACTAGAAGATTTTGGACTATGGATTTATTTTCAGTTATCTTTTTCCTCCAATACTAGGGCTGATGTAAATCCAGGTAAACAATAACTTGTTATTGTATCCCAAATGATGCTACAAAAGATTATCAAAAAAGGACAATGGCTTCATCATTTGCATAAAACTATCTGTATTTTATGGGCTTCATCTTTTGCATAAAACTATGGCCCATACTTAAAACTAAGTGTCTATAGAGACATTTATGTGGTATAAACTGAGAACAAAATACAGGTCTGTCTACTCAAATGGCCTCATATCAACCACTCTATACACAAGCACACATGAAGACAAACATACCACTCTGCAGTTGCCTCCAGTGACCTTAAAATATTTTCTCTTAATATAACTTTAATATATTATTACTATCTGACTTTTTTTTCTGTATCTTGGTCAACTCCTTACCTACATCAAAGGTCTAAAGGCAGGAGAACAAAAAACCAAATCTTTGATAGAAGTAGTGTTTAAAGGCATTTAAGTCTTTCCTATGAAATTTCAGGGTGAAATACCTTTTGGGGACCTGGAGAAATATAAGAAGCTACATGAAGATTTAGAGTAAATAGGAAGCACAAGAGAGGGGTCAACATGGGGAAAAGGCATCAGGAGATACTAAAGACAAACGTCTAGGAGCTGCCTCAGGTTAATTCTATAATCATCTTGGCTTTAGAGCCTTACTTCCAAATGGTAACATAATTACAATTCTGTGGCTAGAGGTAAGGGGAGATCAATGAAGCCATAGGCTATTTACTAAGGCTCAGCCTTCATACCCAGTCAAGCAAGCAAACAAAGGACAGGGTCTGAAGGGAGGAAACAGGGCATAGGTGCAATGAAAAAGACGTGTAACATTTAGTTGCAGTCCTTGACTGATGGGCTGGCCCAGTGCAGCTCTGGGCAGTTGCTGTCATGTGGCAATGATTTTACATCAGTAGTCCGACATATCTGGTAGAAGCAGGAGGGAAAAAAAATATCTCCTCTGATGGAAATGGTTAGAGTATTCATCGAAGAGGAACACAAATGCCAAAATTTGGAAGGAGAGATGATTCTCAAGTGAAATTCCTGCACTTTAGGGAGGAAAAAATCTGATGAGTGGAAATAACTGAGGCTTTGCTTCATTCTTTTATAGCTCATCTTAGCAATGATACCCTTTCTTGCCTATAAAAAAACCGTTTGAGGCTTAATTCAGAATGACATCCCCATTTAGGCCATAAATGTTTGAAGCTTAAACTTAAAATCAAACTCTTCCATCTCTTCGCAACACGACAACCCCTAGGGCACTCCAAGTATTTTTATATGTATAAATTGCTTTTGCTGTACAAAAGTTTTTTTAGAATTCAGCCTTTGTGATATAAAGGAATAGGCAAAGGTATTAAAAGGGTGGTAATCTTAGCAAGAGCTTTAAATTCAGCTTATGTCAAGCTAACAAAAGTTAGTTCATGTATCTCGTGTATCTAAGGCTCTTAAAAAAAAAGAGACTCATTATAACATTGGAAAGCAATTTATAATGAAACTCTCACCAATAATTGTTTGTTTTAGTCTGATTTGGTGGGGCACTTTCCTGCATAGATGGAATCAACTAAAAATAACCATGTTTTTGGTAGATTTTCAAACAGAATAAGCTGCCAGTATAAGCTGTTCCATTCCAAACCAGACATTTCCATGAAGTAAGAATAACATTAAAAATGGCAACACCTTTTAAGTACAACTTTGTGAAACATAGTGACTTTTAAATCAAATCTAAAGAATACTGCTTATTGTAATAAAACTGTTTAACTCTGAATAACACTAATGCTTTCATCCAGATGTGCACCCCAACCTTTCCAGACATGACCTAAGATGGCGGCTCAACCTAAAGACAATGTGGTCATCTGTCTACTCACTATAATAAACAGCAACCCACCATCTTTCAGGATTTAGCCAGGTAGTAATCTCACCTTTCTCAATGGGAAGATTTAAACAATGAAATTCTTAATCCTAGCAACTCAAGCATCTTAGCAATTTAGTGAGACCATGTCTCAAAATAAAAAATAAATATAAAAAAGATTTCACGCTGGGGGTATATCTCAGTGGTAGAACACCCTGGGTTCAGTCCCCAGCACCACACACACACACACACACACACATATATACACACACCCCAAAAGGAAAAGGAAAATTAAAGAAAAAATTCAGGGGTGGGATTGTAACTTGGCAGTAGAGTGCTTGCCTTACATGTGTGAGGCATGGGGTTCAATCCCCAGCACCATATAAAAATAAATAAATAAAGGTATTGTGCCCATCTACAAATATATATAAATTCAATAAAACACACTCAAAATTGCATCTACAAAATACATGCAACAAAAGGACATATTTTTCTCTTAGGAGTATTCCTTTAGTGCCTACAGAATCTCATTTTATTGACAATTTTAACTAGCTTAGTTAGGTGGTTGCCAAACCCACTGCCTATTAGGAAGCAGCAACTTTTTAAAAGGAGCAGAGCTGTGAAGACTAGCCTGATGATAGCAGTGAAAAGTGGCAGCAAGAATGTTGACAGAAAATCTATAAAACCCACACAGAAACTCCAAAAGCATAAGAGCTGAGCTATTTAGTGGAGGTAAACAGACCTATAGACTTCTATAATCTCTAAGGGCATCACTGCAATAATTGGAAATCCTAGTGATGGCCATAGGTCATTATGAAAATGTCCCATTAAGTTCAGTAGTTTGATTAGTTTTAAGAAAATAAAAAATTACACACTTCATTTTAGAAAAACGTTCATCCAGAATAATCCCTTTTTAAAAGAGGTGTTGAAAGGCTAAACTTCTAGCTTCTTGTTAGTTTTGTCAATCTTGACTAAGTCATAATCCAATATTGCAAATGAGTCATATAAAATTAAGGAAGTAGTATAAAAATGTATTGATTGGGAAATGAGATTGTTCAAGCTTATTTAGTATATAGCCAGTTTCAAAATCATCATTTAAAATAAAGTCAGGGGATGTTTTAACATGGTTACTGATCCCCAGTAGCTAAATATATTGCAATATTATTCTAGGGTTGAAGGTTTAATTTTCCACATGTACCAATTATTTAATCTTGTGTCTTGGCCCTAAGAATTATACACAAAAAATAAAATCCATCTCTAATTCCAGAAAAGTAAGTGTAAAATTACTGGAGCAACATTACCAAATATTTTAAAATAACATATTAAATAATAAAACCCCATTCCTTTTCTTTGTTGTTTCAAATTCCCAATGCAGAGGGAAAAGAAAAAGAAATAGCCTACATTTTGTTATAAGCACAATACTAGTGTCAAATCATCTTTCAACAAACCCAAAGAGCAGTTTCAGATAAAGACAAGAAGTGTAGAGAGGCAGCCTCTATCAAGTATAATATATTCTCATGCATGGTTGGTATTAATCAAGAAATATTTTGACAATTTGTTCTAGTGGATATTAATAGACATTGGGTAAGAATATACATCTAAAGAGAAATGGTTTTTCTATTTCTCCCTAGAGAGAGAATACCTACAGAAAAAAAAAAAAAAAGGAGATTTAGCAGATACTTATGTAGTAAAATTCCAAGATAAGTCCAACTTAACAAGAAGTTTAATTTGATACATCTCCTTTGGTTTCACAAGGTACCAGCATTTAGGGACACAATTTAGATTTCCCATATCCTAATAATAACTGAGCATAGAAAAAAGTGAGAAATTTTGGAGAATAAGTGTGTATTATGACTTCAATTTTCTTATCACATACTATTGTTTAGCCTGTTTATAATAATAAGTTTCTGTATCAATTGCAATATTTTTATTGATTTCTTGGGTTTTTTCCCCTTTTGGTAAGCAAGTTCACTACCACTGATCTACATTCTTAAGCCCTGATTTCATATTTCTTTCCCTTTGTTTTGTTTTGTTATATATTTCAATTGCTTGAGTACTAAGTATATCATGTATGCTTATTTTGTTCAATAGTAAAGCAATTACTTACCATTAATCTAAATGTTAGGTATTTTAAAATTCCAATAATTTCCCCCTTGGTTTTCAAAAACAAATCTGAATCTCTTTTCAGTACTGAAAGGAGACTCTGGAGATGTCTCTGAGTATATTGTGGTTTGACATGTTAAAGGGAGAAGAGTTTGCATATTTTTTGTAGAGTAACCTAATTGGAGAAGAAAATGATATTAATATTTATTGGGGAAACTAGTGTATACCAAAAACTCTCCAGTTGGCTTATAAATACTGTTTGATATTTTCATCAGAACAATACTTTGAGATAAACATTATCTTCCTAAAAAAAGACTCAGAATCCCTGTTTATAGAAAGTAGCACACCTAGGAGGAGTGGAGGAGATTAGGCTAAGTCGGCTCCAAAACAGATGCTTTTTCACTGTATGATGCTGTCTCTTGGCATTGATTGTTAATTGTTCTATGTAGCAGGCTATTGACTAGAATCATCTAAATTATTCAGTATATCTAAGTTGGCTAGATGCAAAGAAAGGGGTTAGATGACACATAAATATTTTTCGCTGATAAGACAAAAATAAATGGGTATATTATTTGCAGTCTCAATTTCTTGCATATTTCGTCCTAATTATACATTTCTCCTCATTTTTTCCCAACATGTAAAAAAGTTGAAGAGGTGTCACAAAGTAAGTTTATTTACATGCTGTTTTGGCTTAGTTTTTACTTTTAGTATGTCAAATGTGACCATTTTTCTGTCTTCCTCTTTAAGAGTACATGGAATTTGTCAATAGAAGTTGAGCCTGCATGTTTGTGAAGTGTGAATATAAATATCATTATACATCTAGAATTCTCAATCACTTCATTTGTTCTATAGTACATTAAACTGATTTAATGGGAAATTAAACTGTTTTCTTACTGTTTTAACCATAAAACGTTTTAGATTTATTTCAAGGCACAGCTTGTGCTGGACCAAAGCTATCTTTAGTCTAATGAAGTTCAGCCTGTATTTTATTTTCATAATCCTTCCATATTTCTACAAAATTAAAAATGCTAAGTAACACTAAAAGTAAAAAGAAAAAAAGAGATGGCTCTTAATAAGAACACATTTAATGTTAAGAATGTATCCAAAAGTGGTTAAGCAAGTATTGGTTTTGAAAGCTTTTATTCTTTTATTCTGCATAATTTAGATCTATTTGCAATATAAAATAAAATAAAATAATATTGAAAAGTGAAGAGACCTAAGCCATATGTATGTATTCATATCTAACAACTCATTAAAAAGTAAAAGAAAATTACAAGATTGGGACATTATGATTTGAAAAGGTTTTACTGATTTAACCAAACTATTCTAAGAAATGATTACTTCTTCAGATGCTTTCTATATCATATCAAAGCCTGTTTCAAAATCATTTGTTATAAGTAAGAGAATAGATCATGTTTCTCTTAGATATGTTCAAAAGTATCTGCTTGATTTGAATGTAGTTTTTGACATTACACCTAAACTATTTTTTTTTCTTAATATCAGAGTTGATAACAGAGTAGCTTCTCTATGGCCTTCCTGGGAACTTATACACACAGGCACATACATGCACATTTAGAAGATGAACTCATACATGACAAACATCCCCTCAATTTCTAACCCCTATAGAAGTAATATGTCTAGCTCAAAACTATTCACGCCCATCCCATCCTGTTGCCTGCATATACTCATTCTTTCGGGGTACAAGCATTTCTTCTATGCCTAGTCCCTGTCAACATGAGTTGTTTTGTATTAGGAAAGGGTTTTCTTCTGCTTAGATCCCTTTAACAGGCTTATTCAATTAAAGGTCAACATATTTTAAAATATCTTAGGATAAATACCTGAAGAAAAAGAGTATATAAATGATTATCAATTTACAAGAGAATTATACTTGAAGAGATTTTGGTGCAGACTGAATGTGGGGGCCCCCATCTGAAATTGGGAATGGCTTCCTCTTGCTGAGAAAGTAAGCTGAAGAGGCTACAACCCCCCATCCACCCAAGTGCCAAAGATTTGAGTAGAGATTGCCCCTCAGGCCTAACAGGTTCCTTCATCAAATCCACATATGTGTGTGTGTGTGTGTGTGTGTGTGTGTGTGTGTGTATTGTTTTTGTTTTTGCAAATTTTAACTGCTTCTGTGGGTCAGGGTTGGGTGGGCATCTAGCTGATTCTCTCTGGTTTGATCAGCCTGTATCAAATTTGCTTTTCCTTTTTCCATCTTTTGTCTGTTTCTTATGCTGACAAGTGGCGGAATCCAGACAGCCAGGTCCAGGGAGGATCCGTGGGCGAGGCTGCCAGTAATATTTCTGCAGAGACATTTATTTCAGAGGACTCCCAGAGAGGAAGAGGAGACCTAGGTAGAGCCAGAAACACTGTTAGTAAAGGGCTAAAAGAGAATATTAGGAATCCAATGTGCTTACTGCCAGGGATAGCAGAAGTTATGGGTAGGAAAGAAAGAAAATACATCTAAGATGTCTTGTTAATTTCAAAACTTTGCTTAATTTTTTTATTGTGGTTAAAAACAACAGAAATTTTACCATCTCAATTATTTTTAAGTGTGCAGTTCAGTGGGGTTAATTATATTTATATGGGTGTGAGGCAACTCTCTGCAATGTTTTTGTTGTGAATCAGAAACTCTACACACATTAAGCAACAGTGCTTCCACACCTTCAACACTGGTAATCACCATTCTATTTTGTGTTTCTGTGAATTTGATGACTTTAGATACCTCATATAAGTGAAATACAGTAAATATAAGTAAATATCTGTATATTTGTGGTTAGCTTATTTCATTTAGCATAATGTCCTCAAGGATCATCCTATTGTTAAATTTTGCCTAAGTTCAGTATTACCTGTATTTAATTATCTGACTTGACTTGTATCTTGTTAAATATTTCATAGCAGTTGGGTGTGCCTTTTTGCCTACAAGTTTGTCTCTATGCATGTTGTACATTCAGCTCTTGGTAATTTGGACTATAAAGCTTTCTATTAATAAATATATACTTATGCTGCACAATAAAAGTTACAGATATTTAATAGACTTTAAGCCTCAAAATTGTGAAATAGTTTTTGTGGATAAAGCAAGAACAGAGTGTGTGTGCTCTGTAAGTTTGTACTGTCAGTTCTAGCATCATTGGACTTTTGCCAAAAATGGATCTATTCTTATCAAATCTAGTCCCTTCCTGTTCTGTAAGAAACACTAAGGAAAGATACTCTCAACTCACTTTTCTTTTATTGAATCACCTGAATGTATCATCCCAGCTCTTTGTTAATCTGTAGGCACAAAAACTGTCTATTGTGACAGTCTATTCAATAAGCCTAACATCCCAGTATTCCTGGAATTAACCTAAAACATGTTCATTTCTCTATATTTATCTGACATTAAAACCAATATTTTCAGGTAAGGTTTTGTCAGAGTAACCTGCATTGATAGCTATATTTTTATTTTTGTCTCACTTATAAACTCTCAACAGATTTTTCCTGTGCTGGTCCTTTTAGTTCTCTTATTATTTATTTTCTGTTTCTTCCACCTTTTGAATATTTGTATTTCATTTATTTTGCCATGAGCAAAACCTCTTATATTTTCCCAAGTACCATCTCATTCTGTGTTCAGTACTTCACTTTATAACCCTTGGGCCTATCATTATGACTCTTCTTTCTTTTTACAGGTGTTTTTAACACTCGCCAGTCTTTTATCATTTGTCACCTTCATCTACATTCAGCTTATTCCTCCCCAAATTTCTATACCGTTTTTAGGTTAAAATAAGTCTTCTTTTCTCTAAACTGTTAGACATTCAAAGCCCACTGGAGCTTATAAAAATAATTATTATTAACAAGTAACCAAGGTTTTAGGTGTTAATTTGGGTAAGAATATGCTAAATATTTTTTCTGAAATATTTCACTAATTTTGTTATTATTTGCTGAGCAATTGGATTGTACTTTCAGGGTCTTTATAAATCTGCATGCAATAAAGTAATATGACTGGTGAATCTTCTCAGGACAATGTTATCAGGAAAAGAAATCTTCAAATATTATGTATATAATGAGATTTTAGAACCTGTTATCCTGTTGAGAATTAGATGTTTCCAGTTTTCCTTAGGTGACACTGGAGGTTTTCTTTTCTGTGTCAACTATCAACCTTTCTATACTGTCTACAGACATTAGGAAGATGAAACAGCAATACCACATCAATAACATATACACCACCACTGTGACCACTGCAAAGCACTACCCACTATGAGGACACAGACAGCACCAGGAAAAACTTTGGGCATTCTTTTTTTCCTTCAAGTTGCTTTAAGTTAACTCTTGAATCAGTGAATTTTCCTTGCCTCAATCATTTGGTCAATATACAAGCAGAGAATGTGATATAGTTGAACACAGGAAAGCAAACTTTCCCCTTAGATAAGGCCTTAAAATTTGTTTTTTTTTTTAAAAAAAAAAAAAAACTGTGATGACTCCTGAGACTATGAGGAAATCTGAATTTTCATGCCCATGAATGTATTTTAATTTTGAGATTCTCCTTTGGGAAAGAAAGGTTGAAGAATAAAGGTAGTTCATCTATTTGACATTGCTCTTTTGAATTAGAAATGTACAGCAATGGATTTAATACATATTTCACATATGATTTCTTTATCTTAAGCCATCCTTGTGGTAAAATTTTAGCTAGAAAATAAAGTGATGAAATACTCAGAAAGTAAAACTGAAATAGCTATAGAATAGTCTTATTTGGCTTTACAGAGCTAAGAATAGTTATAAAGACAGTTGCCCTACATATATTGTAGGACACAAATGTTTGGAATGTAATGAATGACAAAGGAAAGGGAAAAACTGCTGAACCCAGTGTCTCTGAATGTCATTATAAAGACATGATATGCCAAGCATGTGAATTAAGAGCTTGAGGCTCCTTGGAGGTTTGAAGCATTGTAATTATCTATAACACAGTATTAAAGAAGAGGTCTATATTTTAGACCCAATCTTATGTGAATAGGTTATTTTTTTAAAGAAATGGTTCATGTTCGAGGGAAAGTTATTTAGACTGTTTGTGATTTGGTGATTGAATTTGAAAATATAGTTATTTACTTTTTCTCTCCCTTGAAGACATTTTATCTGAGCATTATTTGAAAGGTTAACCCTCCCACCCACCCAGATCAGGGTTTTCATGTGAAAAATATGACATAATCAAAATCTGCATGTACCAGAAAAATAATGCTACAGCCAAGAAGTGAGATGGGAAAAGCTATGGGGAGCTTAAAGAGTATTGGGTAGGGTAAAATTGTTTTCAAACAACTCTCACATGCAAGTTGATGAGCTAGAAATCAGAGATTATCCTAATCAGTAGAAATCTTTTCCATTATCAGGAGCAGTATTAAGGAGATAACAGATCTTTCAGTGGAAAGAAGAAAACACAGGTTTGTGAAAGTTCATAGAGTGGGTTTCAACCTGGAAAAAAAAAAATCTTTATTTGCGTATGATGTTGTTTGAGACTCTGAACTGTGTAAATTCATATCCATTAGCAGTTTTCAAACAGTTTCATGCAACATGTATACATTTATTAGTAAACCTGGTACATTTTAAAGGAGAGTAGTTAAGCATTTGAGCTAAAGCATTCCAATATAAACAGTAATTCCTGATGAGTTTATCTCTGCACTGGGATCCCAAAGGCTAATCTTTTTACATTTCCATGTGTAATCATTGCCTTCTCCCATTTTGATAAGCATCATTGAGATCTTGAGAGCAATTTCTTCTCTTTATCTGTGAAACTTCAGTGACTTTAGTATAAACAACAAATGTCTTATTTTCAAAACTCAAAGGTATTTGTTTGACAGAGAAGCCTTGTGCTTTTGTGTAGTCTGTTGTTTAAGGTTGACTATTATGTTTGGGTGTCTGTAAGAGGAAAATGGTTTTTATCTGCTCAAGTAGTGTGCCTACAGCTTTTCATGTTCTCATTTATTTCTATATAGTCTCTCAAAGGGTCTAAAGATATGTTGTTACTATCACCTGAGGAATTCTAGGAAGTAGAAAGTCTCTTAGTTTGGGTTAATCCAGATATTTCCTGATATATTTGGAGCATCATCCATATCATTAGATTATTTTTAAAGCACTGATAATTCTCAGTCTCTGTCATATTACTTAGAGAGTATGTATTTTTATGTGTCTTATAAGCAGGTTGTTTGTGCTCTGCAAGGTTGAGGTTTGATTTCATCCAAGAACATGCTTCTGTCACTCATTATGATAGTTTGTATTGTTCTTCAGGTAATGCAAGGCAAGTGATCAGTTATTTTCTTAGTATGTAGATGTGATATAATTTCTATTATTTTTAACAAACAGTGTATGTACATGTAAAATTTATTTTAAGGAATTAAATTAGTGTCTAGAAGTTATTGGTATTTAAACTAACTTTTCTAATTGCTGAGAAATTCATTGAGGTTTCCTAGAAAAAAATATCTTGAACACCACTGCTTAAAGCCAAAGGAAATTGGTGGTAAGTCCAATCTTTACTGTTCCTGAAATGGATACCAAAAAGAGAAGTAAACTTACTGTAAAAACCCAATTTGTTTCTCCCCTGAGATTAAGAATATACCTAAGCAAAGAACATTAGTAACATGTTTTAGAGAAAGAAAATGACTCAGTTCAATACAGCTCATTATTTGTCAAGAAAGTCAATCCATTTAAGATTTGTACAGAGAAGATTGTGAGATAATGTGTTATATGATAAGTGGAAATAAAATCAAAATACATAGTGAGAAAATCTTATGTTGAGAATAATGTTAAAATAAAATATTGTTTCGTTTTGATTGGGTAGGGAAAGAGTGTGGATAGAGGCCAAATCTTGGCAAGAGGTTCATAGTAAGAAAGACCAAAATTGAAATTCTAAAGTCTTTTCATAAGTTTATTTTATGGTTGGAGTATTCTCCTCCCCTGTGCCCCAGGTTCTAATTTATTACTGGCTCCTGTGTGCCATATTAATGCACTCTTGAAGGAGTGGTCATGGCCCTGGCTCTTAATATGTCATGGAGTATCTTGATATTCACCACTGACTTCTCTGGACTTTCAATTTTATTTCAGACAGACAGAGGCTGAAGATCCTTCTTTTTAAATATTCAAAATGGTTGGTGGCTCTCCTAGAGGAAAATGAGTGAGTCAGAGTCCCTTTAGTTGATGATTTCATTTTACTATGGTTGTGAATGTGATAAATGCACCTGTCTCTAGAGAATGAAACTGCCAGCTTCAGGGAGTGCAAATGTGACTGTAACTGCCTCAATTTCAGTGAGTTATTATTCTCGGAATCTGTTCTGCTTGTACTGGGATAGTTGGTGCAGAGATTGTTGAAAGCTATACTTGGAAATGAGAAGAGTAAATAAAGTGACATCCGTGGAAAAGAAAAATTGACCTATCTATAATTTTGTGTCTCTTTTTGATTGATATTAAATGCCACTGATAAAAGAAAAAGTATACTTTCATAATCAATATCCTGTATTGTTTTATGACTACACCAAAAAAAAAAAAAAAGAGAGAATGTTCTGGGACTGTTCTGGACTTCCTGAAAAACTCCAACCATCATGTACCCCAAATTCGTTGCTTGCAAACTTAGTTTTCTAAGATGTTGCCCTGGGAATTATAGAATTACATTTTGACACACTGGTTCATTTTACTTATGGGTACTTTTGCACATACACAGAAACCTTTACCTAAGTTCTTTCCTGTCTCTAGGGCTTCCATTTCAAAATGTTCCTTACTTATTACTTCTTTAGGCAGGTGTATTTGGTTCTTCCTGTTGTAGTCTAAAATTGCATCAGTCAACAGGGTATTGAAGTAAATGAATTTGAGTGCTGAAATGAAATATTTTAGCTCTGGAATTTTTCGTTTTTCTACCACAGCTTTTGAGTATGTAAAAATTGGGAGTGTTTCTGATATTTTACCTGTGAAGTCAGTTATAAGTACTAATGACTAGGCTTTTGAGCATATACATTCATAAGTTATAATGAAATACACAGTCATCTCTGATCCAGCCATTCTCTGTGCTTTGGGGAATTTTTTTCTAGCAAAGTTGGTGAGCAGTGACTTATTTCTTCAGAGCCCTTTTCATTCAAACAAACATTATTCCCCTTTTATGTATATTATTATCTATTATCACTAAGAAAGTTGTGATAGGAATTACAATAGGAATTATATTGGACAGAAACTTTATTTATAAAGTATCTGGGCTCTGAGTGATTGATAACTCTCCGAAATCCTGGAAATCATTTGTCTAAGGCTAGAAGTAAGAGTTTTTGTAGTTTCTCCCTGCCTTATTTTTGTTACCTGTAAACTGAGTATAACAGTGATGGTGATTTATGAATATTTACAAATCCAGGTGAATATAGTAAGCATATGTTAGAAGCACTTAATTCTTTGAAGTCATAAAATTAAAGCATAACTGTAGTAAGATATTAAAAGGTACCCTCGTGATTTGCAAGGGATCACATAACATTATCTCCCATGTTTTCATGGGATAAGAATCATAGAATCTCTCAGCTAAAAGGAATTTTGGAGAGAACTAGAACAAATATCTACTGGATGCTTGGATCCCCTCCATTGCATCCAGACATATGCAGTTACTTCTCCGATGTCACAAACATCCTTACTCCCTGGGGCCACGCATTCATAGATGGTCCTGATTGTTTGAATAACTATTTGCACATTCAACTCCCAATCTACTAATTTGAGGTCTATATCAAAAGCTGACCATGTTATTGGATCATAGCAAAATGAAAACGAGTAGGGCAGTACAGATTTAACTCTTTGCTCTGTGGGATATTTACTCTAACAGTACAGGTTACCCTTATCATGGTGATAATTTTCCAAATCCTATGTCCAGAAAAAAGAGTCCTTTTATTCTTTCTTGGATGTTTCTACTCAAAGATTTGAGTAGTATTTCTTATCTCAAAACAATCTAGGAAAAACTAAATCTTTTTTGTTTATACTTTAAAATCCAGTTCATATAACTTTTAAAATTGAGAAAATATATTCAAAAATTGAGTTAAACTTTTAATAAAGAACCGTGATCAATATTCTATTTGCAAATATGATTACGTATACAGAGAGATTCTCATAACCTAAATTTATTATCCAAATCTTATATCTTCATTTGGATAAACATCATAGGTGGGCAGTTAGATTCTCTACTCTGGATAGTGCTTCCCTTAAGGATGATCTGACATTAGAGTTTTTAACTTTATAATAATGTCAAACAACACACATTCAGTGGCAACCACACTTTGAATTTTGATCTTTTCCTGAGCTATTTCTACAGCAACTCACAATGCTGGGCAGTGCCAGCATACTGCAGCTCCCAGCCATCTAGAAAAGCACCAAAGTAGACAGTAGATACTCTTCAGTGGACTATGTTGCTGATTCAGTATCTTGGGTAGTTTAGGTGTATTAAATGCATTTTTTAATTTTGGATATCTTCAATTTATGATGGAGTTAGCAAAATATAACCCTACTATACGTCAAGGAACATCTGTAAAATAGAAAATGTTTTTCCTAATAATTGATTGGAATGAATGGTTATTATTGTTTGAGCACAAAAGAATGTCATATTTATTTGATTTCTGCATCCATATATGAACAATAAATGTTTCCCAAACTTTAGTCATTTATGAATCATGTTATTATATTTGCTACATTTGTATACTATGGGTACGATACACTTCTGAACTTTTAAAAAATCAGTTCATTTTAAAATGATTACATATATTAAAGATTTAAGATACTAATTACATTTTAATATACCTTCAAAATATGTAATTAGTAAATATTTTGAAATTTCCATATTTATTAATTTCACATTTTATAAAATATTTGACTATAGGATTTCTAGTTTATTCCTTCTCAAATTCAGTGACTCACTCTTTTTCATTATGTCTCTTTCCATACAGATACTATATAATTTAGCAAGTTGCATGTTAAGAAGTTTCATATAACTGTGAGGATACCTACATGATACAAGTATTTATTCTATAATTGTAATTAAATTCATTATTGAAAACACTGAACTTTTGTCTTATTTTACCCAAATCATTCTTTAAAATATAGTCACTTTATCTCAGACAGTTGAGAGAGAGTATGTGTATATATGTGCATGGATGGTGAGTTATAATATGAGTGGTTCCAGAACAAAAGAACCTCAATTTGCATTCAAAACAACTACCTTTGGATGTCTGAGGAGTAATGTCTATTTCAGGGTCAAACTGTCAAATCGAAGCTCATTTCTTTTTTTTATCATTAAAATATTTTTAAATACCATCTGTGAGAACATATGTGAAAAGTTAAATTAGAAAAATTGCATTTTCAATTTCTATCACTTATATTCTTAGATGTGCTTGATCTCACATGCCCTTCAAAGTAGCCTTGGTTGAAAAATTAGAAAAAAAAAATGATAACATCTAGTGAGAAGAAATAAAATTCAAGTCAAACTAGGTATCTTGTTATTTTAGCATTTTTTCAGTAAGTCAATTTAAAAGTGCTGTGGATTATCAATCAGTCTAAATATTTTCAACATTAAAGAGGGAGTCGGAGTTTCACCTGTTATTTGGTAGTATTTTAGTATTGCTTAAAACAGATTTTCATTACAGTAAGGACATAGTTACATTAAATAATAGAATAGGGATATTGTAGAAGCTGAAATTTTGACTTTATCTATAATTTCTCTATAATCTATCCCTCTCTCTCTCTGGACTCATAGTTGTTTCGTGATATTGCAGGGCTGTTGTGAGCTCCATAAGTTAACTTTTATTTATGGGGTTGATTATCAGAATCTGCCTTCTTCCATTTCTTTTCAAGTACTTTTTTTTTACTCTTGTAGTGTCTGCTTAAAAACCATCTCTTCTTTGAAGTCTTCCCTATCTTTCCTTTCCCAACACAGAAATAAGATCCTCCTTTTGAAAAATGGCATAGATTTATCTCTACCTCTCATATATTTACCATTTCCCATTATTTCAAATGATCTCCTATTGAGTTGAGACTCACCAGAATCTCTACCTGATTTATATTTGTTTTTCCAGTTAGATAGCTCATATATATATATATATTTGGTGCAAAATAAACGTTAAATGAATAGTAACTGACTAAATAGAGTAACATGTAAAGAAAAATTCTTTAATTATAATCCATTTTTCCTTAATGGCTGTATATAGTTTATTTGTCCAGGCTTTCGTATCTTTCTTTTTCTGTTTCATAGCCTTGGAGACCTGCAAGGCTGTGTAAATGAGTTATTCAAAAGCTGATTATCTCAACAAAGTCTTATCCTTGATTCCTAAGTCATGATCTAATGTTGTCCTCTGATACATGTATTATAGGTCTATTTTTCAGGTGGTTAATAATCTTCATTGTAAAGAGCCTCTTTCCATGCAGTCAACCTATACTAATTTTGCCTTTACTTGTTGAGGCATCCAGGTAGAAAAGAATCTTAAATCTCTACAGTAGACTATAGCCCCCTTATTTAATAGTTGTACGTGTATTGATGTTTATTTTGAAAATTATGTTTAACTCTCATGAGAAAGCATATGCAAAATTAGTTTGAAACTCTTAACATGTAATAATACTATCGTATTATGTTTAATAATAGTCTTTTCTTAATTTCTTATTTCATCCTGTACTCATAGTCAGTTTCTTACCTTTTTAAAATTTTTCTTTCCCCATATGATAGAATGGAGGGATCTTGAACAGGATATTACCTTTGTATCTCTAATGACTTTCATGGTTCTTGACAGTGGGTATGTTTTATAGTAAATGTTTGTTGAATATATAAGCAATGAATAAAAATATGGGAGATACTCTGTCATATGTACCTGAACCATTATTACCAAGCAAATTTTGGACAATCACATTGATTCCCACTGTTCACTCCTGCAAAATTTGTAACCAAAGTAGAAAGGTTAACTTTCTTCAATTCTTCCATTGTACATCCAAACCAAACCAGAAATGAGGAGTTAATTTCCAAGTGATCCTTCTCAATTTACCTTAAAGTGCCTTTTACCACAGCAAGCTTTTAATATTCTTGGTTTAAATTCTGTTTACTTTCCAGGTTAAAAAAAATGAAAGCATATGGGAAAGTATATATGTAGGTTACACACATACCTAATATATTCCAAGCAGATATTTCTAAAAGCAAGAAGTCATTCTGGAACTAAAAAGAATTGGAAACATTAAGACAGAAATACAATAACTGGATGTCTTAAACTGTTCAATAACAAATATTTTCATTATTTGAAAACAAAAATTATTAGCTCAGGAACAAAAAAAAAGAAGACGAATGAATGAAATTATTTTTAGGCAAATATTTTCTTCCCTAAATAATTTTGCACACAAATATTGAAATTCTCATTGTATTATATTATTATTTTCACTTTTTACAATCCTTTATGGGAAAATATTATGTTATTTTTGTGTGAATCTCTAAAGTGACTGAAAGATGGTCTTTTTATAATGGTCCTTTCTTTCTGCTTCTGAAGACAGTGGATAGTCATGGGATTAGAGAGTTTTGCTCATTCAAATGTGTCTTTAAAAATTGTTCTTTTATAATAAGCAATGAGTTTAACACTAAATTATACTAAAATAATTTTCTCTTTCTGATTCATGAAATATTTCATGATCATTTTTACCTAACGATCATATTACTGGTCAGGCTGATTGAAGCAAATTAAGACAACCTTTACCAAACTATAATTATCAGTAATGATACTCTAGCCTTAATTTTAAGCAAATTTCATTCAAAATGCCTTTATATCTAGAAATTTAATTTTAATCAGTAATATTACTGATTTAATTTTCTAGATGAGAAAACTAAAGCAAAGAGAGATTGGGGATATTATATTTATCTATAAGACAGACTTTTTTTAAAAAAGATCTTCGTACTAGAACACCACAAATAAATGAGGACATAGAATGGTGGATATATTCATGTGCCAAGTAAGCTGATAACAGATCTATAATTTATTATTATTCAGATGTAAAATTATATAATTCTCATTAACTTCTAAATGTTATGGAAATGTTCATAAACATTTTAGAATAAGAAGTCATAATTACTACTTTATGTTCTTAACATGTTTGATTTTATATAATTTATTTTTATAAATGGTAATTATATTGTTCCTTCAATTATTTCTCTTTATTGATAACAGAGGTATGAGTTTGAACAGAATTCTGTTTTCCTTATTAGCCCATTTTTTTCTTGTTTATCTAGAATCTAGGAGGATGTTATTACATTCACATTGCTAGTTCCTTTACTACTAAAATGTTGTCAGTGGGTTGACAAAGAACACCAAGTGTTAAGTATTTCACTACCCTTTTCTGTCAGGCACGTTTTTAGTACAAGGACATTTACATCCAGAAAAACCTAAATTTAAATCCAGATAAGGTTATTTCTTGGACCTTAGGCAAGTTATAAGAATAGACAAACAACACCTGGCTTGGAATAGTGTTGTGTGAATTAGATAAAATAAAGAAGTATAATGTGTCAGGGAGAATGCTTGGAAAATATCTGGGGTTCAATAAAATTACTAATAGTTTTAATTATGGCTGACCTTTAAAAACGTGTATTTCTAGAAGTAGAGCAAAAAGAGATGAGATAAAAGTTAAGAGTGAATTAAGATCATTTACTGGTTAAGGATAATGAACAGTATACCTATTAATTTATCATGATATAACAGTATAATCTTGAGTTCTGTTTATCCTTGGACTGATATATTCTGCCATTTCCTATACATGTATGCATAAAGCATAAAATACTGCAGGACTGTTCAGAAGTGTGGAATGCCATTAACTTTATTACTAAAAGTTTGGGATAAATGAACTATATAGGTAGAAATATGAGTAAGATAGAATATTCATCCCAATAAAATGATAATAAAATCTTTATTGCATCCCACATCATTACCTGCTGTATTTTGCTTATGTTGGATATAAAGAAAAAAGGTATTTCAGACTCTTTCTCCGCAGCTCTTAAAAGCCTGATTGATCATCTTTTTGCTCCTTTCCACTTATAATGTCAAGTTCCTTAGGCTCCAGATGAAAGGACAGAAAATAAAAATGTAATGGAAAATGTATTCTAATTTCATTGGAATCGTGTCTCCTGGGGTGGGGTAAATAAACTAAGCCCTGTAGAATATGCTATGGGTATAAACAATCCAGAGACACAAACCAGAAAACACAAAATGCGTCCCCATTCATCTTGCAGCAGTGAATTCTTGAATTCATAGTGTCCAGCCTTGGTTTATTCAAACTAAAACTCTAGAATTTAATGGATTCTTAATTTACAGGTGTAAATTACAATTATAGTGGACCTAGACAATAGAGCTAATTGGAGCGGCTTCAAGATGACAAACTGCTCAGTACAAACTCTTTTTTAGGGTGCCAAAGCTATTATATTATTGAATGTAAATTAATTGTTCATTGAAAAGTTTGTTTTTTCACTTGATTCTTTCAGGTTCTTATTTTAGTCATTAATGTGATTATGTTTACTATTAAAACATTTTTATTGCAAGAGTTTAATTTCAAAAGCACACATTATCACCTGGTAAAAGGCACTGCTCCCTGCTACACAGTTCTTGATTATTTGTAGAAATGAATCTCAGGATCCTTTTTTAGCCTTTTGCCACAGTATAAATTATTAGAGTATTCCACTTTCACATTTGTCTCTGCTTGATGAAACTCTCCATCTGTCCCTTCAGTTTCTATCATCTTGCATATTCTTTTGCCTGACTCATGCCATTAGCAGCTTCCAGTGCTGATGTCCCATCCTTCTTGCAAATATATTCCAAGCATCCCTTTGACACATATCAAAATTACAGGGATCAAGAGAGAATTAACATGAATAACATTAAGGGTCCTCTAGAGAAGTCATATCAACTTGATTGGAACCCAAATAATTTCGACTCACATTCTGAATCAACTCTAAAGCTGCCCTTATTCATGGTGAGCTAGGAGCCTCACTAGTCACTTCTTTGAGGTCAAGTCTATCCCAGATGAAATCCTTCAACTTGCCTATCCAATGCTTCTTTGTTCTTGATTCTCTCATCTTCTTCCTTCGAAGAGAGATCAGTTTCCTTTTTCAAATTTAATCTCTTAATACTTATTCTTTCTTTCAAGTTTCCCCCATTATTGCTTTCTGGAAACATATTTCCTATAATTTATTTTATATTGAGCATTTTATATTATATTTACTAGAACCTTGTTCAGAAACTGTTGATGCACTCAATTATTTCTTGTGTTAAAGGAAATTGGCACTGATTTGTCTGTCTTCATATGTAGTTTCTCTTTTATTATGTGAATTCTTTAAATTATAGCATAGATTTTCTACTCGATTGTATTTACTTATTTACTACATTTAACTCTTTAAATCTAGATATTTTTTTTCATCCAATTCTGTGGAAAATACATAGGTTTTCTAATTTCTCACATTTTGAAATATGAGAAATTTCTCACATTTTGTAATTGTAAGGAATTTCTCATATTTTGAAATGTCCAGAATGCCTGTCTTTTCTTCTCTCCTCATTTGATGTCTGTGGTATTTCATTCACTCTCCTCTGGCTTCAGTGATTTTTCTTTTCCTGTCATAGATCTGTTGCCTTCATCCTGTTTTCTTAAAGTTAGGTCTTCTCTAGAATGACGCAAGACTTCCAGTTTCCCTCTGCACTCTTCCCTTTGCCAAACTATTCATTCCCATTCTCATCGCTACATAAATAATTCCCCATTCAAATGCTAAAAGCCTTCTCTTTCCAAATCTCGGTCAACATTGCTGTTGGAATAGTACAGCCCCTTCATCTGTTTATCTAGTGCCTGAGCCTAACCACAGCTTGCTAAAGGCGGAATGAGTCATCTGAGCCCATGGACTGTGCCTGCCACTCTTGTGCTCTGGGTGGCATCAAGGTCCTAATGAATGATGACCTCACATCCAGGCTGACTTACCACCCTCTTTCACTCATAGATCTAGTTCTGTTCACTCAAGACTTCAGTCTTTCCCATCTCTCCCTCAATTCAATTTCATCCCTTCCTCATTTCCATTTCTCCAACTACTACCCTAATCATTTCATATTATGGTATTATTATCACATTTTATTTATTTGTTTATTTATTTGGTTTAAATTTCTTCTCTAATATTTCTGGATGCTTTCAAATAAAATGATGGTCTTATTCCATATCCTAGAGATGGAATTTCCTAACACAAAAATACTAGTAATTCTCAGTTATCTACATAATAGAATGTTCTAAGTTAATTTTATTTTCCTGAACTAAGTTCTTTGCACTCTCATATTGCTAGCTTTTTAATTAGGCAAATTTTCTTTAAGCACTTCTTATGTTATTGACTTGGTACCAGTGGTTGCACTTTTTTTTTTTTTTGTCTGTAATGATTTTGCTGGTGCCCACAAAGATCCCATCTCTAAGATCTGAATTGCATTCCCCAAAACATGGGGCTATATGGAGAAGACCAGATATAACATGAAGTCTACAGAAACAGGCATCAGGCTTAATGTGTAGCCTGAAAAATAAAAACATAAACATTTACAGAGGGTCAGTAGTGGAGAATAACAGTTAATGAGAATCACACTGAGGAAATATGAAACTCATAATTCAGTAGCCAAACTGAGTTTCTTACTTGGGAAACAGACAACTACTGGAGATGGGAAAGAAATCCCTATTTGGATTAGTTCCAAAACCACTTTCTCCAAATGACTCATATATTGTCTTAGGTTTCTCAAAAGAGAGGTGCCTCTTAGCCTCTGACATGGTTCAGGCGGCACAATGTTCACAAATCCCTCCTGGAATCCTCTGTCAGTTTAGATTGAATTGAATTCCTAACCTCCATTTTATATCACTTTTGTCTCTTTTATATAACTTCTCACGTTTGACCAAGAGTTAAAGGTATTTCTGCATATAACACATATTCTTGGTTAAACATTAAGCTCCTAGAGGTTGGAAACGTTTTCTTTTTTACATTTATATTCCTATATCTATTCTGTATCATCCTTGTTGCAAAATAAATAGGCCCTAGTAAACATTTGTTAAGTGAATTTATAAGCAAAGAATAGAAGATAATTCTTTTCTATTGGTGTCTAAAAATGATTATAAAATAGTGGAACAAAATAAAGCAAAAAAAAAACAAAAACAAAAAAAACAAAAACTCATCATTGTGAAGTTAAAACTTATAGTGAGTAGATTGCCAAAAATTCACTCATGCCTTTTGCCTAAAATTCTAAATAAGATGAATACATTCAGGGCATGTCTGTATGTATGTGTGTGTGTGTGTGTGTGTGTGTGTGTGTGTGTGTGTATGTACGTATATATATTAGAAGGGAGTTGTCATTGTACTGCCAAATGTAGCCAATATCACTTTGCAGATTGGAAGAACAGAGGAAGATTTGTGACATATGAAGAAAATTAATCATTGATTTCTTATCTTTAGACAAAGCTATATAATATTTAAACAAAGTTATTAATGTTTTCAAATGAATTTAGTCAAAATTTTCTGGACAGTAAACATGCCCAGGTCATTATAAAGAGGTAAAATTGCTAATGCAGAGGGTAATAAACAGGCCTATTCACAGAAACAAGCTTTTTAAGTTGCCAAGGTATACATCTTTTCTGCCTTTTTGTCTTGAGATATAAGTTGTCCTTATAAATTTTTGAATTAATTTTGAATATAGATAAGCTGACACATGGAGATAAAATAGGCCCAGGTCTTTCTCTATAAATGCTAATCTATTAAGAAAATGTTTGGTATTCATAGGAGTTGCTTCTAGTTCTTGTACATGTAATTTCTATGTTAGTAGCGTTTGTATTGTGTGGGGTTTCATTTCAGGAACAGGATGGTATGCAGCTACAAATCTATATTACAGTAAATAATTCTGTTATCATCTAATAAGAACTATAGGTAGCATTTACTGTCTGATGTTGCTTATGACTATAGGAATATTTCAAAATTAAATACAATTTTCTTCATTTGAAAACCTTCACAGTCACTAGCCAAGTTCTAACTTGTTTATAACCCCCAGAATAGAGAAGTTAGTTCATAGTTTGGTTAATCAATTTAAATGGAAAGTTTTCACCTTTTCCAGGAAATCTAAGTTCTAGAAAACTTATCGATAGGCAGGAATAAAAAGAAATAGAAATATTCATATTCCAGAAATTCCATAGAGAACTCTGTAGTTCAGAAGTGAATGATTATGGGGAAAGTATGGCTGTATTTCCTGACATTATTCTATAAACATTCTGACACTATTCTAAATTTCCTGACACTATTCCCTGTCTCTAATTCAAATATACTCAGTGTACTTGATTGTACTTGGTTATTGCTTAAACTCTTGACCTTCAACTGTTTGAGGAGATTTCTATAAGAACTCCTAACCAAATAGTACTTTATTTTTTAAAAAAATATATAGTTTCTTTAATGTCCAAAATTTATCAAAATTCTGTTGGTTTTTCAGCTGCAAAAGTCTCCCTCCTGTACTCCCTCCCTTAAGGAATAATCCATTATCAGTGTGCTAAAACATAAACAGACTTTCATCTAGATATAGGCCTAAGTTCCCTGTAATCCACTGATCCAAGCCATCTAAGTGAGCCAGAGAAAGGATCAGTTGAATTATTACATAAATTCCCTTTGGAAAAGTTGAATAAAATTCAATGTCTACAGGATGTATACTCTGCATGAATGTTGTAGAAAACCCACAAGCCTAGTAAATTGGAAAAGCAATCCAGCGGCTTAGCTATTTAAGTCCTAATGCAGAGATAAGATTGCTTTTAAAAAGTATCACACCCTCTTCCCAGTGCACTTTTGTTTATTTCCTATTCAGGTTGCCTTGGGGAAAGGAGAAGGAAGTTAATGTTCCTTTGACATAAGTGTGCTATAATGTCGGATACATTAAATATCTTAAAGTGGATAGAATAGTTAGGTAGTTAATTTAGTATATCGTGAATGGTTTTAGATAGTGCAGCTTCTGGTGTTTTTCTTAATCATTGTTTTGTCTTTTTTATATATCTCAGGTGTCAAAGGAGTAAATTCTAAGGCCCAGAGCAGTTAAGAAGACAGTTAAGTGGTGTAGTAGGAAGACTATAACCTGAGTAAAATTATGGTTATGGTTCAAGATTTCAATCATGGGAACATCATTTAAATTCTCTGCGTTTTCTTATTCTTAAATGTAAAATCAGGAATTTATCTGGTTTTTGCTCTGAACTCTCAGTGTATTTAGAATGTCCTCATGTCAACAATAGTAAGCCAGTAATTAATACTATATAATACTACATAGATAAACAAGAAACATGCTTTTACAAATGAATTTATTACAAGTTTATTAGAAGGCAGTTTAGAATAATTGTGTCACAATTTCCAATTACTACATTTTTCATGAGTATTAAAAGTTATCATTTACTATGTACCTACAATGTTCAATGAATTGTACTGCTAATAATACTACCGTTTCCTATTTGGAAGGAATTTATTTTACAAAACCAACGCTATGCATTTCTTAATAGGTGTCCACTGCCCACATGAATACTGACTCCTCACCCTCAAGAAAGTTCTTTTTTAAAAATAATGGTGCATCTAATTGGACAAAGTGATGTCACTTCTGAAAACAAGAAAGGACACAATCTAACCTGACATAAGTGACACCTCATTTTATCAGCCTTGCTTTCCTTTGGCTTCAGCTATGTTCTCTCAGTTCTGATAATTGGCATGTGGTCAGTATTCTTATTCACTGGCAAGCTAAATAACAAGGATGTTGTCAGATCCACTGGTGATAGAAATCAATCACAGACTGTTGATAGAACAAATATTTGTCTCTGGGAGTAGTTATTTAACAGCTTTGTAGGAAAATATTCACCATATTTTTAACCAAGTAAAAATTTTTTAAATTTGATAAATGAAAGGGACATTATGGTGACAAGGAAAATATTAAATAACCATTTAATAGTAATTGGTCAAACCTCAAATATTAATATGTAAAAATACTTATCAAAATACTGTATCAGTATAATTCAGAATTTTAAGTTAAAATATTATTCTCTGTTGGGGCTAAGTAACTGTTGGGACTATAGCTCAAGGGTAGAGCATGCACAAGGTGCTGGGTTCCATCCCTAACACCAATAAAAACAAAAAAGGAATTGCATTTTTCCCAATTTTCTTAAGATCAGTAATAGATAATATTAAGAATTTGGTGCTAAAATTAGTATCAACAATATTGACCAAAAAAAATCACTTTTGTAGGTCTGTAGTTACCAATTCTTGATACTTTATTCCCTGAGGCCTTGAATTAATATAGTTTTTAAAAATATATAATTGATCATATTATTGATATTTTTAAATATTTATTTTTTAGCTGTAGTTGGGCACAATACTTTTTATTTTATTTATTTATTTTTAGGTGGTGCTAAGAATTGAACCCAGGGCATCTCATGTGCTAGGCTAGCACTCTACCACTGAGCCACAACCCCAGCCCCAAGATTATTGATTTTTGATATTTCAGTCTTATGCTGATGATGATTCCCTATTTTTCATACTCTTCACCTACTTAGGTTTTGAAGATATTGCATAGACTGCCAGAATCCATTAGTGCATAAACTGAGTCTAAAATCAAAATTGACCTTAGTTAAGTTACTTATTTATTGTAATTGTTTTAATTTTGGCCATTTTGGCCTTGATATAATAGGACAAATTGTCTTTAATTTAAAATTTCAAGATTAATTTAAAATGCAAATGAAAGCCCTTATGTAGAATTACACAAGATATAGCCCAAAGTTTCATGATGTAGTTCGGTGTTAAGGAGATAGCATCCAATTTTATATTAAGGAAAGAGAAGACACTGGCTGTGATTTGATGTTTTGGGGTCACAGTTCTTCAGGTACAAATTATTTAGCCTAATGTAGCTGACCTCTTTTAGCTTGCTGAAGAAAAGAATGATCAGCCTCAGTTTTCTGATAAGGCCTGATGGATGATGTTGAGGAGATGGACTTATATGATCTTTCATAAAATAGATTCACCTAACACAAATTTCCGGAGGAGAAGTAAACTACCACCTTAAAGTTAGGTTTCTCCTTGAGGACCTACTAGTTCACATTTGTTGCTCCCCTTTAAAGATACTCCAAAGATTCATTACTTAGTAAAAGGCTAATTAGAAAGCATTCATTTTAGTTCCAAAGAACATAATGGACTTAGGGAAGTAAGATGTTTTCAATGAGCAACAAGTCATAAATTGCTCCTAATATTTGAATTATATTTGAACAAGGCCTCAAATTTCCAGATTACTGGTTTATTTAGGTCACAGGTCGTGGGCAGAGAGCATCCTTTAGAGTAGGTGTATTCTGGTCCAAAGCAACACTGTTGTCTATATGTGGCTGTGACTGAATAAGGGCCATCAATTGCCTCACTGTCTTCAGCACAGTTTTGGTTATGGCGCCCATTTGTAGGGACTTATTTATATATTGCTTTTGGTACAGGCAAAGCTTCAGTGAGGAAATGGTCCAAACACTCAAATAAAATAAATCTTTTTTTTCTCTCTCATGTAACTATCCAGAGGTAAGCCAACTCTGCAGTGCATAGGTTTGTTCCACAAAGTTACCCCAGGTTCCTTTTCTCATTGCTTGCTATTTCTGGCCTAGTCAGGACCTCTACATTTCAACCCAAGAATGAATGAGGGAGAACAGGATATGAATGTTCTTTTTAGGAATTGATGTGTAAGTTGTATACTCATATTTACTCACATTGTTTTCCTAAGAATGCAGATATATTGTCATATCAACCTGCCAAAGGGACTAGGAAATCTCATACCTTTCTGCAATTATTCCCACACACTTTAAAATAAATTCTTGCACTTTGACACCCAAGGTTTTCCTAGTGTGTTATTATAGTGATCCATGGAATACCGAAAGTTGTTCTATTTTCTTCCTTTTATTAACTCTGTAAATTATTGACTGTTAGCCAAGGAATTAATTACTTAATTACTTTTCTATTTGGGTATACTAGGTATAGTCTTTTTGTTCTCTGTTCTTTGTTTATTTCGTTGTGTGTGTGTGTGTGTGTGTGTGTGTGTGTGTGTGCATCAAGACAGTTAGGACATTTTGTTGACAACTTCTACAGCACAGAAATTCATAAGGCTACAAAACTTTCTCTAACTATCTTTCTATAACCATAGGTATTTGCTACTTAAATATTGTTTTGTTGTTGTTGTTGTTGAACAACATTATCAGAATGGTTGAGAAATAAAGATATTGTTTATATCCAATTCTCTGGGAAAAGGAATAGAAGGAAATAAAGAAATGATATTAGGAGAAAATTATGAGCACAGAACAGTGCTCCATTTAAATGATACACTTGTACATATCCAAAGTTCTCTAGGTGTCCCTCTAACAGAGATGGCAAAAAGGGTGAGAATATCCTTTTCATTATTATTCTTTTAAAAATTCTAGTTCTGTGCATATTTTAATGAGCACGTGCCATTTTTGTCAGTTTTTAGGATGTTAAGAATTTAAAAAATAAAAGTACCTTTATTTCTGAAATATTGGAGAAAGACAATGTAGATTTAAAATAGTTTCACACACTATTCCCCCCAAAACCTAAGTGGCTTTATTTATTTTTTATTACGTATTAAGATTTGTTCCTTGTTTTAATTTTTAATAGCTTATGTTCTTCTTCTTTTTGCATATGAACTGTCAGCACAGTGTGATAAAGGTAGGTGAAAAAGCCAACATGAATTTAAGAAGTCAGCTGAAGCCGAACCAGGTAGCAAAAACCTGTAGTCTCAGAGGATAGGGAGGCAGAGGCAGGAGGATCACAAGTTCAAAGCCAATCTCAGTAACTTAGAGAGGCCCTAAGCAACTTAGTGAGACCCTTTCTCAAAATAAAAAGGGCTGGAGATGGGGATGTGACTCAGCGGTTAAGTACCCCCTGAATTCAATTCCCTCAGTACTTTAAAAAAAAAAAAAAAAAAAAAAAAGCTGAAATAGGTTTGTAGCTTAGAACTTCTGGTCTACTTGTTGGGACCTAGAAAAAATTACTGAAATTTTCTCAGCCTCAGGTTCCTCATCTATAATACAGAGATGCTATTGAGCATTTACTTGTACTCATTTAATATTTACAACACCTTTGGGTAGAAATGAACCTTTCATATACTGTCAAGTAACTACAGAACTGAAAATTGAATCCACATTTGATTTTCTGTCTGATGTTTTTAACGTATACTAGCCACTGAAGATTTTCTGTAAATTTAAGTTTTGTTTACTAAATATCTGATTAATGAGTTTCTAGTAGACTTTTGCACACAGCTGTTAATAAATACCTCCAATTAAATCATTTAGTTTATATCCGGAAATGGTGAAGAAGTAACCAAGTCTCTATGAAGAATTATTCAGTATCTTGCAAATGGAGAATATACCACTTTTGGAGGGATTCCCTACTTTACAAATCCTAACAATCAGAACATTGACAGTGACTAAATTGCACTAACAGTGGATGCCCTGTTTCTAAATTCTGCCTGGAAAATGAGTGATTTCCCAAAAGATACTTGCCAAACTGGCATTACTATGAATTTGTTCTGTGCTTAATCTTAGGTAGTGTCTGGCAAGAATTTCAATATCAGTACTTTAAATGCCTGCATATCCTCACAAGGAAACACAGCTAATTGTCTTCATTTTTACTTAATATAATCTTGGCAGTGAGCATATAAGCCCATTTGTGGTAGTCCCAAGTGAACTACAAGAATTAATATTAATGGATAACATGAAAACATTGAAATTATGCAGGCCTACTGGTCAGCACCAATAATGATTATTAAGATAAACACTAGTTTAGATAAAGATGTGGATTAAACCATAAAACTCCAGAATGTGTGCATGGCTGCAAACCAACAGGAAGTTGAATGACTTCACTTAACAAAACAAACCCTGCAGAAATAAGAAAATTAAAACTAGTGTACTTACCCTTTATATCCTGGTATAGAAAGTGTGTTTGGTAGTGCCTATGAGTTGAAATATTTAATGCCTTTTACAAGACTGTTATAGTCTATAAAAATATATGGATGATCTATAAAATACCATTTTGTACACTCAGTAGGAATTTCATAATGTTCCTTATTGTAAAGGTATGTAGGAAGTTTTAATGAGTAATTTTTAACAATTACTCAAAATTTTACAAACCATGAAGGTAATTTTTAAAAACATACAGATAATTCAGATAATGGCAAATTTTTTATTGCAGAAATTCTTGGCATTATGACCTTTTAAAAATCCACTTGTATGAAGAATTTAGCCAAATATATAGCACTTTCATGTTTATTAATTTGCTAAGCAGAGCTTTATTGAATACCTGCTATGTGCTTCCCACTGTCTTTTGGCCTGTAGTAGACACAGGGCCTCAGAAACAGTGTTTGGAACACAATAGGTGCTCAGTAAATACTGGTTGGACTTTTAAAAATGTTATTTAGATACAAAATTGTAGGTAAATTAGTTGAAAATATATAGTTAACTGTTATCACTGGTTTTTAGCATTACTGCCTTCCTCTGATAAGTCTAGTTGTTACAGACTCTGAACCCCAGCAGCTCTTTCCATGTACTTCAAAAAAACAATTATCTTTGTTGGTTTCTATACATCTCCTCTGATAAACTATGATCTTGGTAGTAGATGATGTGTGTCTATGTGTGTATGTGTCTTTGTATCGGTCATCCTGTGCATTTCCAATCTTTTCTAGAGTACATGGCAATTTATAAAGGTTGCATTATGTGGGCTTAGTCCCCTTTGGGACTTTGTCTTGATTCTGGGATACTCACTACCAATAGATGGTGCTATTAGGTTACAAAGTTCTCAAAAACAAAGTTCTCAAGAACAGTGCTACTCAAACTTAAGTATACATTAAAATCAGCAGAAGAAATTAATACAGCAACGATCCCTGGGTCCTTTCCTCTAAAGATTCTGATTCAGCATTTTTTTTTTTTTTTTGTGGGACCCAAGAATTTACTTCTCATGAGCCTATTGGGGATGCAGGCACACTGGTGGCTGTGGAACACAATCATTAGCACTACTAATGACAACAGATTTTTTAAAAACAATGGATACTTATTCGATACAGTCATTTTTAAAGCTAAACTAAATCTAATTAGGCATTTATGAGAATATTTATACATGTTTGCTGCTTGGAAAGATCACAGGTTATAGAAAAAATATCCTTTTAGAGAAATTTAGAATATGTCATGAAGGCCTATGGAAACCCCTCTAACTTGCGGTGTTCTTGCTGTAACCCACATTACTTAATATGTATACATTTCTATACATATATGAATGGTATAAATTAATAATTAAGACTCACTCCCAATCCCTCTTCAGGGAAACAACTGTTAACAGTTTCTTATTCTTTCCAGAAATGTTCTATGCAAATACGTATTTATTATTGATGCATTTCCTCATGCAAACAGGATCAGCAATTTTGTTACTACACCTAACATAGCTTGGATATTTTTCCATATCAGTGTTTGAAACCCTTATGAATAAATTAAATTTAAACCATGTTCATGAGTCCTTTCATACAACAAATATGAAGCATCCTGACAAATGTAGATGTAACTTTGGGTACTTGGGAATGGCATATAGAAAGATGAATGAAATATAGTTTGGATTCTGATAAGAGACACAGGTTTCTTCCTCCTTTCTGCCTTTTCTTCTTTTTTACATAAACTTATTGAGTGCCCACTCTATGCCGGGCACTGTATTAGGCACTGTGAGTACAATGTGAATGAGCCATGGTCACTACCTTTAGGTATCTTTATAAACTGCAGTGCAGATAGAAAACATAAATAATTATAACTCAGTGTGACAAATGTATAATATAACTAGGTACATAGTATTTTAGAATTGTCATCTCAGCTTCAGAGTTAAAGAAAGTTTTTTTTCCAAAAGGAAAGTTACTTAGATTGAGTTTGGAGATGAAATTTGGAGACCCCTGTTGTTCAATCCAGGGAGGGCAATAAAATAATCCCCTTAGGTTTTGGTGAAAGAATTAAAGGGATTGTAACATCTGAGCTGATTGCTAAAGGATGAATAGAATTTAAATTAATTAAGAAGGCAGTGATTGAACTACGAAAAGAAAAACAAATGAAAAAGATATATTAAAGTATGAGAAAGATTCCTGTGATTCAATGGTTTATTTTGGGAAAGGGAAGTCCAGACACTTGGTTTGTCACTTAGTAGGTGGTCAGGAATTATTAGCTGACTAAAATAACTGAGAGTTTCTGATTGAATTTTGAGAAGCAAGGTGTATGTTTTGAAAGCAGATGTAAGATTGAAAGAGAAGGGACTGAATTTGCTTTTGCCTTTGTAGCTGTGGAGCATCTAGTGAAAAGTCTTCACACTGGAATTTTCTTGCCTTCTTAGAAGCTTCTCAGCTTCACAGCTTCCCATCTATTTTGGACTGCTTCAGCTATGTTATAAACAGTATTCTATCTAAGCCTTTGGTATGATTTCTCACTGACATGGCTCAATGTGACTGGCACTCTTATTACTACTTCTTAATTTAGCCTGAGACACGTGGTTCAGTATAAAGGAATGGGGTCCACTGAATTTTGCTGTTAATCTATAGTTCTCCTTAGGTTCATTCATTCCCCTATAACTCTGTTTGACATCTGAACACTTACTAAACAGGGGTATGACTGCTCTCCTTTCAGAAAGTTGGCTTTTGAAATCTTATCCAGTTTTTGAAAAGAAATTGTTTTTGAAGATAGCCCTTTTCTGGTAAACATAATATCCTGTTCCAAAATGAATATAGCAGAGTAATATCACCCAAGTATTCTCAAATATTCTAATATGTCATTGTTCTTCTCATGGTAGAAATGGATGTTTTTCTCATCTTTTGAAATACTGCCCCCTCCTCAGTGTTACCAATAAACTTATTTTTCTATTGGTGAAAAATACACTGGGAATCCTAGACCATATTTTCCTTATAAACCCTCATAGACTTTTTTTCCTAAGCTAGTTAATTATCTGGATTTTCTTGAGAAAAGCACTTGTATAATACAAAAGGAATTTGTAAACTTCTACAAATAATAATTATGTCAATATGGTTACATTTGTTATACAATGAGGTTGTCAATCTCCTGTCACTAATTGTGCTGAAACAGGGTCATTGGACCAGATCCTAGATAACCCATAAAAGAAACCTGTGTAGCTGGTTGTCAGTCCAAGAAGATAACCTTCAAATGTCCTTATGGTCATTTTTATAATGAACATACTATTGCATAATTAAATTTCAAGTCTAATGATGTGTTTTAAACATGTTCCAAAGACTAGCAGATTATTCTTTCTTAATATTCACAATGTGAGGGCAAATTATTGTGTCATTCAGAGATACTGATATGAAAGACATCTGGGCTCTGAAAATTTAACTGCTACGGAAAGAAGTGATTATCATTTTCCACTAGAGATAGTTCACAACACCAATATAGGATTTAACTATAATTTGGAGAAATAAAAAATGACTTTATCCTTTAGTCTAATTAGTTTCCTTGATAGCAATGATATTGCATTTCTCATAAAGAAACAAATGATAAGACCATGGTTTTCCTGACATAATAGGTTTCTGATGAATTACTGATATTCATATTAAAAAGAAAGAATTAGAATTTTATATTAAATATCACACTGTGATTAGACTCACAATTATTACAAAATACATTGGAAGCCCAGTTGGTGCTAATTGTCAAATAATGAACTATTTAGGAGGTAGAGGCAACTACTTCTCAAATAATTTTAAGTGCTTATTAACATTTATAAGTGCACAATTTAAATTCTATAATCAAAAAACTCAATATTTTTGAACACTAAATTAGCAGTTGAAGACAATGGGACATTTGTTATTTTTATTAAATGACAATATTAAGATCCATCAATCCACAGATGCAATAACCACTAAATTTGCCATTTTCATTTAGGTATTTTTAATAAACATAAATACTGGGAGTCAATGTGGAGTTCAGGGGTAACTTTTCCACATATTTATATATGTTGAAGGCAACATATGGTAGAGATTAACTTTTACTATATTCTGGGCAAAGTAATTTAGACCTTTTTTTCCATTTTTGACAAAATTATTTAACCATTAAGTATTTATTTTTTTGATTTTGGGGAATTTTGTTACAAAAGATCTTAATGAAGAAGTCAATAAAACCATTTAACTGAATGATATTTTTTGTTATAACTTTTAGTTATGCATTTGTTTCTTCAGTGAGTAGTCAGGAACTTAACATAGTTTAAAACAATATAATTCCCTGACAGGTTGTAGACATAGAGAACTTAAAGTTCTTTTTATGTATTTTAACTTTGAACTACTGTGAATATCACTTTAAAATATACTTAAAAAATTAAAAACTGTCAATATTTGTTGTCTCTGCACTTATTTTTATTTCACTTCTCACAATTATTAGCTACAATGTTTAAGTATACTTTTATCAGGGAAAAATAGAAATCTATGTAATACTTATAGGAACTTTGAACATAGTTACTAAGATTGCCAACTGTAATAACTTAATGCTTATCTCCTGCACAGAAATCTTAAAATAGTGTAAAACATATCTTACAATATGGTTTTTGGCTATATTATTATTCATTTTTATATCAATAGGAAGTATATTTCTGTGGTATCTACTCAGGTTGTATGTTGATGAATAAAAAAATGCTTTCTTCTAGTAAAATTATAGTCTATCAAGATAAGAAAGTAATAGAGTTTGGCATATGACAGGTCATATTTTCAAAGTATTTAAGAGTGAAAAGTGGATTGGAACTTGTTCTGGATTTTGAAGAAAGGAATGGGCTATAAGGGAACAAGTAAATCAGAAGAGTTAAATTGTGCACCTTTAGTAGTGTGAATAATTAATTAGGTTGAATGTGTTTAAGTATCACAAGGCTTAAAGAAATGATTGAAAGGCAATCCAGAAAAAAAAAATGGAGACATATGAGTGACTAGTTAAAAAGGTAGAAAATTAAGGAGATAGTTTGAAGGAATCTCCAAAGATACTAAAGGGTACTTTGAAGGCATTGGATAATACAGAGCCATTTATTTAAATTCAACATTCACATTTCTCTACTTCATATGATAATTTTAAAAACAATTCCCTGTACTATGAGAAACTCCAAAGTGAATTTTCATCTGACTCTTTCTAATAGAAAAAGGTAAAATCTGTTTACAATGACAATAATTCTACATATTGCAAATTTTCATTGATAGTAATCATTCCCTTGTCTGAAATGTAAACAGGTACTTTGACAGTACTTCATTACTCTTACAGTATTGAGGGCTTAATTTTGTCAGATACCATTTTTAGGTTTTGTGTAAAGTATCTCATTTTATCTTCACAACAACCTCATGAGGTCGCCATCATTATTATCTCCATTTTTCACATGTGGATACTAAGAGTAGGTACCAAAGTTTTTGTACTTATTAAAAGATTCAAGATTTGAATCTCTTGTCTAGCTCCAAAATGCATTCTCTTAACCATCCTACGATACTTTTTCTTCTAAATGAAGCAACTGATTTTATACAACACAGTTTTCAGTTGAATCTGTGCTATTATATCTTTCTCAAGTACATGATTTGAAAATGCATCATTGCAATAAACCATGGCCTACCGTGATAATTGATGACTATACATCTTTTCAACTGCATGCTGTCATTTTCTTTTTTAACTCAGCACTGCTTAAAAGGACACCAAATATTTCATCTTTCAGATTATGTTTCATTATTTTTGAAGTCTGGTAGAAATGTCTAAGACCTCAAGCATGCAATCAGAAAACATTAGTTCTTAGTTGCCACAAGCAACCACATCAATAAAGTATGTCTTATTACTCAGTCATAGCAAGTACACTATCATCAAGCAGTATTTATACGTATATCCATCTAACAAAGGCACTATGCTAGTGCCTAAACAAAATGATTTGCTAAATCAGCACAGTGATATGGATTAACAATCAGGCAGAACAAGTCTAGAATCATGTACCAAAGAAATCCTACCCAAGGTCAAAGATCCTTATTGGAAATACTGTGCTGAAAGTTTTCACTGAATTTTGTTATCTCAGCAGAACAGCTAACAATGAACAAAAGACAAAAACCTCAAAGGTCAGCATGTCTTCCGGGTAGCTAGCAAGCAAGTAAGCATTTCTGAACCAAGATAAATGGCTCCAAAGCACGACCCTATCATATCCATTTGTAATTCACCATCATGCCTACGTGCCTTTGCACATGCTGTTTGACACACTTCTTCTGTTTATCCATCTATTGAACTCCAGTCAACTTAGGTCATGGCAACAAAATGATAAGGATGATAAAAACTGCAACAGTAGTGATAACAAAATATTTGAGTACTAATCCATATGCATTAAAAGACACATCTCATTAAACGTTATGATGCATATTAGATAGAAAATTAATATAATTCATTTGTATTTGTCTTGGTAATGTCTCCCTTCACCTTCTCTTAGCCCCACCATCCCAAGTCCCTAAGCAAGTTCTGCACTATGTTGAGCCTGACACAACCAAGCCAGATCTGCAAAACTTTACACTTATGCCAATATCATCAAGCTTTGGATTACTTGTGGCTGAACACATTCTTGATGCAATCACTTATTCAATTAATGCGATTCTCTCATCTCCCTTAGAGGTGCATATTATCTCTGTTTATAAATAAATAAATTGAGTTGAGGAGAAGTAAAATAACTTTCCCAAGGCTCTTAGCTAATAAGTGCTTCTGCAGTGATTCTAATACAGCCCTTCTCTGATAACTTAGAAATTTTTGCATATATAGATATAGATATATAACATTAAAAAAATAATAATCCTTTCTGTATAATCTTCTTTCTTCTTCCCTCTATGTCCCTGTCACTCTGGTACCTAACAGAGCTGGAAAATCCCTCTTTTCCACTTTGTGCTCACAGTTCCTCCTACATACCAAGTTAAGAAAGCATAATATATTAGGACACAGTGTTTGTTTCTTTTTTTGATGAAGGCTTAATTAGAACAGATGTAAAGTAAGGTAGTAGATGAAGAGAAAAATAAAAAAGATACAGCAGGATGGATTACATGAACCAAAGCACATAATCATAAGTATTCATTTGTGCTTGGAAAATGCTGGTTACTAATGGTGGTTGGAGTGAGAAGAAGATTGATGAAAGTTGGAATCTTAAGAGATGTGACTGGGAATATACCATTTTTATAAAAGATTTTTTTTTGTGTGTGATAGACTAGAGAATAGGACAATATTTTGTTGGCAATGGAAATTGTTAGTATTGTATTGGTAAAAGATACATCCAGATAATTATTTTAAAAGGCTACCTTTGCCTGCCATGTGGAAAGAATGAATGTAAGCAAATTGGGAGGCCAATTACCAAGCCACTGCATAAGTTTTTAAAAATAGAAATTGAGCCCTGAAGCCAAGGTATAAAGTATGAGGATTATATTGATCTGAGAGACATTAAAGAGGTCAAATCAATGACACTTATAGGGGAAGGAATGTGTTTAAAATTTCCATAAGACAACTTGGCACATGCTGGAAGATGATACTAACTAATCATAAACACAGGATAAAGACCCTGTTGGAGAGATAAAGAGTACCGTTAGGGATGTGTTTAATCTTTGCTATGTGCTTGACTGTCATGAAAGTTCACCTAGGAGAATATTAGAAATTCAGCTTAAACCACAAAAGAAGAAAAACTTGAAGAATTCCAGTTGTGGATTAATAGAAAATAAGATATGTTAGAACTTTGCACAAAAATGAGCAATATTGACCAAAGAAGAAAAGGGAACCTAAAAACTAAACAAATGACTCATTTAAATATGATTTGGAAAGAAATAAAAACTAGTAAAAGAGACTGAGAATAGCTGGATAAGGAGCCGAATCAGACAGACTGTTGCTGGTTAAGCTGATGGAACAGCCAATTTTCAACTACCATGGATGTCAAGAGTGTCAATGTTGTATAGGGGTTAAGGAGGATAAAATCTGAGAAGAGCCTATTAAATTTGGTGACTTTAACCTCAGAGCTGATTTCCAAAAGACAGATATTCTATTGAGGGATGTTTTCCTTCCTCATTTTTATGACTAGCAAATGATAAGTCACCCCTCACACACAGTAGGTGCTCACTGCATGCTTAGGTTAACAGAATAAACTTGATTTGATGAAGATGGATCAAAGTAGTAAACAAGAGAAATAAATCAATGAAATAATAAAGTAGTAGAGGAGACAAAGGAGGATGGGAAACATGATGAGACTGGAGCAAGTAAGAGTAGAAAAGGGACAAAGCATTTCTTTTGAAAGAAGGCACTGTGCTAAGGATCTGGAGTGAAATGGTCCTCAGTTACTAGCTTTGTGACCATGAACAAATTATTACCATTCTCTGTGCATTAGTTTTCTGATCAGCAAAAAAATGATGCTCATTTGGAGTTCTGTATCAGAGGAATGTTGACTTTGTGTGTATCAAGAATGGGCTCAGAAAAATAGATAGAAAAAAAAAAAAACAGGTTTAGTCACAAGTGACCAAAAACTTGATGATAGTGGCAGTCATCGAAATAAGAAATACGTAGCTTGGCAGATGTGGGCTCAGTTATGTAAGCATCAGTACAGAGTGAACTTGTCCATGTTTGGAGACTGGGATTGTGGTTCTGTGAGGAGGTAAAAAGAGGCATCACCAAGGTGAAGAGAAAGGAATTATATTAACTTTACAATTGCTGACATAACAAAAGACCACAAATTTAGTAGCTTAAATATCACATGTGTGATATTTGCTATTTGCTAAGTCAGAAGTTCAACACAGGTCTGCTCACTAGGCAGAAAGGGAGATGCCAGCAGACTTGTGTGCCCACCTGCAGAATTTGTTTCCTTGCCTTTGACAGCTTTTGTTCCTGCATGAATTCCTTCACTCACGGTCCCTTTTCCCATCTTCCGATTCATCAATGTAGCATAGTATGTCACTAATTTTCTTCCATGTTCATGCCATGACCCCTTCTCTGAGGAGTTCTTCACCTTTAAGCACCCATGAGCTTAGAATAGACCCATCAGATAACCCAAAATAATCTCCTCTTGTCAAGGTCCTTAGCCTTACTTACATCTGCAAGGTTTCTACTGCTAGGAAAGATAATCTAAGCATAAGTACTTGGTATTAAGACTTGATCATCTTTGGGAAATCATTATTTTGTCTCCCACATTAGCTATAGGGCCAACCTGTGTAAGGAAAATGATAAACCAGTAAAACATAGAAAAAGGCAATGGATGTACTCAGAAACAAGGACCCTAATCTGGAGAGTTTATTTTTTTGACCCGCAATAAATATGAGAGAGGGAATAGAGAAGGGTTTACATTAAGAACTTTGTCATTAAGAACAAGTCATTGTGGATGACAAAGGCAACATACTTTGATGGTTAGGTCCCTGCATTTGGTTTAAATGAAAATCTGCTACTTAGTAGCTATGTGAATTCTGGAAAGTTATTGGATCTCTAATACTTTATGTCCACACTTGTAAAAACAGAATGTTAGTATATACCTTGTGTGATTTTTGTAAATATTAGGAGAGAAAGTGAATTTAAACACTCCTTGTAGTTCCAGGCAATAAATACCAGTCATTACTCAAGGTCAGCTTTTAAACTGTTAAGGGCTAAAGGTGTCAATTATTGATAGAACATGTGCCTAACATGTACCAGGTCCTGGGTTTGAAAAAAGTTGAAAGTTGAATATAGGAAAAGAAGCAATAGAAAACTACAGTTTGGTGCTCGGTTGCTGAGGACAATGAAATTATTTAGAGATGTTTGTATGAATAGTAAATATCCAAAGTGGAGAGTTTTTTGACAGTGAAAATTTTGATTCCAGCATTCTTGATAGAAATCATGGTGGCCAGCAGGGCGAGGTGGAGCATGCCTTAATCCCAGCAGCTAGGGAAGCTGAGGCAGGAGGATTGCGAGTTCGAAGCCAGCCTCAGCAATTTAGGGAGGCCCTAAGCAATTCATTGAGACCCTATCTCTAAATAAAATATAAAAAAAATGTCTCAGTGGTTTAGGTTTCCCTGGGTTCAATCCCTAGTACCAAAAAAAGAAAAAGGAAATCATGGTGCCCAGATTTATTTCACTTCCCAAATGAGATCTACTAGATCTGCCATGATTTGGAATAATCTAAATTATATCCAGTATACTGGATACTCAGAAGAATTAATGAAAACTTGAGTAAAGGGAGGATAGGAATAATAAAGAGAGCAGAATAAATTGGATATAACTTCCTTTCTATATTGATATATAAATACACGACCAATGAAACTCCACATCATGTACAATCACAAGAATGGGATCCTAATTAGAATAAGTTATACTCCATGTATGAAAAATCTGTCAAAATACACTCTACTGTCAGGTTGTCAGGTATATCTGTTTTATGCTGCAGTCTGACTGCAGCAAGATAATGGAGGGGGGGGTGACGAACAATTTGTGTAGATTGATACAGCAGGCGTCGGAGCTGTTTATTGTAGGACAGGAGCAGCACACAGCTTATCTTAATTAACATAAACTAGATACATCAGTCAACCAATAAGGAATCTCCACACTTAATGGCTCACTGGCATTACTTCAGAAACCACTCCCTCTGGCAAAGTGCCAGGCGCCATCCAGGCTTGTTTACAGACTCTAACATTTGCCAGGCGCCATCCTGACTTGTTTACAGACCCTAACAGTTTTAGTCAGGTTTTTCAATGCTGTGACCAAAAGGATCTGATCAGAACAACTGTAGAAGAGGAAGTTTATTTGGGGGCTCACGGTTTCAGAGGTCTTAGTGCATAGGAGACTAGCTCCATTCCTTGAGGCTCTAGGTGAGGCAAAACATTGTGTCAGAGAAATGTGGAAGATAAAAGTAACTACACGATGATTAGAAAGGAAAGAGAGAGATCTCTATTTGCCAGATACAAATATATACCCCACAGCCACGCCCCCAATGTCCCACCTCCTCTATCCACAACCTCCCTGCTTTTAATTACCAGTCAGTTAATCTCATCATGTGATTAATTCACTGACTGGGTTAAGGCTCTCACAGCCCAATTATTTCTCACTCTGAACTCTTTTGTACTGTTTCACATGTGAGCTTTTGGGGGATACCTCACTTCCAAACTATAACAATATCAAAAAAGAACAAATAAAAAAATATAAGATAGCAACCGTGTTCTGATTCAATCATGAGTCCAATAGAGGTTTTCACAAACTTTATGAACTCTAAAACTTTAGCAAACCCTAATGTCTCCTTTTGATTCATCCCCTTTGTCTCCAGATAGATAGAATTGGAAGAAAGAAGGAAGGAAAAATTCTTCTCAGGAGGGGTGTATTTTGACTTATTGCCTCCTGTCCTAAGAGAGCTTTCTCAGTGGACTTTCCTTACATAGAATACCTAGAAGGCCATACCTTCTCAATGCCCTAGGGATAACACCTAAACTACTGTGCTCTCTGTTCAAGAACCAACCTTCCTTCCTTCCTTCCTTCCTTCCTTCCTTCCTTCCTTTCTTTTTTTCCTTCTTTCTTCTTAGAAAGATACTTATATGATATATTATTTAACTAAGATTTTTTACAAATTCTCCATGAATACATAGGGTCCTCCCCAAGAGAAAACCACTTTTTTTTTTCCAATTTTGTGTGTTTTCTTACAGAGATACATGGTATTTATATGAAAAAAAAAATATATATATATACATATATATGTAATAAATATAGTTTTTCCTCACATGGTAGCCAACTACATTGCCCTAAATTTGCCTTTTTTTTTTTTTTTTACTTAATAATGGAGCTTGGAAATGTTTCCCTACCACCACACATGAAAGCCTCCTCAATGTTTTTCAACACATGGATATTCAGTTGTAGCTTTCCCATGTAAGCCTTTCCCATGTAAGCCCTTGTTTTCAACAGACCTGAAAATGGGCACTGGGAGTGGGGGGAGTGAGGCTAGTTTAAAAGTGCTATTTTAATGGAATAGTAGGAAAAAAAAAAAAGAAAGAAAGAAAGGTCATTCCACACTTCTGTCTTAAAAATACAGAAAGAGGACAGAGTTCTAAAATGTTCTGCCTCCTCGGAATTCACTGCTAATTCTATTCTGATACTAGACCTTTATATGATTAATAGTGTGATACTCCAAATTATACTGTGATACTTAGAAGGTCTACCTTTTTTGTAATGTCTTCTTATTTTTGAAAAAGTCCAGTTAAAAAAATCAAAGCATACAGTATCCTGTGTACATAGAAATCCATTACCATAAGGATAAATATAATACTTCAGAAAGTCCTTGTATTCACTGGCTTAATGGTTGTTTTTCTTTTTTTTTTTTTTTTTTAAAAAAAAAAAAAAAAAAAAAAGGAAATCCATGTGTTTTTAGCCACAAAATCTTCTGCTAAAAATAGTGATAAAGATTGTATTGGATAAATTTAATATACTTTTAAATGTAAAATTATAATAGGAAAATTGACACTAAAACCATAGAATGCCTAGAATGTGCTAGAATGTGCTTTAATTCTTTGAATTATATTATTAATTTTTACTTGGAAACAATGTTAAAATTGTGACTCTATTCTATTTATTTTACATGTAAAGGCACAGATAACCTGTTCATATTTGCAGAGGTATCATAATAACTTCACCTATAAATCCTATGCTTCATGTCTGCATTTATTCACTTCTATTATTTGTTTCTTACCAAATAAGATTAGAAAATAAAATAGGAAAATCTAAAATATTAAGTGTTTAAACCTTTATAGTTGACTCAATTCCAATAAGAAAAGGTTATTTAAACCTGATATGTCTCCTGCTTTAACTGCCAGATAATTTCCAGGGAGACTTTTTCTTTTACCATATATATAAAGAGACAAAGCAATTTATATACTTTATGTTTTCCTTGGGTTGGAACTTCTGTGAAATACTTTAAAACATATTTTTAAAAATAATTATGGAAAATGCAGTGAACTTAACCTTTGACCATTTCTAAGTATCTATGTATATATTCTATTAGATTGCATTTGTTACAATAGTACCATATATTCATTTCTTTTAGCCACAGAAGTACTCCAAGGTAATTCCACAGTAGAGATTTCAAGGAAAAATAAGTTGATCTTGTTTGAATTCTCACACCCTCAACATGTGTATTATTGAATAGTCAAGACTGAGAATTAAAATTGAACTATCAGGATTGTGCTCAATTTGGATGTGTGAATGTTTATAACCAAAGAGGACAAAGGAAATGAAATTTGACATGGCTATTTGCACTAATAACAATCATTTTATGAACCTTCTGGACACAGGATGTTGTGGTAGTAGCTATGCATGTGAAAAGTTTAAGTTAAATAGGTCTTTCCAAATTACTGTTTCTGAGACTGTTTCTGAGGCTCAAATGTCATCTTACCTGACAGCCACAAACAAAATTATTCATGTCTTCTCATTCCCAAGCACATTTAAAATGGAAACATAAATCTGTTCACATGTCCATTTTAACAAACCATGAATACCTGAATGGTAGGGTCCATTTCTTGATTATGCTTCTAATTAAACAACAAAATTCCTGAAAACTATTAAGTGTCTTTTGAAGAAATTAACATTATCTGGATAATAACAATTCTTCTAGAGACTTTACTAGAAGATTTTTTTTTTTTTTTTTTTTTTTACTATTTAAAGACTAACTAGACTTGTTTTTTATGTTGTGTAACCAAAATCTCTGTTTAATGGGGGACAAGCTTGACATGATTGTTTTTTCTTTTGGAATATAAAAGTGCTATATTGGATTTTTTTATATTATGTTTTTGAGCAATGAACAGAGCATGTTCTGCCTAGATTTTCATTTTATCCCAACTATCATAGCTTTCTTTGATATTTCTTTGTGACAACAAAAAATATACATAATAATTCACCATTTCTGACATGTTTTCATATTGCTTTCCTAAAAGTAGCATCAGCAGTTTAATCTATGAGCACAGGAGATTTTTTTTAACATAGGTAATTGGATGAGGAATTTCAGTGATCCCATAATATCACAAGTTTATACCGATGTGGTGATTATTATAATAGCAAATTGTCCCAAAATTTACAGACATTAATATATCATTTTTAGGCTGGAAATTTCAACTTACCATTGAAATAAATTAGAAGTCAAGCACTATTTCAAAACCAAGTTGCCTTTTAAAAATATGTTAGAAGTAAAAAGTAAAAAGATGTTATCTTTGGCTTTCTATAGGTATCCATTTAATACTGTGGATAACAAAATATTTTTCTTGACTAACTCAACTGTCATTGAAATTATTTTCTTGAATATTAAAAAGAAATGAATGTGACCTAATATCAAACTCTTATTTTATTTTAAACCAAAGATAGAGTTTATTCTCTAACGCACATACACATGTCTGTTAATAATGTCAATATTTGAAAGTTACCAATTTTCTATTTATCAATCAACATGAGAGTTTGTGATTTTCATTTCTTATACAAAATGATTTGCATATTCCCCAACATTTGTTAAATTTTCATAGGATTTTGATTCCTTTTGTCTCCTAGATATATAGTAGTTTTAATTGTTTGGTTTTGGGCATAGTACTTAATGATTTTGAGTTTCTATGTCTCCTCCACCTATTAAAAAAAGAATTAAATGGAATGATACAAGTGGTTAATTGTTGATGATCTATTAAGCACAAAAAATATGAAAAATTATTACCATTATTTGAACAGCTTAGCTCAAGTTAGGGACTATTGGTAATATATTTTTATAATATGTAATTGCTACTGTAATATTAATTGCCTGCATGGAATAATCATTAAATTTATACAATGTTGTGTTTGCTTAACCAAGTCTTGGCAAACTATGACCCAGTGCCCAAATCCAGCCATTTACTATTATTTTGTAAGACCTATCATTTAAAAATTTTTAAATGCTTTGAAACTGTCAAGACATAAAATTATGTGAAATTAAAATATTACTTTTTATGAAGTTTCATTAGAATAGATTAATCCTTATTTATTTTTGCATAATCTGTTACCACTTTTGTATAATTGATTGTTACTCTAATAGTAGCTTTGAATAGTTCCCCAAAAGACTATTTGGTCTCAAAGTCTAAAATATTTATTATCTGGCTTTTTAGAGAAAAGTTTTGTAAACTTCTGTGATTTGGAAAAATCAATTATTGTATTTCTTTGAATAAGAAAAGAGAAATAGCAATTTTTCTTTATTATCTTTGACAACTCAGAAATACCTAAAGAATTTTTTAAAAAATGGGAAAAAGAAAATTATACTACTTAATTTAAAAACAAACAACAAAAGTAATGATGTAATCGCATTCATGATGTAACTCATGCCATCATTTGCTTTAGAAATATGCCAGTTATAAAGAGCAGGTTAAAGTGATGAAAAGCAGGAGCCAGTCAAGGTGACACACACCTTAATCCCAGTGGCTTATGTGGCTGAGACAGGAGGATCTTGAGTTCAAAACCAACCTCAGCAAAAGTGACGCTAAGCAACTCACTAAGACCCTGTCTCTAAATACAATATGAAATAGGTCTGGGGATGTGGCTCAGTGGTAGAGTGCCACTGAGTACAATCCCTGGTACCAAAAAAAAAAAAAAAAAAAAGCATGGCCTCAATATCTTGGTTAACTGATTTTCTCTAAACATTAGGAAAGCATCCAGTTCCATTGCAGGACTATATTCTATCCTAAATCTAACAATATCCTGGGACACTACTATCAAAGTACACCAAATTCCTGATATTTATACAATTTGTATTTCAACTGAGGAATATTGGGGTAAACCATTGATAATTTGTCAGTTGTTTTGATTGTTGCTGGCTGATAAGTACTCAAATGCATTTTATTCTAAAATTTAATGTTAAGTGCCACAAAACATAATTTATTGAACATACATGTATATGCACACTAAAAGCTTATTTCTAGTACAGTTGCCTCAGAAATAGTCCCTTCTAGGTTGTCTTTTTCTCTAATCTAACAAATCGGACTGTTGGTGAGTAGATGCACATTCATCAATAGCACAACTGTATTCAGTGCTCAAAATGAGTCATATTTTCAATGTTTGGATGATCTCAGGTTTAAAACTCAGTTGTAATACATTACTAGAGCAGTGAGTGATGATTTGGTTAAATGAAAAAAAGCTAAAAAGGCTTTTTACTGGCAATTCCAGGAAAGAGCTGTTAAAGCTTTGCACTTTACCAATCATGTTCTTGTCATTTATTATAGAAGGTAAGGAGGGAATACTTTTGAACTGAAGCTCACATAGTGAAAATAATTGAAAATAAATTGACATATTAATATATTACATATATCTTTTCTTTTTTGTGCTATTTGATATTGAATATCTTTGGGATGCTCAGAGATGTAAGAGCCTGAAGAAATCATGCACAAGATGGCGAGTGAGGGGTGGTTGCATGGACTCCTTATACACCCACACTAGTGTCCTATGGATGTGAATGCAGATACATGGATGTGTTTCTAGTAATGCAGAAACAAATCTACATAGCAGCATGAGTTTTAAAATGTAATGAAAGACAAAGGCAGAACACAGAACTCTACAAGCAGATATTAGGGCACTAGGAAACTGAGAAAACTCTTACATGGAGGCCTTTGTGGTGGGGAATAAGGTGCCTGCTGGAGATGGTGGTGTTAGAGATTCCAGAGATTGTTAAGGAGTTTGAAAAGGTGTTTATGTATAGAATGAAACCTGGCTGTTTTAGTCAGCTTCTTTGCTGCTATGACCAAAAGACTTGACCGGAACAATTTTAGAGAAGGAAAAGTTTATCTGGGGCTCAGTTGCAGAGGTCTCAGTCCATAAATGGCCAGCTCTGCTGCTCTAGGCCCAGGTGAGGGAAAACATCATGGTGGAAGGGTGTGGCAGAGTAAAGCAGCTTAGAATATGAAGAAGAGAATATATACCTGCCAAGGCATACCTGCAGTGACCCACCTCCTTCAGCCACACCCTACCTGCCTACAGTTACTACTCAGTTAATCCCTGTTAGCAGATTAGTGCACTGAGTATGTTAAGGCTCTCAAAACCCAATCACTTTGTCTGTAAACTTTCTTACATTGTTTCACACATAATCTTTTGGGAGACACCTAACATCTAAATCAATCCTCATAGTGATGGTCCCACTCTAGAAAAATGAAGTCCTAGAACATGTTCACATCTCAGAAAAAACCTGTCTCTTCCAATTTGATATTTTTACATTTATTTTTTAGTTGTAGTTGGACACAATACCTTTATTTTGTTTATTTATTTTTATGTGGTGCTGAGGATCTAACCCAGGGCCTCCCACGTGCTAGATAAGCGCTCTACTGCTGAGCCACAACCCCAGCCCTCCAATTTGATTTTTTACCATAACAAAAGTAATACAATTTACACATTCAACTATGATAACTCTCAGAATACTTGTGACTATACAACCTTTGATTCCAAAGTTACTATAAGTCATAATACAAGGAATGGTAATATGTATTTATATTTTACAGTTGAACTAAGAGTTTCAAATATATCAAGTGATTTACCCCAAATTATAGTTTTATGTAAGATTGGAATTCAAATTGATTTTCTCTTATTAATTTCTTTCATTATAAAACAATGATTAAACAGCATTATTTTCTCATTTTAAAATCTTGAATGGTATCGTTATCTAAGAAGATAATAAGAAATCAATAAATTCTGGACATTTCTTTCATTTTCTTTACTCATGTTATTATCCATTAAATTATCAATTACTTGCATAGATCCAAATAAACAGTTATGCCATACACTGTCATTTTGTCTAAAATTCCTCTGAATCATTGAGGAAACTATCCAGAATTTTAATGTATAGATTTCCTTATTTTATATACTTTCATTAGTTCAATTATACGCAGCATTTGATATGTTAAATCACATCCAAATGAATCCACACTGTACTCAAAGAAGTTCATCTTCTTTACTTCTTTAGTAGAACAATGCTTCAAACAAAAAGAAATGGCCTCTTATTCTAGCTTGTGATTTTTATATTTGAAACCATCATTTAACTGATTTACTTTGAAAAATAGGATTTTTATTCCTTTATCCCATTCTTTCCACCTTTCCCATTTTCTCAATTATAGATTACAGCCAGAAGATGGGGGAAAAGAGAACAGATGACAAGGTTTTCTATTTCAAAAATGTGTATTCCCTTGACAGTTCAATTTCCTGGTCTCTGGCTGGCACAGATATTTTTAATCATGTATTTTCATTGATTCTAATTAAATGTCATGGATATAATTTACTCCAATTCTTCCCTATTCTATGGCATTAGAAAAATATTTTTAATGCCATGTTTTTTTTCAATATATCTTTTAAATTGGCAACCAATTTTATTATACTGTTGGTCAAGTAAGTCCCCATGTGTCCAATAGGATTCCCAAAATAAGTGCTTTCTAGTGTAGCTTCCAAAAAACTTTCTAAGTAATTTAGCTTGGAATGTTGTGCTAGAACCTACATGAATGTGAAACATGACCCTCTATTTCTAGCAAGTGTTTTTGATAGCCTTCATTGTCTTTCATTTTTGCCACATGGCTGCTGCATCTGTTTCTTATAACTTCTGCTTCCCTAATTATTGATGCAATATTGGTTTGGGTATAATATTCACATAACATCTTTTAGAATTGCAGCATGCAAGTTTATAAATTTTTCCAGAAAGGAGAGAGGACCCATTTAGTAACTCAAGCTGAAATTATCATCATTGAAAAGCAACTGGATTAGTTTGGGGGTGGGGCGGGAGGGAATGAGTATGCTACTACCAAATAAACTCAAAAAACACAAAGTTTTAAGACGTATTTGCTCATATTTGTTTATTGGGATTATATTGGGGCTTTTTATAATATTAGCTCAATTTAGTGATATTTCACATGTTTTAGACTCTAGCCAGTAGATTAAAATGTGGGAAAATGTAGGTCAGTATTTAGGTTGCACATTGCATGATCAAATGCTTAAATTGCTTAATGTAATTAAGCTAGTTGTTCATGAAAAATTCTTCCTTCATTTCTGGAAAATATAATTTAATCAAACCTTTAAAGTGTTGTCTCTTGGGATCAAATTTAGGACAATACCATGTGTTCTATCTTTAACATTAACTTTTATAAAGAGGTATTATCACACTGAATTCTAAATAATCTTGTGTTCATATTGAGAATTCTATTCTTATATCTGTTGCTTTTTGTGAAATCATGACTCATGTGAAGGTTTTCTATAAGTAACAGGTAGATACTTAGGCAATGTAACTGTCAATGTTAATAAAGTAGCTGATGGTTACAGATGGAGGAATATACTATACAAGTGCTCAAATGATTTTGCACATAAAGGGGGTTTCTTAAAAATTATTCAAGTATCAGATAGGTATGGTGGCATTATACTAGTAATCCCAGTGACTCTGGAGGCTGAGGCAGGAGACTTTCAATTTCAGTGTCAGTCTCATCAATTAACTAAGAACCTGTGTCAAAATTTGAAAAATAGAAATAAAAATACAAAGGGCTGGGGCTATAGCTCAGTGGTAGAACACCTCTGGACTCAATCCCCAGTACCAAAACAAACAAACAAATAAAATAAATAATAAATAAAAACAAATCCAAGAATGTTTTGAGGAAGTGATTAAATTGATACTGTTGGAGGTTCATTAACCATTTTAGACCTCAGGGGTTTGTTTAAGTGTTTCAAGACAGTAATTTATAAAATTGCCCCATGAGGCCTATAGGTTTCCTTTTATTGTGAAAAAGCAACAAACTTTCGCCTGGGGAATAGTTTATTTACCAGGCAAGATCCTTCCTTTCATTTTGATTTCAATTAATTTGCCCTACTTTTTCACTAAAGCATTGAAAAAGCCTTAATCTTAGATCTCAGTCCAATTTACTTAAGTCTTCTTTACTACCATTTTAATTTCAGAAATACTGGAAATGGCAGTTCCCTTGGGTGGAACAGGGCTCCCCTGAGAAATCTAGAATCTTAACTCCCTGAGCTCTAACATATTTTCAAAATAATAATGGTCTTAGCATTGCCCTGTTATTTTCCTCTTTGGCAGCTTTTATTTTAGCTATGAACTAACACCATGCAGAAGAGTTTATAGATAGTAAGTGTTGCTAGATTATATGTGCATAAAGAGTTGAAAGGAAAATATTCAATGACTACTGTGAAAATAGATTGCTTCCAGAAGAGGCCTATTAGAAAACATGGGCCCAGTTGAGTAAGGCATGCAGGTCACTGGGAGGTCTGCTCAGTCAGGCCTGTGTATTTTAAGTGTTACCAGCAGACACTAAGGAGAGAGATGCACAAGAAAATAGAGCAGTCAGATAATTATTAGATGATGGACTAGCAAAAATGTTTGGAAGCACACAGCCAAGTTAGAGAGTCTGCCCAGGAATTGATGGGTGCATGAAAGTTAAAAACAACCCAGACCTTAAAAAGAGAAGTCATAACGTAAGAAACCAATTTTAGAAACTAAAGGAAAAGTGTTGGCGTTCAAAAAAGATGTATGGAGCCACCAGGGGTCCAAAAGGGAGTGGGGAAAAAAACACATTTGAAAGTATATTCTCTCCATGAGGAGGTCATAGATTTTCTTTTTTTTTCTCAGCTCCATGCCCGGATGAGTACTGGGTTTAGGACCAAAGGAAAAATGCCCTATTTGAAATCTAAAGGGAATTAAAATGCAGTACAGTACTCCCTCTTCTGTTTTTAGTTTGCAGCCTCTGGGCAACTGCCAACTATCAGTAAAAAGCTCCTTATCTCAGAGTATATAATTCTGCTATGAAATACACAGCAAGTACAAATGAGACCTTGACCAGAACTTTCATATTTATAGAAATCTGTTTCCCTGTTCTGTGTGTGTTAAGTAGGAAAGACAGGGATTTATTTAGACCTCAGGAATGATCATTTGGGTTGTCTAAGAAAGAGTTTGGAATTAAAATGCTTATAACAAAAAAGATTTAGATACAACTGAGAAACCATCAAAGGCTCCTTGCACTGGGTTAGTTTCTGAATTGGCTTTTAGAAAATAAAAATGGATTGTCGAAGCCTTGGTAATGTTTCAGTATTTGAATACACAAGGGAATGATGTGAATCCTACCAAGGAAACGGAACCTTCAAAGAACTTACACGTGCTTTAACAAAATTTTGGAGATAGCTTATATGCCTCTCCTAAAGGAGCACTTTCATTTTTCACTTCTTAGTCTCTGGTTGTTGTTCATCCTCATCTGAACTGTCACTGACCAGATACTTTACACACTGGTAGGTTAATAGGTATAGAACAACTATGCTTCATGCATTCAGAACACCTCTTTTTTTAAAAAAAACTACCTCTGACATATTGTTTTGGAACCTAGGGAAGTTGCAATTCCTCTTTCTTCCCCTTAGTCTCCCTCCCTCTCTCTTTCTCTCTCATCAGGTGTGTGTGTGTGTGGGGGGGGTGTAATCATGCTTGTGTATGTGAGAGAGGATGGTTAACTACTCTGGATGAAACATGGCTTGTTTCTATCACACTCAGCTATAAGTGTTAAATGAAAAAGTTTAGCTAAAATGAAAAATATTTGCACACATTTGAAGATCTTACAGCACAAATAAGGGAAGAAAACAAGCATTGTATCTGTTCTCCTGGGAAAGGTTAAGTGAAAATCAGTACACCATTCACAATCATTGAGTAGGTTGATGGTGGAGGCCTGCCAGAACTTAGGCACTAAAACCCTTAGAATTGAGCAGGACAAAAAAGAGAAACAGGATGACAGTCCATGTGGACTCTATAAAGAGCAGGAGAGATTTTAAGTGATTGAATAAGGGATTCTGATATTTGGTTATTTAAATACAAAATTTCAGGTAAGAAAAGACTTTATTTATGGGGCTGAGTTGATTCAGCTTAGGAAACTTGTAAACAGCATTTATCTAAATTGGCTTACCAAGTAAATATATAAATGTATATTTACAAAAATGCACCTGTGTGCCAAAATAGAGATTTCTTCCTTTTAGCATTCGTATGAATGGTTGGAATATTACTACATATAATTATAAGGAAAAAAGAACATGAAAAAAAAGCTGTTGCTTGCTTTCTTTTCCTTAAAAAATATGCTCTGTCTCAAATAAACTAATAAATTATTGAATTAATGAAAGCAATTCTAACATTAATGAATTATCAATACTTTCCAAGAAAATAACCCTACACTTGAATTTTTTTTTTTTTTTTAGGTTTTGTTTATGATGAAAGTGTCAGCCAGTTACGATTAACCTTTGAATTCTCAATGGATTTCTTGTTAACCTGTGTTAATCATCTTACAAATGACCATCAGAAGTCAAGTCTGGATCTGTGTTTATCTGATAATAGGAGGTCAAATTGTATTAGGCCTCAAGGTAGTGAGATGAACCACTCTGTGTTTTTCACCCTTTACAATGTTTTTTCATTATATCCTGTGAGTTTCTCTTCCAAGTTTTCTATATCTGAAAATGGAATTCCTTACAAAGGGTCCCAGAAAAGGCAGTATGTTGTTCTTGAAGAGATCCATTAACATCAAACAATGATTCAGTATCCTATTAACAGTAAAGAGGTATATTCATCTTTGCATATGAACAACCTATCTTTCATCTCAGAAGATAACGTGGTTTATCTGTGTTCTGATATTGCCTAAAAGGCAATTCTGCTCATGTTAGGAAGCAGAGGAAAATGAATTAAGGTGAATTGTTATAAGTCATCTTCAGATTTCTGACCTAGACACTGTAATGAAAATTTATCTTTCAAATCATGTACACAATTCTTATTTCCTAAAGAAGTGTTCCATGAGTTATATTATTGAAGAACATAGTTTGATTGACTGTGATCCTGAGTAATGTAGATTATGTATTAAGTTCATGCCATATAATCTTACTTAACCAGGAAGGAGCCCAAAAGCACCTGGGAAAATGAGTTCTCATCATAGCCACCTGTTGCTTAATTTCTGACCATTCTTATATGAAGGTGAAACCAGTATTACTGATATTACAACCTCTTTAGACTAATGAATATTCAGTTTTCAACAATACAACTGGTTAAGTTTTCTAAAGTTATTTATGTACTCATAAGAAAAATAATACTGATGTTTCAACTTCTCTGAATTTATTCTTTCCAAGCTAGTTTGTATATTAGCTAATATATTGCATTGTTGAGTGGGAAGAATAAAATCAGCTGCACAAATGATTACTTTTCTAGTCTATTACATTCCAATGAGAGGTGAGCACCTGTCATTCTGGTTTTCAATGGGAGGAATATAATTAAGTGCAGTGGAATGTCAGTGTAAGATCTATAATGCCTCTACCTCACACACTTGTGCTATGCCCTTTGCAAAAGATTTTGACAACTCTATACTCAACAGATTTTATTCTCTTTGGATTTGATTTTAATTATAAACCTGAATCTGTCAGAATAGGAATGGTTCATAATGGTCTGACCATGCTGAATCATTCACATTGTCTAATCCATCCTCATGTAATATAGCCAGCTTGTTTTGCAAAACAGATCAAAATTTAATTTCTTTGAATTGTCTTTCTATATTGACTTTGGTGTGCTCTTGGTTAAGCAGCAATCTTTTCTGAGAAATGGTTTATTGTTGCAACATTTTAAGCAAATCAATTACCTTCCTGTAATGCAATAATATTACAATATGCAGGCAACCATAGCTTCCATTGTACATGACACAGTCGATTTTATGAAGCTGTAAACAGTCATATCAGGGCTATTTAGTCTGTAGTAATATAATTTGAAAAGGAGATATTGCCCAAGTTATGCTAATATGTTATCTGAAAAAACTCAATATGTCAGGAGCTCCCTGAAAAACAGACATATCGTTTTCAGGTTTACAGGTTAAATTAAAGAGTCAGAACTCTGTGTGGAAACACTAATAGCCAAACCAAGTCTTTGCATGAGGAAATGACTTTGTTCAAAATATAGGCTTGCTGCTTTCTTGCCAACATGAGCTAATTAATCTTGGAGTAACTCTCTAAGTACACAACAACATTCCATAACTACACATGTCCAATAGAGATATACTCCCTGCCTTCTCCCCTGTATTTCTTTTTTATTTTTTCTGATATGTCTTGGTAGAAATAAATTGACCTAATGTGAATCTTTGCTTAAAATCTACCTGTTCTAAGTAGAACAAGACTCTACCTATTTGGCCTTTGCCTACTTCTCCTAACTTTTCTCTTGTCACTGTTCCTTTCTTTCCTGTGGATAACTGGCCTCTTCTCTTCCTCAAACATAGCATGCTAATTCCAGACTCACTCACTATTCCCTAGTCCTAGACCACTCACTCCCTCTGCAGTTTCCTAGAGCTGACTCTCACCCACCACTTGGATGTCAACTCAGATGACACCTTCTAAGACAGATCATATTCTGGTTCTCCTCTCTAATACTTTTCCCTTACCTGTCTCTTAAACTTCTCTGTGTTATTATTCTCTTTTATTTTATTCATATCACTTGATGTTATCTGAAATTATTGGTAGTTCTACTTGATTATTATCTGGAACAGGGCCCCTTGGCATGTTTCTTACTGTATCCTTAGCATATAGAACAGTACCCATGAGAAATATTTTTTTAAAAAAACCTGTTTGTTAATAGGATAAAATAATACTTATTCAGGTATGCATTTGAAGATACCATCCCCTATGGGTCAGCCATGGGAAAGAGTGTTGGCAGGTAAAAGAATAGTTCTCTCCTGTTTTGTCACCTCTCTGCAACAGACATACTGTGATGATATTGACCTTTTTTATGGAAACCTTATTCTCTACTCTGTTCCACACGTTCTTGTCCTCAAGAGAGGAGAAATAATTGCTCCTATAACTTTGTTAATGAATCAGCCTTATTTAGGAAACAGTCACAGACATTACCTATACTAGCAATTACCACGGCATCACTTATATAATAGTTCTTTCTGCTAGAAAATCAATAATAGTGGACAATTATTACAAAAACTCTGGTTTCCTCTTATGTAATTACAATTCCAAGTAATCAGATTGCTATTATTAGAATGACAGTGCTTTATGAGATTTCACCTTAAAAGTTCACAGTAACTCTCTTTTATTCAGTGGTAGTTTAAATGATGTTCTTGCAATATATCATTATTTTTCAGAGCAAATTGCATGAGACCTTACACAGTAGCTTTGAAATTACTGCTTGTCGTCACCACTATATACAACCACATAAACAGTATGTGGTTTATACAGTAGATCATTTTTCTTGTTTATATTCAGCAAGCTCTCGGTGCTACACACTAACACCAGCTGTTAAAAAATGACAATAGTATTTTATCTCTCACTACCAAGATATTTTATACAAAGAAGTTTTTTTTCTCTGAACACAATGTGTTGCTGAATAATGATAAAGGTTGATATGATAAATAGTGGTATATCTTTCAGTATTCATTGGCACTGCTAAATAGAATGTAAATAGAAAAACTAAAGGAAAAAAATCAAGTATGGAGAAAGTCACATTCCATACCTCAATCCAAGTCAGTTTCATTACCTAGGAATATCTGAGATGGAATAAGAATTATCTTATTTCTGAAGTTGTTCAAAGTGAATCCTAAAGATTTATGTGCATTTGCTAGATATGAAAATCTAAAATAAATTTCAATATCCCAAAATGTTCATTGATCTCTCTCTTTGCCATCTTTCTCCTCTACTGTTCTTTCTTCTGAAATTTTTTTTTTCTTGATTCCAAACAAAACAAATGCCTCAAGGGTGAAGACAGTATCTTTCATATCAAATATATCTAATAGTTTCTGAAAATATATGTCAGTCACTTAACTAAAAATGGTGTACTTTTCTTGAAACTATTTTCAAGGCTTAGAAAGCACATTTTGTTTAAACAAATCACAAAACCAGATTTAGAAAGTTTCTTCGAGTCTTTGTGTCTGGATGGCTTCCATCATAGTTCTTAGTTAGGACATACAAAGCCAACTGAACACAAGGCAAGGCCATACAATGGGCCTCAAGGCCATGCTATCAAGTATGTTTAAGGTGACAGGCATGGTGATTCATGCCTGTAATCTCAGTTACTTGGGAGGCTGAGGCAGGAGGATTGAAAGATTTAGGCCAGCCTCAGCAATTTAGTGAGACACTCAAAAAATCTAGTGAGAACCTGTCTCAAAATTTAAAAATAAACAAATGAGTAAATAAATAGGGCTCAGGTTGTCGCCCAGTGGTAAAAAACTACTGGATTTAAACTCACCAGTACAGAGAAATGTGTGTGTGTGTGTCTATGTGGATGTGTGCGTGTGTGTCTGTGTGTGTGTATATGTGTGTGTGCACGCATATGCACACTATTCTGTTTCAAGTAAAAAATGAAATGCCTAACACAAATCTATAGATATACTGGGGTCTTTCAGAGAATTTAGAAGACTCTACTATTTAAATATATAAGACCTTTTATGTCTTAGAAAAACACCTAGCTCTAAGGATTGTGCACACTGAAAAGCAAAATGCATTTAGAATTATTTTATTATTTATTATTAATATTTGTGAAGAGAACTTATATAGTACTTGAATTCAAAAATTTACTATAAACCTTGCCATAGAGATCATTATTTTTTCTCATAATAATTATAGTCCTAAGTCTTATTATAGTTTCCAGTTGTTCAACCAGTCCTAGATGTACAAAAATTTGGTCTCAAATGGCAGCATTTCAGAATAGAGTCACATTAGATATTACTGTTTCAAATTTAACACAGACAAGTTCATTGACTAGGAAGTTTCCAAATTACATAAACCCAAGTCAAATATCAATCATGTATTGAAATATTTGAGTATACTATCTATTCATATATGTATATATGTATATATGTATATATATATATATATATATATATATATATATATATATATGTGTGTGTGTGTGTGTGTGTGTGTGAGAGAGAGAGAGAGAGAGAGAGAAAGAGAGAGTATATGCATGCATTCATGTAAAACCTTCAAATGATCAATGACTGACTGGTCTGTTGGTGAAGGGAAGCTGTCTAGAGAAATTTAGATTTTCTTAGATCTATTTTAATTATACATTTAAAAATATACCTTCTGATATCTATTATATTCTACACTCCTTTAATAGTCAATGAATAATGCTATAGTTTTTAGTTAACACATAGTTCTTCCAGAAGTCTCTTAATCAGTTACCTTGCCAAGAATTTATTTCAAATTTCCATGGGCAGCCACAAAATACTATAAGCTCTACTTAACTCATTTCATGAGAGAAACTCACAGGATGTCAGTTCATACCCAGAGCTGTAACACTTGGCCTGAGCAGGGGGAGTGGAGACATTTAGAGGAGTAATGGTGAGAAGTGTTGACTAGGAGAATGGAGTCAAATGCTAGGGGCCAGTTCCTCAACTTTCATAGTCTATGTCTGTTTTAAAATAGAGACAGATAACTTGTTCTGTAGACCTCATCTGAGTCTCTAAGTTAATCACAGTTACTACAGGGGAACACATTTAGAGGGCATATTATATAAATTACTTACGAAAATGAGGACAGTTAGACCATAGCCTTGAGTCATCAAGAGTGTATTCTGTTATGAAGTGCACACTATTTAGAAAGGTTAGAAAGGTTGTAGTACAATTTAGAAATATTTACAGCAATATTACCTGCACATGTTTTAAGATTTGATCTTTAAAGGCATCTATTTCAATTTTCCAGTTAGCTAGAAAATTTAGTTTTCTAGTACTAGCATTTACTGTATGAAGTAGAATATTTTTCATATTATTTATTTTCTATTATTAGCTTATTTATTTTTAGTTCTTGGGAAACCCAGAAGCACTCTAAATTGGAGCTATATCCCCAACACTTTTATTTTTATTTTTTAAATTTGTTGATTTTTATTTTAGTGATTGTTAATTTAGTGAGACACAGGGTCTCACTAAATTTCCCAGTGGACATGAATGTTAATTCTCTCTCATCAGGCTCATGAACAGCTGGGATTATAGTTGTGCAGTCTCATACCTGAAAACATGCATTTTATTTAAGTAGAAATTTTTATTTAAGTGGAAATACATTATTATTTAATTTTGATATGAGCAGTATTTAATAAAGAGTCTTATATTTAGGTTTCTAATAATGTTTGTTGACATAATTACTAAGTGGAATCTTAAGAAATTTTATTTTTGTAGGTGAAAGACACCTGTATATTAACAAATTGATATGGTTTAATATAATTAATCAAAAACAATGACGAATTAATAAAGACCTACTTTTGTGTCCTAATTAGGACTATAATTGCTAGGTTTTTTTTCCCCTAGAAAAATGTCTTTATTAGCTTGCTAATTGAAGGTCAGAAACAATCTTTTTCTGCACATGTTGTCTTTACATGGAAAAACCAGAAACGAGCTAAACTAAATAACAAACTTTCCTTATTACATCCCTTACATCCCTTGCAAGACTGCTAGAAGAGAAATAACTTGGCATTTTAACAAAGAAAAACATTTATCTTAATATGGACTGGGATCATTAGTTTTGGCCTGGAAAGAAGCAATGGGGTTCTCCTCCAAAAATGAATGAATAAACAAAAACAAATATTAGCAACAATAGGAAAAAAAAAAAAAAAAACCTCTCATAGTGTCTATTTCTTAACCAGATATAATCAGTTATTCAGGGTTTCAATTGAAATGTATTCATATGGTCCAATCTGTAATTAACTACCAGTCTTGTTACTGTCTATCTACCAAAAAGCTACAGTTGCAAGTTTTTCCTTGATTATGGCTCCTAAAACCTTCTAGAGCTTGGCATGGTGGTACATGCCTGTAATTCCAAAAAACTGAAGCAGAAGGATCCCAAGTTCCATGTCAGCCTTAACAATGTAACAGAACCCTTAGCAATTTAGCAAGACAATGATTCAAAACAAAAAACAAAGCAAAACCAAACAAAGCAAATGAAACCAAGACTGGGGATGTATCTCAGTTGTAAAATGCTGCCGGGTTCTATCCCCAATACCCAAATAACAGACAAACAAACCAAAAAACTTATACACATACATGTCAACACAATTTTAAATTCTTGAAATAGTTCATATATCCATGATTTTCATTTCTTTTCAATGTATTAAAAGAAAGGAAATACGGTGACTGGTGAATGTGGAAGAGTGACACTGTTTTGGGCATCCTAGACAAAGAATTGAAGGTAGGGATTGTTCCTTCTTAAAATACCAGTTCACTAGCCTCTGACTCTGGTTCTATGCTGGTAAGGTCTACCTTACAGAAAAACATCTAACAGGAGAGTGAGTGAAATGCAGTTCAAGGAAGATTATTATATGCACTTGATTTCTTTACTACAGAACAAAAAACCAAAGAAAAATCGAAGGCAGAAGAATAGTTCAATTGTTCTCTTTTCAAGGTGTGCATGTGGAGCAACATAGAAAACAAATATTGGAGTTGAAGAGAAGCCAATAAATGCATGGACATTAGAAAGGAAATTAAGAAGAGAAATGAACTGGTAGCAGGCAGATTTAAAATGAAAAATTTCAGAGATATCAAGAGGACAACATAAAAATAAAATGATGAAAGTAAAGACTAAAAACAGTGATTTAGAAAAGAGAGATGTGAGCTCCACCAGGCTATGGGAAGAAAATCTTGGGATGTCACAATGAAACATAATCAAAACAAGAATGAGGAGTTCAGAACCTGTCAGTGTGATGATAGACTGTAATAAAGATAATGCCGGACATTGCTGGATGAAAGGTGAAAACAAAGAAACTGTGGAGAGTCAGAGCTGAAATTAGCATGTTTTTAGGGTTATTATCATAATAGTATAATTAATACTAAATGTTGCTTAACTGACAATCTGCATTTGTTGGATCCAGAAAACTGCCCCAAATCTGCCATGTAGATTCCATGGGCTTCTGGATTTTGTCTTTGCTCTGTGAGACCTGGAAAATTAGGAAAGTCATTGCCTATTTCTATTTTTCCTTTGGAGTGTGACCATAAATCACCATTCTCTAAAGAGAAAACATTTCATATGCTACTAAAGAGAAACATGGACTGAATGTGTTTTGCTCAAATCAAGCTCATTTTCATTTGTGCAAACATTTAACTCTTCTCCTCTGTTGAACATCACTTCTTTAACCTTCATAGACAGCATGCATGGCTACCTGTCTAGTTTTACCACATTCAATGCTAACTGTGTGACTTTAGAGTAGTGGCTCATTTAATTTATAAAGTTGTGGAAGGTGATATTCATTTCATCCTGATATATAAAGATTTAATGACTTGCTAGTAAGACTTTCAAATCTAACAACACAATTTTAAAAAAAACAAAACTACCTAGCTAAATTTGAATTTCATATAAACAATAATTTTTGTATAGGTAATATTTATATTAAAGTATGAGACAGAGTCAAATTAATAACATCTATTTTCTGATATCAGAAATTCAAATTTAATTGGACTTTCTATATTAACTGGCAACCCTATGCAATAGATGTAAATCCTTGCAAAAGCAATTGCTTTACTTAATATTATATAGTATTTTCTCACGATCAGTGTAATACCTTCATATAGTATGTGGTTCATTGAGTTACTCCACTCTAGATCAGTCCAATATAATTATTGTTATATGCATTTGCTTTAAAAAGGTCTGTGAGTGACACAGTTGGAAGTACAAGCATTTAAAAAACTATTTCCAGATTCCCTGAGTTTCTTAGAAAAATAATTTTATGAAAAGATAAACATTGGCTATAAAAGACCCTACATAATTGCTTACTGTTGGTGTTAATGATGATGATAATGAGCACTCTAGTACTATTAAAACTCTTCTGAACAATTGTACTATTGAAGCAATAAAGAAGGAAATTTATTTAAGATGGGAAAAAACCCTAAGGGGTAGCCTACTCAGTTTTCCACCCAGATATCATTCCTGTGTACTTTCTTGTCTAATGTTAATTCTTTATGAGAAAAATGACAACTGAAATTCCCTTCTCCTGTCCTACTCATCTTACTTTTTAAAAAATTTTTCCCTTTATTTTGAGACTCTGAAGTTTTTGTTTCAGTCCAGCCATCCTAAACCTACTATGTGTCAGATATTAAAATTCAAGTATTAGCTAATTCAAAATGAAAGTGTTGTTTGTCCAGGATTTATAATTTCATAAAGAATTTTCACATACAAAAAGCATTCCAGGGACAAAAATAAAAGTTGGTATTATTGAAAAGAAAGTAGACCAAATGACCTGCTTGTATAATTTTTACATCACCCAGCATAAGGAATGATGTAAAAGTCCAGGCTATCACTAAACACTTTCTTAAAACAAATCACAAAAACCTCCTGTGTCAAGTAAAATATTTTTCCTTTTAAAATACCTTTAAATAATAGTTCATTTTGATTTTGTTTTTATAGCTATAATCTCTTCCATTTTATCTTTGTCTTAAAGAAGAGATAATGGTATTATTTCAAATTTATTGATGTATAAGTGTCATAATATTTATTACACAAATAGTCCCAAGTCTTACACTGAGTTCCAGGGAGCTCAATTCAAGGTTTGAGTGGACTATTATATTATACTTGCTAACATAACAGAAGAAGAAATAAGTAGGAAAATCACTTGCTAAAGGACAAAAGTTTACATGTCATGTCCACGAAACTGAAAATAGTAGATATATCTCATAGCTTCCATGGGTAGGTTTCAGTGTATATGATTAGTATTTATTGAGTGCTTACTACTCACAGAACTTTGAGCTAGGACTGGGGAACATGAAAACCACAGACCCTTGATTACCCTACAAGATAGTAAAGGAAAGATAAGTTCACCAAAACTATGAGACAATCCAACTGCCCTTAAATTGTGCTTTGGGGAGATAAATATCACATTTAAAGTAGTTCCCACTACAATGAAAAATTTATACTGAAAAAATAATTGATACTTAATCTCTTTTACCAGACAAATGATCTTAATGCAGGTTTCACTGGAGACAATAAGTGACAGTCATTGGTTGAGTTATGTAGCCTGTGCAGTGACAGCACACAGTGGGTGTTCAATTAACATGTGCTAATTTTCTAAAAGAATTCATGAATCATGAGACAGTAATGGACCTCACTTGGCTATTATCATAGCAGGGAGAACATGTAATTCATTTTTGCCTGACACTAACAAAGTATCCTTTTGCTTTCCTGAGCAGGCCACTGAAATGTGTAAAACTGCTCCAGATGATTTTTTTAGTGTTCTCTCAACCTGCTCTTCTGTATTTATAAGTGTGCAGTAATTTATGGTTTTTTATTATTATTTATAACTTGTAACTCTTGCTTTTTTATTTTGGTTCAGTTTTCTAAAGGGTGAAATGGCACAGACAACCACACGTTTTTACTGTTGTTAATAATTTATTGATTTCTTGGAGAATGGTGAGCCTAATGAACAAAGCTTGCTTGTGTTAACTTATTAAATCATTGCAACTCCTAGCAATTACTTACACTATTAGGGTTGTATAAATAAGAATCTGAGGGTTAGATTTAGAAAGGTTGAATAGAAAGCAACAATTTGAGATTTGGTCTCAAGCTACCTAACTCCAATAGAAAACAAGTTTTAATTACTTTGCATTGCCATTTAGAAAACTCACTACTCAATTTAAAATATTTATATGTTCTGGGTCCCTAGACCATATTAAAGTGTACTAATCTCATTTGGAATTGGTACTTAATGTCCTAATGTTTTCTCTTTCATGCCCTGGACAATTTTAAATTCTAAGATTTATAGCACTTGCATGATCATATTTTAAATAACTATTTTTAGCTTTGATTTATTCCCTGACCCTTTCTGGGCCAGAAATTGACCCTAAGTTAAGAAAAGAAAATAAACAGTAGTTGGGGAAGATGTCAGAGCCCTCATAATCTACAGGGTTTGTTCTCCTGGAGAGAGGAGATCACTGAAGCCTGAAAAAATACTGATTCCTGGCAGATCTGACAGTCATTTGGATCTCTGTCTATGTCATTAGTTCATTGGTGACAAGAGGTTCTCTGGCTGGATGAAAACAGATGTCAGTCGCTCAAGTGGTGTTGCTCACAGATAAGGTGAAAGCATTTCAGACTGAAAAATGCAGCTTGCTGAGGGCGAAAGAACCTGCCAAACACGGACTTTTAAAAAGCAATTATTCATTGGTTCAGTCCTGGTTCTTGGCGTTCCCTCCTCCTAACCTCCCACACATGGCCTCATACTGACATGTTTTACGTTTCCAATATTTGAACCCTTGGTTTCTCCTATTGATCCTATTCACCTTTCAAAGATCAGCTTGGGTCTGACTCTTTCTGAGCTCACAATTGCTTTTCTGAATGTCAGCAGTTTCTCTAACTTATGAGGCAAGTGAAATATTTCCAGTCCAAGATATAGATAAGGTCTGATCTTCAAGATGGTCCTTCATGAATGAATTGTTCCATTTTACTTTTTTAAAGGTCCAGGGGAAACTAATGCATTGGCAACATTCCCCTTCTTCCTGCCATGTTCTGGTTTTTCTTTTGTCAGCTACTCAAAACGGATTCTTATTCTGGATCTTATCCAGGCTCTCCTCGGAAGATGTTTACGAATGCAGCTGAAGCAGCTGTGGAAAGAAGAATCTAGTCAAGGCTTATGTTCATTTCTCTAGATCAAAATGAGTTAGCGCAGTGGTTTTCAGACTTGAACATGCAATAGGCCCACCTATGGAAGTTTTTGGTTCATAAAATCTGGCATGAAAAATTGTATTTTTAACAGGTTCCTAGAAGCTGTTAATCTCTGGGTCGCACTTTTGAGAAACTCTGATTTATAGTCATGTATTTGATGGTCTAATTTTTCTACTTACTAATCAGATGACATAAATTTAATCCAAACTGGCTTAAGCAAAAAAAGAAAAAGAAAAGAAAAGCAATAACAATAATAATATCAATGCTATGGATCACAAAGATGAAATTTTAGCATTCTTTCAGGCATATCTGGATCTAGAACCTCAGAATACGTTTCAGTAGTTTTTATCTCTGATTCTTCTCCATCAGTTTCTTTCTGAGGCCTATTGAGAGGGACAAACTGTTCATCAGCAGCTCTGGGATTATATTCTATTTACTTGTTCATTATATTGTTTTCTCTTTTTTTTAACATAGAAAATATCTCTTTCTCAATATCTCCCCAAATCCTGAAGCTAACTTTTGTTCTGCAAACTCAGGTTGTATGTTCATTCTTAAAACAAATCCAGAAGCTTATAGGATGTAATGGTTACCCAGAGGGGTTTTTTTTTTTTTTTTTTTTTTTTTTTTTTTTTTTTTTTTTTTAACATGACCTTGAAGCCCAAGAGAAAACCAGAAGCTGTGGTCAGAAGAAAGAATTAATGTTTTGGACTGGGGCAAAAGAAAACTAAAGATGCAAATTTCTCTGAAGAAAAGGAGAGAATAGGCTGCCTATAAAACCCAGCATGATCCTGAGCACATTTAACTATTTAGCATATATTTGCTAATAGGGTAAATGAAATAAACTGAGTTAACATTTAACTAGAATTAAAAATCACTGTTTCTGGACCTTGTCCTTGATAGAAATCAGACTTGGAAAACGTAGGTTAAATTTAACTATCAACCAAATGAAAATATTACTATTTTCTTCTTTAATTTATAGCTCTAAGTGGTAATTTTCTTATATATATATATATATAATTTTCTTATATATATATACATATACACACACACACATAGAGAGAAATATAGTCATATATTATGACTGTATATATACATTTGTGTGTGTCCATATATATGTATATATATAAATAAATAGTCTTTATTAAACTTAATAAAAGTCTCAATCTGAAAAAAAGTGTAAAATCATTTAGTTGGTATAATCTATGCTATGTGTTTAACCATGGCAAAGAGAAAGCATAAACCCCTAAGTAAGGATTAGCTTGATTCCAGTTTTTTTTTAGCCATTTACACTGCTGGCTCTAATCTGGAAATTTAGATGAAGGAAGTAAAGGAAAGGAAATAATTGAACTTTACACCTTTAGTATATATACTTTTTAAAACACACTCAATACCTGAAGGATCCTTGCTTGTTGATGTTGTTAGTCTGAGATTTCTGAGAACGTGCTGCTGAAATTCCACTGCAGCTGGGTAATGGAGCAAAAGGTAGAGCACCAACGGGCTTTATAAAATGTCATACCCCAGAATGCAAAACTGCCATCCTGGAAATAGCATTCTGATAACATTTCCTCCCTGCCTTGCTCAGGGCTCAGAAATGGTGTCTAGATTTTATTTATTTTTATTTATTTATTAATTTCTCTATTAAGGCTAATTGTGTGCTTAGAGCAAGACTGGTGACAGGTGGAAACAGAGAGATGCTGAGCGTTAAAGGTTCACTAAAGTATTTGTTAGGTGCCCTTTTCCTATCACTGAGAAAAATAAGAGTAGAAACATGGGCTTCACCAAGGGAATCAGATAAAGGGGCAGGGAGGAAAGGCTGCCAACAGCACACTGACCGTCTTTTTTCCTCTAAAAGGATCCAGACAACAATAACAACAACAACAAAAATAAAACTAAAAAGGTAACCTCAAAACAGTACTCTTGGAGGTAAGTGTTATCGTAAGAAGTTGCAGATTCTTCCAGTTTGTTTTTTGGTAGCAGTTTATGATCTCTATCATCAAGAGGAGCAAAGAGTTTTTGAACATACAAAAGAGAAGTAAATTTACCCTTTTAGACCATCTCCCTCCCAGTTTACAATTACTGTTGTAATTGAGGTAGTTAGCCAAAGATCAGAAGAGAAATCGTCTTGTGATCAAGTCTGGAATCAAACCTAGGATTCGGGTTTTTTTAAATATAAGAATGTGCTGAAAATGGTAATAGAGAACAAGTAGAAATCCAAACAAAAAACAAAGAACCCAGTGATAATTAAAAAAAAAAAAAAAATCTCCCTCTTTTGTTCAAATCCATCTATGTTAGATGGCTGTAGTTCAGGACCTACAGTTGTACCATGAGTGATAATTCTGCTTGTTTCTGGTAGGGACACTCCAACAGGCCCCTCCTATTCTCTATGGAACAGCCATCTATGATGAAGCGCCTTGAAGTATTTTTTCTCTCTTTAAAATCACTGAGATTGGCCTCCATCAGAATCCATTTGCCTTATTCTTATTTTGCAATTACTATGTTGCTAAAGTCTCAGAATCTCCCAAACCCAAGCAGTCATGAATGAACTTATTGTACAAATCCAAGTGCAGCAGTTTCTTTCTTCTAGTTCTACACTGGCCTCATTGTTGCTGTCCAAAATGGCAGCTGTCTGGTGCAGGCGAGCAAGAGAAAAATGTGACGGCCTTTCTCTGAAAATGAAATTGAAACTACCTTCATTTTCAGGATGAGACAAATATATACACACATTTTACTTCTTCCTCTTCTTCTTTTTTATGATTTTTACACCAGGGAAAAAGAAAGGCTGGTCTCTTGTTCCTGGAAGAGGCTCTTTAGTGAACAAGATCATCAGATGTGAAAATGCCAAACATTCAGCATCTCTGTCATCCCACTGCTCATCTGGTTCTTTGGTTAGGATACCTTAGTAGAAGAGGCTGTTGGCAAGAAATAAAACTGCCAAACTAAGGAATTACTTTTTTTCTACTCAGAGTTTCTATAATCCCTATACCACATACACTGAGTACAGGTTCATGTATATGCACACACATCACAGAAATTTTGACTGACTTGCTAATTTTGGCTTTCAAATCTTTTCAAGATTTTCTGACACACACACACACACACACACACACACACACACACACACGAATGTCATATATATAAATATACATATATATGATATACATATATATGAATATCATATATAGGTTTTACTAGATTTCTCTTCATTTTAACATCTCAAGTAAATAGAAATGAAATATGGTTGACTCTTTTCTATGGAAGAGTTTTCTGGCATAACTATAATACTATCATGACACTCAGTATCCTTCATTGAGAATTCAGTAATCAAAAGATATTATTTGCTTGTATTGAAATGCTTTAGGTTAGAAGTAGGCAAGAACTAACTTAAATAACTGTAGTGTTATTTCAAGACTTGAGTCCCACAAATGGTTGCACAAATGCTTGTTTCGGACCATAGCCATTATATTTGACATTGAGGAGCTGTGCATCTGAGCACATTTTGATTGATAGGTATCCATTTTAAACCAGTAACTATTAGTTAAGTTTGGCTGACTGGCTTATTTAAATATTTTGAATAAATCCTGTTAGCTAATGTAAAAGAAATAGTCTTGACAGCACTGTTCTCTCTAGTTTTCTTTCACCACAAAGACTCCTTTAAATAGCAAACTTATGAAAAGCCCATTGCTCCATGACAGGAAGAGTTAAAGGCAGCTGAGTTCTTTCACATTCTCATAGTCTTGTTTGCAATGGAAATGTCTGTCTCACTTAGCTGACTGAAGGAAAGAAATGTTAGTAGTTGGCACCAAGGCTCAATATTTAATATCTCTCTCTCTCTCTCTGTCTCTCTCTCAATATTACATCCCATGTTAGGAGTGATAACTCTTGAAGACATTAAAATAATATTTTTAAAAACTTCAAACACTTTAAAAACAATAAAATGCTTGTTTGTTTAAGTTTCATATTATGCATACATAGTAACACATTAATATTTGAAGAAAACACACAAAATGTAATTTTTTTTCAGGTGCAATTTTCTTTTTAAATTTTAAGCACTACAAAATCATAAGCAAGATTGTGTATCCAATGTACTAACCACTTGGTACCACCAAGTGTCCCAAATCCCAACTACGATACCTCAATACAAGATTGCTGCTACTCTATTTCGGACCCTAGGACAGTTTTCTTTCTGTGTCTGTGGAGCTCTCTGCACTTCCTTTGGCCTAAATAATTTCTATATATTTTTCAGCTCCAATGATGCAATTCAGAGAATTTTTTTTAAAGAATATTTCACTCAGTTCATAACCATACATTCATTTATCTATCTTTCCCATAATTTTGTAAACTTGGTATGTCAGGAAAAGTGCCATGTCTTTTTCTGCTTACCTCCTCTTTTCTAGCAATACCACATAGAAAGCACTTAGTAAGTATTTGTTGAATGGACACATGAGTGTCATCAAAAAGAATTTTCACACATTTCACAATTTGTTCCAAAAGAAGAGTATGTATGAATACTTTTTAAATTTATATAGACTTTTCCACATTCTTTTAAATAACATTTTCTTTATGGAAGTAGTCTATGTCACATCCTCTGGATGCAGATGACATATTCAGTTAATGTCTGATGGTTCCTTGAAATTGTTCCATTCATTTACTCATCTCTTGAGGGGCAAACACTGAAGAAGATGGTTTGAAGGTTGCTTTTAAATAAATACCTAGTATAATGTTATTTTCATGCATTTTGACATGTTAAAGAGAAACTAAGAATTAAATTTAACTTAGGCATTCAGAAAATGGACTTCTAGGTGATCAAAACTTTCTATGATCATATCCTATTATATATGTATATATATATATATATATGCATATATAATAGAAAACATATTATTGTACAAAATATTGTATGTACATATGTATGTTTTATATAAAACTGTACTGTATACACAATGATGGTGATCCCTACTTTGTGAGAATTCATAAGAAGCAATAAAGTAAATGGTTCAACTAGGAGTTTGCCTTGAGGGAAAAAAAATGTGGGATTGAAACCCAGAGGTCTGAGACCAAAAGACCAAAGACTTTTTTTCATACCACTCTGTGTGTGTGTGTGTGTGTGTGTGTGTGTGTGTGTGAGAGAGAGAGAGAGAGAGAGAGAGAGAGAGAGAGAATTCTTCTAAGATTTGGTCAATATAAACATATTAAAAAGAATTAAATATTTAAATCATTTACTCTGTGGTATAATTGCTACCTTAAAAATTATAATAAGTACAGTCCATCATATAAATTAAACATGAAAAATTAGACATGTTCATGCTATAGCCATACAAAGTTGAAGGATGTTGAAAGTTTGACCTATGCTTAAGAAAAATAATTAAACTAAGTCACTAGTTTTATATTTTACTTTGACTACTGTGGAGTTTTAAAATAAGATTTAATGAAAATTGATGCTATTTGATTGAGTTCTTTATTTTTCTATTGTGATTTTTTTTTGGGGGGGTGCCAGGGGGTAAACTCAGGACTCTGAAGCACTTGGCCTCTGAGGCACATTCCAGCCTTATTTTCAATTTTATTTAGAGATAGGGTCTCACTAAGTTGCTTAGTGCCCACTTTTGCTGAGGCTGCCTTTGAACTCCTGTCTCAGCCTCCCAAACTGCTAGGATTATAGGTGTGCACCACCATGCCAGTTTTCCATTTTAATTTTAATAAATATATTTATCCAACAATAAGTGCTTGTAGAAAATCATAGCTTAGCTACATGGAATTCAGATCTAAGACAAAAGGACTTACTGTAATTAGAACTTAATCATCAGTAATGGTTTGGTTCAAGAAAGGAACATCACTAGTCATGTAAACTGGAGATCAAAGGATGAAACGTAGTCTGAATTTTAGTTTACTATAGACATTTCCAAGGAAATGAACACATTTGAAATCTTCTGACTGTTAACAAGAAAATAAATCTACAGGGAAAATGTCAGTGAATGCCATCAGTGCTTTGGGAAATTCTGGAAACCAAACCATAAATATTTGACCTGGCCAGAAACAGGTTGCTAAGACACTGATGTGGGTTGTTTTGGATTTTGGATGCAATCATTCTAATGATAATTGAAATATCAAATACCTCCAAACAGAATATTAAACCAGAGGTCTATTACCCTGATATTTTCTCCTTTATATTAACAAATAATTTAATCATCATAAATGATTTAGGAGTTTTCATTTTTCAGTGTTCTATTTCTCCAAAATAGGGATATTACTGAAGCTGAATATTTTCACTTTCACTTTGTTTTCACTTTCTGATAGGTATTATTAACCCATGATTCTATGCATGAGAAAAATCTTTAGTACAGTTCACTTGTGCATTCATGTTAATGTGACTTCTCACTCATTAACACCTTGTTATGTTACTCATGATAAACTCTTTAAATTCTTCTAATAGGCATAATGCTAATTATGTATCACTTCATTTCCCCCTTTACACTGATCTTTGGAAGCTTGAGAAATCAGTACATATCTTTATGAATAGTCTTACTATTTAACATTTAAAGTCAAATTAAAAATTCACTATCAGAAATTTTTAAAGTCAAAATGCTTCCTGGAGTAAATGGTCAGATAGCAAATGTTGTATAGCTTTCTTATTGGCTAATAAGTACATGCTAAATATTACTTTAACATAAATGCTAATATCTTATTGTCATTTGTTTTCAGGATTTAAAAAGATATATATATATAATTTTTTTTTCTACTTTCTCTTAAAGTCTCTCTCTAGCAAGGGTCCATAAACTCTCACCCTGCCCTGGTGGGGTTTCAGGGGCTAGGGTCATGGAATATATAGGTGCCCTTCATAGCATACTATCTGTCCTCATAGATGGTCCAATGCCTATGTGTCTGACTCCTAGTCAGGTATTTTTCTATGGGAAAATTGTTTACACTGGCAGATGCCCTGTTGATCTTGTCTCCCCTGTGTCCAGTTTATTCCCACCAAAATGGCCACCCTTAAGAAAGGCCTGAAACAAGAGCTACATCATTTTTTTTCCACAATTAATTGGTAATTCCAAAATTACATAAGAAGTTGTTAGGTTGGGGTTGTCTGTCAGAAAAGACACTGAGGGGGCCTGGTAAGACACATGATATAATACATGCAGTGTGTTACTCACATTCAGAAAGAAGGGGCAGCACACATTACAAGGGAAATAGGCAGTCATATACTCAGCCAGAGCCTGTGGCTGGGAGCAAGAGAGTGAGCAAGGAGCATGAAGGCTAAGCCTTTATTGGGATCCAGGATTTACTAAAGTAGGTTTCTCTAGGAAAGTTCTAAGTGTTAGATTTATGGCAAGCAGGAGTTAATTTAATGGAAGCTCATGAGAGATGTGAGGGGAAGTGCTGTGAGTCAAGTGGATTGTATCTGACTGCCTCATAGGTAAGGTGATTACCAGGGGCATTTGCATATGAACCACATTTAAGAACTAGAGGAGGCTAACAGCTAGAAAGGTTGACTAATCTTTGCTTTCTAGTATAATGAACTCATCTTTAAATAGATGATAACACAACAACTATATTATAACAATTTATTATATGCTCCTAATCTTTGATAACTTATTTAGTCCATTTTCTGTTACCATAGTGAAATACATGAGTCTCAATTCACTTACAAAGAAAAGAGGCTTTTTTAGCTCATAATTCTAGAAATTCAAGGGCATGGTTCTTCAGTTCTCATGAAGCTATCATGGAAGATGGCATCACAATGGCAGGAGTATGTACAAGAAGGAGAAGTCATATTGCAAGATAGGAATCCAAAGACATATTGGGAACTACCTGAGATACCACAAGAGCTACATCAATTTCTTACCCAATTAATTGGTAGTGACAAAATGACTGAAGGCTTTCCCACTGGGCCCCATCTCTTAAAGGTTCCACCACTGCCTCACTGAGTACCAAGCCTCCAACGCACGCATGAAACATGGGGGTACAAAGACATCAAACCATATTAGTACCTACTGGTAGTATTTTAAGTAGGTCCATAATGAAGTTCCTCCATGAGTTCTCTAGCAGGTCTCAGCCTACATCTAATCAGTCTGAACTAGAAAGCATTGTTTGTAAACTGGTGCCCTTCCCAGAAAGTTTCTGTATAGAATGTGATTTTATTGTCCTGTTTAACAAGGAAACTATCTTAGTCAGCTTTTTCATTGCTTCAACCCAAATACTTGATGAGAACAATTAGAGAAGGAAAAGTTTATTTGGGGGCTAATGGTTTCAGAGGTCTCAGTCCATATCCAGCTGGCTCTATTCCTTAGGGCTTGAGATGAAGCAGGACATTGTACAGGAGTGTGGTAGAGGACAGCAGCTCAAGACATCAAACCAGCAAGCAGAGAGAGACTAAGCTCAGCTCACAAAATATGTACCCCAAAGTCATGCCCCAATGTCCCATCTCTTCCAGCCACATCCTCCTTGCTTTCAGTGACCACTCAGTTAATTCCATAGGAGATTAATTCACTGATTGGGTTAAGGCTTTTATAATCCAATCATTTCACCTCTAAACCTTCTTGCATTGTCCCACACATGAGATTTTTGGGGACATCTAATATCTACACCACAACAGAGATTCTATATTTCTCTTTATCTATTTTTCAAAAAATCAAATTATGGTCTTGATTTAATTCTAAGGGCATGATGCCTATTCTCTTTAATTGTCTCTTTGCATAGCTTGTCATGTGTCATGATTCACAGATAATAAAAAGACTCAAAGCTGATTTTAAACAACAAAGAGAAAAGCAATTACTCAAAACCAGCAGAATATTACCCTGATTAGATAAATCATCTGAAAGTCAGTACATTTTGGATTCTATTTTTAAAATGAAATAAAATATATAAGAAATTATGCAAGTCAATGCTCATCATTTTGTCTACTTATAAACTTGATTTCAACTTTTATCTCCAACAGGCATCCATTTAGAAAACAAAATAAAGTAAAATAACTTAAATTTAAGGAATTAATTTCTAGAAAAGCCCAACTAATGGTTATTAAGTCACAACTTAAAAGAAATATGAAAAAAGTTATATAATTATAATAAAATTAAAGCTATTACAATTCTACTTTTTCTGAGTCAGGTTTACATGACTTTTTAAATTTATATGATGAGTCATAGATATGAGTGATATTATTAAATTATTGTTCTTTCTAAAGAAAACACATTTATCAAGGCCACCATGAATACCAGATCCTCTGCTAGTTGCTAAAATTAATGATGGAAGCAGATACATTGTAGGAAAGGTACAGGAAATAAAATTTCTGTCTTAACTGAAATGGATTATTTATTTAGTTTTGGGAAAATCCTCCTTTTTAATGCAGAAATTTATTGATCAAAATGATCTAATTTTATTTATTTATTTATTTTTTCTTGTCCCAGAATACATATAGAGATGTAATACAAGGTTGACCAAAGACCTGAATGTAAAAATATGTATCAAATCCAATCATGTCTATAATTGGACTGTCATTGGTCAATGATTGAAAAACATTTTAACTGAGTGTATACTATGCATAAGACATGCTTTTTGATCTTGAGCAAGTAGCTATACTTTTATTAATTTGTTTCTCAGATTATTAACAAGCATTTTTTCAAAGCTAATGGCTATGTCACTGTAATAAATCAAAGGATTTAGGGGCTCAAATGAAATAATGTTTTCCTTTTACATAATAGTTTATAGCAGAAAAACAGACCCGCCCAGCTCTAGTTATTTAGGAGTTACTTAGGAGCCCAGGCATGAAGTTGGCCCTCCCATCTTCAACACATTATCAGAGGACATTCTGGTCATCACCTTTCTCTAGCACTGAAAAGGAAAGGGAAAGCATGTCCTATCTAGAAGATGCCTAGAAAGTAATATATGTATATGACATGTCTACCCACAGTGTGGGAGCATAGCAACATAATCACACTGGGCTCAAAGCAGGGTTGAAAATGTAGATGGCCATGTGCCTGAGGTGAAGGTGAGGACAGATGTGAGGATAACCAGCAGTCTTCCATATTAGCATAATGGTACTTACCTTCCTTCAGCTGTGGTATGAAGTAAGATGCTACATCCAAAGCACTTAATGCAGCTCATAGATGTGGTAAGGGCTCAATAAATATTATTTATTTTATCCATTATCATCATCATTATTAAAGTATATGGAGGGTCTAGGGTATAAACCAAATAAAGTCTTCATTTCATATGTAATAAATATATTCCTTCAGAGTAAAGAAAGGGTGACAAAACTTAGGAATAAGGTATCCTTGGCTTCTCCTCTGTTTGTGATTATTGCTTCACCTAAACATTCACTTAACCAAAATGCTGAAGTGTGACAAATTGAATGGAAATTCCTTTAAATGCTTTTGATTACAAGGAAAACTTGCCTCCTAAGAAAATGTATTTGTAGTGTTCATAGGAAAATGACCCCATTGAAACACTAGTTGAAACTCAACTGGAAAATATAAAATTATTTCTCTATTATAGGGCCACAAATTAAAATATAAATAGAGTTGACGTTGTTCTCTTGGGCTAAAAAGCCTTCTTTTACTTGAGGGAATATTCATATAGGATTCGCCACAAATATTCTTAGGCTACAGTAGAGGTTCTGCAAGTAGTTTATTCCCTGAGCGAGCGCATGGAGTTTAGGAATAGCAAGTTAGCTAAATAAAAGCCATAACATAACACTGGCAAAGCCAATTCAACATTTAAATTTAAAATATTCCACAAACACAACATATTTTATGATAAAGCACAGCTTAGAAACATGTCTTCTGCATCCTCAACTATCCTGATAGATATTTGAATTTTTAATTTTAAAAGAGAGCAACGGTTAAGTGAAATTCTCCTTAAAAAATTGATGTGGGCAGCTGCTACTAATTTCAAACATAAATCTAAGAAAATATACTTTGCATTGTGATTAACTGAAAACCTTCTCCAGTTCGGATGTTTTCTGTGAGGAAGATGGATTACAAGAGATAAGCCAGGTGTTTATGGTCATAAAATTGTGAAATTTCTGTTTTGATTGAAGACAAAAGATTGTATCCTTAATTAGTCAGCCACAAAGTACATATTAGAGAAATATAAATTATAATTAAGTCAGTGAGAAAAGATGTTATATATTTTTGTAACTGCACCATATATTTTAATTCTTTTCTCAGTCCAACTCCTTGAGGGAAATACAGCTCTGTGTAAGATAAAACCTTGAACTTTTATTAAGAAAACAGGAGTGAAGTTCTAGCTCCTCTGACCTTGCCACTTTAAGAAAGATCATTTAACTCATTAATTGAGAGTACCAAACTCTGGTGTCTATTCTCTGTATCAAACAAAATAAAGATAAGATCTTACTGTCCTGGAGCACGTGTGTGTGTGTGTGTGTGTGTGTGTGTGTGTGTGTGTGTGTGTGTGTTTGGACAGAGTAGGTGAATTGCAAGAAAGATAGGGTAATCTAAACACAAATAAATGTATACACTAATATGAAATGGTGAGAGCACTAAGAAAATATAAGTCAGGGTGATCGGAAAACCAGCAACTGAGAAGGCAACATGATGGAAATGTTATTTTAGATATGATGGTTCTACAAGGCCTCTCTGAGAATGTTACTTTTGAGCAGAGAAAGCCCTGTATTCAGTGAGCTGAATCATTTGTGCATTAGGGATAAGAGTGCAGGAATATGGGGCTGGGAATGCAGCTCAATGGCAGAGTGATTGCCTAAAAGAAAGAGTCCTGGCAGATGGATCTCATGAATACGGAAAGGATTTTAGATTTTATATGAGGCTTATTTTCCTCATTCATAAAATGGTAAGTATGTATGATCTGTCCAACACACATTCTGGTAAAAAGAGAAGGTATGTAGTAATATTCATAAGCAGAAAATGCTGTAGAAGGTAAGGAATTATAGATTTGAAAGAATATTTTTTTTTCTGTTTTGGTGAGGTTTCAACCAGAAATTATCAATGTTCAAAAGCAAATTCTTTGAGAGACCATATTTTATATTAAAAAGTTTTAGCAATAAGGATGCATGTAGTTATTAAATCGTTTATATGTATATGAATACATACATAAATATATAAAGATACATGTATGTATTCATCTTCAAATATCAAGTGCGCAGTTTGTGTGTGTGTGTGTGTGTGTGTGTGTGTGTGTGTGTGTGTATCTGTGTGTCACTGGATTGGTATGCTAGTATTCTGTGTCTAATCAAGTGGTTTTCTCACAGAAATTTATCCTCTTTTTATGGCTAATATTTTATACTTAGAAGTTAAGAGAAACAAAACAAAATGTTTTGTTTTTTTCTGAATTGTCATTTATTATTCCCTAATCATTCTTGGATTTGTCTTTATTTTTTAACCAACATTTCTGAATTATAGAAGAAAGCAGGACAAATCATTTCATGAAGCCAATCCTAATTTACAACACTTATTATTCCATGAAGTCCTTCTGGTTCTAATACAGTGCAATTTCTGGGTCCTTATCCTAATACCTAGTATACCTCAAATTTTGCATATTTGTGGTTCATTTGCCTATAGGAATCAATGTAAAGAATGATCAAAATATTCTTGAAGGAGTTGATTCTGTAACGATGTACATTTGTGTTTTTTATAATACAAATTTCCTTTATTCTCTTTATTTCTCAGTCCTATTACCCCTATGACTCAATGGATTTTCTCTTGAATTAACTGTCCACTTGTTTAAATTCTCTAAGGGTGTTTTGTCATTTTCAATACCTCTTCCAAAGATCAATTTGGAAGAAAATCTGCACTATTAATAGACATTGACTAATTCAGCCTTTATTAAAAGAAGATTTTAAAATGTTGTAACCATAAATACTAAAATAACATTATTTATAATTATCACTCACAGAAGATTTTATGTAAGCAATTACCTGTTTTTAGCATTGCTAGCAAAATGTTAGAAAGTCTTGTTTACCAGGCAGGCTTGTTAGCTCAACTACATGACAATGGCATAAACACAATATCTGTCCTTCCAACCTTCGGTTTCAAAGGAATCAATGTTCTTGCTGAACTTCTGTTCATTATTTTGCTTTAAGTGAAACTTCATTATAATATTTTTCTAACCAACCTCAAATTGTTCTATCTCAAGTGTCCTTCAAATGCCAAAAAAAAAAAACCCTATTTCTTTCTTGAGACTTTTTAAAAATTCTTTTTCTACTCTTTTCATTTTTATCTAGTCCCCTAAATTTAAAATGCAGACACACAAACTAACCAAGATAATTCAAACAACTCCTCTTTTTTTTTTTATGTGAAAACTGTGAATGCCCACTATAGCTCTAACAAGTAGCAACCCCATAACTTGTCATGAAATACATTTTTTGTGTGGCATTGACTTAGGTAAATTAGAATATCTGGGAAATGTTGGTTACATTTTATGTTTTTCTAATTGTCAGAGATGGTACTTTATATTAGAATAAATTATCTTTCCACAAGTTCTATTCATTATGATAAATACAATTTAAGGGAGGAAATGAACAATCATCGTAATATCAACTAAGATATATTTCCCCCTTCATAATATCCAAAGCCTACCTGGGCTTTAAAAAATAATGAATATGGTTCAATTATCTCTTAATTATTGAAAATAAAAAGAATACTCCTATTAATTACTGATGCTTTTCAAAAAGCATTTAACTATCTTTTATTTAAAAATATATATGTGACAGGCTGATTGTCTTTTTGTATTGACTAGACTAAAAGGCAACTATTGTGGAGTATGAATCAGCCCCAGGTAAAAAGACCTTAGTGTGTCACCTCTGAGCTGCATGAATTTGAAGACATTTTTTAAACTATTCTGAACATCAATTTTTCTTTTTTTATATTAGGAAGAATGAAGACTAACTTGTGTTGAATAAATTAAGCAAGTTCTGGAATAATGCCAAGCACACTGAACGTTACATAGTAGGTACTGGGATAAGTGGATAATCTTAAAAAAAAAAAAAAAGGTACAGCAAGCATTTCAAAATAATGCAATCCAAAAATACTCACCCAAGATCCATAGTTTCTAATTCAGTTTAATAAATGCCAGAAGAATCTAGGCCTATAATTTGGAATGCTTAATTTGTACTCTCCGGAAGAGAATTCACTGAAAGCTTTACTGCATGAATGGATAGGAAAAATACAAATCTCATATTTTATTTTAATGGAAAAGAAGTTATATTAGATATTCTCTCCTTACATAGATATGAATAATTTTGTGTTTGGATAATTTTGTTATTGGAAAATATCTATATCATTTTTTAAAACCCTGGACTGTAAAGTCATTACATAGAATTTGTAGTAATTGTTTAACATAAATTGATCTCTGACTTTAATAACAAAATCTTTATGTAAAATAGACAACACCAGCTGCACAAGTCTGTGCTAGCCATTGTTGTCTGCCTGTATCATAGTAAACTATTTCTATAAATCTGTTTTAAAGTTTAAAAATCTTCTAAAGTTCTACCTTATTTTTAAAATAAACTTTTCAAGCATCCACTATGAAATTTCTGTATGAATAATGGACTATATTCTTCAAGAGTAATAACATAATTTCATTAGCTGTCATCTATCTGGTGTATGTCCAACCACTACATTATGAGTCAAGCATCTCCTGTAACTTTAATAAGCTAGCATTTCTTTAGCAATATCTATAGGCTGCCCATGTCACTAGAAAATTCAAAGGAAGAAAAAGGAGGAAGCATTTTATTTCAAGGGATTTGGAATTGTCATTTAGATTTCATATGTTCCAAAGACAATTACAACTATATACAACATAAAAAGTATGCTAAATTTTAAAGCTAGCCCCATTTTTCTCATAAGTTCCCTTTTTAATATTATAAGAAAAAACAATAAGTAAAGATCTCAAAGGATATTGTGAGAAGAAATTTTATTTTTCTCAGCTAAATATAGTCTAACAAAATGAGGGTATAGTGAGAAGAATATTTATATTATTACCTATTGATGTACAGAGTTTGAATGAATATATGACCTTTTAAAAATTGGCTGCCTAGACTAAAAATCTGTAAACACAGCCTATATATGCCTTGCCATTATCTCTCACCATAATTTGACTGTGGAGCCATGCATAATAACCAGTAGTCATCTTCATCTTGAGATTAATAGCCATTAGAGATGTAAATATGGTGGAGTGTTACATGGCACACATTGAAGGCACTTTAATTGCGTAGGTAATTAACACTTCATTGTTCTTCTCATTACCATTTTGTTCCACTTGAAGTACTTGTTAGCAACCTGCTCTGTAGAAGGAACAGATAACATGTCATTACAACAGTTGACACAGGCAGCCTTCAAGTATGTGACACTAATTAAGTTAAATTTCAAATTACAAATAGACTTTTTATAACTAATGATGAATGACCATCTTCATGAAACATTTGCTTCTTTATTCAAGAGTTGCAAGTCCTGATTTTAATACATTGTATTAAATCACAAAGAAATCCATTAACAAAGCTCTTATATCTGGTTTTCCAAATGGAAAGAATTTTAACATTTTGTGGCTTTTCTGCCAACTAAGAAAATTTTCATCTCTCATTTATCTAATGAAAAATAGGGATTTCTGCCTTTAGCATAGGAATGCCACCCTCTCATGCAGCTAGTTGTTGATGCTGTCTTTCCCAAGCAAAGCAGTGTTCCAGAAGTCTATAAATCAGTATTCTCTACTGAGTACAGTGGTTGGTACATAGAGTGCTCAATAAGTGCTGTCAATACTTTGTTATACACTAAGGCTGATGGGCTGCCAATCCAAGGTTCCCGAGAGTACTCCACTTTCATATGACTAGAGCATTCAGAGAATCCATGAGTTCTATATGAAATTAACCCACTGAACACTCTTGAAAGAGATGATTCTTCGAAACAGAATGTGTTACTAATATTTAAAAAGAAACTCAAACTATACTATTTGAATTTTCTGATTAGGATATTTTCTCAATGTAGAAAGGGGTTTTCCAGTTTCATAACTGGAAAGCTAAAAAGATAACTAGTTTTGGTTGATGAGGAAAGAATTATAGTATGGTCATATAGTAAGTAGCATCAGTGGCTTACATTACAAAGATAAGAGGCCTACTGCAATATTTTTCTATTAGTAAATTTCAGTTCACAGCTTCATATAAATGTTTCACAGGTATGATATCAACTTTGCATTATATGGTTTTCATACATACTGTAGTAGACAAGTATATGCATTACTATAGCAATGTATTGCTATATGTCAGAGGTATATTTGAGTTAAACAGGTCTTAAAATACTTTAGTCCCTCTGAGAAGAAGCCATAGGCCTAGAGGCCTAGCATGGCATCAGGATAAAAAATTTAAAAAGACTTATCTGGAACATAAAAATATTTGCCTCTCAATACATGCATAGGTTATATGTAGAACGGTGCTAGGGAGAAATATGAGTGCTTAAGTGAGACAAATGGACACATGATAGCTACTGGAGTCTTGACAAACTCTAAGAGGTGTGGCTCTGCTGCATTAGTATAATTGAGATTAGTTGATTTGAATTATTGGGGAGACTCAAACATGGCGATAATAATTCTATCATTCAGAAATGTCCTACTAACTCAGGCAAGCTTAAACCTTCAATCTGATACAGCATTATGTAATAATAATTTCTGCAATGAACCAAGTGTCCTGATCCTACACTGTCTGTTCAATGATTGGACATCGGAGATATTTGGCTAGTGATCATTTGAAAAGTGGCTAATGAGACTGAAAAACTAAATCTTTATTTAATATTACTTAAAATTAAATCTTGTTAGTTTTAATTTAGCCACATGTGGCTAGTAGCTGCATAATAGAAAGCACAGGTTTACAGCATCCTTCTGAACTTTGGAATACGATGCCACGTGATCCATGATGTTCTGGATTTACTGTTGATTGCATCAGCAGATTCTTGCTTCTTGTCTATCCCTTTGGTAGATTTCTTGCTAACCACCTTCCATCTAGTGACAATGTTTTTTGCAAACAATTGGCTTAGTTACTGACTTAAAGTTTTAATGGGTTTGTCCCTTGATTGGAATTCCCACTTTCAAACTGACAATGTGAGTTATTTCTATACATAAGTGATTTTACCAATTAATGTGTGGGTCTCATTTTATGTAGTCATTTCTCTTATCCCTTACTTTTAGTAGGATTATAAGCCAGTTATAAATCAATTATATACTGAGTAATGACTTACTGAATTCATTTGTTAATATTTAAAGATCACTTAATATTTTCTATCCCTGTGCTAAACACTAGTGATCCAAAATGATTGAGATGCCATCCCTGCCTTTGAGGAACTTACAGTCTTTAAGTACTACAGTACTATAAGTAAGCCAATTCATTTTTTTAAAGCAGCCTTAATTAATATGAGGCTTCTGGGGAATCCATCTATAATAAATATAAATTTGCCAGGACCCAGAAGGTATTTATCACACAATAGAATTCTTTTGGTCATACCAGTCACCACAACTATTATTAATTTATTAGATGCTATTTGAATTGGCAGAAATCTAATATCTTAAATTGTCTCCAAAGTGGCTTTTGGAGCTAATAGCTTTATAAAAAAATAAAATTCTTATTTATTCTCTGTATACATAGAATAAACTATTTAGTGTTAAGAGCTGCCTGAATGCTTAAATATGTGGAGTACTGTTTTGCTTATTACTTCTCTTTCCAAAACTTTGCTTCTTATGCACTTTGACATGTCTAGTTCTCCAACTTTTCATGTTCCTGGGAGGGAAAATTGAAAATGAAAGAATTCATTCTTATTATGTTGTTAGTTAGTTTCAGGATGCTCTATTTTAGAAGAGGCAGGAGGTAGGGGTTGCACCTTGGAAGTATGGGTGTTGTCTGGGAGAGGGAGTGGTTTTCTGCACTGTGTAAGTAACACCAATAGGAAAATAATTTAATTATGGATAAAGCCTGTATTATACTGTTTGCCTCCAGTAAATTCTATTGACAACTATTGTTGTATATAGTTTTTAGGCATAGGTGAATTCTTTTTATTTTAGCTATCAATGGCATATCAGAATTTAAGCTGAACCTGGCAATCAATAGATAAATCTGAGATTTCTTATGTTCCCAATGATTGGAAACTGAATATTCAAAGTAGTTAGGAAATTCATTTATAAATTTTGTCCAGGTTTACTTTTACTGACTAGAGGAAATACACACACACACACACATATTTTTTCTATTATAAATTTTGTTTATATAATTTTGTTCTCTTTGAGATAAAAGTCACAGTTAATTTTGTTCTTTGAGATAAAAGCCAAAATTACAAATCTTCTTCATGCATCTGTTATGGTCTGGATAGGAGGTGTCCCCCAAAAGCTCATATGTGAGACAATGCAAGAAGGTTTGGAGGAGAAATGACTGGGTGATAGCCTTAACTTAATCAGTGAATTAATCTCTGCCAGAATTAACTGAGTGGTAACTGAAGGCAGGTGGGGTGTTGCTTAAGGAAGTGCCTCATTGTGGGGTGTGGCTCTGGGGTATATATTTTGTATCTGGTGAGTGGAGTCTCTCTCTGCTCACTGATCACCATGTGAGTTGCTTCCCTCTGTCACACTCTCCTGCCATGATGTTCTGCCTCACCTCAATTCCTGAGGAATGGAAACTGCTGTATATGGATTGAGACCTCTGAAACCATGAGCCCTGAAACAAACTTTTCTTCCTCTGTAATTGTTCAGGTCGGGTATTTTAGTTGCAGCACCAAGAAAGCTGACTAAAACAACACCCAAATATTTGAGTCAAAGAAAATCATTAGTGAGATTAGTTTACATTAGATTATATCACACCAATAAGGTACAGAATAATTCTAAAGATTTAAAAATTGATTTTCACAGTAAGTTGAGAATAATTATAAGATTCATCACTTTGGATCTCCTATGTCCTACTTATCCTGATTTTTAAGCAAGGCTATTAAATTTTTTTTCTTATAGGCTAATTTTTTCTTAGTATTACTTTAGTGAACAATTATTTAACAAGGAATGTATCAATTGCTATGAGATATTTTCTTTTAAATCAAGTAATTTTGTTACATTTCAATCATGCTAGAATTTTTAATGGAAAAATATGAGAGATTAAGTCATAGATATTTATGAAAAAACAAATCCCTAAAATTTGGGAGTCCACTTATTAGTTCCAGGTGGTTAGGATATTGGAATATCAGTCTAATTATATCAAATACAACTACATTACTTGTCTTCCTCTTGGACAGAATAATAAAAATATGTCCTTGCCTCTCCATTCAATTGCTTTTGAAAGTTATTGACTCTTATAGATTATATAGGGAAAAAATCCTAAAATAGATATTTTATTTTACAAAGATATAAAATATTTTGAAGTGAATTTTTCAGCTAGGCAGCTCTACAAATAGACTAAAATAATTAAACCTTACATTTGTTTGGGGACGTTAAGATATTGAAAAATATTATACATCTGTTGTTCCATGTTATCCTCACAGCTAGGGTAGACTATGAGGTTAGACTGTGAGATTAGGCTGGTACCTCTGTCTGCAAAACCCACCACTCACAATGTTTGACAGATGGTAGAAGGAGACATAGGTTGCTTAAATGATTTTCTCAGAATCATGCAGTTGGATAATACCAGAGTTAAGCATGAGCATCTGACTCCAGGTCTGCTGCTATTTTTAATAAACCATAAGCCTGAGAATATGTTGCAGGTACATCAGAGTTATTTTAAAGTTGTAGCTTTTTATGTATGTCACTCTGAACAATATATATATATATATATATATATATATATATATATATATATATATTTCTTTGCTGGACCTTCATCATGAATATATCCCATATGGTTGTTAATTACAGTGCATCCTTTCATTCCTGTAGAGCAGCATGCCATTAATTTGAAGGCTAACTTTACAGAAAACCAAAGTTACCAGGACAATGACTTCAACAACAGTTTTTTCTAAAAAAATTGTGACTTCCCTCCTCCAATTAATTTGCATAGGTCATTAAATTCAAGGATAAAATGACTTAATTATAGTGTAGCACTTTATTATAAGCCAGAATGATGGGTCATGACTTGCCTGGACACTGGAAGCTGTTGACAGGGCACTACACTTTTATTTCATGTAGCAGATTATGATTTCTTTTCTTAAGCACTCAGAATTCACAAAGGAAATTTTTTTAAACTTTAATCCTCTACTTCTTTTATATGGGACTTTAAGATTTTAAGATATTTATATTACCAAGTTACAGCAAACACACATATTTTTCTACCCTGAACTTATCAATGCACTATAGTTGAAAATTAAATGGATATAACAAAATTTATAAAGTTTGCATAATTTGTTAAACTCAAAAAGAATTGTTGTTTATTTGTATTTTTCTTGTTTTGTTTTTGTTTGTATTTTTTTTTTTTGAGTGTGAAAGGAATATATCTCTATAGACAAAGAAAAGCATTAAGTCGATTGTCATCAATATTGGCCAGTTTTGCAAGAAGACAAATAAGGGATTTATCAAGAAACATGTTTTCATTCTTGTATGAAAATGAAGGACTGCTTTTTACTCAGTAACTAAATGTTTTATGTTGGTCTCTCTGGAGATGGCCCATATTCTCCCTTGAATGTGGACTCTTTGCTTTACCCACAAGGCCTCTCTCTCTTGAGATTGCCCCATTCTCTCTTGAATCTGTATTTACTCCCCTTTATAAACCTCTGTCTATGCTTTTCAAAACAATAATAAAATATTTTATATATCACCTACAGAAAATGAAAAAAAGTGGCAATGCAAAGCCAAACAATGTAAAAACCAAGGGATGCAGAAAAACAAAACAAACAAAAAACAACCAAGGCCCTCTGAACCCTGTTTTGGGAAGGAACTGTAGCAATTATCCTTGGTGAAAGCAATAGAGGATTTGCCTTCAGACTGTCCCAAAAGAAAAGATACCCTCAGTCTAAGTTTGTCTAGAAATAATAAGTTCATTGCCTCTAGGGACAGTCTATACCCTTGTTTTATTTATTTAGTTGTCATCCAAACTTTTCTCATATTAATCAAAAAAGGCTTTATTTTTAAATTCTAGAGGAACTGCTGCCTAATTCCTCTTCCATTGTGAATCTTTCATATGCTTTCATCTGACTATAATCTTCGTTCTATAGTTCATTTCCCTGGGCAAATCTTTCTCAATTTTCCTACTATCGATTTACAGTACAAATCCCAGATACCGGCTACTTTATTTCCTTTCTATGAGAAATATTTTTTTTTTTATAATATGGTATCTAATACTAGGTGGAAAAGGAAAAAAAAAAACTTTAATTCTACTGTTTTATCTTGAGTGGCTGGGGCCTATTAATAAAAAAAAATAACAATAACAATGTATGAGACAGATTAACAGGACAAAGGTTTATTTCATGTGCACACAGGAGCATCACAGAAAAGTGAAAATCCATTGAGGTAGTTAGACTTGAAGGTTCTTTGTCATTTTAATAAAGGTGATAAGTTGTGGAGAAGTGACAAGACAAATGAGAGGGGATGTGTTTTTCTAGAGGTGACAGAGCACACCAGGTGATGTAGTCAACCTACGTGGAGAATTTGTTAAGAGTTATTTTAGTAAGATTTGCATTCAGACTCAAGGAGGTGCCCTCTCCAGGGAGTTTTCTCTGGTGATTAAGAGTCCTACTCCTCTTCATGATACAGAAGACAAAAATGGAAGAGAAAAGCATGGACATCTTCACAAAATGCCATACTGTTAGGCTGAAAGGGGGGAAGGCAGAGAGTTCCTCCGACACCTGCTGTTTTTCAATTGCCTTCCACTCAAAATTGTCCTTTCATCAAAGTGCTTTTTTTGGGGTGCTGTATACGTTTAACCCCTTTAATTCAAAAACAAGTCTGAAAAACAGAAGTAACTTTATCTTGCTTAGTGATAAAAAAAACCCTCAAACATGTCTTTAAAATTTTCATCTAAATGTCAAAACAAATTTTCTATATTTATTTCAAATTGCAGTTTTTAATATTACTCTTTGTTAATTTTTTCTGTCAATTATTAAAGCTTAAATTATTTTTAATCTTATACATAAACTAAATTCCCAATCTTTACTCATTTTTAAAATGTGACAGCAGAGTTATTATTTAAATCATCAATGGTCATGACATGTTGTACAGCATCAACTGTGACTTTTCTTCACAGTAATATTAAGAACTTCTGATGAGGAGATAATAAAAATGAAGCAAAGTAAACAAAACAAATACAACAAAAACAAAAATTCTAAGGAGGATACAACGTGAAAAGAATCCTCCAAGAGTAATATAAACAATGAAGAGTGATAAGTAATACAGGCAGGAAAAAAAATCTGTTCTTCCATATAGTTAATTTCACAAGCAGCAGATCATAGTGGGTAATTGTATGGATTCTGATGCAAAAATATCTGGGTTTGACTCCTTACACCAAAAAATAATAGGTGTGACTTTGAATATTTAAAAATCTAGATATTTTCTCCACCTATAAAATAGGAATATGTGTCCCATATGATTTTTGAAAAGACTGAGTTAGTAAATAATTCTGAGTAGTTTAGGACACTGCCTAGTACATGGGCACCATTCAATAAATATTAGCTGGATCATTATCAAGGGAAAGCCTTTTTTTATGCACTGAACAATACATTGTCTTCTCTAGGTTTTCAAACCCAAATAGAGATATGAATCCTTGAGGGAAGACATAGCTGGAAATAAAACCTATTTATGTGATGACTGTTTTGCTCAGGGTCTGAAGAAATGTGAGTCTGGAAGGACCAGGTTGAATGTTGGTATTTGCCTACTAAAGTCAAGGCCAACTTCAGAAGCTATAACTAAATTTTAGATATAGTTACAACAAAAACATATAAAGTGGTTCCTACTCAAAAGCATACATCACACAGAGAATCTATAGCAGAGATGAGCCACATACTGTGAAAATGGTCCTACTTAAGTGTAGAGAGGTAGCTTCTTTCCATGATGATCTCCCTGGAATGACTAAAATGATATGAGCCATTATGCAGTTGCTGTAAATGCCAGCCAGGAACAGCTCTTTTGTTCAATGGTGTTGGGGGCTGGGACATGATTTGGACTGTTTTTGAAGGACTTGAATCTCTGATAAAAGTTTATTTTCCCAGCAGTTTCACTGATGCCATAATAGATAGTGAAGGATATAAAGGGACACCATTGTGAAAAGTTATTTTACCAGGTAGGAAACTTGCAAGAGGATTTATATTTCAAAATGACAGTGTCCTAAAACTCACATCAAAAATGTCTTGAAGAAAACAGGTCCTGAATTGTAGCCTATGGAATGATATTGCTTAGAATCTTGGCCAAGAAAATGATGGATTTTAAATGTCTGGGACTTTTATTCCTCAGCAGAGCTTTGCACACAGAACAAGTTGCTGAGTACTACAGATGAAGAATGAAGGTGATCATTTCAGACTAACAGCATCTTTACCAAAAAAAAAAAAAAAAAAAAAAATTTCTTTCTTTCTTTCTTTCTTTCTTTTTTTTTTTTTTTTTTTTTTTTTTTTTTTTTTTTTTACTATTTCTTGTTAGCAAGTTAAGCCATTTCATGGTATTGTTTTATTAGGTTCATCAATTGTACCCTTTGTTTTTTGTAATTTAAAATATCTTTCCCTCAGATATTAACATTATATAGGTATGTTTGGTTACTAAGATATTTAGCTTTTCCTTTTATTTCATGAGAGCAAAATACATGTAACTATGGATATAATTTTGAGAAGTCACATTACTTAGATATTAATGTAGTCTTTCAATATTTCTATTGACTTAGACTATTTTCATTTTTAGAAATAGTTCTTAAAAGATTCAGAAAGACTTTGTCTCCTAAATTTTCTATTTCTAAATTTTGATATTTTCCTGACTTTAAAATTTAATTTAAATACTGTAAAAGTAGATTAACTATTCATTGTCAATTTAAGATATTTGATATTTATCAAGCTTTTCTTTCTTCAGCATTTTGAGATTTCTCTTCAGAGTTTGGGAGATTTCTACTACAGTTCAGGCCTATTGGGCACCCATTCAATTCTTTAATCATTTTCATTGAAAAATGATTTCATGAAAAAAGGAAGCTTGGATAAACAGGAATTACCCTGCAGTACTTATCTTCTCATTACCTACCTCTCTCTTGTACCTTCCCTTGTGCCCTTGCTTTATACCAACATGTGTAAGAAGACGAAATTCCTTTCTCCCTAATTGGTCATCTAGGTTACCTCATAGCACTAAACTGAGATAGCAAACTGCTACTTGATGTACTTTTGGGTGGATTCAGATTAGATCTCACTTAACAAAACACAGTTAACTACATATAATGTCAGAAGTGTGATTGCAAGTAACAGAAGAGAGAGGACAGGTAACCTAAAGAAAGTAGGAGACATGAACTCTTTCCAGAGGTGAATTTTGAGAGAATGAGGGAGGAAATGTAAGTAGTATGCAAATAATAATAATGATGATAATGATAATAATAATAGGAAAATTCTATGCATGAATACCTTTTGTTGTATGTATTTTTATATGACAAAAAAAGGAGTTGCAGGTAGGATGAAAGCTGGTTTTCCACCTCTGTGTTTCTTAGGTCACAAGTTCTGACTCATGGCTATGAAAGCTATTCACCCCTGATACATAATATACAGCAAACTGAGATGGGGCTAATACTGTTAAAACCAAGCTATCAGATCTGATGTCATACCATAAATTCTTAATTTCTACTTTCATGCTATCAGTTCTGGGGTTCATAAAAGTAAAAACTGAACACATGTCTTTTTAAAATTAATTCTTCATATTGTATATCTGTTTCTCCATTGTGTAACTCTTGGCATTTTTTTCTTATTTATTCTTTTACACAGGATAAAATTCCTGTGTAATACTTAACAAGACTTATCCCTAAGTATGAATGCATATGCTGTCCCAAAGACAAAATAATTCATAAGAAGTTGATGCAGATTAGCTTTTCTGGAATGTGCCAAAATATCAATGTTCATGAAAAGATTAAAATTATGTATTTTGTCTTTATAAAGGTGATCTTGTATTTAATATGTGGTCAAATGAACCTAGATGCTCCATTTGTTTAGGAAATCTATTTGAAAGAGCATAGTTCCAGAAAATGGGCATTTGATTTTAAATCTGTTTTTAGGAGGCTTTTGAGCCTTTCTGTTCAGTGTGGCCTGTTCAGTAGCAGCAATGGCATCAGCTGGGAGTGTATAGCAATGCAGAAATTCAGTTCCAACCAAGATCTCCAGTATCAAAATTTGTACTTTACAAAGATCACTAGGTGATTCATATGTACATTAAAATTTGGTAAGCCTTGTGTAAGAGTATACAGCATGACTCATGAATGTGGCACTGACCGACAGTTTAGTAAAAAAAATGTGGGGAAATGTTCAGGTGAGAGATAATCCATGAAAATCAGATCACAGTAGCAAAATGGTGAAATATTGAATAATCTCAAGCATCCTAGCATTAAATATCAAGATTGATACAATTCTAGGATAATTTTAAGGTTTCATATTTGATGAAGATTTGAAATGACTTACTTTTAATAAAACACTCTAATAAAACATTTCTAAGACAATGTTACATATAAGTAAGGCATCTTTAAAGAAATTCTATGGAGTACTCTTTCTATCTTCAATACTGTGCTATTTTACCTTAATTGCTATCATTTATCAACTTCATCTGATAATACCATAATGAGAACAAAAACAGAGCCACAAGAAAAGTGCTGCAGAAAAGAACTTCTTTGTTTTATTTGTGTAATGTGTATTTGCTTATAGCAAAATATTATTTTGTATTTTACCAAATTAGAGTGTGTATGTGTATGCTTAAGAAAGAAAAGATTAGCTTTCAATGAGATTTCAATCAATCTCATCTAGTAATGGTATTAAATTGATAACCAAATTGTTAAATTTATTTTCAGATTAAATAAAATAAGCATTTTGTTTTTGTTGTTTGTTTTTTTTTTTTTCTTTTTGTTCAGTGCTATCCAAGGACATCCTATCTCTGATCTACATTCCTAGTCCTTTTATTTTTTATTATTTTTGGTACCAGGGATTGAATTCAGGGGCGCATGACTACTGAGCCACATCCCCAGCCCTCTTTTATATTTTATTTAGAGACACTGTCTCACTGAGTTGCTTAGCACCTTGATTTTTGCTGAGGCTGGCTTTGAACTCTCAATCCTCTTACATCAGCCTCCCAACCTGCTGGGATTACAGGAGTGTGCCAATGTGCCCAGCTATTCCCAGATCTTTTAATTTAACTTTATTTATTTTTTTTTTTTAAGATAAGGTCTTACGAACTTGCTGAGGATCTCTCTAGATTGCTAATATTGATCTTGAACTTGTAATCCTCCTGCCTCAGTCTCCCAAGTCTCAAGGATTATAGGCATGTGCCACTGCACCTGGCAGCATTTAATTTAAAAGTATAAAAACATTGCATTTTCTGGAAAATTTTCACTTGCATGTGCCTGTTAAAACTTGTACAGAATAAACTCTTTTCAAAAGCTGTGTCATGAATTTAGGGCCACATGTAAACTGCCAATTCTGTTACCCGACACCTTCTTTTCTGTTCCACACATTTCTGCTGAACTTTGCTTTTCCTTATTCCTCCTATTTCAGATCCCATTGACTATTTTTCTACTCATTACCATGGGCTTGAAAGGGTCATAAAAGGCAGATGAAACAAAAGCAAGTCAGTGGTATTCTTTTCAAATTTATCTGACAAAAAAGAAGATTTAATGGAAAAAGGTGAGACTCAGTAGTATCTTGCTACAATAGAGTTTACTGTAGACCAGAATTAAGTATAAAGTTGACCATCTTTGGAATCCCTTAAAAATAATAGTGATGAATTAAGGAAGCTTATCTATAAAGGGTTGATAAATCTGTTTTATTTATTTTCCATCTATTTCATAATCCTCAATATGGATTACCAGAAATTTCCTCTTTTTGTTGTTATTGATATATTTTCTTCCTGAGTCCAGGACATTTTCTAGGGGTCTTTCACATATTTAAATTATTAGAATTGTCCATGTATAGAAAAAATTCTTCTCAAGTATCCAAATAATAGATATTTCTAGTTGATAATTTTTTTCCAGGCCATTCAGGTACCATTTATTGGGTCAATATCAGTATTTCTATTAAATCTTACAATTGTGTGTGTATATGTTTCAGTTTGAATCTTTAAATTTTCCATATTCTCCTTTAACTCTACAGAAACCTCCATATCTAGTATGCTATGAAAGGAGTAATTGCCATATAAAATTTTGAGAAAAGTGACTATTGCTAGTAGATGATTTTTATGAGGAAAGAAAAACCTGTTTTGCTGATTCACTATTCACTGGATACTGTTTATTTAGCAGTTGTTTAATTGTTCACATAAATTGGAGACATTCAGCTCTGTTTAAAACAAGGGAGCCAATGTGCTGTTTAATGAACTGAAGCAGTTATACGATCGCACTCAAAGGCCCTGTAGTGATTTCTTGCAGGGTCTCCAAGGGAGAATCTGGATGAATGTTTAGTGTTAGCACATTGAGCTCAAACTCAAGCTAGTTAAGGCTTCATCTTTTTTGATATGTAATTGATTACTAAGTGTTATCAGGTCTTGTCTTAGGGTTTTGTATTGCTTCAAAGATATTGACTTGCCATGTGTCAGTTCTAGCATGAAGAGGATGCATGGTGGCAGATGTTATGAGGTAAAATCAGCACTGCAAAACAGAAAGGCAGATCATTGTACCATATGCTATTTGGACCTGGGATGTTGGCATCCTTCCTGCTGTGCTCCAACCCGCCAAGCTACCCAGACAGTGAAGCTGTGCCAAGTGGCAAAACTAGCAGGACTTTACCAAGGAGAGGTAGCAGCTGTCATGTGGCCAGTCCACTTGATCCCAGAGGATAGCCCACCAAAGGGAAACAAACAGGTGGTGATAGACTTAATAACAGATTAAACGAAGGATTTCTCAGCTATAGGTACTTAGCTGATCATTAGAAGAGTGAGCTTTATGTTAGCAATGCACAGTATTGAAAATGTTTGTATTCATGCCTTTGTAGGACAACGTAGGGTCACAGTGTAAGTGTTCTGTCATCAAGGCAAAGTATGTGGGATTTAGTTAGAATTTGCTGAAAATAGACAATACAATTGCAAGTTAGGATTTGCTGAAAATAGACAAAATAAATCCTCCAAGTACAACTGATATTTAGCTGGTATATGTGGTATGACCAAAGTGTTTCATACAATATGCAACACTTTTATCATGATTCTCAACAGCTGCTACCCAGTACCTTGATGGGACCCCTCAAATAATCTCATGCTCCTTCAGACACAAGTGAGCAGAGCAAAAGACTACCCTGGCACCCCTCAACCTACTTGCCTGTCAGCCAATCAATCATGATGCTCATTTGCCATCTCCTGTCCCCATCTCCTTCTCCTTCCTCACAATAGTTCTGGACACCTGGAACTGGTGATGTTCCCACACAGCAAGAGTTTATTGGATCATTGGTTGCTGGCCAAGATTCCCCTTAAGTTGCCTTCCTATGGCTAGAGATAGAATCTGTACCCTGCACAGTGTATCTCATCTCTCATTAAGCATTTGGATTGTCATCCATTTCCCCTAATAATATTCAGTTGTCTTATTCTCAAAGAAGATAGAAAATACAGTCAGGGATAAATAATTAAACTTTGAAAATCTCTCTCTCTCTCTCTCTCTCTCTCTCTCTCTCTCTCTCTCTCCCCCCCCTCCCCTCTCCCCCTCTCCCCCTCCCTCTCTCCCTCTTTCCCTCCCCCTCCCTCCCTCCCTCTTTCCCTCGCTCCCTCTCTCCATCCCTCCCTCCTTCCAGCTATAGCACACTATAATATAGTAATAAAGAAACCAGGCTTTAAAGGCATGAAATCTGAACTCAAATAATACTATTACTTTGCAACCCTGGAGAAGGTATTTAACCTCTACAGTCTTCAATTTTATCTTCTATACAATAGCAATTAAATACCTAACTCATAATGTTCTTGTGTGGATTTAATAAGATAATGGACATTATGTGCTTACCACAGAGCCTGAAACATAGGAAGTACTTAATACACAGCAATTATATAATTAATATAATGCTACTGTTACATAATGCAATAAGGAACAGTTCATTTTCTTTAAAAGTACATCATAAAATCATTTCAGAGTTAATGTTGTTTTGAATGACATAAAAATTAAATTCTGAAGAACATCTTTCATCAACATTTCACATATGGTCTCAAGTATACAATATGAATATTCTAGAACTGATTCATTATTGTTATATTTAAGAATGTTTGCATCATTCTATGGCTTTCAAATTGGACTTTTTAACATTTTATCTTCCTCTGAAGTATAAATTGACATACATAAAAATCACTGTTTCTTACACCATGGTTGTTCCATCCCTCTTAATGAAATACTATTTATATGCTAACCAGATCTCTCAAACAATTCCTTTTTAAAATATGATGGAGTGATACAAGTCATATATTTATTTCTTCTTCTTTCCTTTCATTTATTTTTCTTATCCACTCAACTCAAGCAAATATCAGGTTTACTTTTCCCAAATAGAATAATGAATAAGCAGGTCCAAATAAATAACTTTTACTGTGATAAATATGCCATTGGAATCTGAAAAGATCTTTGTACCTGTTCTTTACATATACCAGAGTGAATCCAGGCCATTTGAACATCTCTTTTAAGTCATTAAGAGAGTTTCTTAATGTAACTTATATAGTTAAGTATATATAGTTAAATGCTATCTTGAATGAGAACTGTAAAATAAAAAACTTATTCTCCAGTATTTTAGGAGTTGATTTCCTCCTATGTAAATTACACTGAAGAGATAATTTGACAAAAAAAAAAAATGATGCTTCTTCTGGATACTCAACATAGTCCTCATTTTTTCTTCTCTGAGAATAAGAATGTACTAATGTTGTGTCTACTAGTTTGGTTTCTTAGCCTTCAACTCTTGGCTTTTTTGCTTATTTTTTTTAACTGAATCATGCTTTTCTGAGACTTTGATAATGATTTATATATTGAATATTACTTGGACTATTATCACTTGGCCCACATACCACAGAGATTCTTCCTTCACTGATTACCTGACATTATCCAACCCTTAGATTTTAGGCCTTTACTGGAGAACTGTGTGTGTCTTTTATTATCTTAGCTTACAGAGGAAGAGACTGGGAAAATAATCCTTTTCCTTTCCAGATTTTTTCTTTTAAATCACTCTTAAGAGTAGCCAGTAGCAATGTTCTGTGTGACAGCATTTGACTCAGAAGCAATCTCTAACATATTTAGAGGAGTCAAAGAACAACTCCAAGCTATCTGAAATGTGGACCAGCTAGTTGGCTGCACCTACTCAATGTCCTTTTTTAGCACTAAGAACCGTTTTTTCTAAGAATTGTATGAGACTTTCTGATTTGGGCAGTCTTTTCCTGTTGGCACTAGCCCTTCAACATGTTTCCTAATAGAGAGCATCTCTGCTTCTAATTGGGCAGGGTTTCCACACTGGCTTGAACTTCAAAACTGCAATCAGAGCTGTTTTCTGATTAAACTACAGTAACCCCAAAGAAGAGGAAAAAACATTGGCATTTGAGATGAAACACTTAACTTCTATTCAGTATTTCAGAAGAAAGATACTCCCAAATGAAATAGATCATCTTCTGCTTATGTAACGATTTCCTCTGCAAATTGGGTAAATCTTTGCTCACATAGAGCTTTAGGTTATGACTGGAACATGTGTTTTGCCTCTTGAGGTCTTGGTGGGATTTTTAAAAATTGAAGAGAGAACATCTTATAAAAAATTATTCATTGATTAAATATGTGTGGATTATTTAAAGAGTCAGAGACTTGAGGGTCGACTTTACAAATTGGCAAAACTGCTAACCAATAAATGTGATATGAGTACCAATCAGTGAATTTCCTTCTCTCAAACAAAATATTTCACTCATTTTCAGAGAGGGCCTATAATGGGGATGTTCATAATAAATTCATTGTTTCTATAAGAATCCTATGTAATGCAAGTACAGTGCCTGTGAGAGAGAGAACCTAGATTTTTAAGTTGGCAAGCAGAGAGCAGGAGTCAAAGTGACTTAAAAAAAAAAAAATACATGTGCCTTTTAACCAAGGTTGACAGAGGTGAAAGGAGATGAAAAGGAATTCCTTGAGTTTTTAACAAAGTAGGTCTGGGAAGGTGGCAGGTGATAATCCAGCAATCCAGTATCATGTAAAGAATGTGTGGAAGGGAAAGAGGAGTACTGAAATCACTAAATAAGCACTGATTTTTAATCATCCAAGTTGAGTCTCCTCTTTTAGCACGAAGTTTCATGAAAGCAATGTTGCAATGACAATCCTTAATAGAACAATGACTTCATTTACTTTATTTTTAATCTATGTGCCCTTATTTTGGAAGGTCAGAAAGCAAGGCAGACCATAGACATGAGACATTTCTTATTTTTAAGGGTATAATTAAGGGCAATATTTTGGCTATGTCTGTACACTATATTTTATTGCCAATTTATTCTGTATTCTAACTGTTTATACTTTCAGTGAAGGATAATATTATGGCTTATCCTATATTTGTTAGATTCAGATGCCAACAATCAATTAAACTGATAAAATCACTTGATATATTCTCAAGTTAGTAGACACTCACTCAAATAAACAAATACACACAAATATAAGACACTCAATATAGTAGTGCTTTCTGATGTGCTCTAGAAATCTTCAGTAAAAAATCTTATTTAGCTATTTATTTATTTGTAATAATAGTACATACAATAGTTATTCTGGTCATAGCAAAATTACTCTAATATGGCACAATCTTCCTTAGGTGAACAGTCATGCTTTCTATATATTAAACACATAAATAAAGCCCTGTATGTTAGATGCAGGGAATATTCCTACACTGAGATTTCTGAAGAATAAGAACTAAAGAGAAAGGATTTTTAGATCCTGGAACAAGTTATCAAGGCTGCAAAATCTTCTTCCCCAAGGCTCTGAAAAATAGGACAGATGTCACAGATGGCTTAAGGGTAGTGCAGCTGGCCAAAATCAATCACCTTTACTCTCTTCCAGTTCTTGAATCTTCACAACATCCATTTGAAATATGTAAACACAAAATCTATTACCAAAACCTGTTTTACACGGAAATTGTTTCATTTGAGTGAGTTACTATTACATTGAGTACACATGAATCTTTAGCTCATTCATATTCCTGTACCCTCAAGTATAATAACATAGATTAATCTAACAAACGGTATGAATTAATATTGTTTTATTTAGAAGTTAAAGCACATAAATCCAATTTTAATTTTATTTCAAACTGTAAATTTCTTTTACCTTTTTCCACTTGAATTAAAATATAAGTTTGTTGAGAAAAGTAGCTTACATGCCAAAGTAAATTGTGGGGGGTTTGAAGAATGTACTCAGGGGTACAGCATTCACCTAGCAAGTTTGAGGCTCTAGGTTTGATGCCCAGCACTCCAATAAACAAACAAATTGTTTTAAAAATGAAGACCAGGATCTCATGAAATAGCCAAGTGCAATGGTACGTGCCAGTAATCCCAGTGGCTTTGGAGGCTGAGACAGGAGGATTACTAGTTCAAAGCAACTTAGGCCCTAAGTAACTCAGTGAGACCCTGTCTTTCCCAAGATACATGAAATAAATAATTCCGCTCACACACTTTATGAATTTTCTAAGTGGCCTAGATTGCAGTAATTATTTTGATATCACATTCATGGTAATTAAGATAGCTGTTATAATGCTGCACTTCCATAGACTTGGTTGAATAGGAATTAGTTTTCTCCTTTAAATGATCTGTGTGTTAGTTTTAACTAACGATCTCTGTGTGTTATATGTCCAAAACCTCTATATTTTTGTGAAAAGCATTCCTAAAAGGAAAAAAAAATCATTTCAATAGAAAAGATTAAGCACTTACAATCAGGCTAATGGTTCTCCAGAAATCTTAACATATAGCTTAGTTATAATAACACTGAACACTTGTATTGAAACAATTCTACAAAGTTAATTTTTAAGACTCTTGTCATAAATTCTTAGAAACATAGGATCTTTAATAAGGAAAATTTTCCACAGGATTAAATTTTCAAAAGCTAAACATTGTAAGGTAGGCTTGTCAATAGAAATAGTCCTTATACTTCTCAGTATGTTTAAGTCAGTACTAGACCTTACTAAAAACAGTTTCAAATAATTCCTCAAAATATAATCAAAATAAAATTTTCTAAGGGAATGGATAGGTATAATCAGATGAAGACCCAAACTGCATTTTAAATTTCTGAATCTTGAAAATATTTTATATTTTTTATGATAGCTTCACTTATCAATTTTTCACTTGATTTTGTGTGAACTAGTAACCAATATGTTCTCTTTGCCACATTAGAGGACACAATATTGTAAAGTAGAAGAGAAAAAATAAACAAAAGGTCCTGAGCCTTGGAAAATATATGCAAACCTGCATATTTGATATAGTTCATAAACTATACAGAGATTATACATGCCATAAAATAGTTAAAATATGACAATATCCATGCATATTAATAGAGCAAAGTCAGGACAATGAACTCCAATTTACATAGAGTACCTCAACTGTGATTTCATTTTCTCCTTATGAAAATCTTATGAGGTAGACAGTGTTAGGATTTTCATTATCAAATGTGAAAAACAAGTCTCTGTGAGGTTAAGTACTTTATTCAAGTTTATAAAACTAAGTAGCAGATAAAAATTCAGACCAACCCTTTGTTCTCCTGATCTCTCATGCTTTGCACTATTTTACATTGTGTTTCATAAAGAAAACTTCAAGAAAAGTTTGAATTTGACGTTGTAGGAGAGTTTTAGATGAAGAACAGAGAAGATTTACCTTCCAAATGTTATATTGCATAAAGAAAAATCCAGAAGTGAGAATAAATGGGTATATTTTAGGAAGGTGAAATATGACACTGAGTGAAGTAGGATATAAATACTGAAAATTAGTTGCAAATAATGATAATCAAATTTAAATTAGGTGATGCAATCAGGCAATAGAATTTCATTTTGTTTTGGCCAGCAATGAATAACCATCGTAAATTTTGACAGCAATCATGGGAGAAAGTGATAAATAGAACTTGGTCTGAGAATGCATTGTTGATAGGAAAAGGTAGGTTCTAGTGTGTAAGAGAGAAGGAGAAATTAGTAACAGTTAAAAGGTACTCTCCATTCATTCAAAAACTGTATATCAGGCACATATTGCATGTTACACTGTGTGCTAGGTGCATGTAATATGGAGACGAAAATAATTACTGATGTTATATATCATAGTCTAACATCAAAGAAAAATACTTACAAATATAATCATGGACAAATTTACAATAGGCTGCACAGTTTGGGGAACTCAGTAAAACTTAGTAGGAACAGTAATGACAGTATAATGTTGAAGATGATTATGTGTTTCCCAGGCTGATGACAGATGTAAGTTTATGAAGGAGAGTGTATGAAATGCATCCAGGTGTATGCAAGGAATTCTGTAAACAATAACGTCAACAATAACAATGTGTATGACTAGACTATGAGGAGCATGGGAAAGAAGATTTGTGTATGTTGCAAAGATAGAGGAAGTCTGGTCATTTTTTGAAAAGCTTTGTGTCCCTCTGAATTCATTGTCAGCACAACTACAGAGAACTTAGAGGGAACAAGCTCAGCAGAATGTTGGAGGCAGAGTGAGAAGGGCTCTGGGATGCAGCAGATGCAGCTGTATTTTGAAGAAGCTAAGCAGTGAATTTTTAGAGTAAGAAAAAAGTAATGTTTCTTAAAGGAAAGTTCAATCAACAAAAATGACTTTATTCTTATATATAGGTTATGAAAATTGAATGTCACTGCGGGCAGAGGACTTAAAACCATTGGAAAGGTATAAATGGAAAATACAACCAAGAGGTTATTCTTGACAAGACAAGACCCAGACTGTAGGATATGATGACAGTGTAAGGTGGAGTTAACTTTGACACAAAAGGAGTGATGCTATTTCTGCTAAGATGTGATGATATGACAAGTGCAGATATTTGACTGTATTTGCCACTATGGTGGAGAAAAAAATCACCATTTTTTCCAAGAAATGCACTATGTCAATTACTATTATTCAGAAAATATATTTAGGGAGGCTATGTCTTTTCTTACCTTTTATTACTGAACAGAACAAAATATGTTTATACTTAAAATATGATTTAAACTTTCAAAAGGATACAGATGAATCCCATTATCCTTGACTTATCCTAGAAGGCTTGTATTTAGACATATAGCTATTTCAACTAATTGGGTAATGGATATAAATAATTTAAAGTATAAACACTATTCTCATGTGTAGATACAATTTAAGTCCCACTAATGATGAAGGGTTTTTTTTTTAATCATTATGTTTTAAATTGTCATATTGCTTAGATCATGTGAAATTAGATTTAGGCACTGGCAGTGTTACTGAATGTGCATTTCTGGAAGCTGAGCTAATACCCCAACTAGGAGTATTCTACCTTTTAAATCTGTGAAATGTGTTTGTATGATTTTTGAAATCCTTCATTTGCTATCTTGTCACCCCTAACCCCTACAAGAGGTCCCCCCAAATCCTCATGATTCAACAACTAAAGAAGAAATTCTAGATTTGTCAGGGATTTCCCCAGCCTTGTGCCTTGTATAGTTCAGTAAATGATCTCCACTTGTACAATGTTCTGAGTCTGTCGCAGTTTTCATAGAAGAATAATGTTCTGCAGCGTTGGCATGATTTCAGAAATTTATTTAGCCTCTATCATCACATGTTTCTGCTTGACACACAGATGAATAGAAGAATTGATTAGACTGGCTTTTCTGTCCATTGAGAGGGTAGGATAAAGGAGCCGCATGGGTTGATACTCCTTCACTGTACCTATGATCATTGGCAATCAATGATGGGTTATCCCTCAAAGCAACAGCACTACTCATGTTGTCTGGTTCTAGAAGGATTTAGGTTGAGGAAGGCATTGGTACTTATCAGATTGAGCTCTCTCTCTATCCCCACTTTATAGAAATAACAACAATAATATTGGTTTTAGTAATTTTCCGGTTGAAGTATACTAGCCCTGGTCAAAGGGTGTGAGATATTGATTCCTTCAATTGTGAGGTTAACTTTCAAGTTTTGTGGCAACTTGTACAAATAATCTCCATATATTGCAGCGTGCCTGGCAAATTTTATTATTGTGTTACTGTACTTTCATATAAACAATTGGGAAGGACTAGTAAGGTGCAGTCCATGAACCCATGGTCTAACTGTTGTGTGGGTTACTTAGAAGTAATACAAACCAAGACAAAAATAAGTCAGAGATGGGGAAGACTATACCAGTTAGTCTATACTGAAACCATGGGTTTCTTTAGTTCTCCCAAACTCTGTTCTCTCTTCATCCTATATATGACTGCTAGGAATAATCTAATAGTTCTATATATTGCATATGAGCAATCCAAATATTTTACTCTTTTGTCAACATTTATAGTCTTTCTTTTGATACCCAGGTGTATATTTCACTTCTGTTATCATTGTCATCTTTATTAGTTACCTCACAGACTTAAAAATGGAAAAGAATATTTTCATTTGAGCTAACACATGTCACTTAGAAAAAAAACAAGCTTTCTGTCTGTAAGAACTTGTAAGTCATTTTTGTTTTCTTGCTAAAATTTCTAAAATTCCCCAAGTTTTTGAAGTATTTTTTCTGTAGGTTATTGTTGGAATTTTGAAGGGATCTAAATATAACCTACGTAAACACCACTTTGACAATCTTACAAGGATGCATGTTTAAATTTTTTTAAAAGAATCAGCTATTTAATTTTAACAGAAGCTACTTTATAACCATTGACACTAGCAGTTTACAGCTTTTTAATTTGATTTCTAAATGATGTTGATCTTACAAATATAAGTCTAAATAGTTGGAAACTCAGTGAAAAGAATGTTTCATTTGCCTTTATTACTGTAATTTGAATTCAAGTGTGGGTATTTATACTTTAATTATATAGAAATGTATGTACATATATATACATAAAAAATGTAATTTTTAGAAATATTGATACTCACCATACCACACCTTATTACATTAAAATGAGTTATACATTTGTGGTGAAAAGTTTTTGACAAAATAAATAGCTTTATATAGCAGTTATTATATAAATATACATGAAAAATTACAGAGAAATCTGTTAGTGATAATACTTTACCTAATGAAGTGTCATCATAAATTTTTATATCCCCCAAAATAAAAGGGTTGGAGAAGTCTGTTTTATCATTAAACAATATCACTTATATCATAAATTCATATTTATATGATGTTTCAAAAATATAGTTTACTTTTGGTAACTACAGGCTTTTGTTTTTGTTTTGCTTATGTGCAATTTTTGTTCGTTTTATATTATTTTACAACACTGTCTTTGGCAATTCTCATAATTTTGCATATGCTATAATGTGTTATATTGACTTTTTTAATAATTACTATTTTGCCTGAACTAAATCGTGAAAGTAAAACATATAGTTTTTGAGATGTTTTACCCTTTAGGGTCTTACAGCTGAATAGAAAGGTTTAAGTACTTATCAAAAGGCAACATTCCTAGAATGTTCTTTAAAACTGTGAAAACAGCAAACACTTATTTAGTGCTTGTCAGGCAAGCTAAAGGCTTTTAAGACAACTTTAACCAAAAGCTTGTGAAGTAAAAACATGGTAGACACCTTGCTTAAGGTACTTCTAAATAGGGCTGTCAGAATTTGGACCCAGGAAACTCTATCCGGTCTATGAGTCATTCATTTAACGTGAATAACATGGAATTCTACACTGAGTCTGAATCTCACAGCACTCAATGCTTTATAATCAAAAACTCCAGCCATTTGCAATAAAGTACCTATAAAACTGCTCAACTGATAGTCCCATTTTAGAAATGAGAATTCCGTTTATCACCGAATCAAATAAATTGATGTCCCTTTGCATTGTAGAGCATGATTAAAACCCAAATGCATTTTGCCATAGAATTAGTTATTTGCAATAATCAATTTAACATTGATACATGATTGTGATGATGTCAATATTATTACACTCTGGATCTGGAAGAGCTGAAAAGACTGACAATCACATTAGGAACTGGAGAGTTCCTATTGAGCATATGGCTAGATGTTGAAAATTAGAAAGTGGAAATACAAATAGACAACATATAATTTAGATGTTTGGTAAAGACCTAGATTTCATGAACTTTAAGAACCATGCTCTTTTTTAAAGTTTATCTGTAATTAAGGGAGTCACAGTGTACACAATAGTTACTGCCAGCAGTTAGACTTAATAAATATGCCCTGTTCATCATCAACTCTTCAGCAAATTCTAGTGGATTATAGTGATACAGAAAAAGTTTTCTTTTTTTTTTTAAATAAAGAATTACATATCAAGAAGTTTATAAGTAGATATTCTTTATTTTCTAAAGATTAGCTACATATAAAGTAAATTTCATTTTGATACAACTTCAATTAATTTCTACTATATGTTGAATATACCTCTCAGAATGCTTGGGAACCAAAGTTTTTCAGATTTGGGAGAATTTTGGATTTTGGAATGTTTGCATAGACTTTTCTAATTGAATGCCAACATTTCACATATTGGAACATTTACATTTTGAATTTCTGTTTTAAGGATGTTTGAACTATAAATCTTTTTTATTCATGTCACTTGAATTCTAATGAGAATCCTGCTAAGAAATTTCTGTTATCCATATTTTGTACTGGAGGAAATGGAGATTCAAGGAGTTTAAGTACTTTGTTCAATTTAGGGGTAAGGGAGAAAACCAACACTCGGATTTTAAATCTATGCTTTTTCCATGCCTTAAAAGCATATTTATATTTTTAATGTATTATAAAAAATGTACAGTATCTCATTTCCTATGCAACTTTTTAAAATTAGATTTTTATTTACACAGGCTAATTTAGATGTTTCTGAGAATAAAAGCAGCACTTTAGTAGTATTTTCTGTAGTTTTGTAAATTAGTACTAATAATTTATTTTTACATTTATTTTAGGTCCTGAGGAAGTAGAAATCAAGTGCCCCTTGAATCACATTGCTTGCCGTAGTGCCAATGAATGTGTGCATTTATCCCAACTATGCAATGGTGTCCTGGATTGCTCAGATGGTTATGACGAAGGAATACACTGCCGTGGTAAGTCTGCTTGTTGGAACAATACAACTGAAATATTAAATTTTGCATAGTAATGAAAGTTCAAAGGGAACCTGTAATCTGCCTTTTCTTTCAACCATAGCTACATCTATTATTGAGAAAGCATAAATTTCATTGCCAGTCACTCAATATGCATTTCAAAGATGTAATTATTGTGTGCTATTAAAGAACATAGCCAAAACACACGTATTTGGACTTTGAAGTTAGGCCCTTAAAAAATTATGTACTTCATATAAAGAAGAAGTCTTTGTCACAGTACACTGATAGAACAGTGTTACAAATTCGTTTCTCTGAATCTTTGCTTAAACAAAGAGTATTTGAAGGCACAATTCTGGTACAAAATATGTAGAGATGTATCCTTGGAAAACATGTGCCTGAGTACCATTCCCATGATAATTTACTAACTTTCTGGCAATTTTCTATCTTTTTAAAAATCGACATCTAAATTCTGCAGTGGTAAGATTTACCTGTGTATTGATGAGTGAGAAATAATTAAAATCCAAAAGTTCAAAAAATGCTTGTAACTGGTACATTCTAATAAAAGTTGGGAGGGACCAGGGAGAATGGAACATGAGACCCAGAAGTATGAGCATGGGAGAACATCAAGGATCAAGGTAAGGACCCAGAAATAAAACAGGATTAAAGGATCACTCAAGTGAGTCAGACTGCAAGATGGGACAAGTGAAGAAACTAAACCAGAACTCTCAATTGCAGTCCTAAGACTGAATGGAATACAAATGTCATCGAAAGGCAAGGTGTCAGTAGTAATCTGTCCCTCATTTGGGGATCAGAAATAGAGGAAGTTGTAAGAATCTGGGCATCCATGTCTGATCTCTGGACAGATTCACAAGCTAATTGTGGTTATGTGGGGAAAGGTCCTAGGCAGCAAAGGTTCAGTTTTTCAGGAGGATCTTTATTTTTATATGTTTAAAGTGTTCAAAATCAGCAACTACTGTTTAAAACTTTGCATAGTGCAGGCCAAACAAAACATAGATGGCCCCTGTCAGAGCATGCAAGCAGTTTCTCAGCTCAGGGCTAAAGTAAACTATATTTGAGATCAGAGACAAAGCACTATATTGGGAAAAGAGCAGCAAATCTCAGATTATTTGAAGAAATGGAGATGTTTAAATACCAACGAAATCAACAGAGTTCCTACATCTTTCCCTTCTTTCTAAAATGATGTTAAAATGCTGGTTCTGTGGACAGATTCCCACTGGGAAGCTCCTGGTCTTCATCAGGTCACTTCTTTACCCGTTCGCTTCTTACCCTTGAACTGTGAAAAGATCACGTGCTGTTTACAAGAGTTAACAGGTTCTTAGTTTCAGTTATGAGTAAATGTGTAGTAAGAACAAGATTTTATTTTTATTTAAAGACTTTGTGACATGCATTCTTTTTAATAATTGCATATTAAAAAGAATTTAACAAAAATACAGAATTACAAATTAATAGGATTTTAAGAGTTTAATTTTCTTTTCAGAAATTAATTATATTTTATAGAACTTAATTCTATCCCTTTAGATATAATTCAAGCTGCTTATTGCATTCTTTGAAAGTTTGTCAGATAAATATGTGTGACTAAGCTTTTAAAACAAATCTTCACATTGCCAAATAGTACTTTCTCAGAGATTATTATACAAATTTGAATATCTTAAACATATTTCAGTGCTATGAATCATATGAAAATATATCTGAGTTTTTTGATAAAACTCTGTTTGTGATCTCATAGATGAGGGTTTATGCTTATAGTGAAACAAGAGATTCAAATAAAAACAAAGAGTTTGAACAAAAATAAAACACTGTTGTATTTTTCTTGATCCTTGAAAAGATCAGCATATACTTCAGACTGAGCCAGATTTAGAGTATATAGTTTTTTTACACTCCATCCTGTGTTCCTGTTCTAATTATTTTTCTAGCTGTTCAAAATTGTATTTTTTTTTATCACAGGGCAACCTTGTTTCTATATTAACTTGCTAGTGCATTAATTATACTACTTTGGTATTTTATATATTGCTGGATTTCACCAAAGAAAGAGTTTTGAAAGTCCTAAGTAACTATGCAGTTTTACCTATGGTGGTCTTAGAAATGACAAATATATTTGGATCTTTACTTGCTATTTACATAACTAAAGTACTTTTCACTTAATTTCTGTCCTTTGTATACTATTTAGAATGATAGGAATAAGGTAACTGAAAATATGTAATTATTTCAGAATCAGAAGTTTAACAAAATATTTCTGCATGGAGAAAAAAAATTCAGAACTATGTTTACTTGCTTGGCCTGGTAGAGTACCTCCAACACATAGACAAAAATAAAATCTTTTCAGCAACATTAGACTTGCCATATACATGTAGTTTGTATTTCAATAAGAAATGACTAATTGTTAGGAAAATTACATTGTGAAATTGAAGTCTACTTTCCTTCCTTAAACCTGCCTCTTAATTTTTGGTCACACTTGATGAAAACAATGCTTTCCAAATAGTTAATTTGATATTAGCCCTGTCAAGTTTTTAAGGAATTTTCCCTTCTACTATAGACACACAATAAGGAAAGAAATCAGATTAATTTCAAAATTGTGTTACTTTGCAGAAAAATTCTGTCTGAATCATTTCTTTTTACATTGTTATCTTTTTGTTGCTTTCTAAATGCATATGATAATTTAAATAATTATACATGTAGCTTATGCTTCAAAAATAGATATCTTTCTTTTTTTCCAGTAAAAGATCCAAAGTACATTTGATGGCATATTTGAATTCCTTATGAAAATTAATAAGGAGAGAAGTTTAACATTTTAGAGGTTATATTCAGGTCTTGGGAGTGATTTTATATCAACTGAATTATTTTCTGAATGTTTCCTAGAAAAATCAATTTCTTTCTAGCGAAAATAATGAAAATATATCTATTATTAATGATTTTCCATAACATCGATATTTTAATCTCCATAATTTCATTCCATTTGAAGAAAGAAAAATGGAATTTTGTATATGAGTATAGCAATATATAAATATGTGCTTGTAAAACTTTTACAATAAGAACTTGCAAAATCACTACATTGTATTTTCAAAAATTTCATCTCTTTCTACACAATATTTCAAAGTAGTAATATTATCACTCTATCTAAATCACATGAGAATAAAGCAATATTCTATAAAATACATGGTCTCTCAATACAGGGTATTTCCACAGAAATCCTTTCGGTCATTCAAAGTCTGCTAGAAGAAGTGAGCAAAATCAATAATAGAGACCAGATCCACTAAGATGTATCAAAATGTTATTTTAAAATTTGACATTTGTAAGATAATTCGTTAATTTAATATTAAGAAGTACATAAAGGAAGAAGAGCCTCTTTTTACTAAGAACCACAGTTAGATTACATTTGTAGTGCCAAATGGTGATATATGCAAATGTTCATGGTGATCACCATCTTTGGGAAATTCCTGCTATTTCTGCATTGAAACAATATGGAAACTCCTTATATCACTGCATAAAATAATTCTAACTTCTGTGTCAGTAGAAAAAGTATTTGAAATCTATGTGATTATTTTTAAACAAAAAGTCCCAATGTCCTTTTAGATCTAAGGACATAAAGGTTGTGCAGAGTTTACTATAACTAATTTGGTAAACTAGGAACAGTTTACCCCAAAATGCCCAAATGTGCACATAAATTCACACTTATTTCTTCTGATTATTTTTTTCTGTTTTGAACCTGTTCCTATGTAACTCAGTGTCTCTAAAATACATAATTGGTATTTTTGATTAGTAATCTAAAGATAAATGAAATTATCTTACATATTATCTAACTCTTTGAAATTATGCATATAATTTTTAAAATTATTTTCAATTATTTTACTTTACTTGCTATTTGCATTAATTTTTCAAATATGTACACCTTCACTTTTCCCCATTCATCTACAATCTTGTGAGTAATTCTATTATATTTATTTTAGATGCCAAGTTTATAATATTTAAAATTTGTATAACTGTTTCTTTTTTATTTTTAATCTATTAAACTGAAGTATCATGGTAAACTGCTAAAAACCCTTTGGGAGTAATTTGTAAATTAGAGGTTTTCTCCAAATGGATGGAGGTTAAATGGCAGCCTTTTTATCTATAATGACTCACCATGGGAAAATCAGTAACCTTTTAAACTTCTTGCTTAAATCCTATATGTAATTCCATTTTTCTAAAACGGAGTTAACCTAAAAGCTAACTTGGAGCTCAGATATTCAGGACTCTGTTTTTTGTCTCCAGAAGTAAAAATTTTATCTTGTAACTATTTATTATTTTATTACTCATTCTACACTGATTTCAAAGTGGTACCAGATTAGCTTGCAGCTACTAGAATGAATAGTAAGAAAGGACAGACAAATGAATGAGGGGAGGGTGTGAGGAAAGGAAGTTAGAGAAACTGGTGAAGACAAATTTGTAGTAGTTGATTGTTTTATTTTTACTTTATTGTATCAGTGGATCTTGTCCTTGTCCCATTTTAAGAGTTCCATTGAAAAATACTGTTGATCCCTTTCTAAATTAAAATCATGCTAAAGAGGGGAATCTCAGCATGCAGAATCCCTCAACAAAACCATGGAGAAAAGGTACATTGAGACCAATCCTGTAGGCGTGCATCTGAAGCTCTGTGAAGCTTAAGCACTGGAAAACAGCTTCACTAGGGCATTATCAAGTTACTTGAAATATTAATAAGCCTAGAGACAAAAACATAAAGAAGGGGAGTTAGCCAGGAAGATCTGGGTCTGTGTGCTCAGACCACTTTTGATTAGCAAAGCTCCTGCAGCTTAAGAGTAGATTCTGCTGCATTTAATTTTTACTATAATCGTTAATATATCTTAGGTGTACAAATGACTGGGTTTCACTGTGATATTTCTATACATGTAGATATAGTGCTTCAATTCTGTCCTTCCTCCCTTCTGCCCTCTTTATCCTAGGTTCTCTTCCTCTTTCTGGTCCCCTTCCATATCCCTAGCAGTCACTATGATTTTCAGGGAATCATTTTTTTCTTTTTTCTTTCTTTATTTTTTTGAAGCAAAGGGCATGATTTAATTCTTCTTTATAGATGTTAATACTCCATTGTGTGTGTTTGTGTGCCTGTGTGTGTATGCCATATTTTATTTATCCATTCATCTGTTGATGAGCACATAAGATGATTCCATAGCTTGCCCATTTTGAGTAGTGCTATAATAAACCTGGTGTATGCACCTGTCCTCTCTTGTAGGCTGACATAATTTCCTTAGAGTACATAACCAGGGGTGAGATTGCTGAATCAGATGGTAATCTGTAAGTTTTGAGGATTTCCATATTGTTTTCCATAGTGGCTGTAATAATTTACATTTCCACCAACCATGTAAAAAAGTTCCCTTTCCCCCTACAACCTCAGCAGCATTTCTTTTTCTTTTTCTTTCTTTCTTTCTTTTTTTTTGTTTGTTTTTGATAATAACCACTCTGACTGGAGTGAGATGCAACCTTAAGGTAGTTTTGATTTGCATTTCCCTAATAGCTAGAGATGTTGAGAGTTTTTTTATGTTTGTTTGCCATTTTGTACATTATTACCTTTTGGGAATTGTCTGTTCACATCATGTGCCCATTTATTGATTAGATTACTCATTCTTTTGTTGTTAAATTTTTTGAGTTCTTTATAATTCTGGCTATTATTCTCTGTCAGATGAACTGCTGGCAAAGATTTTTGTCCATTCCCTGTGATGCTTCTTTCATCAGGTGATTGTTTCCTATGTTGTGCAGAAGCTTTTTAATGTGTTATAGTGTCATATATTAATTCTTCCTTTTTTCCTGGAGATTTTAGAAACCTTTACAGGAAATCAGTGCCTGTGCCAATATCTAGTGGTTTCAAACTTTCAGGTTTTTACATTAAGGTGTTCAATTGATTTTGAGTAAATTTTTTGTTCGGTGTAGCAGATAGGGACTAGATCAAATTTTCTACATGCAAATGTGCAGTCTTTATAAGACTATTCTTTGAATTGGCTCTGTTTTCTTCAAAAGTATGTTTTGGCACCTGAATTGCAAATCAGTTTGCTCTAGATGCCTGAGTTTATTTCTGGCTCCTCTGTTCTATTTCACTGCTCTGCATGTCTCCTTTTATTCCTGTTTTATTTTATTTGTGTTGAGTTGTGCTAAGATGATCAGTGAGGCTCAAATCTATCCCAGGTGTAAGCATGTCCTCTCGCAAAGATTAATTTAAATAATTGTGTTAGGTTAAGGCTAGATCCTTAACACTGATTGATTTCAAGGTCAAGTTTAATGCTTCTCAGAAGCAAAACAACAATTCCTAGGAAGAATAAATGGTCTACAAGAGTTTCTTTAAAAAAAATGATGTTAGTTAACATAATATTTGTACTTTATGGGGTATAATATAATTTGATAGGTATGAGTACTATGGTAATTATCAAATGAGAGTAATATTATTTACAGTGACAAATGATATCTACAGCTTACATGAAATTATGATTGTGTCCTTATTAAAGACTCTTATAAGTATATAGGAACGTTTGTGTCTGCATATACATGAATATATGTGTGTGTGTGTGTGTGTGTGTATGTACACATTCATTTCACTGCATCTTAGTTCTAATTCTATAAAATGAGGAACACTCTTTTGCACAAATATATGACTTAACAATGATTCATCAGGTGTAATAATTGCTTAACTAATACTGCTGAAGAATTTTAGAATTCAGGTTTTAACTGTCTGTTTATATGTGCTGACTTACGGAAACAGATAACTAGCTAAGTGTACTCCTCTGGGGAAAAAAAATTTGACCAGATATAATTTAATTTTATATATATATATATATATATATATATATATATATATATATATATATATATATATATATAAATAAAATATAGATATAAATATAATTTGACCAGATATTGTAGGTGAATGTTCAGAGAATAAAATAGTTTTTTGTTGAGTGGAAAGAAAACCTTCGGTGGAAGATTTATACCTTTGATTAAATTAATATTATACTAAATTTCTCTTCTTAGGCCCCAAACAAATCTGTTTTATAAAAAAAGCTATGAAAACCAAAAAAAAGTAAATATTCAAAAAATATGTATAAACCTATAGATAGATTAAAATATTCTAAACCAGAAGCCTTTTAAGAAGAGAGGAGGTTTTCTTCATTAAAACTTCATTTCATATTCTCTATCTCTCTTTAAACAGTATTTTCAAACTAAACTATTTTCACATTTATATTTTTGATTCAGTATTTTCTGTGGTTAGAATCCTGGTGCATCATGAACCTTTCATTGTTGCTGAATTGCACTCTATTTTCAGTTAGTTTTGATTTTTAAATAGATGCAAGGGAAAGACAGGTCACTCCTATCCCAACAGAAATTCTATTGGTTCACCTAATATCTGTAGTAGCAGAACTAGAAATTTCTTTAATATAAAGCTTATTCGTTGGTGTGCATATCTCCTGTGATGACTATTTTCCAAATGCACTATACTCTTAGAAAGTTTCTGTAGGGCTGGGGTCCAGCTCAGTGGTAGAACACTTGCTTGGAGGGCCTGAGGCACCAGGTTTGATCCACAGCACCACAGGAAGGCTTGTGTGAAATCACACACACAAAAAAAAAAAATTAGAAAACAAGGTTTTCATTTCCATAGTAATCTGTCCATAGAGAAGAGAAATGCTAAATGTTCTATCACTTTTGAAATTGTTGGTTTATATGAATATTCATGAGCCATGGGAGTCATTATTTATCTGTATCTTTTCCTCACTCTTCCTGCTATGATGGAAAACAAATAATGTAGGAAATGATTAAGGGTATGTGGCCAAAATGAATATTTTAAATATGCCAGTAGAAGCACAATACAGTTTTCCCTATATTCATTTAATTCATTAGTTTTGGTAAGTTTTTATGAAGCATTGACAATGTTCCAGACAATATTCTGAGTATTGGAGATATGGAAAGTCCTATTTTCTGCCTTCATGGAATTCACATGTTATAAGGGAGGCAGGTAAAAATTGCTGAGGAAGAATAAAATGAGGAAGATCTAATTTTGCTTGCCGGAATACAGAAAGATTTCCCAAGAGACCTGATTGTTGATTTGCATCTTACTCTAAGAGTTTAGTAGGCAAATGAATAAAGGAAGAACATTAAAAAATAGAGAACTACATACACACAGGCACAAATGCATGAGAAAGCAGTGTATGCTCAAGAGAGTTGTGAGTTCCTTGATAAGAACGAAGCATAGGATGCTGAGTAGAGATAGATGAGTTTGGCTAAAAAAAAATGTTGTAACAGACATAGAGGAATTATATTAGAAAAAGGATGCATGCAGTATAACCTACTTAAAATGCATTGCATAAAACTGTAAAGAACAAGAAGGTGAAAAATGATACTAGGATACATTCTCAATAGTATTATATGGGTGTTGTATGATAGTGTTTAAATATTAAGCATATGAAAGCTAGAATTATTGCACTTTTGTAGTAGACTAGGTAGTTTATTCCTAGAAAGTAAATATGTACATTATTATAACCATGAAGCATTGAGCTAAACATTCACATGTCTCTTCATTTTGATTGACTCTCAAATCAATGTGTATTAGGGGTTATTCTTGAATATGTCACTTGGATGTAGTACCCTTAAGTGAAAGTCAAAGTGAATACCATGGTGGGTCATGTCAAATGAATTCCTTTTCATACAAACATTAGTAATTTGGAAGATGTATTTGCTATATGCAAACAGAATTTCATAGTTAACAAGCCAGTAAAATGCTACCTAGTTGGATAATGCCTAAGTTTTGCTCTCTTGTTTCTTAACTTTGGAAAATATTTGATTCTTCAGTATTATTCAAAAGTATGAATTATAACAATCTATCACTCAACTCTCTACTCATCCTCAAATGTGAGGCTAAATCCCCAATGATTCATTATTTGGTTTTTGACACAAAAAGTCTGATATTAAAAAAAAATCAAGGAAATAAAGTAAGTAGCTGATGTTGAATGGTATCCTCAGGAGTCACAGGGAAAATCAGTTTGAGAGCAAAGTTTAAACACTGTGACCTTGAGTTTTCATCCACTAGTTTTGACTAGTGGGCCTTAACATATCAGCTCAGAGAAGTGCATAAAATTGTTATGCTTCAGCATCCTTCCTGACCTGTTCTCAAATCAGCAAGAGGGCTCCTAGAAAATCAACTGAAAGACATTTTTGAACTAACTATATATTCCCTGTCAGTTTTATTAATTGATTGAACAGAAGAAAATGTGCTGAGTGAACAACAAGCTGAACGACTGTATAACCAGCTTGCATAATTCAATGTCTCAATCTGACTGTTAGCTCTGTCCCCTTGAGAAAAATTAGTGCTTTCATTTGGTGGGGGATATGGAAGGGGAAGGAAATTTATTTTAACTCTTTGAACTCAAGCTCCCCTTGTAACAATAGGAAGTTTAAAAATGTACCTTTAGGAATTCAGCTTTCATAATGGGATGTGGAAGGATCCTATTCAATGGAGAAAATTTACATTTTGCCTAAATAGCAACATAATACTGTTCTGATGAGAAATAACTCATAGATATTTGGAGGAATTGAGGTTTGTTGAGACAAAATCTGGAATTCTAGAAAAATCTTAAAGATTCCATAGAGGTCATTCTCAAGAGTTCTTTCTTTTTTTCCTTTTAATATTTTTTTTAAAATTCTTTTTCATTTCATGCACTAGTATTATTCATAATACTGGGATCTCTTTTGATGTATTTTCAACCAGTTCAACCAGTGTTTTCAATGCTGGATTCTAATCTTATCAAAATTGGAGGAAAAAAAAAAAAAAACTACTTCTGCTTTCTTTTCTCTAATTCATTGCTATCATTTATATAATAAATTCTATTCCACTGTATCACATGTATATTAAAGCCATCTACTGTAGTCTGAATGTGTGCCACCCCAAAATCTGTTTTCAAATTAATTACCAAAAAGATAGTATGAGGAGGCAGGGCATTTGGGAGGTGATTATTGTCAAAAAGGCAGAACCCTCATTCCTAGAATTAGTGTCTTGCCGCAGTCAGGCTGGCTGCAGCAAAATAACCCCGGGGGGTGCCGAACAACTTGTGTATGTTGATACAGCAGGAGTAGGAGCCATTTATTGTAAGACAACAAAGGTATTTATACATTCCACACAGCTTATCTTAATTAGCATAAACTAGATATAGCAGTCAACCAATAAGAAATCTCCACACTTAATGGCTCGCTGGCTCCACCTCACAAACCACTCCCCCTAGCAAAATGCCAGGCACCATCCAGACTTGTTTACAGACTCTAACAGTGTCTTATACAATGGGACCAATGCCTAATACAATGGGATTCTTTTGCCCTTTCTACTGTGTGAGGGTATAGCATAAGTCCTAGTTCTATGAACCAAGAAGTAGAACAGTCACTAAATATTAAGTCTGCCACTACTGGATTTTGATCTTCCCAGCCCATAGAATTGTGAGAAATAAATTTTATTGTTTAAGCTACTGAGCCTCTGCTATTTTTTTTTTTTCCTAGCAGCTTGAACAATTAGGATGCCATCATAATAGACTATCTCAATATACTGAGTGATGCTCAGAAAAATATAAAGACTGTGATACTGGTAACTACTGTGCTCATCATAGTAGGTCCCTTCAGAGTCAAATCAAACAGTGATTTCTTTTCCTCTCCTGTGGAGATAGGAACATATGTGTATGTATTTTAAATTTCCCCAGATTTTCTAACTATACTGGCATATTTGAGTGGAGACACACTCTTCATTAAAGATTAATCTTTTGAGAAAAAAATAAACTTCTTAGATTTATGTGTATTAACTGAAAATTTGTATTCTATCTTCCCATTGTGCTTGTGCTTAAGAAAAAGCATGGTATGAAATGACCGACCTCTCCCTGCCACAGAAATTGTAAGAGGAGTCCAGACAACTCCTGTGGTCGTGGAAACCAAACGTTGCCAACTAAAGTGAGATCATTCTGTTCACTGAGCTTCTTAGGATTAGGTCAGTGTTCCTGTGAGCCAAGGTCTGAGTGTTAGACACAGGGAGTGACAAGCCCTAAAGAGCACTTTTCAGTTCCATTAGCTGAAACATGTGGTGTGTTCTCATTCAGGGTAGTTATGAAACTAGAGAGTGCCAAGAAAAAAATCTATACCATTCAAGAAGATGCTCAGGGAACTCTCCAATGTTCTCAGAGCAGAAGCACTAAGAACCTGCATTGTCTAATTTTTAGTTGATTATTAAATATTATCTTAGCCATCTCCAGAAAGTCAGGAAAGAAATGTGAATAGGTATAAAAATGCTGTTTATTCTATATGGATTATATGATTTCCTCTAAATATTTATTAATATAGAACTAAATGTAAAATTTATTCTTTAGAAATGTATATAAAAGTGTATATGTGTATGAGTGTGCATTCTTGGAATTTTTCTAACTTATGAGAGGGATACACATCTAAAAGGATTATTCTGGAATTAAAAAAAATATATATATATATATATATATATATATATATATTTGTCTTTTCATGCCTTTTGCTTGTTATCATTGCATTTGTTCGTGTTTCCAAAATCAGTGTGAAACTTCCACCAGTCATGATCTTTCTTTGACTATTATGTCCTACTCCCAGCCAAATGACATTTGTTCCTTTTCAGTACATCAGGTTTATATCCTATTTCTATAAATCCATTAGACAAAACAGAATGTGCAGAATTTAGGAAAATATGTTTGGAGCTAAATCTTAGTAATCCTTTATAAATCAGTATAACTTGCCCTTTGAGATAAGCTTTTCAATGAAAATGTGCTTTACTTTACTTCACCTTTTATCTCTCTCTATTTCTTGTGTGTGTGTGTGTGTGTGTGTGCATGTATGTATGTGTGTGTGTCTGTGTGTATCTGTGTGTGTATGTGTGCAGAGGTGAGGGGGAGACACTTATATTTAACTCCACCTAGGTCGCTTGACCTGATCACAAGGACACATCAACTTGCAGGGATGACAAGCACAGGGGTGGTCCTGTGGGAGAGATGGAGTGTAAAAGTGCATGGAACTGCGTTGTGGAGTTACCTAGGGAGGTGGCATATCCTTGACTGAATGCTGGAATTATTGGCCTCAAACAAACAATGTGCACTTTGTTTGAAAAACTCACTTCTGTATTTGACCAAAAGTGATGTGCTCCTTTCCATTTTATGACTTCTTGTTTACTAGAAATATCTGCAGTATGCAGAAGGGAAGCAAAGGTCTTCTTGATGACTATAACTACAAATAAAGAAGCAGCAATAACTTTCTCTCCATGTGAAATAGAACTGTAGGATAATAGGACCAGAAGGGACTCTCAGAGGTCATCCAGTTCATCCATCTGCCTTCAGGCTGGATTAAACCCAACTTCCCTACACAGATTGCTATCTCTACCCTATTTGGAAGGCCTCCAGGGAGAGAAATTCTAATAACCATTTCTTTAGAAATGCAGTCAATACCTAACAATTCGTTCCTTGTGCAAATACCAGCATTTTGTATTATAAAATTCACTAAGCTAGCTGTTTTTAGCTTTTTCCCCTCAACAGATTCTGTATTTCTGTATCTTAATCATGTTTTTTTTTCCATTTTTCCACATAGCCTTATTTCCCAAACCTCTATCATACCCTCCAACTAACCCAAATACAGTTTATTAAATATCTGACTAGTGCTCACTATAATTGACCATCACAGTATCTGTGTGCTGTACTTTTTCTTTTTTAATCTTGAGCATTGCCTTGCATTGTATGTCACATTGGTGAGGAAATGGAGGAATTATGTTTGGCTGGGAAAAACAGAGGTCTTAAAAAGACTGGTAACATAAACAGAGGTTTATTTTCCTGGCGTATAAAAGCTGTGTAGTCCAAAAGTAGACATTACATAGAGGCAAGAAGTAGACATTACATAGAGGGAAGGTGATTCCAATGACATGATCCATGTCCCAGACTGCTTCTTTACTTCTGATCTCCAAAATTGTCTCTTATCTTCTGACCACAAGGTAGCCTGGTGTTATGGTAGCTATACAAAGTGTGCTCTGAAAAGCTTATGTATTGAATAGATGATATCCAATCTAGCAATATTGGAAGGTGAACTGATTAGATTATGAGAGCTATAACCTAGGTAGTGGATCATCTACTTGAGAGATTAATAACTAGAATGGATTCCTGGGTTGTAGCTATCGGCAAGTAGAATGTACCTGGAGAAGGTATGTCACTCTGGACATGCCCTTGACTTTCTTTCTTTCTCTCTCTCTCTCTCTCTCTCTCTCTCTCTCTCTCTCTTTCTCTCTCTCTCTCTCTCTCTGATTCCTGGCTACCAAGAGCTGAGCAACTTTTCTCTTCCACACACTTCCACCATTAATGTTCTGCCTCACCTCAGGCTTAGAGCAATAGAGTCAGCTGACCGTGGACTGAGACCTCTGACACAATGAGCCAAAATAAACTTTTCCTCCTGTTAATTGTTCTTGTCAGGTATTTTGTTCAGAACAATGAAATGGTGACTAACACTACTAGTAGCAGCAGCAGCAGCAGCAGCAGTAGTAGTAGTAGTAATAATAATAATAATAATAAAATGGCCACTTCAGCTCTAAATATCCCATTTACATTCTAGGAGGAAGAGAGAAGAATAAAATATTCCTACCAAGAAAGTCATCCCCTTTTGTAAGGAGTTTTCCAGAAACCTAATGGAACAATACTAGCATATCTTTCATTTTAACCCACAGTTGTTTGTGTAAAGGGCTGAGAGATACAACTTTTTAAATGTATAAACAGTACTTCAATATAATTCAATTTGAAAGAAGGATATAATATGGTAGTAACTATAGGCAAGTAGAATGTGTCTGGAGAAGGTATGTCACTGCTTATGTGACATAAGTGCTTTATGCTGTTAGTGGTTTATGCTATATTTCAGTAAAGCAATCAGAATGTTGATCACTCACCATATGGGTGTTGAGTCCTCATATGTTTAATAAAATTCATGGTAAAATCTGAGGAAAATAGAGAATGGTTATTAATTAGCATAATTGCTTTGATCACCAGTAAAATGATGTGTTTGGACAATATTATTAAGATTTCCTCCAGATATAAAATTTTATAAGTTCAATATAAAGTTCAATAAAAAAAGTTCAATATGAAGTTCAAATATTCAGAATACCTGATATGTGTAAGAAAAAAAAACCCATGCTTTGTTGTAGCAAAGAGTTCCCAAATACCTACATGAACATGCAGAGAACAGTTGCTGAAGAGCCCTTGACGGCTACCTAATACTTCAGGACACCCCAATTAAAGTGATTTATGGAAGAAAGATTCGCACACAGCCACCTCTCCCCTTTTGTTTCTCCTATTTTCCCTTTCTCTCTTTTTTTGTCCTTTTAATTATTTACTTTTCCTCTGCATATCTTATGTATTTCAGCATTACACTCTCATTTTTATGCCTGAAATTCAGATTTATACTTGGATACTACAAAACAACTAGTATGAAGTTCAAAATCTTTATGATTATTTCATGTCTCTGATAAGCCATCAATTTTTATCATTGTTTTTAACTGTGTGGCTTATTATTGTATATGCATTTTTAATATCTTGAGTCTGCCAAACCTTATTAAATATGTGTAGCCGTGTTAAATAGTTCTTACTCTCTTTCTGGTAGTGAATTTTCTATTTTATTTTGTTTTATTTTCCTTTCTAAAGCCAATTCATATTGGCCAAACATACACTCAACTTTCTAATAACTATTTATTTTTGTTTTATTTTGCGTTTTTGACAGTGCTGGGGGTGGAACCAAGGGAATTGCACATGGTGGACAAGCACTCTTCACTGAGCTATACTTCTAAGCCTATTTTGTTCTGCTTTGAAACATTCTTTAGTTTCCTTTGCACTCTGAATCCCATCCAGAGATTACTTTTAACAGGTTTTACATTCACACATAAATCTCTACATGTAAGATCCCAACTAATAAAGCCAATTTTACTACATAGTTCTAAAGAGTAAGTAGGCATATTATAGGCATTGGACCAGATCTTGTTAATAAAAGGTATAGCAAAAACATTTCATCAGATAGCATTCATAATATCACTTGAGGCCATTGCATGTAGTAAAGACCTTGATGTCTAAGAAGAGAAGATGAAGGTCAAAAAATTTAAGTGTGTAGATGAATTAAAGTTAGAAATAAAACTATTAGTGATTATACTGAATTCCCTATGCTTATAACTTATCCATATGTGTATATTTTTCTGATTGCTAATGAGGGTAAGCCCATATCACTATAAAGTTGTGCTTCCCTTTTGAGAGGGCAAGTGAGCAATAGGAAACCTCTAAATATAAAACTAACAGTTTCTTTCAACAGGCTACTGAAGTTTAGAAGACCTGTGAGCATAAACTAGCCAGGACAGATTGGCTTGTTTGGTATTAACAACTCTTGTAATTCAGTAGCCAGAGATGAAGACCAGTGTTACCAAAGGGCTGAAAGCAATATGCACCAACCTGGAATCACTGTATTTAGTTAGTACATCACACAGGATTTCACAGCCCCTCAACTTAGAAAAGAAAACAAAACAAAGCAAAACTGGAAGCATATATAGAAAATATAAGTTGCATTTTTAAACTCTTTACATATTATTGTCTCCTCATGCAAATTAAAATAATTACTTTGGTAGAAAGAAACTGCTCCCCTTTAAAATCTGTAAATACACAGATATGCTTTCTGAGTATCTAAGACTCTTTTCACTTGTTTATTTCCTAAACTATTCTTGTTGAAATATAAGCATTTGCTATTTGATTGCTAAGCTTTTTTTTTCTTTACTAAAATACATTTTTCCTACTTCTTCTGAAGCTTTTCTATTTTCATTTGTCATCTATGATTTTGGACATATAATAGTTTTGTGAGAAATAATTCCCAAAACAAGCATAAATATTTCCAATGTACAAAATTACGATAATTCTTTGCTATTCAAATACAGATGGAATATGTAATCATTCTTTTGAAGAGGCAATTAACACTTAGTGAGTGACTTAGGATGTTGAAACTCTTTGAAGTTTTCTTTTATTTCACTGCATATAATCAAGAAACAACATATCTACTGTGCAATAGTGCTAATCTAAACAAGTACTGCCTGAAGATTTTTAGTTTAGTGATGTGGAATATTAAATAAAATACCATCAGACTCTTTTATTAGGTCACAGAAGCATGGTTTTGTTACTATTGAATCAATATAGCTGGGTATATAACTCTATTCCAATCTTAATAAAGTCCAAACTGGAAAATTATTTCAGAAGTTTTCCCATATCTTTCAAAAAATTACAAAATATATTTGTGTCATAGATACAAATTGCTGTGATGTGTAGGATCATGTTTTACTCAGCAATAGCCATTCAAACTCAACATTTTAAATTATATGTTGTCTACTTTCCAGTTGGACAAATGATTATATTTTTGGTTTTAGGAAACTGATTGCTGCTAATATGGTAATACACAAGGCACAACACGGATACTTAAATTTTCTTTTTCTGTATGTTAAGGCTCATTTTTTTTTTCAGAAATATAAGAAGTGGATGGGTATTTTAATCTATTATTTTTTGGGGCGAGGGGGGGGGTTACCCAGGATTGAACTCAGGGGGCACTCGACCACTGAGTCATATCCCTTGCCCTATTTAGTATTTTATTAGAGACAGGATCTCACTGAGTTGCTTAGTGCCTCACTAAATTGCTGAGGCTGGCTTTGAACTCGCAATCCTCCTGCCTCTGCTTCCCAAGTCACTGGGAGTACAGGAAGGAGTGAGTCACTGTGCCGGACCTTAATCTATTGTTATTGTATAATAGGAGAATTATATATTCTAAGTAAAGATCAAATATGAAGCTGTAGTTGAACTACATCAAGGAGACCTTTGCTTACCTTCTGCAGACTGCACATGTGTTTAAAAATCATGTAAACATTCAGTTTTACATACTGTTGGAATTAAATTGGAATTATTTTAAACTTACTTCCAGGGAGGCCCAATTTAGTGGCTAGGTGCCATTAATTTAATCACAATAGATAAAATAGATCAGAAACTACAAATGAAATATGTATGTATGGATGTTCTAGCAAATAAAAGACAAGTCATTGTATGCCTGACAGAAGGCTTTGAGGGTGGAAATTGATTTATACAAACTTTATTCAAGAATTGAAACCTGACAAATTGGTCCTAAAGACTAAAGTTGCCACAGTTAATAGTCACTGGGTCTAAAACTGGTATACATTAAAGATTATGTTTTTGTGCTTTGAATGCAGGGAATTAATATGACCCAGGTTACAAAGAAATAATTTGAGAGAAAAAAAATTTCCAAAGCTGATTTAACTAATGTAAACTATCTTTATGTTATCTTTGTGGTAAGATGATGCAAACTGTGTCTTAATGGGAACTAACTCGTGTGGAAAACAGACTTATTTTTCCAGAAGAGGAGGGTATTTTGATATTTGAGAGGCTTTCTTTTTCATTTTCATATTTATTCCATTTTCTTGTTATCCAAAAATATGATTGCCTTACTCATTCTTTTATTTACCTATTGAACACATATTTGTAGAAAATATAATCAATATGGGCCAGTCATTGCCCTGGACCCTGAGGACATCCAGATGGTTCCTGCCCTTGGGGTTATGGGTAGTGACAGCTATTTATCAGGTAGTTGTAAACTCATGAGGTCACTGTGCTTATACAAATACCTTATTGCACTTAGAAGAGCCATGATCAGACCAGAAACTTGACTAACTCAAATAAATGCTGTCATAGATTAATTGTAAATCTGTCTATCACTTAAAGAAAATACGACAGTCAGGATAAACATGATTTTCTTAGAATCACATTATTATTATGTGAGCCCCCTTGGGCTGTTAAATAATCAAGAAGCCCATTGTAAATTTTTCCAAGTTGTAATTTTTGGTCACTTTTGTTTACAATTGACCATAAGCCCTGTAAAACCTCATGAAGAAAAGGTTTTTATTGACTCAAGTTGGGCCCAGTCCAGGAAAAAAATGAAGCTGTTTCTGCTAACTCCTTTTTATGGTTTAGATTAGGTGTCTCCCAAAAGCTCAATGTGTGAGTCAATGCACAAAAGTTCAGAAGTGAAATGAGTGGGTTACAGGAGCTTTAACCTAATCAGTGCATTTATTTGCTGACAGGGTTTAATTAAGTGGTAACTATAGGCAGGTAGGGCATGGCTGGAGGAAATGGGTGATTGGGGAAATGCCTTTAGGGTTTATATTTTGTCCACGGTGAAGAGAATTTCTCTCTGCTTCCCGATCATCATGGCCTGAGCTGCTTTCCACTGCCACAGCCTTCTGCCATTATGTCCTGTCTTAGGCTGGACCATGAGTAATGAATGGAGCTGGCTGTCTTTAGACTAAGACTCCTGAAACTGTGAGACCAAATTGTTTTCATCAGGTCTTTTTGATCACAGCGGCAAAAATGCTGACTTAAACACCTCTTCAATCAAAGAATTGAGCCTGCATTTCTGTTGCCACCCTCCCTGTGCCTTTCATATTGCTCATTAGAAATTAAGTGGAAACATCAGAAAACCACTGTTCTCTACACCTCACCTCGGTCACCTTGAATCATTATGCTCTCTCCCCCCATGTGTGCCTATCACAACTTAACTAATAATCAAAAAGGCACTGCATACCCTTGTTTTGTCTTTGGTCCTCAGTCTCCTGCTGTGCCCTTGAAACTCTATTATTTGGAGGTTAAGTTTATTATTTATAGAACTCTATTTACCCTGCCAATCTATCAAAAGTCCCACCAAATCTCAATAAAGAACACCGGACTTCCCTACTTCCTCTGCAGAACTTACATATGATTTTTTTTTCTCCAACAATAATCCTGCTACTGAGCCTGAAGCTGGAATAATTCTCCTTTTCCTTCAGGATTGCACGTAAACCATTCTCCTTCCCCAATATCATGTCACTTTATACACAGCTATTCTTTGCTATTAACGTCTACTGACACCTACGCCACTCCCTCTTATTTCTTAATTATTATAGCTCTTTCTCTTCAACATTACTTCTGTATTAATTCTTATCAAATTTAATAAAACTTTAAATAATGTTTTAATACACCATCCATTTATCTTCTGGACCAAATCTCAGCTACCTGTATTAATTATTATTCTCTAAAGTCCAGACTTTCCCAAATGCTCTGTATCTCAATTTTATACAACCTTCTCTCTGGCTGCTACAACCTAATTTTCTAGGTTACTCCTTGTGCATTTCCACCCCAACAATACACAAAAGCATTCTATTGATTTATGCTCCCAGCTTTCCACAGGCTTACACACTCTTTATGTCCTGGATTTGTCTCCATATTTTCTTAAATTTCAAGGTCTATCAAGTAACCATGATACTCACCTTGTCCCTGAACTCCCTAGCCACTCTTTTACTCCCACATACTCACTTGGCAAAGACAAAATTCTAATTAAAACCAACTCTCCACCTATCCTGTTTTACTGCCTGCACAGCTGAACCCAAAGAGGAAAGCAAATGACATGCGAATTAATTTCACTTTCACTCTTTACCACATACCTCAGTTTCGTTTTGTCCTTAACATTTTCAACTAAGATATGCATTCCTGGTTAATTTACTGTCCTTGAAATATATCTCATATCTTCTCATCATTTCTTAAGCTAAGACTTTCTTGTCTAAACTCACTTTCAATTGATGATTTTCCCATATACACGATAAAATTGGAGCAATGGGAAGATAATATATACAGACTCTCATTACCATAATCTACTTGTTGACACCTACATCTACCACTCTGCTTTCTTCCCTTTATTATAAATGAACCATGTACAGACTAATATGAGACCAATAGTATGTCTAATCCTTTTGGTCTAATTAAATATTGCTCTGGTTCTTCTCTTTTCTCTCTTCTACATGATCCATTTCTCGTTACTGCAGAATTCTCATAAGATATGGTCATTTTATTTTATTTGTCAGGACTGTATAGAGAATCACAACCAATAGAATACACACACACACACATACAGATGTGTATATGTATGTGTGTGGGAGGGGGAGAGAGATAGAGATAGAGATAGAGAGAGAGAGAGAGAGAGAGAGAGAGAGAGAGAGAAATTGCAAGGTACTGGCTCATGTCTTTATGAAGGCTGAGAAGTCCCATGATCTGATCTTCATGATAATGACAAAGAAAAGCTGGTGACGTGTTTCCAATCCAAATAAAAAATACCTGAGAATCTGGAGAATGTTTAGCATAAGATACACTCCAAGTTCGAAGTCCTGAGAACCAGAGAGCTGATAGTGTTTAATTATAGTTCCAGTCCAAAAGCTTGAGAACAAGAAGGACTGGTGCTATGAGTCTCATTGTCAGGGCAGGAAAAGATCCATGTCCCAGCTTCAAAAAGTCAGGCAAAGAGTAAATTCTCTGTTATTTTGATCTATTCAGGCCCTCAATGGATTATATAATGCCTACCCATTTGGGGAGGGTGATGCTTTGTACTTAGTCAACTAATTCAAGTAAAGCTTTTCCTCTTGATTAGAAGGGAGAACAGTAGAGAAGGAGCAAGGAGGAAAGGGGAAAGCACAGGGAGTGAAATGTACCAAATTGTGCTATGTATATATATGAATATGTTACAGTGAATCTGACTTTTAACTTTTATAATAATAATGTACCAATGAAAAAATAAATAGAGGTGAGACAGTGGACTGAGGGAATGGGATGGTGGAGGGAAGAACTAGGAAGTCTTGGGGAGTGAAATTGACAAAATTGTGCTGCATGCATATATGAATGTGTTATAAAGAACACCATGAGCATGTATAACTGGAATGTATTAATATAAACACTTTTAAAAATCACAACAAATTTCTCTAATAGTAGTATCTGAAATATCCTTGTTTGACTTTCTTCGCTTGCCTTTGAGGACACTTCTGAATTCTCTTGGTTATTTTTTTCCTAGTTCACTTACTTGTCTTTGTCTTCTTTACTATTCCAGTGTTTCTCTTTAAATATCTTCTTTCTTCAGTTGCCTTCTCCTTTTTCATTCAGTCTCTTAGAGATCTCATATTGTCATGGCTTTAAATATCATCTATGTACCAATGACTCCCCATTAACTTTATTTCTAATTCCAAACATATACATCTAACTTCCTTCTTAAATCTCCACTTGAATGTATGATAAAAATCCCCAAATGAACACATCCAAGACTTTTTCCCACCTTTCAGAACTGCCATATTAATAGCTTTTTCTTTCTCAGTTGTTGGTAACTCTTTCAGTTTCTCATGCTAAAAATATTAGAAAGACCCCTGACTTTTTTTTTAAAATTTATTATATTGAGTTCATCAGGAAATGTTATCTTTATCTTTTAAATATATATAAAATCCATCACTTTTTAAGAGTTTGCTATTATCTAATTTTAAACCACAATTACCTTGTACTTGGAAGACTGCAATAAGCATATAAAAGGTCTCTATTATTCATATATTGTCACAGCAGAGTCTTTTCTCAACAAACCGTGTGGGTTGTCCTTTAAGAACTTGGTTATATCAAGATGTATTACTATCTTGCTAATACGTAATCCCTAGGCTTCCCATTACATCAAAATAAAGTCTAAAGCCCCTAAGGACATATGAAGCCTTATATAATCCAGCCATTCCTTATTTGACCAAATCTCAATTTACTATGGCCCAACCACTGAATTGCTTATTCTGTCAAGTATGTTGGCCTTCTTTCTGTTTGTTAAGTACATCAGGGATGCTTCTGCCTTACATCCTTTATGTGAAATCATCTATACAGGAGGGGAAAAAATATTCTGTTATTAGCATTTGATTTATTGAGAATAATTATAATCAGACAAAGCTAAAGACTTTAATGTGCAATTGCAATAGGGGAAAATTGATTACCTTGGATAATAATTACATTGGCATTTTTTTAAAAGAAGAAACAGTCGCCTGAATGGAATGAAATTTAATGTCAATTTCTTTAAAGAAGAACCTGAGAAAACATTGTTCAAAATTTTAGAAACCAGTTTAAATGTAGGTTTCTGAGTGTTTGTATATATTTGTTTTTATGCTTTAGTCTGGTTAGGAATTCTGAGATCAATAAGAAATAAAGTACCTTCCAGAATATTGTTTTCTATTGTGAACAGAATAATAGCAGAATCTATGAGATGATTACAGTTACACCAGGTTACAGAAGCCCTGTATGAAAAGCTTCCAATTTATTTAGGAGTTAGGTCAAGATATCCCTTTCTAAGTTCATTTAAATATATATATTTAAACGTGTCTCTATAGTCTAAGTTAAAGATATGTGTGTAATCCATTCAAAATATACTGTCACTTATAGAAATTGATAAGAGGAAGTTTCTTTGGGAAATTTGTCAGCTATATAGGAGTTGAATCTAAGATTCTGTCAGTTCTGGGAGGCAAAATTTAGCTCAACTTTAGTGATTAGGAATCAATATTCTGTATCAGGGTGTTTCTGAATTGATATTTTGTTGATTCTAGGATTCTTAAGAGTAGTTGTTCACTGGCAACTGAGGTAAACTTATTCTCTACCCCTTACTCTGGGAAAGAGAAACAAATGTGGAAAGAATACAACTTGCAATGGGAGACATTTACCCATTTAGGTCCACTTGTACATGAACCGTGTACCACACACTGAAGTGTATTAGGAAGTACCTCGAATAATGGGACCATTTCTCTAAAATAACTCTTTTCTATGTTCAAGAAAAAGTTGTTCTTTTTAATAAATAGTTAGAGTGTCCAAACATTAAGGAAACTGGCCTGCATGTAATACAATAATTCTTGATTAAATATTGATTTCTTTAGGTTTTATTATTTTAAACAAATGCATTGGGTAACCAGTTCATGGATTTTCTTCCCCTTTTTTGTGTGTTGAAAACAATACTGACTCAACCTAAAAAAAAAAAAAAAAAAAAAAAAAAAAAAGTCATGTTTACACAAGGCAGAGAGTGCATACACTAGCTATAGTGGCCTACTGTTATGTCGTATTTTTGTACCAAGAAAGATGAGCCCCTCCTCCTGCTCTAAAAAGAATGACAATGGGCTAAATGCCTGGCAAAATATATGGAGGATGAATTGGCAAGAACAGCAGCTTTTGGAGCTCATTCTCCTTGACTGTCAGTGCTCTGTCACTGCCCAAGTTACGATGAGCCAGGCCACCCTAAGCTCTTTCCCTGGTCTATATTGAAAATTCTGATGCAAACTTCAAAAGGAAAGCAGAAATCCTTCAAAACAAGCAGTGTCTTGGAAATTTTTCCACATTTATTTATTTATTCTCATTTTTGTCATTTCCATATAATTAAAAATCAGTCAGATTCATTGTTATATCATATGCAGAGAACATAATTTGGTCAATTTCATTCTCCAGTGCCTTCGATTCTCATTTATTTTATGGAAGTCTGTGCTAAACCTGGGACCCAGTATTAGGCCATGCCTTTAATATAAGATGACCTTTATCCTCCAGGAGCTGGCCCTGTTCTCATTCCTTTCACAGCCTAGTTTCCTGCAGGAGGAAAATAAATCAACTCACAAACACTTTGATTTTTTGATTCACAGTGAATGCTCTATACCTTTGTTTGTTCTATCTACAGATTTTAGCTGCTAATCTTAAGCTCTACCATACTCTACTGTATCCTGAGTTGCCTGGACCCCATTGGCCACCTAAAATTCTACATCCCAAACTTTTCTCTGTTTTTACACCAGCAATTCCCAAGCTCTTGTTCTTCCCTGGATTCCATTTTCTGCTTTGCTCTTCTTACTTTACCATCTTTCTGAATCATCCTATTCATTGTAGTTACCACCAACTTGACCATGACTCCATTGTTCCCTGTTCCTTCCCTCCTGAAATCTAGGTATCTCCTACATACTTCACATGGATGCCCCACAGGCATATCAAACTCATGTCCAAATCTGAACTCATCATGTTTTATCCTAACCTGCTATTCCTTCTATCTATCTTGAATAATTATATCACATTCATACAAACCAGTCTCCTGGTACAATACTGTGACATATTTTTCCCCTTCACTTGACCCAAAAAAAGTCACCAAGTTCAAATTATTTTTCACTCTTAACCAACCTCAAGTTTTAACTACTCTTATTCATCTCAACCACTTTTGATTTAGTTTTGATCATAATGAAATAACCTCACACTTTGTTTCTGATCAACTGTTCTAACCTATGCAATCCATAATCTAGTAGATAAAACTATCTTTCTTAAGTGCAAATTGAATAATCAGTCTCTCATTTAATTACTGAGTGAATCACATTCTCCTTAGTAAGGCAGTCGTAATGTACATATTTCTTCAGTTTCCCATTTCTTCTAGATTTTCTTCTTCTGCACTGTGGATTTTCAGCTAAATTCATATTTCTTAGATCAGTGTCAGTTATTCAAAAGTATTTTGGATTTATGTCTCTCACTGTCACTACTTGAAACACCTTTCGTATGAAATCTTGTTCCTCTCTACCCAGAAAGCGGTTGCTCATCTTTTGAGTCTCAGTGAGGCATCTTATCTCTTAGAAGGTTTTCTTGGACTAAGTTGCCCTGTACATACCTACTTTTTCAGCTTTATTGTAACATTACGTTTACTCATTTATTCATTACTTCATTTATTCAAAATGTACTTATTTAGTCACTAAGGTGTTTAGCCATGTGCTGGTGTGGGGAATTTAGAAAAAAAAATGATGTTGTCTAAACTCAAGAGGACCACAGTTGAGGAGAAAACAGGTCTGTAAACATCAAGTTACAAAATGATATTAATGTTTTTTGGAACATTTTATTTGAAATTGTGTAATTTGATGTGAAGATCATATAGAAGTGTCTGTCAAGATCCACAGAGAATAACTGCAACCCCTTTGTTTAAATAGAAGGAATTTAGGGAAGGTAATTTTTACATAGGTTATGAAATAAAATTAAAAATTAACAATATGTGATGAAGTAACATAAATTGCCAGCAGGATACACAAATAAACAAACAAACAACAACAACAACAACAAAAAAAAAAACACTCTCACCTACAGACTGGAGAGAAAATGGGAAGAAGACAGTACTAGTGCTGGTTTGTCCTATGACAGCTAGGGCCATGGAGAAGCAGCTGATGCTGTACAAAGTCCCAATGGAAAAGGAAAATTTTTGTCTTCTCCCTTTCATTTTCTGTTTCTCATTTGCTGATCACAGTCACAAGACTCCAGCATTGGAAGTGCAGTTCAAGTCTTGATTTTCTCATTTATTATATGAAGCAGTAATGTTACCTTGATGAACTAGTGTGATAATTAGTGATAATGTAGATAAAATAGCAGGTAGTGCACTGGGAAAACTCAGTGTTCTCAGAATGCTAGATAATATCATTATCATATTTCACAATCAAAATTAAAATGGCAGGAGAGTTTCAAACCTTAGTATTTACTATTCTGTTTCATTACCCTTGTTCTGCTCATGTCTAGCAGAGTATCTGAAAGATCATCATTATTAATAATTATTAATTTGTTAATTTATTTAGCACAATTTACATCTGTGTATACTAAGTTTTAAGGATACGAAACATATTCCTGCCCTGTGATCCAGTCTACTATTTAGATTTCTTCATGGGAGAACCCTTGCTTTCTACCCTTCTCTCCTTCCCAACTTTCTCATATTTTCTTGCTGGCTGCACATACAAAAACAAAACAAAAGAAAATGAATGGAACTATGGATTAAAATTTTCTGCAGCGCATGCTACTCCTCTACAGGCCCAATTTTTCTTGACTAGAAAACTTATTGAACTCTAAGAAGATATTGACTGCTAAAAAAACTGGTTAGGAGGACAGTATTTCCACTGAGCATTATGTTTTTTCACCCATACGATAGAAAAAGAAAAATTTGGAAACAGTTTTTAGGGAAATATGTAAATTTAATAGAATAGGTATTTTTCCCCAGTTCCTTCATTTTTTAAAAAAAAATTAATGGTCCCTGTAAGATACTTATTCCAATAGGTAGACAACAAATACATGCCATATTTGATTAAATGAATTAGTCTTTTAAAAGGTTTATTGAAGTTCCTGTGGCCTTTTTCTCCCCTAAAATGAAATACAGTTTAAATTCATATTCACAAAATATCTTGGCAGTTGTGATACTGCAGTGTAAGGTTGAATGGTCACCTGTGACTCATTATTTTCTGTTGCATTTTAAATGCAATCTGGTCATGGCAGCTTAAAAGAAAGATGCACTTAAAAGCTTTGGCCAACATTATTGGTTACTATAAAATAAAAGAGATGACACAAGAGGATGTCCTTAGCCTTCTTAACCTTGGACAATAGTCCTTTGTAAACAGGAGGAGAAGGACCTCCTGTCAAGTAAAATTGGTCAATCTTCATATATTTCCCTAGAGTAGTATTTCTCTCTTCTTTGACATATATGCAGGGTTAATACATTTGCACTCAAAACAGACTGGGAAAAATTGACATCTACTGACCTTCACTTAGAAAAATATAAAGGCTCTTGTTTAGATAGTAGAACAGCATTCTCAACAAGGTATTCTATGATGTAGGAGGAAGGGTAAGCAAAGATTAGTGAATATATAGGCAAACCTAAAGCATACTACTATTTTTTCCTTCATTTTCTTTCTTCCTTCCCTCTCCCTCTCCCTCTCCCTCTCCCTCTCTCTCTCTCTCTCTCTCTCTCCCCTCCCTTCCTTCCTTCCTTCCTTCCTTCCTTCCTTCCTTCCTTCCTTCCTTCCTTTCTTTCTTTCTTTCTTTCTTTCTTTCTTTCTTTCTTTCTTTCTTTCCTGTACTGTTTACTGGAATGGAACCCAAGGCCTCACACAATGCTTTACCACTGAGCTACATCCCCAACCCCTAAAGCAATATTAAGCTAAATAATAATGATGATTTTGGGGGGGTATTTTTTAAAAGATATCTAAATTGTTAAATGCTAATGTAAGTCATGGGGAGTGGTGTTAGACAAAAAGTATTCTTTGTGCAAACCATGTAAGTGGTTTTATAATACTTGAGGGACAGTGGGTACAGTCAGGTGCTAAGTCTTAATAAAAGGTTGGAAATTCCTTCCAGCACATCCCTCCTTTATTCTTATGTCTTTCACTCACTGTCAGAGAAACTTTGCAATTTCCAGTCTTCAATATCAAGTCAGAAACCATGTGGTTGAGAGAGAGAACATTTTTGGCAGTAGCGTCTGAGAGTCTGGTATATTTTAAACAATTCTAATTGACTGGTTATAAAATTATATTTTGATTTAGAGACAGCCTGTATAATTTCAGTCTTAGACTGTCCTTTCTTCTTACATGAGACTAAAATTAATTGCCAAGTTTTCATTTTGTTTTTGAAAGTAATTCTAAACATTTTAAATTCATACTTGAGAACAATGATAAGATAGTATGATAGTATGAGGCAATGCAATGAAATATAGTACGTAATTCTTATACTTAATTTTGGATGATGGATGAGAATGAAATAGTAAACTACAAGAGAACATTCAATATGTACATTTCAAAATAATTATTGGAGAATTTCATGAGAAGTAACATTGTTTATTAAATGTTAGATAGATCTCCTTCCACAGACACTATTAATATTACTTCAATAAGCATTTGTTGCATGATATGAATGTGAGGTATTATTAGAATTCAGGTGAAGGTCACTATGAGCACCGAATAACTATGGAAGACTGACGAAACTGGGACTTCAATTGATAAATGAGAATAGGATGTCAATTTTGAACAAAGGGAAGAAATGAAAAAAAAAAAAAAAAAACATGGTAGAACAGAGTTAACAAATTTGGAAAATAGGGACGGAATAAATGTAAATTCAAACCCATATTCTTTATACTCAACCCCAGACTTAGGAAAGTGTAGTAATTTGAAGGAAGGTTTGTATAAAGCAGGGCTTTGATGTGATAATATAGTCCATTTTAAACTCCCAGAAGTACAAAAATGATAAGAAGAACAAGAATGCAAGGTAAGACAACTAGCCAGATTTCAGGTTTACACATTTTAGTTTATCATCCAAAGATGATTGAGGAATAGCTACAGGTGAGCAAGTGGGTTCTAACGTGGTGACAAATATAGCAGACAATAATGCAGAGGGCTAGAAAACAACTAGGAAAGAGTAGATATTTCAGGATCATTACAAAACCTCATGTTTGCTTTCTGAGGTAGATGCTAGCTTTCTTGGAAAATTTATGCTAATGCAGATGCATCCAGTACTTGCAGTACAACATAGAGAAAATGGTATAGAATTACAAATTGAAAAACTTGTTTATGTTGATTGGATATTGATTTTATTGTATTTATGCAATTAAGGGCCAGTGAATAACAGCCACACACGATTGTCTCTCTGAAAGATACAAACATTTGTATCATCAAAGAAAATTCTTCCCCTCAGCCATCACCAATATTAAGAGTTGGGCCCCATCATCCCGATATATATCAAGACTAGAAGGACGCTCATGTCTCAGCTTATGTTGTAATTATAGGATTTTTTTTTTCATGATACAGTTGCTGACTTAGGGAAATATCTTATAGTGCTCTATAACTTATCCCTTTTGTCCAGCTTTCTTAGTTCAAATTGTGTGAACAATTTGTGGCTATCTCTCTTTATTGAAGTGAACTCCCCCCTAAAATTTGTGCAGTCTTGCATCATGCTAATTAGTAAGAAAAATATGGAAAATTTCATTCTTCCGTTTCCCATGGTTATTGTTTGAAATAATCACAAAATAAGCACTTTATAAATATTTATTGAAGAAACCTAGCATGATGGTGCATGCCCATAATCCCAGCAGCTCCAGAGGCTAAGGAAAAAGGATCATGAGTTCAAAACCAGCCTCAGCAATGTCCAGACAGTAAACAATTCAGTGTGACCCTGTCTGTAAATAAAATACCAAAAAAAAAAAAAGGGGCTAGGAATATGGTTCAGTGGTCTAGTGTCCCTGAGCTCAGTCCCTGGTACCAAAAACAATGAATAAATACATACATAAATAAATATTTATTGAAGAGACGAATGACATTTAAATACTTCAGTGTGATTTGGTCAATTCACCCAAGAAGGTCACTAAATAAAACTGAGCTCATTGCCATTCTTTGCGTTCCTGCCATTCAACAAAATCTTTCTCGTTTGTTTGGATCTGGGGATTTATTGGGTTGTAGTTTTATGCGAATATTGGCAAAATATTCAAGGTTGAAATTTTTATTTTTAAAAAATATTCAGTGAGGAAATACTAGGGAATGATATTGGCTGAATTATATTGTTATATTGTGTGCATATATGAGTATGTAACAACCAAGTCCGCTATTATGAACCATTATAATGCAGCAATAAAAAATTGGAAATTTTTAAAAATAAGGCTTATTTTAAAAAATAGGAGAAGATTGAAATTGTAACACATATGTTTGGCATAAAGTTCTTTTCACTGTCCTTTTCATGGCTTTTAACATCTTTAATGAGGTAAAGAAAATAGGCAGATATCCATTAGGTATAACTATGTAGGAAAATTCCACAAGGAATATTTTATTGCTACAGTTATTCGATCGTTTTATCAGGTGCCTGGAGTATTGACTCAGGGAAGGCATTTCACATCTATGTTCTGAACTAGTTAATTTATCTACTGTTATCTATATAACTAGCCTAGGTAGGTTTCTGTCTACAATTATTACTATTATTACTTTGGAAGTTCAATGAGCTATTTCTGTTCCAAGTAAAATAATTTTTTTTCCAATATTGAGTTTCTAAGAGGATGTTGGTTCACAAAAACTTTAAAACTGTGTTGATCCAAATGGTTTAAATTGCTATTTTATGAATTGTTTTCTGTCAAAGGAATATACAGGTTAGTGTTTCTAACATGCACATTTTCTGCAAGCATGAACTATTTGCAGGAGGGTAGTTAGATGATTTTAGTTTAGAAATGAATTTGTAGCAACTGTGAAGGTCCACTAAATAATTGTGTTATACAGATTTTAAATTCATCCCTATTAGGAGAAACATGCTTTCTTGAAATATGAAATTGTATGTAAACACTCAAAGCATTTTTAACCTACAGCATTATTGTCAGTACTTAAAGGATTCTATTTTGAGCGCTGTCTTTAGATTTAATAAATATATTGAATGTGATGAGAAAAAAACATCTATCTTAGACCTGAAAATGATCTGTAAAAAAGAATGCCTGACTAGGATTCCATACTGCCCTCTACCAAATTCATTCAAAATAATGAAGATTTACTTATGTGGATGTATACTTTCAAAGTGTGACATTTTTAGTCTGTAAAATGTAAAAAATTCTTAGTGATACTTTTGTGTTCTAATTAGTTTTGTATATTTATTTTATAATATAGCATCTTTATTCCAGAAATAACTGCCTCATCCATCATAATAAAGCTGATAATGATATACATTGAATAATTTTGAGTTTATATTTTGGTTTGTACTTCAGATGCATTAACTCCTTTATAACCACAAATATATGTACCAATACCTTTATAGTCTCTTGCTTACAAATGAGGAAACTGAGCATTAAACATTTTTAAGTAGTTTTCAAAATATCAAAAAGTTACAAAACTGGCTTATACTGGAACTGAAATTTGATCCTTGATCAGACTCTAGAAACTGTGCTTTCACTCAATAACTTCTTGAAAACCCAAACTAATTAAATATTTATTAGGCAAGACTTGATGACAAGGAAAGCCAACAGAAAATGTGAAAGGCGCCTGTGGGAAGATCTTTGTCTCCTTATTTCTCTTTTCCATCCTATTTTCCTCTCTCTTCTTCTTTCACCATCTCTCTTTCCCTCCTATCCTTAATTCATCATTCCTTCATTTCTCCCATCTCTTTAATAATGAATGCATTTGTGCACAGAACTACTTAAACCAGTGGTGTCTATTTTGCCACACACAGAATAAGCGAAATTGTTTGAAGATATTTTTAGTTATCATATCTGAAAGATGCAACTGGAATCTAATGGGTAAAGGTAAGGGATACTATACTACACTATCCCACAAAATACAGAACAACACTGACGACAAAGAATAATCTGGTGCCAAATGTCAATAGTACATTTGAGAAATATTTGTTGAAACCAAGAAAACTATCCCATCATCTCAAGGAAAAAAGTAAACCTGTCCATATGCTCACAGCAAATGCTATTATTGTGCTTAATTTTAAAGAAAATATTGTTTTAACAAAGGTGATGCTGTAAGTGTAATATATCAGAATCAATGCACCTTTATTTATTTAAATCAACATGTTCCAGTTGTCTTGTTCATGCATCTTGATCAATCGAAAGGATCACTACTCTTTGTAATCCTTACAGCCAATATAATGGGAATATACACAGATAACAAAGTCTACTTAGGAAGGATCAGTGAGAAGACAAATTAAAATGCCAATGCAATCAGAGATAGAAAAAGATGTAAGATTTGGAGTAGTCACTTGGGATTGATTCATCAAACATTAATTCCAAAGAAATGTTTTTTTTTTTTCCTCATAGTACAGAATTTCAATAAATTTATGTACTCCAAAAATTATTCATATTTAAATGCAGCTTCCCAAATGCCAATTCAATAGTCATGACATTGTAATTGAAATCACATGCCAGAAAATATCATAAATGTTCCATGCAATGGTGGGCTTTATAAGATAATCAAGCAAAAATGCCAAATTTATTTAACAGATTATTTATGATACATATCTATCTTTCCATCTGGAGAAAAAAGAACATATAGTTAAGTAATAGATGACTTGATATAACAACAATAACAAAAAATGTAATGGCTGTTGATATTAAGGAAGATTTCATATAGTTTGTTAATTATCATGTAAATGTTACCTGAGATATGTCATTTAAATACACAGATCTTCATTAACAAGGGTTCTTCAGTAAGTATGTTACTCTAAGGAAAGTTTAGCAATCTTGTTTGATAATTTGGATAGCTTCAAAATTCAAAGAAATTAAAAAGGCCTAAAAGTTTCTTGAAATCATGAAGATTATATGAGGATTGAAACATACAGAACTTTCAGGAAATAGTAACATATTTTCCACTGTTCTTCACATTATTTAAATTATTGTGTGATAAAAGTACATATTTTGAAAAAAAGATAAATTTTTAAAAAGCCTAACTTTTTATTTCTCATAAGTATATTTCGCAGGTTGGAATACGTATCAAATATGGACATTTACATTCCATATACGTTTTTATTTAAAATCATTCTGTTAAAGAAGTGCAATCAATTATTCATTCTCTTATTTTGTAAAGTGTAGATTTTAGAAATAGGAAAGAAAAAGCTTTTGCAGTAGTTAATTGAAATTTATTAGAAATTGTGAGTGATGGAAGATTTTCACATTGCATTTTTTCAAAGAGACAGAATTCAAGTAGGCCTCTTTGTATCTGCAAAAGTAGGGTAATTGCTACTGGATTGTGTCTTAAAAGCTCTTTCAACATTATCATTTTTTCTTATGCTGATATAAAATTTATGGATTAAATGTCATAGAAATTAATTGAAAATTTTGATTAAACATATTTGGATGTCCTGACAAACTGTGTTTGTTGGTTAACACACTGTTACTTGAAAAACTCTCTTGTTTCAACTTACATCATTGAAAATCTTTCTAGACTGTAAGGCCCAATGTCCTTGTTTTTATAATGAAACTATACAGCTAAGAGTGATTTCTTTCTTGTTAACTGATTCTCTTCAAGTGTCTCAGGTTAATTTATCTATACATTAACTTCCATTATAGATGTTTGCAGATGTATTATGTGTATATTGCTAGGAATGATTAGGCATTGAACTATTTTATCGAATTAAAATTTCAGATGTGAGTCTTTTAAATACATGTTTATTTTTTATTTTTCTTTAAAATTAAAAAGCAATTGAATGTTTTTAATGAAATTAGAACTTTCAGTAGTTGGTTTACAGGTTATTGAGGTCTAGATATGTTTCTTAGTTACCTAAGAGTCTGAGGAGATCAGTGGAAAGCCAATAATGACAACCAGGTATTTCTTAACCCAGGGCATCTCAAATAATGCACTATTGCTATTTGAGGCTAAATGATTTTTGTTGTTGTTGTGGGGAGCTGCCCTGTGTGTTTTTCCATGTTTAATAGCATGCCTGTAGCACCTTCTCCCTTGTTCCAGTTTGTGAAAATGTAAAAATCTCTTCCAACATCGCTAAATAGGGGAGAGGGCACTGCTCCTTTAGAATCACTGCTATAACCTGTTAAAAGTAACCATAGCTTTGCACAAAATCATGAGATTTATAGACCCAACACAACCTTCAAATGACTATCTCTTCATTGTTACAGATTTATGATAAGAGAAAATGGGAAAACACAATGTTCCAGTTAACTTGGAGATTTAACTCAGGTGTATAAGTTTTATAAATGAGATGCTCATAATGGAGGCAGTGAAAGATCTTGCCCAGGGAGTGGTAAATGCTAGAGGAGAGAGTTGAGTTGGCAGAGCAGATGGGATGATAAACCAAGTCTTCTTTGCTACATTTTAGACAGGTCACACTGTACCCTCCCATGTGATTCTGTGTTTACTGCCTATTGTCTATTACCATGGGGATTGCTGACCCTCCAGGAGGGCACAGGAGGAAGTGGCTATCTAAAGTCCTGGGACAGGGGCAGGGGTGTGGCCATATTCAGCTCTGTGCCCTGTGGGGATTGGACTTGTCCATTGGCCGGCCTAGGGCTTACAGAGTTGCAAGGAAAAGGGATGTACTGTAGAATGACCTTCTTTGAAATAGCCAATTCTCATAGTAAGAAGAAAACATTTATTTAACAATTCTTTTTTTTTTTTGGATTTAATATATTTCTATTTTTAATTTTTTTATTAGTTTCTCATGACAATGCAATGATCTTTACATATCATACATTTGATTCAAATGGGGTATAAATTCTAAAGTGGGAGGGCCAGGCTGGTTGCAATTCTTGCTTTTGTCACTCCATGACTTACCCAAATTACTCAAGCTAGCTCTATCCCCTTTTAAAATGATACCACAGAATTCTGTGCAGCAGGTAAGGGTTTTTTGTTTGTTTGTTTGTTTGTTTTTGTTTGTTGCTGTTTTTTTATATGACAGTGGAATACATTACAATTCATACTACACATACACAACACAATTCCACCATCCTTTCTAACCATGTCCCCTCCCTTCCCTGTCAACGCTCTGCCCTATCTAGAGTTTGTCTATACTTCCCAGGCTCCCCCTCCCTAACCCACTATGAATCAGCCTCCTTATATCAGAGAGAACATTCTGCATTTGTTTTTTGGGGATTGGCTTACTTCACTTAGAATTATCTTTTGCAACTCCATCCATTTACCTGCAAACACCATGATTTTATTCTCTTTTATTGCTGAGTAATATTCAATTGTATATAAATGCCATATATTTTTTTTTTATCCATTCATCTACTGAAGGGCATCTAGGTTGGTTCCACCATTTAGCTATTGTGAATTGTGCTGCTATAAACATTGATGTGGCTGTGTCCCTGCAGTATGCTGTTTTTAAGTCTTTTGGGTATAGACTAAGGAGAGGGATAGCTGAGTCAAATGGTGGTTCCATTCCCAATTTTCCAAGGAATCTCCATCTGGTCTCCATATTGGCTGCACCAATTTGCAGTCCCACCAGCAGTGTATGAGTGTACTTTTGGAGGACAAATAATATAGGTGACAGGACCTGTAATTTTCTATGTGCTCTGAAAAAAACTTATTATTAAAATTGGTAGTGTTTCTGTTTGATGTTGCAAATGGAAATAATGCATGCCTAGCTTAAATTTGATGTGGAGAATGGGTGAGCACTTTTGGTGTCACTGTTTAGTGTGATTCTTTCCCCTGTTTAGATAGATGGTTATCTTTGGTAAGGCTACATCTCTGAAATCCCATCCTACATGTTTGCAAATATTTCCAATTTACCTACATCTTCTACCTGTTATACAACAAGAGATACATTCTTGTAGTCTGATAAAAGAACATGAGGTCTAAAACAGTTGCCTTTGTTATCATAAATTAGGTTGAAATTTATTACAGATAGTATTTTTTTAATTTAAGGAAATATAGAAGCATTCAGATCAAATCACTGGGCATCTTAACATCAAAGAAGCTAATCTGTGATCTAGGATCATATGTTAATGCTTTTTCTCTTGGTGAATTTTATTTAGGTCATTATAAAGCCAAAGTCTTAGCTGTGCACTCATTTGTTTAATAAAACAAAAATTCCCTTAGAAATACACTTAGACATTATCTCTATCTCTGGATGTATGTTGAACTGAGGAAAGGCATTGAGCTCTGTTACTGAGCTTCTATCTTGCTCCATCTTCCTTTTTAAAAACCTGTTAGCTAAGCCAGGCATGGTGGCATATGCCTGTAATTCCAGAGACTTGAGAAGCTGAAACAGGAGAATTGCAAGTTTAAAGCCAGCCTCAGGAACTCAGCAAGGCCCTAAGGAATTTAGTGATATCCTGTCTCAAAATAAAATGTATGTAACAAAACAAAACCAAAAAGGCTGGAGATGTGGCTTGGTGGCTGAATGCCCCTGGGTTCACTTCCCCATTAATAAAAACAAATAAATAAATAGATAGGTCTTAGCTGGCTATGGGGAAACAAACCCATTAATCTCACCTATTTGAGAGGCTGAGACAGAAGGATCACTTGCATATAAAAGTTGGGGAACAACCTAGGAAGTATAAAGGGAAGTATAGTGAGACTCCTGTCTAAAAAACGAGAAAGAAAGGGAAAAAAAAAGGTCTTTTGTTTTATTTTATTTTCAGTACTTAGTACTACACATAAAGCTCTGCGTGTGTGTGTTTGTGTTTCTTTTGAAATAACATATTCATTGACTTTTTACAAAAGACTTAACACAGAAAAAAGACTTAACAGGAAAATCCTTATATGATGTCTATTTGCATTATGATCTTAGTTTGACCAATAAACTATGTTACTTTCTGTTGAACTATTATAACTTAAAATCAATTTAACATTGAGCCATGTAGATAGCTCCATAATTAAAGTTAATGCACAATTATCCAGAACAATCACAATGGTAGTTCTAAGTGCCATTACATATTATTCAAATATTAATTTTTTGTAAATTATTTTTTAAATTTTTATTTTTCTTTGATTGCATTATACTTGCTGCTTTTAGTTGAGTGGAACATCGAAGTTATCTATAAGAATTTTAAGAGAAAAAAATAATTCCATCTCAGAAACAAGTGGATATAAAACTTCCTTCTTATTACCTTTGGTGAATCCTGCAAGAAAATTGAGAGTTAATGAAAAATAACAATATGCAAAGTTTCAACTAAAGCATATTCTTAAATTTAGATTGTTTTTATGTGGTACATAATAAATTATTTCATAGTCTTCCATGAAAAACCTAATGTAAGAAGAGATCTACTTTCCTTAAGGCAAAAAATAAAAAAATGGTTGAAATTTTATATTTCATTCTTTAAAATATTCTAACAGTACTGTACTGGTATATATGACTCAAAATGAAACATTTAAATACTGCTAGATAGATTCAGGAAGGCCTTGTTAAATCGTGTCTCTCATTCTAAAATGAGATCTTGGTCTGGAGATATGGTTCAGTGGTAAAGCATTTATTTGCTTAGCATATGGTCAGGCCTTTGTTCAAACCTCTCACACACACAAAACAAAAACAAAAACAAGCAAGCTACTAAAAGATGGTCTAAGATATGAAATACTATCCAATGTTCTTGTCTGGATGTTAACTTATTTGCCTAGCTAAATTTTTAGCTCATGATTTTAATTGTTTGCTAAAACCAAATATAGCGTCTGTCTCTCAATTTAACTTTTCTTCTTCTTAGCTGAATTTAACTCTTCAGATTTCATTTGTGGGTATTATTGACTTTGCATGGTAATCTGGCTTTTTCTTCCGGTTCCCTTTCCAGAATGGATCTTGTATCTAATCTGTGGTATTTTTATATTCCTGAATAACCGAAGCCTCATTCTGTACTAAGTATTTAAAGCTTTCCCCTACATATGACATGTCACCTACTTCTTTCACTTCTTCTTCCCTAACTCATGATCATTGTCTATGAACACTCCTTCAGAGAGACAGAAAGAAATAGAGAGTTATGGACATCATTCAAGCATTGGTGTAATTAGAAATGAATGAACGTATATATACTGACTCTTGTCCTATAAGTAAATAAGAGAAATTCCCAGCTGGGTTTATGCAGGTATTCAATTCAATCATTCATTCATTTACTAATTCATGTATTAACTTATATATTCTGGGTTATTGTTACATTTCAATACACATATGTACACCTCTCTCTCTCTCTCTCTCTCTCTCTCTCTCTCTCTGTCACATACACACACACTCTCTTATACTAAGAAAAGTGTGCTGTAGTAAAATAGATATACAAAAGAGCCTATGGACTTGCAGATGAAGGGACTCCTGGATTGACTTAAGCAGTAACTTCTTGCCCTCCATTGTGTTCACCATGTACAGAAATAGCAGGAGTCTTAGTTCATTATTAGAAATCTACATTTGAATGTTATTTTAGAAATATCTACATACTGTGAGAAATAGTTTAAATTTGATGCTTCACTTCAGGATGGTGTACAATCAATGGACCCCTGCCCCCTAGAATCCCCATGGTGAGAAGAATATTTTGTGTGATGTATTATGTCAGAAAATACTCCATAATATGGAAATAATTACTTTCACTTAAAATGTAAACTCATTAAGTACACTAAATGCAAAATTTACCATTCACCCTTGCAGAGGGTCTAAGCTCCAGTAGTATTCATATAAAAATTTATAAGGGAATTGTTTAGGATTTTGAATATGTTTAGTATGGAACCTATTTGTTTCCCCACTTCTGCTTGAATACTTTGCACTGTAAAAACAGCATACATTGAGCCAGGATGCTGCGAAGACAATACTATGTTAGTTTGATAAGGGGATTTTTAACACTAACACAGTCTGGAAAATATCATGGCTCTAGTTTTCTCTTGGAGTAAAAACTTAAAAAATAGTAAGCTCGTGTTATTGATCATAATTTATATCTCAATGTTTTTGAAAGTCTATTGAAGGCAGTGATCAGAGTAATTTAAAATAAGAATAAGTTTATAGTCAAATACAGTCTAATGACTAACATACAATCTCAAAATAATTCACGTTCATTATATACTGTTCCTATACATTGCAAAGAAGAATTTTAAGCAATAGAAACACTTAAACTTCTCTGGGACACTTAAACTTCTCTGTTTCTACCCCCTTTTATTTCTCTATTTCAAGTTGCTGAATACGTTACTAGTTTCTTTAGAACTCCCCTCAAAATCTTCACCTTTACTTTGCTACCTTCCTTTACTCAGCAGTCCAACTTTTTTTCCTAATCTGAATCATACAATTCAGAAACCTTTTTACAAGTCCTCCTTAGCAGAAATGGGAGAGGAATGAATGACAATATTCATGTATTAATAATGTGCTTCTGTTGTCATATATACATCAGTGATCTTTGATTTATGATAATTTACTCTTCTTATGCTTAGCCAGGGGAGAAATGTTTAAATAGCTTGGGTGTGCTTTAGAGATAGAGTATTAGTTTATTTAGACTCATTTAAATGGGGCGCATTGATGCATCCATTTTCATTAATGGGAGTTAGCAACTGCTGCATATATCTCATAATTAGATTTACAGAGGTGCCAAGATGAGAAAGCCAGTGATGCAGCACAATATATTATCCTTATCCAAAGGTGCTTTTCATTGTCTGAAGAGACAGATGCCATGTTCTGGTAAGTACGATGAGTGTAGCTTTAGTTACTAATCTAACTCCATATGAAATGCTGCCAGTAGAAGTGTTTTACTTTTTCCTCCTCTATGTGTGAACCTAAACTGTTTTTCAAAGAAGCTAAACTGTTTATCTGTAAGAATCTAATTGGAAATTTATCCCAGGAAGTATAATATATCTATTGCTACATTTCAAAGTTAAGTTCAGAATTCAAGTAAAATAATAAAATCACTTAAAAGTACACTGGATTAAGAAAATCCATCGAAAGGCAGGACCTCTGGGAGGATCCTGGCAAACAATCTCTCCAGGGAAAATGATAATTTAAGTGGTAAAAAAGATATTTTTAACAACTCCAATAATGAAAAAACTCCAGAAATTGACCCAAGGGCATTGAGCAGATAGAGAGATATTTATTCAAGAAAATCTACCAACTGAATGATAGCTTGTATATTTTCAAAGATCTCTTCACTTCCCTGACCATCTAGCCCCCAGCAATGACCATTCCACTCTTTGCATGGATCCATTTTTGTTATTGTTGTTTGTTTTTGGACTCCACATATCACTGTGGCGAAAAGAGTAAAATTTAATTGTCCTCACTACACATTAAAAAAAAATGCTAACTTTATAGTGATGGTCAGGGTGGTCATGTGTCATCATTTCATAATGTGTACATAGGTGTGTGTATCAAATCAACACTTTATACACCTTCAATATTTATACTATAGTTGTTCTATTTTCCCTGAAATATTCTGGACAAATAAATGAATGAATAAAAGAGTAACTTAAAAGAACTCTGAAAGAATAGCAAGAATCTTGTCATTTGTACCACAACCCAGATTTTTATCATGATCCTTTCCACCCTTTCAGCTCTGTTATGAAAACTCTCATATTGTCATACACAGTCCAGAAGATAAGAGCTTCCAGTTTTCATTCTGTGGCAACAACCACTGCCCAGTAGAGGCAGGCTGCCAGTATTTTCCAACCTGCTCAACTCTGTGTTCTCAAAGCTCATCCACAAACACATCATTAAGAAGACTGGTTTTTCTTTATTTTACCCAGTCTCCACTAATAGCACAGAAGCCCTACTGCAGGCACAGCAAGCTGAGAGTACTGGGGTTTGATATTCCTGTCCCAGCTTCTTGCTCATAGAATGGAAGTTGCACACAAAGAGGACCAAGCCAAAAAAAAAAAAAAAAAAACCAGGGATACAGTCACCTATCCTCAATGTCTACTCATAGAGTACAGGTCACATTCAGTGAAAGCAATTTCCCATCCAGCACCAGTGCTTTGATTTCTGCTCAAAGGGAAAGGCAGATTGTAGGAGGAGAAAGTCTGTGAATCTACCTGAGGATATTGATATTGTTTGGGACAGCATTAAGAGAACTCCACACCTAATGATTTTGTCAAGAACAGTGGAACTCTGGATGGAGAGCAATTACAAGGAACATGGAAGATTCAAGATGCAAGTAACATAGCAGAGACATTATGAGACACTATGAGACACTCTGTTCTGGGGATAGACAGATCATGCATGTGCATTTGACTGCACATGCATTTAGGAACAATTAAAGCAAGTATTGAAGATATTCCCTGGTCACACAGATCCATCAACACAGGGTAGACAGTGCCCTACATAAAGGACTTAATCACAACCTCTGCCTGATCAATGAATAATAAACTAATCTGACCTAGCGGTAACCCCTAGGAAGCATGTTTAAAGTAAAGTCATCCTTGTCAAGTTGTAAGATCATGAGCATACTCACTACTGTACTCTCAGGAGTGAACAAAGAAGAAATCCCTAAATTTTCCCTGGCTGAATACAAAGTGGTAAACACTCACTAGTTTGTGACTAAAGCTCTAAATCAGTATATATTCAAGAACAAAAGGTAAGAATCAAACTTACTAAGGGGGCTAAAGCACTGCCATTTATTAATAAGTAGCTTGTGGCAAACCAGAGATGACCACAGGGTAGCCAGACTTAATAAAAGGGGACATATTTTAAAGCAAGAACACTATAGGTTGTTCATTAGAGAATAGACTTTACAGAATTAGTTTAGCTCACTAAACAAACAATTGAATAAGAAAAAGAAAATAACTGCTTCCATAAATTTTACCACAAGCACATCAGATAGAGAACTAATCACTAAGACATATAAAGAACTCAAAAATCTTAACACCAATAACAAGTAACCCAATCAATAAATTGGCCAAGGAACTGAACAGACAGTTCTCAGACGATGATATACAATCAATCAACAAATATATGAAAAATGTTCACCTCTAGCAATTAGAGAAACGCAAATCAAAAGTACTCTAAGATATCATCTCACTCCAGTCATGATGGCAGCTATTAAGAAAACAAACAACAGTAAGTGTTGGAGAGGATGTGGGGAAAAGATCACACTCTTACATTGTTGGTGGGACTGCAAATTGGTGCAGCCAATATGGAGAGCAGTATGGAGATTCCTTGGAAAGCTGGGAATAGAACCATCATTTGACTCCGCTATCCCACTCCCCAGTCTATACACAAAGGACTTAAAAACAGCATACTACAAGAACAGAGCCACATCAATGTTTATAGCAGTACAATTCACAATCGCTAAATTGCAGATCCAACCTAGATACCCTTCAGTAGATGAATGGATAAAGAAAATGTGGCACATATACATGATGGAATATTACTCAGCATTAAAAGAGAATAAATTCATGTCATTTGCAGGTAAATGGATGGAATTGGAGAAGATAATGCTAAAGTGAAATTAGCTAATCAACCAAATGTTGAATGTTTTCTGTGATTTAAGGAGGCTGATTCATAATGGGAATGGGGAGGAGGCAGGGGATGGATAGACATACTTTTTGATAGGGCAAAGGGGTGGGAGAGAAGGGAGGGGGCATGGAAAGAGGAAAGATGGTGAAAAGAGATGGACATAATTACCATAAGTACATGTATGAAAACACAAATTATGTGACTCTACTTTGTGTTCAGCCAGAGCCATGAAAATTGTGCTATATTTGTGTAATATGAATTGAATTGCATTCTGCTGTCATATATAACAAATTAGAATAAATAAAATTTAATTTTTAAAAAAAAAAAACCTGCCTCCACCACCATGTCCTGGAATTGCTATGCAGGTTTGCTACAATATCTGAAATATCTAGTTTTCTTCTCATAAAAGAATCAGGTAGCATGGAAAGGAACAGGAAAATGTGATACAAACAGAAGGTGGAGAAAAAAGCAAACAATAAAACTACCTGTGATGGGACCCAGATCATATATTTAGAAACTGAGACTTAAAGGCAGCTATTATAAATATGCTTAAAGATCTAAAGTAAGTAATGTTTAAAGAACTAAAAGAAGGTATGATTAAAATGTTCTATCATATACAGCATAAAGTTGTTTTAGTTAGCTTTTTTTTTTCTTTTTTATCACTGCCATCAAAAGACGTAACAAGAATAATTTTAGGGGAGGAATAGTTTATTTGGGCATCACAATTTCAGATGTCTCAGTCCACAGACAGCAGACTCTATTGCTCTGAGCCCAAGATGAGGCAAAAAGTCATGACACAAAGATGTGCTTGGGACATGACAGGTAGCAGGGATAGGAGAGACATGCAGAGACAAAATATATATGCTAAAGGCATGCCCCCAGTAATCTACTTCCTCCAGCTACTTTGTACCTGCCTAAATTTACCTCCCAGTTAATCTATTCAAGTGGATTAACGCACAGATTAGGTTAAGGCTCTCATAAAAACAATCATTTCACCTCTGAACTTCTTTGCATTGTCTCACACATGAACTTTTGAGGGACATCACATATCCAAACCTGAGCTTTTGGGGTAACATCACATATTCTATCCCTGTCCCCGCAAAATATCATGACAATCTCACAATACAAAATACATTTAGCCAATTTTCAAGAATCCCCATAGTCTTAGCAGCTCCAGTATTACCCAAAAGTCCAAGTCCAAAATCTTCTGTGAGATTTGAGACAAACTCTTGACTATGAGTCAAGATCCAAAGCAATTTACACATATCCAATATTGAATGGTGCAGAATAAAGATTTCCATTCTACAAGGAATAAGGAAATAGAAACAAAGGATGGAATCAAAGCAAAACTCCTGTTGGGCCAACAAGTCCTGTAATTCCACATCCAACATCTTAGGCACATGGCATCATAATGTTCTCTCTAAAGGACTTGTGTAGCTCTGCCCCTATGCCATTGCAGTTGCAGCCCACCTCGCCTCTCACTTGACTTGTTTCTGCTAAATTCCTGCAGCTTTCCTCAGCTGACAGCCCATGTTAATGGTATCTCTTAATACTCAATTTTTCCAGTGTAGCTTTGATTTCCTTCTCACATCTTCATGCGTGGTCCTCTCATGGGAAGCCTGTAGGGTCTCTGACCCTGCTGGGCCTTAACTGAACTGACCTCCTAACCCTTCCTTTGAAATCTCAGTGGAAGCCAACATGACCCTCTAATTCAAGCATCCTGTATCCTAGAAACAGCTGGAATGATTTAATTGATGATATGATCTGATTCCAACTTGAGAAATAGCCGATCCTCCAGTTGCAGTAGCTTCTGAGTGCCTAGGTGGCTGATCATAGTGATACAACTTTCTAGGCTCCCCCTCTATGCGAGAATTCTGCCCCCATGTTTTCTTATCAAAGGAATTTTTACTTTTACACCCTTAAGACTGAGATGGGTGCTATCTTGCCAATTTTCAAGATGCTCAATGGTCATGTTTTCTATTTCTGGGTAAAATACTTAGTGTTTCTTTAGTGGCTCTAATCTCTTTAACAACCATAATTTACTTAACCTCAGGTTTACTCACACTTTTTTGGCCCACCTCTATATTTTTCAGATCTTTATGCTCTCTTTTCTTCTCCTTATTATTGTAGAAAACTTGGTTAAAAGAATCCAGCAATATCATATTACTACTAGAATGCTGTGATTCCCTGTAATTTCCTTCACCAGATTAATTAGTCCATCGTCTTTAAATTCAGGCTCATATAAAAGTCTCAGCACATAAGCAAAATGTAGACAACTTCTTAACCAGAAATAACATGAATGTCTTCTAGTTCAATTTTCAATAGAGTTTTTTATTTCCTATGAAATTTCATGAGTCTAATCTTTATTGTCCACAATCTTATTGGCATTTTTGTCTTCTGAGCTCCCACAAAAAAAAAAAAAAAAATGTACATTAAGTTCTACTTAAAACTTTCTAAAGCTTTTCCAACTTTTATCTCTAAACTTTTCAAAATTCCTCCCACTACAAACGAGCAGCCAAGACTTCTTTGGTCAGCAACAACCCTACTTCTTGGTGCCAATTTCTCTTTTAGTCAGCTTTTGCATCACTGTGACCAAAAGACCTGACAAGAGCAACACAGAGCAGGAAAAGTTTATCTGGGCCTCAAAGTTTCAGAGGTCCCAGTCCACAAATAACCAACTTCTTAGCTTATGATCTAAAGTGAGACACAGTATTACAATGAAGAGTATGTAGAAAAATGTAGCTTAGGATGTGGCAAACAGGAAACACACTGCTTAACAAGGCCAAAATATATACCCCAAAGGCATATCCCTAGTGCCCTACCTTGTCTAGCCACAACCTATCTGCCAACATTACCAGCCTAAACCCTATCAATGGAGTAATGTACTAATTAGACTTAGGCTGTCATAATCCAATTATTTCAGCTCTCAACTTTCTAGCACTGTCTCACACATGAGTTTTGGAGGACACCTTATATCTAAACCATAGTAGGATACACTGATAAAAAATGGAAAATCTGGAATTAAAAAGTAAAATAAATAAGTAAATATTCATTATAGGGTTATAACAGTAGATTTGAACTGGCAGAAGTAAAGAGTTTGTGGTTACCTCAAGAGTGATAATGTAACCTTAAAAATAAAGAAGAAAAGAATAAACAGAAAAATGAATCGGGATCTAGATAAATATGAGACATTATTGATTATACCAAGTTCCCCTTAATAGGAATAACAGAAGGTGAGAAAGGGAAAGAAAAATAGTCAAAGAAATTGTACCTAAAACCTTCCCAAATTTAATGGAATAGCTGATGTATGCACTGAAGACAGACAACATACTCTAAATAATATTAAATGCAAAGAGATCCACAGCTAAATGCTGATGGTCAAAAGGTTGAAAGCCAAAGATGAAGAGAGATCCTTAAAAGTAGCAGCAGGAGAACAATTCATCAAGTAAGAGAACTTCAATAAAAATAACAGTTGACCTATCAGAACTGATAGAGGTCACAAGATACTAGGATGACATGGTCAAATAGTGAAATTAAAAATCTATCAACCAACAATTTTTACTCAGCAAAAACTGACAGAATGGAAGGGAGAAGTAGGTAATTCAATGATGGTGATAGGACTGCTAGGCAGAAGATCAATAAAGACATAGAAAACCTGACTAATATGATATACCAACTAGACCTAACAGGTATCTATAGAGTAACCTACCAATCACTGCTAAACATACATTCTTTTAAAGTACACCTGGACCATGCCCTGGGATGGGCTGCTGGCCAAGCCATAAACCAAGCCACAATAAATTAAAAATAAATAAGATCCTACAAAATATATCCTCTAAAATCAATGAAAAGAAATTATAAATAAAAAATTTAAAAAATGGAAGATATATAAAAATATAGAAAATACACATATTTCTAAATAATTGATGCATCATAAAGGTTACAAAAGCAAAGTTAGAAGCTACTTTCAATTGAAATGAAAACATAAATAAAAAAAATTTATGCAGCTAATAAAGTGCTCAGAAAGAAATACCCATATGTATTAAGAAAAAAAAGAAGAAAGACTTCCGATGACCTAAAATTCTACTTTACAACACTGGAAAATGGTAGCAAACTAAACCTAAATATAGTATTAGGAAGGAAATCATAGAAACTAGGGTGTAAGTTAGTGAAATAGAAAGTATAAAGTTAGTAGAGCAAATGAATGAAACCAAAAGTTGGTAGTTTGAAACAAATTGAAATTAACAAAACTTACTTGACCAAGAAAAAAAAAATATTAAAAAAAAATATTAAAATCAAGAGTGAAAGAGGAGACATCATTACCAGCCTTACAGAAATGTAAAGAAGGGAGAAAGTGAGAGACTCAGGGACCACTACCAATGCATTTAATAACTTAGGTGAAATGCACACATTTCCAGAAAAGTGTAAACTACCAAGTTAAATTCCAAATCAGATAAAACATCAAAAGAAGAGAATATTATATGCCGCAGTCTAGCTGGGCACAAAATCACGAGCCACTCACAGTTTTGTAGATTCAAACAGCAATTCTTTATTCCCGATCTCACACTGGCACTCTACAATCACGTTCTGGGGAAATCCACGTTCTCTGCCAAGTTCCACGTTCTGGATCCCCAAAACTCTCTGAATCCTGCGAGAACTCAACGGGAACTCCAGGAGCGGGCACGCCTGAGGCAGCAGGTTACGCCCTATTCCCAGCAGGGTACACCTTAAACCTGGAACCGCCCTAAACCCAAGGAGAACCCTAAACCTGGATCGCCCTGGTCCTTGAGCAAGGTCACCTTACATGCAATGTCACTGCAAATGACCTGGGTCATTCCTACTTGGCAATGGCCCTCAGCATCTCCCCCCTTCTGATTAATTAAACAACAAGCAATGTGGCTTAAGGACTGTGCCTGGTAGGTTGTCCAATTCAACATATGGTTCTTACCCGTCATGGGTAAAACTGACCTCTAGGCGTCAGCCTCCTGGTCTTAGGTTGATACCACTGCAATTGGATCATACCCGTCACTGACTACCGGTCCAGCATACAGCCTTACATGCAATGTCACTGCAAATGACCTGGGTCATTCCTACTTGGCAATGGCCCTCAGCAATTATAGACCTTCAATCCCTATGAAAGTATATGCAAAAAATTTCAACAAAATACTAGTAAACCAAATCTGACAATATATAAAAATGTTAATACACCATGACAAAGATGGGTTTTATTGTAGGAATGCAAAGTTAGTTCACCATTTGATAATTCACTAGTATTAATAATATAATAAAAGGAAAATATGATCATCTGAATAGATGCAGAGAAAAAAATATTTATAAAGTGACAAAATACTATATCTTTACATCATTAAAAAGCTCAATCAATCAAGAGAATGAATCCTTAATACTTGATAAAGAGGAACCATACCAAATCTATAGATGACAACATACTCAAAAGTGAAAACTTGAATACATGTCTTCTAAGGTCAGGAAAAAGAAAAAAAAAAACATATGCTTGTTTCATTTTTAGCTTTTCCATTTATACTCAACATTGTTCTGGAGATTCCAGTCAGGTCAACTAAGCAAGAAAAAATTGTAAATAATTTGATGAAACAAAGGGGAAGGAGGTAGGAGGAGGGGGCATGGGGGCAGGAAAGATGGTAGAATGAAATGGACATCATTATCCTAGGTACATGAATGACTGCACATATGGTGCAACACTACATCATGTACAACTAGAGAAATGAAAAGTTGTGCTGCAATTATGTACAATGAATCAAAATGCATTCTTCTGTCATATACATCTAATCAAAATAAATAAATTTTTTAAAAAGGCATCTAGATGGCAGTGATCTTACGTATGAAAAATTCTAAGGATTACATAAAAATCCTATTAGAACTTACACATGAGCTTGCAAGACACAAGATCAACATAAAAAAATCAATGTATCTCTGTATGCCAGGAATGAACATTCTAAAAAGAAAATGAAGAAATCATTCAAATTCAGAATATCATTACAATAAATATTGTGTAGAATAAACTTAAAGACATGAAAAGTTGTACAGTAGAGGCTATAAGACATCACTGGAAGAAAGAAGACCTAAACATGAAATTCTAGGTTCATGGATTGGAGAATTTAATATTGTTAAATGGCAATATTCCCAAATTCACACACATATGCAACTCAATTGCTATTAAAATTTCAGTTGACTTTGCAGAAACTGACAAGAAATTATATAAATTCTTTTAGATGTGCTAAGGTTCTCAGGGACATTTAGTTTGTGGGTAGAATCGTTTTTTGTGTGACTATAAGATCAAGATCCCATTTTCACAGTGATTGTCAGGTGAGGGTCACACTGCACACCTAGAAGCCTCTCTTTGATCCTTGCATTTATCCCAGAATCAGCAGTGGTATATAGGATCTTTCTCACATTACATCTATTCTACTTCTCACCTCTCTGACTTCTCTGTCTTCCTCTTTCACGTTTAAGGGTTCCTCTGCTTCCATTAGTCCACCAGAAAAATATAGACTAACTTTCGTATTTTGAAATCATATTAACAAACCAATTTCCTCTGTAAAATATCTTCAAAGCAGAACTTACATTAGTATTTGATTGTTTACCAAGGAATAGGATTTTGGGGGAATATCTTTAATATTCTGCCTTACTGCCTTAATCTCTACTGGATGATTAATTTATCTTAGAAGATTTTGCTGAATGTAGAGTAATATCCCGTTTTTTCTGACCAGCATTTAAAAATAACTTAGATTTTTAGATAGTCCATTAAATATTTTTAAATTAGGTCTATTTTATTTTATTTTGTAGTATTGTTGTGTTTTTTTTTGCTTATATTAATTCTTGAAAATATTTCTTGATTTCACAGGGATCTTAAACATTAGTTAAAAATTGATTTTTTAGACTTCTGTGAGAGACATGAGACTAAAGTATTTTTTAAAATGCTACACAAGCACTAAGACAATATTCTGCAAGATGTCATAGTTAGATGAATTGATTTTGGGAAACCAGCAGTGGACATTGCCCAAATAGTATATTTTATCTCTTCCTTTTTTTATGTACGTTGCACATTTGTTCTCCTGAATTTGGATATGCACATTTTAGGTACTGTGGAGGGAACTGGGTTCTTACACAGAAGAGTATAATCTGTTAATAGGGATGAAAGAAGAGAAAACTAGATGTAGAAGACCAAATGTTCTCAATAGACTGATATTCAGAGTGGTTAGCCACATTCACAGCTACTTTCCTTGTGTGCATGTATCAATTCTCTCTCTCTCTCTCTCTCTCTCTCTCTATATATATATATATATATATATATATATATATATATATATATATATATATATGTCACGGTATTGAGATGCTCTACCATTGAGTTACATCCCCAGCGTTTTTCTTTGAGACCGAGTCTCACTGACTTGCCCAGGCTGATCCTCCTGCCTCAGCTCCCACATAACTAGGTTTATAGACATGCCCACTGCTCCCAGATCACCTTGATACATTTTAAAAATAAATTCTACAATTTTATTCAATCTATTGTTAATATACTTTGTTCCTTTCCCCTAAGAAAACCTTAACCAAGGCAAAATTTCCTCAGAGAATGATCAATCCAGAATGTGTCAAGGTCTAGCCAATCACTACTCCATCTTCTGGCTAAGATTAAGTATTATTTCTGGTCAAATGCATGCCATAAATGTGTCATGAAAAGTAATTCAATATTTTATTCTAACTTTTAAAAAATTTTATTGACTTATTACTTGGGGTTACCAATAGAAAACAATACATGTATGAAAAAGTGTAGATGTTTGTGAATTAGAAGTAAAAATAATAGGTTAGTGTTTTCAATGGAAATTAATGTTTAAGGATTTTGAGTTTTAAATTGTTTCAGGAAATAGAAATCAATGGGCAGAAACAACCAGGATTATAAGTGATGCAACAAAGTGGATGTTTATCATTATACCCACTTACTTGGAGTACTCAAGAACTATCCTCACATGCCTCTTCATAATTTGTCTTCTGTGTGGTGAAAGTACCAATCACCTAGATCTAAATGGAAATGCTAATTAAGTGTGTGGTGAAAGTCACCAATGCATCAGTGAATCCTGCTGAGAGAGCCCTGGTCAGCTCACAGGTCGTGGTAAAAGAAATGGATGAGTATTAGGAAATCATTAGTCCAAAAAGCCTGAAGCAAACTCCAATCCAATCTAGGCAGTTTAATATATTAGTTAATCTAGAAATAGGCAGAATATTATTCAGATTTTATCTTTTAATGGAGGCAGTTTTAAGCACTAGAGATCCTCTAATATACATGTGAGAAATTATATACAAAGGTGCCTGTTAGTGAACTGGTCAGATCACAGCGTGCTGGCAGAAAGTCATGTTAGCAATTGTGCTTGTATGCATACATTGACAAGGGGTGTTATCACACTCTGGGGAAGTCAAAGCATCTCAGGACCTATACTCATATTATGTGGAATATAAAATGTTAAAAACAATTTAAGAAGTATTAGGACAGATAGAGGCAGGTGAATTAAAAATCACATATGATGGGGTGAAAATTGATCATTTATTTGTCTCATACAACAAAGTCAGAGCAATTTGTGAGCCCCCATTAATGAATTTCTAGCTCAGTATTGGGTCTTAAAAGATGTTCTATCACCCTTAAAATTGTTTAACTTGTCAACAGAAATGCTGATTCCTATAACATTGACTTTGTGAAACTACCATTGTGTTGCAGAGTTGAGTGAAGGGAAAACTCATCACAGGTCAGTTGGAAAGCTAGATAGGGAATAGGTTTAACCTGGAATTGAATAGGTTCAACCTGGAATAGGTTCAACCTGGAATTCTTCTTTAAAAGTCTTGTAAAAGTTGGCTGTATATCCATCTGGTCCTGGGCTTTTCTTGATTGGTAGGCTTCTGATGGTGTCTTCTATTTCATCACTTGAAATTCATCTGTTTTAATGTATATATCATCCTGATTCAATTTGGGCAAATCATATGACTCTAGAAAATTGTCAATGGCTTCATTATTTTCTATTGAAGTTTTCAAAATCATTTCTAATTATCTTCTGTATTTCTACAATGTCTGTTGTGGTATTTCCTTTTTCATCACGTATGACATAACATATAAATACAAGAAATGACTTTAAAGCTCATCAAATGATAGATAAGATTCTAAAATAGTAGTGGCATTCACATTCTAACATGTGAAAATCACTGTATTAAACAAACACACAAAGATACTCAGTGTCATTAGAGGGTTTTTTGGTGAAAGGGGTGGTTTATTGTTCTACAATTTTTCTGAGATACACCATTTTTATTCTTTATAAAATAGTCACTTAAATTTATAAAAACTGAGTATTTCAGTTTTCTATCATTTCCTATTTCACTTCTGTGTACTATCTTTGCAAGAATAATAAAATATTTTGCATTTATATAGAGATGAAAAAACTGAAGATTGCAATAAGTGTTTCTTTATTTAATCAATTTATATTAAAGTGAAATTTTTGAAAATGGTAAGGTTTTCCAGTCATAACTAATTTCTAAAACAACTGAAAAAATGTATAAACAAATCTCACAAAAAACTTAGAACTTAAAAATGTCTCATGTATTAAATAAACATTTTATTAATATATACATACATATGAAACATATCCTATAAACATTTATTGACAGATGCTAGAGAGTGTCATTTTCACATATATATTGGTGATTTGATCAAAGCAATAATTTTGCCATAATTTTTGAAATATGCAGACAGTATAATCAAATTCATAATTATAAGCACCATATTTTTTTTATTATTGTTAAGTACATATTGGTAATTTTGCCTTGCTTTCCTACTGTGGATACTTACTGATTTATTGGCTAACACGAGTTTTTGTTGCTTGCTTTCTTAATCATTATTTCATAATACTATTATTCTTAAAATTATGGTAATATGGATATATTATATATTTCATTCAAATTCACCCATGAACATATAATATTTACAATCACCAACTTAAACATCAAATTATAGTATATTTTATAAATTTTTTTAAATATTATTTTTAGTTGTAGATGGACACAATACCTTTGTTTATGGTGCTGAGGATTGAACCCAGTGCTTCACATATGCAGGACAAGCACTCTACCACTGAGCCACAACCCCAGCCCCTATCTTATAAATTTTAAAGCTTAATGCTTATTTTGTTTGGTTCAGAGTAAAGAATTATGGAATAACAGTATATACAATAAAAAAAGTTTGCTTTCATGAAATCTATATGAAAATAAAATGTTGGAAATTTTCTATATAAATCACATTACTTTTGTTTTAATTCTTAATTTTGATTCAATAAAAAAATCCTAATAAATATTTCACTAAATATATTAATAGAAAAAAAGCCTGAACTGAAAGTACCTCACACTCTAATGAAATGTGCAGGTAATCTAGAAGAAAAGGGGAACAAGAGAGATATAGCTTTCCAACTTCTCCCTGCTAGCCTCAGGTTATTGTTTCTAACCTGTGAAAATTATTTATCATTTACTCACATAGATCACTTATTTCTTTGTCATTCAAAGAAGTTTTGCTAGTCTATTTTTGTAAGATTAGAATAAGAATATGGAACCAAACCTGGACTTGATTATTTTATATATTTCAGAATACTCAAATTGAATGTCATTTTTCTAAAACCTGTATTTCAACTCTAAGTGATTTTCATGCTTGCTTTAGTTGAAACATCTGAAAATCATAGGAATAAGATATTGCACTGCACAGTAAATTGGGTTTTTTAAGGTTATCTCAAGGGCTAATGCCATAGGAGTCTCTACTGAGTAAATTACTGAGATTTATATAATATTTCAATATATTTATGATAGATCTGGCTTTGTATCTAGTCCATAAGAATCCTATTAAAGTAAGGTTTGTAGTCAAAACACATAGTTAATGGAGTCAATGTGCTAGAGTCGAAGGAATGGAAAATATGGAAGGCTTCAGAGCCATCATTTGACTTAAAAATCACTAGGTAATATAACATCAAACATATATTACAATTACTTTTAATTTAATTTATTCAAAGTACATGTCAAATTTGAACAAGTAGAATAATGAAGATTCATAAATTCCAGTTCTGTAGTAGGCCACAATGTCCTATAGATTAAAACTCCCTCAAAAGTTTGGTGTCATTGAAACAGTGATTTAAGAAGATGAAAGCTTTCTATGGATAACTCCATAGAAACCTGGAGGATGCTGCTTCTGAAACTTGAATGTGGCATTAGCCCCATGAAACACAGTTGCCCTAACAACTTCCTGTTTATATTTTTGGCTGAGTCATATTTTTTCTTTAAAAATAGAAGTTATACGTTTAAGTCATTGTTACTGAGATGTGTCAGTTTAATGTAAATATATTTTATACTTAATATTATTTTCTCAAAAAACCCAAAGCAGCTTCATATTTATAACTAAACTATGTGTGTATGTAATGTAGGCATTATTTTACAAACAAGAAAATCATAGACAAAGTAATGAGAACCATATTATATAAGATGTAATTGAGAGAAGATTAGTGATAGTTTCAGAGCATAGATTGATCCTCAAATAATAATCCACAAAATTTAAAAATTTTAATCGACTTTAAAGAGAATGAGTTCTTGGAGTCCACACACATGCAGCTTTTGTTAGTTTTTTTGTTGTTACCTGTTTTACTATACCAAGTTTGAAGCCTGACCTATCCAAGAAACTTTTGACTATGAAAAATTTTAAAAAAGGCTAATATGCTTCCTTTACTGGAAAAGATAAGATGAAATATTTTGGGGGGAATCAGAAATAGCTGTTTTGGATCTTATAAAGTTAGATGTTCTTGATAGAACAGGCAAATATTCCTATATTTTTTCCCAATATCTTTCTTGAGCCAGCTGAGGAAGAGGGGTATTATTGCTGGTAGTAACTGCTCTCTCCATCTGTGTATTAGCTGTGGGAGATATATAACGTATACAAAACTCTCTGGCTGTTGCCTGATGAGAGGGCAATTATAAACAGCTGCATTCCAGGTAGCTACAGTGTAGTCTTGTACATCAGCCAGTGCTTGTGCATCTGAAGAGTACACTTCCAAAACAATGGATAATGTGATTTTTTTTATCTGCTGACATTCTATAACAGATTTAATTCAATTATCAAGCAGCATGATTTGTTTCCTTTTTCTCTGTATTGTTACCAACAAGACTTTAAATTGAAATATTGGTAGAATACTTCCACTATAATCTCTTCACAGATATTCTGTGCTGTCAAGACTCTTGAGTGATAGAAAATGTTTTAGTCTAGTGACAATCAGTGAATTTTTAATCATGAAACATGAGGGAAAAAAAGAGAGGTTGAGGAAACATAGATGGTACTGTCATCAATTTGGTAAGCATAAATTTTATGTTTGACCTGATAAGAAAGTATCTCTATATAAAGGTAAATATGTACTTAAAACTTATGGATAAAATATGATAACAAATGCAGAGTGAATATTTATGTGTGTTTGTGTAATTTTTATGAAATCACATTTTTTATATTATCATGACATATATTAAACAAAATCACATCTACACCTAAAAAAATTATCAACTCTAATTTCTCTAAGGTATGTTAGTGGCTCATGATTAAATTTATAGTAGATACGAACACAAGAAGACATCCAAGAGAACTATCTCAAAAATTAGGAACTTATAGACCTACTGACATAATTTTGATTTGTGGTTTTCTTATATTTCCCTTTATATCTCCCCTTATTTTTTCAGTATTTTTTTTCTGAAATTCAATTATGTTTCAAGCCCATCCTAAGATTAGTATATGTTAATATCCATAGGAAGCAGCAGAAAATAATTATAACAGAAAAGACAAAATTTAAAGAGTGGTTCATGTTTATTAACACTTTACCTATCATAACTATATGTAATATGTATTATCATTTTCACTATTTTGTAGATGAAAAATGTGTGAATGAGACTTACTGAGATTATATTCCTTGCCATTCATTCACGACCACCTATATGACCGAACTTATTTTAGACATTGTTGGACAGAGAAATAGACAAAACAAAATCCCAATCTTCAGAAATTTTCTGGGAGTAGGATGCCTATCCTCAAATTATGAGATGAAAACTCATAATATTGTTAGATAAGATTTCAACAATTCTAATTGTAATATATTGCCACTGAATGTTATTCTTATCCCTTTAAAATAGATTGAATGTTCTTTTTAAAAGATCTGTTGAGTTAAAATTTAAAAAATCATTTTAATAAACAAAAATTAGAAAAGTAAATTTTAAAAGTGAATTTCATTACATGTTTAAAAATAAACCTTGAAGAATGACAGCAAGATGGCAGAATAGGAAAGCTCAACCCTCTTCCTCCAAAGAAAATGATCTAACTAGGAAGCATCAGAAAGTCAAAATATCTTTATGAAACTGGCACAATACAGTTAAAATGTACTGTAGAAGGTAGGACAAAGCCAAGAAGTATCACATTGAAAGGAATAAGAAAAGCTACTTTATGAAATCCAGGTTAAATAAAGTAGCTTTTCTCAATATTGCTGAAGCTGGCATGACTGAGCACCAGGGGAAAATTCTGCAGTTTACTACCTCTCCCTCCGGAGAAAAAGAAGATTGAATGATGCATCTGGTGATAGCTAGATGATAGCATTTGAGAAGTTTATCTGAGAGTTGTTTCTGTTTTCCCTATTCGAAGCATGGATGGAAGCAGTGTAGTTTGGATAACTGAGAGGCAATTGAAAACAACCAAGAGTAGCAGCTTGCTATGGTTAGTTATGATTGGTGAAATCCAGAGAAAGCACAAATGTGAGTCATTGTTTGAAAAGAGGGAAAGGAGTGGAACATGCATACAAACTTTCAGCTTCTCAGAGGGCTTTCCAAGGGACTGTTATATGTTTTGTGGGACTTGGTGCACTCACAGAGAGATGGAGTACTTTGTATTTCTTGTGCTACTGAGAGAAAACAGGATGAGGTAACTTGCTGCTATAGAACCAGAGAACTTACAGTGCCACAGAAATATACCATAAGAACTGAAAGAGTTGAATATATTTAAAAAAATGTGTATCCCAACACAGTGTTACAAAACACATGAAGAAAAATGGAAACAAAACCAGATAAAATTATCAAAAAAAAAAAATCCAGAAAATGACCCTCAAAAAATGGAAGAACATAAATTACCTGACAACCTATTCAAAGCAAACATCATAGAGATACTCAGTAAACTCAAGAAAAAAAAATGATTCATGGACAAAATTTACATATCAACCAAGAATAGAAAACATTTTCTAAAATTTGGACAATAAAAAGTACAAGAAAAAGAAGAAACTAATGGGCAAGAGAACATTTGTAACACTCTTCTTGGGATTCTCACTATAAACCTCACAGACTAGAAATAATGGAATGATATATTAAAAGAGTTAATGTACTTGGAATTGAAATTTATCAAATTTATTATGTGCATGAGTAAACATAGTCTGTATAATTATCCTGCACCAATAAAATAGTGTTAAAAATAAAACTTTCAGCCAAAGATACATTATCCATCATTATTTTTCTTCAAAAATGAAGAAATAAAGACTTGTCCAGATAAGCATGAACTGAAGGAGCTCATAACTAATAGAATTGTCTTACAAGAAATGTTAGAGGAAGTCTTTCAAATTGAAAGAAAAGGTCACTAAAACAGCAAGATAAAAGCATAAGAAAGTACAAAGCTCACTGATAAAGGCCAAACATTAACCAAGAATATTGTTCTACTATAATTATAGCACATTACCCATATTTTTCTGATTTAAAAGTTGATAGGAGTACAAAAATTTGTGCATAAAAATGTTAATGAATATACAATATAAAAATTTATAATGTTTAGCATCAATAACAAAGTGTGTTTTTGTGAGAAATAAAGGTATAGAATGAGTGATGTTAATTAAAACTAAAGTATGTTATTGGATTTGTTATAAACATAAAATACATTATTATCACTATACTATGTTTTATGTAAACCCCATGGTAATTAAAAACAAAATTACTATGGTATGTATGCTAAATAAAATGACAAAGAAATCAAAGCATGTCAGAACAGAAAATCAACACAACTCAAAGGAAAATAGAGACAAAGAAGGGTACAAAAAAAGCTACAATACTGAAAACAAAACAAAACAAAAAATGTCACAAATAAGTCCTTCCCAATCAGTAATCACTATAAATGAAAATGGATTAAATTCTCTATAAGGACATGGAATGGCACAATGGATTTGACAATCAAAATAATAAATCCAAGGTCCAAATAGATGCTACTTAGAAGATATCAATTAAGATTCAAGGACACACATACTAAAGATTGAAGGAGAAGGGGGTAGAACATGATACTCCATTAAAATAGTTAAAAGGGATAAGTTTGGACATAATTAAATTTGGTAAAATAGAATATTGAGTCAATTAAAAGAGACAGATTATATACTTATATAATGTTCAATTCATCAAGAAGCTAAAACAATTTCATAGATATGTACACCTAACATCAGAACATCTAAATATATAAGGCAAACAAAAAGAGTACTGAAGGGAGAAATAGTAAGGACATTAAGAGATTTCATTATCTAATTTTAAAAATTGAGAAGTACATCCATACAGATGATCAAGAAGGAAGCAGAAGGCTTAACAATATATACTGAATAGACATAACAGATGTATACAGAATAATCCATCCAATAGCACCAAAATACTCATTCTTTTTACAATAAGATCAGGCATAGATTGCTTCATAGTAAATTCTACCAAAACCTTTTAAAAGTAATTAATAATAGTAAGAGCATTTCATAAACTTTAACAGTATTTTTTGGTTAAAAATGCAGATGAAACAGAAGGAAATTATTTCAGTATGAGAATGGCCATATATAACAAACCCACAGCCAGCATCATACAGACTGGTGAATAACTAAAAGTTATTCCCCAAGATCAGTATCAAGGATGCACACTTTCATTCTTCTATTCAAAATAGTATTGGAAGACCTGGCCAAAGCAATAAGACTAGAAAAAATAAATAAAAGACTTTCAAATTAGAAGTAAAATTATCTCTGTTCAGAAAGAGCATGATCCTATATGTAGAAAAAAAGACTCAAAAAATAATTGGAACTAATAAATTCATCAAGAAACTTAACAATTCCATTTATAATAGCATGTATGAAGACAGGAATGCTTTGAAACTACTTTGGGTATAAGCAGAGACTTGAAAAATTGTGCTCTATATGTGTAATATGAATTGAATTGCATTCTGCTGTCATATATAACAGAATAAATGAATAATTTATTTTTTAAAAAAAGGAAATAAAGACAAAAGAATTTATTTTTAAAAATTTACTTTTAAGAAAAAGAATTTATTTAAAAAATAGAATTTATTTTTTAAAAAAAAGAAATAAAGTCAAAGAAATCTGTACATGACACCAAAAGTATTGGTAAGACAAGAAAAAAGAGATCGGCTTGATGGGTAAAAAAGACCTGATGGGTCTGATCCTAACAAAGGGCGGAAAAAACAACAACAACAGCAACAACAACAACAACAACAACAACAAAACACCTTGGAGTGCTTTATTTGTAGTGAAACACATCAAAGGGAAATTTATTGTGGGAAAAACTTTTTCAAGATAAACAAGAAGCAAAGCTGTAGGAAATTGACCTGACTGGAGACTCATTACCTTCACAGTAATTCTTCCTCCTCCAGGCAGGTGGTGCCTCAAGGAAATTTGGACACATTTGTATCTCTTTCCACACGGGAGTTGCATTTGAACCTAGGGCTGTCTGAATCAATAAATAAATTCCATGGTATCACAGAATTCTCTTTTAGCAGGACATTGCCAAGGCAACAGAGCATTCTCAGCTCCTCTTAGAAATGGTTCAGACAAGCCCACAATTCATTCTCCACTCCCAACAGAATATGGTATTGTTATAAAGGCAAATATATCTCAATTGACAGTCTAGAAAGTCCAGAAAAAAAGTCATGCATATATTTGCATTTGTAAAATGATCTTCAATAAAGGTATCAAACATACAACCCTATTTGGAGAAAGAATAGCCTCTTCAACAAATGCTATTCGTAACTAGATATCCACAGGTAAATAATCATCATCATCATCATCATCATCATCATCATCATCATCAGTATACCACTTTTCATGATGCAATTATCAACTCAAAATTGATCAATACTGAAATGTAAAATCAAAACTATGAAATTCCTAAAATAAAACTTAGATAAAAAGCCTCATAACGTTGGTCTTGTTTATGATTTTTTTTGTATATGACACCAAAAGTATTGGCAAGACAAGCAAAAAGAGACAAGTAGGATACATAAAACTAAAACACTTTTGCACAACAAAGAGCAACAAAGTATAAAGGTAACTTAAGAATTGGAAGAAAGGTTTCCAAACTATATATGTTATATATAAATTTTTCATATTTATACATATATATATTTTCAAACTATATGCTAAATATAAATATTTCAAACTACATATATATAATTTCAAGCTATATATATATAAATGGATTTATATCAAAAAATATAAGTAATTTATACAACTCAATATGGCAAATAATAACTATCTCAGATTTAAAAATGGACAAAGGAATGTATAGGCAACATATACATGATTAATAGGGATATGAAAAGATAATCATACTCATTAATCAAGAGGTCTAAACCATAATAAGGCATGAGGTATCCTTATATCTTAGGATAGTCATTGAAAATACAGAGAAAGAGAGAGACAGGAAGGGAAACCCTCAGGCACTATTGGTGAAATTGTAAAATAGTTCAACTTCTATGGAGAAAGTTTTGAGATTCTTCAGTGCTCTTACTAGAACAATTGAAAGGTTCATTTGATATATCACAATCCCACTTCTGAGTATTTATACAAAGGAATTAAAATCAGGATCCTGAAGAGATATTTGCACTCCAATGTTCATTGCAACATCATTCACAATAATCAAGAGGTGGAAACAACCTAAATACTTATCAACTAGGACTAGAGAAAATATGATCTATGTATATGATAAAATACGATTCAGCTACTGAAAAGAAAGAAACATTTTTTATATGCTACATGAACCTTGAAGATAATACTATGCTAAGTGAAATAAGCCAATCACAGATGAACAAATGTTACATGAGTCTACCTGGTCCTATTCTGGTTATAAAACCTACTCTGGTCCAAAACAGTTAACTCAAAGAAACAAAGTAGAAAGGTTGCTGCTAGCATCTGGGAGGATGGAGAAATAGGATATTTCTTCTGTGCAGTGTTTATAAAGTTTCATTCATACAAGACAAAAAATTCTAGAGATCTGCTGTAAAACATTGAGCTTATAGTTCAGTTTTGTACAAAACACAACTGTTAAGAGGATAGTTCTTTTGTATTTTTTACCTCATTAAAAAATATGCATATATAAAGGACTTTTAATATACAAATTGTTTCATATTGCAGAGTTAAACATTTATTTTTGCTTAAATCTAATACTATTTCAAGGTAAATATAGGAAAGAATATATTAACCACAATTTATTGGAGAATGAAAACAGATACATTTATATTTGAGCATTATATTCAATGTTGTTCCTTATAAAGGAAATTATGTTATATAGAACTCTGGTAATTATTACAGAATGGTATTTTCAACTTGTGGGACCTTTTCAAATTCTGCCTCTGCAAATTTTGAGAATCCTAATTTGAAAGACAAATGTAAGTACTGTTTCTCCTCTTCAGGGGTATGGCTGGGCAGAGGGTAAAGCATATGTTGAATTCCTTGTCTTCTTTCTCAGGTCCCAGAACTTCATAGCTGCTGGTGAAGATGTAAACATACAAATTAAAATAATAATAATGATAATAATAGCTGCCAAATATTGAAAATTTACTTTGGGCTAAGAATTTTAGAATTTTGCTAAATAGTTTATGTGTCTTGACTAAGTTAGGACTACTAGCCATCTTATAAGGGAGAGACTATTAATTTTATTTTATAGATGAAAAACATAATTATTAAGTTATTAGTCAAAGGTTACTTACCTTATGAGTAACAGGACCAAAATTTAGGATCGGGTAGTCTTATTTAGTCTAGAATTCTTAGCATTAGCCACTCAGCTATATTGCCATGAAAAGTCCTACCTAGTAAATAAAGCTCCCCTGGGGATTCTTTTTTTTTTTTTTTTCCTGCATGGTGTTTTCATTGCATGAGTTGATCACAAGTATTGAACAATTGATAAAATTTTACTTCTTTCTAGAGATCATAAACATTTAATTTAAAGGCAATATGTGTGATTTTAGGTCATTATCATCATGTTGGTATTAAAGAGGGCATATTAAAAAGACAGGTAGTTGTCTTGAGATAAATCTAAACTGAAATTTGTATGTATTTTCAAATCCACTTGCCTCTGTTCTATTTGTAAAAACCAACCAGCTCTGAACCATAGTTTTATGGTTCTTAAAAATCTTACCACATTTAGAACCCTTAAGACTTTCTCTATTAAATCTGCTTCTTTGCAATCATATTCCATTTTCTGAAATAAAGGAAATGGAACAGGGAAATGGAGGAGGGGAGGGAAAAAGGAAGTACTTGGAACCGAAGTGGAACAAATTATATCTCATGCATGTATGATTATGTCAAAATGAACCCCAATATTATATATGACTATAATGCACTAATAAAAAACATTAAAAGAAAACAAAATAGAAGTAAATGAAAGGAGACAATTTTTAATAAGTAACCTTGTAACCTTTAAAATAAAAAACAAAATTGCTGAAATGAATACCTGGAAAGTTTAATCTGTAATTACTTGGTCTCCTCTGATGCTTCCTCATGAATTGCCAGTGTATAAGAGCAAGTGGAATAAATGTTATAAGAAATAAAATAAAATAAAATAATCCATAATACTCTGAGTACACATAATTGTTTCCTTTTTTTTTTTTTTTTTTTTTTTTTTTAGGGGGGTTACTGGGAATTGATCCCAGTGCCACATCCACAGACCTTTTTTGAGATAGGGTCTCACTAAATTGCTTGGAGCCTTGCTAAATTTCCTCAGCCTCCCGAGCCACTGGGATTCCAGGGGTGCCACTATGCTTTGCCAGATAATCAATTGTTACTAATGCCATCATGATAGAAATATATGTGAGAAATATATTTCATTTAGGGCTGTCTGGACACAATAGTATATACATTTAGGATGATCATTACCATCTCTTTTTAGAGCTGCTTATATTAGCTTTTGAAGACATATGAAGGAAAAAATCTGCTTTTTATAACACATAAGGTTCAATATGAGACAAAACAAATGGAAAAAAGTGTATTAGGAATAAATCTAGATGGTGGTAATTGGGTGTGTTGATCAGATGAGGAGGGATTATAAAAAGAAACAGTATAGGAAAATATACTTCAATTGTGTCAGTCTTGTCAGAATCAACTCCTGAAAGAATCTGATAAAACTGATTAAAATGTTTTGTTTTGCAGATTCTTTGCAAACCATAGTAGACCTATTCTGGTTATAAACAACACCAACAACAAAAACCAGTAATTGGTGGAATGTAAGAGTGATGATCTCTATTCAGAAAAGTTGGATAATAAGGCTTTTAATAGGAAAATCATAAAAACCAAATGAATTCTGAGCTTCCAAATGGCCAAAAATACTTCACCTCTCTCTTCCTTCTTTAATTACTGCCCAAACACTACTGCTTCAATTATCTGGCTTGGATAATATTCCTGAACCATAGCAATGGCATTGGAAGGGTGCTAGGGAGACCAGAGCCTAAATGTTCATTTCACAGTGTCACAGTATTGAAGCAAAGTTTTTAGAGGGTAAGCTTACTCTTAAACTTTTTGTAAGACCTCAGTAAGTGAACTGTTATGTGGGGAGAAGTTTTAGTTTTGTTTTTGATTGCTTTGTTACAAATTACTACAAGCATACTGATTTAGAACAATTCAGATGCTTTATTTTACAGTTCTATTAGTAAAACACAATTGCCCAGGGCTAAAATGAAAGTATCAGCATGTCTGAGGTCACTTTGAAGGGCTGTAGGGAAGAATCCATTTCTTTACCTTCCTTAGCTTTTCCAGACCACCCATATTGCTTGGCTCATGGCCTCAGACTGCCATCTTCGAATCAATCAACAGTGAATCTCTCTGACCATTCATTATTCCTAAATCTGCTCTGACCACAGCTGGGTATGGTTCTCCACTTTGAAGGATTTATGTGATTATATAGATTTGGCTAGGATATTCAGGACAATCTCCCTAACTCAAGGTCCTTAATCAATCACATATTCACAGTTGCCATCTAACATGACTCTTTAACAGATCGATAATTAGGACATGGACACCTTTGGGAGTCATTATCCTGCCTTTCCTCATCTTAGGATTGGAAAGGTGTAACTTTAGGGGATTCAGGACTTACCAATTCTACATGCATGAGTTTTTTTCTTTGATTATTCTGATTTAGTTATTATTTATATTCCCCAGAAGTTTGTGGGAAAACTCTAACAGTAGAATGAATAAAAATGAAGATAATACTTTTGGAAATATATTGTGCATGATATAAGTAAACTTAAAAAAAAATTACATTAACTCACAAGAAATAACTTTCTTTTATTCTCTAACTATCGAGTACACCTTTTATACAAGAACTTGATAAAACATAACATTTGATTATGACAATTTATATTTAAAAGAAATACTCAACTCCTCTCTATGGGATATTTGGAGCTAAAGACCTGGATAAGTATGTGCTTCAGCTTAGGAAAGTTACCTTTGCACTTGCAAGAATAATTCTTTATGTAAAATAAGTTATTGCATAAGGCTCTTCTGAACCAAAGAAAAACTGCAGGTGGGGAAAGAGCTCATTTGTATGAATTTGATTTCCTGCTGTGGAACCCCAGTGTGGAAATCTGATTAACTAAGAAAATGACTTTAACAGGGCTTTAAGCTATAAAGGTTCTTTTAGATGAAGAGGTCAGTTTGCCCTGGAATTAAAAGTCATAATCTTAGGCTGTATGAAAACACTGTTTAACTTCATTAACTGAAGTTGATAACTTTTCCAGTTTCTAAATAGTTGCCAGTTGTGGTAAAACTGCCTGATGTTCCTTGATTAGCAGTAGGTGATTTGGGATTGCTAAAGTTTTGCATAACAGAAGGCTAATACAAAGAAATGTAATGGTTCTTTTCATATTTTAAGACAGTTGGTAGGAGGTACAGTCATTCTCAGAAAACACAGTGAAGACCTTGTTTTTAATATTCTGGTTCAAATCAAATTCTCCACATTGAAAAAAAAGAAATATTTTAAAAATTCTTATCACAGCATTCTGTTTATGCTTTTAACAAATCAATATATTCTAGCAGTCTTTGCTTGGCTTATACTTTTTCTCTTGACATATTTAGAGTAATGTTTTGATCAGCCATGCTTTATATTCCATTACTTTTCTTGTCTCTGATAATAATCAATTTTTGACACTGGAAGTCAGAGGAAGTTAGATGAAAGCCAACTGAATTTGTTGGATCAACTGTATTACCAGCATGAGTACACATACACACAAACATTCTCAATACACACACTGTATTAGGGGAGCTGTAAATGTTCAAAAGGAGCCAAGGTTTTGTATTTCATCTATTTAAGCTAAGTCTGACACAGGTAAGCATATCAATTTGAACAATGATGCAATATTGTACCTGTTTCAAGGGGAAGAATATGTAGTTATTTGAGGTTTCTCTTGAATCTTGGAGTTTCTCCTCATTCTTTCCAGGTTAATATGAAATGAAAGAAAAGACATTGGATATTATATCTGATATCAGTCTGTTCCCCAAGTCTATCTAAACAGCTGTTATATTCCCTTTTTTGAATTCTTAATTTACCTTTAAGTTGTCTATGATTTAATTATTTCTTTACTCTATCATAGGGTAACTCTTCTATTCTCCTTTCTGAGGTTTAGTGATTTATGAGTATTTAATGATGTCTGTCTTAGAAATCAAAGCTAAAATTCAAATAATGTAAAAATATCAGCACAGTTTAATATTTATTTTTTAAGAGGCAAATATACCTCCTTAAGAGCACTTTTAAAAACAATAGTTAAAAGGTACTTTTTAGTACTCTCAGCACATGCTGTAGTCGAAATACACTATTATATAGAGAACTTAAAATAATGGAAAGCTTTCATAGAACCCCAAACCCGGAAAAATTTGCTGATACATGGATATTTGAGATACAGTAGTCAGATAAAGTTACTTTAATCTAAAATTTAGGGAAAATATTCTGCTTTACCATATGCAATCTTATTGCAAATAGAATTTACAACATAAATTCAATACTTTTTTAAAGTATGAATTCAGTGAAAAATACTATTACTTGAAGTTACTCATAATGAGCATGGGGTTGAGAATAATACCAAATGTACAAATAGATGTATGTCTGTAGTTTTATACAGACACATATGTGCACCTCTAAGTAGATGTGTGTAGATTTTTAAAAAGTTGCATTAAAGTATATTATATTGTTATAAAAAACAAGAATTTTATTCAGTTCATTGATGACATTGTCATGCTGCTATAGACCTGAATCATCTTTAAGAAACTATATAATATTCTCTTGTGTGAGGCAATAATTTATTCAACATATTCCCAATTTCTAAATACTTAGTTGGTTTTAATTTTTTGTCTTATTAATGTCACAATTAAAATCCTTTGAAATATAGTATTACCCTCTCATTCAATGGTTTCAATAGAATCATGCTTTAGGATAGAAATGTTATTTTAAAGACATACAAAAGTATATTTAGCTTAACTTTGCACTTTGGGATAAGCTACCTAATCGAGTTTCTTGAATGTTGATTGGAAGCCATGTAGCCTTATTTTGAAATCTGAAATGAAACACCTTCAGTATTATAGATTGGTTTTATTTCATCTATAATTATTACTTACAAATGTTCTCTCTCTCCTGGAATTTATATTTTACTTTGTGGCTTTCCATCATTTCTCTGGACTTGTTACATTTTACTTTTCTGTATAACTCAAATTTGTCTATAACAAATCTACTCTCAGATCCCTAAACCCAAACATGTTAGTTTTGTTTACTCCTGCCCAAAACTCTCTTCTCAATGTTTCTATAGTTGAATTCTTCCTTTATTTTGTCAAATATCATCTCCTCAGAAACATCATCTACTACCACTTAACCTTATAATTTTATCCCCCTTTCACATAATTACATTTTACCACACCACTCAGATTTTCTTTATAGCTTTATTACTGTCTGAAGTACTTTATTTATTTGTTTACCTTGTTGTTCTGACTTGTAGAATGTAAATTCCATAAGAAAAGAAATATTGTCTTTCCTTGTACTATGGTATAGATAGATATTGGATATGTATGTGTTTATTTTTGTACATAGAAATTGTGCTATAATATTCTTGAATAAATGGAAAATTTATGGGACTGCTTCATGCCCAAGGTTTTATACACTAGAAGGAGACAGGACAGGAGCAGGCCCTTATTGAACATCTTTTTCTTGGGGGTGGGCGGCGGCTAGATGTATACATTAAGTTATCACGACCTGCATGATGTTACACAGTTTCCTTGAACTGGAGCGGTAAGTCAGATTAGAAATATTAAAGGTAATATTCTATTGTGTATATATGCTACATTTTTTTTATTCATCTGTTGAAAGGCATCTAGGTGGATTCCACAATTTATCTATTGTGAATTGTGCTGCTATAAACATTTTACTCAGCAATAAAAGAGAAGAAAATCATGGCATTTGCAGGTTGATGGATGGAGTTTGAGAAGATAATGCTATGTGAAGTTAGCCAATCCCAAACAACCAAATGCTGAATATTTTCTCTAATAAAAGGAGGCTGATTCATAGTGGGGTAGGGATAGGAAGCATGGGAGGAAAAGACGAACTCTAGATAGGGCAGACGGGTTGGAGGGGGCATGGGGTTAGAAATGATGGTGAAATGTGATGGTCATTATTATCCAAAGTCACATGTATGAAGACAGGAATTGGTGTGAATATACTTTGTATACAACCAGAGATATAAAAAAAAAAAATGAGCTGTATATGTGTAATAAGAATTGCAATGCATTCTGCTGTCATATATAAATTTTAAAAATTAATTTAAAAAAATAAAATTAAAAAAAGAAATATTAAAGATTGAGAAATGTAAGAAATAAAGACATACAGATAAGTGAAAGGGCGAGGGTGGTGAGTTGATCCAGCTGCCCAGAGGTAAAAGAGATGTGAATAATCTGATAAACCCCAACCATATTGTTTTTCTCAACTTAACTTTTTAATGCCCATACCTATAAAATAAATGTACGGAGTTTTTGTTCTCCCTGTTAGATCCAGTTTCCATCAAAAAACAAGAATGCAAAAAGAAAGGATGACTTATTCTTTGGGAGGATTGTGAGACTAACTGTATTCCTAGATTATGGGAGTGACCTTTAAGATGGAGTAAGTAGGACAGAATAACTATACTTGCCACAGGAGAGGAATTTGCTGATACATAATGTGTATATACCGCATGTGGAAATGTGGGATAAAACAAAACCATACTTAGAAATGATCTTTGAGAAACCTGAATCAGCCATGTCATTAAAACTCTTGAGCATTACAAATTTAAAACTGATTCTTATTGTGAATAGAATTATGGATATTAAAATAATCCTAAAACAACATCGCATTAGATTAGCAACTACTGAAAAATATTAAGGTCAAAATAACAACTTCTATCTCTGTTGAAATATATTTCAGTTAACACCAGTGTTTCATAATCCACTAAGTATTGCATGAAACCTTAGCTAAAATTTCAAACTCCACTTATGTATTAAGTTGCTGCGAAAAATGGAAGTAGATTGTAAGTCCTATCTAAAATTAAGCCTCATATATATGAAATAGCCAGACATTTCTTACTTCTAATATTACATGTACGTATAGATTCTTTTGTAAAATTCATAATTGAATTAAACAGAGATAAAAATGAATATTTTTTGCAATTTTTAAATGTTCCTATTAAATAAATGTAAAACAGAGACTGATAATTTCATAATGTATTTTAAGCAACTAAGTCTGCTATGGAACATAAGAAATAAATACTATCAGGATCTGAGGTGCTTAATGGATTAATCTGTTTTCCAACTAGAAAGACTACAATAGGTTGTTGTTTGGTTTGGGTTTTGTTCATTTTAATTCAGGGTTTTAATACTGTGCCTTAAAACTTTTGCTTTTGCATTCAATTCTGCAGAGCTCATAATTGATTAGTTCATACTACTGTTATCTTAAGTATCAGGAAATGAAAACACTTAGCTATATACCTTCACTCCCAGAAGCTAATAATTGTCACTTTCCTCCCCATTTCAAACTCATAATTTGGATGCCTATGATAGTGCAGTAGAGAAAAATATGATTAGATGTATGTGAAGAGAGAGAGGAGGAGTTATCAGAACCTCCTGGAAAGCCCGGTTTGCTGTGTCTTGTGTGCAAAGACACCATTACAAAGATATTGATTCTCTAAAACAGAACAGATCCTTATGAAATGTTTTAGTAACTCATCCAAACTTAAACTAATAATCCAATCAGAAAAGTCTGTGAAACATTTTCAATAATAAATGACAATATTAAACACCTTTACAAATTATATAGTTTGCAATTTTCTTGATTTTATGTATTTATTAATGACACACTATACTAGAAGAAATAAGACAGTATACAAAAAGATCCACCTTTTGTTTAACTTGGTGTTTAGTTTCATTACAAACTATTATGTCACCCCAAATATTTATTTCTATAGTTAACACTATGGTCTTATAGTGTTATTTCTATAGTCTTTTCTCAAACATATATTAAAAACAATTCAGTGAAAGTGTATTCGAAGACTTGGAAATGAATACTCTCTTGATTGGCTGGTTTTACTCTATCTTACATTTAATTAGTTTCATTTAATAATTTGAGCCAAATACATCACTGTTCATAATTTGAAGTTTATCTTCATTATGGATTTGATTTGGTTAGCCTAACATATGCCTGAGGAACCATTCTGATATTAGCCAAAACTGAGGCTAGTTTCAAAATGGGAGGGAGAAAACACACTTCTGGTTCAAAACAGAATGAAAAAAAAATGATCTAAGTTAAAATATATAAGGGTGATCTTAACTAGTAAAAGCTAGAATGAAACAATCAGACCCTTTGATTCTGATTCAATTTGAAATAGAGATAGCCTGAGTTCAAAGAACTATGTAAGACAAGGGTAAAATATCTCATGTTGATAAATTGTTGTCCAAAGTTGTTCACTATATAGTGACAAGTAATGTTTTATTATGGCTTCTCTAAAAATTAAAGTAGAAATTGAAGAATGCACCAAAATACATATATGATACATATGTTATATTATATATCATACATTATACATTTATATACATATAATTGCATAATTTTATGTTTCAAAGTTTGAAAGATTGATTCTATCTGAAAAATTTATTGAAGATCATTGGACAGCTCATTATAGGGTCTAGAATAGAATACAGTCAACTGGACAAAAATGCAGCTCAATTGGACAAAAATGCAGCTCAAATAGACAAAAATGCAGCTAGGAAATCCTCCAGCAAAGCAGAGATAACTTAAAAAAATAAGTCTACAATCCTTATAACATATGTTAGTGCCAGGTATTTTTCCCCCACTGTATGAAAATGTGACAAAGAAATTTATTTTGACCTCCAAAAATTACATTCAAAGTCAAAGGTGTTGCCAAGTTGATTTTTAACAGAACAAATGCATATTTTAGAAACCATGGTAGTCTTTCATGTCGGAAAACAGAAGAAAATAATGATGACAATGTGAGAATGATTTCTAGTCTCTGAGATGTGGAGTGTGAGCTGATGATGCATGCATTGTAGCAGAAGCAAATGCAGTACAACACTGGCAGGCATGCTGGCTACAGACTTTGACCATCTGCTCTATGCAGACCTCCAAAAGATCATCATGTCTTGTGATGGATAGATGTAGCATTTTCAGTATTCTGACAAACTCAGTAAAGCAAGGCATTTATTGATGGTTTTTTTTTCCTTTAAAAAATAGTATTCCCAATGTTCCCTAATATTCTATATATAATTTACTCTATAACCATATTTATAAAAAAGTAATAACAATATTGATGACTACCATTCATGTGATAGTTTTTCCTTTCTCTTACATTTATAAATAAATAATTGAAACTACTCTCAGAAGTGTTATATAAAAGGATCTCAGTAGAGATTTTAAAGTGATATTACAAATCAGTACTATAATGCTAGGAAGGAAATATTTTGTTACCTTTTATGGGCTTGCAGATAGGTCAGAAGATACTGCAAAACACTGTGAATTTTGAACTCTATTACCAAATTTTCGAAACGGTAACTACAGTGAAGTAACTTCTCCAAGTTGAAATTGGATAAGCAGAATCAAAGAGTAATAAGGAAGTTGAGTATATAAAATGAAAGTATTAAGAATAGAGCAAAACATTGATTTTAGAATAATGGGATATAATTATTGATTGATAACTAACCACGAGCCATATTATGGAAAGGATAGATTCAGGCTATAGAATCTGGCCTTGATAACATGGAGTGAAAGTGAGCTGTTGTAATATTTATGTGCAATTAAATGTTTTTATATGATAGAGTTTCACTTAAATCACAGAGATGTTGAAAGCATTATATTGAGACAAATATTATAATGATTTTGAAAATAAATAGAATGCATTAATGAATTTAGCATAGTGTAGAGAAAGGAAAGTATCTGTCTCTTTGACACTACTGTGGTGATCTTCTACAGTATTTAGAGCTAATATTCAGCTTATATATTATGTATTTCTAGTCATAATGTATTTTGCTCCAAAATTCATTAATTATGAAGAATTTTTCTCAATTTAAATAGCTACTACTTTAGTTCCTTGGGCAGCTCTACAGCTTAGGTAGAGAACAGACTTAGATTTCAAAATGTTTACACTTAAATTTAAGCTACATTGTTTTTTTACTTTCTAATCTCAAGCAATTTATATAGCTTACATGAGTATCAATTTTCTTGATTGCTTATTTGTGAAATATGCTTTAACCATAAGACAGAAGTGAGAAATTATAAAAGATATTGTAGGTAAAATGCCTAGCAGTCTCTCTAACATACATGGTACTTGATAAATGATGGCTTTCTTATTCCTGATTATTACTACAAATGAGGTAACAGTTCTTGTGCTTGTACCACCCATCTCCAGACACCAGAATATGGTGGATTCTGGAGGCAGAGAGACCTGAGTTCTATGTATCGTTCTGTTTCCTACTAGCTGTGTCTTTTAAAAATAAGTTATATACTGCTCTAAGAATTCATTTCTTCATCTGTAAAATACGTACAATAATAATACCTACTTTAGAGAATTGAGTTGGGGATTAAATTAGAAATGTATTTATTACTTTTGTGTTTCTGTTACTAACATTATTTTAAATAGTTCCTGGTAAACACAATTGCTTTCCTGAAATATATAGATATTTCCATTTCAAATTTTGAGGTATAGTCATATTTGTTCTTTTGGTCAGCTTTTGACCTTTTAAAGAATTTTTCTTTGGTCTTTAGCTCATGGTGAATATCACTATTAGCCAGTTTTTAAAAACATTCAACAATAGAACATTTAAATGTTCTATGGATAGATATTATTATTCACTGGATTGCCCTATACACCCATTATTTTTTAATTCTAGTATCTATACTTTAAATCCAGTTTGTTTAACATATTTATTGATAAGCTTCTATGATTAAATTTCTACATAAGAATGAGATTTAATGTAAAATGAAGCAAACATCTTTCCATTTCTCAGTGGGTATAGGGTTATTTGGTTTTATTTTGAGGTGAAAGAGTAAATCTGTTTGTTCACTTTCCCAACTAGACATTAACCTGCTCATGCAGACATGCACACGCGTGCGTGTATGCGTACATTCACACACACACACACACACACACACACACACACACACACACACAAGTATATATTTATCACCAGCGAGCAGTACACCGGGCTTTGTACACATGAATGTTTGAACTGTGCTTTTATCAATGGGATGTGAGAAAGAGCCAGGTTACTTGACAAAGCTTACATATGGAAATGTACATATTAGCATCATTTTTAATATTATAATGAAAAATCCAAAATGCCCCTTGGCCTAATTCAGCATTTGCCTTTTGCTTTTTATTTTCCCATTCAGTCAGTTCCCTTTATGCATTTCTACAATATTAAGTGCTATTTTTTATGAATTTCTAATTTTACCCTATTTCCTTCTAAAAAATTATGAGTTGAATGTTGTGCTTTGTAACATTATAGGATAATGGATAGATATGTTACAATTGGAGTCAAATGAAATGGATATGTGGGTAATAATATAAAGAGTAGTATATATCACTAATTTTAACTGAGGGAAATAACTAAGGAAAAAAAGAAAGAATTTTCTCATTATTAGAACTACTCTGAAATTTTATTTAAATCACATGTTAACAGTAAAAAGATAATCATAGTTCCAAGTTGTTATTTTCTTCACAATTTATAAAGTGTAGAAAGCACATTTCTTATTTGTTTGTCTGGTCTTCCTATCTTCTGTATCTTTTTCTAAAGATATTTTTATTTAATATAAATGTGCTATTAAGATTATATGAGTGTGTATGTGCGTGCATGTGTGTGTTAATTTGAATACAGCACACCTATATTCATACCTAGCATACCTAGTTTTTCCCCATATAGAATTTATCAAATGCCAGCTGAGAACAATATTATTGAAGAAACATATGTATATCTACAAGATCTTCAAATTTTATTTATGAATGAAGTGAGAATATTAGAGAGTAACAAAAGTAATTTATTTTAGCTTTGTCCCTTAGTGGAATCCCATCATATATTTGTGATGAAAATTTTATCATTGGATTAGCTTTATATGTGGGCATAAAAAGTAATGTTTCATTAATAATAGCAATTTCTTCAAAATAATGCAGGCTTCATCCTTTGACAATTCAATTAGCAACAGGAAAAAATGAGTTTACAATATAATTCTAAGGAAAGTCTTGCTTAGGCCCTGGTATTCTTTCTATCTTTTGGAAATGAGAAATAATTGACAGTATATAATTTTTCACATTTCTAAAAGGAAACTCAACAACAAATTTGAAGATCAACTCTGATAGTTATTTTACATGCCTTGTGTGTGTTCTCTTTTTCCTTATTCCTAACTTTATATATTGAATGTGTTATATTTTTTTGTGTGATTTCATAATGTTCTCTTGTCAGCTTCCTTGAATTTATTATGAAGCAAATTTGGGAATATAAAACTACTTGCAAGTATAGATATTCATTTGTGACTCTAGAAATTTGACCACATACTGATTAAAAATAATAGTCTTAGTCTTCAGACTAAAATAATTATATTACTCATGTGTATCATGGGGGTCATCTTGATCATTCCTCCAAGTTAAAAGATGAAGAAACAGATGCACAACAGTTGAAAGGCTTGCCCAAGGACACACCTTTACCTAGCAACTGCATCCCATGGTACTTTCCTCTATAACATGCTATCACATCAGGACCTGAATTATTTCTCCTTACCCGTCATCACTTCTTCATGTATCAGCATTCTGAAATTGTTTCCTTCCTGAGTACAATATCTGTTATTTTTGCTTCTTTGCCTTTGTGTCTCACACTGTCTTAAAATCCAGTTTTCTATCCTCTGCTTACCTTATCTATCTAGACAGTTTATAGCTCCCATTTGGGAAACTACTCCAAACTCTCACATAGAAGTAAGAATGTGTCTCAGACTATACAATTAATAACTTTCTTTTGGGGTCCTCATGGTGTTTTGGAAAAATTTATGAGTATTTATTTATGTGCATTGTAACCAATAGTTTTTTTTTATGTCCATTTCCCTAGACAGACTGTAAGTTTTCTTACTGCAGACACTGTATTTTGTGTTGAATTAATTCACTTTCTCATTAAAAGAGTTTTGGACTCCAGTAACTAGTACTAAAGATTGACACCTAAAATGTAAATGCTGTTATGGTAAAACACTAGGAACAGTCTTTTCTTTTTTAGTTGTCTAAGTTTTAAAGCTCAGATATACATTTATTTATTTATTTATTCATTTATTTATTCATTCATTCATTCTCAAGCTTTAAACCGCACACAATTGAAAAAGAATGCAGATTTGTACCTCTTGGACCAATTATCCAGATTCCAAATTCCCTGTAATATGCACTGTCATTGATACATCATTCAGTATTCAAATCATTGGCATTATAATGACCAAAACTGTTGCAGTTTAGACACCAGGAAGGCTGGCTGATTCCACCCTGATAACTATGCTAAGGAAAACAGAAGCCTTGGTATAAATATACAACAGGGCAATTTCAAAATTTCAAAAGTTTTTAAAACACATATTATCAATAGCTATGGTAAAAAGACTATCAGAATTTCTATTATTAGCCTGATTTTTAGGATTTACTATCAAAGCAGGTTTAAATTCCAATTGCTTGTCACTGGCAAAGAAAATTTACTTAAAAGGAAAGTTAATCAAGTTTTCATAATCTCTTAAGACTAAAAATTTCTAAAAGTTGATTCAATTATGTAAACATAGATTTTTTTAAAAGCATCAGTGGATGCCATTTGAAAGAAAATTAAATTTTGTCATAATTGTCATTATATAATTTAAAAATATAGGGTGTTATGAACAATGTATAGAATTTACTTAGTTAAGGGCTGGGGTTGTGGTTCAGAGGTAGAGCACTCACCTAGCATATGCAAGGCCCTGGGTTTGATCCTCAGCACCACATAAAAATAAACAAATTAAAAATAAAAAAAGGTATTGTATCCAACCAAAATTTAAAAATACATATTAAAAAATAATTTACTTATTTAAGATTTAAACTTTATTATTCAATTTTTAAAGATGATGATTATAGTTTAGAACTTAAGAATAAAGTATACTCAGTCTATTGCAGTCTATCGTTTTTCTAAATCTAACATGTAAGACAAGTGTTAAGCACTATAGATTTAGATCAGGTACATTAACTGAGGTAAAAACTAATACTCCATATCTCTAAAAATGAATAAAAATTTTTTAAAATAAATACAATTTTAACATTCCTGGATTTTTGAGGAAAATACCTGAATATTTTTCATAATGTATATATTACATATATATATGATAAATGTAAATATGCATATAAATTTATTGCATTTAATTTGTAGTAATATTATTATTACAATAATAATATAATATTATTGTATTACTAGCTCTACATGTAGTAGGCATTTAAACTCTACTGTATCTTTTGTCCTTTTGTTGCATTTTTTCTATATATTTGTCTTTCAAACCAGAGTAGACATGGTATTGTTAAATTAGTTTTTATTTCTTAGTCCAGCCAAGCCTGAGCTTAATGAATTACTGTTGTAGTTGTCATTTTCTCTTGATTGAGTGAATATGTATATTCACTGAAGGGAGGGTATAAAGATGAATATGTGATGAGTGAATCATTTTTAAAAGCAAGAAATGGAGATACATGTTTATTTCATGTAATTCAATCAGAGAGCACAGTGTATGGGAACATTTCATTGGGCATTAATTACTAATTGAATCTGGGGACTGACCTAGAATAAGTAAGCTTTAAATAGTGAACTAAAAGAAAGTGCTGTATTTATCTGATAATGGTGAACTAGGTAGGGCTGACATACTCCTGTGCGGCTTGGGGTGTTATAATTAACTTGCATTTCAGTACTTTCAAAGTTTTACTGACTCTTAATTAACCATGTTTCTAAGCATCTTTTTCCAGAGAGGTTCAGATTTTGACTAATTAATAGAGAAACTTAATCTATGCTTTATTTTAAGGATCTTTTTGTTCTAAGCTTCTGCCCAATAAAATCTTGCCTAGGGTTGACGTTTCTTTCAAAATAGCTGCTGTACAGAACCTTGCAAGGTACTATGAGCATTTGAGTGATAACCAGATTTTCATTTATAGGCGGCTGAAGTTCAGGATGTCCACAAAGACCTCAGTCTTGACATACTTCACGTAGACTGCACTTCCTCCTGTGAAACTAAGAAATTGTTTGCCTGGTATTCATTTGTCCCTGGAGAACTTTTGGGGTTTCTCTGGAACTGGCAGTGCATTCCTTTTTCCTAAGTACTGAGCATTCATAAAGAACACAAAACATGTAAATCTGGTAGACCTTCATCTTCCCAGAATTGTAAACTAATCTCACTGAGTCCCTCTTAGAGGCAGGATTTATCCATCTTCTCAGGTTGACACTGGAAAATAAAATAAAATAAACAAAGAAACAAAACATTGCGTGTTCGGGTCAGCTTTTTCATTGCTGTGACTAAAAGACCTGACCAGAAAAACTGTAGAGGAGGAAAAGTTTATTTGAGGGCTCACAGTTTCAGAGGTCTTACTTCATAGAAGGCCAGCTCTATTCCTCAGGGTTCAAGGTGAGGATATCAGCTGACATCATGATGATCGAAGTAGAGAGAGAGAGAGTGCCTCCACTCTCCAGGAACAAAAGATATACTCCATAGCCACACCCCCCAATGAACCACTTCCTTCAGCCACAACCCACTTGCCTCCAGTTACTGCTCAGTTAATCCCAGCAGGGATTAATTCACTGATTAGGTTAAGCCTCTCACAACCCAATCATTTCTCCTCTGAACTTTTTTTGCATTGTCTCACAGGTGAGCTCCTGGGGGACACCTCACATCCAAACCATAACACTGAGATTAAAGAGAGCTTCAAAATAAATCCCCACTTGGGATCTTATTATGTCAGTGCCATGCTTCACTTGGCTTCCTGCATACCTTGTATTCTTTGGACTCTTACAAAGAAACTGCACATGGACAGACTTCCAGGACCATCTAATCTTCCCTGTTCCCTGCTCCAGACATACTGATTAATTATAAGAGAAGACAATGTTGATGATGAGAACCAACTGGACTAACAAAATCAAGCAAGTTAACTTTGTGTTTCACCACTTGCATCACTCACTCCTTAGATTTCCACAGGCCCTTCCAAAATAGTATGTTACTCCTAGGGACAGCTCCCCTACTTAAGATATCTATCTATCTATCTATCTATAGATATAGATAGATAGATACATAATAAGGATAAAATTAACCCAGTAATTCTTTTAAGGTGATGAAATAAGAATACTAATAGAAGCTTCTAGAATAATAGAAAATGTATGTAGTTTTTGTTTTGGTGTTTGACCTTATTGATTCTATTCCTAAAGAATTTATACAATTGTTATTTTGGTGTTTGATTTTGTTGATTCTATTTCTAAAATCTCCCTCTTTCTCTGTTTTTTTTTTTTTTTTTTTTTTTTTTTTTTTTTGTTGTTGTTGTTGCCATGTCTAAGCCCAGACTACTTTTCCTTCTCAATGACTGCAACAGCCTCCTAGCATTTCTCCTGGTGTCTAGCTTTCCTTTCCTCCAAGATGATATTGTAGGCAGTGTCATCTTCTAGGATACAGGCTTCATCATCTCAATCTTTTTCATAAAACTTTCTGTAACTTATCATGAGTTTCAAGATTAGGCCCAGATCACTTAACATGGCATATAAGGGTCATCACTCATCCCTTCTTGTCATACTTTTTTTCCAACATTACTAAAGATTTTCCAGTTTTCAAACATGTTACAGTCTCTGTTGGATAATATTTCAGTATATGCATATAATAGGACTTGTTTATCATTCATCCATTGATGGGCATTTGGGATGTTTATTCCATTCAGTTAATGTGACTCATGTTGCTATGAATATGCATAAAATTGCATTTGTTTGCATACCTGTTTTAAATTGAGGAATATACCTAGGAGAGGAATTTCTCATTCATGAGATGATTTTCTATTTAACTTTTTGAGGAACAACCAAATTATTTTCCACACAAGGTGAATCATTTTGAATTCCCACAAGCAAAAAATATTAGATTTTAAAATCAAAATCATTTAGTTACCATTATTAAAGTTCTTTATTTCTTTATATTACTTCAGTTTACTTTCCTTCCATTCCAATCTAAAGCACTGCCTTTAACATTATTTTTCTATGTTTCCATGTTTTAATGTCCCTGCAATTACAAGGTATTGAACAAATACTCCCTTAGCACTGGTATATAATTAGAGCACAATTTGACATTCGATCTTTTTTAAAATAAAAATTGCATATATTTAAGTTACACAATGTGATGACATTATGAAAGGATTACTGCAGTCAAGATAAATATCACATCCATCTCCTCTCATAGTTACCTTTTTTGTGTGTGAGTTTAGAGCGAATACTTAATATATAGTCTCTTGACAAACTTCAGTACAGTATTACAATACCATATTATTAATTATAGTCGCCACACTGTTAATTACATCTCTAGAAATTAGTCATTACCCACACAAATGAAACTTTGTGCTACTTGACCTGTATCTCCTCATTTCCTGCTCCATCTCCCACTCCTTGCTAACCATCATCCTATATCTGCTTCTATGACATTGTGAAATTACTGAGTACTTTTATCTCTTATGTGTGGCTCATTTCATTGAGCATAGTGTCTTCAGGTTCATCCATATTTTAACAAAGGTAGGGTTTCCTGATTTTTAAACTATGAATAGTATATGTGTGTGTGTATATATATATATATATATATATATATATATTCTACCAACAATGTGCGAGGGTTCCCTTTCCTCTACATCCTTACTGATACTGGCTATCTTTTGAGTTTTGGATAATAGACTATGCAGTAAGTGTGAGAGGATGTCTCATTATAGATTTGATTTGCATTTATCCAGTGAATACTGATATTGAGCACCTTTTCATATGCCTAGTGACCATTCGTGTATCTTCTTTGGAAAAATACCTATTTGGGTTCATTGTCCATTTTTAATTGGGCTATTAGTTTCTTGCTATTGAATTATATTCATATCTAAAATTATATATTTTAGATATGAATCCCAGGGAGTATTGTTCTCAAGTATTTTCTCTCATTCCTTAAGTGGATTTTTCATTTTGTTAAGGTTTTACTTTGCTGTGCAGAAATCGTTCAGGTTTGATGTAGTTTTCCTGTGCTTTCTGTCATATCCAAAACATTCATTGCCAACAAGCAAGGAGCTTTTGACCTGTTTTCTAGTAGGACTTTTATAGTTTCAGTATTTACATTTAAGTCTTTATCATGTGCTAAGTTAAATTTTGTGTACAGTAGAAGCTAAGTGTCCAATTTTATTCATTTACCAATGTAAATCTCACTTTAGGGCACTGTTATTAAAGAGACTCTCCTTTTCTCTTCATATGTTTTAGACACCTGGTTTAATGTAAGTTTTCTACATCTGGGGATTATTTCTGTGCTATTTTGTTTCATTGGTCTCCGTGTCTGATTTTAATTCCAGTATTCTAGTATGTTGGTTAATTTGTAATATGATGTGAAACCAGAAAGTGTGATGTCACAAATTTAGGTGTTCCTTCTCAAAATTGCTTTTGCTATTTAGATTATTTGTGGTTTCATGTGAATTTTTAAAATTATTTTTTTTCTATTTCTGTACAAAAATCTCATTTTAACTTTGGTAGGGATTGCATTGAAACTGTTGATTTCTCTGGGTAATATAAATATTTAACAATATTTCATCTAATCCATAAATATAGGGTATCTTTCCATTTTTGTGTCTTTTTAAATTTCCTTCATCAATGTTTTATACTTTCCAATACACAGATCATTTACCTCAGTGATTAAATTTATTCCTGAGTACTTTATTATTTTTGATACTAGTGTAAATGGAACTGTTTTCTTGATTTTGTTTTCAGATGATTTATTATTTGCTTATACAAATGCTACTGAACTTTGTGGAATGGTTTTTGTTTGCTTCCCTTGAGATTTCAAGATCTAGATGATGACTCTCCTTTCCTAGATTTGAGAGAAGTTTCAATTTTCTTTTTTATTTTTATTTTATTAAATAAGCTCTTTATCCCTTTCTGTCATTGTTCTTTTTCTGGAAATTCCCTAATACATCTATTGGTCCCCTTGGAGTATCCAATAAGTCCTTTAATCTAGATTCACTTTTTCTTGGTTTTGCTCCTTTAACAGATTCCCAATGTACTGTCTTTGAATTGACTGATCCTCTCTCTTGCTTGTTCAAGTCTGTTCTGGAACTATTCTATTGACTTTTTCTATTATACTCTTCAGTTTTATAATTTTTATTTAAAATTGTTCTATCTTTGTATTGAAATTTCTACTTTGTTCCAGCATTAATTTCCTGAACTAAAGGTACATCTTTATAACCATTATTTTGTATTCTCTTCAGGACAATTCAGCTTCATTATGTTGGTTCCTATACATTTTTCTTTTTCTCTTATTAAGAAAATATTCCCCTATTTCCTCACATCCCATGATTTTTTGTGTTGGTATCTGCACATGACATATAATTAAAACTTCTCTCAATCTTCACATACTAACCTCTTATAGGAGATTAACCTCATCAACCAGCTCAGAAGATTTCACATGTCTCCAAACCTTTGTGCTAATACAATCTGCCATCTAATTCTTAGTTTCCCTTAGGAGACTAGAGTATTCTACATCCAGTCAGTACCCTGAAATAGTTGGGATAGAAGCCCAACTATTGAATAACATCTTTTTTTCCCCCTACCTATGTTATTCAGTTATTTCATATCTCAGAGAAAAATCTGGGACTTAGTGATTATCACCCACTCACTGCATTCAGGCTTGGAGAAAAGCTATGGCAAATGGATGCATGCATATTTAAAATGTCCTTTCAACCTTTTACCTTTCACTTTGTCATCTCCAAGCCCTGTGAACTTTCAGAAACACTTGGCACAGTGGCCAGTTCCTTAGGTAAGTGCCAGAAAAGTTGGATGACAGATGTCTATCTACCTCCTGATAGGAAAAAGCTGAAGACCTGGTTTCATTACTGGAGGAAAATGAGAAGAGTTATGGGAGTGAATGTATGCCATTCAAATTCTCCAGTGACTAGGAATCAGTCCTCTATTAACTCCCAGAGAAGGCAAATTGAAAGCCAGAGCCTTAGGCAGCAACTGGGATGTTTATAATGTGAGATGCGCAGTTTTAATCCCTTCCAGGGAGAATCTTGTAGCTAGGATTTCTGCTAGAGAGAACCCCGGGGTGGAGTCCTCTGAATAACTTACATGGTGTTCGATACTCTCGTTTTGTTCTCTGTAGACAGTGAGGGACTAGAAAATGCTGGATTATAACTGTTCCAAGAGAAAGGCAAGTTAGAAGGTGAGATACTCAGGTACCAACAGGTATTGTCAATGCTGGTATGGAATCCAGCTCTTTCTGAGGAGAAGCTGAAGGTTTTTCTTTGTTTCTTTCTTTTTTTTCCCCTAGAGCATGTAGAGAAGGAACGCAGGGTAATGCCCCACATCCATTTCAGTTCCCAGGTAACACTGTCAGCTCGCATAGATGAATGAGTAGATGTCAGACCTTTGGGCAGCAACTGGGAAACTTGAGGCAGTAGATACACTGTCTAACCCCTTCCAACAAGATGGTGGAAGTTGGGCTTTATTGCCTGCTTATTACCTGATTATTCTGTGCTCTGTCAAGTGGAAAAGCTCTGGTAAGTGCACATGTACCAGTTATAACTCTCTTTTTCTCTTTGGTACATTCAGATAAGAAATGCTGAAAGATCTGACAACTGCTAGAGTTAGGAGAGTTAGAGTCCAGTCCTACACAGGGATTGGGATTAGATGTGTGGTTCAAACCCTTTCTTCTTCATGGAGAAGCCAAAGTTCATAGTTTTCTCTCATTTCCTCGGACATGCTGAAGGTGAGGTTCATGGTGAGAGTGTATGTCAGCTTTTCCTGCCTCTGTCAATGTGGGCATTTTCTCAACTAATGTCTTGATTTCTTTCTGAGAGAATTGAGCCACATTTAGCTCTTTATTTTGGTATAATTATGAATGAAGGGAGAGTTTGAATCTTCCTCTTCTACCATCTTGCTTATATCACTCTATCCCCTTAACATTTCTTTTTCAGGGCAGATCTATTATTAATGAACATTCTCAACTTAAATGAAAATATCTTGATTTCTTCATTTTTATAGGATAGTTTTGCCAGATATGTAATACATGGATGCTAATTTTTTTCTCTTGCTCTCTTAATTTTAGCACTTTAAAATATCACCCCACTCTTATGGCCTGCATAGTTTCTGGTGAAAAATCTATTATTAACCTTATTGAGATTCCTTATATATGATGTTTCTTCCTTGCTGCTTTCAAAATTCTTTGTTCTTGGCTCTAGAAATCCAATTACAACATTTGAAGTAGTAGGTCTCTTTGTGTTTATCTTTTTGGGGTTTATTGAGATGCATGACTGAGCATGTTTTATCAAACTAGGAAATATCCCCATATTTCCCAAATTTTTCCTCTACCCTTTTCTGTCTCCTCTCTTCTGGAACTCATTACATGTATGGAACTTCAATTGATGGTACTCCACTGGTCTCTTAGAGCCTGCCCATTTTTATTCTTTTTGTCCTGTTCTTTGGACCAGATAATTTCCATTAACATAGTTTCAAGTTTGCCTTTTTTTTTTTTTTCTTTTTGTGCATGCTCCAGCTTGCTGTTCAATTCCTCTAGTGCATTTTCATTGTTAGTTACTATACATTTAACTATGAGAATTTATTTTTGGTTTGCTTTTATAATCTCTACCTCAATTAATTTCCTACTTCCTCATACACCATGATGTGTTCTCCTGTAGATTTCTGTCCATAGTTGCTTTCATCTCTTTGAACATATTTAAGGGTTTTTTTTCTGGGTTTTTTTTTTTTTTGTCTTAAAGTCTTGGTTTTAAAAATTCAATGTCTATGCTACTTCAAAGATAGCTTCTGTTAGTTCATTCTTTGTATGGACTATACCATCTTGTGTTCTTTGTATGTTTCATATTTTTGTTGTTGTTATTGAAATCAGGACATTTTAAAGCCCATAGTGTGATAATTCTGGATATCAGATTCTTTCCTTCCTTGAAGGTTTGCGTTTGTTGCTTGGTATAGGTTGTAGGTGACTGCTTGTTATACTACAGCTTCAAATTTGCCTAGGAAGTTGATGAAAAACCCAAAGGAAGCATGGTCTATTACAAAATTTTCATTATTAGGGAAAAAAGAGCCAAAAAAAAAATGCAACCATTTAAGGAAAGTCTAGACTTTCCTATTTTCTTAAAGATTTATCTCAGTTGGTTTACTTTAATGTAGGAGGCCTTTACTGATATGGTAGAAATAGTCTCAAAACTCCTCCAAATATATTTGTTAAAACGTGTGTATTGCAAGATAATTGATAATATTAAAATTTAATTCATTGCAAAGGTACATAGAGATTATCATATTCTATGAAGGGAAATTTACAAATGTGAAATATATATTGATGTATATAATGAAATTATTAGGCCTCAAAGAAAATGTTAGTATTTCCTTGGTTAGAGACAATATTCATTAAAAAAAATAAACTTAATTTGAAATTAACTATATTTTAATGAAGATCTTATTACTTGTTTATTTGTTTTTACCAATGAACTTAATCTTGATGTTTGTTTTGGTTTGTGGTCCCTAAATGATATGACTTGATATTACTTAGTCTGCCAGGTAAATTGACTACAAAATTTTAAAGAAATTACCAAGTACTTTGTATAAAATCTTCTTTAAGATCAACATATTTCTCTATTTTTCTATATTACTTGAAGAAAAATAATTTTTATTTTCAACAATTTAATATGAAATTAACTGTATCTGAGATATGTAGCCTTGTCAATCTTTGGAGAAAAATAATCTTTCTCTATAGCAACAATATAAGATCATGGTACCTTTCTATTAAAATAATACTTAATTATATTAAAATCATACTATTGTCAATAATATTCACATATTCTTACATAATAGCTTTCTAAATTGATATGGATGCTTTTCTAATTTAGAACTGGAATATTAGAATGAAATTTTTAATAAGAAATCACAACTGTGGAAGGGCAACATCATTATAGTAACCAGCAGCCTGGGAATTATTCTCAAGTGTAAAATCAGCAAAAGAAATGAGAATAAAAGCCACATGTGAGATATCCATTATGCATTGACATTTAGAATCTCTCTCTCTCTCTCTCTCTCTCTCTCTCTCTCTCTCTCATTTACATTCAGAATACTATAGTATACAATGTAATATTTATCTGTGATATTTTCTGTCCTGATTTGATATATGTGTAGTATGAAAGCCAAGGAGCTTCTCTATCAACAAGGAACTTTTCTGCTCTCTAGGATAATAAGTTTGATAAATGCTTACTCTTTTTATACATGTTCTTCTGTAATTTATTTTTCAGTGTTTTCTATTTGTTTTATGTTTTTAGCCCTACAAATATCATAGTACAATTCCTGGAAGGCCTCATATAAAAACCATGTGTTAATTCCTGCTTCTCAGACATTCACAAATTAATCACAGATATGTACACTATAAACAAGAGACCTTGATGAGTAGCTTGAGATGTTTTATAATTTGTGCTTTGATTAACTGACTTTCCCACTTAATTTTAGATTACATTAAATATCCTGAAGTAATCACTTTAATCTTACATTTTACTAAGCTGCAAAAACCTGATTATTATTTTTTTTTAATTTGAAGTGCTAATGATTTAGTAGCAAAGTAAAAAATCTATAAAGAGACAAAAATCCATATATAATGATAAGGTAAAGTCTAAACATTTAGATTAGCTGTATCATAGTGAAGCTTTTATACCAGTGTTGGTATGAAACATTTCTAGAGTTGTTATTAAAATTACATTATTATTTTTATTGTATGATGCTCTATTTTGACAAGCATATTTTTTCTTTACTAAATATGGTCTTGCTTTTTCTAAGCATTTTGTATTTATATTGGATGAAGTTTATAAATAGGCATTGATGGTTGAAAAATTAATTTCAAATGCCTAACTAAAACAAAAAAAAATATTTTAACTAAAAAGTCTTTTAACTAAACCCAAAAAAGTATTTTTTTAAAAAACTTAGAAAAACTTTGGTATATATTCAACCCTGGAAATTTAACCCTTTCAGTGTGGCTTGTATGGGGAGATTTTGTGTATAATTTAAATTCTAAATGTAAATGCATACATAAATAATAGGACGTGATAAAGAACAAATATAATTTGCTGAACTACTGGACCTGGGTTTTTATTTTTATTAGTGCATTACAATTATACAGAATAGTGGGATTCCATATGCCATATTCATACATGCATATAACATAATTTAATAAATCTCGTGATTGTTATTTTTATCACTATGAATAAGCTATTATTTGTGAAGTTCATATAGTAACTGTAAATAAGTAAATTATACTATATGAAGTTTAATATTTGGTCCAATTCTAGAATTCTCTCATATGTTTTATCATTGGCTAAGAGAAGCATTAGCATCTATAGCTCTTGCAGACTCTTTTCGGAAGCTGGACATTATAATGACTCCTGAACAAGAAAAACAATAATTTCTTCTGTAACCTTTAGAACTCATCATCATGATGATGCGGTAATCAGTGATCCCCTTTATATTCTTAAACTCAAAATAGACAAAAGCTAGGGATAGCATTAATTCCTATATATACTTTTTCCTCTACTTATATTCCTAAGATAAAACTTAATTTATAAGAGATACAATAAAAGAATAACAACAGTAACTCACAATAAATTGAACAATAACAGTAAAGTATGATAAAAGTTATGTGAATTTGATCTTTCAAGAATTTTCTAATGTGGTACTCATGCTGCTTCTGTGATAATGTGAAGTGATCCAGTGGCTATGTGATGAGATGAAGGAAGGTGGCCTAACATGCACTGTGTGTGGAACATTTGCAGAAGGAGATACTACAGCAAAACTAACAAGAATTCTTTTTCCTTTAGAATTTCATAGATCAAAGATGGGTTCTTACTGTAATTCCTAGAAACCTTGCAGATATTTTTCCTATTTTTAGCATTTGAGTACACTCATCTTTTCACTTAACACCTTACATCTTCACTTTGGGCATTGTAGCCAGCATTACAACTCTTGAGTTCACAGGTCATTATTAAATAAGTAAGAATTAATTGAACACAAGCATTATGATATCAAGACAACTTATCAGGTAAATGAGGTTTGTAGGTGACAAATGGCTGGGTTTTTTATTTTTTTTTATTTTTTTATTTTTTTTATATGCTTTGATTTAATATTCAGATTGATTTTTTTTCTTTAACAAAAAGTTAACAAATATGTCTTGTTTAATATTACACAAGGCAAAAAGAAAAAATTACTCATAGTCACAACATACAGATATTAAAGATTATTCAGATATTAAAGATTATTCAGATGTTTAATCACTTGTTAAATTGATTATTCTTTTACCTATAAATAGGAAAGGTTTACTAAAACAGGGTAGAGCAAAAATAAAACTTATGTTCTACACAGTTCCTATTGTTAGGTACCTGCTAACTATATACCATTTCTCTAAGCAGCAGTCAATGGTCTCATTATCTTGATTATTCAAGCATATCTTTAGCCATTTGTAAAATTTTTCTTTTCCTCTGCTTTTAAATAAAAATAATGTTTGTCATTTCAGTCTTTATTTTTTCAAATTTTTTAGTTTTCACTCTATTTTGGACACACTCAATAGAGATGTGAATCACGTCCTGGATTAGATGAAGAGGAATGACTCAAGATTTCATCATGAGATACAGAATTGCATGTAATTTAAAATTTATTAATTTTATATTTCTGTAATATTTCATTTAATATTCTTGGAGTGCTATTGGCTGTCAGTAACTGAAACCACAGTACACAAAACTTCAAACAAATTTGGAAATAATGTTCTTTCAATTTGTGAAAAGCAGAATAAACTGAATGTGTATCATACTGGATTACCAAGCACCATGTTCCACTAAACTTTTCCCAGTGTTTGTGAGAACTAACCTTGTATTTTCACCTAGTGTACTGTGTCCCCTTCAGTCATAATGAGGAATCACTTTTTTCTAAATTTATAATCAATAGAAAAAAAAATTAAGAAAAACAATTATAGCTTTTGTTCTTCATTTGAATCTTTATTGAAGAATCGTCAAATCTGTCATGATTTCCCGAAGGAAACTCTGTTATGGCATATTTTGAGAAAAAACAAGTTTAAGATCACAGGATACATTAAATAATACAGTTTTAGTTATTTTAAAATAAATATTTTATAAAAATGTAATCTGGAAACTAACTCTCTAAAATTAATGACTTGTTTCTAATAGTAGTAGTATAATTTTGATATCAATTGATATTCTAAGAGTATTGAAGTATATAAAAGGAAAATAGACTTAATTCCCTTAAATTGATGGGTATTCCACAAGTATTCAACTTATATTTATATATGAAAGCCTAATTATGGTGTTTATTTCAAGTATATAAATTATATAAATATGAGATTACAGATTGCAGGCGTAACTTGTGTTTTTTTGCTTAAAAAAGTGACAAAGTCCTTATCTACAGGCCAGTACCCACAGATTGAGCCTTTGGATTCTCCTAGCCAGGGGTCCAAGGGAATGCCTCCACCCTTCCTCCTCTAACCTCAGGCAGCAGAGTGAAGAGCAAGTGATGGTTAGGGAGCTATGACTGAAAACTGAGAACAGATCAGTGTCTTAGAATTCATAGTCAGGCTGGTGAAACCTAATACTGGTCTGATACTAATTGTCTCTGTCTATAGACTAGGGCTCACAGAGTCTCAGGACTTGCCCCAGTTCCAGGTAGACACTGGAGCTCCAGTCAAGTGGACTTTTCACCTAGGATAATGTATTCCTTTTCCATTGATGATTTTATGAGTTAAAAGATGTTTTCCTGTTAAATGCTGAATAGTATTCATTGTGTGTATAAACCACATTTTCTTTATTCAGATATATTGACAGTCATTTAGGTTGATTTCATACTTTTGTTATTGTGAACAATGATGTAGTGAACTTGAAAGTAGATGTATAGTCAGAAGGGAAATTGCCAGATCCTATAGTAGTATTAATTCAATTTTTTTGAGGAAACTCCATGCTGTTTTCCAAAATAATTGCATTAATTCACATTCTCATCTATAGTAACACAGAAGTTCCCTTTCTTTCTCCTCCTTTTCCATACTTGTTATTCTTTGACTTTTTGATATTAGTCTTTCTGATGGTATTGGAATGATATCTCATTGTCATTTGAGTTTGCATTTCCTTGATAATTAGCAATATTAAGCATTTTTCTAATACCAGTTGGCCATTTATATGTCTACTTTAGAGAAATGTCTACTCAGGTCTCTTGCCACTTAGTAATTAAGTTCTTAGTTTTCTTTCTTTTAATTTGTTTGTGTCCTTTTGACACCTTGGATCTTAGCCTCTGCTTTCTTTTGTTCTGTAGGCTTCCATCACTTTGCTCATTGTTTCCTTCATTTTTACCTTGCCCCCTTTCTTTATGAAAGAAGAAGCTCTTGCTATGACTGCTGGCTTTATTTCTAGGCTGCTTTACATTCACAGGAATGCTGATTATCACGTACAGAAAAGTACTCACGTACTGAGCTTGAGTCAAGATAAGGACTGAAGGCTGGGTGGACTAAGAAGTGTGTATGTAGGAGAGAGCAAATTAAATCTGAAAAGCCCTAGAAATTTGATTCTACTCACTTAGAATTTATCATAATTTGAAAGTGATTTATGCTGAATTTATCTTTGTTAAAAAATCATTTATGGAAAGAACATATATTTTAACCAATTAATTGGGGGATTTCCCCTCAAAATTTAAAAGTGCTTTATATATTTTTTTTATTATTAGTTGTTCAAAACATTACAAAGCTCTTGACATATCATATTTCATACATTTGATTCAAGCAGATTAAAAGTGCTTTATGCACTCACAAACATATTATAAGCACCACCTTAAAAAAATATGTTAAAGAATAAAGAAGTCTTAAGAAAGTAACTAAAACACTTGTGTTAGTGAGGTATATTAATCTGACTGATTTGTTAAATATAAAAAATATTTATTTTTATAAGAACTTCTCTGTTTCTCTGAAAATTTTTATTTCTATTCATCACTATGTTTAAAACCCTGTGGTAGGCCAACTTTAATAATTCCTAAAAGAATTCAATTTTTGTAACCGAAAAAAGTGATGTTTTTAAAGATACATTAATAGAATGTTGTAAGTATTATTATAAAAATTTAAATTTAGTTCAATGGGAATAGAGAGAAAAAATTACACCTATTTAAAATATTTGCAGTGAATTCTCAGTAATGGTTAAGATTAATTAATGGTTAATTAGTTCTATTGGTGGAAAAGACCAATAAGTATATAATATTTATGAAAAAATATATATAAATATAAGACATACAAAGCTCAGGATAAAGGATATGACTCTTAAGATGGTTTGAAAACAAACTGTAGAAGTTTATAAATTTTCATTAGTAATAAAATCCTTTATGATTGGCAGTTACGAAAAGCTTTTTAAGCTGAAGACTGAATGATTATAGTCCTGTTACAGAAAGATTAAGTAGCTATGCTTTATCAAATAAAGTGCTAACATTTTCTCAAAATTTCTATAACGAATGGAAGCAACTTTCTCATTAGATATGTTCTACATTTAAACACCTTATTTTAAAGTTTTTATATATTAACATTGGTAGATGCTTTAAAAAAAATCACTTCAGCTATTTGTCTTTTGGTAAATTGTGTGGCTCTTGACTTCAGTTTCAAAATAGTTTTCTGGATAAGAAATGTCAAAGTCTTTTGTGACTTCCCAAAAAGAGAAACACAAATTGTTAATGCAGAATATGCAATATTATTTATGAAAATATTATTGAACTTTGAACCAAATGTCATATGCAAATTTTAGAAATTTCTCTTCCTGTCTTGGCCCAAAATGTAGTAGTAAAAATTCCAGCTGATGCAATGAGCTTCCTACCATATGCCAAGTGGCAAAGTTTTACTGCTGGTCTAGCCACATACTGCTCACATGGAATTGTCTTTCTTTTTCTTGGTCCATCTGCTGATTACCTGGTGGGCCTCTCCCACTGCCATGCCCATCTGCTGGCTACTTGAGATGCCTTCCTGTTGCCCCAAACACCTGTTATAACTACTCTTCCCAAAATGCAATGCACCATATCATTACTAATCAAATTATAAATTTCATACATGTGTGTCAAGTCTCTATTTTTTTTCTGTTAACTATCTCTCTCTGTCTTTGGAAAATGATTTTAAAAAGTTGTTTTCTATTAATAGGGACAAAAGTAGTTTAAGTGTTTTTCAAAGAGGTCAAATAAATAATTCTCCATAAAGGTAGGCTTGGGCTTTTTCTCTGCTTCTTGGTTATGTGTCCTGAACTGTTTCCTCTGTCATGCTTTTTTATCATGTTGTTTTACTTTACTTTGGGTCCAGAACTATGGAGTCAGCCATCTATGGACTGAACTTCTGAAACAGTGTGTGCAGCAATATTATGGCAATAAACTAAAAAAAAAAAAAAAAATCAACTGGAAAATCAAGGTTAGCATCTCCCTTCCAGAAGAAAAACTTAATGACTTTACGATGAGCAAAATGGACACAAGAGCTAATGTGAGAAACTACTAAACCCAACAGGCAATTTAGTATATTGAGTGTATAAAACCAACATTTTAGTAAATAAAGTTCATCAAAAGATATTAACTTTGGAAACTCTTAACTATTGATGGATTTTTTTAAGAGAGAGAGAGAATTTTTTAATATTTATTTTTCGGTTTTCGGTGGATACAACATCTTTGTTTGTATGTGGTGCTAAGGATCGAACCCGGACCGCATGCATGCCAGGCGAGCGTGCTACCGCTTGAGTCATATCCCCAGTCCAAATTGATGGATTTTTAAAGTTATTATATTGGCCTTAATGAAGTATTATTTTATTTTTGGTTGTTATGAATGTAATTATGGATCAGGATCACCAGCTGACAACTGGAAAACATTATGACATTATTAGAATAACTATTTTTTTAACATTTTGTTTTAGTTGTAGTTGGACACAATACCTTTATTTTATTTTTATTTGGTGCTGAGGATTGAACCCAGTGCCCTGCATGTGCTAGGCAATCACTCTGCCGCTGAGTCAAAAACCCCAGTCCCTAGAATAACAGTATTTACTGGATGGCTTTTGATTTTTGAATTAAACAAGAAGGCTCTAAAATGGTCAAACTTAGGCATGGTGGTGCATACCTGTAAATCCCAGCTCAGGAGGCTGAGGCAAGAGAATCACAAGTTCAAAGCCACCTCAGCCACTTAGCAAGGCCTTAAGCAACTTAGTGAGATCCTGTCTTTAAATAAAATATTTTAAAAGGGCTGGGAATGTGACTCAGTGGGTAAGCATCCCTGGATGTAATCCCTGGTACCAAAAATAAAAAATAAACTAAAATAAAATTGTCAAACTTGAAAAAACAAAGATGAGTGACTATAAAAAGCGTTACTGTAAAATGCTCAGGAAGGAACTCAGAAAAAGAAAAAAAAAGTGCATATTAAGTTAAAAAGGTCATCTTTGTTCTTTAATGCTAAATAATACTCTAAACATTCTAGATGAGTAATAGTGAATTGATTTGCCTTCTTGAAGCAATTAAATCTTCATCCCTTAATATATCTAGTTTGGCAGGATGGTTAAATTTGTCTTAAAACAACTCACCACAGGTCAGGTACTTGTATTGGAGATGTGGAGGCACAAGAATGACTGAAAGAATAATGAGCTTGAGTTCTGCCAAAAGCTAAAAGTGAATTGAATGACGTGGTGGAATGAATGATAGACATTTTAAAAATATCACTTAAAAAGTCTACTTAAATAGACCTTTCTTAAAGGCCCAGAACATTCTTTTCCAGCTAATTTGAATGATTTACTTTTCAAGGTATTAAAAAGTGTTTTGGAGGCTTGAAAGAGGGAAAAACTTTGTATCTGTAGCTAGCAAATACCTCAAACCATGAACTAATTAGCTTTAAAAAAATGACGAAGAGGAATAGATGAATTCTACATAGGGAAGAGGGGTGGGAGGGAAAGGAGTGGGCAGGGGATTAGCAAGGATGGTGGAATGTAAAGGAAATCATTATCCAAAGTACATATATGAAGACTCAAATTGGGTGTCAACATACTTTATATACAACTAGAGATATGAAAAATTGTGCTCTGTATGTGTAATAATAATTGTAATACATTCTGCTGTTGTGTATTTTAAAAAAATAAAATCAATTAAATAAAAATAATATAATAATTATATTAAAAGAAAAAAATATGTACAATACTTAACCAAATTTAGTATGCTTTACTTCTGAATATTTGTAATCATTAACATTTCAAAATAATTTATACCATATAATATTTTTTCTTTAAGAAAATCACTCCTGAAAATGACAATTTGTATAAATAAAATTTACAAATACATGTGAGAGCATATCTTATTTAAATATCTTCGTATGATTTTAAAATTTAGATAATCAAGAGATAATTTTTTTAAAAGCTATTCTGACAGAAAAGATAACAAATATTTACTTTTTATCGTTGTTGTTGTTGAGGTAGAAGTAATGGGGATTGAATCCAGGACCTCATGCATGCAAGGTATAGCACTCTACCCTGAGCCACACCCCAGCCCAAAGATAATAGTCTTAAAGGGAAAAAGAAAACAACTAAAAATTGGTTTTGAATGTGAACAAAAGATGAATTTTTATATGTGGAAATGATATCAAATGTATGCTTCCTCATGTAGATTAAGATCTCCAAAATATTTCTATTATAACTAAAGTTGTCACTTAACTTGGGTACCATACTTCTTATAAATGCTACTAATAAAACATTAATTTACTTTAATATTTTATAATTCAAAATGAAAGTGACATTAAGTTGAGTGGCCTACTGGTAGCATCCATTATCTATTAGAGCTAGTTTCCAAATCATTATTATGAAATGAAATAAATTCCATGTTTTAGGCACTCAAACTGTCCATTTTTTGGAGCTACTTAGAACATTACTTTTAAAAATTCAAGATATAAAAAGTCTAGAAATTTTAATTTAATGTTTTTATGTTTCTTCATTTGTTAAGTAAACACAGAAAAATATGCTGTTTCTTTATATGCTTTTGTACTCTGGTCTGCCTGAATCGTTATTTCACTAACTCAGTCTGGAGTTTTCTTCCTATTTCCTTTTTCTTTCTCTGTTATATGCCCCAATTCTGCCATAGCAGGAAAAGTCTTAAGTTTCTCTCCACTCATACCTGAATGTGTTTTGATTAAATTTTACTGTAAAAATTTTGTGCCAAAAAATTTCCTTTCAGAAAATCCTTCTCTTATATTTATAAACAAATATTGCAGTTATTGTGGAAAGCCTATTTTTAAATCACTCTGGCTTATGCACGAAGTTAATTACATTTTAGGCTCCAGGTTACATTGAAAAATCTCCTATTATCTGTAGTCTTTTCATCTCTAGTGACTTTTGAAGACCTTCTTGGCATTCCTGTATGGCACTCCCTACTGTGCTATTTAAATATGTATTGGTTTTATGAGTGCTTTTCCCAAGTTAGTTACCAATCAGTAACTAACAGTTATTGATTAGTTAACAGATCAGTTCCTGATCAGGTAACAATATCAAGAAGCATATGTCTTATCTATACTTGGGACAAATTATATTTTTTTAATTGTGTTCAGTAAATTAAATTAATTATAACACTAAGAAATATCTATCTCTGTTTAATGCCTATTAACTAATATTATAATTATATCTTATATTTATTTTATTCCTTGAGTAAATAAACCAAAATTTTAAGAGTTATAAAATCCTTTCTGTAGCATGGGGTTTCAATTTTAAGTGTCACTAAGATGGGCTATGTGGAAATGGAATGTGACTAATGCTGACAATAAGAGAATGGAATAGCATATCTCATTTAATTAATGAAGAAAGTAATGATATTACCATATTATTTCATAGAACATTTTCCTAAAAATGTCAAGTCCTGGTCTGGGGATGTTGCTTAGAGAAAGAGAATACTGAACATACACAAGATCTTGGTTCAATTCCTAGTATTGAGAAAAGAAGAACTGAAGAAAAGAAAGAAAAGAAAAAGTGAATCATATTTAAAAAATTAACAGTTATGCCTATACTCAGGGAGTGAAAGAATAGGAAGAATATTTGTCTGGCTATTCTTAATATGTGATTGAAATATAGTAAAAATAAATAATTAAGAATATCACAACAAAACCCATGAAAATGATGGTCTAAAAATATGTTAAAAATCACACAAAGAATGGATATGCTGAAATAATCAATCTGATTTATGATTGTGTTTAATTTTCTTAATTTGTCATATTCCTAAATTTTCTGTTTGTACTTTCCTACCTAGAAAGGCAGGAAGAAATTTTCATTATTTATAGACATATATGTATATATATATGTGTGTGTGTGTGTGTGTGTGTGTGTGTATGCTTATTTTATTATACACCTATGTATAATAAAATAAGCAAAATATATATACTTGGAAGATTTTCAAAAGTTAGCATAATATGCAAAAACAAAACAAAGATAAATAAAAAGATTCTAAGAATAATGTTATGTAATAATGTCCTCCATTACTGGTATATTCTCCATTTTTTATGTCAGTTTTCTCTCATTTGTTTGTATTTATTAATCCTCCAAATTATACTATGACCGCTAATCCTGAACTAAGGATTGAGATGATTAAATACTCTAAATTGTTGTCACCAAATTAAATCTGAATAAGGGAGAGTACTTCATCTGTATGGTCAGTAGTCTTACCTCATGATCAGAGACGAATGGTAGGAATTCTTTTCACTTTAATCTAAGAGTTTTTCTTAACAATCCTCAACTATATGCTGGCAAAATGCAATATCAAGAGTATATATTAAATTCAAGTCTTAATAGTATGAGTTTTTAATATTTTAATATTGCTTAATTTGAAATTAATTCAGGCAAAAATCAAGAATTATGGAAAGATAAATTGGGACTGATTTGTGTCAAAGTCATAAAAATAATACATTAGTGATTTTATATAGCTACATCGATAGCTGAAAGTGTGTGGGATTCTCAGTTAATGTTTTTAACTTCAAAAGGTTTGCATTGTTTCAAAGTTTGCCAAATGATATTCAATATTTCATAAATCGAAGTTACATTTAAATATGTATTTTCTTACTTAGTCCCACTCTTTTGGCTATTTTTCATAAGTCTCCAAGTTCCCTCCCTTTGTTTCCATTTCCATTATATACTAGTGAATAAAGGTACTGTCATTTCACAGGATGCTTCATTGAAATAAATTATTATGTATAAATACAATGAAAGGCTTCATTTTCTAGAAAATAAGAGATGGACATTTTTGCTAAAGTATTATTTTATTAATATATCATTTTGTAACATAGGCCAGTATGAATGATTAGAAAATCAATTCTGTTGATGTTTAATGTATTCTCTAGACAATTCCAGGGTTTAGCATGTATTTCCCTCTATATAGTAATCATTCTTTGCCTAAGTATTGCTTTCTAGAATTTCACTTACCTATCATCAAACATGGTCTGAAACTATCAAATGGGAAATTTCAGGACATAAAATGTGAAATGACAGAATGATACTTGTATTTTGTGGCAATGCTACAGGGCACATAGGAAACAAATATTTTGATATAGTAAAAAAAAATCTAGTAGAAAAACCATACATATATATATATAGAATCTATATACATAAGTATTTTTCTTAGCATAATTTTTTAATCTCCTGCCCAAAGTGTTTTATTTCAATAATTAACCATCACATTAATAACATAGTTCTAGACTTAAACATACTTTTTCCAAATCAGGAAGAAATGAAAAAGTATTTTTATTGTAGAAGTCTAAATGTTTTGATTTTTTTTTCTTTTTTATTTTCTGAAAGAAATCTTCCTTGCAACTGGAAATCATGCTAAGTGAAATAAGCCAGGTTCAGAAAATGAGTACCCCATGATTTTACTCCTAAAATATTAAAAATTGATCTCATACACACTGAAAGTAGAATGATGGGTTCAGGATAAGAAGAATGAAGGGTTAGGGAAGGATGAGAAGTTAATCAAGGGGCACTAAGTTGTATTTTGATGGGAGTAAGAAGTTCTGTTGTGCTATTGCCTGATAGGGTGACTGTAGATAGCATCCAGACACTGCATAATTAAAAATCTAGAAATCATTTTGCATGATTTCACCATAAAGAAGTGGTAAATGTTTTAGGAAATATAAATGTTTAACCTGATTTCAAATGTACCATGTGTTAAAACATCAAATGATACCTTGTGATTATGTATAATTTTTATACATAAGTTAAACAATTAAAAAAAACAAATTAAAGAAACCTTATTATAGTCATTTAAATAACTCCCCAAATTATAATAGCATTCATAAATGCATTAAAATTCTAAGCAAAAAACTAACAAAATGAAATAAATAAAGTATAATAAAGTTTTTCTTTTAATTATAATTTTAAAACAGATTGGTTTATTGTTTTTGTTTGAAAAAATACTGAATATGCCATGTTTACTTTTGCTATCACACAGTATTATGTTCCATATTTAGTGAAAGCAATATCAGACAGAGGATACAGTAGTCTAGATATATGTTCTTAATTTTTTAAATACAACTATATCACTAAGTATAAAAAGTTCTTATGCTAACTTGTGGAAGCAATAGAAATATTATGATCTGAGTGAATATATATATTTCTGCAATTTTTCTTAAAATGGCTCATCTATGTTCCTTGAGTCATGAGGAATATTATGAGTTGGTTTTGTATGTGCTACCATTATCGTCTTTGGCAGCTAGATGTTTCCCTCTCCCATAGTAGCATACCCATCTGAATGAAGTCTTTGTTCCTCCTTCTTTCACAACTCTAACTTCTGATTCACATTCTGAGGTGATGGTACCTAAATAGCCAAGACTAGGATAGTTGCTCATATTCTACAACAAGAAGCAATTAGACAAAGCATATTGGTATTTTTAAGAGCACATATTATTAGGTGAGTTCTTTGTGAAAACAGAACAATTCAGGTAAATCCTGAACACAGATTAAGGGTTCAAAATATGAACAGTCAAAAAGTATGAGAAATGCCTACCACTGTGTGGCTGGGGAACGATCTGAATGAAAGATATAAAGAGGGTCTAAGAAAAGATAGCAATATTGAAGATCAAAAATAAGACTCTTTTCTCTAAAATCTATACTAATTACTGATTAAGATAAAATTCTAGGAAATAATCTACATTTTATAATGTCAGTTCTAAGAGTTACATTTTCCTTTGTTCATTAATTTAAATTCTAGTCTGATGTTCTACATTTTAATTTCTAATTTATCTTTTATATATAAAATAAGACTATAAACTAACTTAAATCATTTGCATTAATGTTATTATCCTGCTATCTATTCATTAAGCATGCTTAAAAACTTGACAGTTCTTAAGAATGTTACATTTGAAAATAATGTACTGATATAAAATTAAAAATGAAATTCTTATGTATAGCAGATTGGTAGACAGATGCTCACAATGCTCATTTTATTTATCTATTAAATCCATTTATGCATGGTGGTACTTTGTCTAAATATATCAACACTCTAATAAGACATACAAATGTGAAATAAAAATTCTTATCACATATCATTAATCATCTTTTCCAGTGAACAAGTTTCCACTGAGACTTGGAAAACTGTAAATATCCCCAGAAGACATTCCAATAATTAAGAAGGAAATAAATTATACATAATAAAAGTTCTATTTAAAAAAAATGTCACCAGTGATAAACTAAATAAAGAACTTGGCTAGACACTCTTAATTCAGTTTCTAGTGATTTTTACTAAAGATTTCTGCTATAGAATAGTATTATAAATGACTTAGATTGCTTTATAATTATTGTTATAGATTTCCAACTTTCCACTGAATTTTTTTTTCAATATTTTTTATTCCTAGTGGCAGGGTTGATTGCACATTACTTGAGTGGAAGCTATTTCTGCCAAGAGAGTAACTATTGTGACTATTGCTATTATATTAATTAATATTTTCTTATGACTTCAAGTACATATTTCTACTTCTGCATGTTCCCACATTATATCTATTTCCCTCTCTTACTTGTTTTAAGAGTTATAATGCTAACAAAGCCCTTATGCAAACATATCCCCTAGCTTGGTGAGATATAAAGAGGGTCTAAGAAGGTAGCAATATTCAAGATCAAAAATAAGACTCTCTAATACACTTGAAGCATTAACTTTTGTTCTTGTATTGCTTTATGTTATTTTATGGTTCTCTTTGCAATCCTTTAAAAAGATTCTTTTACTCTCATGCTTTGTCATTTAACTGAATACTTAGTAAGACTTTTATGTTCTATGTAAAATGTGTAGGCTTGGGTGATACACTTGTTTGTGTATTGTTACAATGACCCCCTGAGTAACTGGCTCTGCATAAATTTTCTTAGACAACTGCATTTTTTCCTGAATTAATGCCTCTTCTAAAGGTCTCCTGTACATAGTCTCCCAAACCACTTAGATGTGACCAGGTTGTGAAAGAAATGAATATAATGTTTTAACTAATGGTTCAGTTACCAATTGCCAGTTATTCTTAAAATTTGATACTTTTCCTTTTTCAGTCATGATCTCATTGCAAATCTGTGAGATACAGTATAAACAACTTCTATTGGAAGTCAATGATATGAAAGTAGCTATGTGAAATTTTTCTAATATTTAGATTTAGAATATCCAATGTTTAAGTTAGTAAATCAATGGATGAAGTCATAAAATGATAATATAAGGAAATGCAGAAAATAGGTAGATGGAAAAGGGCATTTACTGAGCATTTATGAAATACAAGAAAGATATGATATATCCAAAGTTACCATTTATAATTGTAATTTCTGATAATTAAACTAAAAATCTTTTATGTCCAGGGGATTTTTCCATCTATACTGTTTTACAGTAACATGGGCATTAGATTCTGATATACATAGTTGTACAAGAGCATTATTTTTTTTTAATTTCAACATTCACTATGCTTAGCATAATAGATGATCATTACATATTTGTCTTTCATTGAGAATCTGGTGTGATATCAAAAAACAAATTCAAAAAGAAATCTAGAAAATAAGATCTTTCAGCATAAGAAAATGGAGTTATAGGATATGAAAATAGGTTATACTCTTAGAAATTCAGGGTTTCATAGAACATTTTAATTCCCTCTCATTTCATGGTTCTTTATCGTTTGGAAGGCTGGTGGCTCCCTGCCAAGTTCTTACTCAGAGATGATGCTGGTGCCTCCTAACATAACTGCCTGCTCTTTTATGCCATGATGGAATGGCAAAAATGAAGATGATAATGCAGTGAGGTTAAGAACTATCCCTGGAAGTAGTGTAAATAACTTCGGCCTACATGCTGTTGGTTAGAATCCAGTGATAAAGCCTCAACTTGATGACAGGGGATTTTTTTGGGAAATATGTTCTTTCTATGTGCCCAAAGAAAATAAAATGAAGCAGTATTTAAGTCTACAACATAAAATAACTGTGTGATTTTAAAAATAAAAATTATCTCTATATCATCTATAACCAATTCTACTCGGTACACAGAATGTAGTTTGATGTAGAAAAATGATACTACTTCCGATGTTTAAAGGTAACTAAAAAAGCATCATACTTTAATCAGATGTAATATAAATATAAGAAGCAGATCCATTAATTCCTAAATCTATTGCAATTCTGCTTCTCCTTCCCCTACTACCACTGAGACATTGCATCAGATATTTTGGTTATTGGGAAAACACATATTCTAATAAAAATTAAAGGCCATCATTTATTAGATGGTATTTCATATTATGACATAGAGTATAATACCTCTATTTTAATAAGCATCTGTTGATATCACCCTAATGTGAAATGTAACAAGCATTATTTTACAGATAATATCTCCTTACTCAAAAATAATATGTGAATTCATATAACGTTTTTGTAAGCATCTGTTTAGATTTTTTATTAGTTTTAGATCAATTAATCAAAGGTCTATTCCAACTTAAGACAGAATACAAATGCAATTAATTTAATAAAATACTATCTTTTGTGGGAATCAGAATGGTGCTAAGCCATGGTTATAGACGATGTTAAGATAAATATTTGTAAACTCTTGTTGTTATAATGTGACTCTTCTGTATGTCTAAAGTTATTCCAAAATTGAAAAAAAAAAATAGTATGGGAAAAATGTTGCAGATGGCATAATACCATTAATTTACAACATTAATTTATAAAACATCATTATTCATAAGTATTTTATGACTAGTTTCAGAGTGCAACTGTATATCAGTAGTTAAAAGTATCTGAAGATTTAATTTTAGTATTCTAGTACCATACATTGTAAATTGAAATAGGGATCTAATTAATACAAAAATAGACTAAGAGTCTACTAACTGATCATCTTAAGTATATTTTTCTATTTCTGATCAGCCTTTCAAACAGCAAATTAATCTTCTGAAGTATAAAATAGGTAGATTATTCATGATATTTTTCCTGCTTATCTCTCATTATCTCTTTATGCTTTTATCCCCCTCCCCCCAAAAAATACCTAATTTCTCTTAGAAACAATATTCTCAGTTTCTCAAGTTTCTCAGTTTCCCTGTTCTCCCTCAGGCCTCTAGGGTGTTTTTAATTTTTATGTTTTTTTTTTAATTTTTATTGTTGGTTGTTCAAAACATTACATAGTTCTTGACATATCATATTTCACACTTTGATTCAAGTGGGTTATGAACTCCCATTTTTACCCCGTATACAGATTGCAGAATCACATTGGTTACACATCCACTGATTTACATATTGCCATACTAGTGTCTGTTGTATTCTGCTGCCTTTCCTATCCTCTACTATCCCCCCTCCCTTCCCCTCTCCTCCCATCTTCTCTCTCTACCCCATCTACTGTAATTCATTTCCCCCCCTTGTTTTTTTTCCCTTTCCCCTCACTTCCTCTTTTGTGTAATTTTGTAAAACCATGAGGGTCTCCTTCCATTTCCATGCAATTTCCTTTCTCTCTCCCTTTCCCTCCCACCTCTCGTCCCTGTTTAATGTTAATCATCTTCTCATGCTCTTCCTCCCTACTCTGTTCTTAGTTACTCTCCTTATATCAAAGAAGACATTTGGCATTTGTTTTTTAGGGATTGGCTAGCTTCACTTAGCATAATCTGCTCTAATGCCATCCATTTCCCTGCAAATTCTATGATTTTGTCATTTTTTAATGCAGAGTAATACTCCATTGTGTATAAATGCCACATTTTTTTTTTATCCATTCATCTATTGAAGGGCATCTAGGTTGGTTCCACAGTCTTGCTATTGTGAATTGTGCTGCTATGAACATGGATGTAGCAGTGTCCCTGTAGTATGCTCTTTTTAGGTCTTTAGGGAATAGACTGAGAAGGGGAATAGCTGGGTCAAATGGTGGTTTCATTCCCAGCTTTCCAAGAAATCTCCATACTGCTTTCCAAATTGTCCGCACCAATTTGCAGTCCCACCAGCAATGTACAAGTGTACCCTTTTCCCCACATCCTCGCCAGCACTTATTTTTGTTTGACTTCCTAATGGCTGCCAATCTTACTGGAGTGAGATGGTATCTTAGGGTGGTTTTGATTTGCATTTCTCTGACTGCTAGAGATAGTGAGCATTTCTTCATATACTTGTTGATTGATTGTATGTCCTCCTCTGAGAAGTGTCTGTTCAGGTCCTTGGCCCATTTGTTGATTGGGTTTGTTCTAGCATCTCAAATGTAGAACAACTATAAAAACAAATTAAACAAGGAATTTACTTCTAACTTATGGTAACACTGGAATAATTTCTGTTTTAGAAGTCTATTCCTTTAAGAAAAATAATAGGTGAATGTTAGAGCATTTGATAAAATGTATCTGTATTTTCATATCTATAGGAAAATATATGTTAAGGATATAAAAGCCTCATGTTATGATTTCCAACCTGTTTTAATGAACTTATGTTAATTTCATTGAAATAACTGAACACTTGGGTTTTTATGGCTTAATACTGGTCTTTATTCCTCATATATAATGCACTTCTCTTCCTGGTCTTAGTAAGTACCCTTTTTACTGCCTCATACCCATGTTTATTTGTCTTTTGGCAGGTTTGTATCATTCATTTGAGCCTGAGTTTCTACATCTTTTAATCAAAACTAAACTAATTTCAGCAAGTCCAAGATGAGCTTATTAGATTAGATTATTACATTTTTTCTCTTTTAATTAATTAAGACATATAATTTGTTATTAAAGTGTTGATTGTATATTTGACTCCTCCACCATACTTACAGCTCTAGGAAAAAAAGAGACCTGTATTATTGTATTTCCAGTGTGCTGCACAGTGCCTGATATATAGTAGGACTTGCTGTGCATTTGATAATTTAATAAATGAATGAAAATTGGAGACAATATAATAGACTTGGGTCTTTCAGGGCAACTTGCTGAAGGAAATAGGTCTTGTCCTCTAAGATTTAGAAATGATATGAAGCTGCTGTGAACTGCAAAACTCTTTCAAATTTACTGGAAGTAGAGTAATGATTTTAATACAAACACTATTCATTCCCCTGGATCAGAACAATTATCTATGAAGAAATTCCCTACACACAAATTCTCACACAGGATGTCTATATATATGCTTAAACTGGTACCAAAGTGTCCTCTCTAACACTGCCTATCACTCACTGAAAATCATATAGTTAGATATTCCTGAAAGTTTTATACATACTCTATTTGAAACATGAATTCATGTAAAAAGATAGTTTGATCAGAAGATTTGAAGCAAATATTCAGTATTTGAAAAGTTAAATTAGAAAGGAATAAATGAATAAAAAATAAATTTAAGATGTGGTATAAGGTCGTGAAGAAAAGTTTAATGAAATTGTCACCTGTTTTGAATGGTTTAGAAGAACATGGTAAGTTGTTCTATATTTCCCATAAAGTAGGTAAGAACATTATTAAGGGTGGTCTACATAAGTCCTGCATAATGTGATGTGGAAGAATCTGTGGCTGAAGAGTATTTTGAGGAAGGAAAACACATTAAAGTGACTTAATCAAGAAAATGCAAAATACGGTAACCTGAGAATTAGTTTTCCCAAGATTACCTGCTTTGCATTATTAAAATGGTTTCAACCTGACAAAAGTTTGGAGAAGTATTAAAAGTCCCAATTTTCATTTGAAGTATGAGTGAAATAACAATTCCAATTATTTGAAATTTAAATGTGTCAACTGGAGATTTGGTGTCAATTTTTTCAAAAGAGAAGTTTTCTATGATTTTTTTTTATTCCAAGACAGTTGAAAAAGTCAGCATGCCTAAGGACTTTAATCTATGTGTATCCATCCAGAATTCAGAGAAAGAGAGTCAGCCAAGTCTGGACAAATATGAACATTGGCAAGCTATTGAATTACCCCACATTTCCTTTGATATATTCCCTTTGAGCAACTTTTCCAGTTTCAAGTGACTTTCTTCTCATTCTCCCTATGCCACCCTTTTTACTGCCCTTATAGCAAGCTAAAACTCATAACACATCACTTTGGTAGTCCTACATTATCTTCCTCTACCCCTCGATTTGCCCCTTTGAGAGGTTTTTTTTATAATCCAAAACACTTTACTTTCTTTAGAAAAGCATCATCTTTCCCATATATTCACTATGATATTCTTTGTTAAACATGAAGAAGAAATTGAAGAAAGAACTGAAAGCATATTTTAATGACTCATGTACCCTATTCTGCATAGCCATCTCTTGCTCTATAAAGTCCCATTTTAAATAGAGTATGCATACAACTTATACTTAGAGAAACATCTAAGTGTATGATTTTCAGAAAGTGATATGCAGTGTTAGAGAAGATAATCTGGAACCAGTTCAAGAATATACATGGAGCTAAATCTTGTATGTAGGATACACATACATCATACAACTTAAATGAAAATTTGTCTATAAGGTCATTTCTCTAAAGGTAGCTGTTTTGGTCCAGTGGGAGAGATAGGGGTTTCTATCAAAATCACTAATATGGTTCTAGTAAACTAAAGACATTTGAGACTGTCCTTTCTCCATGTCCCCAAATTAAAAGATTCCCATGCCATGCCACTTATTTAAAAAAAATTCTTCTCCAACTGGAGATATATATATATATATATATATATATATATATATATATATATATATATATATATATATATACCTCTATCTATTTAAAAACTACAAATATCTTAATTTAAAAGTTGAATTTTGAGATAGTAGCAAAATAAGCTGTGGCCTGGTAAGTATATGTGTGCTCATGTGTACACAGAGATATTACATTAAAAGAAGGATGGCATATGTTATAGTTTTGATATGTGTCTCCCAAAAGTTCATGTATAAAACGTGGTGATAAGGTTGAGAATTGAAATAATCAGGTTATTAGAGCCTTAGCCTAATCAGTGAATTAGTCCCTTGTTGGGGATTAATTAAGTAGAAACTGAAGGCAGTTAGGTATAGCTGGAGGAGGTGAGCATTGAGGAATGCCTTTGGGGTATATCTTTTATGTCTAGAAAATGAAATCTCTGCTTCTTAATGTAATGTCTTCCACCATTACCTTCCACCACACTCTCTTGCTATGATGTTGAGCCTCACCTTAAGCCCTGAGGAATGGAGCCCTCTGGACTAAGACCTCTGAAACCATGAACCCCTAAATAAACTTTTCCTGTAATAAAATTGTTCTTGTTAGGTCTTTCAGTCATCATAGTGAAAAAGCTGACTAAAACAGTGTATTAGGCAGCTTTTGTTGCTGTGACAAAATATCTAGGAAAAACAACTTAAAAGAGGATAGGTTTATTTTGGCTCACAGTTTCAGAGGTTTCAGTTCATGCTCTGTTGACCTCATTCATTTTAGGGCTGTAGTAAGACAGATACATCATGGCAGAAAGATATGGCAGAAGAAAACTGCTAACTTCATGGCAGTCAGAAAGCAGAGAAAGGAGCCATGGACAAGAGGTAGTCCTTGGAGCACACCTTCAAGGTCTCAAGTCCTCTAACTAGGTTCCACCTCTTATAGTTTTCACCAATTTTCAATAGTCCATTCAGCTACGAAGGCTTCAATGTATTAATGTATGGATAAGGTAGAGTCTTCATGATCCAATCATGTTCCAAAATTCCTGCCTCTGAACATTGCTAAGTTGGGGACCAAGCCTTTGACACATGAGACTTTGGAGGACACTTCACATCAAAACCATAACAGATGGGAGAGACTGTGACCATTTGTTCTGATTGGTCAATAGTGCTCAGTGTTTATGAGTGCTTTGGTTTAGACAGGGTTTGTATTCCAGACGTTCATATACTGCAGTGGCTAAAATACTGAAATCTTTATGAGGTAAGGCTTAGTGGAAGCTAGTTATGTCTTGGGGATTCCACCTTCAAGAGTAGATTAATATTGTGTCACATATGATTGTGTCATATGTAATATTAGGTCCCATATGACTGGATTCATTTCTCTTAAAGTGGGTTGTTATTAAGCAAAGTCGCACCATATGTTTGGCCTCTTCTGTATGCATCCAAGTATCTTTTAGATTATCTCCTACATTGTGGTATCAAATGATATCAGAAATGATATCAGGTTCAGTGTGCTCTCCCTGGTTCAAGCAATCCCAAGGCATATCTGGTATCTGATCCCAAAGGAAGCAAGGGCAGACATTTGTGGTGTCCATGCGGTGCTGATTCTTTAGGTATACAAAATGTAAAGACTGTGGCTTCCATCAAAAAATTGAAAGAAAGCTTAGGAGATTCAGTTAGGTCTGTTGAAGGATCAGAGCTACCACATAAATCCCTCTATGGGATAATGCCTAGTGTAGCCACGGGAGTGAATCATGAGAGTCAGACCATAGAAATATAGAGCCACTATCAGCATGCAGTGACCACCTTGCAAGATACAGGTGCTTAGTTCCTAACCATGGAAGCAGCCATGTGGGAGCAGGTCTTTCAGAGGCCTTAGAAGCTTGCTCTTTTCCAAGTGTGCACATGATATTGGACATGTGTGTTGATCTTACTTCGGGCCTGTGACCTGTTTCTTTTAATATCTGTCTAGAAATGTTTATTCTGTGCCTGCCTTTGCCTTACCATTGTATATTAGAAACATGTTACTTTTTTTTTTTTTTTTAACTTTTTAGGCTCATAGCTACAAGGAGATTGCCATGAATCTACAATAAGACTTCAAATTTTGATTTTTGATTAATGCTAGAACAAGTTGAGACTTCAGGACTATTGAGGATAGAAGAATTATATTTTGCATTGTGAGAAGAACCTGATGTTTGGGGGCCAGGGCCACGATGCTATAGTTTTGATTTGGATATGATTCATGCCAGACAGAATTACAACGTGGTCCCCAGTAGGGCAGTATTTAAGTAGTGGGACCTTTAGAGTATATGGTTTAGTAAAGGGTAATTAGTTCATGAGGGCTTCACCCTCATAAATGGCTTAATGCTGGTGTTTTATGGAAGTGGGTCACATCTTGTAAGAGTAGTTTAATTCGCTTGATAGCAGTTGCTATAAGAAGAGCATATCTGGTTCTTCTCTGCCTCCATATCCTGCATCCTGTCTCACCATGTAATCTCTTCCTATCACTGTGAAGCCATCCACGGTAAAACCCTCACCAGACCCAAGCAGATGCTCACAACATCCTCTTTAACCTTCAAAACTATGTGCTAAATTGGCCTCTGTTCTTTACTGAGTCCCAGTTTCACGTATTTTAGTATTTCAACACAAAACAGACTAACAAATTGAGGATATTCTTGAAACTTAGGATTTTTATTATGATAAGATCAAAACCTTTGGGAGCGCTCTATAACTTTATTTCCTTATAATGAGTTACTTGACACCTTCAATGGCAATTTCCTCATAGATATAAGGCAAACTTGTTGCACATATTTGTGCTCTAAAATTATTGTTTAAGAAAACACACTCTAATGAATCATCTGTATTATTATTATAGAACAACATATTAAAAACCAGTTTTTGCTACTTATTTGGGGTATATTAATATATATTTTATTATATATAAAATGATATTTTACTTGTTAATTTTAGGTTAATAATATTTGATCACCATATTATCTGACACTCTTTTGATTTGAAATCTAATTTATCAAATGAAATATAATAATTAACATAATTAAGGGCTTAGAAAATAGAATACTTTAATCAATTAATACTTTAATTAATTAATCCTTATTTCCAATATACATTTTAAAATATAGCTGTACATTCTTTTAAATTCCTCTCTCTTCAATCCTTCACTCTTTTACTGAAAATCTAGTCATTGTTGTTTATTTTGTTAATCTAAGGACATATATTTACCACCAAATTCCCCTTTTACCTTGACAATGGGAAAAGTTAATATAGAGATAGAAATTAGTACAAAAAAATTTAAGCTGAAATACTTTGCATTAACAAAACACACTGACTCAGAATGTGGTAGGTTTCTATAATCTAGTTTTTTGTGGGTGTTGAAGACTTCATTTAACTAGATCATTGTTCAGTATCTGATCTGATTTAATAGGGCTATTCTGTTTTCTGAAGTGCCTTCTCATTATCTCAAGAAATATTTTAGAAATGCTATTTTACGTACATATATCTGTTCAACTTTTAGAAGATTAAAGTTTCAAGGTAACAATTTGAAATTTTTCATCTCATGATTTTAGTTTTCAATACTCCATCTTTATAGTGTGTTATGTAGGAAAAATATTGCTAGATCATTACCCCAAAAAATGCAAATAGATTTGATGAATATATGAGTAGCTGAATGATCATTCTTCATCAGAAATAAACCGGAGCTATGATACTCCAAGGCACTGCTAATTTTGTTGATTTATCTGAAAAGCAAATGAAATGTCACAATAGTTTCTGGAAATGAGTTGATCTTATTAAAATTTTAAAAATACATTGAATTACACCTGATTTACATGGACATATGAAAGCAAGTATGCTTTTATATTAACAAGAGAATAGGCTATACAATGCACAATACCTTTTATGTTGAGTTTTAAATTATTTTTTCTGTAATTCCCTATTGTTATTTTACTCAGAAAATGGTAATAGGTTGCCATATAGTTTATAACACATACCTACAACTCCCAATTGTTAAAATAATCAAAAGTCTTTAACCGACTGAAGGAGATACTTGCTCTATTTTTTGAAAGAATTGAGATTGCATTGTGTTAAAGTTTGATTTTTATTGACTCTATAATCATTGTAATTACCACTTAAATTTCTACTACATTATCAGAATACAAATAAAATGGGAAAAAATATATTTAACTTAGAATGTAGCCTGTGTAAATAAGGCAAGCTACAATTTCTTCTGATATAATAAAATGTTTAGAAAAGGATTTGTATTAGTGTTAAAAGACAACCTAACTCATAGAAAATTCATTTTTTAAAATAAAGATAACATGTTAATTTTCTTTAACACATGTTTCTAACTTTTTATACTAATAGTTCTGTTAAGTTGCTTCTGATTCTTTAATGGGTGGATATAAATATTTTAATTATATGTAAGAATTGTGCATTATAATTGAATACAATTTCCCTTCCTTTAAAAATATTAAAGGAAGTTTTCCAGGCATAAATCCACAAGAATATAGGGAAGTAGACAATAGACTAAAAGCAACCACAAAATTTGAAAGTTAAGAGATGGATATGTTGTACTTGAATTAAAGCTGAATTCTAAACTGGTAATTGAGAAAAGATGGGAATCTGTCTACATTGTTTTATTAAAAGTCTCAAACATCTTAAGATTTGGTGCCATAAGGTGTTTCTCAGTATAGAAATTAAAACAGATATTTTTAAAATAAGAAGATTTTCTATGAGCTGTTTAGATTGTTTCTCAGTTGCACCAATAGACAGGATACATATTCTATGATGAAGATGAAACTGAAACCTGGTTCAGGAGTACCTGACAGTATAAATTTCATTTATATTGAAATAGAGAAAATAAATGAACTTAATCCTTAATGCTAAGATCCCACTACCCTAAGTCTCTTCCTTTATTCATTTCCAGAAGAACATTAGTAAGGTTCTAATGTCCTAGAAGGACTGGATCTTTTAGGACAGAGATTAGAAAAGTAGTCTTCGGAAAGCCTGCCTGCTGAGAAAAGAAACAAAATTTACTGATACTGGATGCCTCACAATTAGTTGAACAGTTTGATCACACTATAGAAAAGATCAAATGATAAGGAATCCCAGAAGTGGCAAATAGCACCAGCTTTCAAAAAGAAGAAGAAGGAGAAGGAGAAGGAGAAGGAGAAGGAGAAAAAATAATAATAATAACAACAACAACAAAGAAAATAAGTGATTCTCCACTCTTAAAATCTACAGGATCCTGTATTTGAAAGAAACTTATCATTGCAGAAAACTTAAGGCTGAAACAAACCAGGGGGCAAATACTTGGAAGAAACAGTGGATAAACAAAACAAAACAAAACAAAACAAAAAAACTATAATAACCTTATGGAGATCTGTAGATACCTAAAACTAGCAAACAGACACACAAAAAAATGTCTACTGTTTCTTAAAAATGAAATATTTAGAAAAGAATACAAAACCTAAGATATAACTGCAAAATATGTGTTTCTGCTAGACAGTATAGGAATTCACTCAAAAGGGGAGCAAATATAAGAAAATTAGAGATTAATCTAGGATTAATTAATCTAGGATTAATCTGGGAGTATCTGTAACTGTTGCAGAAATGACAGAAAATAGTGAGGGAAATTTAAAAAGTAATAATAAATATAAAAGAATGCCCTAGAAATATAGGAGGCCATTTTTAAATTAAGAGGTTGTCTGCTGATTAGCAAAATGAATGGAAAAAAATTGTGTTAGTTCTCTTTTTAACATTTTGAGGCGGAAGAGCATTTATCCCCTACCGCAATATCCTTTAAGATTGACACAGCCGTATCAATGTTTATAACAGCACAATTCACAATAGCCAAAATGTGGAACCAACCTAGATGCCCTTCAATAGATGAATGAATAAAGCAACTGTGATATATACACACACCAGAATACTTCTCAGCAATGCATAATGGAATACTTCTCAGCAATACACAATTTAATACTTCTCAGCAATAAAAGAGAATAAAATTATGGCATTTGCAGGTAAATGGATGGAATTAGAGAATATCATGCTAAACAAAGTGAGCCAATCCCAAAATCAAAGGCCAGTTGTCTTCTCTGATATGTGGATGCTAATCCATAATGGAGGAGGGACATGGGAGGAGAGGAATGAAGAAATTTTGGATTGACCAAAGGGGAAGGGAAAAGGGGCAGGGGGCATGGGAATAGGAAAGGTGATATAATGAAATGAAAATCATGATCCTAGGTACATGCATGATTGCACGAATGGTATGACCCTACTGGATATACAACCAGAGAAGTGAAAAATTGTGCTCAATTTATGTACAATGAACTGAAGAGCATTCTGCTGTCATGTATAATTGATTATAACATAAATATAAAAATTTTTAAAAAACTAATCTCACAGAAATAATTGTTCATTTATTTACTTCTAATTTATTTTATAAATATTTCATCTATTGGGTTTACTATTATGTTTTATTTATTGGGTACCTATTATATGCTATATATTGTTTAAATATACTGTGGGTAACTTGGGGAAAGTCATAAAAATCTCTGTCCTTATGAAATTTCCTTTTCAATGGAGGGGAGACTAAACAATAGTTAAATATATAGCATATATGATAATCAATGCTAAGAGGAAAAATAAAGAAAATTGAATAAGGAATATCAGATTTGGTTTGCAAGTTTAGATAAGGAGACCTGGAAGTTCCTCACTGATAATTTAATATTTGAAGATCCAGTTACGTAATTATTTAGGGAAGGAAAATTCCAAGAGGATGAAATAGTTAAGACTAAAGGCCCTGAGAGGCCCGCATGCCTAATTTTACTTAACAAAAGGCAAGAAGGCCCTTTGAGGCTCAGTCAGAAATTGAATGGATACTTGCAGCAAAGAAATTCAGAATGATAATAGGGCCCTGCTAATCTGGACAAGTGTTAGCATTTAGGTTGTTACTGATTTGGAAAATGAAGATTTTTTTTTTAAGCAAAGGAGTGACATACTTTCCAGCCAAGGGAAAGTGACTGAGATGTGATTTGCCTTTATACCTAAATCAACAAAAACAGCAAAAACTGACAAAATTAACAAAACACGAATTTTAGGACATTAGACACCAAGTAACAAAATGCACTGTCCCTAAGTGACAGCAAACAGAGGAGGTGGGCACTAGATAATCCCAACTATTGAAGGGAGAATTTTTCCCTATGTTGGCACCCCAAGGTTCTCCCAGTCAGCCTCCAAAGTCTGTCTGGTTGCTACTCAAAAGTCTGCACACAAAACATGAAGGTTTGGGGGAACATAATTAGGTTTACCTTTGTCTCTGATTTCAATCTTAAGGAACTCATAAAAATAGAAGGGATTTCTTAGGGAGGCAAAGGAGGTACAGGGGAAAATGGCTAGATGACTATCAAAACTCAGTCAAAAAGAAATTAATATCTTCAACCTACATCTATTAAAGGAATTCAATATACAGCTTAAAAAATAATCTTCTCTGAAAGCAAACTACAAGCTTAGATGGCTTCACTGGTCAATTCTAACACTTATGAACAAATATCAAATAGCTTCTTTTTCAAGTTTCAAGCTCCTGTGTGTTTCACTTTGTTTTTGCAGTATTGAGAATTGGAGCCAAGGTTTCACATGTGTAAGAAACTGTTATACCCTGAGCCATGTCTCTAGCTTTTGGTTGCACTTTTTGCAGCTTTGTGAGCCCATGAGATGAAGACATGACTGAGGCTAACGTAAATCCAAAACCTTGTTCCCTCGCAGATACCCACATCCCCAAGAAACTGTTGGAAACTGTTTTCTGGTCTAGCAGTTATGTAATTAATGACAAGCACCTTGGGAGAGAAGCCAGTGAGGTGAGCAAAACCCTCAACCTGGGGCATCTCAGAGTTGATTGTTACCTATGAACACTGAGACCCTAGAGATCATCTTCCACCTCCTGATGCTGTGTGAAGACAAGGATTTACCCTAAGTTCTTTTTTGCTTCAAACAGGCCCTGGGATCTGCCTGCAATCCTGTTTCTACACTATTAAAGAAGAGTCATAGCTAAAGCAGTGGACAGTCCCATCAACATTCCATTGCAAGATTGTCAGTCTAAATCTGTGGCATCTGCCGTGCTCTCCACAGCACTCTTTCCCATGAGTTTGTGCATCATGTTGTCTTAATCAGATTTCTAGGTTTTTTTTTTTTTTATTATTGTTTAGTTTGGTTTGCAAGGCTCCCCTCTTCCCAACCCCTTCTCCCCTCACCTCCTCTTTCTGCTGCCTTTTCCTTCCTTCCTTCCTTCCTTCCTTCCTTCCTTTTTTTTTTTTTTTCAGTACTGGGGATTGAAATCAGTGCCTTGCACACTCTACACTTCCACTGAGCTGCATCTTCAGTCCTCCCTTTTGCAAAATTAACTTATCCCCCAAATGGAAGCAGTATGATGGCACTGCTGCTGGAAGGGAAGACACAGGAGAAACTTGACAGCTTAGACATCTGGTTCCAACTTTCATCTGACAACTCTACAATGATACTTGCTTTTTAAAAGCATTCTACTATGTATATGTAATTTTGAACACATTACAATAATGTTATAGAGAAACTAATAAGACAAACCAAATAGCTGAGGTACAGTTTCATATATTGTAACTTCATTTGATATTCAAATATGGTTAAGACCCAATCTTGTTTTAATGATTTGATTTAAAATCAAGTTTTGTAGACACAAAAATCGAGTTGGAGAATTTTGAAATGAAATAGTTCATTTGAGTAATCTAGGTTTCAAAAATAGTAAGGAAATAATCTGTGACTCTAAATTAATTGTGCAAATCATATTTCTACTTTTAGTGATGTGTACAACTTGAATGTTTAATTAACCCTGAAATAAAAGGATGAAATGTGTGCTCTCACTAAAGATCCATTTTTAATTTAAGTATGTTTAAAGATGCTTAGCTGATATTTAAAATAATATCAATTATGTACTTTTTATACATATAAATACATACATAGAAGAAAAAACACCTAAGTCCCTATTGCAGCTTTATAGAGTTTTTAAATTAACACATCTGTAGCTATACTTGAACACTGACTCCTGCCTTGTCCCAGTCACTACCCTCCAAAGATAACTGCCCTCTGCTAGTTCCAAGAAGAGGATGAGCATGTGACTCAAATTAGGTTGAACCAGCTGAGCCCAATCTAGATCAAATGATTCCCAGGTAAATGAGAGAGCCCAGAGTAAGAAAAGCCAAGTCACATAGCTAACCCCAACTAACCTCTAGCAACCTCACATGCAATTAATAAGCACATATGCCACTGAAGTTTGGGTTGTTGATGGAACCTATATATATCATTTCTATCTCTTGGAATAGTGTAAAATAGGGAAATTGGAAGTTTATTGCTTTTAAAAAAGTGAGTTTTTTGTATCGAGCTCTGATCACAGAATGACATTGAAAAGGAAGAAGCTCAAGTGCATTCATGGGAATACAACACTCATATTCTTAGGAAGCTGCTTTTGTAAGCAAGCTAAGTAGCTCTAGAACCCATGGGCTTAGCACTGATATTTAGCTGGAACATATTTACTTAAATGCATATATTTAATTCTGTTACAGCTTATGAATGGCAAGCCAGAGGCAGTATGAAACCATATCTGCATGAGTAAAGATCAGAAAGTATTAAAGAACTTGTAACAATAAACTTTCACAATATTAGCAGTAAAGGGAAAGACAAAGTCTTTTTATTTCAATTAGAATTGGGCTCCTGCAAAATTGCAAACTGACATCTGTTACCATCCTCACTCTAATAGTAAGGAGCTACTACCAAATTCTTCCATCCCTGGGAGGATGTTCTGATATTCCTCTTCTATTTTTTTTACGACCTTGAACCTAATGTCTCAAGGTTTATCTTCTTTCCTTTATACAGAATAATTTGATGATAGTAAAAACACACTTGATGTGAATAAAATTTTGAATTTGTATTTTTATCACAATTTATTTGTTCTTCTAAAAAATATAGGAAATCATTAGATGACTAATGATGTTTCTGAAGTTCAGAAAATGTGTTTTAGATTTCTGATGTTAAAAAGTAAGTAACAGAACTAGTGTCACAGCTCAGACCTTATTGGGTTTACATTGGTGTTTTTTTTCTGTCAAATATTGGTAAGGTGTTCATCATTTCACGAGTTGCCTTTTCACTATAATGCATTTCCATTTATTCAGGAGATTGTAGCCAAAGTTCTGGATAATTATGAGAAATTGAGATATCTGTGGCAGGCTAGTGACAGAATGATACTGGGTGAGGATACTTTTCAATTATCTTAAAACATTGTACTTTGCACAAAGTCTGTATGTATACAATTCAGGTACTTGTCCTTTAAACAGTGACTCAGAGGCTAGGATGCTCCCATTTTATGATGCTAACATATCTTTAAAATAGCATTGGAAGAGGAAGAAACTGTGGCTAATATCACAGATGAGTTTTGTGTGTGTGATGGAGCTCACATTATCTCCATCCACATTCAATGGGGATAAGTCATATGGTCCCCACTTAAGTACAAAGAAAGCCAAAATATGCAGTACTGTTATGTTTACAGGAAAAGAAAATCATATCAATTAACATCTAGACAGCTTCTAACTAATTCCCTAAAATATGAAGGAGAGTATATAAAATTGAAAAGAAAACAAGGCATTTGTGAAGATTCAAAATAGTGAGTCACATAGTATGGAGAGGGAGTGAGAAGTAGAGAAGACAGACAAATGATTCAATATCAAATGCAGATATAGGCTCATCTCTGCTGTTTGTTTATTGAGAAGTAATTAGAATCTGATCTGAGAACAAAATTTGGGTAGGTGGGGCACATACACATATAAATTTTCATAACTTTGTTTTTAATCCAGTTCAGAATTAAAAAAAAAAAAAATTCCTATAGCAATCACCAGAGATCATTAGAGTTAGACTTCTTCGCCTGATTATTTAGTCCAACATTTAGATGCTCAAAATGATCCAAACCAGGCATTGTTTAGAGTTGTTCATTTCTATCTTGATATGTGCTAAACTTTACACCTAATGATCTTGTGCTTTATTTTTCCAAATTGTTCAATGCAAATACAAATACTACCTGGCTTGTAATGAGAGTTACAAATTATTTAGGCAACTCGTGTATAAACACTATATTTTTATTATGTTTGACATGATTTGTCATCTAAAATCTAAACAATTTTAGTCACTGGATGATTTCAAGCATTTGGGCTTGGTTTTATCTGTGCAGATTAAAACCCAACTATTATGAATATGCATTTGTATATCTATGGGTATACACTTCACTTGATTTTAAAATGTTTCTTTAGTACTTTTTCTAAGTTCCTGAGTGGGTTTTGTTGTTGTTGTCCTCTTTTTTTTCCTGTTTGATGTGGCATGTGGATGAAAGGTCTTATCAAGTGGAAATAGGTACTACTGAATGATCAGTACCCTCCAGGTGGTATTGATTGTTTTGAATTCCCTTCCTTAAAGAATGCTAGAGAGCTAAGATAATTCTCACATTGTGTTACCCTCTTTTCTTTGATGGATTAGCAATAAAATTATGATAATGAAGTAACAGGAGTCCCTCATCACAGAGATGACTAGAAGTAGGGAAGAACTGCATAAAAGCTTTTATAACATTTGCAATAGTGTGCATATAGTAATCTTACATTTACATCAGGGTCACTGCATTTATTAATGGTATTTTTGCTTATATAAGAATTTTATAAAAAGTGTTAAAGCACCTTTTAACATATTGACAATAGCATTATTCTGGCTTTTTTAGGAGCCTCATTTCCTAAGGATTTATGTACCCTTTTCTTATCCTCATATGAAGAGAAAAAAAAGGGGGGGGGGTTGTATGCTGAGACTTTGAATTGTATAGAACAATTTGAAAAAGAATTTATATAGTCAGCAAACAGTACTGCCTGATGCTTCTGACTTTGATCTTGTAATAAAATTGGATACCAAATTGCAAGTAATCAGAAGAAATAGACTTGCTTGTTCTTTCTAGTCTAGCAGGTATTACAAGAAACTATTGTAAAGTTGAACAGAATTTTCGTTAGGTTAAGCCTACACAGAAGCCACACAAGTTAGTTACAAAACTATAAAGGGGACAGGAGATCAAAGAAGAGAATGAGGTCTGAGAGGCTTTATATTGTAGTTATTTCTTGCTATTAAACTATGGCTTCCCTCAGGAGAAAAACTATTTGAGAGCAAATCTTTTAATTTGAATGATTTTATTCTGGAAACATTCCAGATTCCATCAGAACTTGGTTTCACCAGTACTTAGAGTACATATGAGGAGTGTGTTTTTTTTTTTTTGCTTCCTGCTTATTATTTCTACAGGTGTGTCTATTTATTATCAAGATGTTTTGTCTCTGGAATTTTGTTGCCCAGAGCTGTACAAGAGTGCTTCCTAGAATTTAATATCTGTGAAATATTTGTGGATCTTGTTAAAATGCAGATTATGATTCTATAGGTCTTGGGTAGGACCTGAAATTGTGCATTGATGAGAAATTCCCAGGGGACTCTGCTTTTTGACTTCGTATGTGTATTTTCTTGGTCTCTGACTTACTCAAGTCTCTTAGATTAGATCTGTGATTGCTACCACATGATTTATTGGAATTCATGTCTCTGTTGGCCTAAAATACTCATGACACATGACTGTCTCCTTTTATTTAATCCTTACTTAATAGATTCACTAGATCTAATCTACTTACAAACTTTTCACTTACTGCTGACATTCTATGCCCATTTTTAGTGTAACACTAAGAGTGAAAAATTAACAAAAAATACATGTGGGTGTTAAAATTTTTATGTAAGGAGTATGGCAAAATAGGGAATTTCACAATTTGAGGTGTCTGACCGACCTATTCAAATCCAGGACTTTCTATATTAGGGTTATAAATTTCAGCACTTGGTTTCTAGATCTCAGCCAAAAGAAGATGAGAGGAGAATACATTTCCACAGAGAGGAAACAGTATTGTATTAGCAAATATGAGTCATGAGTATCTACCACATTCTGTGAATAGCAGACTAGTCAAGATTATTAGGGGAATGTCATGAGAGAAGACACTAAATGTAGAAGATCAAACCATGGGTCATAAAAGGAATTTTACATCACACAAAGATTTTGTCTCCATTTAGATCAGGGAGGAGCTTGGAATACTTCAAAAAGAGATGTGACAATAGTACAATTTTCATTTTACATGGCTCACTGTAGCAAGATTCCAGCATAAATACGAAGAAGTCAAAAACAAACTAATAATTTAGAAGCCCAGATAGGAAGTAGGGATGATGGAAATAAAATAACTTACAGATTCAAGGTAAGAATGAATCACCTTTTCTCTCACTAAATGCAGCTATAAACCTAGACAGAATGTATGAAACAGATACTTGGGACTCCAGTAGAACAATAGTAACAAGTGTATTGATGCAGGAGAGCATAGTTTAAGAGGCTGCTGAATCAGTTTGTAGTTTACACTGTCTCCTTCTAGTATTCCCTTATCTGACATAACACATCATGAAACCATACGATAATGACAGAAATAACTCCAGAAGAAATCTCTGGTTCTTGTTAGAGAAGTAGGAAAGCTAACTCCTCTGACTCAAGGGCAGAAATTACCTATCCCCCCCCACCCCCAATGTCTTCTTTTCTCCATTCTCCTGTATTCCAGGTCTCAACTGATCTCATGGTGGTGATGGTTACAGAGGTAGTAGATCTCACAGAAACTGAAACTCTAGTGATGAGAACCTGGGTGAAGTTCAGGTGCCAAGGGTTTGCGTGTGTTTTGAGAACTGAGCTAACACTTCAAACAGATCTCAGACCAGTCACGGTAGTGTACATGCAATCAGATCTGAGCAGCACTGAAACGTTTATGAGATGACAATGCAGCCCCAGGCAGCAGAAGAAAAATTGCAAGTTGCAATCTTCTTGATAACTCTGAAATCTCAATATCCTCCATAGGATTTAAAGTAAAACTCAGAATTCCATAGCAAAATCATGAAAATATATAATCTTATATAATTTCAAAATTCTTTGCCTATGAAAAGTAGGAATTTGAATTTGTTTGATACCAATATTTTCATTATCAAGGACTTTAGAGAAGTTTTTTTTTTTTTTTCCGGGCAGGGCGCATAGTTTACCAGAAATTGAACTAAGGAACACTCAACACTGAGCCACATCCCCAGCCCTATTTTGTATTGTATTTAAAGACAGAGTTTCACTGAGGTGCTTAACTCCTTGCTTTTCCTGAGGCTGGCTTTGAACTTCCAATCCTCCTGTATCAGCCTCCTGAGCCACTGGGGTTACAGACTAAAGAAGATTTTTTTTTTTTTTTAAACCTAGCCATAAGCCATAAGTCATGAACATTCTTGAATAAAAATCTACATATTCTCACCAAAGAAACAGAAAATATAAAGAAAGCAAAAATAGAAAAATTTAAACTTGTTAATACAAAACACAATTTAATAGCTTACATTTTGACTTTACTGGTAGAATGAAGTATACTGAGGAAAGAATCATAACTTGAGGCAAAATACTCTTTGATCTGACACAAATATCATGATTCATCAAAGAAAAAATTAGACTTAGAAAGTATTTAAAACCATTGTTTTGTATAAGACATGGTGAAAATTGTTCAGAGTCTAAAAAGATATGTTATACTGAGACAAGTATTTGCAAATTATGTATCTGGCAAAAGATTTGTATCCAGAATATATAAAAACTCAGATATGAAAAATTGTACTCTATTTGTGTAATAAGAATTGTAATACATTCCGATATCATGTATTTAAAAAAAATAAAATCAATAAAAAAGAGAAAATAAATAAATAAATAAATAATAAACAGTAAGATAATTAAACTGTAAGAAGTAGTAGGCAATATGGTATCTACAGACACTTTATCAAAGAAGATATTAAAATGGTAAATAGCACATGAGAAGATAGTCCACATTATTAAATATTAAAGAAATGTAAATAAATATAAACAATATGACATATCAGTGTAAACCTATTACACTGGCTAAAGTAAAAATTCTCACAGTGAAAAACAATGGCAAGGATGTAGAACAACTAAAATGTTTGTTTTACTAGTAGGAGTGAAAAATCGTATAGATACTCTTAAAATATTTTGGCAATCTCTTATAAATTTAAATATACTCTTATCATATCACCTAGCAATACCAATCCTGGGCATTTGTACTAAACAAAAAATGAAAATTTTTGCTTACACAAAGGCCTGTATGTGATATTTTAGTACTACGCCCTAAATATAAGCCAGCTACTCTTCAACAGGTAAACTGATTTTGGTATATCCATATAATGAAATTCTACTGAGGAATTAAAATAATAAACTATTGATATATTTAACATGGATGAATCCGAAAGGCATTACTCTGATTTATAAAGGTCAGTCTCCAAAAGTTAAGTGCTGCATAATTTCCTTCTACCTGGCATTTCCAAAAAATTATGAAGGAAAAATTAGTAGTTGACAGTGATTTGTGTTAGGAAGGTAATGACTATAAAGGTATGGCATGAAGGAATTTAAAGAGTGACACAACTGCTCTACATCCTATTGGTAGCCTGCGCATGAATGTATTCATGTACTAAAACTGTAGAACTAAGATATATGCATGTACTAAAACTGTAGAACTATGTAGAAAACAAAATGTATTTGCATAATTTAAAAAATGAAAATAAAAAAATAAACTGGAATAATTAAGCTAGACAATAAGAAATTTTTAAAAATATTAACAAAAAAATGGTTAATAGATTCACGAAGGTAAGAGGAAGGTATGGATAAAATCATATTTACAATGACTTTCATATTTCTGATGTGAGTGATGGAAAAGAAAGGACTCATAACACAAAACAGAGAAGTAGATTTTATAGAAAAATGACGATGGGGTTTGGGGCATCAACCAGATATCCAAGAAAAAAAAATTAAAAATTACACAAGGAAAGTAAAACAAGTTGGAGTCTAAGAGGAGCAGTGAATTTAGAATTCTAGGGAACAACATCATTCAAGAGGTAGGAAGAAGCAAGGAGCCAAAGATGTGACTTTAGGATCATTTTTTTTCATTTGTATTCTTTCATACATCCAGACTAGTTCTTCAGGTTCTTTGGCAGTTCTGGTGTATCCAATTATGTACGCCCATATACTTAAAGACCTTATGAGGTTTCTCATCAATTATGCGATGAATTAAAATGTCTTGGGTTATTGTTTGAGCTTAATAGTCAAATTAATTTTGCACAGAAAATTATCATAACTTGGAGATGAGTATTCTTAGATGTGACACATGTATCATTATCCATAAAAGAAAAAAATAAATAAATTGGGATTGAAAAATTTAAGGTCATTCTGCAAAAGACACTGTTTAGATTATTCAGTGTATGAAAAGATAAGCTATAGACTGGGACAAAATACGTTTGAATCCCCTATCTAGAAAAGGATTTGTATCCAGACCAAAAATCTAAGACTGAGGATCTACAATGGACAAGTTAAGACATATATGTTTAGTATAATCCATGTTGTTTTAACAAAATCAGTCACTAGTAATTTCACTAACAACTTTACACACTTTTTAGAAGTATCATTCACTGTTTTATCTGTCTATATATGTAAGAATAAATTATATTTGATGCACATATATACACTTTCTCTTCCTGCCTAGAAAGCACAATTGAAATTTCACTCTTCTATTTGCTCATGTTGGATGCCTTTTCCCCTGAAGTCACGTAGTAACCTCTTGTTTATATATATATATATATAGTCTGTGAAAGTATTGATAATGCATTTTATTAATAATTTCTTTTTATGTAGTTACATTTTTTGTCTTACTCCATTTTGTGATGCAGTTCATTTTATCCAAATACTGGATATTTTATAAAGAACATAAATTTATTGACTCATGATTCTGAGGACTGGGGATAAAGATAAAGTTATCAGCATTTAGCAAAGATCTTCTTTCTGTATGATCCCATGACAGAGGTAGAAGACCAAAGAAGAGTGAGAGAAAGGGAAAGAGCCCACAGAGATTACACAAGGCATAAACTCATTCTATAATATAAACCCACTTCTTCAATAATGGATGCACTCCAAAGATAATGACATCAATCCATTCTTGAAGTTAGAGCTTTCATGGCCTAATCATCTCCTAACAGCCCCAATTCTTAATGTTATAATGGCAATGAAATTTCAACATAAGTTTTTGAAGGAATATTCAAAACATAGCACTTGCCCTAAACCCTCCCCTTTTTCATAGGAAGAAATTAAGTCTATTGTGTCAAGTTACTTTTAAAAGAAGTCAAAATAGATTTCAAATCTACTGCTCTATAGCCATTATATCCCATCTTATGCCTTCTTCAGTCTCTTTATAGAATTTGTGTCTCTTGGCTATCAATAGTAGTGTCCATATTCTTTTAACTCAAGAAGAAGAGAAGATGCTGATATAAATCAAGGTATCATAATCTCTATTTCTTAAAATGAGGAAACTGATTCTACCATAGGGTGAGGAAATGGATAACTCAGTAATTATTTTCCTAATCCACGAAGTTAAGAGGATGGATATTTCCACTTTGCTGCTATAACTCACACCCAGTTGAGTAGCTGCTACTTGTCCAGGCTGGATGCCAGCTGTAAAGGAATGCCAGACTTAAAGCTGTGTGTGTGTGTGTGTGTGTGTGTGTGTGTGTAAATCCTTATTGTACTAAAAAATAGTCTTCCTAGATATACCGCTATAAACTTGAAACATAAATAAAATGTTACAGTCATGGACTTTTGTTTACCTCCAGGATATTTAAAAAAGAGAATGATTTCTAAAACGTGAAAATCAACTGAAGACATAATTAGCAAGAGGTGCAAAAGTATGGGTGCAACTAAGTAAGTTGAATTGCCTACTGATAAATGAAAAGAAATAAAATAAAGAAAAGAAAGTCTGAAAAAATCTGTAGTTTTGCCATGCTGTGATGATTACTATTGCCCTGAGGCACAATTTGTGTATTTTTTGTTTGTTTGTTTCATTTTTAAAAGATAGGCATGGGATACAAAATGGCTTTCAAGGAGAACAGGCAGTAACTACAAAATTATTTTTTATATGGAGGAAAAAAAAACCAGAACAACAATAATAGAGACCACAGTGACCTTATTGAGAAATGCTGGTCAAAGGTAAAATGTTTGACCTATTTGTCTTCAGTAGAAAAGAGATATTCTGCATAGGAAAAATAAAGAACATGAGACCATTATGCTACTGTTTTCAGAACATAGATTTTAGCTGAAAACTCGGAGGCAATAAAGTTCTGTTAGATGATGGATGGATGTATATAGATGGATAGATAGACAGGCTGGCAGGCATTCATGCAGACCTTATATGGAACACATAAATCTGTATTTTTTCCTTTTCCTTAGATATAAAAAAGTGATGTGTATGAATGAGGCAAACTACTGAAAAAGCTTAGGTCATTGAGTAAGCATTCCTAAGTAACACCAAGAGAATTAGAATTCTACAATGATATCATATGCGGATTTTACACAGTATTTATGATGAGCTGGATGGTAATAGGCTCATTTCACAGAGGATAAATTCAGATTCAGAAAACTTAAATTAATTTTAAAAAACATCAGACCTAGGAAATACATATATAGAGAGAAATATGTAAAAACACACACACGCACACACACACACAGAATTAGAATCTGTGAAATGAGATTTGTTTTCAAAGAGTCTGCAGTGCAGTCTGAAAATATCCATAGATGTCAAGACTGGCATAAGGTGATAATGCTAAAAAGAAGTGAGAGGAGTAAATCTGAGTACCTTATCTAGGGAAGGTTTCCAGAAAATGATGACCTCTGAGATTATTTTTGAAATATAACTAGGAGTTTCCTAGTTGAAGAAGTTAAATCATTTGTAGAATATAAAATAGGGCTCTGCAATGGCAAAGAGGAGACCTGAGAAGAACAAAGGCAGTTAGAATGGGGCAGGGGATTAAAGCCAAATCTCCACATGCCTTGCACATTTTCCTGCGATTAGGTATGAGCAGACCATTTGCTTTGATTTAATAACATTCTTAACTATTAAAAATAGAGCAGATCTCCCTTCCCAGAAATATCAAAGCAGAGTGAAAACAAAGAATTCTCCCTCCCCTCTTTAGAGAAGTTTTGCTTACATTTCACATAAAGACCGTATTTTTTCCATAGGGAGGAATGGACACATTTTGTTTGTACTCTGCATCACCCCAAAAGAAATTGGGCAAAAATAAATGCATTGAATAAAGCTCATGCTCCTCTCCTGGGTCATAATTAATTGACCATCTAAATTCATTTGTGCCCATTTTCTCCTTACCAGCCTATCTAAGGAAGTGTGTTTGGTGAGATTAGTGGTTGCAATCATACTGTACTTAGAACTGCCTACACACTTGACAGTAAGTGAGGATCAAGGATAGGCAAGAGATAGGCAAGAGAAGCTAGATGAATAAGGAGGTTGTATATATGTATGCCAAGCACCATGCACCTACACACTAAAGCTTTTACCTACACCTGAATACAATTGGGTAGAATCCTGAAATTATATATAGTACTTCATTCACCTTATTAGTAAAAAGCAGATCTCCAGAGTACATTTTCCTATGGCATTAATGTTTTAGTGACCTGTCAATCTACTTGGATTTACCTGAAAAAAAGGCTCATATTGTCAGATTCCTTTAAATAATCTTGTGTTTTACAATTAAATTGCTTTACAAACAAGTTGAGTTGGGAGTTTGGGAGCTTTTAAAAGCATATTCCCTGGAGTTAGGAAAAGAACAAGTATTGCTCTAGTTTTATTATGTACTAATAAATCAATTCCATAGTCTTAATTTTACCACATAATGTGCCTATTCTGATAGTTGATGCTGAGTTTCTTGAATTCCTTTATATTCAAGAAAGAATACCAATTTTTCATGTGAAACACATATAAAATACATTGACAGCTTCATTTTTGTGAGTAAGAGTTTTTGAAATGTGAGGTTATGACTGTCAGTCTTTTGCTTTGTTTTGATTTGTTCTAAGGTGAATGATTTTTATGCCAAAGCAGAAATTGTATAAACTGTACATTTCCAATTTTATATTTTAAGAATATAATTGGAACACATAGCTTTGTTGACATGTTTGATTTTTATCACATGTGTATGAAGGCATGTTGCTGATTTATGATAGTAAACTTGGCTTTGTGCAATTATGTTGCAATCATACTCTAATATTCAAGTATTCTATAAATTTTTAGACACCATAATAAACACAAAACTTCTAAATTTAGCTCAATTACCTATTTTTCTCACTATGCAAATTATAAGATAACCTCACTTAGGTAAGATTTCTTACTATATTAGTCAATCTGGGGAGAAATACTGATGTAATCCATATATGATATTATGCCAGTCATTAAAGGCATTAAGCATAGAGTAGATGCACACACAATCAGAGAGAATATCCTGTGTTTCTCCATGGAACATTTTTTTTTCAGTTCATGAGATGATTCAGCCTGATCTCTTTCCTTCTAATAAAATACTCCATACTCTAGATGAACAAGAACTCTCCAAATAACCTATATGTGGATGATATTTGCCCTTTCTTAATCCAAATTCATGATATTCACTTACCTGAAAGTCAAACTTCTGTAATCCTCATCCTAAGCCACAAACAACAACCATATATATATATATATATATATATATATATATATATATATATACATACATACATACATATATGTTATCACAAAGCCTTTAATACAAATGTCTTATGTTTTAATGGTATATTCATTAAGGGTGGAGATTTTATAGGTTATTAACATGATCTTTTTGTATTCCTGATAACAAAACAAGAACTCATAAGGGTAGTTATTTGGAGGAGGTCACCCGTTCATTGAAAATGAAAGGTAGCAGCAGAACCCAGGCCTCAGAAAGGTAAATTCAGTGCTTCTCTAGGAGCATGCTCATAATCACCTACCATATCCCTATATGCTGCAAGTTAGATTGTGTCTCCTTTAGTCTTTTCTTGGGTTGGAAGGCTTTGTCTGAGTACAGAATGCTTGATACAGTGTTCTCCAATAAAGGCTGGCAACATCTCATCCTTCTGTTTACTCTTTGTAAGCTGAAAAGTCTGTGAAGAGAAATATTCCTAGAACAATAACCAAAGGAGATATGAAGACCACATCATTAATAATGTTATAAGATCAAGATATCCCAATGCAGGACTCTCTTTTCTATCAGATTAGAGGCTTATGTACCCAGTCCTGAGTGGAACCTGTTACTGCTCTCTGAAAATAAATCTTGGGTATGCTGCAGTTACAAAAACCTGAACACCAATGTACATGAGCCTGTGGAGAGGGAGGAAGAGAAAGAGAAGATAATGAAGGTAGCTAATTTTTCCTGTGCTTTTTGCTAGATGATAGGCATGGTTTCAAATGCTTTGTAGGCATAATGCCATTTAAAAATTAAAACAGCTCTATTATTTTTTTTTATGAAGCATTTTGTCAGAAGTCAAACAAACTAGAAAATGAACCCCACAGAGCTATTGTTCTTAACCACCATATTCCTTAAGGAGTCTGTATATATACAAGAATGTAATTGCGTGTGCTTAGATACACATACACACATACATGCACACACACATACACGTACTACAATATATACATGCATGTACATATTTATGTACTAGATATCTCTCTATATATAGACATAATGAGAAAGGCATGAAAAGAAAGAAATTAGATAATTAGCATATTGCTGGCATACATCCTAAGAAATTCATAGATCTAGTTATATAGTGAAAAGGAAAAGAAAGATCATATTTTTAATATTCACCAACTATGTACAATAGTAAACATGATCCAAATAATTTCTTGAATTCTGACAAATTATCTAATATTCCCTTCTCTTTGAAAGAAGCCAGCAAATAATGTATAGAGAAATGAACTAGTAGAGATCATATTGTGTAGTTGAAAGAAAAATAATATTTTCTGAGAAATGCAGATGTAAATTTGAATCTAACTAGTCAAGTGGTCTTAGGAAATTTATTAAGGTTTGCTAAGCTTTAGTTTGCTTTACTATAAAAAAGTGTCCTTGAATTCTACTTTTTCCCTCTTTACTCTTCAATGATTCCAACTCCACCCATCCATGACTATAGCCATCATTTTGGCACTACTAACCTGAAAATGTTCTTGCAGTTTCCTTGCATTTTATTTTGCTCAGATTGAGGTATCCAAATACTTGTTGGCAAATACTTATATCCATCACTTACTGCAATTTAAGAGGCCTAAAACCAAACTCATCATCTGTGCTCTCCAAAACCGCCCTCTGCTCTGTGTTGCCTGTTTGAATAATGTTACTTTTATTTCAATTACTCAAGGCAGGAACCTATGAGTCATTCTGAATTCTTTCCTTTCATGGCCACATGCAGTCCCTAAGCCCTGTAAAGTCCCTCATTTATCTCTCTTTGTTAGTTCCTTCCTTTCCCTCTCTTTGCTGTCACCATCATTATTCTAATAGATTGATGCAATAGGTTAAAAATAGAGCCTCTTTCTCTGATACTTACCCTGACTTTTCTGATCCAGCCCTGACACAGCTGCCAGAAAGATGTTTGTAAATGAAAATCATGTGTTACTGTGTGGCCCAAAACCTTTCAAAGATTTATCAGAACTTTCTTGATAAAGCTCTAATTCTTTGGGTTAGCAATCCGAGGGTTCTCAGATTTGGCACTATTGATGTTTCAGGCCAGTTCCTTGGATGCATGTGGGTTTTTTTTTTTTTTTTGTGTGTGTGTGTGTGTGTGTGATATGTGTGTGGTGCAGGGGGGTAAGTTATACATTGTAGGACATATGGCAGTATCTCTGGCTATCATTCTCTACATGCCAGTAGTACTGCCTAACCATGTAACAAATACATGCCTTAAGATTTACAGATACTTCCTGGAGACAAATATTCACGAGTTTAAACCACTATTCTACCTAACCTGGCTGCTGCACTTTTACTTCTCCACTAAAAATACTCATGATATTTTATTACTTTCCTATGTAGAAATTTTCCATTTCAGCCATCTTCAGCTTTCCTAAGCATATTCTGCTTCTCCATGTCCTCCTGCTTTTTTATGACTCTGCTTGAAATGTTGTCTGCTCAAGTTTCACTGCTTTCCAGGTTTGGTTCTTCCCATTCTCTCCTCTGTAGGTGTCTGACCCCTGCACTGATGTAAATTCTTCTAATCCCTAAAGGACAATTCAGTCCCAGTTCTTCCTTGGTGTTTAGTTCATGTCATTTTCATTTCTCCCCCCATGATAAGAAAACTATGTGTATTTTCCTCCATTCATTACAAAATTCTACACAAAATATTTCAGTTCTCCTTTTATCTCAAATAACGAGAAAATACTTTTAGGAATACAAAGATCTATCAATTAAAGACAACCAACCAAAAAATAAAGGTAAAGGAAAACATCTAAACAACAAATAGAAATATGCTATCAAGACAATGGCTGTTTGCAATGAACTTCTTATCCTCAAGAGATGTTGCATATCACCTTATTTGGGTAGTCATGAAATATATATTTAAAAAAGATTTCCAGCAGAAAGAAAAAAATGCTTAAAATACAAATTTAACCCTTGGATGGCATTTAGGAACTAGGGAAAATATTTCTATCTGCAGCTCTCTATTATCTTTGAATGCAAGAAATAGATGCCTACAAATGATGGTTCATTTTTAATATGGTATCTGCATGAAAATCAATGTGTACTTATCCTTCTTGTAGAGAATTTGAAAATCTTTCTCAACAGATTGTGATATTAGCCCTGAACTGCAACAAAGGCATTGTCATTGTGATCTCATTTGCAAAAATAAAGTAGGCTTTAGTATTCTATCTGTAAATTTATTAGAATTATTGGGGGGTAGGGATTTTTTTAAACCTATATTTTAAGGAACCATATTGTTACAAATATTCTACTCTCAAGAAGAATTCAGTTTCCTATTCTATTTGGAACTGTTTGTACTTATGAAACACAAAAGTGAGCAGGGGTTTACTATGCTATTTTGTACTTACTGTGGCTTTGGAATATCAGTAAACACTCACCAATTTCTTTCTATATGAAGAAGCTGGTGCCAGTGCTCTTAAGTGTTGATGTCATTGCTCTTTCTTATTTAGTTTTTTTCAATAAAGGAAAGGGAGAATGTCCTCAAAATCATGATTCGTGCCTTTGTCTTCAGTCAGCAATTTAGTGGCACTTGTTAGAAAGATTGGACAATATAAAATGCATCTTGCCTTTGAAGTGCAAATGTGATACACAAATAACACCTTAACAGAAACCATTTTCTTTCCTAGTTCTCTTAATCTGATGTAAAAATAATCTCTTTTTTAGATTTCTTGATAAAAATTTTAAAACTGAAGTATCGAGAAAAAGCAGGTAAATGTTTAGTTGTTGGAGTCATAATCTGAAATAACATGAGAGGAACAAAAAATATTTACCACAATTAAGAGAAAACCATGAAGAAAACACTAGGCTTTTGTGTAGGTATATTGAGTATACTTTACCAGGGAATGCCCCTACTTTTTTTTGTAATTCATTATGTAAAGGAATAAGCATTTATTTTCTGTTTCCTTTATTGTTAGGATTACTTTGTTTTTCTTATTTTTGTTTATGCTATTGTTTGGGGGAGGTTTTTGTTTATGTGTGTGTGTGTGTGTGTGTGTGTGTGTGTGTATATATATATATATATATATATATATATATATATATTATACTCTTTTGTATTATATCTATAAACTTTCGTATTTCCATGGCATCTATTTTTTTTCCATTTAAATTGGGCCTTAGGTTTGTGGAAATGTTAGGAAGAAGTTATGTAATGCTCCACTGGACCAGAAAATTAATGAGAACTGAAATTCTTAAGAGGTTTAGAGGTCCAGCCAAGTTGGGGTTAACATCTAGAAGTCTAGATGTTTATTGGAACTGGCAAAAATGTCCTGCATCTACATAAATTATCTGTGAATTTTCTGACAAAATGCATTGTGATGAGGTTTTCAAGATTTCTTGCATGAGAAAATGGAAAACTTTAAGACACATGCCTTACTTACGTCAGGGATCTAGGGAGCAAAATATAAAAGATGGTGGGAAACTCATTATATCACAAGAATTTGGATTCAAATTTAAGGCTAATATTTGAGATTTTGTGTTTTTCTCTTAAAGGACTTTCTTTATTCCATTGGAAGTATATAATGAAATTATTAAAAACACTCTAAGCTTTATTTTATACCTAGTTTTTGAGGTTTGTGAAATATCCTGTGGTATAGCTCTGTTCTGGAGTTCCTATTATGATTTTTGTTTTGAGGATTGAGATTAAAGGCATCATGGAACTATATAAAGAGGTCATTAAATTTCAAGGTGGAAAAAAATAAACAGGCAGAACACTTTAGAGGTCTAACCTGTATCAAGGGTTCATATTTTGTCCTAGCCAGTTTGCCTATCTCATGAAAAACACACTACAGCCATTAGTTCTAGTAGTGATTTCTGGAATATTGCTTAGTAAGCTCAGCAGTTTGTATGTATTATTTAATCTTCTCTAGAACATGCTGAGGAAGGTATTACTATTGGATTCATTTTATAATGAGTATACAGGCATACAGGAAAAAATTAAGTTCAAATAGTGAATGAGTTACAGAGCTGGACTGGGCATCCAGCCTCAAAACCCATGTATGAATCAGCATGTTATTTTGAAATACCAATAACTTAGAACAGGGCATCACAGCTTTTGAATTTCCTGAATTAAAATTGAAATGCCTTCAGTTCTATATTTATTAACTGAGAAATAATGGCATAAGAAGAGTGTGGAAAAGGGATTTTAAATTTACTTATAGGTCAGGTTACACAGCTTAGATCCTCAGGTATTTATCCTTTCCCCAATGTTACTTTACAAGATAAAATGCAGGTTATTGAGAAATATGCCATCTCTCCACAGTTTCATTCCAAAGAGAGATACTTTTAATTATGCAAAGAATAGTCCCTGCTGAGTCAGGAATCACCCTACAGAGTTTCATCATCCCTAATTTCAAAAGAAGAATGGGTTAATGCATGCTCTGTTTTCAATTTTGCTCTCAACAATGTGCATGCCTGTCCAGCGCTTGGAAAAATCTGAGTCTCAAGCTAGGATATATTTGTCTCTTTTCTTCTACCTCAAGGTAACCCCTTGTATCATATCGTTAGAAATGTTCCTTTGATTCTCTTATCTTAAATACTTATTTTGTTATAGAGAAGCATACCTCTGGCTTAGTATTTGCCACACTATCCTATATTAGAAGAATCTTCTCTTGTACAGTTCTAGATCTGTCCTCCTTCCCCTGGAATAATAAAACCAGAGATCAGTTTTCTAAAATAGGAAACAAGATTTTATATTTAGTGAAAAGATACATTGGCTTATTATTTTAAAGCATTAATGTTAGTTTCAAAAATTTCAGAGTAACAATAATCAAAGTCACTATTGACAGAGAAAACCCTGAATAAGATGGTGTTACATTCTGCAGGTTTGCCAAATGGGACCACTTTGAAAAGAGGTGAGGTTATTTCATATACAAGACTAACAGCTAAAGAATATAGGCTAGAGCTAGGTATATATATTTTTGAACAAGTCACTTAACTTCTCTCCATCTAATTTAGTTTATTATAATATATTAAAACATATAAAATATGTCAATATTGTTGGAAGATGATGGAGGTGACACTGTTTTGTAAACCACATATTTTAAAAATAAGTTGTTAGAATTCACTTTTGTATTCTCTGATACCAAAGATTGAACATTATTACTCTATGTGCATATATGACCATATAACCTGTGTGATTCTACATTATGTATAAACAGAAGAATGAGAATTATACTCCATTTATGTATGATGTGTCAAAATTCATTCTAATATCATGTATAATTAATTAGAACAAATATAAAATGTAAAGAAAAAAGATTGATAAGGGAAATAATTACTGTTCATTAACCTATATACTTCAGAGCTATTAAAGGATCTGGGATTTTTTTTTATGTTTTATTCCAGGAATATTTATCATTTTGTATGACAATTCAAAACAAACAGAATAGACCTCAAGTGTGAACAGTGAGAAAGATCTAATGAAATACTTACCTACATAAACTTTCAACCTAGAAAGAATGTTTCCTCATAGATATTTTGATAAAATAAGGTTTACCTAATGATATATTAATCCACAGTATCTTCTAGATATATAAAAGCCATTTCCATAACCATATATATTGTACTTTATTCATGATTTTGCTGTGAACAGATTTACAGGAAAAAAAAAAGAAAATGTATGTCATATACACTCTTGCATGTTTTTATTCTCCAAGAAGCCAATGTTCAAAAAAGATTAAATAAAAGAAATATGTGGAGAGAGTGTAAAGGAGAAGCTAAAAAGAATCTTTGGGCTTCAATCAAATATGACAATTCTGGTAGGAGAGAGTGACAGAAATAGGACTGGAGCAGGAAGAATCTCAGATGGTAGTGCTTGACATCATTTGGATATAAAGTGTACTAAATAGTTCATATGTTAGAGAATTTTCAGAGGTGCAAGAATTAGATTATGAGACCTGTAATGTTATGAGACCTCTCCCCACTCTTTCTCTGTTTCCTGGCTACCCCTGAGCTGAGCAGCTTCCTTTGTCACACCTTTCCACCATGATGTTCTGCTCCACCTCAAGCCCAGAACAATGGAATAAGCCAACTGTGGACTAAACTAGGAGCCTGAAATAACTTCCTCCTCTAAGTTGTTTTTATCAGGTATTTTCGTTGCAGTAATGAAAAAATGATAAACAGTACCATTCCAGAAAAGGTTCACTTAAGCAAATGAAGAATCCTGTGCCAAATCACCCACTGGAGAAGCCCACTGTCTCTTAGAAGGGACTACAATACCCCTTTTCTCATTGTTTTCATTAACTGTCTAGGATGGCATACTCGCAACAGCACAGATCTAAAGGGGCAGCATGTGGGATTGATCAGACATCTGAAGGGTATGCTTCCGTGACTGTAACAACTGTCAATCTACCTACTTAGGTTTATTTTGTTTCACTTCTGACTTTGGAGCAGACACATGGATTAGGTCTGGTCATTCAGCTAGTGGCTCAGTTATGGGCATAGGAGTGACACACAAGTCAATGAGAAACAATGAGCTGCTTTTGGTCCTGTTGAAAAAGGAGCTTATATTCTCTGTGAGGCAATCTAAACTTACAGCTATTGGGAAAATCCTTATGGAATGTGAACATTAAGTCAGTTTAGCCAAAATCAAAGCTGTGAAATAGAAAAAAAAAAAAAAAAAAACTGAGCTCTGATGACATTTTCAGTCCTTTTATAAAGCTGTGCCAGATTTTGTTTGTTTGTTGTTTATAGGTTTGTTTGTTTGTGGGTTTGGTTTTTTCGTTTGTTTGATGGTGCTAGGGACCAAACCCAAGAAGAGCTCACACATGCTGGGCAAGCAGCCTACTTCTACGCTACATCTTTAACCCTGTGTCTGATTTCTTAAATTTTGAGTTTTATGAATCAGTGAATTTCTCTTTATTTAATTTATTTACTCTGAACTGTTAGTTAAGAATTGCTGAACTAGGTGTGGTAGTACACACCTGTAATCCCAGCTGCTCAGGAGGCTGAAACAGGAAGATTGTGAATTTCAAAGCCAGCCTCAGCAAAAGTGAGGTGCTAAGCAACTCAATGAGACCTTGTCTCTAAATAAAATACAAACAATTGGGCTGGGGATGTGGCTCAGTGGTTGAGTGCCCTTGAGTTCAATCCCTGGTACCAAAAAAAAAAAAAAAAAAAAAGTGCTGAATGATTTGGGCCAGCAGAGGTGACCAACTCTATGAACATCCCAACTAAGTACTGAGGTTTGTGATAACCGAACTACATGTCCTTTATCATTAGCTTCTAACACTAGTTTTCCACATATTTCATGCCATATAAAATATAATTATTTAACTAGTTAATAAACATTTGACAAGTGAATAAACACCTTAGACAAATAACAGCATTTTAAGAAGAGAAAATCTTCCTTATATTTTGTAAACCTCAAAAAATAAAATTTTTTTAGACAGATTATTCTTAAACAAAGTTCTAATTCTAAAGCCTTACAAACACACTATTCATAAGACTGTTGTTGTCCCTTACCTACAAAACAAATTTTACATATGTCATTGAATCATTTATCAATAAACAATGGAGAGCTTGGTATAGTTGGGGATGTGTATGTTTCTTTAATTTGCTTTGAAACTTCAAGTCCTATGAGTAGAATATCAACAGAATGAAGAACTACATCATAACTTCTCTGCTGTTAATCAAAGTACCATGCAGCCAGGTACCTGGGGACACTTGTCATAAAACATCTTAACAAATTGCTAACATGTTGTTTCTTGGTCAGATCCATGCTATGGGTTTCTGCAGGTGAGGTGAACCCTGATCACAGGGTAGCTAGGTGCATAGAAAAGGAGAGTCCAAATGAATAGAAGTGGTTATGGACATTAACATCCATCCATGGTAGGTAGCATTGATGATTCTACAACTCTTTCCTTTATTTATCTGCTGGACTCTACAAGACTTGGCATGAGGAACTTAAATAATTAGTCCTAAATAGTCCCCAAATATTTTGTATCACCTGCAGGAATTTGTGTAATTATCCATTTTGATGTTTGTTTATTTATTTTATGGGAAGTTACAAAGATGTGATTTTGATGTATTTTATGTACAATAACAAAGATGTGATTTTAGGAGAAAATCTGATTGCTAGACTGAGCAGAATGAAGTAAAAAGGGTTTACATAGTTACTGCAAAAATCTAAAATTAGTATGCACTATTATGACTCTTTGGGGGTGTCACATTTCTATGGATATGAAGATCATTATGAAATCTTATGATATAATATAAAATTGTACTCTAGAACTTTGCTACTTAAGATGTGGTCCAAATTCTAGCAACAATGGCATCATCTGAGAATTTATTAATAATGTAGATTTTTATGCCCTAAACCAGAACTCCTGAATTGAAACTGATCTTTTCACAAGATTATCAGCTAATTTTTATCTCATTTAGGTTTGAGAAACACTGCTCTAGATCAGAATATCATGGGATTGGGACATCTTATTTCTGTTTAAAAATTTAAAATCTAGTTGCTTAGAATTTAGGTTTTTCCAATGTACATTATCATTTGAGTACCAATTCTTCTCTTTTCATATAAAGCAGCTAGACACATTGGACTCATGTATTACATGTTGCTATGTGAAAGTGAAAGAAGAAACCCAATTTGATACTTCTTGACAGACTATGGATCAGAAAGAATAATTTTGACAACTGTCTTATCTACCTAAATATGCATGCTGAAAGTTGGCTAATCTTCAAAGTTACTGCTGATTACAGTTGACTGATAAAAATATGCTCCCCTATTCAAGGTCAAATTAATCCATAAGATTTTTTTTTTTTTGCCTACTAAGCAACTTCCATGAGAAATCCAAGTCTGACATTATAGCTGTGCATGCATTTTCTTGCCCAAATGTATAAAGTTCGCTTCCACTTTAGACCATCTGAGCTATTAAATGAAGAGATATAAAATTTATTTTGAAATTTTGGCTTATTTTGGTTTCTCTCACATGACCTGAAACAATTTACAATTACTTGAAAATGTTTTCTACTATATATGAAGTAGAAAATAAAATTACCTTTACAAGCTCACATTTTATCCCTGTTTTGACAATGTTGATGATCAAAGAGTGAAGAAATTTTAGGACAAGTTTATGAAAAACAATGAAAAATAGGCTTTTAGCCTTAGGAATAACCATATTCATTGATTATATTAAAAATTATGTGTTTGCTCTACTTGAGTACACAATATAGCTCTTAGGTATTAGAAATAAGAGGACTAGTGATGAAATATTTGTTGATACTATTTGATCTAGCAAAAGGCATAAAACAACTTTTGATCTTCTTATTTGTCACGGTAAGCAGAAGGAAACTGAAGTAGTTTAATTTTGCTGAACTGTTTTGCATCATGAAGAGAGCTATAGTAATATCAAAAAGCCGTTCTGCCCTTGGGTGGCTAATGAATATAAGTTTATCTCAGTGATTCGGTTTTTAAATAAATAAGAATACATGAGCATCTTTTCTGGTTACAGTTTATAAGGTTTGAAAGTGCAGGCTTATATCAGCAGATTTTTAAGTAAAGCATCTGTAGAGTAAGTCACCTCATCTCAGCTGATAAAGACGGATGAGATTTAACAGCTGATTGAAGATACTTTGGCAAGTCCAGGGTTCATCCCTCAAAGGAGCTCTCATCTACTTAAACGAGCCTTTAAAGTAACATTCAAATTACCATCTGCAAACTTCTCCTCATGCAGTTCTTGCTTTTCCTCTTCCAAGCCTTTATTATTATTTCCATTTCCAGAGAACAGGGTAAAAGAGCCAATGTCTGTACCTTCTAAAAGAGAGACATGTGAGAGAGAAGTAAACACTCCTGTTAAACATTTAAAGTGGGAAAAAAAAAAAAAGTTTTCAAGAATGATTTCTTATTGGATTCTCCACCACTCTCTCTCTCTCTCTTTTTAATTCCCATAATTAAAGAATTATCATAAATTCAAATTCTTTATGAAAATCACTACGATTTCCTCTAGGTAAAAGTGATTCTTCCTTACTCCAATCTTATATGAAGTTCCTTATATTGAACTCTCATAATTTCTTTCACATTGCTTTGTGTGTATTTGTATTCATAGCATATTTTACTAACCTGATTGAGGAGCAACTGGCATAATTTATGAATTTTTCTGTTAATGTAATTCCTAGTAAAGTGTCTCACACTTAGTTGATCTAATTATTTTTAAAATGAATGATTCAATAATAGAGTAGATGAATTCAGTTGTTCAACATAAATCTGATTTAGTTCCCAAGTTTCCCCAAATCTGTTTAAAATACATCACAAGTTAACTATTAGTGAATATGATACCCTAAAGTGTACATTGTACAAAAACAATTTGATTGAAAGGTTAATCTTTACTTCAAGTCTCCTACCATCAAGAAGATCACTCAGGTTTTGAGGTAATGCTGAGAATCTATGACCCAGATAAAGTTCAAAGGGAACATTTTGCCACTGTCAGTTACTATGTTTTGTGTTAGGCCATTTTCACAACACCCTTGCCATAAGATTATTAACATTTTTTTTTCTTTTTAGGTCTTTTAAGTTATTCAAGGTAAAATATAGAATAATAACTTTTCAGCTACCTAGTTGTAGCTGACACCCAAATATATCCTCATTTCAGTGTATAGTTCTGCTTGGAACAAATCATCTTCAAAGGAGGCTATTGTGAACTAAATAGTATCCCTTACCATCACCAGCAATTAGTATGTTGAAGTTCTCATTTTTACTGTGACTGTATTTGGATATAGAGCTTTTAAAGTGGTAACTAAGATTAAATGAAAGATGAAGGGTGAGACCCTAATCTAATTTTGACTGGTACCTTATAAAAAGAGAAAGAGATACTAGCTCTGGGCACAGAAGACATAGCAAGTTGCTGGCCATTTGCAAGCCAAGGAAACAAAGGCCTCATGAGAAGTCATTCCAGCCCATATTGTGATCTAGGACTTCCAACACCTGGATAATTGAGAAATAAATTTCATTTAAGTTGTCCAGTTTGTGGTAGTTTGCTTTGGTAGCCCTAGGCAACTAATAAAGGGATACTACTAAAAACTCAAACTTTATCCAGGCAGGGGAAATTTTTTCTTAGATCTAGAGGCCAGGAAATGATTGAGAAATACAATTTCTCTGTGGTTTGTGTGGCAGCCTCACATTCAATCATTTCAAATCAAGAGGTATTTATTGAATATTTACTATGTCTGCCAAGTCACTTCCCAGTGCAGGACACAAGACTTCTGAGGCTCCAGATCTGGCATCTCTTTATAATCTCTATGATTCCATTTTGTAGAATCACCTTTATTGATTATATTTGACATTCTTGCATTTTGCCACATATAAACATTGCCAATTTGTAAAGCCAAACTAGCCACTATTTACTATGAACTCTGTTTTCTTAGGTATAATATGAATTAAAAATGAATGCTTTATGCTAAATCTAAAACACTATGGGCTGTTTTTTCCTACTTCACAACCCTATCAATGGAAAACCTATATCAAAAGAATACCCATCTAATGAGAGTCAGAAATGTGACTCTGCTTAGAAGGATGTATTTCTTTTACTCTGATGTATTTCTTTTACTCTTCTCTTTTCTTCTATATATCTTTCTATATCTGTAATATGTTCTGTTTTATGTGTGACACTTTCTCCTCAGCTTGAAGCCAGGAAAGGTACTTGTATGACACTAAGACCATTTGATTATTGTTTCAAATAAGTAGTTGCACTACCTCTTTTTTTTTTTTTTTCCGCACTTGACATTATCTTTTTATTTTGTTTTGGGGATGTTACATATTTTTAAATTTTATTATTAACTTATTTTAATACATATTAATTGAACAAACTAATGGGATTCTCTGATATTTTCATACATGCAAAGATCATGTTCATCTACCCTTCTTTTACCTTCATCTTCTTTACCTCCTCCCAATCCCAAACAATTCCTCTTTTTTCTTTCAGGATGACTTTTCCCTTATTTCCCTCATGTAAGCTATAACACATGATACTTGATTTTCTGTGTCTGTTTTATTTTCCTTGATATACTACTCCCTAGTTCCATTAATTTGCTGCAAATTATTTGCTTTCATTTATCTCTGTAAACAAATAATCCTCCATTTTGTTTATATACTGAATTTTTTTGACCATTCATGTGTTGATGGGTTATCTACTCTAATTCTATACCTTAGCTATTATAAACAATATGAGTTCAATAACAATGCTATAGACATGCATATATCTTTTTCTATGCTAACTCCGTTTTTCTTGGATATATAGCTAAGAGTGGGAGAGCTCGAGCATATGGTAATACTAATTGACATCTGGACAAAAGTGTATAAGAACTTCTTTTTCTCTATATTCTTACTATCATTTTTTTTTCAATTTTTCCCTTTATTTTTTTAAAATTGCCATTTGGTAATAGGATCAGATGGTATCTCATTATAGTTTTGATTTGCATTTCTCTAATCACTAACAATTGAAGCATTTTTTCATATATTAGTGACCATTTGTGCTTATTTTATGGAATATTTATTCAAATAATTGGCCCATTTTTTAATTAAATTAGTGGGATTTTGGTTAAGTTTTTAGATTTCTTTATATATTCTCAATATGAACCCTCTGTGAGATCAGGTTAGCTGCAAATGTTTTCTCCCATTTTATAAATTCTCTCTTAATTCTGTTGTTTGCTTCCTTTTTTTTGCAGAAGCTTTTTAGTTTGACATAACCTCCTTTGCCAGATTTTGCTTTTGTTTCTTGTGCTTTTGGAATCCTATCCAGAAAACATTTCTTCTACCACTATCTTGATGCATTTTCTCTATGTTTTCTTCTAATACTGCAGGTCTTCTATTAAGGTCTTTGATTTATATGGAGTTGATTTTTGTATAGAGTGAGAGAGAAGGATCAAATATCAAGCCTCTGCAAGATGATGTCGAGTTTTCCCAGCAGCATTGGTTAGAAAGCCTGTTCTTCTCCTGTGTGTTGTGGGCATCTTTTTTGACAATCAGTTGGTACTAGTTGGTTGCATATATTTTGAGGTGCTCTGTTTCATTCCATTGGTATTTTTATACCAATACCAGGCAGTTTTGTTACTATGACTTTATTTTATGTCTTGGATTCAAATATTGTGATGCCTCTGGTGGTTTGCCCTTTTTTCTCAAGATTGCTTTGATTATTTGGTTGTTTGGGGATTTCCCTATGAATTCTAGGTTGTTTTTTTTGTTGTTGTTGTTTTTGTTTGTTTGTTTGTTTTTTGGTTTGTTTGTTCCAGTTCTACACAGAACATCACTTATGTTTTGAATGAGATCTCATTGGGATTGTATACCACTTGGGTAGTTAGGACATTTTAATTTAATTCATTCTTGTAATGCATGAACACAGGAGATCTTTCTATCTTTTAGTTTCTTCAATTTCCTTCTTCACTGTTTTATAATTTCCATTGTTAAGTTATTTTATTTTGTTATTATACTTTATTCCTAGGTGTTCATGTGTGTATGTGGTGTGTGTGTGTGTGTGTGTGTGTGTGTGTGTGTGTGTTGAATTAGATTGTTTTCATGATTTTCTCAACTAATTTATTACTGGTATATATATTAAATTACTGATTTTTATATGTTGACATAGTATCTTGCTATTTTATTGAATTCATTCTTCAGTTCTAATAATCTTTTGGTGGAATCTTTAAATCTTTTTGTGAATACAATCATTTTAAAGCAACAATAATTGGAGCCCTTTCTTTCCTATTTGTGTATTTAATTTCTTTTTCTTTCTTTCTTTCTTTCTTTTTTTTTTTTTTTTTTTTTTTTTTTTGATAATTGCCCTGGCTAAAGTTTCTTGTAATATATTTGTTAGGAATGGTGAGAGTAGATACCTTATTTAGTTCCTGGTTTTATAGAAAATTCCTTCAGTTTTTCCCATTCAACATGATATTGGCTGTGGTTTGCCATCAAATGTTATATTCTGTATCTATTTAAATAATTATATGATTTTTATTCTTCACTGTATTTATGTCATGTGTTATGTTTATTGACTTGCCTATGTTGAACCATCCTTATATCCCTGGAATGAAATGAATGTAATCATGGTTAATAATCTTTTTGGTGAGCTATTAAATTTAATTTTTTACTATTTTGTTGAGAGTTTTTGCGTTTAGTTCATCAGAAATATTGTTCTATAGTTCTTTTGTTGTTGTTGTTGTAACCTCCTCAGATTTTGGTATCAGGGCAATGTTGGCCTTATAAAATGAGTTTGAAAAGATTATCCCCTTTTAATTCTACAGAATAGTTTAAGAAGCATTGTTGTTAATCATTCTTTAAGAGTTGGGTAAAATATTCTATGAAGTGATATGGTCTGGAATTGGTTTTGTTAAAAGATTGTACCACTGATTCAATCTTATTTGTTATTATTCAGAGTTTCCTTTTTAAAAATATTTTCTGGTGCAATCTTGGTAGTGTATATATATATATATCCAGAAATATGCTCATTTTTTCCTATATTTTGAATTTTTTTAACAATTTTTTCAAAATAATTCCAAAGAATCCTTTGACTTTCTGTGGCATCAGTCATAATGTCTTCTTTTCCATCTAATTTATTTACTTGCGTCTTTCTCTCTCCCCCCACCTTAATTCTCTTTCCTCCCTTTAATCCCTCCTTCTCTCTCTCTCCCTCATTCTCTTTCTAGCTGAAGGCTTGTCAATTTTCTTTTTATCTTCCAAGTATCAACTCTTCATTTCATTTAGCCTTTGTCGTGTTCTTTAAGATTCTACTTCATTTATTTTGGATTTGATGTTCATTTTATTTTATTTTTGCCTTCCATTAATTTTGGGCTTCATTTGCTTTTATTTTTCTAACACCTTAAGACACACATGAGATTGTTTTTTTGAAATCTATTATTTTAATGGGAGTACTTATTATAAACTTCCCTCATAGTACATCTTTTGCTGTATCCACAGGTTTGGGTATATTATGTTTTGATTTTTTTTTTCAAGAAATTTTAAATTTTTCCTATGATTTCCTCCAAGACCCACCTTTCATTCAAAAGTGTGTTGTCCAGTTTCAATGTATTTGTACATTGTACTTTCTCTTACTGTTGATTTCTAGTTCAATTCAATATGATCAGAAAAATAGGATCTCATTTCAAATTTATCTTCCATTTGTTGATACTTGTTTTGTGGCCTAATATATAGCCTGTTCTCAAGAAAGTCCCATCTGCTGACAAAAAGAATGTGTATTTTCTAGCTGCTGAATGGAATGTTCTATAATTAACTTTTAAGTTTAATTGATCTATAGATTGTGGTTTTTAAAAATTAGTTCATTCTTAGATATGCATGACAATAGAGTGAATTTTGACATGTTATACATATATGGAATATTATAAGTCTCATGTTTCTTTGAATTATTTTCTCTTTATCATCGATCCATTGTTGAGAGTGCAGTATTGAAATTTCACAGTATTATCTTATTAGAGTTCATAACTCTCTTAGAATCTAATAATGTTTGTTTTATAAAATTAGATGCTTGGACATTAAGAGAAAATAAATTTATGTACTTAATGTTGTGTCTTCTTGGTTAATTGATCATTTTATCATTACATGCTGAACTTCTTTGTCTCTCCATACTGGTTTTGATTTAAAATATATTGTCAAATATACATGTAACTATTCCTACCTCTTTTGAGATTCTATTTACCTGGAATATCATTTTCCATCTTTTCACTTTCATTCCCCATGTGTCTTTAATGGAGAGGTGAATCTCATAAATAATATGATATTGGGTCTTGTTTTCTAATTCATCCAGTCAGTCTCTGTATTTGTTAATTAGAGAATTAATTATTTACATTCTAAGTTACTAATGAAATATGTGAAATATTTCCTATCACTTTGTTGATTTTTGTCTATTTGTTTTGAATGTTCTTGGTTCATTTGTTTCTCTCTAATTTATCTTTGTGGTTTGATGCTTTACTGACTAACAAATGTTTGATGTTTTCTATTTATCACTGCATATCTAATCTATATCTAATCTTCTAGTGGAGTTTATCTTCCTTCCCTTTCTGAGTGAAAGACTTTGTAAGGCTTTTCTAGTGTTCATGAATTTCCTTAGATTTTGCTTATCTTGGAAAGTGTTTTCATTTCTTTGGTTTGAAAGGATACCCTTGCTGAGTATAGTAACCTTGCTTGGCAGTTATTTTCTTTAAGTCTCAAAAATCATCATTCCATGTCCATAATGCCTATAGAATTTCTAATGTACAATCTGGTGTTAGTCTAATGGGGTTGACCTTAAGTGTTATTTAGTACTATTTTCTTATAGATTTTAATATTCTTTAATTATCCTGTACTTTTGAAAGTTTGACTATAATTTTTTGTTAATGATATATTTTATTGAGTATCTTTGATGATCATGTTCATTCAGAGTTCCATAGGCCTCCTGTGCCTTGATGTATGTACCTTTAAATAACATTGGGTGAATTTTCTGCTATTATTTTATTTAATAAATTTTCTATGCTCTTAATATTTATTTCTTCTACTTCAGGTATATAAAAATGCAGACATTTGATCTTTTGGGGTGTTCAAAAGTTATTGAATGCTTTCTTTCACTTTTATTATTTTTCTCTTTTTTTCTGTGTGATTATATTATTTCAAAATACCTCTCTTCAATCTCTGAAACTGTTACTTCTTAAAGATTTTAACTGATTTCTTTTTATCTGATATATCAAGTTCTTCATTTGCAAGATTTCAAATTAGTTCTTTTTTAGTATCTCTATCTCTTTGGTGAATAATTCCTCATTCATATCCTGCTTTATCTTCCAATTTTCACTTGGTAATCTGTAGTCTCCTTGAATACTTGATCTTTTTTTTAATAAAAGTCACCCATACTTTGTGCACAGTGCCACATACCTATAAATCCCTCTGACTCAAGAAGTTGAGGTGTCTTGTAATTTGGAGGTCAACCTCAAGAGCTTAGCAAGATCCTCTGCAACATAGCAAGATCCTACCTCAAAATTAAAATAAATAAATAAGTAAGTAAATAAATAAATGAAATAAAAGATCTGGAGAAGTAGCTGAGATTAAGTCCCTACTACAAAAAAAAAAAAAAAAAAAAAAAAAAAAAAAACTTTGAATTTTTATGAGGACTTTCATCACCTTGCTATTTTTATTTAGAAGATATTATTTTTGAATTATTTCTTATTTGCCTATATTAAAATTTTCACAATTGGGAGAATGGATATTTCTACTACTTTTTATATGACAGCCTTCTTAGTAAGTGGTTTTATCCTGAAAATATATTTTAAAGTCTATGTTTTGATATTCAGTCTTGCATTTATTTTCTGCAAATTAGTGTGATTTCTCTGTAGCTTCTTTTGTTGTGTTTGGGTACAATGCATACATACTGTATCAGTGTCAGAAAGACACATTGTCTCTGGAGGTCCTGCAAGAATGGGGATACTGTCGCAGTTCAGACTTCCTATAGATAGCTAGTGTTTGGAGTGTGGTTACTTCTACAATGGGAGTTGTGCCCCATCTGGTAATGGGGTTTCTTCAGGCATTGTTGATATTGGGCCTTTCATTTGAAAGATTGTCTGGTACTGGATGCTCCAATGGTGGTGAGGGCCCTGGAGTACTTGATATTTGAATAGATATTGGTTTGGGTCCATCCAGATATTGGGGCTGGAATCACAATACCCGCTCTATGTCACTCACATCCAGTCTTGTCAACAAAATGCACAATTGAACACAGTGTGGAACCATTGATGCAAGAGAACTATATAGGAGTGGTAGCACACTTGTGTTATTCTTCCCTATTGCTACTATAGGCATAACTATCCAGGAGCAGAACCACAGACATCCCCAACTGTGCAAATCCGGGGATGGGGCTGTGACCCTCATTCTTCCAGTTGTACTGTCCACCAAGGGTTCTATTGGAGTTGTTCACAGCAGGAGGCTGGTAAAATTCCTCTCAACTGAGGTTCTCACAGGATCCAAGGAGAGTGAAATGTGGTTGGTAAGAGGCAAAATTGTCTCTGAATCTTCATACTCTCTTCACCCTGGGAGCAGAGCAGCAGCAGGAACTTCAGAAGTATTGCTTAGATCAGTCCCAGCACATTTCTGTGGGTTGAGTAGCATTGGAAACTCAGCGCTCTTTCTTCATTCTCCTTGTTAGCAACAACTTCCCACATAGGCCCTTGGAGAAAACTGGGGAAACTATGTAGGCAAAAATGCTTAGTCCTATCACTTGTGCAAAATCACAAGTGATGGCCACACTCCTAAGTCTCACAGTTTAGGATCCTCTATGCCTGATTCTTGATAGAAGTCACCTCTGCTTTCCTTTGTGTGGTAACATACATTCTCCCTGGAATAGCACCCTCAGTGGGCTTGTGTCTGAGTCATTCCATCCAGTAAAGTCTGGTTGGTGAAGCTGTTACCCACTGAGTCAGTGCAGTGCAATGTTTCAGGGGTTCCAGAGATGGGTATTTGCAAGGTCAGGACTGTCCTAACACAAGGACAGTCGAAATTCAGAAAATAGGTCACTTCTCAAGATGATGTCTGGCTATGATATCCTGGATGTTTGCTGGGAGATGAGATAAATTCTTTTTCCAAAGTCAAACTGCTATGCATTTTAATTCTTTTATCCATTGAAACTATACATCTTAAAGGACTGCAGAACTTACCATTTGCTACTGTTGCTGGTATCTGTACAAACTTTGTGGTGCAATTCTTTTACCTTTACTCCTGGGGAAAGTAGCTGCCCCCAGATTATGGGATATTTTATTTTTCTTGCTATGCTGCTATCCCAGGTTGCTGGATTTTACAAGGTTTCTGATTTTCTATTGTTGAATTCCATTGTTTCTCCAGGGTCACTCACCTCAATATACAGCTGTACACCTGTGGCTTTGGTTCTTCTTTGTGGAGGGGCAGATGAATGCAAGGTGCATTTATCCAGAAATCTTTTCAATCTTGGGTGCTATATCTTTAATGTTTTTACTTACACAAGTGTTCTTCAAAGACACTGCTCCTTTTAAAAATGATACCATGGAAATGAAAAGAATACCATGAACCTAAAAAGCTTATTGCTTCCTTGTTTCAGCTAGCAGAAAACTCTGTAATAGGCAAAATTGTTTCTTATGATAATGATATTGTTAAATGACAAGGACACCAAATCTTCAAACTTCATTTTTAATTTGAAAAGACAAACTTATAACTTGTACTGTGGGAGACATGACATCTATAATAAAAAAAAAAACCTTGACTTTAAAAGGAAAAGAAACTCATAAGCCTATCCAACACAGGAGATGATTCTTGTCAAAATCAGTAGCTCCTCATTAAGTTCATATAGAAAAAAGCATTTATTAGATTATTGGGGGATTATTCTCTGGTCATGAATAAAATTTCATGTGAAAATTCTTTGAAAAGGAATAAAAATGATAAAGTTTTGAGTTTACTATGAAAAAGCCTATAATGGAAAATCATTATATATATATATATAATTTTCTTCACAACTGAAAAAAAAAATTCCAGAAAGCCTATAGACACTAACTTAGAGAAGAAAGTGACAAACTGCAGAATTTCCTGTATTTAACCAATGTACATTCTAAGCTATCCAATGTAACAGTTTCTAAATAACAATACATTTATAATATACAATACTTATTTATCTCTTACAACAATACTGTGTAATAGACTTTATTATGTTAATTTTTATGTTTATGTTCAAATCCAAAAAAGTTATATTCTTTATAAAATACAGGTCAGATTTAAGGCTAAATATGTGTTACTTTGAATCTAAATCCAGAGTTCTTTCTGGATTGCTTTAGCAGTATGTACATTCTATTTAGATATCATAAGTAGATTGCTTCTAACTATTTTCTCCCCTTCTTTTTTATTCTAGCCTATATTTCCTTAAATCACATACCTCTTTGGAAGTTGCCAGATTTTTTGAAGATTTCTTATTGGTCATTTTTTTTCAGTACTGCTTAATCACAGATAAATTACTTTACAAAAAGAAAAAGAAAAACCTCCTAATTTTCTTTTAGTCATTCATCCACCAGAGGACTATATTTAAATTACATATCTTGTGCAAAATGTAATTGACTTGCTATTATTTGGAAGAGTGAGAGACCATAAAATTGTGTATTTGCCTTTAGAAGTAAAAGAAAATTTATCATTCTACAGAGTTTTATAAAACATGTTATCATGTTCAAATATCTGAGGAAAAGTCATCTGAAGACAGAGATACCTCAGGTAGAAGCTGAAAGATCCTAAAACACTAATTCCCTGAAGAATCTTAAATATATGGTTTTTATTAATTTAGAATCCATGATACAGAATATAAAAAGAGCAAATTTCACCATCCAGCAGTCTTGGTTTTCAACTACAGCAAAGGTGAAAACATTAAGATCAGTAATCTTTTTTTTTTTTTTTTTAATGCCAACCCAAGAAACAAAAAGTAAAATTTTAATGAAAAAATCTAATGAACAAAGTGTCTTAATAGGTACTTTTAAGCAGAAAGGCACAAAATATATTTCATGCACATATGAACATGTCAAAATGAACCCCACTTTATGTGTAATACACTGGAAAATCATTTTTCAAGTATTATTTGGAATTGGTGTGTGAAGACTTAGAGAATGAGAGAAAAAAAGACTGATGAAAAACTAATATATATGTGGGAAGAAAAACAACAAAAGTGAAAACCAGAAAACAAAGAAGACAAACTATTTAATGATAGAGAAATGGAAAGGTAGGAAGAACAAAGGAAATAACTTGCATGAATACAGCTAATCCAAACTCATGATGGATCTATTTAAGATTTTTTGACTTTACAATGGTGTGAAAATTGTGCACATTCAGTAGAAATGATACTTCATATTTTAAATATTCATCTTTTCCTTTTTTTCCCCTGACTTCAAACATACCAAGGTCTTTCATGCAATCACAGGCATCCATGAATTGCATAAATATCTTAAAATGAGATCATCTTAAGATGATCTTGCTTAGTCTCTCAAGCTATATTAATAAATATTCTAGCTAACTTGTCATGAAACTTGAAAGTCTATTCTTTATTCTTCTTATTCTTTCTTCAATCTTTGTGGGGGCAGGGTGGGGGGGCTGGAGGAGTATTTATTCACCAGTTTTCATGTGCATTTTTATTTATGTTGTGATTTCTAGGTGTCACTTGTCAAACTTTGTTCTCTGCAATTGTTTCATAAAACAGTTAGTAAAGGAAGGGGAGAGCTTACCATGTGTCCATAAGGTATGTTTTGTCCATGAATTATATTGTGCTCAAGTCTGTACTCAAATCAAGGAGATCTTTCATGATAGAACTCAGTTTCATAACCATACTTTTTGAAAAAAGACATGATAATGTTATCAAATATTTGGGCTTCATTTCTTAAGTCTCATTGCTTCTGCACAATTATTCATGTTGTAGTAAATTGAGATGATAGTGACTGTCTTCTTTTTTTTGGGCGGGGGGGGAGGTCACCTAGTACACCTAATATTTTTCATAGAATATTTTTATTATCTCCTTCCTTTTGGATCATTGCTCCCTCCACTAACTTCCTTAATCCATTTAAGTTGTTACAACCAGACACCTTATACCAGGCTATTTATAAACAATGAAATTTTGTTGCTTATAATTCTGGGGGCTGTGAATTCTAAGATCAATGATTATAACATCTAGTGAGTGCCCATTCCTCACTGGTGGCATCTTCTTGTTGAATCCTCACATGGCAAAGGGGTCAGACAGGTCACTTGAGCCTTCTTAAGAAAGACACTAATGCCATTCATGAGGAAGAGGCCTTCATGACATCATCTTTTCCTTGAAGTTTCCACCTCTTAAAACTTAACACACAGGTAATAGGTTTCAATATATGAATTGGGTTGGGGCAATAACATTAGCCATAACCAATTCTACTTTATCTTGATTCGTGAAAAGAAAAAAAGATGATTAAAGCCAAAATAATCAGAATTCTTATGTGGTATTTCGAAAAGTAGAACAAAGTTATTGATACCTAGGTTGCCTGATGTTTAAAAGAACTTGATGTAGAGTAAACAATCAAGCTGGAAAGCAATAAAAATGGACAGCAAGTCCTTGTGGTATATTGCATGTGGTTCCAACAAAGATTCTAAGACTTGACAAAAATAGTTTTATGTTATAAAAAAGTGAATTTTTAAATTGACATGAAATTACCTGGATTTGAATTTCAGTTGCCAACACCTGCTTAGCTTTAATCATCATTGTTCATTATCCTAAAGTTATAACAGAAATGATAAAATCTAATATTGACTTTTAGGATGGTTAAATCGTTTAATATGTGAAATACTCAGCACATACTATGTAATCAATGTTTATTTTAGTTTCATGTGAGAGTATAAGACTATTTGATAACAGGTTTTGTGTATTGATCTATATAAAGGAAAGATATGAAATGATGATAGTTTTCTTAAAAGGACAGTTATTTTCATGTCCTACATGTTGAAAGTTTAGAAGTTATGTAGTATGGTAGATGAATCTGCCATAAGTTTAAAATGTGTCTACTTTTTCACCAAATTCATTTTTATGAATACAATATCAACAGCACCATGTTTAATTAATTAAGCTATAATCAATTCATTTTCAAACCCAGTAAAGTATTTTGGTGTTGAAAATAAACAGTGCTAAATAATATGAATATATTAAGTACAAAATCTCTTGACTCCATTATGATTTTTCTCACCAACAATAAAAATATATAGTAGATATTGGCACAGTTAAAAGTCTAGGATAATTTGAAAGCTAAAGAATCAGGAAACACATATAATTTTACTGATAACTCACTTTCTTATTTGAAATAATTGACTTGTTAGAAAACTCTATTCAAATTCTTATAAGACTGAAAGAAAAAATTTTGACATATGTTATGGGACATCCTGGCATGAGCTTGGACTCAGAAAATGTCTCTGAGGACTTCTTTATCTCCATGTTTCCACTGTGTTGACTCTATTCTCAGTTCTCAGCAGATCAATGTTTAAATCTTCTCAGGTTCAAGTTATATATGGTAATGGGTTACTTTTGCATTTAGTTGATTGTGATAAGGTTATATACCCATTCCTGAACTGATCAATCTAAAATTTCAAAAAGGGAATGTGACACTCTAGAAGCACTTGTTCCAGAAGAAGTCATCACCAGATAACAGGTTCTCAAAATAATCAGAAATATATCCTAAATAGCCAAAAATTGTTGTTTCACTATATTACTTGTTACAGGAGTTCATAATATTATAAAAAATTTCAATTCTTCTTTGGACTCATTTATTTAATAATCTATAATTATTATATTGGTATTGATGTGCAGATAGAATTTCTCTTTTTTTTTAGTGCTGGGGATTGAACCCGGGGTCTTGGGCATGCAAGGCAAGCTCTCTACCAACTGAGCTCTAAACCAGTCCCATATAGAATAATTTTAAGCTTATTTCCCTTAACAAACATCTGCTGGTGACAATTGGAATTAACTGAGAACTAAAGGACTTTCTTTCAATTCTTAGCATTCACTGAATATCAGTTTCCTCCTCTCCTTCAGTTCAAAGTGTGTAGTCAAAATTGAGTTATTAGTAAGGCAGAATTATTTCATTATTAATTAATAAAATAGTAGTTTTCCAGGTGGTACTAAAGTTATTTTGTCTAAAGTACTTAAATCATATTTAATAGGGATCCTCAAAGTAACATGATCTATTCAAGTAGACTTGACAATGATGTATGGCATAGTTAGTTAATTTTACAGATTTTGGTTCTATTATACTGGCTTTGATTTAAAAAAAAAGTGGAAAATGAAGCAAATGGTATCTATAGGTCAACATGAGCAACTAAAATGGAACTTATCTGGAAAAATAGGACTTACCTATATTTTCAACAAAATTAACAAGAACAGTGTACATTATTGGACCAAAGTGAGCAGTTAGGAAAAAGAGAATTATAACTCTGGAAGAGATTAAGTATACAGTCCCCAGGACAGGCAAAATTGTTTGGATAGATTTGAGGAAATAAAATCCTTTGGATAATCTACTGGCTTTGCATACTTGAACAAAATTTCTAATTACATTAACAGTATTTAACTATCCTGGTATTCTGAAGTACTATTAATTTATATATTTATTATATTTGAAATAGCAAATATTTATCAGGAAGATAACACTACAATTATTACACATTCTTTTCTCTCCTACCTGTAGGAGAATGTCAGACATCATTTTTCTAGAGCTGTGAGGGACTTTATTATTTTTAGGGTCTTTTGTTTCTCTTCTCCCATAAATGTCCTATCATTTACTTTTGTCTTTATTGTGTATACATTTTTTTTGTTTTTATTTGTTTTGTCATCATAGTTGTTTTCTTCCTTTTATATTCAGCCATGTGAAGTAGCTCAAACTGAGGGGTATTCCCCAATGAATTAGACTTCAAGAAAGTAAGAATTTTAATAATTTTCCCCACAAATGGTCTGTAGCTTTAGGCTACTGATTTATGATTTTACCAGAGAAATAAAAATTAATCCTTCCAGTGCAGGATGTTTAGTGGAAATGCTGCAGGCTACTTACATGTCTGCAAACTCTGAAGTATGTTGAAGCAATTGATCATCTTGCCAATAGGTTTATGTAATCAATAAACACTGTATACTCCTAGGGTAATAGCACTATTCAGGAAGTGAGCTGTTACAGACCAAGTTTGTCCACACTTCTTTTTTTTTTTCCTTTTTTCTTTCTTTCTTTCTTTTATTTTTTTTTTTTTGAGGGGGGTAGCAGGAATTAAACTCAGGGACACTCCACCACTGAAACACATCCGCCACCCTATTTTTTATTTTATATTTTGTTTAGGGACAGAATCTCACTGAGTTGCTTAGCGCCTCACTTTTTTTTTTTTTCCCCCCCCGAGGCTGGCTTTGAACATACAATTCTCCTGCCTTAGCCTCCTGAGCCCTTGGGATTACAAACATGCACCACTGTGCCCCACTGGCAACTTATTTTCTAGTGATGTCAAGTCATTTGATTTTGGTAGGTCTCACCTTTTCTATTTGGAAAATGAGAATAATAAGCTGTGCCTCATAGAGATGAAATCTACACTTAAAAACACATTGAAACCCTCTATTTATTGGATAATGAAATTATATTTCATCAAATTTGCCTTTCTTGAATGTGATTCAGAGATGTTTTGAAAGTTAGGGCTAGTTTCCTTCACTGGCTTCACAGGTTGCCATCACACCTGGTGTCACCTTTCCTCTGAGTACAGTTTTCAGGCTCCTACAAGCATAAATGTAATGCTATTATTATAACCATGACTTATAAGAGATCAACCTGTAAAACTAGAAAGGAGTTCGTGATTTATATAAAACATTTATTTCCAATACACCAAGCATGAATCTCTGAAGTGCCTTGAATAATGTTAGAGTTTCTGGAAAGTCAAATAAGGATAAAATTAGTCAATGTAGAATAATAGGAAAGTATTTGGAAAATTTTAAGGGTAATTCTTCTAAGTCATATAAACCCACATAATCCAGAACACAATGTATTTCCTGTTGATAATGTTGGCCAAACTCTTCATCACACTTAGAGAATAAAGAAGCACTGAAAAATTCTTATTCCCTGATTTTTCCTTATGAAGACTACCTTGTGGAACAATAATCTTTTGTTGTTATTGTTAGATTATTTTTGTTCTTTTTTAAACTATTATATGCAAGATCCTTTTAAGATAAAAGTGTTAACCAGAATTTATGAAGATACACAAACAATAGATCTAGTTGTAAGAATGACATGAATTTAATTAAAGATTTTTTTTGTGTGTGTGTGTGTGTGTGTGCGTGTGTGCCTTAAATAAACTATTTTTAGGTATCATAGAATAGAATACTGATTAGTTTTGGCTTACTTATAATCCCATTTCCAGATCCAATTTCTTAAACCTACGTTCTCCTGAGTTAACTCAAAGAGGTACTTTTATATTGTTTTGTATTAGAACCAATACTTAATCCAGAGTATAACCACAACTGACTGAGAATCAAAGTAAAAATGTTAAAATTTTTATGATCTTATTCAGATGAACTCAGTGTTTTGGGTACCTCCAAAGCACTTGTCTTGCTGTAACAAAATAGTGTTGACTGGGTGGCTTATAAATAACAGAAATTTATGTCTTATAATTCTTAAAGCTAAGTCCAAGATCAGACTACTAGCACAGTCAGGTAGGGCCTTCTTCTGTTGTAGACAGATGACTTCTTTTTCTTGTATCATCACATGTCAGGAAGAGGACTACAGAGGTCTCTGGGGTTTGTAATACAAGAATACTGTTTCCATTCATGAAAGTTCTACCCTCATGTCCTCTCAAATTGCCTTTCAAATGCCTTACTACTAATACTATCATATTACAAGTTAAAATTTTAACATAGGAAATTTGTTCCAAATATATGTTTCATCCTTAGCAATAATGCTGTTAACTAGATTTACCCATAAGCCTTTTTAAAACATTGGTATCTCAGGCCTATCCAATGAAACATTCTGATTAAACCTCTAAATGTAAGTATTTTTTTTTATATTCATTACACTATTTAAGTAACATATACAGGGATATTTGATTAATTTTATAACAAACTCTTTGAAGTAAAGTTTGAAAATTTATTTCTTTGGCAATATTTTGAAGTAGAATTTATTCAGTTCTGAGATATTCTATATACAAACATTGCAAGAAGGGAGAAAGATAACATTTGAGTGATGTATGATTTAGTCTACTTTAAAGTAGACTAAATTCATGACTAACAAGAAATTTTACTCTGACAACCAAAAAGCTATCTAAATTACAAAGCAGTGGAAAAGTAAATAAGATCATTAAATCTCAAGTACCAGTTCTTAGAAAGGATCACACATCTCCAATAAATAGTCTTATTTCCTATCCTATTTTCTAGCTATTCTATAATTGGACAATGTGTATTTTTCAAATTAGCCACATGGTGTTCTCTAGTGTTATTTAAAATTACAAACTTAAGCCAGGTGATTAAATTACTTTCCCAGGGTTAAAACACATATATGTCATAAAGTGATATATACCACATGAATGTGATATTATGTGCTCTGATCTTGTACAGCAAGAATCATTTAGTCTTCTTGTCAACCCATACAGCAAATGTTGAAGAACATATTTAATTCTGACACTAAAAGTTTTCTAGTCTTCCTAAAACTCACCCTCCATTTTCATAAGGCCATGAAGATCACATTGAAAACATTTATACTCACAATTCCAGTTTATTACAGGGAGAAGCTACATAATTAAATCCAGGCAGAAGAAGAGATATACAAGGAAAAATTCAGTAGGATTCAAATGCAAAGTTTCTGATGTCCTCCCTCATGAAATAGACACTACCAGAATCGATGCGTGAGAAAGTATAGAATATCACAAACCAGGGAAGCTCATCTGTCCAGAATTTTTATTGCGACTTTAATACATAGTCATGATTAATTAATTATTCCAACTGATTTACTTGAATCTCCAGGTCAGTTGACATAGCAACATCCAAGCCCCCACCCTAAGTCACATATTTAGTCATTCTAGAGTAGTCAGTTCCTGTACTTTATCAGGTATGGCACAGATTACCTTCCAGAATGCTATGGACAAGTGTAAGAACATCCGTTAGACAAAAAGAGTATTTTTTTTTTCTGCACACTTCCAAATGCTTTATACAATTATTTAGTTATGGTCAATTATTTATTTAAGAGCTCTTCATTTAGTATCTACTCTAACAAACTCTCCACCAGATACTGAAAATCAATCAAAAAAAGAGACATGGTTCTTGCCTTGATGAAATTTGTGAGGGAGAAAACATTAAAATAAAATTACATAAACCCCCATACAATTAAAATCATTACTAATATAGGTGGATTCATATGACTTTAAAAGACCAGAATCTAATATAAACACAGGACTTAAGGAAGGCCTTGTGAGCAAGTCACACAAATATATATTTAATAGCCTGCAATTGACTAAATCAAAATCATATTCAGTTGTTCATAGACTATTTTTAGATTCTCCTGGACAATTGAAGTTTATGATTTTTCTTCAAAAAATAAATTGTTCTTAGTATTCCCCCAAGCCAGAATTATGAACCATCAATATTATATATAAATAAGTCAAAACAGTAAATAATCATGTATTAAGCATCTATCACAAACCTCTTCTAGGCAATGTGTAGACACACAGCAATGAACAAAGCAATAAAATCTCTTCCCTCACGTAGCTACCATTATAGTCATGTAAATATCTGAATTGGAACTGCAGGTAGTTATAGCATAATGGCTTAGAATGTGGGATCCTGGATTTGGTTGTCTTTTTCATGCCAGGTCTGCTACAAAGTTACCTATGTGATCACTTAATCTTTCAGTGTCTAAATTTCTTCACATGTAAAATGTGAATAATGGAAGTACTTATCTATTACAGTTGTGAAAGCTAAAAAAAAGTATTGAATAATTCATCTAAGACTTTTAAATATTGAGTGCATTTTGTTATAGGCCTTATTTATTCCTAACAGAACATACACATTATAATTTTATTCCTCAGCCTCAGTTTCCTCATTTTAAAATGAGGAGTTAACATAGCTATCTATCTATCTATATATATATATATATATATATATATATTTGCAATTTTAAATATTTATACAATTTTAAATCATAAAAATATTCTATGAGTTTTTAATGATCTTGTATGGTTCCTAACAGCAGGGACTTGCTTGTTTCTTTGTAAGTTTGGAGAGTCAAGAGCAAGATCATGACTACTTTATATGGGTTTTTTATTATGTTAATTGAAAACCTAAAGTTATTCCTTAGTCAAAATTTTCATATCCAGTATGATGGAGTTAACCTTTGTGCCTAAGGGGAAATCAACCAAGACCACAACCTTGGATAATGAGTTCTTGTGGAGGACACAATTCATTAAGGCACTGTTAGAAAGCTGTACTTTGAAGGAAGTCTTCTGAAGTCAGCAACAGAAAATTGAGCTTGGCAGGAATTAGAGGCCAGGCACCCCAAAGTTTTTATATGTTTATTGGTTTTTCTTTCCCCTCATAGTAAAGTTGGGGATATTTGTTTGACATTTCCCTCTTGACAAGAGATGACTCAGGAACAAGACATCTAGATATTGCTTTCCCGTAAAGATAAAAGTAAAAGCTCATTTACCACTGTCTTACTGAATCTCATGCTTCACTTCAGTAGATCAAGCTAGACTTAGTGATCAGAGGAATGAAATACTAAACAGATGTCATGGAGATAGTAAGAAATTGCTTTATTGACTGATACTGATTCCAATATAATTAGTTTGGATTGCTGACAATTTTTTGCTTTCTTAAACTGTGAGATGAATTAAAACCCAAGTCAACTTTATATATTCAGTATGACCTAAGGAAATTTGTGGTTTAAATAAAAGTAATAAATGAAGAGGATATAAACAAACAAACAAACAAACAAAGGTATATTTTTTTGGTAATCCCAAAAGTGAGCATTTTCAGAATTTCTCAAAATCTTAGAGATGCACCAGTTTGAAATGAGACTGAATGGAAATTAAATTCATGTTAATTAGGGAACATCACCAAGGTGAGAAGATTGATAAAATGTGCAAGTAGAAATACTTGAAAAACATTACCTATGATATAGAAGATTGTAGAACACTGGGAAAGAAAAAATTAATATCAGTACAATGTCATAATAATAAAAATATTGTATAAAGATTCATGAAGGTAGAGGGATAGATGTCATAATAATAAAAAGTATTTACTATTTTGAAAAATACGTTTATAGTATTATTAAAACCAATATAAAAATGTGAAAATCACTTAAATGCAATTTATTTGACCAAATTTTGCTCATTTTACACAAATAACAAGTAACAAAATTTATCTGCAAAATGTATTTAACAAAATAATTTAATTTAAAAAAATAGTCTGATAAGCAAAAGGAGATAAAAATTTAAAAAGAATTTTATTTCTCATTATTTGTATTTCTGAAAAAAATTCATAATATACCTTTATTTGGGGATTTCAAATACTGTTTTAGATTTCAACCAGCATAGTTATTTATTTTAAGAAAAATTCCCTTATAAAATTGCAACATTTTACTATGACTTTGCTTAAATTTTTTATTTTTGTTTTTATTATGGGAAAATGTCTATATTTATTCTAATTCAAAGTAAAATTTTCCTAACTCTTAAATGGAATCAGAATTCTGTGATCATTTAACATATATTCTATACATTAAAACTTAAATGTATAATCATATAATGAATATAAACACATTAGAAATATATAGGAAAATAAATGTAGTTTTACTTATTTTTAGTCTCTTAATTCCTAGTATCCTCTGGCTTTTTACTTTTTATCCTCTTTCTCTCCTCTAACCACTTTTAAATATAACATGATTTTAGAGTACTTATAACTTGATGTCATGCTTTACATTTTTCTTAAAGATACTTTTCAAATAGCCACATATAGAGACTCTAATTATACCTACATAAAATACATTTATATTTATATACATTTTGTGTTGCAATGATTATTTATTCATAAGGCTAGCAGCTCTCCTTTCAGATATATTTCCCCCTTTTCACTGAAATATAGTCTAGGATTTGAATACTAGGTTTTATTTGAAGAATATATCAATCTAAAATAGAAAAGTAAAGTCTATGTCAAAAAAATCATATATGCCTATAATTCTAGTGGCTCAGGAGGCTGAGGCAGGAGGATTGCAAGTTCAATGTCAGACTCAGCAACTTAGTGAGTCCCTGTCTCTAATAAAAAATATTTTAAAAATGGAGCTGGGGATGTGGCTCAGTAGTTAAGTGCCCTAGATGCAATTCCTGGTACCAATAAATAAATAAATTAGTAAATTAAATTTATAAAACATAATTGTCAAAATTTATTGTCTTCCTTTGATCATCACAATTTCATTGTAAGCATGGTAACTATTCATTACCATCCATAAGTTATGCTGTGTTTTATAGAAGATACTTGATTCTCATAAGATAGGCATTTTTATATCTGTTTTACAGGTGATCACAGAGATCAGAATGTTGAAGAGAGCAAAGGACTTGCCAAAACATGTAATTATTGAGTGGAAGAATAAGAAACAAAGAATTTTTGATTATTTATTTTTAATTTTTTATTCTTTAATTTTCTTTAAGTGAGAAAACAGTAAGATTACAGTTATGCATTGCTATCTATAGAGTCATATCAACCTACTTGTTTTTTCTCTAAATAGTCATTCTCCCTTTCTCCTTCAAATTTCACCTATTTCTTCCTTCTGAACATTTTCTTCATAGCAGAAAGACTTATATCTCCCAATTTCATCTGACATCTCACCATTAAAAATGTGCAATAGAGATTAAAAACACCATTTTTTAAAAAATAGACTTTATTTAAAAAAAAAAAACAATTTTAGAATTGTTAGAACACGGAAGAACAGAAAAACTGAGATTATATTAGTCATTATTCACATATCCCGTACCCAGTTTGCCATGTTATTATCCTCTTCCATTAATATGGTACATTTTAAAAATTAACCAATAAAGCTATACTACAAGTAATTTAAAGTTCATATTTTATTAAGATTTCCTTACTTTTTGCCTAATTCCCTTTATCTGTTCCAGGCTTCCAGCCCAGATTTTATGTTACATTTACTTGTCATGTTTTCTTGGATTCATTTTGACTGTGGCAGATTCTCGACCTTTGATGATTTTGACAGTTTCAAGGAGTACTGATCAGAGAGAGGTTCTGCAGGTTGATGCTGCTATTGGAATTTTTCTGATGATTTCCTCCTGATAACACTGGGGTAATAGGTTATCGGGACGGAGATCATAAAAGGAAAGTGCCACTTTCACCAAGGCATATTAAAGGTACATGATTTGTGGTGTTGGTGTTCACTTTGATCATCTTGCTGAGGAACACTTTCCATATTTCCCCAAAGAAAAGTTATTCGTTTTCTCTATTTCCATTCAGTTCTCTTTAGAGTTTGATAACTCTTCTATCTACCACGGACTTTTATTATTGTTTATCCAGGAGTGGAGACTGATATTCTTTCTTCCCATCATGTTGAACTATTGTAGAAAACAGGGAGAGCCATGGTTATCTCTATACTCCAGGAAGCTGTCACAGAATGTGTTTTCTATTTAACTGAAATTCAGTTTGATATTTTTTGAACAAAGCATATATATAAAGGGATATATAAGTATACATAAAAGAGTATAATAAGTGAGAATTTTGCATCTTAATCTGAATTTTAATGAGTCAATATAGCATATTGAACAGTATCTTGAAATATATTTTGCCATAATATTCAGATATATCCTTAAATATGTGACTTTATTTTCCACATATGTTCAACAACTAAGAAAATTTGATAGAAAAAGATTCCAACAATTTTAAGCAATTGAATGATTTGTATAAAAGTACACAGACTATGTGTACATATGTGGGTATATATATATATATATATATATATATATATATATATATATATAATTTATACACATATATAAGTACACATACATATATATGAAAATCAGAGCAATTTTTGTCAAATTGAAAAAAAGTAAAATATTTTCATAAGTATACAGGTACTAGAAACTCTATTATGAAACTATTTAATACAAAATACCTTCATACTGATACTGTTCATCACAATTTCTTCATAAAATGTAAGGCATTTTAGTTACATAAGTAAAATAGACTCTGAAATATGCATCTATCAATATGGTAAACACTTAGGATAAAATTGTCTGAGTCAAGGGATATCTAATTTAAAAGTAGTTTATAGATCAATCAGGAATGTTTCTTGTTCTTTGAATTTCTGTTTTTGATTTGAGAATTAGACTTTGAAAAATAGCCCCTTTATTCTGCCTCAGAAATGAGAATGGTAACATTGCCTTTGAGATAAGCAGTCTTGAAGAGAGAAATGACATACCTTATACCCATGGATGAAGATAAATTTCCTCAGAGGTTCTTCTGTTTCACTTGACTTGAAACGTTACATTTTGCATTTGTTTGAATGTAGGCAGATACTGCTGATAATATTTGGGCTTATTATTTTTTGGACTTAGAAGTTGTTCTCCTGCCAAATAATGAAAATCCTCCTTAATGTGAAATCTTTATTTATTTCCCAAATAAAAAAATAATCTTCATTTCTCGTAAATTTCAGAAAGTTAGCACTTGTGTTTATTTTCCTACTGAGCTTCTCATACCTGTTTGGTATTTGCAGGTCTAAATATTTAAAGTCAAAGATTAGGAATTTTGCCACAGCAGAAATGAAACGAATTAGAACAATTAGTCGAATGCCTCCTCAGAATTTTACTTCACTTTTCACATTGCTTGTCAAGACTGTGGAATTTATTGTTATTCAATAGCTTCATATAACAGTAAATACCACAATGAATAAAAGTGAGGAATAAAACCCAGTGTTACCAAGGTTATGTGTGAGATCAACAACTTGCTGTTCAATGAACCATTGTCTGCTATCTAAAGCACAGGTTACATTAAACATTAATAATAAGAACTAACACTTTTTGGTATTCAGAATACATAGTGGGTGTCATTTTTTAAACATCCATTCTATCATAATCACCTACTTTGTTAAATCCCCCATATCTGCTGATATTTCCTTCATGAAATAGTTAACGCTTTCTAAATACAAAGAAATTTTTCCACCCAGGGTTCTGTAGATAACTTTTTTTTTTTTCCCCCTGTTTGGCTCATGAAGTAGAAGGGAGAAGCATATTGAATGTGCATGAGCAAACACTGTGAAATCCTCCAGACCTTGGACTGAGTTCTCATTCCATCACTTGTGAACATTGAGAACTAATACAGATTAGTTAACCATACTAAGCCTTGATTTATTCATCCATAAAAGTGAAAAAAAATGCTAACTCAACTCATAGATTTGCAATGAAGATTAAATGTAAACGTATATTCAACAGTGTTTGGCACATTGTTATCATTAGTAACTGGCCCATATAAAATGAGAATAAGGAGAAATAAGCAAACAATCTCATGTATTCAGATATTCTACAAACACATGGTTACTGTTTTGTGCTTTCTATCTTAAATCTTTTAGAATCTTTAAAGCATATATATAATATACATACACACACAAGAAATGGAATATTCTAGCATTGTATGTTTTCTGTAAAGCCAAGTCCTTTTCCTTTGCTAAGATAATTATATATTAGTAACTCATGAATGAATTCCTTAGTATTAAATATAAAATTAAAAAGTAAACACAATTAAGGATAAGTTGAAATAATGACAGCAATAGTATATTCAAGTGTACAATTTTTTAATTTATGTGAGTTCATTATGCATCATGATAACTTTCATGATTTTTATTTTTTAAAAACACTCACTACTACTTATATATCTTACTATTATATTTCCTTAGTGTAACTATCCATACATTCTCCAAGTAGTAAAGGAAAACAATAGCTATTTTGTTTCCAAATTCCATGTCTAAATACAGAGATGTAAGTGGTTTGGGCATCATGAAATTCAAGGTTGTCTCTCCACTTTACAGTGAACCAAAGGCACAGAAATGTGTCACACTTGTAATCCCCATTCTTTGTGTCCACAGAAGTAAGAAGGTGGAAGGAAAAACCTCCTCTCAGAGCCATAAAAGTGACATCTCCTTTTATTCTATCCCAGTGAAGTAAATTCTGCTAGGAAAGAAAAAGTTGTAAATATATGCAAAATTTTGAATTCTGGTCATTTAATAAACTGAAAACTAATATCATAAGTAGATAAAGTTAGGAAAAAAAACCGAAATGTGTCTGAGGCACAAGTTCAGATCATTGAATACAGTTAGTTTCAGGAAAACTAGGTGTTAGAGTCTGTAAACAAGTCAGGATGGCGCCTGGCATTTTGCCAGGGGGAGTGGTTTGTGAGGTGGAGCCAGCGAGCCATTAAGTGTGGAGATTTCTTATTGGTTGACTGCTGTATCTAGTTTATGCTAATTAAGATAAGCTGTGTGAAATGTATAAATACCACTCCTGTCCTACCATAAAGGGCTCCTATTCCTGCAGTATCAATCTACACAAGTTGTTGGTCATCCCCCCACCCCATCCCCGGTTATTTTGCTGCAGCCGGACTGCAGCAACTAGGGAACTGGTAGACTATAAAAACTTTGTTTACAGGATTTTGTCTCCATCTTCATGCCCCTAATGCAACAGTAACTGTTCTCTTAATACAGTAAATACAAACAAGAGTGCATGCAAAAGTTACTTTACCTGTAATCCCAGCAGCATTGATAGGCTGAGGCAGGAGCATTTCAAGTTCAAAGCCAGCCTCAGCAAATTAGTGAGGACCTATGCAAGTTAGCAAGATACTGTCTCTAAATAAAAAAAGTGCTGGGGATGTAGCTGAGCAGTTAAGTGCCCCTGGGTTCAATCCGCCATACCAAAAAAAAAAAAAAAAAAAGTTACTTTTGCTATTTTCTCTTGAACTCAATGGAAGTTTTTATTATGGAAATGTATATATTTCCACTACATTTTTTTGGTTAAAGAAAAAATAATTTATTTTATGACTTTAAATTATGATTTATGTTGCCTCCTTTTTCTGATCTTGATAATTCAATACACAAAAGATTTTTTTCTGTTAATTTATATAAAGTACATAGGATGGTTGCAAGCAAAAATTATAACATTTTCCTGTCTGGCTTATAATTTTATAGAAGGTTGTTTACCTGGCAACTATAGGAAAGTATTAGATCAGGGATGCAGGGGTAGAAACCTTACATGAAACTATACAGATAAAAGTTTTCTGCACTTGTGTGTATATAGTACAATATTAAATTGACTGAAAACCTATACATGTACATTGTAATCCTTAGTCATCACACATACAAACTCATTCAAAAAGATATAACTAAATGAATAGATAGGATTAAATTTTTAAATATATATATATATATATATATATATATATATATATATATAAAATTCAAAAGAAGGCAGAGTGTAAACAATGCAGGAAGAAAATACAAAAGGGACATAACAAAGCCATAAGATTGTAGACCTGAATACAACTATACACATAATTATATTAAATATGAACCTATTAAATACTCTACAATTATTAAACTGGGCAAAAAAGCAAAACCCACTAATATGCTACCTATAAGTGAAATAAATAATAAAATGCAAATAGATTATAATTAAATTGATAGGAAAATATATACCACATATTAAGTATAGTCAAATACTAAATGGCTAGGTATTACATAAATAGACATCTGTACAAAAAGTCCTGCCACATATACAATGAAACATTACACAACCATAAGAAAATCAGTTAACCAGGAGGATGTAATCACAAGTATATTTTTACATACTAACAGAAATGCAAAGCACAGGGAGTAAAATTGGTAGAATTAAAGTTAGAAATACACAATTACATAATCATAGGCAAATAATTTTAATGCCCTCTTCTCACCAATGAATAAAAATCTAGACAAAATGACCTCATAGTTGCATAAGTTATTTCACAAAACTAAACCATATGCTGGTCCATTAAAAAGTCCTAAAAATTTTAAAATACTTTGCAGGATATATTCTCTGATCACAGTGGAAAGTAATGTAAAGCCATAACAAATTTTACCAATTGGCAATGATTCTAAATGGTCCATGGATCAAGAAAAAAATCAGGAACAAGCCCAGCGGCCCGCCGGCATGGTAGACACGTCACCCCAATTGGAGGAGGGGCAGAGCAGAGCCGCTGCCGGCGCCCGCAAGGTAGGCAGACCACACGACCTGGAGAAGGGGCCCAGCAGTCTGCCGGCGTGATAGACAGATCACCCCAATTGGAGGAGGAGTACAGCTGCCGCCTGCCCCTGTAAGGGAGACTTTGCAACTATACAAGAGCAATATAAATATATAGGGGGAAAATTCAATAACACAACAGTTTCACCAAGCAGAAAGAAATGCGAGATAAAAAACAAACAGAAATCCTAGAAATGCAGGAAGCAATAAACCAACTTAAAAACTCAAATGAGAATACTACCAGCAGAGTAGAACACTTAGAAGATAGAACATCAGACAATGAAGACAAAGTATTTCAACTTGAAAAGAACATAGATGGATCAGCGAGACTCTTAAGAAACCATGAGCAGAACATCCAAGAAATATGGGGTAACATAAAGAGACCAAATTTAAGAGTCATTGGGATACAGGAAGGTATAGTGGTCCAAACCAAAGGAATGAACAATCTGTTCAACGAAATAATATGAGAAAACTTCCCAGACTTGAAGAATGAGACAGAATCCCAAATCCTAGAAGCCTACAGGACGCCGAATGTGCAAAATCATAAGAGACCCACACCTAGACACATTATAATGAAGATGCCCTACATACAGAATAAGGAGAGAATTTTAAAAGCTTCAAAAGAAAGGAAGCAGATTACATTTAGGGGTAAACCAATCAGGATAATAGCTGATCTTTCAACAGAGACTCTGAAAGCTAGAAGATCCTGGAATAACATATTTCAAACACTGAAAGAAAATGGGTTCCAACCAAGAATTGTGTATCCAGCAAAATTAAGCTTCAGGATGGAAGATGAAATTAAAACCTTCCACGATAAACAAAAGCTAAAAGAATTTGCAGCTAGAAAACCATCTCTTCAAAACATCCTCGGCAAAACACTACAGGAAGAGGAAATGGAAAATAACAATGAAAACCAACAGTGGGAGGTAGTACAGTAAAGGGAAAAAATAATCAAAGAGGAAAAAAAAACCATGTTAACTAACATAAATAAATAAATATGGCTGGAAGAACAATCCATATCTCAATAATAACCCTAAATGTTAATGACTTAAACTAACCAATTAAGAGACACAGGCTAGTAGAATGGATCAAAAAAAAAAAAAAAAAAAAAGATCCAACAATATTCTGCCTACAGGAGACACATTTGATAGGAAAAGACATACATAGACTGAAGGTGAAAGGTTGGGAAAAATCATATCACTCATATGGACTTCGGAAACAAGCAAGAGTGTCCATACTCATATCAAATAAAATAGATTTCAAGCCAATGTTAATCAAAATGGATAAAGAGGGGCACTACATACTGCTCGAGGGAACCATACACCAACAAGACATAACAATCATAAATATATATGCTCCAAAAATGCTGCAGCTATGTTCATCAAACAAACTCTTCTCAAGTTCAAGAGTCTAATAGACCACCATACAATAATTATGGGAGACTTCAACATACCTTTCTCACCACTGGACAGATCTTCCAAACAAAAGTTGAATAAAGAAACTATAGAACTCAATAATACAATTAACAACCTAGACTTAATTGACATATATAGAATATACCACCCAACATCAAACAGTTACACTTTTTTCTCAGCAGCACATGGATCCTTCTCAAAAATAGATCATATATTATATCACAGGGCAACTCTTAGACAGTATAAAGGAGTAGAGATATACCATGCATCTTATCTGATCATAATGGAATGAAACTGAAAACCAACAATAAAAGAAGGAAGGAAAAATCATGCATCACTTGGAGAATGAACAATAGGTTACTGAATGATCAATGGGTTATAGAAGACATGAAGGAGGAAATTTAAAAAGGCTTAGAGATAAATGAAAACACAGACACAACATATCGGAATCTATGGGACACAATGAAAGCAGTGCTAAGAGGAAAATTCATTGCCTGGAGTTCATTCCTTAAAAAAAGGAAAAACCAAAAAATAAATGATCTCACACTTCATCTCAAAATCCTAGCAAAAGAAGAGCAAGTGTGCGGCCCGGGTTCGATCCTCAGCACCACGTACAAACAAAGATGTTGTGTCCGCCAAGTACTAAAAAATAAATATTAAAAAATTCTCTCTCTCTTCCTCTCTCTTTCACTCTTTCTTTAAAAAAAAAAAGAAAAAGAAGAGCAAAACAACAGCAAAGGAAGTAGAAGGCAAGAAATAATTAAAATCAGAGCTGAAATTAATGAAATCGAAACAAAAGAAACAATTGACAAAATTGACAAAACTAAAAGTTGGTTCTTTGAAAAAATAAATAAGATTGACAGATCCTTAGCCATGCTAATGAAGAGAAGAAGAGAGAGAACTCAAATTACTAGCATACGGGATGAAAAAGGCAATATCACAACAGACAATTCAGAAATACAGAAGATAATTAGAAATTATTTTGAATCCTTATACTCCAATAAAATAGAAGATAGTGAAGGCATTGATAAATTTCTTAAGTCATATGATCTACCCAGATTGAGTCAGAAGGATATAGACAACCTAAACAGACCAATATCAATTGAGGAAATAGAAGAAACCATCAAAAGACTACCAACTAAGAAAAGCCCAGGACTGGATGGGTATACAGCAGAGTTTTACAAAACCTTTAAAGAAGAACTAATACCAATACTTTTCAAGCTATTCCAGGAAATAGAAAAAGAGGGAGAACTTCCAAATTCATTCTACGAGGCCAACATCACCCTGATTCCTAAACCAGACAAAGACAATTCAAAGAAAGAAAACTAGAGACCAATATCTCTAATGAATCTAGATGCAAAAATCCTCAATAAAATTCTGGTGAATCGGATACAAAAATATATCAAAAAAATTGTGCACCACGATCAAGTAGGATTCATCCCTGGGATGCAAGGCTGGTTCAATATATGGAAATCAATAAATGTTATTCACATCAATAGACTTAAAGATAAGAACCATATCATCATCTCGATAGATGCAGAAAAAGCATTCGACAAAGTACAGCATCCCTTTATGTTCAAAACTCTAGAAAAACTAGGGATAACAGGAACATACCTCAATATTGTAAAAGCTATCTATGCTAAGCCTCAGGCTAGCATCATTCTGAATGGAGAAAAATTGAAGGCATTCCCTCTAAAATCTGGAACAAGACAGGGATGCCCTCTCTCACCACTTCTGTTCAACATAGTTCTCGAAACACTGGCCAGAGCAATTAGACAGATGAAAGAAATTAAAGGCATAAAAATAGGAAAAGAAGAAAAATATGATATATCAAGAACTATGTAATGTTTTGAACAACCAACAATAAAAATTAAAAAAAAAACATCAGAAGAAAAATTCAAAAATATTTTAATGAGAAAAATAATTTGGTGAATATTGGTAAAGTTATACTTATGGAAAAATTTAGAACCTTGAAACCTTTTAAGAAAAAAAAATATATATAGCATTAAAAATCTAAATTCTTCCTTCAGATACTAGATAAATAATGGCAAAGGAAAGGCAGAAGTGAAGGAATGAAATAATCAACATAAAAGCAGAAATCAACAAAAAGGTATAATAGAGAATATAATAAATCCAATATTTGGTCCTTTGAAAATATCAATAAAGATCAATAAAATTGATAAACTCCTAACTAAACTAGAGAAGAATAGAGGGATACAGATTTTCAGCATCAGGAAGGAAAGGGAAGTTACCACTAGAGAAATGAATCTTTGCTACCAAATATGGTTTGCTCTGACTCTTGCTATTTAGAGTAAAATAAAATAAAGCATTTATTTTCTCAGTCACAGTAACCTCATAGTAAGTCCTCAAAAACATTATATAGCCACATTGGGCAGTGGAAGTTTGTAACATTTGCATTTTGATAAAATTTCTATTGGACAATGTTTTATATTAAAAGAAAAAAATGAGAAATATAAATAAATAGGACAGAGGAAAGAGAATAGGGGGAAGGAGGTGTGTGTGCAGAATACTAGGGACTAAACTAGAGCAAATTAAATTTCATGTTTGTACAATTATGTCAAAGTCAACCCCATCATTTGATTTTTGTCAAAATTATCAAAGAAATCCAATGTGAGAATAAAGAATCTTTCACAAACGTTGCTGGAGTAACAACATAGCTATATGAAAAATCATAAATGAAGCTCTACTTTTATTTTCCATTGTATACAAAAATGATTGAATTTAGACCATCATCTAATTCATAAAAGGTAAAATCATGAAGCTTATAAAGGAAGACTTTCAATTATGCCTTGTGCTTGGGAATGTTAACAAGATTTGGGAGAAAAATAGAGCCATTTTTCTTTTCTCATTCTTTCCAGTACTCACAGAAATTTCTCATTTTATTATTCAGTAACAATGTAACTAGTTCTCAAATTTTTGGGACCTTCCAGTCTTTCTTCCACATTGACACCATACAAATCTTTCTAAATAATTGCTTTTTTCAAGATATTATAAACATTTTCAGTGGTGTCACACATTCTAGAGATTAAATCTCTTTTATTATTTTCCAGTAAAAGCTCATGCCTGTTACATATTACTGCTTAATTCATTCATTTTTTTTCTTTATTCAGACCATTATCAAGTTTCCAACCCTTGATTAATCCGCCTGTGAACCACTCTCTGATTTTCTATTGTACTGTTGAGGAAAAAAGAAAGTCATATAAATTTGGAAATTGAGATCACTGTGTATTTTTATTTTCAAACTTCACAGCTTCCCAGAAATACTTCAATGTTCCCTGACACAGCTGCATATATGCTTTCCACAAAGACTATTTCTAACATTTCCATTCTTTGTAACCTCCTGGTTGTGTCACCTGCTTCTTTGTTCTAAGCATATAGTTTCATCTACTCTTTCTAAGACAGTATAGAAATGAAACAATGAAATCCCCCATCATTTAGTATCATCTAAAACAATAAGGGTTCCTACAGTCATGCTATCCATATATTATTCCTTTCCTTTCTTCATGAGATGAGGCACTATTCCTTCTTTTAAAAGTGTCTCTCTTTGTCTTTGTTCTGGCATCCTCAGGGAATTTGCTCTGTTTTATTCTAATTTTTTCCTTGATGGTTAATCCTTCTCACTCTCTTAATTCTTGGGGCTTCATTGTTAATCTTTGTAGAATTTCTAATATCTTAAAAGAAATTTAGAAGCTACCCATCTGCTGATTCCTTCTAATATATCTTATGCTTTTTCTTTAAACATTTTGATTATGCTTCTGAATATTTCCAGAAATGATGGACCCTTCAACAACCGTAAGTAACATTAAGAAGTTTACATTAACGAAATTTGCTCAAACTACCCTGGGTGATGATATTCACTCCTTCCTCTGAATTTCAGCAGCAATTCAATATTAGAACCATCTGTTGATTAGAAACCATCCACTGATAATAATATATATAAAGGATTGGGTAATTGTTTGTATACATAACTACATAACTGTATCAATTTTCAAATTGAGAACTCCTAGAAGATAGGATATTAAATAATTCCGTGTGTGTGTGTGTGTGTGTGTGTGTGTGTGTCTGTCGGCGGTGGTGGGGGGTTGACCCTCCAAAGACCCATTATGCAGTAAAATGTATCTTGCTCATGAAAGTTTCATTATAATTTACTTTTTAAAAAACTTTATGAGCTATGCTATCAGTCCTACCTCTGCCCATTGTATTGAATCCCTTAGATTCATTGTTGTTCTGTTTTCTCTACAAAATATACATCTAGTTCATCCTGAACAGTTGTAGACCAATGTTTTATTTACATCCTTGATTAACTTATATATGCACCAAGAAGTGCATTAAGTGCTTATACACAATGTGTTCTTTAATATTTCCAATAATACCATGAAGTGGGCATAACTGGTAACTCCATTGCCTTTTAAAAAATACACAAGGTCAAAAATAGCTTCAGTTGACTTTTTCAAGGTTATCAAACTGATAAGTAGAAGTCTGTCAGTCTCCTCAACTCTAACACAATAACTACCACTATACTTTAATTATGAATAATACACAGAGTTCTCATGCCTTTGGACATCATCATGATAATCAAATTTAAAACACTATAGACTCAAAAAATTGTACAGATATAATATACCTTTAAGAATTGAATTGTACAAATGTAACAAAATATACTTTTCAGAAAAGTGGCTGCTGTTTACCAAGGTCAGAGATTATATTACTTTTCTTTTCCTAAATGATTTGTAAGGTGAATATTCTTGTGATTGCATTACAGATAGGGAACCTGAGACTTAAAAACATCAGATAGCCTCTTCAGGATAATCTCACATGGGTAGTAAGTAGCAGAATTTGGATGTGAATTTATCTATTATGAACTACATTTTAACTACTTCACTACATTCTCTTTTATTCTCATTATTTTGTGAATTTCAGTCTATTTAATATCTCTTTATCATTATGTGATTGTGTAGAATATGGATATGTTCAGGGTATTATTATGCATATTGACTGCATTGCAGATAACTCATTTAACAATGTACAGATTTCCTGTTTCTTTCTACTATTTAAAAACCTTCAGAAACTATGATTGAATCAAATGTAGACATTTTTATAACTATAATATTATTAACACTTGGGTCACTAATTATAAGTGTTCAAATATATGACTTTCTGTTACATCAATATTATTTCAGAATTAGGGATTGACATATTTACATTAGGATCATATAAAAATTTTAACTATGACACCACTGCAACTTTTACCCAGAATTTTTCAATTCTTTTCTGCAAAATCTATGTTCTGTAATTGAGACAGAATTATGGGCCCAGGTGAGATACCTAAGATCATTACATTTTTGTCACATTCTTTCTCATGTAATAGGCAAAGCTAATAAAAACACATACTAATATAAGATAAAAACCAGCTGCATTATTTCAACCAAGGGATTGAATTCTATCAATCAACTTACCCTTTGCTGTCAGAAAAGAAAATAGGAAAGTTCTGTATGAATGAAAATAAGGCTTAGGGTAAATTAAAGTAAAAAGCTTAATCTATAAAAGGAATATACTTCTAAAATTGGGGAATATGAACTAGGAAAAGCAAACAGCATTTGATAAGGCCTGTCTAGACATTGGTATCTTGAGTATGAATATTGAATAATAAAAATGAAATGAATAACATTATGATAAGATCAGGTAAATTCATGAAAATATAAATCAATAAGAGAGAACAAAAATTCTGTGGCACTGTCATTTTAAGGATTGAATACAAATATGGGAAGGACTTGTATTTGGCAAACTTTAATCAGCTGATCACTTTATCATGTCTACTACAAAAACTACCTTTTGTTTTCAGTCTAGATTTATAGTAGATTTTAGACACTACTTGCATCTCTTCATTTTCTTAATAAAATCTATGTTTTATTCTTATAAAATATAACCTGTATGTTATCAAAGTTTAGAAAATATGGAAATATTCAAAAATAACAAATTGACTAGCTAGAAGTTGTTCTTGTTGTAAATTATTGCTAATATGTTTATTTCTGACTTTAAACAAGTCAATATTAATCATTCTATCCTCAATAAAACTATAATCAAAAACTCTTTATGTTGATTATTTTTGATACTTTTTGTTTGATTTTTAAATTCTTAACATAGCCTGTTACATGTGTTAGATCACTATTCAGAAAAAAAAATTTACATAAAAAGGCAAATTCAAAATTATGAAGGATGAGAGCCTACTTATTTTCATCCCATGCAGGATGTCTTATGTATATGTGAAATCAAATAACTGACCATACGAAGAGTGTAATGTTTGCACTCATTTCATCATGGTCCTACCTTATGGGGCTATGCAGTCACGCTGGGGAAATGCGTGCACATGTCTCTCTCAGAACCCACTTACAATTTGAAAAGGTCACACGAGGCATTAAGAAGTGGCCCAGATTCCCAAAGTCTCTTTTTAGAAGTTGAAAACTACCTGCAATCATGGTTTTTCTTCACTTAAAAGGATTCACACTTGCTTACTGGGGTTTTTACTGCCAAATTGAGTAAAAGCACCCATCAGCAGCAGTGGCAGAGAAAAGGGACTTAGGTCTGAAAGCTTACAGTCACAGCAGATAAGTAAATTATTTATAAAAGGTCGTTTTCTATTGGTTTAGTGTCCAGTTTACTGTGAGACTTTTTCTTCATAATTTTTTTTTAAAGCATGTATTCTATTGCCCCTACCACTGAAAACTCCATGCTATTCAAAGTGAGGTTCTTAATCATCAGCATCAGCCTCTGCTGGAAACTTGTTAGAAATGCAGAATCTCAGGAAGCATCCCAGACTTTCTAAATCAATGCCTGCATTTTAACAAACTCCCTAGGTGTTTTGCTCCATACTACATTAAGTCCCAATAGATAAGGTCTCAATCTGTGTTGTTTTCTGGAGGACATGTCAATGATGGCTCTGACTGGATGCCCTTACTAACTTCTTACACTAAGTCCCTCTTATTTATGGTTATTACAATTGACGTTTTAATTTATTGGTATCATTAGATTGTATCGTCAGTAGACTACCATAACAAGGATGATTTAAATTTGCTTTTGCTCATCATAGTAAATCTTGCAGTGTATTGAATATACTATTGTAAACAACCAGTATTAATAGGTATTTTATAAATGTGTGAATAAATGAAACTTACTTGACAGTTAACAAAAATGTCTTTTTACCACCACCAAAGGTTGGTTCTAACTTTAAAACAAAAATAACTTTCAGGTTTAAGTGCCATCATTTTCATTACCATACACACCAAACATTTATTGAGTGACTAATATAAGAAAAACATTGCAATGGAAGTTTAAATATGTAATGATCTAGATGATTTAGAGACTCACAATATGGTAGAGGTGTTGGTATTTTCTCATGAGAAGACAAATGATAATGCAGATCTCAAGTATATTAGAAAAAGTAAAGGAATGAATGACATCCTATTTAAGGGCAGCTTTTGTCCATGTTTCAAAAAAAGAAATGAAGTAAGATAAAAATGCACTTTTAATTCAGTGCTGCTTATGACATATTTCATGTGTTACACAGTTAAGACACTAAAGGCACCAGATAGGTCCAGCATTTGTTCTTGGAATGCTTTCATTCAATTGTTTTCTAATTGGTGACATACCAAACAAATCACTTTTTATTATGCCAGTGACAAATTGAATTGTTATAGAAGGAAATTTACTCTTTGAATAATCACTTCTTTATCATGAATCTTTGGATAATTTCCAAAAAAACAAACATCCACTGGCAAAAGAGGATTTACTTTAAGACATACTGTTAGAGTAATTTTAGGAACTACATTTGGATTTCTAATATGCATACCCTTGACATGCCTTGGATTTTCCTAATACATGAGATACTGCATAGAATTATGTGCATGAAAAATTTAATTTTCCCATCTTTTTAAAAACTTGGTTCTTATTACCATATTTTTACAAGACACCTGTGTTCCAAAGAATTGTTAATTTTAAATTATTTATTTACAAATGACAGAAATTATGAAATATTTACAAGAATTATTCCTGACCAAATTAATCAGAGCTCTTAAAAAATCATTCATCTGTGAGCTAATTTAAAGAATTTTTGTGTAGATATGTAAATATGTCCCTTTCCTGTAAGAAAACCAAACCAAGTGTTTTCTTCCATTTGCCACTCTTAGCCTATGAAGGTCTCATGTGGCTCAGAAAATTAAGAGCAATTAACAGAGCTCAGTATACATCAAAGTATTGGCCAGAGATACATGGTAGGAAGGAAATGAAATTAGGACACTACATTGACTTCTTTTTTGCTCTAAGAAGATGAATAGAAGACCAGCTCAGGCAAGTGTTGATCTGATGTCCTTAAAAATTGAAGGTATTGAGTTATGAAGTCTTCTTGTTATAGGATACAGATACTGTAAAACTCCTATCTGAAGAACTAATCTTCAAGGTTCTGTTGCCTATTCTAAACAGTTGAACGCTAGGTGACAAAAATGTAAAAGAGTGAAGAGGACATCACTCTCCTTTTTTAGGATAATGTTACATTTACCTTCCTTTCTGTAATTAAGATTGTAGACTTAGGCAACTGAAACTCTGTTTGCTTTCCCAGAAAAATGGCAAAATATTTAATTGATCATTGGTTAATTAATTTAAAAATTAAAGACCAAAGTGACCACTCCTTTAAAGTAACACAATACAAATGGAATCCAAAGACTTACTGTGTAGTTGACTCCTGTATATAAAAATGCATGTCTTTACTGGGCCTGAGGCAAGGAACCCAGAACACCACTGGGCTCTACCTAGAACACAACAGAGTCTTTAGGATCTTTCTTTTTCCTCCTCTGCCGCTGCCGCCGCCTCCTCCTCCTCCTCCTCCTCCTCCTCTTTCTCCTCCTCCTTCTTCTTCTTTTTGTCTAATTTGTTATATATGTCAGCAGAATGCATTGGAATTCATATTATACAAATAGAGCACAATTTTTCACATCTCTGGTTGTACACAGTAGTCACACCATTCATTTCTTCATACATGGACTTGGTGTAATGATGTCCGTCTCATTCCACCATATTTCCTACCCACATGGCCCCTCCTTTCCCCTCCCTCTACTTTGATCTATCTAGAGTTCATATAATTCTTTCACGCACCCTACCAACCACTTTATGAATCAGAAAAAAAACATTCAGCATTTGGTTTTTTGAGATTTGCTAACTTCACTTTCCATTATATTCTTTAGCTCCATCCATTTAGGTACATGCAAATGCCATGATTTTATTCTATTTTAATGCTAAGTAATATTCCATTGTGTATATATACCACATTTTCTTTATCCATTTATCTACAGAAGGGAATCTAGGTTGGTTCCACAGTTCATCTTTTGTGAATTGTGCTGCTATAAACATTGATGTGACTGTGTTCCTTTAGTATGCTGTTTTTAAGTCCTTTGGTATAAACCAGGGAATGGGATAGTTTGGTCAAATGGTGGTTCAGTTTCCGTACTTCCAAGAAACCTATATAAAGCTTTCCATATTGGCTGCAGCGATTTGCAGTCCCACTAGCAATGTATGAGTGTACCTTTTTCCCCCACATCCTCTCCAACACTCATTGTTATTTGTATTCTTAAAAGCTGCCATTCTGACAGGAGTGAGATGAAATCTTAGTGTAGTTTTAATTTGCATTTCTCTAATTGCTACTTATGTTGAACATTTTTTCATATATTTATTGATTGATTGTATATCATCTTATGAGAAGTGTCTGTTCAGTTCCTTGACCCATTTATTAACTGGATTATTAGTTTTTTGGTGTTAAGATATTTTAGTTCTTTACATATCATAGAGATTAGTGCTCTATATGATGTGTGTGTGGTAAAAATTTTCTCCGATTCTGTATGCTCTCAATTGACCTCACTGATTGTTTCTTTTGCTGAGAAAAAGCTTTTTAGTTTGAATCCATCCCATTTATTAATTCTTGATATTAAGTCTTTTAATACAGGAGTCTTATTAAAGAAGTTGGGGCCTAATCATACATGATGGAGATTTGGCCCTACATTTTCTTCTAATAGATGCAGTGTCTCTTGTTTAATTACTAGGATCTTGATTCACTTTGAGTTGAGTTTTGTGCATGGTGAGAGAGGTTTAATTTCGTTTTGTTGCATATGAATTCCAGTTTTTCCAGCACCATTTGTTGAAGAGTCTGTCTTTTTACAATGTATGTTTTTGGCACCTTTGTCTGATATATGATAAATGTAATTATGTGTCCTCTATTCTATGTCCTCTATTCTGTACCATTGGTCTACCAGTCTATTTTGGTGCCAATACCATGCTGTTTTTGTTACGATTGCTCTGTGGTATTGTTTAAGTTCCGGTATAGTGATGCCACCTGCTTCACACTCTTGCTAAGGATTTCCTTAGCTATTCTGAGTCTCTTATTTTTCCAGATGAATTTCATGACTGCTTTTTCTGTAGAATGTCATTGGGATTTTGATCAGAGTTGCATTGAATTTGTATAGTGCTTTTGGTAGTATGGTCATTTTGACAAAATTAATTCTGCCTATCCAAGAACAGGGTAGACCTTTCCATCTTCTAAGGTCTTCTTTAATTTCTTTCTTTAGCATACTGCTAGTCTATGTCTTTTGATTGGTGAGTTTTTATTATATTGGTCTTTCACCTCTTTCATTAAGTTGATTCCAAAGTATTTTAGTTTTTGAGGCTATTGAAAATGAGGTAGTTTTCCTCATTTCCCTTTCAGAGGATTTGTCACTGATTTATAGAAATGCCTTTGATTCATGGATATTGATTTTGTATTCTGCTACTTTGCTGAATTTATTTAATAGTTCTAGAAGTTTTCTGGTGGAATTTTTTGGCTCTTCTAGGTATAGAATCATATTGTTGGCAAATAATGCTAATTTGAGTTCTTCTTTTCCCATCATATCCCCTTAATTTCTTTCATCTAATTGCTGTAGCCAGTGTTTCAAGTACTATGTTAAACAGAAGTGGGAAAGGAGGGCATCCCTGTCCTTATTCTAGTTTTTAGAGGGAATCCTTTCAACTTTTCTCCATTTAGAATAATGTTGGCCTGGGGTTTAGCATGGATAGCTTTTATGAATGTTGAGATAGTTCCTGTTATCCCTAGTTTTTCTAGAGATTTGAACATGATTGGTGCTATATTTTGTTGAAAACTTTTTCTGCATCTATTGAGATGATCATATGGTTCTTATCTTTAAGTCTATTAATGTGAGGAACTACATTTATTGATTTCCATATGTTTAACCAAATTTGCATCCCTGGGGTGAACCCCACTTGATCATGGTGCAGTATTTTTTTGATATGTTTTTGTATTTTATTTGCCAGAATTTTATTGAGAATTTTTGCATCTATGTTCTTTAGTATTATTGGTCTGAAGTTTTCTTCCTTTGATGTGTCATTGCCTGGTTTTGAAATCAGGATGATATTGGCCTCATAGAATGAGTTTGGAAGTGCTACCCTTTTTCTATTTCCTGAAATAAATTCAGGAGTACTGGCATTAGTTCTTCTTTAAAGGTCTTGTAGTATTCAGTGTGTATCCATCTAGTCCTGGGCTTTTCTTGATTGATAGGCTTCTGATGGCATTTTCTATTTCATCACTTAAAATTAATCTGTTTAAATTGTGTATATCATCCTGATTCAATTTGAGAAAATCATATGATTCTAGAAATTTTTCCATGCCTTTGATTTTTTTTTTATTTTATTGGAGTACAGTTTTCAAAATAATTTCTAATTATCTTCTGTATTTCTGTACTTTCTGTTGTGATAGTTCCTTTGTAATCACATATGTTAGTAATTTGAGTCTGTCAATTTTACTTATTTTTTTCAAAGAACCAACTTTTTTTGTCAACTTTTAAAAATTATTTATTTTGTTTTAATTTCATTGATTTCAGTTTTGATTTTAATTATTTTCTGTTTTCTACTGCTTTGATGTTGATCTGTTTTTATTTTTCTAGGACTTTGATATGTAATGTTATCATTTATTTGTTCACTTTTTCTTCTTTTATGGAATGAACTCCATGCAATCAACTTTCCTCTTAGTACTGCCTTCATAGTGTCCCAAAGATGTCGATATGTTGTATCAGTGTTCTCATTCAACTCTAAGAATTTTTTTTATCTCCTCCTTGATGTCTTTTGCAACCCATTTTACATTTAATAGCATATTATTTAGTCTCCAGGTGTTGGAGTAGCTTTTATTTCTTATTTTATCATTGATTTCTAATTTCATCCCATTATGATCTGATAGAATACATAGTAGTATCTCTAATTTTTTATATTTGCTAAGAGTTGCTTTGTGTCATAATATATGGTCTATTTTAGAGAAGGATCCATGTGCTGCTGAGAAGAAAGTGTATTTGTTTATTAAAGGATGAAATAGTCTAAATATGTTAGTTAAATCTAAGTTACTAATTGTATTATTGAGTTCTATAGTTTGTTTAGCTTTTGTTTGGATGATCTGTACAGTGGTGAAAGATTTGTGTTAAAGTCACCCAGAATTATTGTGTTGTGGTATATTTGACTCTTGAACTTGAGAAGAGTTTGAATATAGATGCTCCATTTTGGGAGGCATATATATTTTTTATTGTTATGTCTTATTGATAAATGTTTCTCTTAACCAGTATGAAATATCCTTATTTATTCCTTTTAATTAACATTGGCTTGAAGTTTACTTTATTTGATATGGGAATGGAAACCCCTGCTTGCTTCTGCAGTCCATGTGAGTGGTATAATTTTTTCCAATCTTTCACTTTCAGTCTGCGGATGTCTTATCCTATGAGATGAGTCTCTAGGAGACAGCATATTGTTGGATCTTTTTTTGTTTAATCCAATCTGTCAGTCTAAGTCTTTTGATTGGTGAGTTTAGGCCATTAACATTCAGGGTTATTACTGAGACATGATTTGTAATTCCAGCCATTTTTGTTTATTTGGTATTTAACTTGACTTGGTTTCTCCTTTGAATAGTTTTTCCTTTAGTGTAATACCTCCTTTTGCTGATTTTCATTCTTGTTTTTCATTTCCTCTCCATGGAATATTTTGCAGAGGATGTTCTCTAGTACAACTAGTTCTTTCTATTTGTAAATTCTTTTACCTTTTGTTTACCGTGTAAGGTTTTTATTTTACCATCAAATCTAAAGCTTAGTTCTGATGGATATAACATTCTTGGTTGGCATCCATTTTCTTTCAGAGCTTGGTATATGTTGTTTCATGATCTCCTGGCTTTGAGGGTCTGGGTTGAAAAATCTGCTGAGATACAAATTGGTCTTCTCCTATATGTGATCTGACTTCTCTCTTGCAGCCTTTAAGATTCTATCCTTATTCTGTATGCTAGGAATTTTCCTTATAATGTAGTTTGGTGTAGATCTGTTGTAATTTTGTACATTTGGTGTCCTATAAGCCTCTTGTATTTGATTTTCCAATTCACTTTTAATGTCTGGGAAATTTTCTGATATTATCTCAATGAAGAGATTGTGCAATCTTTTGGTTGGAAACTCTGTGCCTTCCTCTATTCCAATAACTTTTAGATTTGGTCTTTTGACAATTTCCCTTAATTCTTGGATGTTCTGCTCATGGTTTCTTACCATCTTCACTGTGTTGTCAACTCTATTTTCTAGATTGTATACTTTGTCATCATTATGTGACTTTCTGTCTTCCAAGTGATCTAGTCTATTGGTTATGCTTTCTTATCAAATTTTTTATTTGGTTTATTGTTTCCTTCATTTCAAGGATTTCTAGCTTTTTTTTCTAGAATTTCTATCTCTTTCTTGAAGTAATCTTCTGCTACCTGTATTTACTCCTTTATTTCTTTGTTGGTGTGATCAATAAATGCCTGTATTTGCTCATTCTTTAATTCACAGATCATTTTAATTATGAACATTCTGAACTCCTTCTCTGACATTTCATCAACATCACTGTCGATGAGTTCTGTTATTATAGTATCCTGGTTTGTTTAGGGCACTTGGCTCCCTTGTTTATTCATGTTGTCTATGTGATTTGCTTTCTTGCAGTGTGGATCTAAGGTATTACAGTTTCTAACCTATAATCTTGTAGTACTGTGCAGATTATCTGTATCTCACCTTGGTGTTGGGCTTCCAGACCCAGCTGGTGTCACCGAATGAATGCTACTGCAACTATATGTGATGGTTATAATAGCAGGAGGTAACTTGAGATGATAGTGGGGGTGCCCCAAGATGGATGCAACATTTTTCAGAGATGGGGCTGAAAGAGGGGGCCATACACTGGCTTTGTGATGCCTGCTCCAAGATGCAGCTGCTTCTAGGCCCTCTGTGTTGTCCCAAGGTAGAGTCTGCTGTGTGAGGAAGGCTATGGGGATGGCTGCAGTGTCTCAAGATGGAAATAGGTTAGGCCTGGGTTTCTAGGTGGGGTGGACCCAGGCTTATTCTGGGTCTGGGCTACCATGCAGGTCACCAGAGGGGCCTGAGCTCTGGGGGGTCTGCAGGTGGCAGGATGGACCCTGGCCTACCCTGGACCCTGGCTCCTGCACAGGTCAGCAAGGCAGCTCTCTATTTATCCTTTTTCATAGAAATAAAAATAGTGGTTTTTATTAGTTGGCAAAATTTGTATTAAATTAAGAAATGTAATGATCGTGAATATAATTTGCAGAATATCAGTATGGTTCCAAAACTCATTCTTACTACAATGCTCAAAATAAGGTAAAATTGGTGTACCAAAAATTATGGCATGAGCCACAGTGGTGGTGCATGCCAATAATCCCAGAGGTTTTGGAGGATGAGGCCAATGAATTCAATCCCTGGTACAAAAAGGAAAAAAAAAAAAAGTTGTGGTATGAATTGACAGATGTAGGAAACAATCACTCTTTTTTGTTCTTTTAGGTTTTTTTTTTCCTGTAGAAATACACAAACTATACAAATTAATGTGATTTACTTTGATATTTCCACACATTGTATCACACATTGCTTATGTCTATCTATCTGTCCTCTAACCGTCTCTAAACCATAGCACCTTTCCCAGATCCTGGTAATCCCTCTTCTTCTTTTAGGTTGACTTTTTTCTTCTTGTTTTTCTCTTATTTGCTATTTTTATATATTTTCACATATGTAAAAGAACAAATGATATTTGTCTTTCTATAGCTGCCTTATTTTATTTAATATGTCCTCAAATCCACATTTTTTAAATTCTTTGTTGATTTTTTAAAAAAATAAATGACAGCAGAATGCATTACAATTCCTATTCCAAGATTTCCAAGGAATCTCCATACTGCTTTCCATATTGTCTATACCAATTTGCAGTTCCACCAGCAATGTATGAATGTATCTTTTTCCCCACATGCTCGCCAACACTTATTGTTGTTTGTCTTCATAATAGCTGCCATTCTGACTGGAGTGAGATAATATTAGAGTAGTTTTGATTTGAATTTCACTAATTGCTAGAGTTGATGAACATTTTTTCATATATTTGTTGACTGATTGTATATCCTCTTCTGAGAAGTGTCTGTTCAGGTTCTTGGCCCATTTGTTGATTGGGTTATTTGTTTTTTTGGTGCTTAGATTTTTGAGTTTTTTATATACCATAGAGATTAGTGCTCTATCTGATGTGTGAGGGATAAAAATTTGCTCCCAGGATGCAGGCTCTCTATTCACCTCACTGATTGCTTTTTTTGCCGAGAAGAAACTTTTTAATTTAAGTCCATCCCATTTATTGATTCTTGGTTTTAATGCAATTCCAATCAAAACCCCAATGGCATTTTTCCTCATAGAACTAGAAAAAACAGTCATGAAATTCATCTGGAAAAATAAAAGATTCAGAATAGCTAAGAAATCCTTAGCAGGAAGAGTGAAGCAGGTGGCATCACTATACCAAATATTAAACTATATTTCAGAGCAATAGTAACAAAAACAGCATGGTATTGGCACCAAAACAGACTGATAGACAAATACAGAATAGAGAATAGAGAACACAGAGACTAACTCTCAAAATTACAATTATCTTATATTAGACAAAGGTGCCAAAAACATGCATTGAAGAAAAGATAGCCTCTTCAATAAATGGTGCTGTGAAAACTGGAAATCTGCAGCAGTCTGGCTGGGCACAAATCAAGAGCCACTGAAGCAGGAACAAATTTTATTTCTGAACTCCACCAGCACACTCCACATACGCTCCCCGGAAACTCTCCCAAACTCCACGCAGCTCCTCCAGGAACCAATAACCGTAAATCCCTCTTCCGGAAATCCCTCCTCCCGCACTTCCCCAACCAATGGGAACTCTCCGGGAATCCCCACGAGAACTCCAAAGTAGCACGAGAACTCCAAAGTAGCAGGCCGAGGTGGACAGTAAAGGTCTAATATACAACCGAATCAATCCAGCATCATCTTAATGGCTTGCCTCTCAACCAATACTATTGGCAAAATGCCAGGGGCCATTCCGCCTCAGCTGTGGCTCTCAGCATCTCTCCCCTTCTGTTTAATTAAACAATAAGCAATGTGGCTTAGGGACCGTGCCTGTTAGGTTGTCCAATACACATATGGTCCTTAGCAATCATAGGATGAGCTAACCTCAAGATGACAGCCTCCTGTCTTAGGTTAGTACCACTGCAATTGGATCTTACCTGTCACTGACTACCAGTCCAGCATACAGCCATACTTGTGGATAGGCCTGTGCACCAGTGGGGGGTGAGGTTCTTTGCCTTACCTCTGTTGGCCCCCAAATTTGGCCTTGGTGCCAGTGGGGGGGTGAGATTCTTTGCCTCACCTCTGTTGGCCCCCAAATTTTAGACCATCACTAGCAGAAGGGAGGAGGATACAGAAATGCCACAACACCAAGCCAATTGACGGCTCCTATGGAAAAATTGTACCACCAGTGACACCATCAGCAAAGATACGCCAACATTACCACATTTCGCTGCACCAACAGATAGTTCACAATGCATACAAGTGATACATAGTCCAGGCAAGTTCTGCAAGCAATTCAGAACTACCAATCTACCAATATGTCCATTTCCTCCCAAAGTAAATTGACTCCTCGATTGAGCATTACTTGTTGAGTTATTATTCATTGATGCATCAGTTTATACAGTTACTGTGATAGCTATTTGGTTTTATCTTTAGCCTGGCATCTAAAGCCTGTTGAACTGCAGCTACCAAGACTTGCCTTTGTTCATTAATGTCTCTACATAATTTAATATATGTGTTTAAATCTCCACGTTTCCATGGTCTAATGACCTCTCTGCACCAATGATTTGCTTGCTTATAAGCCAGTTGTTTTATTAATGGCATTGCTTGTTTTGTATCCCCCAAAACTTTGGTAGCTGTTTGAATAAGCCTAATCTACAAATTCAGCGTAAGGTTCATTAGCTCCTTGTATTATGTTAGATAATTGACCTTGTAAATCTCCATGTCCTTGTAAAGTCTTCCATGCCCTAACTGCATGTGCAGCAATTTGTGAATATATGGCAGGATCATTCAATTTGTTACCATTGACCCTCATAAGGTCCTTTTCCTAACAACATATCTAGATTTCTTTGAGGGTAACCAGCTGCTGCATTTCGCCTAGCTGTCTCTGTGTAAAATTTCTCATTGGCAACCTTCCATAACAAATATTGTCCTCCATTTAGCACAGCTTTACACATGCTAGCCCAGTCTGCTAGCATCACGTCCAAGTTGGTAATGGATTCAACCATGCTTACAGTGAAAGGTGCTTGAGGACCATAGGTTGTTACAGCCTCCTTTAACTGCTTCACTGTTTTGAAATCTAAAGCACAGTGAATTCGCTGCCCTCCTGCCTGCTCAAGTACAGGGCATGCTAATCTTTGAGGTCCTGTCTCAGGATCCCATCTATCAACTATGGGCATTGAGGGCCACTCAGCTGTCTCCATAGGTGGAGCTGTTGGTTGAATTACACCCTCTGGTGATAGAACAGAGTTCTATTAGTAGCAGCCTCCTGTTGTAGCTTCCCCCCGATAGCTGTTTCTCCTCTAAGCTTTCTTCCTTTAAATTTTCTTCCTCTATCTGACTAGCTCGAGAGACCTTCTCTTTTGCTTGATCTAACATGTTTTCTACCATAGTCTGGACCTCTAACAATTTACTTAACACTCTTTCAGTTTGTTTTTTACTATTTTCTAATCTATAAAGATAACACAATCCATCAAGATAACACAAAACAAAACCGAAACAGAATGAAACAAAAAATCATTGTATCAATTTTCCTATTTTCTTGACATGTGCATTTGTGGTCTATTTCTATCTCTTCCTCAGGGGCGAACAACTTCATACCTTGAGCCAACCATTTTTCCCAGTTTGCCTGAGAAAGTTCTAGGGATAGGCAGCTTGAAACAAAAACAAAACAAATCAAAACAAGAACACATTGTTTTGTGAAATGGTCACCCATTCTCTCGCCTTCCCTCAGGGGTGAGCAATTTCACTTACCTCAGAGCTTCAGGCATTCCCCGCACAGGCCGCCAAATGCCAAAGTCTGGCTGGGCACAAATCAAGAGCCACTAAAGTAGGAACAAACTTTATTTCTTAACTCCACCAGCATACTTCACACATGTTCCCCGGGAACTCTCCCGAACTCCACGCGGCTCCTCCAGGAACCAACAACCGGAAATTCCTCTTCTGGAAATCCCTTCTCCTGCACTTCCCCAACCAATGGGAACTCTCCAGGAATCCCCACGAGAACTCCAAAGAAGCGCGAGAACTCCAAAGTAGCAGGCCGAGGTGGACAGTAAAGGTCTAATATACAACTGAAACAATCCAGCATCATCTTAATGGCTTGCCTCTCAACCAACACTATCGGCAAAATTCCAGGGGCCATTCCGACTCAGCTGTGGCTCTCAGCAGAAATCCACCTGCAACAAAATGAAATTAAACCCTCATCTCTCACCATGCACAAAACTCAACTGAAAGTGGATCAATAATCTAGAAATTAAACCAGAGACTCTGCATTTCATAGAAGAAAAAGTAGGCCATAATCTTCATCATGTGGGATTAGGCCCCAACTTCCTTAGTAAGACTCCTATAGCACAAGAATTAAAACCATGTTTGTTGTTGTTGTTGTTTGTTTGTTTGTTTTGCTGCAAAGGACAGAATTCCATTCTTCCTTGTGACTGAATAATACTTCATTGCTTACATATAACATATTTTCGTTATCCATTCATCTGTTGACAGGCATTTATTCTGATTCCCAATCTTAGCTATTGTGAAGAGCATCTCAGTGAACATGAGCACACAGCTCTTTCTTTGTATGCTGACTTTATTTACTTTGTGTATATAGCCAGGAGAGGAATAATTGCACCATTGGTAGTTTTCTTGTTATTACTGTTGTTGTTGTTATTGTTGTTGTTGTTTTTTAAGTTTTTAAGAACCTGAATACTGTTTTCCATAGTGGCTCTACTAATTTACATTCAAAATGACTGTTTGCAAACCTTCTTTTTTGCATCTCATTGTAGTTTTATTTGTATTTCCTGGATGGCTAATGATATTGGGAATTCTTTTGTTCATTTATTGGCCATTTGTATTTCAAGGTAACTTTTCAGGACTAAGCACATCTCTTCCTTCCATTTCTAAAAGTTTCTCTTGCCTCTTCAGAGCTCTGAACTATAGTCCTTTAGGAAGACTTCCCTATATTTCTGCCTTTGTAGAGTATATATAGTGAGACAAACAAATGAAAATAATGGGTAGCTGAGAATTTTATAGGTTTGGCTCATGCTCAGATATCAACATGAAATTTCTTACTGTAGTGCTTTCATTTTTAGTACAATATTTTTTCATGATTATCAAGAAGTATGGGATTGTATTAAACTTACATGTCATTAAAATGTCCCATAAGGCTACTCTTTTCCCTTCTGGATGTTTTCAGTGTCTATGTAGTTTGCCTTTCAATATGCAAATTAATGTAATCTGCCCTAGTGGGTAGCAATTGTGGCTAATATACTAATCTCTTTCTTAATTGTCTTTCTGTCAGCAATGCTCCTCAGTAGTAATTGGATTGTGTGATCTTCTCTTTGGGTGGAAACTTTTTCCTTATATTTTCCTCTCTGGTTGTCACAGGCCTTCCCAATCAGACCTAAATATATTGATTAAAAAACAAAACACACAAACAAACAAAACAAAAAACACAAAAAATAAACAAAGCTAAACAACCATAATAATAGGCCCACCTTAATATATTTCCTGATTATATAACTGATTATGTTTCATTCCCAAAAGTTAAATATTTGACTGTGGCTTTACTGTCTAATTAATCACAGCCTGGAGCTATATTATTAAGTGTTGTCTCAACAGTATTCACAATCACACTGAAGACAAGGAAAAGATGAAGCAATTAAAATATCTATGGAAGATAATGAATAGAAGTTACTAAGAGGGTTTTTGTCCAGAAATATAAAACTTTTCCAAATAAATACTTTTGATTTATGAAATTTCTCAGGAAAAAAAACTAACAAGTATAAACATGTTTGCATTGATTATCTGTAGACATTCTAGAGATGCCATCTGCTTCATAGTTTTAATCATTCTGAAATTAAAATAATCTGGCTTAAAATTAAAATAGTTCTTTAAAGAAAAATAGCCACCTGCCTCATTCTACCTCATCCATGATTCCTACTCCCCAAGAACAGACCACTTTTAGTTTTCTTCTGTTTTCTTATCTGCATATTTAAGCAATATGATTCTTACAATTGTATTTCTTGATTTTTTTTTTTTTTTTTGGTACTAGGGATTGAATCATGGGGTAGGGGGCCAGTTTACCATTGAGTCACATCCCAAGCCCTATTTATGTTTTTATTTTGAGACAGGGTCTCACTAGGTTGCTTACAGCTTCACAAAGTTGCTGAGTCTGGCTTTGAACTTGCAATCCTCCTGCCTCATCCACCCAAACTGCTGGGATTACAGGTGTGTGCCACAATGCCCTGCCTGTGTTTCTTGATTTTTCAGAAGCTTTTGAGTTTTAATCCATCCAATTTATTGATTCTTGATTTTACTTCTTGCATTTTAGTAGTATTGTTAAGGAAGTCATTTCCTAAGCTGACATGGTGAAGATTTGGTATTACTTTTCTTCTATTGAGCGCAGGGTCTCTGTTGTAGTGCCTATGTCTTTGATACACTTTGAATTGATTTTTGTGCAGGGTGAAAGATAGGGGTTTAATTTCAATTTGCTACATATGGATTTCCAGTTTCCCCAGCACAATTTGTTGAAGAGACTATCTTTTCTCCAATGAATGCTTCCAGTGCTTTGGTCTAGGATTAGATAACTATATTAATGTGGGTTTGTCTCTGTGTCTTCTATTCTATATCATTTGTCTACATGTCTATTTTGTTTACAGTACCATGCTGTTTTTGTTACTATGGCTGTGTAGTATAGTTTAAGGTCTGGTATTGTGATGCCTCCTGCTTCACTCTTCATGCTAAGGACTCCTCTGGCTATTCTGGGTCTCTTATTATTCCAAGTGAATTTCATGATTACTTTTTCTATTTCTGTGAAAAAATGTTATTTGGATTTTAATTGAAATTTCTTGAAATCTGTATAATGCTTTTGATAATATGGCCATATTGGCAATATTAATTCTGACTATCCAAGAGCATGGGAGAGCGTTCCGTGTTCTAAGGTCTCCTTCAATTTCTTTCTGTAGTGTTCTATAGTCTTCATAGTAGAGGTATTTTACCTCTTTTTTAGGTTGATTTCCCCATTTTTTTTTTTTTTGAGACTATTGGGAATGGGTTAGTTTTCCTAATTTCTCTTTCAGTGGATTCACCACTGATGTTCACTCTTAATTATAGTAATATATCCCCACACCTCTCTTTTCTTATTCATTCTAGGTATAGGTTTTCTAATTTAATGTTGCTAACCTTTTCAAAGAAATTCAATTTTTCCTGCATTTTATGAACTTCAGTTCTAGAATTGATTACTACCTTCTTTCTACTGGCTATACTCAATTCTTGTTTCTCTTTGATTTGAACTTGATTTATGCTGTTTTATTTGAAACATTTGGTTATTGATTTAATAGTAGAAGTTATATCTATAAATTTCTTTCTAAGTATTTCTTTCACTGCATTTCATAAGTTTTTGTATGCCTAGGTTGTTTTTCCCACTTTTATCTGATATTATAAGTATGTATGTATATATGTATATATATATATATATATATATATATATATATATATATGTATATGTATATATTTATTTATTTATTTATTTTGTAGTTTCTTCTCATCCTTAGGTAACCTCTTGATCATCTACAAGTGTGCTGACTTTCATAAAGAAAATTTACCACATTTCTTTCTATTATTAACATCATTTTATTTATTTTTAATTTTTTGAAGGAGATACACTGTATGATTTCAAAAACTTTGCATTGATAGAACCATGATCTCTGATTTGGAGAATGCTTAGTGGATATGTGAGAAGAACTTATGTTAGAACTTGTGTGACAAAACTTTCAGAATGTTATAGTTGTCTGTTGGGGCCAGTTGATTATAGTGCTGTTTTGAGTCTTCTATTCCTCATTGTTCTAATGTTTGGTTGTTCTAGATATTATTTAAAGTGATCCATTGAAGTCTACAAATCTTAGTGCCTACTTTATACATTTTCTTAGGATTCTTCCACTTGTCACTCAATATGTTTTGCAGTCCTATGTTTAGTTGCATATATATTTATCATTATTATTTTTTATTTAATGACTATTTAATCGCTACAAAAATTCCTGTCTCATAATTGAATGTCTATATTATAAGATTTTAGTGTATTGTCATTTCTATTTTCTAATGATTTGTTTGCATGATATCTTTCCTATGCTTTTATTTTCTACATCTTATATCTAAACCTAAAATTTGTGTCTTAAAGATAACAAATAATTTAACCTTACCTTTCTAGCCATTTTGATAGTTTTAATATTATTTGTTTAATCCTTTTACATTTACTATTATCATCTACAGAGTTGGATATATTTTGCATTTTGCATTTTTCTTTATCTCCTCTATTTTTTACTTCTACTCTTGCATTACTGTTTTGTTTTCCTTACATGAGTATTTTGTAATATAATATTCTCATCCCATTAATAGGTCCATTCACTGTTTGTTTTTTATTGTTTGCCCTCAAGCATAAAATATATACCTCAACTTAGTATTCTCCATCAGTTGTAGACTATACTTAGATATATAAATATTAGTAGTATTTAACTCTATTCCCTCTTTATGTTTTTGTTTTATTGTTATGCTCATTACAGTACTGTATTATAAATCCAGAAATACATTGATATAATAATTTATATAATATATCTTATTTTTTAACAAAAATAAAACAGGGAGTACTTGTTAGACTTACCCCCTTTTAACAATTATTTTGTTTACTCATTTGTTCTTATTTTTGAAATACAATCTTGTGTTATTTTCTTAATCCAGTACAGCTTCACCTCTTATTTTTTTTGTGTGTTATCATTGTCAACTACATTACATTTCTATATAAGTCCAGAAATACAATTATATACATATTATTTTGATAATTACATTCATGAGTCTGCCAAGAGAAAAAAAAAAGAAAATTATGCAGTTGTAACATTTCTTGTACTCATACAATTGTTAATGATTTTCTCTTTCTCTCTATATATTTTTAGACAGATAGATAGACACTGCTTACTTTATTCAGACTCTTTTGGGTCACTATCTTTTGTGCCTGAAGAAGTTCTGTTAGCATTTCTTCAAAAGCAGCTTTGCCAGCAACACATTTTTTCACTTAATCTGAGAATGCATTTATTTGTCACTTCTGAAAGAGTACTTTGTTAGATAATAAAATCTTGGTTGACATTTTTTTTCTTTTTTGATTCTGAATATATCATCCCACAATATATTATCAGAGCCTTCTGACCTCTGTAGTGTCTAACGAGAAATCAGCTGAATGGTTTTTCACTTGACACCTTTGAGATTTTCTCTTTGTCTTTCAACATTTTGACTATGCTGTGTTTCAGAGTAGCTGTGATTATAAATATGGACCATGCTTTTATGCTATAATTGACAATTTGTATATCTTTGGAGAAATATGTACTTAAGTTTTCTGCCCATTTTTAATCATTTCATTATTGTTGACTTTTTATATATATTCCGAATATTTGTCTCATAAGGTTTATTTATGATTTGCAAACATTTTCTCCTATTCCATGTGTAGCCATTCATTTTGATCCTGTTTTATGAGTTTTAATTTTGACAAGGCTCAGTTTATTTATTTATTTTGTTGTTGATGCCTGTAACTATTGTCATATTCCTGTGCTTCCATTAGTTTAAGCAGGCTTGTTTAAGTCTTTAATATATTTGTTATAGCAGATTTCAAGTTTTATCCGTTAATTTGCATATCTAGACCCTCTGAAAGGCAGTTTCTGTTACATACTTTTTAAACTTATCTCCGGTATGGATCACATATTTTTGTTCCTTGGCATGCCTCATAATTTTTTGAAAAAATAAATAAATAAATAAAACCTTATAATGTGGGTAAAACCCAGGGCCTTTCATGAGCTTAACAAGCACTCAACTACTGAACTACACCTTCTATTCTGAAAACTGAACATTTTAGATAATATACTTTAGCAACTTAAGATTTTTCTTCCCTGCCCCTTATGGTGAGGCTTTTTTTAAGTTTACATGTTTAAATGTTTTTAACCTAAACTGAACTATTTAAGTGACATCTGTTTCCTATGTAGCCTGTGTTCTCTCCAGTGCTTGCCTCAGAGGCTATAGCCTTGGGCATGTGCCCAGTCACTTCTGTCTTAATTATTTACTATGAAAATACTACTTTTTTATGGTACCCTTCAACTTGAACTGTCCTATGACCAGTGGCACATAAAGTCATTTCTCCTGGGAGAATGCCCCCACTGACTGTTACTTAAGATTGTCTTCCTCCTGTGCCAAATAGCTGCATCATTTCACTGGAGTTAGGAACTGGATGTTTTTTCTCCAATTGACACCTCTGCCCTACTTGCTTTAAGTAATTTCCTATGGTGGTCTTGGCTTGTCTTCCTTTTCCTGAAATTTCTGCCCAACAAGTTTGGGGATCTCAATATCCTTGGTCTTATTTTCTTTTGAGACCTTCTAAGTTTCTTCATACCCCTTCCACATACAGAGATCATTATTTTCTTTTTAAGCACTTCTCCATTTCACATCACAACCCAAGCCTGCTCTCACTCCAGATAGTATCAAGGTACCTCCAGGGCCTGGGGTTGTGGCTAAGTGCTAAAGCACTTGCCTAGCACACCTGAGGCACTGGGTTTGATCCCCAGAAACACATTAAAAAACAATTAAATAAACGAACTAAGTTACCTCCAATTTCTAAGTCTTCTCAGGATTTTGTCTTTGTATTGACTAACTTTTTGGTTCTCCTTCGAGAGTTTCCATATCACACAACTTTGTGAGAGCCATTCACATCAGAATTCAGAGTGTCTCCTGGAATTGTGCAGTACACAATTCATATGGTTGGAATTATCATCTCTCTCATCATTTTTACTCCAACCCTAGGTTTTTCTTCCTCAGTACTGAAAAGATATGTGTGAAATTCAGTTAGCATTCACTTATTGCTTTTTTCCTCAAAATTTTTGTTATTGTCCCTTATCTTCTCTAGTTTTCTTTCCCAATATTCTTATCATGGTGAGTCCACTTTTTCTTATTTTTATTACCATTTTATTGATATTTTTGGCTTATTGCATAGATAAGGTGTGTTCAATTGCTATGTTTAATATAGTTACTCAGTACCTTTTTAAAGTTTTATTCTAATTTGTTATATATGACAGCAGAATGCATGACAATTCATATGACACATATAGAGCACAATTTTTCATATCTCTGGTTGTATACAAAATATATTCACACCAATTTATGTCTTCATACATGTACTTTGGATAATGATACTCATCACATTCCACCATCATTTCTAACCCATTGCCTCCTCCCTTTCCCCTCCCACCCCCCTTCCCTATCCAGAATTCATCTAATCCTCCCATGCTCCCTCTCCCTATCCCAATATGAATCAGTCTCTTTATATCACAGAAAACATTTAGCATTTTGTTTTTTAAGATTGGTTAACTTCACTTAGCATTATCTTTTCTAACTCCATCCATTTACCTGCAAATGCCATGATTTTATTCTCTTTTATTGTTTAGTAATATTCTATTGTGTATATATGTGCATGCAAGGCAAGCACTCTACTAACTGAGGTATATCCCCAGCTCTAGAACACATGTAACAATACCATTTGTGCCTTGGTTTATTCTTCTATATTAAGAAAGATGGAAGTAAAAGTTCCCATGATCCTTTGGCGATGACAATTGTAGTTGTCATCTCATAATTTGGAAAATTTTCCTTTTCTCTCTCTTTCTAGAATAGTTGGTATAGAATAGTTTGTGTGGAATTAATATTTTTTTTATGAAATATTTGGTAGAATCTTCAGTAATGCTGTGAAGACAATGTATCTTTTGTGGGAAGATTTTTAATTACAAATTTAGTTTTTCAGTATATAAGGGATTATTCATATTATCTACTTGTTAATTTAGCATTGTTGAGTTGTGTCTTTTAAGGAACTTAAAATTTTCATGTGATTTGTCAAATCTATAAGAATAGAGTTGTAAATTTGTTTGTTAATTTGTTTATTTATTATACAGAGTTTTTTACCCCAGACCTATATTTCCAGACCACACCACCCTCTCTTTTTACTTTTTATTTTGAGACAGAGTCTTGCTAAGTTGACTAAGCAGTCCTCAAATTGTCAATGATCCTACCTCAGCCTCATGAGTCTTTAGGATTATATGTATAAGCAACCATGCTCAACTTCTTTTTAATTTTGTGGGGTATATAGTGATTTACTTTTATCTTCCAGATATTTATAATCTGTTTGATTCATATTTGATACTTATAATCTCTTCTTAGTTTTGTTTTGTGTAGTTTTTCCAGGTCATAGGACACAAGTTCAATATATAAAATCAATCATAAATCTAAATGTTAGCAAGGAACAATTGAAAATTGAAATAAAAAAAAACCTGTTGTAATAAGATTGAAACTATGAAGTTTTTAATATAATTTGAGATTTTTAACTTTTATGAAAATAGATACAAATCAAAAAGTCCATAATAAATACTATGTATATATGTTTGTAAAATAGGAGGCTCAATAGCCCTAAGAGGTCATTTTTCGCAATCTATAGATTTAGCATAGTTTCAATTGAAATCAATAGGATTTTGTACAAACTGGTTCTGAAATTTATATGGAAATATAATGGGCCAAGAAAATAAAAGTGATCTTGAGAAAAAACATACAAAAAACCAGGAAGATTCATATTCCAGGGCTCAGATTTTATTGTCTTTTGAAATAATGTGATATTGTTGAGGACAGAAAGAAAGATGAGTGACATATAAGACTGCAAAACTATATCCACAGATATTTGTTGGAATGATTTTTAACAAAGGTGCCAAGGTAATTAAATGGAACTAAGTTAATATACTTAACAAATGGAACTGAAAAAATTTAAAACTTACATACAAAATGAAAATAAGCCTTGATTCATATATTTCCACATAAACAGAAACTAACTCAAAATGGACCACAAATGTAAGTTTCTAAAATTTCTATAAGAAGCATAAACTAAATCATACAAGACAAAGACTTCTTAGGCATGAACTCCAAAAGCAGTGTTCAGTACAAAAAGTTAAGATTGGAATTTATCGAAGGTAAGAATTTCTTGAGAAGTTCTATTATCTGAGAAACACTAGTATAGTTTCTCCTTGCAGTGCAAAGAGAAACTATAAACTGAAAGAAATTATTCACAAATCACATATCTCATAATGTACTTGTATCCAGAATACACAGATTGTATGTTTGTATGTGTGTGTGCATATTCTTAAATCTCAATAAGTAAACAAACAACATAATTAAACATGGGCAAATACTGAAGAGAACTTCAACATAAATATCTGATATGATTGGCAAATAAACATATGAAAAAAAACATTCAGTATCATTAGACATTGATAAATGCAAATTAAAATGAGAATGGTGTAGTAAACATGGTTACATACATATTAAAAATGATGGCAACATAAAGTAGAAGTGAAATTAAAAGCTAGTAAACCAAGTGTTGAGGAGAAGACAGAACAGAAGGAAGAGAGATTTATTTGTGTTAAAAATACAAAAAGATACAGCAAATTTGGAAAGAGTTTTTTAGTTCCTTCTAAAGTAAAGCATCCATTTACAATGTAACTCTGTAGTCTCAGATTTATTCAAATAAATAATAATCCATATCCTCAAGAAAATTCATATGTAAATTTTATTTATATCAAGTTTATTGATAATAACCCCAAACAGGAAACAACATAAATATCCATCAATGAAATGAATAAAAAAATCCAAGGGACATTCACATGATGAAATAATATTCTACTATAAAAAAAGAAGTACTGATACTGACAATAATGCAGATTAATTTCAAATATATTATTCTAATTTTAAAAAATCAGACTCAAAATGCTATATGCTGGATAATCCAATTTAAATGATATGCTGGAAAAAGCAAAACTACTCTGACAAAAAACAGAGAGCAATTGCTAAAAACTGGTAGCAGGGAAATAGGTTGGTTGGAGAGAGACACAGGGCAATGTTTAGGGATCATGGTTCTGTTCTGTATCTTTATGATGATGTTGATGTGCACACTTTTTACAATCATGTGTTATACATTTTTCAAAACTTGTAAAGTGCCAGATGCATGGACTCAGGCCTGTAATCTCAGCATCTTGGGAAGCTAAGGCAGGATTGCAAGTTCAAGGCCAGATTCAGCAATTTAGTGAGGCACTAAACATTTTAGTAAGATCCTGTATCAAAAATTAAAAATAAAATAGACTAAAGATGTGGCTCAGTGGTAAAATACTCCTGGGTTCAATCTCCAGTACCAAAAACAAAAACTTGAAGAATGCATTTAATAAATATGAATTATATCATAAAACCAACATGAATGAAAAGGTCTTAAAAATTTCCTAGGCTAGAGATGTGGCTCAGTAGTGGTGTACTTCTAGCATGTGTGAGGCCGTAGGCTTAATCCCCAGTACTATCCAAAAGTAATCATAGTGACTGTGCAAATGCTATATTGTGCTATATGAGAACACACAGAGAATCTGAGACCAGGACAAAAAACTCTGAAGAAATCCACATTAACAGTCATAAGCAGCCTCCTAATCTCTGCAAGACAGCTCACACTGAATTTTACTAGGCCAAGGAATCAGGGGCGAGAGGATGAATGATGTGACACAAATTATCACCACTCTAAATATGTCAAGCATTAGTCCTGCTGACAAGAGGGGCTGTCTGGCATGGTTAGCAGCTGCATCGGTTTTTCAATCTCCAAGTACAAAAAGTGAGAGACATATTTATTTCTTTGACATGCTACATGAGGAATGAATAATTTTTTCCTCATTACTATGATTACCGTTGTTGGTTAAAGGTGTTTTTTGTACATGCTGAATTCCAGGAGTAGTTTTATTACTAAAATTAAGAATGAAACACCATTCCATTTTGTAAAATAATGTCTCACATAATTTATATCTGAAAAGGTGACTATATTTCCAAAAAGATTCTAACCATTCTAACTTTCTCTCAGGGAGAAACATATAACATGAAACATATAAATAAAATAGCTCAGCTGTGTTCTTACTGTCTTACTCTTCTTCCTCTACTAACTCCAATGCATGGGTGATGGGATTTGTTCAATATTGCCATAGAGGTAGCAGCATAACACTATTGCCAACAACATGTTGGATCCTATTGCTGCACATAAAAATTGGCCAATGGTGGTTGCCAATTCAGACCTATTTAATAAACAAAACTAATGAGGAAATAAACCTTCTAATAATAATAACTTGAAATTGTTGGAATATGGTTTCCAACGTCTAATCATCTATCTCTATCATTCTCTATTACTGTGAGGCAGGTCATCATAATTTATTTGTGTTTTCTAAATAATATACTTGCATACATTTGTGGAAATGTGCCCTAAACTCCAGTGATATTAAAAAACATTAACATCCCTAAAGACTCAGCAGATAAGCATAAACATTTGGTGAAAATTGCTTTCTGAATTGTTAATTGGCTTGTGATTATATGACAAAATATATGTAGATATACATTACTTCAGAGAACAATATTCATATTTTACAGAAACAGGAAGGTCAATATAGAAAATCTTTATTTTCTGTGGTTAGTGTTTTCTTATCTGTTGGTGATTTTTGAATTCATGTAGAAAGTTCAGGAGAATTTAATAAAAACAAACCAGAATGAAAAAGCTTCTTTATAAGATACCAAACAAAAGACGATAAAGCTAGAACTGTGTCATGTAACTGTAAACATGTAACTGTAAACTAAAAGAAAAAAAAAAAACTTTATGCAAAGGACATAACCACAAATTGCTCAAACAGTACACAACTTATGATAAAAATATTAAGAGTAGATATTTTGTTGTGCTCAATGGGTAACATTAAATGGTAAAATGAAAATGAAAATTATAATGAAAAAGAGTTACTGGGCTAGAGTTGTAGCTCAGTGGTAGAGAGCTTGCCTAGCATGTGTGAGGCACAGCACAGCATATAAATAAATAAGATAAAAGTCCATCAACAACTAAAAAAAAATTTAAAAAAAGAGATACTGTGTGTCAGAGAGCACTTTAAGAAAGCCTCATTAACTCATTTAAAAGACACAAGAACTCTGAGGGAATTTCTATCATTATTCGCAATTTAGGGATGAGGCAAAACATATATCTCTATAGTAAGTAGACCATCATCATGGTATTATGTAACAAAGAACGCTGACATCTCAAGGACTTAATCCCCAAAAGTTAATTCACCTTTTCAAAGATGTTACAGTCAAATGGTTCATCTGTTTCTGTAGTAGTTGTTTCTATTGTAAATAAAACCACAATGCTGACTGAATTATTTTTAAAAATGCATTTCCATTCATGGTTGTGGAGATGAAGAGTTCAGGGCCTACCTGGTGATGGCCTTCTTGTTGACAGTCTTGAAGCAACACAATTCATCATGGAGCAAAAGACAAGGAATGTGTATGTGCATGTGCATGTGATTTTTTTTTTAATGGCCTCTCTCACTTTTCTTATAAAACCACTCAAATTCATTCATGGAGGCTCCACCTTTGAGACTTCATCTAATCCTAATCACCTTCCCAAAGCCCCCACCTCTTAACACCATTGTCAATTAAGTTTCTTCCCTCTTTATTTCACACTGGGGAATAAATATCAACACATGTAGCCTTGGCAGGCACAGTAAAGTCATCCAATACCACATCAATTGTTAAGTGCAGTCTCAGATTTCTTTCATTTTGGACTTCTGCCAACCCCGAGGTCTTAGGAATCTCCTGCTAGATCTCTTGCCTCCAGGTGGCTCACAAATGAAGAGAGAATTGAAAATTGTTAGAGTATTTTAAAGGTCAAGTTAAGGAATGGCACACAGCAATTCTGCCTGCAATACTAGAATCCAGATGTATAGCGGTAACCTAACTGCAGTCAACTGGAAAATGTCATCTTTTTACTTACCTAGGAAGAGGAAAGTCGTTGATGAACATTTAGGAATTTTCTGACACATTCACATAGCCCAGGATTACTAAAACCAAGGTTAAAGTTATGGTACTCTATGCATTAAATTAATCTTATATTCCTCTGGTCTCCTCTTAATATTTGTTACTGATAGAAATTCAGAAATATATATCTTGAACCTATTTCTAAGTAAAAAGATGGTTTAGAAGCTTAGCTGCCTCAAAGCTATCCACTACTTGTAAACTGTGAACTTATATTTGATGAAGAAAAAATACACACATTTAATATTCTCCTTTTCAGGTTGTTCTCCTTTATAATTTTGATAATGATATGAAAATATTCCTTGAAAATAGCACAAAGTGGGCCTATGGGAGGGGAATCTTCATCAACTGAATTACATTTAATCCCTACAATAACACCTCCTTTCCATTAGTGAGAAAGTTATATTTTGTAATAAGACTAAGATCAGATATCGTGTTTATATGTTTCCCTTTCATATTATATTCCCTTAGGTACTAATAGTCTTTCTACTTCAGTCTAAGATCCAAACAAACGATAACATTGCATGAGCCAATGATTGTGCTCTGTGAAAATCACTCTGTGAAAGCTAATGATTCAAGTTCAAAATTTTTTGTTGTATTCAAATAAGCTAACAAAATTAATCGGATGCTCTGTTAATTATGCACATAGTCATTACAGTGTTACATGTAATTAAGCATAAATGCTAAGCAGTTCAAACAAATAACTTTACAATAATTAGTATTGCTTGCACAGCCAAGTCAAATTTTAAATTTTACTTTTCACATTATTAGTTCTTCATAATTCTTCATGATCTGTTAGCAGAATCAATATTTACTATGTTTACATAATATCATATACTGTTTAATCATCTCTCTACCATTACCATGTGCATAAACTAGTCCTTGTGCAGGATACAAACCAAAAGCAAAGTTGCCCTTGTCTTTTTTAATATTTATTTTTTATTTGTACACAATACATTTATTTTATTTATTTTTATGTGGTATTGAGGATTGAACCCAGAGCCTCCCATCTGCTAGATGAGGGCTCTACCACTGAGCCACTACCCCAGCCTGCCCCACCACCCGCCCTTATCTTTTTTCTCTTTCAATTACCAGCAATAGGTTAAAGCCTGGTCTTATAGATGCATTTTCCCCTCTTTCTTCTGAATCATCCCCATCACCATTCCACATTGATATCTCTTCAAGAATGCACCATATTCTTATCTATAGACATTTCAAGAGTGAAGAAAGTAAAAAGAGGAGAACAGAAGTATTTGAGTTTTCTTCTTTGGATTGAGATTGAAAAAGAAGAAGCCAGGTTATAAAGATTTAAGAGAAAAACATTGCATTTAAATCACTTAATTAATATGTCAACCTTAATATTGAGACCAAATAATTTGGATCACACCTTACCTTCATTCTTTTTATGCCGTAACTTCATCTTAAGTGTTTTCTATAAGAAAACTTTCCTATTTCCTTGTTCCTTTTCAACCCCTGTTGCATTCACTTCTGTCCCTACTACCACACTGAATTGCTTTCCGAAGGCATTCCTTGATCTGTTAGGAAATCTCCTTCATTTTCTAGTCTTTATCCATGTGTATTTCTCACTGAATTTAACATTGATTTTCCTGATTACTTGTATGGACTGTCTTTCCTAGGTTTTCTGAAGCTTTCTGGGTTCTCTGCCTATGTGGTTGACTATTTCAGGGTTTTTTTTTGTTGTCATTGATGTCTTTTCTGTTTGATTTTCACATGTGGCAGTTCTCCTTTGGGTTTTATTTGTATCTCAAACAGTGTTTAAAGGGACAGTCCTTTACTTTTTAGGTTCCATGCACTAACTTTATGATTATGACTTCCATAACTATATCTATATTCCAGACTTCTCTTTTAGATGTAAACCCAAATTCTGAGCTCTTCTCTGGTCATTATATTGTGAACATGTAAAATCCAAAGATAGTCAAAGACAAACATAATATATGTTTGTAATGTCTGTGCTTTTTAGTCATAAAGTATTATTATAAGTTATACTAGTGGACTTTCCACCACTCCTTTCCCTGTCACATTGTAAATCCTCAATGTGTCTAAAACAGTTTTGCATTTGTGGAACCTTAGCAGAGAGCTTTGATTAGGTGCTCAATAAATATTGAACTAAAATAGCATATAAATTCAAGCCCCTTTTGGACAAATTCCACCATAATGAAACAAGATTTGACAACGCAATTACCTAACTTTAAGAGGTAAATGAACTATCTTTGGGATGTATCTTAATAGACTAGAAATGATCCTCTTATTAATTCTCATTTTAAAGTTAAGCTATTTCATTGATTAACTCATTCAATACAAATCCTATGAATCACTTTCTATGTCTTTAGTAAACTACTAAGTCTAGAATTACAAATGTAAATAAACAAATAAAATTAATTCATTAAATGACATGCCATGGTTTGAACCATCCCCAGATGGTACATTGGGAATCAGAACAGTTTATAAGAAGATGGGGCCTCAAAGTGACACTGAGCTTGTTTTGCAGTCATGTTCTGTCATATATATAATATACATACATACATATGTATATTATATATGTTATAATCTTGAACTAGGTATCAGCTATCAATCTCCTCTTCTTTAAATTATGAGGTTTCACAGAATTTTCATATTTACAGAACCTGAAATATAATACTTTCTAAATTTCATATTAGTGGGGAGAACAGAAATTCACAAAGCATCATTTATTTCATATTGTATTGGTAGAATTTTTACAGACAAAATCAATGGTATTTGTGTGTTAAATAACTGTTCATAACTATATTAATGTGTCACTAGCATTAACCAATTATGCAAGATTACAAATTAGGTGTAATTCATTTGTATTGTAGTTAAAATTGCCTCAAGAAAACCAAAATGTTCTAGGTATTTCAAGAGAAAAGGCATTTGATATAAAATATTAGTTGTTATTGTACAGTACTTATGTTCCAGACAGAAAGGAAGTCTTGAAACTTAGTAAGTTTGCAAGTGGCAAATAGACATGTAAACAGTACCAAGGTTTCCACCCCACCCCCTTCCAACCTCAGGTTGATGTGAAGAAATGGAAGCCAGCAAAGAAGGCTGTGACATAGGAAAGCCAAGAGCACAGTAGTGTGGAAGCAGAGTCAATTGTGAGAACAAACCAAAAAAGAAATAGTTACCAACTGTGTCAAATGCTGCTGATAGTTCAAGTAAAGGGAAGATGAAGAAAAGATCATTGCACTTATCAACAAATAGGTCTTGGAGATTTTTATGTGAAGCACTAGGGGTTAAAACTGAATGGCTGGGTTTAAAGTAGAAAAAGAGGAAGAGAGAGAGAGAGAGAGAGAGAGAGAGAGAGAGAGAGAGATTGAGATTCTTTTATAAGTTTTATTTTAAGAGAAACAGTTGGGTAAGTGAAATCCAGGGTTTTTATTTATAAGTTGGGAAAAAAATAAGAGCACTGAGAATAAACTAGTGCAGAATTCAGAAATCTTTCTCTGTTAAGGGATTATAGTAAATTATTTTAGACTTTTTAGGCTCTACCATTTCTGGGGTAGAGTGAAAAGAGCCATATGCAACATGTAAACAATGGGTGTGACTGTGCTCCAATGAACATTATCATATAAAAACCATACTGGGAACTTAGTTTGTCAATTCTGACCTAATATCAACAGGGTGGGGGGCACAATTACATAATTAAAAAGGAAGAGGAGCACAGTTTGAGTGAAATCTGTGAGTAGATGAGTGCTGATGGGATTTGTGCCTACCAGGTGGTGTGGGAGCATTGACAATGAATTCAAATTAAGTTTGAAAGGCAAGGGAGACAAGAACATGCATCAATAGGTAGATGGGCAGTGTGAACCTGGAAAATCTCTTCTGATTGCTTTAGTTTCCTCAAAGATGTAGAAAGCAAGATTGACATATATAAGTGAATATTAGGAAGGAGCTTTGACATTTTAAGAGAAAGTGAACTATTAGTTGTATGAGAGAGTTGAAAAAAACTAAGCTAAAGGAATACTATAGACAATTATTGTTTTAGTAATATACCCAGTGTTCACTTTAGGAGGTTCAAGTGTGTTTTTTTCCCCACATTGGAATTTTTATTCATTTTCATTGTAATTTATAATTTTTCAGAAGTGCCGGATAAGCTTATGACAAATTATGACATATTTTGAGTCATTGAATGTTCAAAATACTTTTTTACCTACTATGAAAAAAAAAACTATGGAATTCATTAATACCTCTACATTAATACCCCTAATTTGGACAGTAAAATTAGTCATGCATTCAACTAAATATATTTCTATGTTTATGTATTTCTAGATTGTTCCTGTTAGGAACTTTTTTTTTAATATATGTGCTCCTGTCACTTCATCTGTGTTTCATGCATTTATCATATTGAATCCTAAGTTTCTCTGGTGGTTTACTAAGTTTTGATTCAATGATGTATAAATTCTTAAAGTGTTCAGATGTAATAAAAAATATAATGTCCAGTATTTATAAAATATTTTGGTACTGATGGAAAATAAATTATTAAGATGGAATATATTCACACTGATTACTATGAAGGTTACACATGGATTGGTGAATCAAAACAAGGTCTTGAAAGATAGAAAATCATTTGATGTGTGAAATAAAAAAGGCATGGATGGTAAAATCAACCAATGAGTTGACATTGTTTTTCTTTTGAAATAATTTAATTTACTAGACATTGGAATGGAAAGAATCTGTGACTTTGAACATAGTGGCAAGCTAAAAAACTGAAAGACTCAATTGATTGATCTTAAATTTTATTAACAACTTCAAACAAATGCAATCCAACATATTTTAAAGGAATAGACATTGTTTCTTCTCTAGATTAATCATGGAATCTTACTGAGAAAATAATCAGAACTATTTAATTACCATTATTACTAAATAAATATAACCAATATTTAAAATTTAGAACTATACATATGTTCACATATTAACATAGAGACTATATTTATTTTTCAACTACAGAATTGTTAACCAATTGCCAGCAGCTGAATTGTCAGTATAAATGTGCAATGATGAGGAATAGTACAAGATGTTACTGTGAGGATGGATTTGAAGTAAAAGAAGATGGGAGAAGCTGTAGAGGTAAGTGTAAAATTAAACTATATTTGTGTTAACTCTAATTGTTTTCAGTTTTGCATTATTGTAACAAATGCCTTCTCTGACCTACTCAAATTGAGGAAAGGTTAATTACTCACCATTTTGAAGATTTCAGTCCCTGATTTATTGGTCCCATTGCTTTTGGACCTATAACAATGGTGAAAACACAATGGATGAAGCCCATTCATTCATGGCCAGAAATTAAAGAAAGAGATGAATAGATAAATCTCCCAATCCCCCTTCCCTAAGCTCTTTAAAACTCAATCACCTTCAGTAAACACCTTGAGATAAGAATAAAGCCTCCCATGCATGAACTGTGTGGCAACACTCTTATTATTATTATTATTATTATTATTATAGATGTTTAATTAATAGAAAATAATATATCTTTGAGCAGCTATCATGTTCCACTTAAAGTTTGTTAACTCTTTTTTTTAGATTTAAAAGTTAATACATCCCCCCAAAATGTAAACATTACTCTTATGAGTTTATATCAATACATATTCAATGTGTTTCACAATAATATCAGAATGTCAAAAAGGGCAAATGTTTTAGTTAAACATTAACAAATAGATTTAATTATTATAAATTTCTAAATGTTTTATGGTAGTCATATGGCTACAGTCTAGTAAAAATTTATTAAGTAAATTAATAATTGCTAGTTATGTAAAGTTCTTTATAATTTTTGCATTGGTAATTATGGTAGCAGATACTTACCAATAGCAATAATAATAGATATAAATATTGGTACATATATATTACGTACATTATTTGATATGGTACTTATAATCTGTATTTATTTCAAATCTCTTAAGGGAGTATGTGTGTGTGCGCGTGAACATGCACACAAAATCAGGGAATAGCTGCATTGCCCAACTACTAATAATTGGAACATTTTCCAAAGAAATTATGCTTTGCTGATTATTTTAATAACCTTCACTTTCATATTATCACCTTACCTTAATTCACAATCTTAAAGTTGAAAGAATCCTTAAAGAAATATTGTTTAAAATTCTGGAGAAAAAAGCAACCAAAGACAGATGCAGAGAAGTTAATTGACTTGCTTATGTTCACGCATCTTCTCAGTGATAGAGTTGAGAATAAAATCCCAATCTTCAGAGACTTGTTACTTTTATCATGAAATGTTTCATTGCCTTTTCAGGTATATCTGTGGTTTGAACTTTAGTTTACTATTTGTTTATTAATATAAAACATTTTTTATAATACAATAGATTACTAAATACTCATTAGAGTCTGCTATAAGAGGATCAGGTTGATATGTTTAGTTGTATCATATTTTTTGAACCAACATTTAAAAATAAGTCATTACATATAAAAGTCCAGACATTCTGAAAAAAATCTAGGGAATTCTAGATCCCTCATAATCACAAAAGTCAGCTTGATGTACGTGGCTTCAAATATAAATGGTGCCTTAGGACACATGTGGAATTTGTGGTTCAAAATAGCCCTTACTATTTAAATATGTTAGATTTAGGTACCTATAATGAATTTTCTCTCTTATTTTCTACACCTTACTCCAGTAAGAATCAGGATTTTCAGTTCCTTTAGCAAGGATAAATTGAAGTCTTGAATTTCCTAGTCTTTGAATTAAATGCAAAAATACAATCATAGTTGATCCCTCCTGTTTAACATTAGTAACAATTGTATAGCAATAATTTGAGAAATCACTAATGGAAAAGAAACTCATTTTATTTTTTCCAAACATTCGAATGGCTGGGTCTGAGAATCACTTATACTTCCATGAAAATGTATTTCCAGTCAATTCTCTGTCCTTAGAGGAAAAAGAAGGCAGCATCACAAGTAATGACTTGTCTATTCCTTTGTGGCCAATTTTGTGGAGCTGTATCATGTCACAGCAGTATATTCTAGCTAAGTAGAAAGAACAAAAAAAATCATTAATCACATTTCTTTCCTGTATAATATAATTATATCAGAAATGACAAAATAGAAACCAATAATATTAAAGTAGAAAAATCTGTGGAAATAGACAAGAATCTTTACTGCAACCAGAGCCTGGATTTTACCAAATGGAAGACTAGATTTCTTCTAGTATTACCATAGACTTAATTCCAAACTCTGTTCTTTCAGTTCCAAAAGCACTTATTGCAAATGAGCCATCCATGGCTGCAGGTTATTATAGGACACTAAAAAAATCAGAGAATAGAGCAAATTAATTCCATACAACTACATTGTTTCCCAATTTAAATTGTCCCTTATGCTATTCAGCAATCTTTTTTCTTTCCCTTAGTAAGTTCCTTTATTAGCTTGGGCTTTCCCAAAAGCCAGTTCTGAAACAAGGATTCAAGATTCAAGGTTTATTTGTGCCTCACCATGCTTTTTTTTTTCTTTTTTCTTCCTTCCTTCCTTCCTTTCTTTTCTTCTTTCTTTCTTCTTCTTCTTTTTTTTTAATAATGGCAGTGAGAGGTGATCTAAAAAGAGAATAGCTAGAAAAATTAAACTATCTACAACAAGGTTTGACTGAGCTGAAATGTGTTCTCCATCCCTCTAGGATGAGGGATGAAGGGACTTAGGTTTTAATGTACATTTCCAAATAGGCAAGAAGCAAGTGTCATGTGCTGGAGAATGTTTTATCTCTCCTGGAACTTTGACCTGCCTTGAATCCTAGCAGAGATTCTCATGAGATGATTTGGAGGAATTGCACATCCCTCAGACACAATTAAAGATCCCCACAGGTGCAAAAGTGCATGTAAATATTTGAGGGATATGAGCAGACAGTATCTGTGTGTGACAGCCCCCTTGACCATCACTTGTAAAAGGGTACTTCAATCATTCTTTATTCTCTTAAAATATGTTTCCTTAATCTATTCTCTTTCATATTATCAATGAGTTTTTATTTTATAAACATTTTTGTAGGTACCATAAATATTAACTCAAACTCCTCTCCTTTCTCTTCAGGATTCGCATTTATACCCCAACATGCTTTTTTGTTCTCATTTCAGAATAGGTTTACTTCTTTAATTTGCTTGCTTCCCATTTTTATTGCTGCCCAAATGAACTTTTGTCTTATCTTAGTCCATTAATTTTCACCTCTTCTGTATGTTTAAATAATGTTCTTTCACTGTTTCACATTGTGGTCAATACATAAGTTCACATTTCTCCAATAAAAAATACATGCAAAATAAAACAAAAAACATGCAAACATCTACTTTAGATACTACTTCTTCTTATAACTTCATTCCTGTCCCCATCTCTTCTTTATTATTTGAGATGTTTAACAACTGACTATACTTACATTCTCAATTTTGTTATTTCAATTTTATGTCTCAATCCTTCATTCCTATTATGTGGCTTCTAATATTATAACAAAAGTCAAACACCTTTAAACTTTCCATTTCCTTCAGAACTAGTTGAGACTGGTGAAAATCATCAATTTTATTCCCTAAGTACTTTTACAGCCTTTTCCGTTTATCTGGACTTTCCCAGAGCACCAGTGTTCTTGATTATCTTCACTACAAACTCCACCTCCCATTTATACACATAAAGCATAAGTTTCAGATCATATGGAAACTTTCTTCATTCCATACTCATCAACCCAGAAGTGACATTCAACTCTTTCTAGAGTTCCACAAAACTGTCAGATAAAATCCACTGAAACAATATATTTGCGTGTATAGTAGAATTATTTGAAAGCTTGATAGATAAAGATTTTATATAACAACAAGAAAATTCTACACTACCAGGATCAAAACATAAGTGTCCTAATCTCCTAATCGAGGAATCCAAATGAGAATTCAATCTTTATTTTGTTGAATTTCTTCATTGCGTATAATTCATTGCATATAATCCCTTTAAACATTTTGATATTCTTGAAAAGTTCTTCTTAACTCTTCCTGAATTAGTCATGAAGTCTCCTACATAGGAGGCTCATTGACTCCTTTTTCTGGCCTGGCCTTTCCACATCAGCACCTGATAACAATTTACTTCTGCCAAATTATTATTTTTTTCCTTAATTTCCATTTCTCTGTAGAAATAACCATTTTCTGTTTGTTTAAATTTATTATCTATATGCTATTGAGTCCCAAATGGTATAGAACAGATCTTAGTCTATAATACCAGTCCAGTATTGTCAATTGCTTACTACACACTTACTGAGAGATGCTCTGTGGACACCTCAAACTTAACATAATCAAATCAAAGTCATTATCCCCTCTCATCATATCTCTACTCAAATCCACACTCCTATATTCTCTATTGCAAAATTGAACCACCATTCATATCCATCACTTCCAAACAGTTTTTAAACCTTATCTATTTTAATTGTGTAAATCTTAGAGTTTATTCCCTTTTCTTCATATCTAACAACTTAATTAACTGTCCAGGATCCGTTCTTTACATTCACCAATCCATCTTTTCATCTGAACTTGTTTTGGTTGAGAATGCAAAGTTGATCATATGGCTTATCTAATTTTTTTTACTTTTCCATTGCCTTTGTTTAATATACCCCTTTTGGTTCAATAGGGTAGATTTCTTGCCTACCCATCACAAACGCAAATAAAACTTGTATTTAAAAAATTATTTGATATTAAATTTTATCTTTTCTTCTTTGCTTTATTATCTGTTCCACAAATTATTTTCCCATTCTCATCTCCTGCTACTTGCCCTAATACACCTTTACTGTACTTGATTCCTTGCGCTTCTATGAAACTCATACTACATCATCCCAATGTCTTTTACATTGTATTGTATTTAACTAAAATGTTCCTTTTTATCAATCCTTTCTTGTTTTTGTTTTTTGATCTGAAGTTTTCACTTAGTATTCTCCCTCCAGGCCCAAGCAGATGTACTTCCTTCTCTCGGATTGTCTTATTACTAGGATATGCCTTTACAATAAAGAAATGCATGGTATCAAAATAATATCTCACTGAACTTGTATCATTTAAGGATACAACACAAGTTTTTTTTTTTTCAATTCTATTTTATTCTGGGATTAGTACAGAAGTTGGTACTTAGGTCAGACTGAATATACATCTGTCTAAAAAATTAAGTATGACAAGATCTTTTTGTTTCATTGGTCAGTTAAGAATCATTAAACATCTACTGTTTATGGAGATTTAAACTAGATGGTAGAGGAAGGAAGGAAGATATTAAAATAAAATTTAATTTAAATGTCTGGTTTCAATAAGTGCTTGATAGTTTCCCCTTTCTTAATTAGTGAGGGTGATTTACATAGCTTGGCTCAGAACTCTTATTAAATCTGTAGATTGAAAACCATGTCACAAGACTAATTCTTTGTTAAAATAGTAAAAAGACTGTGTTATGAACACTGGAACTATTCAATAAATATTAATTGCAGTGTATTTCATACCTTGACCAAAATACCCAAGAACTTCTTACCTACCCATCACAAATGCAAAACTTGTATTTAACAAATGATTTAATATTAAATTTGATCATTTTTTTCTTTGTAAATATTAAAGCAGCAATGAACTTGAATTTCAGTTAGTGTGGTCTTGAAAAGTCATATTGGTGTTAGTGCTTCCTTTCATAAGCAAGAGTCTGTTTCCAAAGTTCAAACACACATGCATTCTTCAAAGAGAAATAAAAATGTCTAAGAGTTAAGTTGCTTAGAAATGATGCCAATTTTCCTTTTAGATCGAGACGAATGTGCTATTTATGGTACCTGCAGCCAGACCTGCATAAATACACATGGCTCCTATGCTTGCAGTTGTGTGGAGGGCTATCTAATGCAGCAAGACAACCGGTCTTGCAAAGCCAAAAATGGTAAGTGATTTTTTTTTTTGTCCCGAATTCCTTATTTCCTTTACACAGCTCCTTTTCATTAGAAATGAAGTACAGCAATATGAATTTGGAAGAGTAGAGGTTCCATCATTTCTATACACTGATCCATAGTTAGAAATCCAGAGCCCTTCTTTCAGCTGTCACTGATTATTATAAAACTCTTTCCATTACAGGAAGTTTATAATTAGCCAAAACCTGTTAGAAAAAGATGGATTAATTGGTTTGAATTACCCATCTCTTTCCTGGAGTAGTAAAATTAGATTCCTAACAGGTTTCCATGAGCTCCTACTTTGCCTACAAAATTCATCCTTCACATGATAAAGTTATCTGCTAACCAATAAACCAGATCATATTCTTCTCTCCTGAAAAATCTCTCAATAACTTTCTCCCATCCTGAGAATAAAATGTGAACTATAAGGGCCTAATTATCAGGTACCATTCCTCTTTATAATTTCACCTCTCTCTGCTCTCTCTTTCTTCATCAGTACCAACCATACTTGTTTCCTTCTCCTTCTTCAACTAGGTTGGTCTTGATTGAGGTCATTTCATTTCCTATTTTGTCTGGCTGCAATGTTTTTGCCTATAATATTCACCTTAATATCTCCTTCTTATCAGTCAATTCCCAGCTAAAATGTCCAATTTCAGAAGGAACTTTCTTATCTATTCTATTTAAAGGTGAACACCCTCTCTAACATTATATTTGCCCATTGTATTTATTTATAAACACCTACTGTATTGCTATGATCCAAGTTCTGTTTTCCTTATAATATTACCATTTAAAAATACTCATTTAGGTATCTGTTTGCTTATCATATGATTTCTCCAGAATAACATAAAGAAAGAAACAAAGGTAGGAAAGGAAAGAAAAAGGAATGAAGATTTTTTTCTAATTAAAAGTACCAAAATGAGTGCTTCACTCTGTTTGGGGGGTGGGGGGTGGGGCGAAGTATTTGAGATTGAACTCAAGGGCACTCAACCACTGAGCCACATCCCTGAGCCTGTTTTTGTGTTTTATTTAGAGACAGGATTTCACTGATTTGCTTAGCATCTCACCTTTGCTGAGCCTAGCTTTGAACTTATGATCCTCCTGAGTCACTGGGATTACAGGTGTGCACCACCACAGCTGGCTGAGCGCTCCACTTTTCAATGTTTGAATTTCATATTTCAAAACTGACTTTTGCTACTTACCTATGAATAAATGTTTTTGGTTTCTACATAGTTTTCATCTGCATTAAACACTTAGTACATATTTTTGATCAGCTAATGAAGTAGCTTTGAGATGTACTAAAAACTATAGGAAGATACTTATTTTTTTGATGGGTTGAAGTTGCTTGGGAAGACTACTATTACGTGTGGTATTCCATCTGCCTTCTTCTAAATTCCCTTAATTCTTTTTTTGTAATTTGTTTTAATTAGTTACACATGACAGTACAATGACCTTGACATATCATACATTTGAATCAGATGGGATATATTTTCTCATTTTTCTGAGTATACAGGCTGCAGAATCACATTGGTCATGCAGTCACATATATACACACAGTAATAATAATGTCTGTTTCATTCTACTATCCTTCCTATCTCCCCAAACCCTCCTCTCCCCTCCCATCACTTCTCTCTACCTAATCTAGGGTAACGCTATTCTTTTTTTTTTCCTCACATCTTCATACATGTATTTTGTATAACAATGAGGGTCTCCTTCCACCATCCATGCAATTCCCTTTCTCCCTCCCTATCTCCTCCCACCCCTCTTCCCTATGTGGAGGTAATCTTCTTCCCATGCTCTTCCTCTCTTCCCCATTTTGAGTCACCCCCCTTATATCAGAGAAGACAGCATTTGTTTTTCTGGGATTGACTAACTTAGCATAATCTGCTCTAATGCCATCCATTTCCCTGCAAATGTCATGATCTTATTATTTTTTAGTGCTGAGAAATATTCCATTGTGTATATATGCCACATTTTTTTTATCCATTCATCCATTGAAAGGTATCTAGGTTGGCTCCACTGTCTAGCTATTGTGAATTGTGCTGCTATAAACATTGATGTGGCTGTGTAGCTGTAGTATGCTGTTTTTAGGTCTTTTGGGTATAGTACAAGAAGAGGAATAGCTGGGTCAAATGGTGGTTCCATTCCCAGCTTTCCAAGGAATCTCCATACTGCTTTCCAAATTGGCTGCACCAATTTGCAGTCCCACCAGCAGTGTATGAGTGTATGCTTTACCCTGCATCCTCGCCAGCACTTGTTGTTGTTTGTCTTCATCATGGCTGCCATTCTTACTGGAGTGAGATGGTATCTTAGAGTAGTTTTAATATGCATTTCTCTGATTGCTAGAGATGATGAGTTGTTTTTTTTTCCATATATTTGTTGATTGATTGTATATCCTCTTCTGAGAAGTATCTGTTCAGGTCCTTGGCCCATTTGTTGATTGGGTTATTTATTTATTTATTTTGGTGTTTAGCTTTTTGAGTTCTTTGTATACCCTAGGGATTAGAGCTGTATCTGATGTGTGAGGGGTAAAAATTTGTTCCCAGGATGTAGACTCCCTATACACCTCACATATTATTTCTCTTGCTGAGAAACAAACTTTGTAGTTTGAGTTTATCCCATTTGTTGATTATGAAATTCATCTGGAAAAATAAGAGACCCAGAATAGCTAAGGTAATTCTAAGCAGGAAGGGTGAAACAGGTGGTATCGCTATACCATAACTTAAACTATATGCTACAGAGCAGTAGTACCAAAAACAACATGTTACTGGCAACAAAACAGACTGGTGGACCAACGGAACAGGATAGAGGACACAGACACTAACCCACAAAACTACGACTACCTTATATTAGACAAAGTTGCTAAAAGCATGCACTGGAGAAAGTATAGTATCTTCAACAAATGGTGCTAGGAAAACTGGAAATCCGTATGCAACAAAATGAAATTGAATCCCTCTCTCTCACCATGCACATAAGTTAACTCAAAATGGATCAAGGATCTAGGAATTAAACCGAAGTCTCTGCATCTAATAGAAGAAAAAGTAGGCTCTAATCTCTATCACGTGGGGCTAGGCCCCTATTTCCTTAATAAGATACCTATAGCACAGGAATTAGAACCAAGAATCAATAAATTCCCTTAATTCTGATTTCATATCAGTCACCTTCAAATTATAATGCATTGATAAATTAATGAATGTTTTCCCTCCTCCAATCCCTTAGTAGCCCTTGGTGAATTAGGCATGGGGTATAATTCTTGTTTCTGAAGCCAAATTGAGCAAAGCACTGAATTTGCTCAGCAAGCTGTTGCTGCTGCCTCTCTTTACATATAAACTCATTTTATGTTCAGCAATTTCCCTGAAATAGTATACTTGATCATTTAGAAAACATACTTACGTAGAAAATCTCAGAGAAAGAAGCCATCTTTTACTTCTTGGAATTACTGACTTGTTGCTTATGAAGTCTTACTTACTTTAGAGGGAAATCCTGGAGAAAATTAGGTTATATTATATACTCCCCTTTTGCTCAACACTGAGAATTCTGAATTATTACACTGATGGACTCAGGAAGTAAAAGGCTTGTTCTTGTTTTGCCTATTGATTCATACAATATTGCTATGGATACTCTGGGAGAATGCAGTGTGATAAACCCAACACCAAGAAGCCCTTCCTCTTCTTCTACACAAGCAGGTTCTCTGACATTAATATGTCACCAGAGAAAAAGGGTACATGGTATCGCCTTGCTACAATCAAGGGCATTTGATGACTAGAATTGATGATGACATATACAAATCACTTCACCTCTAGATCCTTAACTTGGTTACATTATTGATCAACAAAGTTTAATAAATACACAGTTGTTATGGGAATGTTGTAGTTTACAGTTGAAGGAAAATGAATTGCTAATAATTTGAACATAAGTCTATAAAAAACACTAACTAGTTCTGGGGGTCACATGTGTATCCAATGCATTGTATAATTCAAGGGGAAAACTATCAGTTTTGTTTTAGTTGTATTTATAGCAAATGCACCAGAGGAACTTTTTTGGCTTTGGTGCTATGTAAACTTCCATTTAATGAATCAGGTTATAAAATCTTGTGGTGATTTTGTTATATCATTGTGTTACTAGCAGTAGGAAAATATTATAAGTTAAACTTATATTGTCTGAAGCTTCTTCCAGTCCTGCTTTTGGTTAACTGACTGAGATTGGCCCCTCTTTTTACTTTTTTTTTTTTTTTCCTACAATGCCATCCTATTGGACTCTAGAACTTGACATTCTCTGAATCAAGCCAGAGTTCCTGGGCTTTCAGCTGCTGGGGATTGTGGGAAAATAGGGGAGGACAGAATGGTATGAATAAGATACTGGATTTGTGTAAAAGATCTTCAAACCCAGATGATGCAATGAGAAGCTAGAACTAGAACCAGATCTGCAAGAACTATACAAAATGATAGATGGGATCAAAGTTCCTAGAAGTGAGTCTTTATGTGAATAGGCACAATCAATTGGCAGTAACCTGCTTATGAAGGTGCTGAAGTCATTCATCATAAATTAATATCATGTTTTCTTTTAACTAAATTTACCTCAAAGCATTCCTATAGGGTCTTATTTTCAATGTGACAATTGATAGTAATTATGTATTTTAATCTAAATTAGTTGCATATATAAGCTTTATAATATAATACCTGAACCCAAGTAAAATGTATAAGCCTTATGAGCATCTTTAAGAAATAATCCTGGTTAGAGAGAGGGAATTTTAGGCACTGTGGCACATGCAGGAGCAAATATTAATGTCAGATAGGAAAGCTTTTTATTTCTATTAATTCATGTAACATTTTTTTTTTCTTTCTACACTTAACTAAGGTTGACTCTGACTACTAAAATAGAGTCGACCATTTCAGAGTTGGAAGAACTTCAAAGGTAATCTAGTTAAACTGTACACTTGAAATTGTATATTTATTTACACAGAAAAAGTATTTCCCCAAAGAAAGGAAGTCTAAATCATATATTTAAAAAAATAACTTCAATTTAAATGTATACATTTTAATAATTCTATCATATAGAAGAAGACATAATAAAATTTTAAAATGACATTTTATGAGGCAAGTGTTCATTACTTTGGGATGGAATACATTTAAAAAGCTAGTGATTTTCTAATTAAATAGACTTTCATTCAGAAAAATAAGTTAAGACAACCATTTACATGTACACAGTAAATTTTCTGCAAATTTTTACTTTGAGAATATAGTTCTAATAAGGACAACATATTTGAAAATAAAAGTTTTAGTTTTCAATATAGCTTTATTTTATTTTGGAAGTACTGGGTCTTGAACTCAGGCCCTCTCACATGGAAGTGCCCTACAACTGGGCTACATCCCCAGACCTTAATACAACTGTCTTCTTTTTAACTGAGACTGATTTTGACCAGGAAATATATGTTGGATGTGGGCACCTGGGGCTGAAAACAGGCTTATGTAGAAACAGTAGGGAAAAAAAGTAATAATGATGATTTCTAACTGAAAAACTGTTGGCAGCTTTCCTCCTGATAAATTCAGGCTCATTGGACTCTACTTTCCAAGATCCAACCACTTGCTAACCTGCAGGCATTTAGCTCAGCATACAAATTCTCCCAGACCACTAGGGGTCTGCTGATTATACTGAAATAGTTGCACTGTACAAAGAACTGTAAATTTTATTCTCATCACTGTAGAGGCAGTATCAAAGGACACCCTAAGAGTATATCTCTGTGATGTGTAGCAACGAGAACAGTGAAAGATGAGACTATTAGATAACTTCAGGGTTCTATTACAGCTTATATGTTACTGTTCATTGATTCAGGAGAAAAAAAAATGAAAGAAAAAAAAGGACTGTTTAGACAACAGAATACTTCACTGTAATAATAGGAATCATAATCCCTGTATAATCCAAGTTACTCCTAGACAATGTTAGGGAGGGAACGTTTTTATATTGCATGCTATTTTTTTTTTTTTGCTATGATTCTTGAAAAGACATTCTTCCTACTTCAAAACCCTAGGGATAATTTAATATCTACTAATACATAGTGTAATTTTTTTGGTGGGGTGGTGGAAGAATCATCTGCATTTGCTGCCAGGGCTGGATAGGATTGTAGAGAAGTAAGAAGTTTCTGTATAGCAAAAGAACAACCCATTGCCTCACATTATCATTCTCTCATCAGTGCTACAGTACGTTTAGTATTCAGTTATTAAAAGTTCCTTCTGCTGTATGTGATCATTCACTTCTATTATTCCAGTGACTTGGGAGAACATGGCAGGAGGATTGTATATTTGAGACCAGCCTCTGCAGTTTAGTAAGACCCTAAGCATCTTAGTGAGACCTCATCTCAAAATTATTTTTTTTTTAAAAGAGCTGAGGGTGTACAGTGGTAGAGCACCCCTGAGTTCAATCTCCAGTATACCCAGAAAAAAAAAAAAAAAGCACTTCTCTTCTTATTTTTAGAACGAGCCCTATATCAAATTATAGGGTAGGTAGGATCAGAAGGGTAAAAAATTAAATCATACTAACCTTTGTAATTTATGAGACTAATGTATCAAATCTTTTCAGAACACTGTCTGAATAACAATGACTTCCTGAAAAATGAAAGATATGCAAATATATACCATTCAGTGTTTGTTTTTAGTTTTGTTTTTGTTTTTGTTTTATAGAGCAGAGGTTTAGTTGTGGCATAATATGTCTTTTTATTGGGCCACAACTGTGAATGGCACTTGATGATATGATGGTATATGTAAAGGCTTTTAACTAGGAGTGAGCCTAGTAGACCTTCACTATCAGAGTAATACAGATTAGTTTTTCTTTGGTATGATACACAAACATTGGTGAAATTATGAACACTGTGATAAATAGTAAATTTCAGAAAAATAGCTTCATGCCTGGAATACGGTAGGCACTTGACAACTGCTTGTTAAATGCTTTAGAAATTTCTTCATTATTTAAAAAGCAGATTGAGGGTACTGGGATGTTGAGAATCAAGAATAGAAGACTCAGAAAATTGGCAGGGATTCAAAGGAGAAACACAACACGTTTTGCCAGTTTTCTCCTAATATTCAGGACTGACTCTAGTTTCGGTACAGTAATGGCCTCAAGAAGTAGTTCGGGAAGCTCTGCAAAATCTCCTTTATTTTGTCTTCTCCACTAATGTCTCCCTTTGAGACAAACCAATACCCAAATGGAATGTGTACTAACCTGGGCAAATGTGGCTTCAGGGCAAAACTATCTACCATCAGACTATATTGCCTAAGCCTCTGCCTTTAGAAATTCTAGAACTTCCCAGGATGCCTTAGAAATCTTGACCTGGGAACTTGTCCATTGAAAATATTTCTCTGTTTTATGGAGTTATTCTTAACCCATCCCTTCTCTGGCTCATCACTGAGTTAGGAATTAAATTCCATGGAAAGAAAAGGCAAGGATTTCTGCTGGCATTGCCATCACCCAAATTACACATTTTTTTTTTTCCCTACCCAAACACTGTTAATGAGTATGATACTGCTGGAGTGTAAAAACTCCTCATGAATATTCTATGCTGGCTTCAAACTTTTTGTTTGTTTGTGTTTTGCTAGAGGACATCGTCTTCACAGTCTAGCACCTTTCTTGACATTTCTAATCTTTTTTCTCTAGCAACGGAGTTGCAAGATTGGGGATAGAGAACACAATCATGGGGTCTGATGTGTTATCACACCTTCCATTTACTCATAGTCTATGAAAATATCAGACATGGAAAGAATGCCTATTTCTCACTATCTTTATAATTTATATTTTTATAGAAATGTAGCTGAGGACTACTTGGGGCATGAAGAATTACATGACTATATTTAAAGGCTTTAGATTTGACATTAAATAAACTGATTTTACAAATGACATGGCATATAGACACACATTTCTATCATGTTACTTAATGTTTTATGGAATAGTCAAGCTACTAATTAAGTCCTCAGTGTACAGTGTTCAATAAAGCATATCTTTCTTACAATTAAGTCTCTTTTCTTAATATAAAATTGGATAAATCCCAGGAAAAATAAAAAGAAATGAATCACATTCGGATTCATATAAATTACAAGTGTTTACACAGATGAGGCAAGGATATACAAATGCATATTCCTTTATTTGGGAAAAATGTAGATGTCCATAACTACTGAAATCCCCAAGAAAGAAAATTAATAACCAAGAAGCTGACAGAATAATTTTTTCTTTTCTTTAAAGAAAAAAGATGGTGATCTTTGTGGGGTTAGTTGGTTTGTTTTTCTTTTTCTTTTTTTTTTCAAAGAAACTTCAAGCCATGGCTTGTATCAATTTTAATCAACAGGGAATAAAACTATCTGGAGTAATGATATGAGTTAGAGTGTCCAATGGACACTCTATTCCCTGGAGATCATACTTTCTCTTGACTGGAATAACTAATATTCTGCATATTCCCTCTAGTCAAGCTGCCAAGAGTCTTTTAGTCATGAGAAGAGGAAATCTGTTATATTGATTTTGCTTTTAAATGTATGAGCACTAAGACTTAGCACTAAGACTCACATAGCACTGATTCTGCCTGTACCTTCCATGAAATATCATCCTGACCACATTACTAAATAAATTATATTTTAATACTCTGGAGTTTTAGAACAACACACCATTAAATTACAAAGAACATATCCTGTAACATAGCCAGAAGTTTTGTATATCATCAGCATTGAGAATTTAAAGTACTTAATCTATCTCTATAATAGCAATGTAGACAATTTCGATCTTAAATATACGTTATTCTTTTACATCTTTTGGCAGCCCTGTCAGAAAAAACAGTGAAATAGATTAAATGACCTTTTCTCCCTCCTGTAGATAATGAGTTTTCATGTTTACCTCCCTCCTCCTTATTCTTAAGATGATGATCTTATTTAATATTTCCCTGAAAAAAGATAGCAATTAAAAGAGAACTTTCTCATTCCAACTCCATCAATCTTCCCGTCTGTGTGAATCTAGAACCAATCTTTCCACCCTGAATTCAAAAACAAATGCTGATTTTTATCCTATTAAAGATTAGTCCTGCAATTGTAAACCAGTCCCATCTTCTCTCACCTGTTTCAAGATTAGTTTCACAAAATTATTTTCCTTATTCCTTGAAATCACTAATATTTTTCATTCCTTTGCATCATTTCCTTCAGCATACATAATTTTCCTACATCTGTAAAGATGATGTGAAAATATTTCCTTTAATCCCCTTTTATCTCCACTTTTCTTTTCTCATAACAGAAATACTCCTTATTACCCTCCTTCTCTTGAACTCACCTCCATGATTCTTATCTTATTCTTAGTATGCATTTGTACTTATTGGCAAGATCACCAGTGACCTCTACCAGTGAATTGAACACAGGGGTGCTTAACCAGTGAACCACATCCCCAGCCTTTTCCATTATTTATCTTGACACAGGGTCTCATTAAGTTGCTTAGCCCCTCACAATCTTATTCAGGTTCACTTTGAACACTCAATCCTCCTACATCAGCCTCCCAAGTCCCTGGAATTACAGGCAATCACCAGAATATTTGCTCTTTTAAAGAACTACTCTTGTCAAATTTCATTCTTACATAATTGGGCATTTTTCTTGACCTTTTTTGCTACAGTATCTTTATTTTGCCAGTATTTTAGCATGACCCAAAACTCAATCCTTTCCACATCTTCTCTTTCTTTGCTGATTTCCTAGGTCCTCTCATCCTGAATCATTGCTTTAAAAATACACACCTTTCTTCTCTGGCTTCAAAAATATCTAGAGACAAGACTTTAAAATTTTCATCAGTTTTCACCTCTGTGTTAACCTCCAGACTCACAGATTCAACAATATATTCAGTATCTCCATTTGGTTATTTAGCAGAAATACCAAGCTCTACATATCTTGATCTGACCTCTTGATTCCCTGACCTAGGATTGCTTTTCTTCAGTGTTTACCACCTTGGGAAATGTCAGTCTCCATTCTCCTAGTGTTTTCAGGCCAAAGTTTTGGAGTCTTCTTGGACCCCCTCTCCCTCTCTCAAACCCTTTGCTTTTAACTTTCAGATACATTCTGATTTGCACTAGTCTCTATAAGGGGCAGCACTCATCCGCATACGTATGTTTTACTTACCTTCATTAAATTTTTTAACTATCAAACAATATTCAATAGCATTGGTTTATTTGCTTAACATCTGTCTCATCCAGTTAAATGTAAATAGGGATTAGTTAATTTTGTTCACTGCTGTTATCTCTGGCATCTAGAGCAGAGCCTTACAGAAGCTAACCAGTCTCAAAAAATATCTGTGGAACAAATAAATAAAAATGTTAATGCTGGTGCAATATTTTATTTTTAGGAGTCAAATTAAATGTGGAGTTTTAAATATTTTGAAACATTAAATATTTTATGAATAGGAGTTACTTAGAACCAATTTTCAAATAAGCTAATATTTGTTATAATTCAAGTATTGCCAATTTATAACATAGAGCGATATGTCTGGGTTGAAAATTTGTGTTCTTATAGCCAAATTAGTTCCTGCTGGTTATAATTAGAAACTAGGTGACCAGAAGTTCTAAAAGTAGCCATTGGCCACCTCTTAGGAGCTAAAATGAATTAACTATTCATGGACTATCAACTAGTTGTGATATTCACTTAATAACCTAAAAATTGATTTAATGTTACTCTGAGATTTTGAGATGCACTGTTAATTATTATCAGTTAAATTTCATTCATCCTTTCTGTGATAGTAATTACAGTGTATTATTTATTTCACTATATTTATTAAATATATGCACATTTTCATATTTATGAATTCAGTAAAATATCTTTTTCTTTTCTTTTTTTCTTTTTTTTGGTCCCAGGGATTGAATTCAGGGGCAACAACCACTGAGCCACAACCCCAGCCCCATTTTTTGTATTTTATTTAGAGACAGAATCTGAGTTGCTTAGTGCCTCACTTTTTCTGAGGTTGGCTTTGAACTTGCCATCCTCCTGCCTCAGCCTTCCAAGCAACCGGGATTACAGGCTTGCGCCACAGCACCTGGCCTAAACTATCTTTGAAAACCTCAGAGAGTTCAAATTCATATCCCCCAACTTCTATTTATTTATTGAGTATATAACTGCAGGCCAAGTAAGGTTTTCAAGTAACAGAGGAAGCCTCTCTTTATTCTGGTGTGCCACATCTATGAAATAGAGAAAATTATTCTGACAAATTTGCAAAATTTGAAGGCTGTACTGTTTATTACTATGGCATGATATCATTGATTTCTGTTGTTCTTATAAAATGAATGTTCCGTGTTCTTTCTACAAAGAATTTTATTGCTTGACAATTAGCACATTATAAATTGAAACCTTCTCTAAAGAAAGGTACAAGTTTTTCACTAATAAGGTGTAACTGGAAACATGATTAAATTGTTTTAAGATCTACAGTTAACTCAGGTTGGTCAGTAGTTTGAGTGAGCTTTTGTAATGCCAAAGACAAGATTACCGACAGTTTTAGCCACTGGACTAACGGGCCAATACTGAATACTTCCTGTTCTTTTAAAACTGACTCTGTGATTTCTTTCTTTCCCATTTATTTTAATGATGCCAACATTGTCCCCATCACCCAAATCTAAAATAGCCACATATTCTTGACTCCATCCATCTCCCTTATCATCTACAATCCAACAATCATTACTGTTCCAGAACATCTACCTTACTGCATCAACCCATGTCTCCCCAGATCTCAATACTTCCCACTTAGGTGCTCATTACCTATTTTCTGAGAAATTAAAATGCTATTTCACTCATCCCAGTATCTGATGCACTTGTTACCAACTTTTTTCAACATTTAGGAGTATCTTTTTATAATTAAAAATGAAATTGTCAGTACTCTTTATATAATGCATGAGATCTAATGTGCTAAAGTCTTTTCAAGGGGTTTTTTGAAGATTCTCTGGGGATTTCATTTCTGTGATGAGTCTACTTCCAGTAGGAATATGGCCACATATAGCCATCGCTACATTCTGCTCTTCATCAGTCTAAACAGGAACAAAGATATCTTTTTTCTTTCTTTTATTTTACTCTTTTCCAAGTAACCACCACCAAGACAGGGTGTAAGAGAACTTTTACATTTTACCTTCCCATTTGACATGAATTACAGTGCACCAATTAAGAAGTAAATGTTAAAACAGATAATTCTGAAAGTTGAATGAAAATCTATCTTTCCCACTATATTTTAGTTGTCCTTTCCACTGCATCCTACTGACATTAGTATCCCATATATTATTTCTGAATTGACCTTCTTAAAGTACAGTTTTGATCATGTTATCATCTTTCTAAAATGAGCTCTGGCTTCCCATTGCACTCCAAATTAAAAATGTCTATCTTCTTGACATTGGTTAACCTGTATAGCTTGTCTTCAGCTTACTTTCTCAGCCACTAAAAAGTGCTGATTTTGAATCCAGTTCTTTTTTCTCAGTAGCTATATGATCTTAAACAAGTTACTTAGCGTTTATATACCTTAGTTTTCTAATTTCTATAATGTGGATAGCATTAGCATCTGATTCATGGTACTGCTGTGAGTATACAATAAAAAATAAACAGGTAGCCTGGCTTTTATAGTATCTTACTGCTAAAATATAAAAAATCATGAGAAGTATTATGAGAAATTTCCATCAGTCACGAATGCTCTTCCCACCAGAAAACTTTTCACTGAGGTCAGTATATTCCCAATATATTCTAGTGTTTTTAAAGTGTTTTTTTTTTCCACCTGATTTCTTTATTTCTCTCTTTGAATGTCAAATCCATGTTCTTCCATTAAAGGAAAACTGAGGTCAAATGTCATCACCATTAGGAAACTTTTGACTCAATTAAGCAACTGTCTGTAAACATTACTTGAAACTGAATGACACTAAGAATCTTTCAACATAGGTACCAACTTGATTATAAAAATATAGATCTTTCCAATATACCTTAATCTTTCTACTACATTATATTTTTCCTTAAAGTAGATTATTTTACTGATTGCTTTCAAATTCCAGTTGAATACCTAAGATTTATAAATACTAAGTAAATTAATAACACTATTTTGTCCAATCAAAGAACAAGTCAACATAAATACATATGACAATAAAAGATGGTGTGAGAGAAGTTATAGCACAGATGTAGTTATACATACTTTCTTGCTAAACCCAATACCATTTTTAACACAGTTTAATTTTCATGTTAACCATATCTTATTTTCCCTTTATAAAATATTATATTTCATTTTATGTTTGGTAATAGATCCTTATTCTTATATTATTCATTTGATAGAAATTTTCTAATAAAAAGAGTTGAGGAAAAAAAATAATTGTTTTAGAATACAGAAAGAAAACCTCTATCTTTTTTTCCCTTATATGATATTAAATTGGTACTTGAATTTGGTTTGGTAGACTTTGATTTATAGTTTATTGTATAATATGGAAAATACCCTCTCTTAAAAAAACTAGATATTTTTCTTCCAATGGTATTCAACTTTTTCTGTTCTTTACATAGTCTAAGAAGGTTTTTTTTTTTTTTACAAAAACTTTATAGTCTTTTTATATAGATTGCTTTATGTTTCATATAGCAGTAATTCACTACCTATGTGAGCCTGTATGCTTTTTGATTACAAGTTGTTAGCATCCTTATCATCTCTAACTCCATACATTTTTTCTTATTTTTACAGCCTTTAATTAATTGGTGTATGATAAAATTAAATTAAAACATTTAAATTTTCTCCTTGAATACCTCCAAGTGGATATTGGTTTGAAATAAATTCTTTGAGCTGATGGATCACAATTTTCCTTCTTCTTACTATTGTAGCCTCATTTTGGCACTTCATTTTATATATTTTACATCCAAGTCTTTATTTAACCTTTTATCCAGGACTTTGCAAATATTGAGGTGAACCTGCTGAACTTCACTCATTGGAGATAATTGCTCACAGCTACAGGTTTAATTAAGGGATATCAGAACATGGTACAACTAGAGGGTGTACATTTACTTATAAATGAATTATATACATATATATTTGTTAGATTTATATTGATTTATGAGCATCTGAATCCAGATTTTTGTATTGCTTAAAAGTAACTAAATAAGCGTTCTTATAATTGAATGGAAAAAAAATTAAGTATTAAACAAAATCTTAAAAGTGACAGTTTTTATTCATATTGAAAATATTTTTAGGGGCCAGAGTTGTGGCTCAGCATTAGAGCACTCACCTAGCATGTATGAGGGCTTGGGTTCCATCCTTAGCACCACATAAAAATAAAAAAATAAAACAAAGGTATTGTGTCCAACTACAACTAAAAAATATATATTTTTTTTTTTAAAAAAGAAAATGTTTTTAACATCAAATGTATGTCAAAATATTATTATTAGCCCACAGATACACATTTAATGTTTTCTCAACTGTAAGAAGAGGAGGATGTTTGCAAGGATTTATTGTATTAACTTGGTATTTTGGGGGTCTGGCAATATGAGCTTTTTCATATTTCTGAGTTTCTCTTTTCAGTTCACAAGTTTAAAATCAGTCTTCAAGGAATGTGCCAATGATTAGTTTATCATTCATGATTGGGAAAAATAAAATCTCTTTTTGATCATACAGAGCCCAAATACACTTTTCTATGAATAAAAAGAGAAAACACTACATTTTACTAATGTCAACATGGGGTGTTGTCATGAGGATGAGGGCAGCTTTGCTGCTCTATGGCAAGTTTTTTGACAGGCTGTTGTGGAGGTTTCGTCAAGGAAAATCTTGGTTCTCCATGGTAGAGTGCTTTCTTGAATTCCAGTCTCTTCTATGTGGAAAGTTAATGTTTACTTCCTCTTACTGAATGTTGACTTATTAGGTATCCCTTTGACTCAAGTCAGGTAATGTGTTTTCCAACTGTTCCTTTGGAAAAACTGTCTATTGATTCTTAGAATGACAACCTGCAGGGGCATTGCCTTTACTCTGGTCAGTCTGTATCCTTATTACCTAAGCTAATGGTGCTCTTCAGCTGGCTTACGGCAACTTGAGGTAATGAAGCATGGGAGAGATCCAGTGCACTGCAGCTAGAAACAGGCTGCAGTCTTTGCTAGGGCTATGTTGACTTGCATAACGAAGTAGATGAAAAGACTTGTAGCTTTAGATCCTGATGATTTTCTGTGGGTTCTTAGATTTTTCATGACTTTCTTCCCCCACAATTAAACTTTCCTTATTATTCTAAAGAGAGAAACCACAGTTAATAATTAGCAGAGGTACAGAATTATTTCTTCAATAAAACACTTCACAACTAACATTTTAAGTCTTTTTCCTCCACTGTGTCATTTGTATTTTTAAAGTCACCATTATTAAACCAAACTATGTCAGATCCTGAGTCATATTATCATAATCTCTTTACTGGTATTCTGTTTAATTGGGGCTCTATATGTTTTCATTAAGATAATCACATAATGCATTCAAAATCAGCTGCAAATAAAATAAATTGATAATTTTGTCAAATAAGCATTGCCTGTGCTGACCATTAACTGATTTTTATCTCATTTTCTCAGGGGAAGCTCAACAATCCTTTATATTTCAGACTCTCTCCAAAGAATGTTTATGACATGCTTGAATTATTGAGTTGTGGCTGGCTAAGAAACGATTGTCTGGATCCAGACTTTACATAAAGCTTTTCAGTAAAGAAGTTTTTAATTGTGACTCATTTTAAGTGAGAGGCAGTTTCACTAATGTTCATTTGAGTTGTCAAATGAGACATTAAGCCTTGACATTAGTGTCAACATACCTTGGTTAACCTGATAATACAGCTATTGAAGACTCTTCTCTGAGAGTGACAAAGTCACCTGGAAAACGGAAAAAAAAAAAAAAAAAAAACAGAGTGTAGAAAAGTGACCATATCTGGACCTGTGAATAAGGGAAAGGCAGGGGCAAGGATAATGCAGTCTCTAGACAGATTTACGAGATTAGAAGAGAAGGCAACTTTCTTACCAGGTTCAGATGTGGGTCCTTGACAAAGTCACTCTAAGCAAAGACACTTCACAATTTTACTGTTCCTGAGGGAGCTCTATATTGGGGAAGTGACCTTAGCATTGTTGAGACTTCTATCTGTTGGCCTATGTTCAGGCAGCCCAGGATAAATCTGTTGTATCCATTGGTAAAAGGCTGTTTGGGCTACTTAGTTTTATAACCCTACTGAGTTTTGTTTCTATGTCTTTGTATTGCTTTTTGTTTTAATATTTTTGTTCTTTTCATTCAGTCCAAAATGTTTGGTGCTTTTCTGAAGATAGAGAGGAATCTTGTGGCTTGATTGAGATCATTCCTTAGGTGTAAGAATTCAAATATTCCTAAAGTACACTGGATACATCTTAGGCTTGATGGCATCAAGCTCACCAGGGCAGATTCCAAACCATCTTCATAAGAGGGTTATTTAATCTGAGGGAAACACAAAGAACCCGATAGCCTTACCCCACCAGAAAAATAAAGACTACCAAGTAATACTGCTTTTAAACATTAGACTTATTTAATTACATTGCACATAGTATCATAATTTTCTTTTGCCCTGTCCTATAGAACTCAGCATTGCTTTCTTGCAGAATGATCAAATGATGTTTATGAAATATGATGTTTTCTAAATACTATCTCTCTCTGGATTCCCTTCACGGTTAAAAAAAAAATGCCATATCCACAGAAGTTTTCTAAATAATTCTGCTATATAAGAGTTCTGGGTGTTTTCCTCATTTGTATCAATGTACTACTGGGCATGGGTCCTAGGCTTTTTTCTAGATGCCAGAAATACAGCCACAGAGATATACAATTTATCATAAATAAACAGGCATACTAAGTCTTCTGGTAATAACAAAGGAATAAAATGGTGAAGGAGTATAGAGGCTTGCAATATTCAGAAGACAAAATAGTAAGAGAAGTCCTCACCAGAACAATGACATCTGAATGATGACCTGGCTGGGGTGAGAAGGTCAGCCAATCTGATATTTGGAGGATGAGTATTCCAAGAAGAAAGCAGGGCCTCTGAGCTGGCAGCTTGACCAGCTCCTTTTAGGAACAGTAGGGAGTGCAGTGTTTCTGGAGTGAGAAGAACAAGGATAGTAGTGAGGAGATGAAGGAAACAAAACTGAAGATGGAATGAGAATGCAAATCAGGCAGAGCTTTACAGTTTAATATAAAGGCTTTGACCTTTGTACTAGCTGAAATGGGAGCCTTTGAAGGATTAAGTAGAGGACTCCTCTGATCTGCCCTATGTTTATATGACACAGTTCTATCCATTGTGTTGAGAAACACTGAAAGCATAGATGGCAGATGGGAAACCAGTTAAGAGGTGGCTCTGCCATCTTCCATCTTACAACATTCCTTCTATATGGGATTTATTATTACCTTGATATATGCTATTAAAAGGGTGGGTGATTTTTTTTTTCAATTTTTATCAAAAAGTCTGCAATCCTAACACCAGCAAAGTTGCATTGTTCAAAAAATGCAGTATGGAGCATGTCCTTTTTTATACCTAGGATCTCATTTTTCTGGCTATAGGAAAGAAATGTGGAAGGAAGTGGCTCAGCCATCATAATCTAGTGACTAAGAGAACATGTGATTGTTTGGCCAAGAGGCCAATGAGGCCAAGGTCACAGGTGTACTCTTTTTATGAGTCTGAGCTGTGTATGTTCTGCTCCAGAAAATCTATTTTTTACCTCATACATTCACCTCAAAACAGCATGCCCTTGCTCACAAGGGAAACCTGGAAAACTGTGTGGAGTGGTCAGTACAGATCCATCATCATTGCTAGAGAAACAACTCATAGCACTTCCTTTATTTACCACCATTGAAAAAGTAAATAGCACCGTCTCCACATTTAGACAATACATTATGACTAAGGCAATAAGGAATACAAGTATGCAGTGCAATGCATTTTTCCAGTGAGTTAAAATAGTCAGTGAAGCATATAGATGGTTTATTAAATAAGTTGTTTTGCAAGCACTTTTTAAAGTTTTAAACATGTCTGAAAAATGTAGAAATGACTTTTAATGAGTAATGCAACTTTAAAAAATGAAAAAAGCAGCTCCCTTATTTATTTCATTTCTCTCTTTTATTCCAGAGCCTACAGATATGCCGCCTATGTTACTAATTGCAAATTCTGAAACAATTGAGATGTTCTATCTTAATGGAAGTAAAATGGCAACTATAAGCTCAGTCAACAGGAATGAAATTCACACTCTGGATTTTATTTACAATGAAGAAATGATTTGTTGGATTGAATCAAGAGACTCTTCAAATCAACTGAAATGCATTCAGATAACAAAAACAGGAAGATTAACAGATGAATGGACAATCAATATTCTTCAGTCCTTCCACAGTGAGTATTTCAATTCAATATTTTGTATTACCCTTTTAGGATTTAATTTATAGACAAGTAAGTAGCATTCTTAAATTTCTAGCACAGCTTATGAATATTGGAAAGCTAAGTGTACAAATATAAACACACTAAATGACTATACCAACTGCATGTTTTAAATACTCACACATACACATTCAGTAATTCTACTTTTATACATAGTAAATTGTGGAGTTAATTGCAATTCTTTATTTAATGCTTATTACAGTATCACCTAGCTCTGAATTGTGATTTTTTTCACTGCATGGTATTTCACAACGTGATACAGGAGGTGTGATTAAAAAAAAAAAAGGCAAGACTTTTATTTGTTAATTATAAGTTCATCAACTGCAGAATTTGTTAAAAATACTTTAAAAACTATTAGATTTATGCTAATTGGTAGTAGCTACCTGTGTTTGTGGACCTTTTTTTTTTTCCAAGCAAATCAGAGTTTTATACATCATTTCTCAAAAATGACTTAAGATTTGTGATTAATTTTGACTTCTCATGTCATAAATTTGACAGAATAATAACTGTCCTTTCTTTCCTACATATTACCATAAATACTAAAAAATGTTGTTATTCTCTCTCTCTCTTCTATCAGCTTTCCACATGAGAGTAAAAACTTTTATTTGCATATTCCTGGAGAACCACGCATGAAAATTTTAACATGTGTCCAGTTATTTTACAATTTACAGTGAAAAAGATTAACCTACAAATACTGCCACCATAAAAATCTCTAGAGAAATAAAGAAAAATATATACAATCAAATTGAAAAGGAAATAAAATTCTGTAATATAATATGATTTTCAAATGTGGAACATGATTTTGATTTAGTAATTGTAATTTATTAAAGTAGTTGATAAAAGTTAATATAACAGTTTAGTGATCATTATTCAATATAATAAAAAATACTATGTAATTTTTGATGTTAGAGTAAATAAATTAATGACAATGATTATAAAAGTGAAATATGAAGATATGAGTTTTAATACTTCACTGAATAGAAAAGAAATGTTTAAAAAATTGAGTCCAACATTTTGAAAACTACAATAACATAAAAAATGATAAAGCTGTCTTTCATAAGCATGGACCAAAAGTCCTAATGAGAGCAATGGATGATGACTATTTCAAGGATTCTATGGAGAATCCTCATTTATAATAAAAGGCAAATAACAAGTTGTATCAGCAAAAGGAATGCTGCCCATAATCAGCAGTTGGAAATTGTTTGAACACAGGCACAAGTCCTTTATCACATTAGTGGTTACCTTAACTAATCCAGACATATTTGTCAAAGGAAAATGAAATATAGAATAGTCAAAGAGCTAGAATATTCTCTAGCTAGCTAATTATTTTCCAAACTTAACTAAGCAACTTTTTCCTTCACTTAACATGCCGGAATGATAGTAGCAATCTGCACTTCAATATGTAGTTAAAATTATTTAGTAAATCCAGGGAAAAATCAAATAATTGCACATCAGAATATTTGTAGAAAATTATCTGCAACTTAGAATGCATTTAATATATACAACAGTTTTTAGTAAATCTAGAAAAATAAAGAGAATAATTTTGTTAAACAATTCAAAAAATGCTAAATTGAATATTAGTTTTTGAACCAAAAAAAATGAATGCACTGGAAATATTTTAATCAGAGTAAATAATTTTTGATGAAGTCAGATTTATGCCATACAATTTGAAAGTCATTTTAGAAAAAAATGTGTTTAAATGTGTGGAAGTAATTTAATGATAGGTGTGGGGCAGGAGTGTGAGCAGAGCTGAGCTCCTCTGTCATGCTTATAAACCATTTATGTTATCAACATGTCACAGAATGACTGCCATTAGATATGATGGGCTCTGCCTTTACCATGACAGTTTGTGAGTTTATAATGAAGTCTGAATATTCGTTGCATGTATAATTACTCGAAATCTCTATCACACCATTTAAGCAAAAATAATGAACTGATCAAGTTTGTTTGAATACCAGTCAATAACTACATTCCAGAGATTATCTCTGCAAGTTTTGTCCTCATCATTTTTAGGCAATTTTCTCTGAATTTACCTGAAAAGAATATTCAGTGTTGAAAAAAAAAATATTTTAGAAAGATTTTTCAAAGGATTACTGTGAGAAAAATCAATACAGATAAAACTGGCTTGCATTTAAAACTTATATAATAATATAGAAATGAACATTTGATTACAATGTGAAAAATGTTATTGTGTATCTTATCTCTTTGTATGTCTACTCTGTCTCTGTGGAGTATACAGGAGAAAGAATGTCTTTTGTGTTTCTTAATAAACAAAATTTTGATTCAAATTCAGATATATTAGGCAATTCTGAATGACTATAAAGAAGCTAGATGTGGAATCTAAACTCTATGTTTTGTTTCTCTACAAAAGAAAGACAAATCTACCTAAATAATGTGTACATTTTATTGAGTAGATAAATAAGTGTCTGTAGCATTTAGCACATTAAAGCAGTTATTATTATTCTTTTTTCTGATGAGACAACTAAGTCTCTGGAAAACTATGTAATAGCACACAATAAGTGTTGGCTATAGGTTTGGGTTTGGCTCAGTCTTCATAGCTTTTTCTAAATACCACATTTAGATTAAACATTTTATTTTTCATTTTAGCAAACCAAAGTTATTAGGTCTACTAATCTTAGTACAAAAGCTAATAAAACCAATAGAAGAGAGGTATAAAAGTCTTGAAAGAGACATGGAAAAAATGAATTTTGACAGAAAGCTGTTATTTGGAAAGGCCCACAAAGGATTCTGATCTGGCCCCCTTGGGAATTCTACCTTTAGTATTGAGAATCTCTCCCAAGCAGTACTGTGGTAAAATGTATATGAGTGATCAATAACACATTCAAGAGATTATTAACCAAGGAGCATTAAGGAAAATGAAAGATATATATATGTATATATCTTATTAAATTTTGTTCTTCTTATGGAACTACCATTTGATCCAGCTATCCCACTCCTTGATCTATATCCAAAGGACTTAAAATCAGCATTCTATAGTAACGCAGCCACATCAATCTTCATAGCAGCTCAATTCACAATAGCTAAACTGTGGAAGCAACCTAGATGCCCTTCAATAGATGAATAGATAAAGAAACTGGTATAAATACACAATGAAATATTACTCAGAATTAAAAGAGAATAAAATTATGGCATTTGCAAGTAAATGTATAGAGTTGGAGAATATCATACTAAGCAAAGTAAGCCAATTCCAAAAAACAAAGACCAGATGTTCTCTCTGATAAATGAATGCTAATCCATAATGGGGAGGAGGGAGGCATGGGAAAAATGGAGGAATTTTGATTGGGCAAAGGAGACGGTGGAGAGGGAGGGTGCATGGGGGCAGAAAAGATGGTGGAATGAGATGGACATCATTACTCTAGGTACATGTATGACTGCACATGTGCTGCGATGCTACATAATGTACAACTATAAAAATGTAAAGTTGTGCTGCAATTGTGTACAATGAATCAAAATAACATTCTGCTATCATATATATCCAATTAAAATTAAATTAATTTATTTAAAAATTTTAAAATAAATATGAGTTATATTTATTATTTAGCATTGTATGCTAAAAGTTGCAGACTTTGAAAATAATTTTGAAATTAGATGTTTTTTAAGCAAAAGTCATTTTTTTTAATAAAGTATTCACACAAGATGTATTGTAGCACCTAAATGTTTCCCAAAATTTCTTGTTGGAGAGCATGAGGTAAAGACATCAATGCCACAAATAAATCCCAGTGCTGGTATTTAGAAGAATGGTTATCTCCATCTTTTTTTTTTTTCTGGACAAAATGCACAGAGATGACTGAGATAAATAAGAATATTTTATGTAATATCTTTTTTAAAATATATCAATTTTTGTAGAAGTAGTTGGACACAATACCTTTATTTTATTTATTTATTTTCATGTCATACTGAGGATCAAACACAGAGCCTCACATGTGATAGGCGAGTGCTCTACTGCTGAGTCACAACCCTAGTCTGAGTTAATCTCTTATTAAGGACACTAATTCAGAACCATATTGTCACCTTCCAACTGGACCACAGAAACTTTCATTCAGTTTCCATGTGTGATTCTTCAATACACTGAATAATCTGAGAATAACGTTGAAGATTCTAGTATGGTCTTGACCAGCTTGCCTTGATACATTCATGGGCTCAACTCCACTCCAGTAGAGTATGCCTGGCAAAAATGAGAAGGATTTTTATTCTCATAGACTTATTAGTATCTGAATTAAATCCATTCACTGGCTTTTATCTTCTTTTCTTAGTCTGTTCTTGAACTCATTTTCCATTTGGTCTTTGCCTAAATCCATTTAATCCTGATAATTTAATAAGTCTGACAGTTTCATTCTGTTGTATATCAGTATTACTTCTTTTCTTTGAGATAGTAACTCTAATAATCCTGTAAGACTATGGGAGAACATTCACTGAATGCCTTCTTTGTGCATTAGGAATTTCACATATTGCCTCATAACCATCACAAAAAAATTAGACTATGTGTATTATTTTATAATTGTCAGTTATAGATGAAAATGAATTTAAGGCAGTGAAATTTTTTTCTTAAGGTAATAAAAAAATTTTTCTTCTTCATCTCTCAATAGATACTTAGTAACAACTGTTCTTGCATCTCTTCAACTGCCTTTTTGCCTAATCCCTGCATAAAAATTCCAGAGCCTTCACCACTTCATGTCCACTTCCCAAGATATGGTTAGACAAGTATGACCAGGCTATGTCCCTATTGTAAATATAATCTTGAAACAACAAAAATCCACCTGGAGTAATGAAAATGCTACTCCCCAATGATAATGCCTTGTACTGAGTCTGAATTTGAGAGGATGATTGTGGAATATTGCAGAAACATCCTTAGATTAGCTGGTGACCTAATTACACAGAGATCACAAGAGAAAGTTGGCTTACTGTATTCCTAAATCATATGTTAAATATTGAACGGTTAGGAGAGTTCTTCTATAATTATCTTTCTCCATTGGATTGGTGAAACTCACATCTCATTGTTTCAGTTGGTCTTTATATAGTTGGTATTGAAGTTGTGCACTGTAACATGAACTGATGTGTATGTTTCATTGTTTACAGTTCTGATGAAATGATTGTAATGCTCTACTGCTTAAAATGAAAATAATTTTTGAGCTGTCCATTTCTCAGGATACCATGCAAACCCATTATCTAGCTTCTCTGCAGGCAGCTGAACTACCTTGCCTGTTGTTCTCTACACTAGTCCCATGTTCCACCTAAAAAGTACCACCTGTACTTCCCCTAATGTGTTTTGTTTTGCTCATCATTCTTTACACTATCAGATTCTTTCCAAAAGTTTTTCCATTGAGGTTAGCACCCGACCTTGAACATGGGAATTTATGCTTTTAATTCTGCACTGCAGATGAAGCATATTCAATAATTGATTAGTTCTGGTTAGAGCATTGTTTTAGAAAGCATTCAGAACTTGGTCAGCTTATACCTAAGAAGAATTAAGAAATAATAACAATAACCATTCTTAATTTTTAAATAAAATGAGATTTTTTTCATAAAGAACATTTTATTTTTGACTGTCCACTCTTCCACCAAAAAAAAAAAAAAAAAAAAAATGGGGATAGTTTTTCTTGGATTTTTAAGCTATTTAGAATCCAATTTCTTTTTATCAGTGTATCTTGTGGAGAGGTAAAGTTTGCATAAGAGTCTTGGCTGCAGTAACTGGCTTTATATCATTTCCTGCCGAAGTGCATCTAACCCATGAGAATATTACAGCACTATATCCAAAGATATCTTTTTAAACTTCTCTTCTGTAAGCAAATACATGTTTTATTATATTTTTAGTGCTTTTTAAATGCTCCTCATCTTTTTAGTACACTTATGTGGAAACATTAAAAGTGGATTTTTTTCTGAGACATGGCTTCATGTTTTTTTGTTGTGGAGAAGAGTGGGGGATGCTGTGAAGCTAACTAATACAGGGAATCCTTTTGGGGTCTGAAATTTTAGTGAGGAGATTAAACAATCCATTGAGAGTAAAATAAATGAAAATTAAAATTGCCAACTATGTAAGTCTGAGAACACATTTCAGATATGTAAGTGTATTATTGATACCATACACTTAAAGTTCTAACCATTACATTAAATTGTTAATGTTTACGGTATTTGATAAATTTATACTTTGAGGTAAATAACTTGTTCTGATTTATAGTCAATACATAGCCATCAAAACCTTTCTAAATGTCTAGCTCAACAACAAAAACAAAAAACAGAACAAGAAAACCTCTTAGTACTGTTTCTCTATAAATTTGTCTTTGTTGTTATTCCAGCTATATTCTTGTCAGGCTATAGAGACTATTACTATCTTATTGTTGTTTGTCAACAAGCATGATACTTGCCAAAGCAGAAATTAGGAATATGCTAGACCTCATTATTTGTATGCATTTTTTCTAAGCTTTTAAAAAATATGTTTGTACACACATTAGACAGAAATATATCCCATAGAAGTTGTGCTTGACATTGTATAAAACTTTTGAATAATTATTTTCAAGGTTAGTATTTTTGTGTAAATTCACGTCTGAGTAATTTATTAATCATTTTTTCATAGCCTAAGTAGGAATTTCTGAATGCTTCTATTATTGCACATGATATTTAGAAGGTTGATTTTACCAGTCAGAAGTTTGAAGGGCATACTCATTTTGTCATGAGTTAGTCTCATAGTATATTTGATATCTATAATATTTAATTATTGAAGCTTCTGTTTTTGACCAGACAGACTTCATTTCAATGAAAGAAAGAAGAAAGTTGGCAAAAAGAGAAAGGGATAAGGGATATGTATTTTTTTTAACCTTAAACATAATTGCTTATTTTCTTTATTTTTTTTAACTTTATTTTGTGTTTTCCTAAGAGATTTTCATCAGGTAAAATGAGTATGTTTCTACTTCATATTCCCTGACCTTCAGAGGTTTTTAATCTTGTAGAGACATTTACAAGATATTGGAAGCTCATCATAAAAAATAAAGACAGTGTGCAATAGGAAGCTAATTAAGCAAGGTAATAAAACTGGCATGTAGCATTTCATTTTTTGATTAAGATTCTTGTTTTCCTATTTTTTTCCCAGTCTGTAACATCTTGTGATTTGCAGTTTTATCTTAACAATGGGCTTTGTATTTGTCTCACCTCTGTATTTGGGCTGAGTTGATGTGGTCCTATCTCTGTGATTGACTAGCTATATGACCCTACGCAAATCATTTGAAAACAAAAGAACATGTTCACATAGCTGCTAGAATTCCACATCTAAATATACTCCCCACTTTCTCTCCCTTTTGCTTTCTTTTCTTGTACTTTATGTTGGGAGAGGGGAGAGACAGACAGACATGTATTTGTATTTTCTTCTTATGTCCTCCTTTTTTTCCACCCTGTTAATCACTCACATACCTTCATCCTTTTATAGTACCATTAGTACCATACAGTACCATTACCTAAAATAAGAACATATTTTTGGAACACCAGTTCCAAAAACATGATCTTGCAAAAATGATTTTTGTGATCAGGTAAGTTTGGGAAATTTTACAAGTTATATAACTTTATTGAAGACTTAGAATATCAGTAGCCTGTATGAGAAAGATAGTAGCATGAGTCAGACATAACTTTCCTATGTTCATACATGAATACATAACCAGTTAACTCAACTTCATGTACAACCACAAAAATGGAAAGTTATACTCCATGTGTGCATTATATGTCAAAATATATTCTACTGTCATGTATGACTAAAAAGAATAAATTTAAAAAGTTATGCGAATTTCTTCAGTAAAATAAGTGTCAACTTTGTTCAGCTTAGGGTTTCTTTAATGCATTTGCATTAAATGCATCTGAACACTTTTTTGGTGTGTTAGTGATGGATTTGTAAAGATGTTTCTGTATGGGTGCTTGTTTCTAAAAATAAACTATGAGTCTATACAAGCATCTAATATGTATTAATATTTCAAATATCTATTTTTTATTTTCTCTGTTCTGAGATTGTTTTTAAAGACCTCAGGGGAAAGCCTTTTAGAATTTGAAACTCCTATCACTTTTTAAATATATTTACTATATTTTTAGCTAAACCACTGAAAGCCATATATGTAACAACAGTTTTTTTTAGCTTTTTCTTCCCTGGGATTCAACTACATTCAGTCTGTACACAGATTGTTATAAAATCAAATCTCATATGCACTGAGCTATTGAAGAGAAACCAAAGACTCCTCAGAATATGAATTTAAAGGAATAAAAACATAACAAAGATTTAGACATATGTGAAATTCATTCCAAGAAGGGGCCTAGCCTAGAAAGTGATTAATGGTGGAGGAACATGGAATGTACTCCATAAATAATTTAGAAATGCAGTTGGTATCAAATAATTTGAGGTTAATTACAAAAAAATTTCATGTCTTAAATAAGGTTACAGAGGCAGAACCTCTTTACAGTAAAACATCAATGTCAAATAATGAAATCAGTATAAAGAAAATGAAGGATTTAAAAAAATATATAAATATTTTGAATTATGGGATTAGATTAAATATACACAAAAATATCTTTGCAAATATATACACATGTGCAGGTACATATACACAAACATATATACATATATGGAATATTTGGAACCCATTTACAAGTATTCCACTTGTCAAAAAAGGTAGAATCTTTATAGTGGAAACCTGTTAATTTCTGAACACCTCAGGAAACTCACAAGGATTGAATTATGTAATTCCCTGCTTTGTTGTTATTCTCTCCAAAAAATTTTGAGGTTTGATTTCTTGTAACTATGATATTAGGAAGGAAGTTTTGAGGATAATTTTTGTTGGTAATTGTGTCACTTGTATATCCAAGCAGTAATGATAGTTAATGAATGAACATTCTGACTTATATATTAGCTTCTTCAGAGTCTGATAATCAAGAAAAGATTCCCCAAATCCTGATAATCTTTTTTAAAAAAATATTTATTTTTTTAGTTGTAAGTGGACACACAATATCTTTATTTCATTTTTATGTGGTGTTGAGGATTGAACCCAGTGCCTCATGCTTGCTAGACATGCAGTCTACTACTGAGCTACAACCCCAACCCAAAAGCATGATAATTTGGTGAACAATTCAAATAGTTTCTAAAATTGCAAATATAATTGTTAGATCTTAAATCTTTGCTTACATTTTGATTCAGAAATGCTTTTAGTCTGTCCTTACAATATTTTGTAAATTTTTGTCATCTTAAATATTTTTTGTCATCTTACATATTACTCAACAGTAATTTATGCATGTGTATTAAGTAAAATATTTAGTATAAAATATTTATTCAAAAAGTAAATAGTTATATATTCCAAAACCAAGTGGTGGAGAAATTCTTTTATACTGTTGATCAATAATGAATCTTAACTCTTTAACCTTTAAATAAATCCAGGGTTTAAAACATGCCCTTATAATATGATAAAGTAATGACTCTTAGTTTTACAGCTTTACAAACACATACAAATATTCTTTATATATTCAAAGGAGCTTCTGTTTCAGATTTTCTTTATGTTGGGTAACATTGTTTGCATTTTGAAAATAATAATAGTAAAAGCAGCAAAAATACTCCATAGAATGTCTTGTTGCTTGATATAGTAGTTTAGCTTTTATATACTGATCAGAATAATTTATTATACCTATGAAATAACTCACTTAGACTTAAGATTTATTTTTTTAAAATATTTTTTAGTTGTTGATGTATCTTTATTTGTTATTTATTTATGTGTGGTGCTGAGGATCGAACCCAGTGCTACACACATGCTAGGCAAGTGCTCTGCCATTGAGCCACAATTCCAGCCCAGTTTTATTTTTATGTAATTTAAAAATATATAGAAACTTTGGAATCAAGGGCAGTATATGAAATCAAAATTACTATAAAGTCTCTAATTTTTCTTTAAAAAAATTTCCATTGTATCTTAAGTAATAGTCTTTTTTTTCTGATATTGGCTTATCAATTTAGTTTCTGTGCAGGGGAGAAAAACTTGCTCCTTAAATCATGAATTACTTTAATACAGAATGTTCTCAAAATTTTTGGAAGAGATCAAAGCAAATTGAAGGATGTGCTTTAGAAAACAACACACAAAACAAAGCAGCAGTTTAGGAACCACTATTTCTTAGGCCTCCCCTGGAACTATGTTCAAAGCAAGAGCCCATTACTGTTTCTGATGCTGCCTGAAAATGAGTCTGAACACACCTAATTCCAAGAATTAGGAGAACTTATAATGAGGCCATTGCCATTATCACCGCAACGCACACCCCTTCTTGTCACACAGAAAGCAGAATGGTGTACACTCGAACACTACTTTAAGCACAAATCCTTTTTCTTTCAAGTATGTTTTCCAGTTGAAAAAAAAATTTATTGGTTGCTCAAAGCATAACAATGCTCCTGATTCATTTGATTCAAGTGGGTTATGAATTCTTATTTTTACCACGTGTACAGATTGCAGGATCACATTGGTTATACATCCACATTTATACATACTGCCATACTAGTGTCTGTTTTATTCTGCTGCCTTTCCTATCCCCTTCCTATTCCCCCTTTCCTCCCCTCCCCTCCCATCTTCTCTCTCTACCCCATCTACTGTTATTCATTTCTTCTCTTTTTTCCCTTTCCCCTCACATCCTCTTATATGTAATTTTGCATAAAAATGAGGGTCTCCTTCCATTTCCATGCAATTCCCCTTCTCTCTCCCATTCCCTCCCACCTATCATCCCTGTTTAATGGTAATCTTCTTCTCATGCTCTTCCTCCCTGCTCTGTTTTGAGTTGCCCTCCTTATATCAAAGAAGACATTCAGCATTTGTATTTTAGGGATTAGCTAGCTTCACTTAGCATAATCTGCTCTAATGCCATCCATTTCCCCGCAAATGCCATGATTTTGTTACCTTTTAGTGCTGAGTAACATTCCATTGTGTACAAATGCCACATTTTTTTTTTTATCCATTCATCTATTGACTGGCATCTAAGTTGGTTCCACATTCTAGTTATTGTGAATTGTGCTGCTATGAACATTGATGTAGCTGTATCCCTATAGTATGCTATTTTTTAGGTCTTTGGGGAATAGTCCGAGAAAGGGAATAGCTGGGTTGAATGGTGGTTCCATACCCAGCTTTCCAAGGAATCTCCATACTGCTTTCCAGATTGGCTGCACCAATTTGCAGTCCCACCAGCAATGTACAAGTGTACCCTTTTCCCCACCTACTCACCAGCACTTCTTGTTGTTTGACTTCATAATGGCTGCCATTCTTACTGGAGTGAGATAGTGTCTTAGAGTAGTTTTGATTTGCATTTCTCTGATTGCTAGAGATGGTGAGCATTTTTTCGTGTATTTGTTGACTAATTGTATATCCTTCTCTGAGAAGTGTCTGTTCAGGTCCTTGACCCATTTGTTGATACGGTTATTTGTATTCTTATTTTTTTTTAAGTTCTTTGTATACTCTGGATATTAGGGCTCTATCTGAAGTGTGAGGAATAAAAATTTGTTCCCAGGATGTAGCTCCCTATTTACCTCTCTTATTATTTCTGTTGCTGAGAAAAAACTTATTAATTTGAGTATGTCCCATTTGTTGATTCTTGATTTTAACTCTTGCGCTATAGGTGTCCTATTAAGGAATTTGGAGCCCCGAGCCCACGAGATGGAGATTAGAGCCAACTTTTTCTTTTATCAGATGCAGAGATTCTGGTTTGATCCCTAGCTCCTTGATCTATTTTGAGTTAACTTTTGTGCTTGGCAAGAGAAAGGAATTCAGTTTTATTTTGTTGCATATGGATTTCCAGTTTTCCCAGCACCATTTGTTAAAGATGCTATTCTTTCTCCATTGCATGCTTTTAGCACCTTTGTCTAATATAAGGTAGTTGTAATTTTGTGGATTGGTCTCTGTGTCCTCTATTCTGTACTATTGGTCCACCTTCCGGTTTTGGTACCAGTACCATGCTGTTTTTGTTACTATTGCTCTGTAGTATAGTTTAAAGTCTGGTATCGCTATACCGCCTGTTTCACTCTTCCTGCTTAGAATTGCTTTTGCTGTTCTGGGTCTTTTATTTTTCCAGATAAATTTCATGATTGCTTTATCTATTTCTATAAGAAATGCCATTGGGATTTTGATGGGCATTGCATTAAACCTATAGAGTACTTTTGGTAGCATCGCCATTTTGATGGTGTTAGTTCTGCCTATCCATGAACAGGGTATATTTTTCCATCTTCTAAGATCTTCTATTTCTCTTTTAGGGTTCTGTAATTTTCATTGAATAAGTCTCTCACCGCTTTTGTTAAGTTGATGCCCAAGTATTTTATTTTTTTTGAGGATATTGTGAATGGGGTGGTTGTCCTCAATTCCATTTCAGAGGATTTGTTGCTGATATACAGGAATGCCTTTGATTTATGCGTGCTGATTTTATATCCTGCCACTTTGCTGAATTTATTTACTAGCTCTAGAAGTTTCTTTGTAGAACCTTTCGGGTCTCCTAGGTATAGGATCATTTATCTGCAAATAGTGCCACTTTAAGTTCTTCTTTTCCTATCTTTATGCCTTTGATTTCTTTCATCTGTCTAATTGCTCTGGCCAGTGTTTCAAGAACGATGTTGAATAGAAGTGGTGAGAGAGGGCATCCCTGACTTGTTCCAGATTTTAGAGGGAATGCCTTTAATTTTTCTCCATTTAGAATGATGCTAGCCTGAGGCTTAGCATAGATAGCTTTTATAATGTTGAGGTAAGTTCCTGTTATTCCTAGTTTTTCTATAGTTTTGAACATAAAGGGATGCTGTACTTTGTCGAATCTTTTCTCTGCATCTATCGAGATGATCATATGGTTCTTATCTTTAAGACTATTGATATGGTGAATAACATTTATTGATTTCTGTATATTGAACCAGCCTTGCATCCCAGGGATGAATCCTACTTGATCATGGTGCACAATTTTTTTGATATGTTTTTGTATCCGATTTGCCAGAATTTTATTGAGGATTTTTGCATCTAAGTTCATTAGAGATATTGGTCTGTAGGTTTCTTTCTTTGGAGTGTCTTTGTCTGGTTTCAGAATCAGGGTGATGTTGGCCTCGTAGAATGAATTTGGAAGAGCTCCCTCTTTTTCTATTTCCTGAAATAACTTGAAAAGTATTGGTATTAGTTCTTATTTAAAGGTTTTGTAAAACTCTGCTGTATACCCTTCCAGTACTGGGCTTTTCTTGGTTGGTAGTCTTTTGATGGCTTCTTCTATTTCCTCCATTGATATTAATCTGTTTAAGTTGTGTGTATAAGATAAGCAAACTTCTGAATGCACATTGCTGTATGTATATACGTGGCCATATAACCAATGTGATCCTGCAACCTGTACACGTGGAAAAATGAGAATTCGAGCCATGGCAGGAAGACTTCCTTACTCACCCTGCTTCTCCTTTGACTGGAGCTCCACAAGCTAGTGGTTGCGCTGGCATTGGAGAGTGAAGGCGGCTACGGGGCAGTGGCTGTGAACACCAGCTCATTTAATCTTAACAACTTTACAAGGAAGCTTCTCATAGTGAATTAAAATAACCAATCACGAGAGTCGCTGCCCGCGCCTGCAAGGTAGTCAGACCTGCAACCGACAGACAGAAGAGGCCCAGCGGCCTACAGAGGGGCAGAGCCACTGCCCGCGCCTGCAAGGTAGGCAGAACTGCGACCCACCAGCAGAACAAGCCCAGCGGCCAGCCAGCGTGGTAGACACATCACCCGGTTTGGGGAGGGGCAGAGCCGTAGCCCGTGCCTGCAAGGTAGTCAGACCTGCAACTGACAGACAGAACATGCCCAGTGGCCCGCAGAGGGGCAGAGACACCGCCCGTGCCTGCAAGGTAGGTGAACCAGCTACCTACAAGCAGAACAGGCCCAGCGGCCTGCCGGCGTGGTAGGCACATTGCCCCAATTGGAGGAGGGGCAGAGCCACCGCCCGCGCCTGCAAGGGAGACTTTGCAACTATATAAGAGCAATATAAATATATAGGGGGAAAATTCAATAACACAACAGTTTCAACAAGCAGAAAGAAATGCAAGCAGTATGAAAAGACAAGGAAAGAAAGGACCACAAGCAACACAGGTCAACTCAACGTTAGAAGAGGTAATATCTGCAGCAGATGGAATGTCAGATAAAGAATTCAGGATATACATGCTTCAGATGATCTGGAGTCTCAAGGAAGACATTAGACAGCAAAATCAGACAATGAAAGATCACTTTGACAATGAATTACATAAACAAATTCAAGAAGCAAAAGATCAACTAAACAGGGAGATAGAGGTTATAAAAAACAAATAAACAGAAATCCTAGAAATGCAGGAAGCAATAAACCAACTTAAAAACTCAATTGAGAATACTACCAGCAGAGTACAACACTTAGAAGATAGAACATCAGACAATGAAGACAAAGTATTTCAACTTGAAAAGTACATAGACCACTCAGCAAGACTGTTAAGAAACCATGAGCAGAACATCCAAGAAATATGGGATAACATAAAGAGACCAAACTTAAGAGTCATTGGGATACAGGAAGGTATAGAGGTCCAAACCAAAGGAATGAACAATCTGTTCAATGAAATAAGAGAAAACTTCCCAGACTTGAAGAATGAGATAGAATTCCAAATCCTAGAAGCACTACAGGACACTGAATGTGCAAAATCATAAGAGACCCACACCTAGACACATTATAATGAAGATGCCCAACATACAGAATAAGGAGAGAATTTTAAAAGCTACAAGAGAAAGGAAGCAGATTACATTTAGGGGTAAACCAATCAGGATAACAGCTGATCTTTCAACACAGACTCTGAAAGCTAGAAGATCCTGGAACAACATATTTCAAATGCTGAAAGAAAATGGGTTCCAACCAAGAATTGTGTATCCAGCAAAATTAAGCTTCAGGATGGAAGATGAAATTAACACCTTCCACGATAAACAAAAGCTAAAAGAATTTGCAGCTAGAAAACAATCTCTTCAAAACATCCTCGGCAAAACATTACAGGAAGAGGAAATGGAAAATAACAATGAAAACCAATAGTGGGAGGTAGTACAGTAAAGGGGGAAAAATAATCAAAGAGGAAAAACAAACCATTTTCAGTAACATAAAGAAACAAATATGGCTAGAAGAACAATCCATATCTCAATAATAACCCTAAATGTTAATGGCTTAAACTCACCAATTAAGAGACACAGGCTAGTAGAATGGATCACAAAAAAAAAAAAAAAAAAAAAAAAAAAAAAAACAACAACAATATGCTGCCTACAGGAGACACATTTGATAGGAAAAGACATACATAGACTGAATGTGAAAGGTTGGGAAAAGTCATATCATTCATATGGACTTCGGAAACAAGCAAGAGTGTCCATACTCATATCAAATAAAATAGATTTCAAGCCAAAGTTAATCAAAAGGGATAAAGCAGGACACTACGTACTGCTCAAGGGAATCATGCACCAACAAGACATAACAATCATAAATATATATGCTCCAAACAATGGTGCAGCAATGTTCATCAAACAAACTCTTCTCAAGTTCAAGAATCTAATAGACCACCATACAATAATTATGGGAGACTTCAACACACCTCTCTCACCACTGGACAGATCTTCCAAACAAAAGTTGAATAAAGAATCTATACAACTCAATAACACAATTAGTAACCTAGACTTTATTGACATATATAGAATATACCACCCAACATCAAGCAATTACACTTTTTTCTCAGCAGCACATGGATCCTTCTCAAAAATAGATCATATATTATGTCACAGGGCAACTCTTAGACAGTATAAAGGAGTAGAGATAATACCATGCATCTTATCTGATCATACTGGAATGAAACTGAAAATCAGTGATAAAAGAAGGAAGGAAAAATAATGCATCACTTGGAAAATGAACAATAGGTTACTGAATGATCAATGGGTTATAGAAGACATCAAGGAGGAAATTAAAAAACTCTTAGAGATAAATGAAAACACAGACACAACATATCAGAATCTAAGGGACACATTGAAAGCAGTTCTAAGAGGAAAATTCATTACTTGGAGTTCATTCCTTAAAATAAGAAAAAAACCAAAAAATAAATGACCTCATACTTCATCTCAAAATCCTAGAAAAAGAAGGGCAAAACAACAGCAAAAGAAGTAGAAGGCAAGAAATAATTAAATTCAGAGCTGAAATTAATGAAATCGAAACAAAAGAAACAATTGAAAAAATTGACAAAACTAAAAGTTGATTCTTTGAAAAAATAAATAAGATCGACAGACCCTTAGCCATGCTATCGAAGAGAAGAAGAGAGAGAAATCAAATTACTAGCATACGGGATGAAAAAGGCAATATCACAACAGACAATTCAGAAATACAGAAGATAATCAGAAATTATTTTGAATCCTTATACTTCAATAAAATAGAAGATAGTGAAGGCATCGATAAATTTCTTAAGTCATATGATCTGCCCAGATTGAGTCAGGAGGACATAGACAACCTAAACAGACCAATATCAATTGAGGAAATAGAAGAAACCATCAAAAGACTACCAACTAAGAAAAGCCCAGGACCGGAAGGGTATACAGCAGAGTTTTACAAAACCTTTAAATAAGAACTAATACCAATACTTTTCAAGCTATTTCAGGAAATAGAAAAAGAGGGAGAACTTCCAAATTCATTCTACGAGGCCAACATCACCCTGATTCCTAAACCAGAGAAAGACACTTCAAAGAAAGAAAACTACAGACCAATATCTCTAATGAACCTAGATGCAAAAATCCTCAATAAAATTCTGGCAAATCGGATACAAAAACATATCAAAAAAATTGTGCACCATGATCAAGTAGGATTCATCCCTGGGATGCAAGGCTGGTTCAATATATGGAAATCAATAAATGTTATTGACCACATCAATAGACTTAAAGATAAGAACCATATGATCATCTCGATAGATGCAGAAAAAGGATTTGACAAAGTACAGCATCCCTTTATGTTCAAAACTCTAGAAAAACTAGGGATAACAGGAACATACCTCAATATTGTAAAAGCAATCTATGCTAAGCCTCAGGCTAGCATCATTCTGAATGGAGAAAATTGAAGGCATTCCCTCTAAAATCTGGAACAAGACAAGGATGCCCTCTCTCACCACTTCTATTCAACATCGTTCTTGAAACACTGGCCAGAGCAATTAGACAGACGAAATAAAGTAAAGGCATAAAAATAGGACAAGAAGAACTTAAATTATCACTATTTGCAGATGACATGATTCTATACCTAGTAGACCCAAAAGGGTCTACAAAGTAACTATTAGAGCTAATAAATGAAATTAGTAAAGTGTCAGGATATAAAATCAACACGCATAAATCAAAGGCATTCCTGTATATCAGCGACAAATCCTTTGAAATGGAAATGTGGACAACCACTCCATTCACAATATCCTCAAAAACAAAAAATAAAATATTTGGGAATCAACCTAACAAAAGAGGTGAAAGACTTATACAATGAAAACTACAGAACACTAAAGAGCAAAATAGAAGAAGATCTTAGAAGATGGAAAAATATACCCTGTTCATGGATAGGCAGAACTAACATCATCAAAATGGCTATATTACCAAAAGTTCTCTATAGGTTTAATGCAATGCAAGTCAAAGTCCCAACAGCATTTCTTATAGAAATAGTTAAAGCAATCATGAAATTCATATGGAAAAATAAAAGACCCAGAATAGCAAAAACAACTCTAAGCAGGAAGTGTGAATCAGGCGGTATAGCGATACCAGACCTCAAACTATACTACAGAGCAATAGTAACAAAAACAGCATGGTACTGGTACCAAAACAGGCGGGTAGACCAATGGTACAGAATAGAGGACACAGAGACCAATCCACAAAGTTACAACTATCTTATATTTGATAAAGGGGCTAAAAGCATGAAATGGAGGAAGGATAGCATCTTCAACAAATGGTGCTGGGAAAACTGGAAATCCATATGCAACAAAATGAAACTGAATCCCTTTCTCTCGCCATGCACAAAAGTTAACTCAAAATGGATCAAGGAGCTTGGTATCAAATCAGAGACACGGTGTCTGATAGAAGAACAAGTTGGCTATGATCTACATACAGTGGGTTCTGGCTCCAAATTCCTCAATAGGACACCCATAGCACAAGAGTTAATAACTAGAATCAACAAATGGGACTTACTCAAACTAAACAGTTTTTTCTCAGCAAAAGAAGCAATAAGAGAGGTAAATAGGGAGCCTACATCCTGGGAACAAATCTTTACTCCTCACACTTCAGATAGAGCCCTAATATCCAGAGTATACAAAGAACTCAAAAAATTAAACAATAAGAAAACAAATAACCCAATCAACAAATGGGTCAAGGACCTGAACAGATACTTCTCAGAGGAGGACATACAATCAATCAACAAGTACATGAAAAAATGCTCACCATCTCTAGCAGTCAGAGAAATGCAAATCAAAACCACCCTAAGATACCATCTCACTCCAGTAAGATTGGCAGCCATTAGGAAGTCCAACAACAACAAGTGCTGGCGAGGATGTGGGGAAAAGGGTCCACTTGTACATTGCTGGTGGGACTGCAAATTGGTTCGGCCAATTTGGAAAGCAGTATGGAGATTTCTTGGAAAGCTGGGAATGGAACCACCATTTGGCCCAGCTATTCCCCTTCTTGGTCTATTCCCTAAAGACCTAAAAAGAGCATGCTACAGGGACACTGCTACATCGATGTTCATAGCAGCACAATTCACAATAGCAAGACTGTGGAACCAACCTAGATGCCCTTCAATAGAGGAATGGATAAAAAAAAATGTGGCATTTATACACAATGGAATATTACTCTGCATTTAAAAATGATAAAATCATAGAATTTGCAGGGAAATGGATGGCATTAGAGAAGATTATGCTAAGTGAATCTAGCCAATGCCTAAAAAACAAATGCCAAATGTTTTCTTTGATATAAGGAGAGTAACTAAGAACAGAGTTGGGAGGAAGCGCATGAGAAGAAGATTAACATTAAACAGGGACGAGAGGTGGGAGGGAAAAGGAGAGAGAAGGGAAATTGCATGGAAATGGAAGGAGACCCTCAGGGTTTTACAAAATTACATACAAGAGGAAGTGAGGGGAAAGGGGAAAAAAAAGGGGGGGAGAAATGAATCACAGTAGATGGGGTAGAGAGAGAAGATGGGAGGGGAGGGGAGGGGGATAGTAGAGGATAGGAAAGGCAGCAGAATACAACAGTCACTAGTATAGCAATATGTAAAACAGTGGATGTGTAACCGATATGATTCTGCAATCTGTATACGGGGTAAAAATTGGAGTTCATAACCCACTTGAATCAAAGTGTGAAATATGATATGTCAAGAACTATGTAATGTTTTGAACAACCAACAAAAAAAATTAAAAAAAAAAAAAAAAGAAAAATGAGAATTCATACCCCATTTGAATCAAATGTATGATATCTCAAGATCATTTTATTGTCATAAGCAACTAATAAAAAAATTAATTAACAAATATAACTTTATTCCTCAAACTCATGAGGAGAAGATAGTTTTAAAATTTTCAATCTCCTCAAATGGACAGAGAATAGAATGAGGTTGAGAGACCCAATCCAGTGTATGCAATGGAATTGATTTTGGTGTCACTGTAACTGATTTCTTACTGGGCTTTGTGTTCTTTGAGAATTTAAAATGTCCTTTTCTTACTGATATGGCTTCTGGATGTGTGTATGTCACCTTGTGATTTTCATAATTTCATATCTTGGAGTCATTATTTTACTTTAAAAAAAAAAGACTCCCATATTTTTTCCAAGATACTCTATTAGGCCCAGTGGATTGATTGTACCTTTCAAGGTATTTCAACTTCCGTCATGGCTATCCATGTCAAAAGCTTGTCTGGTAGGAAGAAAGATGACATCACTGAATTCTACGGACACACAAATGCAGAATTTGTATATAAGTGGCTTTTTTTTTTTCATATTGTTTGTCTTTTCTTCCCTGAGAGTGAAATATTCAGTTATGTCTCTCAAGTTATGAACAGGAACCACTTCTAGTCAATTAAAAAAAATCATTTAAAAATATAGTAAGGCTTTCCTTTACGTTTTTCTCTGAAATGATATTGATACTTACTTCAACTTACACCTGTAAAACTTGCTTTGTAAAAAATAAATAACTGAATAATTAGAGCTATCATTTTATCTCCATAACAATTTTGGGCTTAAGGGAATGTACCATGACTTTGCTTACTCATGGAAAGAGCCATGGGGAATAACACCGGGTGCTCGTATAATTTGTGTAAAAAATATTTGTTGGCAAAATAATGATAATAGAGACAAAGTGCTTTTAATGTACAAATTATGCAAATAGTCATCTCAGTGTTCCATCCCATTCTACATGTTTAGCTTGAGCTTTTATCTGTATCTATATCTATATCCATGATGTGCATACAAAATTATGTGGAGAGTCAATGTAATCATTTTAATACACTTAATCAACCTCATTTTCTAACATTTTTCCTTGAATTTTACAGATAATAAATTTTGCACAGTTCATATTCTATATATTACCTGCTTCATTCATTGATGTACACAGTGGCCCTGGTGAATGAACCTAGAAAGCAAGCATTTTACACTAAACTATATCCCGAGCCTTATTTTACTTTATTTTGAGACAGGGTCTTGCTTAATTACTGAGGTTGGCCTCAAAATTGCAATTTTTCTGCCTTTGCCTCCCAAGTAGCTGGATGTATAGGTTTGGGTCATTGCATCAATACATGATTTATATGTAATCATCATTATACAAAATTGAAAAGTATTAGCAGGTTATTCTAGCCAGCTATAAAGCAAACATATTTTCTTACAGTTTTTTTTTTTGGAGCTTTTATAAGAGACATTATATATATATAATATATCTCTTTTGGCTTGGATAGAGAACAAGTGCTATTAGGTGGGCATTGACATATTATGTAATGTGTACACACATAGATAGAATGAATGAATTCTTATGAGTTATTTCAGAATTTACTATCAGCAATTATTTTATTATTATGTATTTCAGTAGATTATTCTCTAGTTTTGCTTTTATTTCCCAATGAACCCAAGTGGAGTCTTAAAAATCTGAGTTCCTACAGAATTAATTTCAACAACTACTTTATTATCATATCTGGATTTCATTCTGAGTTGAGTATTCTATAGTTCTCCTTTCTTTTGTCTTAAATATACAACTACATTTATTTACCAACTTACCCATGTGGAGTTCGTGTAGAAATCCTTAGAAAAGTAGCACCCCAGTTTCCATTTGGATGACCCAGAGGCTAACTTTGGGAAAGAGATATCTAAGGTAGAGGATTCTAAGGTTGTCATTGTAGAATCATTCTAGATTTAAACATTTCTAATGTCACTCCCCTCTTCAGATGTCCTAATACTTTTCAGTATACTTCAGTGCGTCTCTTAAAAATAGTTCCCACACATATCAAATTAAAAAAAATTACTTGGTGATTGATTTTGATTGTTGGCATTGGCTCTTTTAAAAATGGGAGCAATCCAAAGACTTTTATTGATTTTTTTGCAATGCATATTTCTCCAAAACTAGTGCCATTTCATGACCTTTATGTAATTAATCTTGACAATAGAATAAGGCTAATATCTGAAGTGTTTTTCAATAGGAACGCGGCTGAGGAAGCATTCTACAGATATTTGGTCATTGGGTTTCATGGTTGACATTTCTTTTCCCAGACTGAATATATCTTATATCATTGATCTAACTGAATCTCTTTATTAAAGAGTTATTCCACAGAAAATGTATCAGTCCGGTCTCTTCTTCACTTATTATACATTACAACTATTGCCTAGGGGATATACATATGATCTTATATTTGTTTTGATTCTGGTTCAGAGTCTATAGCCTGGGTAAGTTGAGAGATATGGTAAATAAATAATAATCAATAGCAACATAATGATATACAATAATGAATTATATATATAATATGAAGAGAAGAATAATAGTAACATAAAACTATTTTCAGGGACATGAATCAAAAAGTAAAATAATCTAATATATGCAAACAGAACTGTTGGAGGTGCTCAGTTGTTTCAAAGACAAACCCATGGATTTGTCAGTAAATTCTTCCTTTAGCAAACAGGAATAATTTTTGTGTGAAAAATTTTTGTTACTCTAAGTGTCAAAAAATGTTTCTAGGTAGCCGATAGATAGGCTTATTTCCTGTCTTGACAATCACGGACAGAAAGGCTGTGGAAGTCAAGATATGAAAGTCTTTTAATGCATTGTGGGTATGGTGGCATTAAATCCTCAACACATTTTGTCAGGACATTGTTCTGATCTTTTCCTTTTTATTCACTCAGGCTCACTAGGTTGTCATTATTCTTACACTGTTAAATGGTACTGTAATTCCTTGCATTATTGTAACTACTCTGAGTGCTCATTCCTGAATGTTACTGTCTGCCTAATTGTCCTTTCATAGAATTACTCATCCACATTAGCTAAGATCCTTCTTTCCTGGGCAAAGAATACTGACTTGCCAAATTTGAGCTCATGAGCAAAAGCAAGGAAAATATTCCAGCTGACTTAAGAACAAAGAATCTGGGAATTTAGATAACTCCTATACTTCCTGATGAAGAGGGGCAAGCACAGATATTTAGCAAAGACTTTTTAGCAAATTGCTACTGTGAATGTGGAAACAATATTCATTTACAAATATCTACTGGGATCTTACAACACTGTTCTGGACTTTGAGAATACAGCATTGAATTAGATATACAGGATTCCAGCTCTATAGGGCTTATGTATCAAGGGAACAAAGTAGCAAACTCATAAATAACTAATTAAGTCATCCTTGATAAATGCTACAAAGGAAATAAAATCACAGCAACTGTATAAACTGATGAGGATAAATCTCTCTGTGTGTGTGTGTGTGTGTGTGTGTGTGTGTCTGTGTGTTTGTGTACATGCATGCAGGAGTGAGTGGTCTTCTTAATATCAAATGAAACATTCCTGAGAAACTGATATTTGAGCAAATATCTAAATAAAGAGAGAGCACAAACCATGCTCATGTCAGTGCTATTCTCTTTGAAGATGAAGTAAAAATGTCTTAGGGAGGAAGCTTTCTTTGCAGATTCAAGGAAAAGTGAAGGAGCAAGTGTAACTGCAACTGAGTGAGCAAGGGAAATGTGATAAAACTAGGGCACTAGGAGCCTTGTATGCTATAATTCTGACATGGCTTTCCTATGTACATATATGAATACACCAAAGTGAAATTTCACATCATGTACAACCACAAGACTGGGATCCTAATTAAAATAAGATATACTCCATATTTATATAAATATGTCAAAATATACTCTACTGTCACATGTAACTAAAAAGAACAAATAAAAAAGTAAAATAAAGACATGATTTTATAGTAAATGGTAGAATGCCATTTCAGACTTTAAGGAAAGGAGTAATTTTGGAAAATAGAGACCAAATTATTGAGAGTAAAACCATTTTTCACTAAAACTGTGGGCAAAATAAAAAAATTCAAATGTATCCCACTATATTTCAGTTCTTAAGTGGTCTTTGTGGCAAATTTTCATGAGTAAAATACTTTGTAGAGTTTTGACTTAAAGTTGAGCTACAGTTAAGCAAAATTGCATATTTTTAAAGATGCCGATTAAAGCATTTTTGAATAAAAGCAAATCTTCAGATTCACCATGAAGACTCTTCTTCATCTGCCATCAGCTTAACAAATACTAAATGTAAATGTAAAAGTATGGAATTCTTTTTTTGGTATCATCATATATTTGGGTTTAACAGTAATCATTATGGGTGCTTTGTAGTATGCCCAGAAGGGAGTCAGAGAGAGCAATTAAAAAGCTATCCACAAAACTGCGATCCTAATTACAATAAGATATATTCCATGCTTATATAAATATCTCGAAGTAGATTCTACTATCACATATAACTAAAAAGAATCAATATTTTTAAAAAAATAAAATAAAATAAAGGAGTTTTGTTGTTGTTGTTTGTTTGTTTTATTTGTTTTTTTTTTTAAAAAAAGCTATTGTGGCCACCCAGAGGAGAGAAGATAGTGTCAAAACAACAAGTAGCAGATACATAAGAAGGGGGGGCCTTTCTGTGGAAGTCTTAAAATTTGCTAATAGAATGTTGGTAAGGTGGAGAGAGAGAACAGTAGAATGAAAGAAAAGTTCATTTGACTCATTGGTCAAATTGGGAAAGGGTACCTCTGTTAAACTGTTTTTGCTGGGGAAATAGAAAAATCCTGAGATCCTTTCAAGTACCTCCACCATAGGAGATAAGACTGGCTAGTTGCTTATGTTAGAAAGAGGAATTGGGAAATAGTGACAGTGAAGTGGAAGGAGCAGGGACAAATGTTCACTTCTCTGGTGCCCCTTCCCCTAATAAAAAGCAAGAACATCAAAGATTCAATGAAATTGTTTAACACTGATCCACCACCTCATGCCAGAAGCACCTGCCTTGTCTTTTTCCATAAAATCATGTATACATTCTATGTAGACCTTGAATCTACTCATAATCAGATCTATTCTTAATGTACATTTTTATGGCATTTTATCCATTTAAAAACCATAATCAGAGCCTAAAAGGGGACACTCTTTTATTAGGTAAAGGAAGTAGAAAGGGCTTTACAATGAGACACAGAGTGTATTCCGGCCTGTCACAGTCCATCCTAACTGAATTTTTATAATATCATTTTAATTATTGAATCAAGCAGAGACTTTGTTTGCTCAACTAAGTTTATTTAATACTATTTAGGGATAAAGTGAATACATACTTCCTGATAAAATTTATGATGACATATGAAAATAAAAATGAATGCAATTATATCATTTTATCAGTATTTTCAATTGTGCTAGCAAAGAAATGTGGTATAAAACCTAAACATTAAGCTTCCACTTAAACCATCAAAGAGACATAAATCAAGGAAAATCCAATAGGATGCCCTACAATCTTACAATTCTTTTAACCTCACAGGCTTGAGGGGCAATATTGAGTGAAATTAGCACATTAAGTTAAAGTATTCATGACATACAAAAGAAAGAAAAGTGGACAGAAACTATCAGTATTTTAAACTTTTTGAGTGTGCATGTGTGTGAAAAAGAGAGATATCTTCACAATTTCTCCTCCTATTCTTTGCTCCTCACCAGCATTAAAACACAACTTAAATGTCTCTTTAAATATGATTATGTATTTACTATTGATGACAGCAGTGTGTGTGGTACCTGCTATATAACTTCAGCACTGTTCTGACCCTCTTCAGAGCTACCATATCTCCTTCCTAGAGATCACAGGAGCTCAGTAAACCATTGACTATTTCTCAGAGAGTCTGCTGTTGTCCACACAGTGATCAGAATGATATTCTATTTTTTTTAACCATTTAAAAATATCTTTATTGAGTTATAAGTGACTTAACAAATTGAATATATTTACTTATTTATTTTTGTTGATTCTAATTCAGTTGCATCTTTATCGTTTAAATTGGTTTTTTTTTGTTTGTTTGTTTGTTTTTTGTTGTTTAAAGAGAGAGGGAGAGAGAGAGAACTTCAACATTTATTTTTTAGTTTTTGGCGGACACAACATCTTTGTTTGTATGTGGTGCTGAGGATCGAACCCGGGCCGCACGCATGCCAGGCTAGCGCGCTACCGCTTGAGCCATATCCCCAGCCCCTATCGATTAAATTGTAATGCAAAAATAAATAAATAAATTTTTAAAAAGAAAGGAAAAAAGTGTATTGGGGTAGGGGAAAGGAATTAGGAAAAGAAAAAAAGGGAGGGCAAGAGAAGGAACTAGATTGAAATTGATCATATTATGTTGTGTGCAGGTACAAATGCCTCACTATGGTATTCTGTTTTAATGGTAAACAAACTTGGCACTTCCCTGCTTGAACTGTCCTCAAAGATTTTGTCTTAAACACTATGACTAGAATAAAAGTGTCTATATATATATATATATATATATATATATATCTGTTCTTTCTTGAAACTCTACTATGAACATAGTAAATATGAATATTTACTTAGAATATATTAACCAAAAGAACAAAAAAGAGACAAAGTATGGGAGATGATTTTAGATAACAAAATACAGATGATTGAACAATAAATGAACAAGGTTTAATAGTTCTCTGTTTTGTGAAGTGAGTACAGCTGGAGTTGCAAGATAAATAACCAAAGAATAACTAAAAAAAAATAGAGGCCTAGAACCTTTGTGCTACATTCCTGTAATCCCAGCTACTAGGTAGGCTAAGGCAGAAGGGTAGAGAGTTCTAGGCCAGCCTGGGCAATGTGGAGAAATACCAACCCTGTCCTTCAAAAAAAAAAAAAAAAAAAAAAAAAAAGAAAGAAAGAAAGAAAGAAAAGGAAAGAAAAAAAATGGAGACACTGTTTACCTCTGAAGGTGGGAACACAAAATGGGGCTAGTAATAAGAGAATCATCTGTTTTAAAAGTAATGTGGCTTCTAGGTTCCTTATCTCCAAGGCCATGTCTAGGGAGGCAGCCAGCAGACACTGGAGCAGGAGATTGGCAGGCAACAGGAAGGATGCTCAAAGACAAAGCAGCAACAAAAATCTGAATGCAATACTGAGATATATACACATATATAGATAGATATACAGATATATAGAGATATATAATTTTTGTCCTATTTGAAGAGTTCTTTTGTAGAATTATATAATAATAAATTATAACCAAAAAAGTTGGAACATGAGACAAGTAACTCTAGAAAAAAGCTAAAAGCTTTTTAAAGAATGACATGTAATATTAAGCTTTCTCACCTATCCACAAAAATGTATATAGTCCTAATTATATGAACAATGAATATTAATTCAATTAAAAATTGAGATTGGAGGATAAAGGAAGAGAAAGTGTGAATGCAGAAGAGATATAAGGAATAAAAGAATATAAGGAATAAAAGCCTAATCTTATATAAATTATACAAATTCTTAAAACTTAAAAATAATAGTAGAAACCAGTTGTGTAGAATTATGGAAGTAAATATATACAATTAAAATAGCTAAAACAATTGGAGGTAAATAAAGAGGGTTGGAATGAAAACTCCTATATTTTATTGAGTCTCCTTGAGGTGTTTTACTTTTTATATCATGCACATTTACTGCATGATACAAATAAAAATTATGTTTGAGGCAAAGTAATTTCCTGATTTTATGATGTAATTAGAATAAAACCCGTCATCTTACCATGGATTATATGCCCCTTCCTTCCGATGTCTGCTGTTTCATCCCTAACTCACTCACATTTTAACTATGATATAGCTCCTTCCACCAGGCTCTCCTATTTTAGAATATGGCATTCTCATGTCTGCTTGGTAGGCCCTAGACTCAAATCTCCACATGGCTAGCATTTTCTTGTCATTCTCAGTTCAAATACCAACCCTCTCCAGATGCTTTCTCTGACCAGTCACTCTCTCAGTTATCCTGTTTTATTTTCTTCATAACACTAATACCATCTGACTCTGATATTCTTGAAAATAACACAAGATAAAGGATGCATGTGTAGCATGTGTGGAGGTATCCAAATGCAATAGTTTGGGTATAAAAACCATACTTTTTAAAAAAGAAAACAGTAATATTCAAGAAAGATTGTCTGTCTTTACATTTTTAGTTTCATTTATAAGCATTTCTGGAATATCCTCTGTTTTCAGCATTACTGCTATACTATGACTAGGTCAATTTAAACAGTTATTGATATAGGTAGTCTAGTTATAGGTCTAGTATAGATACAGGTCTAAAAATGAGATCCAATTGCTGAGAAGTCAATAAAATTTGTCCTTTAAAACTACAGAGATTCAACAACTTAATGAGCTATGTATTACTACATAACAAAGTATGCCAAATTTATTGGTTTTAAAACAGTAAACATCTATTATCTTGAAATTTCTATTGGTCAGAAATTCAGGAGTGTCCCAGTTATGTGGTTCTATTTACAGGGTCTGTTATGAGGCTCCAATCACAATGTAGTCCAGGTAAACGGGCATATGGGGCCTTCACTGGACTGCTAGTTTGCCTTCCTGGCTTCTCCTGTGACTGTTGGTAGGATGTTCAGTTTCTTGAAACAAGGACCTCTGCACAGTATCCCATAGCATGGCAGCTGGTCCCGGAGAGAAAAAATGGAAGTTACAATGCCATTTGTGACTAATACTTTTACTTTATTGTTTCTGTAATATTGTGTTTAATAGAAGGGGAGTCACAAAGTTTAGCCCACACTCAAAAAAAAAGGATCAATCACTGCCTCTTGAAAGGAGGTGTTTCAAATAACCTATGGATATATTTTTAAAACATGAAAGCTACTGAGTGCCTATATTATCATTAATTAACATTTAATTTCTTTACTTAGTTCTGCAGTATTTCTAGGACACATGGATGTCAAGCTTTCATAAAGTTGTAAACTAAAGGGCAGTCTCTTATTTCTCATTGGGAGGCAACTGATACCTATGCAACACCTACTGGAGGTCATCTTGCTGTGTAGCTTGTTGCTTATTTTCTGATTTAACCCACTTAGCCCTTCTTAAAATGAATATTTTGGTTGTTTAAATCAAGAAAATAGCTTTTAAATGTTAGTGTTCTTTTCAAAAATATATTTTAATAAAAAGACTAAGTTGAATTAATAATATAGTGTTTGCTTTAATTCTATTGTAATCAATTTTACTATAATCATACATTTTCAAAAATATATTTTAATAAAAAGGCTAAGTTGAATTAATAATATAGTGTTTGCTTTAATTCTATTGTAATCAATTTTACTATAATCATACAAGGGAACTCTAATCCAATGTTGTTTTAGATAGTTTTTGCTTGATATATAATTTTTTATAGCTTTGAAAGTTAGTTGAACATATAAAAGCTTGGAAGATTTTAGCTGAAATCCAAAATCCATATTTTCAGCTTCTCTGAAATAATGAATCATTTTTCTATCAAAACAAGTAGATGAAGATGAGCCTGACTTGTTAGGTGTATAATTTCTAGCATTTGTCTAGATTTGATATAGTCCCTATTAGCAACTTTGGGTTATTTATGTTATCTTTTTGATCCTTATGGACATTGAAGTAGCCATTTGTGGCTAGTTGAAGATCACATATCAAACAGTTAAAGAAGAAATCAAATACTGATCTTTGTTGATATATAATTTCCAAAAAGTTAAAAACACAATTTATGCAAATATATAATACACATGTATCAAGAATAATACAATTGTAAGCATTAATTTAATCTCTCCTACCTGATGGGAAATGTTTATAATTTACTTATCAATCTATAAAGTAATATCTAAATTCTTAGAGAATGTGCTTATAATCAATATTATGTTATAAGTCAATCAAAGATTTATTTCCCAGAAGAATTAGCTAGTTTTGCTGAGCTCTTATTAGACAATGGTCTAGAATGACATTGAAATCACAGATATCCCATTTATATTTTTTCTTTAAAAAATCAAAGTTTAATTCTCAATAATTTTGAGGCAGGGACCACTCTTTTAAATAATTCTTAAGTACATTTATTGGTTTGCTAGAGCTGTCTTATCGAAACACTGATTGTGGCTAGAATAATGAAAAACAAAAAACATTGTTTTGTACATTTATAGAGGTCGGGAATCCAAGACAAAAATGCCCACAAGGTTGAATTCCCCTGAGTGTTCTTTCCCAGTGGTCACCTTACCACCTTCTTATATGTCCTGTATAGCTTTTTCCTTGCACATGCATCTCAGGTATATCCCTGAATGTTCTTATCTTGTTCCATGAGGACACAAGTCAGATTTGATGAAGCATGAAACTAATGATCTCTTTTTAACTTAATCACCTATTTAAAGACATTATCTTCCAGTAAAATCACATTTTGAGGTTCTGGGAGTTAAGGTTGCAACATAGAAATTTGGAGAGTACACAGTTTAGTCCATAACTGCATATATTGCTTTTTAGTGAATTTAAAATGTTTAAGATCTACATTCACCAACTCTGACAATTAATTACGTAAAAAATCTGATGTATCAGTCAATTTTGAAATATAAGAATTCATTACTTTTTATTGTTATTCTTTCCCTTGAATTTTATTTCAATTAATTTCCACCAAATACAACTTTAAGTTGTTAAATCTGATGAATAATTGTTTAATATTGTTAATTATTTCTTACATTTATATAGTTCTTTCCAGGTTTTGAAATACTTTCAGTATTCCTTTATATATTATCTTACTTTTTGCCAATATGCATATTAGACTAAATTTTATTTTAGAAGGTGAGTTGTCCATATTTTCAAATGTTTTAAAAATGAAAAAAAAAAAACCTCAATAACTTTTGGTAATTAAGAAATTCTGAGTGACCAAAGGAACAGTCATTTCAAAGAAACAAGGAGCAAACTCCAGGGGACCTTTGGTTGAAAAAAGAATAAAAAGCAACTAGGAAAATGCATTAACAGAAAGACATTTAAAACTCTGTTCTAGTAATAGTAAAGTAATAGCAAAGTATTAAGTTTTTTGTTTTAGCAACATCATAAAATTATTATGGTTATCTTCAATAATCTCCTAAGAATTTTGTTAAATTTCAGCAAATAAAGATGAAATAATCAATATGTTGTCTAGAAAAGTCATCTGTCTCCTACAATGCTCAGATCACTTCCAGAATTCTTGATATAGAAAAATAATTCAGACATATAACAATCTTCAATGCCATGCTGATGAGAATAAAAGCTTATGCTTTGGGAAGTATTCAGTGGTGTTCCCAGAAGCAGCTCTAAAACCACCTTGGAGGGAAGAGCCTAGATCATATGCTCCCTACTCCAAAAATAGTCAAATTGATAGAAAAATAGGTTTTATATAAAGACAGCTTTAAAGGAAGTTGGAAGAAATTTGTTTCAAAAGTTCCATCTCTGAAATTGAGCAAAATTTTATAGGAAGAAGAAGCAGCTGCAGGTTAGTAAAACAAAAGTTGGGAAATGGACGTATACAGATTTAGTTAGCCTGTGTTAGGCCAGGACAGGGGTCATCTTCGCTCTATCTTTTTTAGTGCCTGTTACGGTAGTGGGGGTGAGGGTCACAGGCCCTTTAGCTTTCTTCTCTCAGCAGAAGTTGCTGTTAATTCAAGAGGGGACGGGACAAATTCAGTCTGTTTCAATTACTGTTAAATTTGTCCAAATCTATTTATCTATATCCACTTATATCTACCCACCTGCCTGCCTGTGTTTCTGTTGTAGGGACCAGGAGGGATAATATGTATCCTCACCCATCACAAGAGTCATAGTGGTTTTTATAGCAAAAGACAAGTTAATAAGAGAAAAGCAAAGTGATTTTATTTAATCAAAATTTTCCATGAGAAAACTGTGTATGTATATACTTCATTTATTCATGAGGAATGGACCATCCATTTAGGAAAGTGATTGGACAAAAAAGGGCATGTTACAATGGTAATAGTTTGAGGAGAGGATCCAGCAAGGCTTACACCTTCATGTAGAGCCAGGACCACTCTGGAATAAAGGTCTTACCACCTACTGTCAGTAATATGGGTAAGAGAATTTCTTTATGACCAGATCCTCCAGCAAAAACTGGGAGAAGTTTAGAATAATTAATCTAGGTATTATGGCTTACTTTGGGGAAAAGAATTTCTGGTTTCTCTGCTTCTCCTTGAAAGAGAGAAATTGTAATTTCTATGGTTCATTTTTGGAAAGAGGGAAGAAGAATCAAGAGGGCAGGAGAAATGTGAAGAGATTTTGCTTCTGATGCCTTCTAATCTCCTTGGTTCACAGTACACCAGATTTTGAAGTATCATTTTCTGAGCACCAACATTATCTGTATCTGTTTATTTCTTGGCTTGCTTGCTTGAACTCTATGTCTAATTGCCTAATCTTTCCAATCTTAATACAAATTACATTAAAGACAGAAACCTCAACTGTAAGAAAAAGAAATAAAACCAATTCCCCAAGATTACTAAGTGTTTGGCTAATTAATCTCTTTAGTGAGACCACACTGCTCTCACTGCTTCAAATGTGGACTGCTGTTAAGGATACCTATTGTTTTAGTAGCAGAGAATCTTTCTGAAATGATAAAGAATTGAAAGAGGGTAGGAATGCTGTCAAGCAGCTCTTTTGTCTGAAATTACAATTGCTCAGACTATAGCAACTGCAGGCTCAGCATGAGGGATGGGGCCTTGAATGTACACTGGCACATACTTGACCTAAACCCAAGGTATTTGAAATGGCATTCAAAGCAGTGAGTTCTGAGCCCTTGCTGATATAATAATGTAAAAAGATTCAAAAGCAAAACAAAGCATGCTTTTCCAACTTTTGAGGAGACAAATAATTCAGACTTTTAAAAATCCTGATTGCTGAGTTGGCTGATAAAAATCTCCTTGCAGTTTGGGTAACATTTAAATATTTATGTTTTCATAAAAAGCTACATAATTCAGGAATGAAAGTATAATAGATGACCTAAAAAAAAAAATCTGTATCCAATGAATTGCAATATTTGCTTTCTGCTTATCCTTATAGGACATGACAGAAAGTCCCACAAAGTTGCCACTTTCTCTACCTTGTTTTGACAGTATACCATTATGAATGGTAATGCTGGCATATATGATTATGTTTGTCTCTCTATTGAGAGATCATTGTTCACTGAAGCAGCATGTTACTGAAGAAGTATTTTGAGGCTTAGAGTAGGAAAAATGTTTAGATTCAGATTAAAGAAGTTCACTCTTCCAGAGGGGGGGAAAAAATTCTGTACCCATCTTTGTTTCTCCAGCTGGTATCATGCAAATTTGACTAAAAAGGATAGAGAAACATGTTTATGTAGTGTAAGCTTTATGTGATAGGGGAGTCTTTGTAAGAAATGAAAACCTGCTAAAATGATTAGATGTGAGTATATTTATACTAGGTTCGATGAAGCATAAAAAGTCACAGAAAAACATGGTGGGACATGGGCGTAAGCTAAAAGTAATCAACTGGGTTAAATTTAGCCAGGTCTGCTTAGTCGAATTCTTCTCAGTGTCCTTTTTACTTTTGGATTAAGGGTGTTGCTCTCCATTGGGAGTAGGGATGCTATCTCTCAGAGGAGGTTTTTATGACCTGCTTCAGGGGGCAGAAGGGAAGTCAGAGAGCCTTTCTTACACTTGCTCTTTTTCAGCTTCATTCAGCTTAAAATATTCAGTATTCCAATGTTCCCAATGTTAGAAAAGGCTGTTATGAATTCTGTCATTCTCTTTAGTCAATTAAGGTCTATACAGAGTTCAGGAAAGGAAATATCAAAGTGTTACCAGGCATTACACTTGTCTCTCTACTCTTGTGTTCTCACAAGAGATTTCAAGCAAGACATAAGACATAGTAAAAGTATAACAAAGTGTATTAGGAAGGAAAGAGGAAACATTTTTTAAAAGGAGAGTGCATTGTCTCAAAGAGGTGATTGACAACCTTCTTCTTTGTGTCCCAGCTTTTACTGAGGATTAATGAAAAATCTTTGAAGAATCCTGTCCTAGTACCACCTCCTTGAATGGATAATATTGATGGATAATATTGGATACCTAAATCCCTACTGCTCAGGTTTCTCTCCATAAGTACCCAAGAAAAACCCATGGTGGAGGCAGAGTGTGGAGAAAATTTACAATTACAGGAAGAGTAAAATAATCTGTTAAAGATCTAAAGATCCATGTATACTGGTTCTAATTGAAACTTGTTCTTACAGATTTTGTAGTTTGTAGGCTGTGCTTTTAATTGTTTTGTTTCCCTGAGTTTTAGAATCGTTGGTCTATGTAAAGGTCACAGATGGCCCTTTTTATCCTGGCTGGTCCTAAGGGTAATTTGTTTTTCGTTCTATATAGAGAAACTTTGCACATGTATTCCTTAACCCCAATAACCCAAGTTGCTTATCATAAGTTGTAATATATTCTGTTCATTTAAGCTTGAGAAAGGCCAGAATTGTCTTGGGTAAATTGCTTTAAAAAAAAAAAAATGAAACAAACAAACAAAAAAACATGTGTAGAGCGTTAGCATAGGTTCAGTCAATCGAATTATCCCCCTGGTTCCATGTTCCTTCCACTCATGTCTATTACCTATCAAAAGTATTTAGAAGCTCCTCCTTATCCTTGGTTTTGATTTCTGTGGTTTCTATTACTTATGGTTAATTGTGGTCATCAGAATAGAATAAGAATAAGATATTTAGAGAGAGAAAGGAGGAAAGAGACCACGATAACACATTTATATAAATGCAATGTAAAATTTCATTGCAATATTTTATTATAATTGCTATAATTTATTATTGCTTTTCTTACTATGCTTAATTTCTTTTTTGTTTATTCTAATTTGTTATATATGACAGCAGAGTGCATTTCAATTCATAGTACACATCTAGAGCACAATTTTTCATATCTCTGGTTATATACAAAATAGAGTCACACCATTCATGTCTTTATACATGTACTTAGGATAATGATGTCCATCATATTGCTATGCTTAATTTATAAATAAAATTTATTATAGGTGTGTATATATGGGAAAAATACAGTGTGCCTAGATTTTTGGTACTACTAATAGTTTCAGTCATCTACTAAGTGTTCCTGAATATATATCTTATGAATAGGGAGGGACTACTATAATTTTTAAAAATCAAAAGCATGGCATTCTTAAAAAATAATGAACATGGGCCAGAAATGGATATATGGCATTATTGAAGGAACCAGACCAGTATTGCTGGTATAATAGCAATACTGAAATTGGATATCGATAGCAGTTTGAAGAATAATGTTTACTTGAAATTTATAAGTTAGATAAAAATTGCTTAATGCCTCATGAGGTAATAAAATCATACTCTTTTGGGTTATTCTTTTTTTTTTTAATCAGTTAACTATTAACATGCACTTTTACAGCGTATAAGTTTGATCAAATAAACAATGCTCAAATCAAACAGGTACAATATTCAAGAACTGTGCTATTCACAGAAGCCATCAGCTACCCATGCAATTTGAATTTAAATTGAAATTAATAAAAATATAATACATTAAAGATTCCATTTCTCAGTCATAGTAGCCACATGTCAAATGCTCAATAGACATGTGTGGTAGCACCTACTCTATTATACAGTGTAGATATGGGATATTCCATTCATCTCTTCCAGAGAATTCATCCTTGACCAGGTCTTTTTCACAGTGTATAAATAAGTACATCATTGGAAGAAACTGTCACCCCTTCGTTTTCTTTATTTCCAAGTTTTTCATACTTTTTGTAAATAAACATTTTATAGCTCTGTCTTCTCACCTTCTCCTTATGTTCCTTTTTTTGTTTTTAAAATAATATGGATCCGAAAACCAGGATTTGCCTTAAGTTCATAAAAGTTATTTACTTCTTGTATCACTATAGATTTTATTTGTGCCATTAAACCTGTTGTGTTCATTGGATTAAATGAACTAGTTGGACAACTGCAAAAAGTAAAGGAAAGTTTATATTTTAAAAACTTGTATTCAGAAATTCCTTTTTCCATTTGAGTGGCCTATCTCCAATCTTTAGATAATGAAAAGGTATGAAGAAGCAATCATTATTTTATATAATCAAGTCACTCATATTGGCATAGCAAGAGATTTTCTTTGTAATTTCTTACCATAAAAGTTCCTGTACTTTTGAAATATCATCTGTGAGGGCAGACATATGTACTCTTTGGCTTATGATGCTAGGTATGCTCCTATGATTCAATGTTTTTATGTATATGTTTTTCAGATGTGGAACAAATGGCGATTGATTGGCTCACCAGAAATCTCTATTTTGTGGACCATGTCAGTGACCGGATCTTTGTTTGTAATTATAATGGGTCTGTGTGTGTCACCCTGATTGATCTGGAGCTTCATAATCCTAAGGCAATAGCAGTAGATCCAATAGCAGGGTAAGAAATTCTTCTTTATCATGTTTGGTCTGTGAAAGTTTCCCCTGAGAAAAAAATGATCAAAGTCTGACAAGAGTTGTGGAGAATGATAAGACTACAGGCTCAAAATTTTAAAAGAAAATTGTTGATTTTAACATCTGTATTGCAGGAAGGAAAAGAAAGCTATAAGTCACAATTCAGAAGCTGGGAATACCGTTTTCTTAGCAGATCAATATTACAGGCCTAACCTAAGACACACACAACCTTCTAACCTCCAATGAATTGCTTTATCACCAGACAAGAGCCTCAGGATAGTTTTAGGTTAAAGAGATGAGCCATGTTGAGACTTAGCAAAGGACCTTGTAGTTAGCAAGTTTCACAAATGCTACTCGAAAGGTGTACTGTTAACACACTTAGGTTCAGCATGACATTTAGCATTTATAAAAGGAGCACAATATACTTTCGCCTGTATTACTGAAGCAATAGGGATATTTTTATTTCATAGTATAACTTTTTTTCTATAATGATGGATATGTAAACCCAATATTTTATGCAGTTATTATGCATCAGAATCTATCTTCATTTTTCTTAAAGTTTTTTTTTTTTTTAATTTTCAAACTAGTTTATTGGTTAAAAAGAAGGCCTTATACTCTTTGACCTTCTATTAGATAATAGACTCATTAATCCTTTTTAATATTTCACTATTCATCAAAATACAGTCCTAAAGTGTTTAACTTCCCATCGACTTTGTTCTTATGGGTAGAAAGTCAAATCAATAGTGGAATTATGCCTTTATTTTACAGACATCGTGTTATATTTAAGTGTGAGGAACACAAAGGTTTGGAGTCCATTAACTTCCGTTTTTACGTCAGTCAGAATTAGGCAGGGATTCTGTCCAGCAATGACATTGTCTGCCACTCTAACTGGAGGAATAGTTATTTTTGAAGATGTAAATTATAGCAAAGATTTAAAAAAAAAAAAACTGAACTTTTATTCTTGTTATTGTTTTAATAGTCCTCAGGCAGTTCAGGCTGAAATGTCTGATGGAACATATCGTAAACTGCCATAAGCCTCCATTCAATAAATGGGAAAATATTTACTGAAGAAACAGCTGTCATCCATATGTGGACTTTTGTCACTCTTTACTTAAAGTCTGATTGAATATTAAGATGCATCATCACAATGGTTCTGATTTTGACAAGAACAGCTTGCACGTTGAGAACTTTGCTAGGGAGGCTGTGTAATATAATTCTTGAATGTAGCTCTATTTGTATTTGTGGCAGATGGTTACTTGACTGCAGCGATGCTTCAAAAGACATTAGTAAAAGAAGTTGTATTTAAACTGATTTGTTTGGGTGGTTGGATAAGGGTAGTAAGAAAGAATTGGAAATTTACAAATGTGTTAACAACATTCTTTTGGCATCCCATTTAGAGATATATTTGCTTGCATGTTTTTTCCCAGGATGTACTAACTGAATTTCAAATTAGTCTTTAGACAGTTTTGCCTGTCCAAAATGTTAAGAGGTAAAGCTACTGTGCTTCTCCTCTTTATACAACTACTCTTAACAGTTCTGGTTTTTGAAAGCAAAGATCTAGAGATCCCTTCCAAATAAAACTGCCAATCTGAAATATATGTGAACGTCATCTCTCTCTATGAACAACATATTTTATGTTTTCAGGTTTCCTATTTCTCCCTGTCTTTATGTGAAATAACTATATTTTGTCATTTTTGTCAACGAAATTAGGAGTAGAAAACCCCCACATTTTTTGCACTTATTCTCCACTGGATTCCTTTGGGCCTAGTAACTGTTTAAATGTAATTTTGTCATGTATCATTTATCACAATAGGTTCTTTGGAATTTTTTGTTTGCTATATCTCTCTAGCACAGTTTTTCAATCACGAAGTGTAGATATCAGAGAAGCATAAGCTCTGCTCTTTTAAAATATAGGTCTGTGTGCAATAGAATACTTTTGGCTATATTCTACTATTTTCTTGATGGAAATTTGGCTAAGATTAATGTGATGCTATCTAGGAAAGTAACAGTTTTTGTTTTGTTTTGTTTTGTTCACTTTAGCTTTCCTTTAACTTGGGCTTGCTTCTGAGTAATGCGGACAGTTTGGATAGAATACACCCACAATAACTACCAAAGGGGAAATGTCCCAGCACTAAAACTTCTCCTACCTTTTTCTAATTGTGCAAGGTGACATACATACCCTGCCTGTTTATCATTGTCTGCCGAACTTCAGTTTAAAAATATCAGAATGCACTGATCATCTGACCTAACTCTCAGCTTGACTTTAATAGGTTTGCCAATGGAAGGAGATTTGCCTCACTTCCCAAAAGACTGCATTGAAATAATAACATTCATTTAACCATATTTTTAACTTGACTTTTCTTAACCTTGTATTTCCTTTGTTATGTTATGGAATGATCATTATTATCTTTCTAAATGTCTTCTTCGCTTATAGTTCATTCCAGTTTAGATAGTGATTACTATTTTTCTCTGGGCTCTTATTCTGGCTTGAACGAGGCTCTAATCCAAATTGGTCAAGAAGGGTTTTGTTTGTTCACTGAAACTTATTTGTACATTTTCTTAAATTTTCAGATGTTGATGTTGACTCATTAATTCAGGCTGTTTTTTCTGGAGGTAGTTGTTGAGATTTTCTTCCTCCTTTCAAAGTGTTTGCAATATTTCCTTACAATGGCTCCTTGAAAATTTTTCAGAAATACTTTCTATGGAGTCATTGCTGTTGGAAGGTGGCATAAAGATAGTCCAACCAACATCAAAACTATTGTTTCTGTCTTTTTCATGGTTAAGAGCTTGGTACTAGCATCACTCTCCCTGAAATCAAATTTTGACTTCACCAGCTATAAATTGTGTGATGCTTCTTTGGACCTTTGTTTTCTCACCACCAAAATGTGAATAATGATTCACAGCCTGCAGGGCTTTGGGAGGATTAAAAAGTTCAAACCCTTGAAACGTTTTAATACTTCCTCAGTTGTAGACTGTGAAAGTGTTTTTCCTCCATGTTGCTTCAAGTAAGTACTAATATTTTTGATAGTTATAACACCCTTATGAGTGATGAGACTAATGTCTTACCCCATCAGTGATAACCACATTTCACCTCCTTTCCCTTCCTCCTACAAGCTTTCTCTAAAGGTTTATTTTATATAGTCCAAATTTAGCATATAATAAAGTAATGGAGAAGAGGAGAGGAAATAAGAAAAAATAAATGAGGGTATAGCCTAGAAATGAAGATGAAATTTGCATAGGGTGTTGGAGGAGAGAAGTACATGGCCACTGTGGGTTTGAGCATACAGGAGAGCAAGGACCTCTCTCATCTAAGGCTAGGTTCATGCCTGAGGCATCTATAAAAGATAAAAATAATTTAAAAAAAGACATTAGGAGGAGAAGGACAAACAAATATATTTTTTTAAAGTTTTACATGACACAAAAGGCTTTAGAAATGAAACCCCAATGAAACAAGGAAATGTGTATTTTTATGCTAAGTTTAATGAAGAAGTGGGTGGTTGTAGAGAAGTCTGGACAAAAGGGGTGAGATCCAGGGGTCATAAACAGGTAGGGGTGATTTAGCAAGCCTGTTTGTCCTGATTGTAGGTGTCCCTGTATCTTCAGAGATACAGGTGTTCCTTTCTTCCCGGTGCAGTGTGGGCACCTCTGACATGAAAGACTTAGGACCTGAATTTGAACAAGATATATTCCATGTTTTTATGATTATGTCAAAATGAATTCTACTGACAAGTATAACTAAATAGAACCAATAGAAACAAAAAGAAAGAAAGAAAACAAGCCTTAGGACCTTTGTCAGAACAAACTCAGAGAATTTGTTTTTGGCCTGCTCCAAGGGAAAAGGGTTAAAGAAGGTGACTAAGTCACCTGCCTGTTTGTTTCTGCTGTTTTCTCAATTACTCACATGCCATCTTTCAGAATAGCAGGGACTGAACCCCACCAAAGAGTGATGAGAGTAACCAAACAAACACTATTTTAACAATTTAGTTTGTAAAATACACATTTGGATGAACTTCAATATTTTTCAAAAGATATAGGTAAAGAATAAAATTTCTTCATAGTTACATTTGTCTGTTGAACTACATTTTTGAACATGACATTGCTTCAATAGTAAACTTTGTAGTATCTGGGTCTAATGAAGGTTGTGACTATAGTCAAGAGTGGTGCTCAACATGAATCTGGTTCTAAGATGTAGCCCTCAGCTTTCTATTAAATTAAAACCCTCACACTGGACTTGAGACAAGAATGCCTTTGACCATGAATATAAAATTGTTATAATAATACTGAAAGAAAGGGCACTGTTATGCTTGAATTTGGAACCCCCAAAAGACTACCAGAGACCAAGATCAATGTAAGCAGCAAAGAGGTGTTTATTGAGAGCTAGCTTAGTCCTCTGTGCACACACAGCAACTGGTGACGTGACGCTGAGAGGCCCTAAGGCCAGGGTTTGCAGCAGTTTTATACACTCTTTGGGGAAGGCAGGGACTTCACATACATCATAGCATCTCTTAGCAAATCATCACACACTGAGGGAAAATCATAAAACAACTCTAAAACATGATTAGCACATTCACTGGCGAGAACAAGTTGGGTAAGGGTGATTGGTTAGTACAAGAGGGGGATTCGTTTGAACTGACTAGTTAAAGCCACTAGGGGAGTATATGCTAAACTACATGATTTCCCAACATGTTATCAACCACCATAAACTACTGGAAGAGTCATCTGGCATCCCAGTTATTTTCCCTGTCTCATGCTGATTGGTGGTTGCTAGGGGGTTGCTATGGGTCCTCACCTAGCCTGACTGAGTCAGTGACACCTGGTGCTGCAGATCTCTCCTGTTATTTGTAGATAAACAATTCAGCAGGGTGGGTATGTGCCTAGGAGTGCTCTGTGGGTCTTTCCAAGGACAAGGGTCACGCCCCCTTCCTTGGACAGGCTTTGCTCTGAGGTAGAGGCTGGTTTCTCAGGCCCAGGTAATCATAAGCCAGGTAATTATTAGGAAAGCAGAGTAAAATTAAATAGATATTTTGATGAAGGTATTGAAGGCAGAGTTGAAAAATTCGGAGAAATATATTTGGGGGGACTTGTTATAGATCTCAGGTACAATTAAATTTATGTGAGAAGGCTAAATTGAGGGAGGGAGGAAATTCCCCCATGTTAAGTAAAACAATAGAAAGTTAATGTTTTCCAAGTACAACACCCATACCTTTGTTCTATGCAGGACAGAATTTGACTTGCATCAAGTGGAAGATTTATTTGTGAGTCTGTGAACCCCCATGGATAGGAATAAAGTGCATTCATTGTCTTTGTTTTCTAAAAGAGGAGGCTGTCTTCCAGGAGAGTGAAGCTCAAGCCTCAGAAGCTGAATTCATAGGGGAGTAACTGGCAATATTTAATAGTTAAAAGACCTTTTCCCATCACCCTCCTGCATCTCCTATGTTGGTGGAACTAATCATGGCTATGGAATTAAAGATAAAATCAAAGTGAACAGCAAACAAGGAGCATGTCTGACTGATGAAATTCTCCTCTGAGATGCTGTTTAAATGTAGGAAGCTGGAAAATGAAGCAGAATTGTCTATGGTATAGGAAAAGCGTTTAACAGGGAGATGTTCAGGGAAGATTGCAGTTTTCTCACTTGTATAGGTGGCTCTCAGACCAACCTATAACGGAAACGTCAGTCCTTGTTCCCAATGCCAATTAATGCCAATTTACTAATGAGGACATGGTTTTTGAAAAAAAGGAGAATGATGGTTTATTGCTTTGCTAGCAAAGGAGAAACACAGGGGAGTCCTATTCCAAAGGCTATGACTCTGCCCTTCAGGAAGGACAGGGATGGGGGAGGGAGTATTAAAGGAACTCTTCACATTCCAGGTGTGCTCTGGTAGGGGGTCCCAGGGCTCCCAGTTGGTGTGTTAGAATTCACTTGTTAATTTGGGAGATATTCACTTCTCCTCCCTGTAGTGGGTAGTTAACTAGGGGAAAAGGGAACACTGTCTCTCTAATCTTGTTGGGATGGGGGAGGGGGAGAAGAGAGAAAAAACTTTTTTTTTTTTTTTTTTTTTTTAATAAACTTTAGAGTAATGAGGGCTATATTCAGAAGGTGAAGGGACCACTTTTACAAAACCAGGTTCCAAGTTGAAAACTTTGCTTACAAAATTACTTGCAGTATGAAATAAGTAGAATTGTTAGAGTTATTTTGCTTTTAAACTTTTCAGCCTATATTGTGGGAAAATTAGGCCCTCAAATAGTGCCTCCAACCACCAATAACTACCTTCGGATTCAAGGACTGAGATGGTTTCAGAATTTCCATGCATTTGACAATTGAGAAGCATCTAAAGACAAGGACTGTTTTGTCTTTTTCCTCAAGGAGGTTGTTATTTTTGAGCACAGTGGGCTCATCTACAGTTAATAACTTATCTAATCTTTTCAAATTCTTTCTTAACGTTTTGACAGGTTGCAAATTGTGAGTTCTCATTTTTTTTTTAGGAAATAAAAACATATATCCATCAGCAAGCTTAAAAAAAAAAATTTTGATTTCTTAGCCTTCTTTATCACATACATACAGCTGGGTTTCCAAAAGCAGGGACACTTTCTCATTGTTTAAGGATGGGTACTTTTCTTTTCTTCAATTGACACTTAATAATTGCACATGTTTGTGTGTTATATTTTTCATACATATATACAGGGTGTACTGGTCACATCAGGGTATTAGCATACCCATCATATCACCTCAAGTATTTATGATTTCCTTGTGTTGAGAACATTCAAAATCCTATTTCTAGATATTTTGAAATATACAGTGTTATTAAGCATAGTGACTGCTGTGTTCCCTGAATATCTTCCTGTTAGAACACTAGAATTTATTTCTCTTAATTATAACTCTATACCCACTAACCAAACATTGCATAACCACCTAACCCTACCCTTCTCAGCCCCTGGTGTATTGGCACCCCCTTTCTCCACAGAAAAGTCTTAGCTAGGCTTCTCCAAAAATCTTCACCATGGATAATTTTAGGACTGTCAGCAAGAGAGTCTCTGCAAAAGAGTTCAATGTAGATAAACTTCCAATTTTTGTGTTGCCCTGGCTTTGGCCACTGGCTGGGAAGAAATCAGCACTCCAGGTGCTGCACACCCCCTTACTAGGTTTTCACAAACATGTACCCAGTATAGTAGTTTGTAGAAATGTGTAAACAAGGTCTCTGGCCTTGAGCTGGGGCTTCACAGAGATGTCTACATTTCTAAGATAAGAGAAGTTACCAACTGGGCTCCATGGTAACAGCTGGCAGGGGAGGAAAGAAAGGGGAAAAGCAGCTCTTCCCTTCTCAGGTGTTGTCCTTGAAGGGTTAACTTGCCCAGAACAGTGTGTGTGTGTGGGGGGGGGGGGAATGCTTTATGTGAACTTCTACAGACTGGGAACTTCTGAGCCCCTCTCCTTACATGCTGGATATAAAATTTTGAAACTACCTGAACTCGGGGTTCAGGGGGTTGATTGATTACAGTAAAAGCCATGCCCTCTGAACCTGGCTACAGCCAAATTAAACTGTTTTCTGCTATCTTTGGTGCCTTGCCTAATCTGTCCCTACAACACTGATAACCTTTATTCTCTTCTCTACCTTTGTAAGATAAACTTTTAAAGTGGAAAGAAGGTATTTGTCTTTCTATGACTGGTTTGTTTCACTTAACATGATATCCTCTAGTTGCATAAGCTTATCCATGGATAACAAAATTTCAGCTTTTTATACTTGAATAACATTCCATAGTTTGTATGTGTATGCCTACATGTATATACACACTTATCTATGTATATATGTATAATTTACAATACATATGTATATATGAATTTATGATGGAAACTTAGATGCTCCCACATCTTGAATATTACAAATAGTGCCAAGCAAACCCAGGAATAAAGATATCTTTTTGATAATATAATGCAAAAACATTTCTACTTATTCTCATTGTTATTATCTTTGTGTTTCTTTTCACTGTGTAAGTTTTTATGTGTACTAAGTTTGTTTCTATATTACTGAATTTACAATTTTGTTCCTAGTAACTATACTCAGTATCTTCTTAGCCCCTTTTTTAATCACTACTATAAAAAAATAAATATTCTTCTCTGAATTTCCACTCTGATTAATGCCATTGATGCAAGTAGGTCAAGTAATAGAAAAATAACTGAATAGAGCTTAAAGAAGGAATTTATCATCTTAGAAAGTCTAGATTTAAGACAATCCCAGAGTTGATTACTTCACTGACTTAATATTATTGTTAAATACTTGAGCTCTTCCTATCCCTTTACTCTAGGATGTGATCTTCAGTATAATTTTTTTTTTCTAGGCCTAAGATGTCTTCTGACTTTCTAGGGATCCTATGTAGCACCACTAAAAAATAGTCATTTTTTTCTCCTTTGGCATGGAAAAGGTTCCAGAGTAACCATCTCCTCATGTTTCTTAGTAAAAACTGGGGGGAGCATGTCCACACAAATAAGCCACATCAGACTGTTTTCACCATTATCAGATAAAGTACAGACAGACATGGAAATGAAATTGGGGCTGGGTGCTTGCATGAAGAAAGGAAAATGAATTCAGGGACTGACATCATCAATTACAACTACTGCTTTATGTCCAGCTCTTCCTCGTAGGCATTGAAATGTCTCATTTCACTTAGTTTTTTTTCTCATTTCACTCAGTGAACCTGTTTGAATGTAGACAATTTTTGTTTGTTTGTTTGTTTTTCAGATCCTCATTTCCCCTTCTGGGAGATTTCTTCCTTTTCTTTTTAACCAATGTCATTTAGAGTCTTTGGGGGGAATATTTTTCTTATCTCTTTTTCAAGGCAAGTGATACTCTTTTCCTGTAATATGTTATGCAACACTGAGAAGAGGCTGAGGTAAGAGCATTCTGGATAGCAAACTTAGCATCCCTATTTTTATCTTTAAAAACATAGTTTATGAAACGGATGGGTTGTTTTTATTCTGTCAGATTCTCCAAAGATTTTGGAAGCTAAATGTATATTTCTAAACCACTGGGGTAGTAGTAAGTAAATTATTGTTTCACTTATGAAATAATTCTCAAGTGGCTGAAGAAAACTTCCCTACTCTCTGCCAGAGAATAGCTGATGTACTAAAAGAATCGGTGCCAGTATTAGAAAAGAAAGTTTTTATATTTTTCAAGAAGTTTAAAATTATTTCTAGTTGTTCCCTACATGGAGTCCATGAGAACAAGAAATAAGTATGTGGCGGTAGCACTGCTTTTGAAAGTATTGGGAAAATTTTCCTGTATCAATCAGGTATGATCAGGATATCAAAGATGAAATGTTAGGATCTATTCTACAGTGGTTCTAAGAATATAAAAAAAATTATACATGAAATATCAAATATTACAATTAGAAGTTCTTGTTATTATAGTACACTAAATCACACAACAACAACAACAAAATACAGTGATCTATTTAAAATTTCTGAGGTAAATAATGTATGAGGCACAAAATTTTATTTTCAAACACTGAATCTTTGTTTAAAAACCCCACAGGGAAAGGACAGACATTAAAATGAGTACTTGGCACCATTCTGCCTGTTTCCACTCTTTAATATACAAAATGACTTTTGAGATTTGTTGTAGGACATACAGCCATGTTCAACCAGGAAAGGAGGAGGACAAATGAAATCAGTATTTAGCTTCTGTGCTGAGTTCTTTTGTTCTGACTACTGACACTTGCAGGATATTAAACTGAATTTGACATTTTCCCCTAGTCAGACTCTTAGAGATTTAACTAGGGAGAAATTGCCCTAGCTCAGGATGCACGTTTTCTAACGTACAGTGGTTTTTACTCAAATTTTTCTTTTAGCCATATGTAAAGAAAGGCAAATGTTGAGAGTATGGCTTTTTTTTTTTTTTTTTTTTTTTTTTTGGTGGGTGTAAGATAATTGTGGCAGTTAGTGAGATAACTGCCTTGTAAGCAACTAGAGTAAAAATTGTGTAAAAAACTATTGACTAACAGTAAAAACTAATAGTAAAAAAACTATTGACTATGTCAATTATGGCCTAATAACATCTTAAAATAATTTTATCTTTTGTGGGAAATAAAACTAATAATATTTTCATCTGATATTTTTAATAATAATTGAAGATAATAATGAGAGCCTTATCAATAACTGATCTATTCAATAAATTCTAACATTTTCTAGATTTGACTTAGTATAATGTAAAATGAAATTAAAAGCAACATAAAAATAAGATATTCCTCACTTCTGGTAGCCTCCAGTCTAGTTCCCAAAATGGAATGTTCTTTTCTTTTTCTTTTTTTTTTTTTTTTTTTCTGGTACCAGGTAGCTTAAGCACTGAGCCACATCCCTAGCCTGTTTTATATTTTATTTTGAGACTGAGTCTTGCTAGGTTACCTAGGACTTTGCTAATTACTGAGGCTGACTTTGAACTTGTGGTTCTCTTGCCTTAGCATCCTAAATTGTTGGGATTTCAGGCAAGCACTACCACACCCAAAGTTCTCTCCATTTTGTAGTTCTCGAAAATTTTTGGTCCATGGTATATTCTGTTCTCAACTAACAGAAGGGGGAAGGTAATGAAGATATATGGATACAGCTAAATGCAAGGAAACTGGGCAAGTTTGGCATTTGGATAGGCAGTTACTTTTGCTCTACGTCATAATATTATGTAAATGGGAGCATGAATTTTTAAAGAATAGTTGGCTATTTCTGCCAGAATCTTCTCCTCTGTCTACCAAATATTTAAGTGCATCTTCTCCTCCCTCCATACATAGAATTCATTTCATTTAGATCAAAGTACAGGATCTTCAGATGATGATTGGTTATCTCCACCATCTCCTTTTGAATGACAAACTAGGAACCAAAAGGCGAAGTATCTGCACCCACTGATTCCCTTCACACCCATGTAAAATGATGGCTTAGTGAAAAAATAATCTAAAAGTAATATGAAAGAAAAGAAAAGAAAAAGCAAGGAAAGAAAACACCTCTTATTAAAAAAATGAAAGATTTAGAGATGCATGGTAATAATTGGTCTAGAGCCAGGCCCAGAACCGGATGCATTTCTAGGTCCAGGGAAGGTCCAGACTCAATTCACTGGTCCAGACCCAGAATACAAAGTGAAGACCCCCTACTTTGGAGGTTGGGAACTCACTTGATGGACTCATTCTTTTCTTTTCAAAGTATTCCTTTGCCCATTGTTCTGCTTTCCCAAGCTTCTTCCTGGAGTGTCTTTGTAATCTGTTGTGCTCTACAGTACATCTGAAGTTGGCAGGGAGAAATATCCTCCCCCTGGGGCTCTACATATTTCATGAACTATTTCTTGTCCTTTCAACTTTTAAGGCTTGAAAAGACTAAAAATTTTGTAAGTTAGGCTCACGTCTTCTGTGCTGGTTGTTTTTAGATTAGTCAGAATCCCATGATCTGGAGGTAGGTTCAGTTTCTACGGAGTCATGCAGGCTTTGGTGGTGGTAAGGAATAGGAAATAATAGATATCTGAGCATAATGAAGTTGCTGTTAGGAAAAAGAATTGGAAAAGGCAAAGCTAATTTCAGTGAAAACAGAAGAGAAATGGGTGGGATCAATGTCGTGGGAATATTTGCTGTGGAATATGAACTCCTTCAGTACAAAATTGCATTCTTTTCTGATGGATATTTCGGGGTTCTTTATCAAAGCTCTGCAAATACTAGATAAGTATGGTAATAGTGGCAACAATGATGATGATGACAAAGACGGCCGTGACAACTTCATCAATAACAACAGTGAAGGTGATGCTCACCTCAACAAAGCAATCACTGAAGCTCTCTGGGTATCAAGTGTGTTTCTGAATTTGAAGCATGCTAAAAATTGTACACAAATCCCTAGTTTATTCTGTAGGGAACAATACTTCAGAGATCACTGGTGACTTCCCAATATATAAGGTGTAGACACAGATGATTGAATATAAGGGAAAGATTAGTTACAAAATAAAACTACCTGATGGAAATTCTGCCTCCTTTACATCATCTTGCTCATAAAATCGGTATATGTTCCTATTATTCAAAGTCGGGTTGTCCCCAAACAGGACAAGCAGACCAATGATGCATAAATTCAAAGGTGCTTCGTAGAGAACATTTTTAAGCCATGCCTGATTTTTTAAGGTCTATATTTGTAACATTGTTACATGTATAATATCTCATTTAACTGCTGATCTAATGCTTCCTGATTTAAAAAACAATTTTGTGCATTCATTATAATCAAGATTAATAATAGTCAATATCAATACCTCATACAACTTGTTTTATAATCTAAGAGGGATTAAATACTCTGTGACTATAAATAAAACCCTTTTTTCTCCCAAATTAAACACTGATATTCATTTTAACCAATAGTATTATGAGTAAATTTAAAGAACTAAAGACCCTTGCCTTAAGTACCCATAATTGATAATATTTTTATGACATATGAGCTGTGGCATTTTCTGGGAAGTAGTCTTATTAAAGGTTTGGATTAGGACAGATATTCTTTTATGTCTTTGTCATGAGAATATTGCTGTAACTCACACTGTAGAAGTATATGCAAGGCAGAGAAAGAGTATCATCAAGCATTTCCTCAAGGAACATCCTCTCCTGCTTCCTTCCCTGGATATAGTGAGAGTGAATTCTTACATCTGAGGTTCAGAATGAGATGGCTATGCTGTGTGAGCCAAATTCATGATAGATGCGATGCTATTGCTCATGTATGGTCTCAAGTATCCCAGTGCCTCTCCTCATCCTATCATCCTTTATCCAAACTCTAGACTGTTTCATTCATTGATATGGGAAAAAAGGAGTCAGTGAACTGGTTTTGAGTTTTACAGCTTCATTTCCTGTACTTTGTACTACTTCAGAATTTGAACTTACTTTCCTGATAGGACTCATTTTCTCTCTCTTTTTCTTTTTAGTACAGCTTTAGTTATGCATAGTAGTTAGGTTCATTGCTACATGCATGGCCCATTTTCTTTCAAAAAGAACCAGAGAGGAAAAAAAGAAAAGGAAAACAATGAAGAAAAATATTACTGTTTACTTTGAACCAGTCATCATTCTAAGCAGTTTTTTTGCTTTAATCCATTTACTCCTTCATTGTATCTTGTAAGGAATATAGTACTATTATCCCATTTTATTGATAAGACTTGGAGAGGTGAGATTACCTGCCTAAGGTTAAAAGAGCTACTAAGTAAGGATTTGGACTCAAGCAGTATCATACCACAGCCTATATCCTTACCCACTGCACAATTCCCACAATGAGCCCTTCATCTAGAAGCCTGGGTACCAACCCTGAGGAATATGGTGTTTGTGATTGCGTAATATGAGGATTTTATACCTTAATGTGGGGCAGCTTCAAGTTTATAAAAGCTGCATGAAGATTCATAGAACTAACATAAATTGTTGCAGAATAGTTAAAAGAAGAAGTTACATGAGATTTTTGAAAAAGAAAAAACTATAGAAGAAGTAAAAGAAAAATAAGTTGTTTCTGGAGGTAGAACAGTGAAGGAGAAAGGGATAAGCAGAGGATTACAGAGAACTTTTTTAAAGTGCCAAAATGTTTCTGTTGTGGTTCTGTAATGATGACCACATGTCACTATGTATTTGTCAAAACATGAAGAGAGAGCCCTGCCATAAACTGTGGACTTTAATTATAATGCATCAGTATGGGTTCATTAACTGTAGCCTGTGCAAGGTGTCAATGGAGGAGAAAACTGTGCGAAAAAGAGAACATATATGAGGCTTCTATATTATCTGTCCAGTTTTCTTTTTTTAAATTTTTTTTTTGTATTTGTTTATTTTTATGTGATGCTGAAGATTAAACCCAGTGCCTCACATGTGCAAGGCAAGCGCTCTGCCACTGAGCTACAGCCCCAGCCCTCTGTCCAGTTTTCTATAAAGCAGAAACTACAATAAAAATAGCCAAAAATGTTATAAACCTGCTATTGTTTAAAAAGGAAAAGAATAGCAACGTGAGTGATCACATGCCCAGAATTGTGGATCAGTCAGGAAACAAATAACTTATTTCAGAATAATTGTGTCTTTTCTGCTTTCGTGCTAATATCCAGGAATTCTATGATCTCACTCAATCACAATCAAATTCCATATTTTTTTTCTATAATCTGTACACCCACTAAGCTGTAACTTCTAGATAAGCCTAAGTTTCTTTCTGGATTTAGCAATGTCTTACATAGAAAACAAAACAACTTTGGAAAGCACCATTAACATTCCTCCAACTCTAGATGGGGTAAAGGAGAGGGAGGGGAGGGAGGGAGCATGGGGGTAGGAAAGAGGGTGGAATGAGATGGACATCATTACCCTAAGTACATGTACTGATACACAAATGGTGTGACTTTACTTTGTATACAACCAGAGATGGAAAAATTGAGCTCCATATGTATAATATGAATTGTAATGCATTCTGCTGTCATATATAACAAACTAGAATACATTTTTTAAAAAAAGCACCATTAGCATTTTTATGGCCACAGGTGTTCAATTTAAAAGTGTTTGAGTGGTTTCCCTAAACACATAACTTATAAGAACACAGGAAAGAAATATTCCCCTCCATTTCTTACTGTGGTTGTAGTAATGGGCTCTATTTTCCCATGCCCAGTTAGCCCTTGTTAGTAAGCTGGCATTCAAAGGGAACATTTACTCTCCATTTTAAACACAAAGCAGCTTATAATGGCTTTGAAAAAAGGAAGTGGGTAAATATTGCCATTTCTTGTGGCGTGGAATGTAGATTTATTTTCTGCACTTTGCTCACCATTGAAAACACAGTTTGAAGAGAAGGAAATATCTTTGAAAAGTGAGAGGTCAATGGACCCATAACTGCTTTTTCCACACAGCTAAAGCTCAACCGGAGACCTGACCAGCAAGGAGAGCAGAATAAGAGAAATCAGAGTAATGATATAGTTATAGAATGAGAGAAAGCAGGGTAATGATGTAGTTATCGTTGTGTTATAGTCAAAAGTACAAACTAATTGATTCACTTGTGCAGAAGAAAATGTTTCTTCAATTGTCATTTTCTAGGGTTGATAGTTTGGTTGCCTCAAAAATGCTTATTATCATAGCTACCATTTCAGGATCATTGGGATTACTAAGACTTCATACTTCTTCCTAAGAAAACAAGATTTAGGAAACCCAACTTTGGAAGAGAAGATATGAATTCACACCATGAAACAGTATTGATATATTCAGTTCCATAGCCATATCAGAATGTGAACTTATTCACAGATATCACTTTGGAACTCTATAATTAAGAGTTGCTTAATTATAGAGTTCCTTATTAAATGGAAAGAAAAATCCATCATGAATAGAGTATTATTCACTTCTTTAGCCAGAAGGTAACAGTTTTTATGGGTTCATTTTTTATTCTTCTTTCCCCACACAGTGAAAGGAGTGGTACCTCTTTTGTGCCAACCTGTCTCCAAATCCCCTCTCTATTTTCACCTTGAATCTTATTGATATTGCTTATTCCTATAAAATTTTATTGATGCAATCTTAAACTTTTGTCCTTAGAAAGAACAAGGTTGCTTTCCTACCATATAACTATAATTCTGTTGCTGTGGCCCTGTAGTGCGGCACCTGCCTGCTACTGTACTATGCAATGCAAGGTCAAGGATCCTGAGGTTCTCCTCAAGCAGTTAACTTTGGTGATTTGTGGCTGTGACAGAAAACAACTCAATAAAGAGTTTGGGGGAAACTACCAGTGATTTTATATGAGTGGGAGCAACCAAAAAATTTTCAAGACTGATTAATAATTGGGAAAGAGGTTTGCTATTATTTGCTTATATATTCCCATCTTTAATAACCAACTTTGCCTAAGTAAGGGTATTAATGACAAAATGACATTGAGCATGTTTGTTCTTTTGACTGCTAGCAGATTTTGCATCTACTCTGTCTGCCATGCTCTTTTATATTCTCTTTGCTTTTGTAATAGATCTAATCTTCACTAAAGCCCATAAAGTATGCATTATTTATTATGCTCATTATAAAAATCAAGAAACTGAGGTGGGAAGAGACAAAGCACTTTATATGTGTCACACAGTTACCAAGTATATGAAGATCAATACTTCAATCCAGGAACCCTCTCTGTAGAGTTCTTGATTAGTTTTAAACTTTCAGACAGGAGCAATCTAATTAGAATGAGAATATGAAAAAGAAGTTACTATTTTGGAACATAGCCTTATCATTGTTATTAACATTACTACTAGTTATTGCAACTATTTTCTCTGATGGTCTTTCCTTCTTTCACAATTTGAATTATCAAGTTTTGACTATAATTTTCATATCTAGATTTTAAACAACAATGATGACTGAATGTCTGTTTAATAGTTCACTATTTTTCACAATGGACTTCACTAAAATAAGTAACTGACTCATTTTCTCCATATGTATAATAGAGGCTAGGGCTTCATGTTTTAGCAGATGGAGAACAATCTTTTTTAATGCATATCATTTGCAATAGATACAAGCTGTCAGATAACTTCTGGTAAAACAGGATGCTGAATCAGACATTTATTTTTAGTGACAACTGATGATGCATAGACTATCCTACCGAGATGAGAAAATTCCATGTCACTTGACTCTACAGATAAACATGCTGAAGTATTCTTTGTCATTTTTCATTTTAGATTTCTGCTTTAGTCTCCTTATTGTAACCTAATCCTTATCACTTCTTTCTTAGTAACTTGTTTATTGTCACCAAACTACCATACTTTCCTTTTTAATAGTTATAACTCATTTTTTTATTCTATTTTTTTTTTTTTAGAATCCTCTGGTACATAGCAGTTATAAATAGTTGTATCATAGTTTTCATCCTGTGCTCTAGAATCCAGCAGAATAGGTTTGAATCTCAGCACAGACATTTCCTGACTGAATGGAAAATGAATTTAAACACTGAAACCCTCAGTTTTCTCACTTCATCAAACTTCTATGAAGGTTATTATAAGAATCAAATCAATTCTTCCAAAATTATTATAAATTTTTATCATAGGCATTATTAAGTTGAATTCTCTAGTATGGAGCATCAAATAAATCATGACTCCTGACTAAAACAGAGTTTAAATACCAGAACAGATACTACCCCAAAATGACCAAGATGTAATCACATAGGTGAGATATGTCATACAGGTCATATGTGGATGACGAAGACATACATGGTCATATAGATATTAACTTATTTACTTCCATTTTTCATATTTGGAAGAGTCTAAATAAAAAATCCAACTTCCAGTTTGGGATTTGAGAAATTTTGTTAAGTTATTTGCAGTTGAATTCTAAGGTTTCTTTCAATTTCCAAATTCTGTAATTTTTATTTTCCTTGAAGCATACTGGAGACTGGAACTCTTGGGTGATTTCACCCAAGTGTTTATGTTCATCATGTTCCCCTAGAACAATGACTTTTGTTTTACTTATGAGCTACATATCAGTGAATCTGTTTCATTGTCTATCACTATTATTTTTCTTTATCATTAAGCAAGTAGGTTCTTGAGAAGAAAGAAAAGATAAAAGGGAGTTTGATATGCTAGAATTAGAAGATGGTTTAAAACTAAGTCATTGAGATGGTTGGTTAATAAGAATATAAGCCATGAGTGGTGGTGCATGCCTGTAATCCCAGCAGCTAGGGAGTCTGAGACAGGAGGATCATGAGTTCAAAGCCAGACTCAGCAAAAGCGAGACACTAAGCAACTCAGTGAGACCCTGGGTCTCAATAAAATACAAAAAGGTCTGGGGATGTGGCTCAGTAGTTCAGTGTCCCTGAGTTCAATCTCCAGTACAAAAAAAAAAAAAAAAAATAATCAGCTTTAGTAGTTGGTTAAGAAATAGTATAATGTAGTTTTCTATAAGAAAAATTCTGGACCAGCTGCTACTATATTTCAAACTACTTTACCCTTTTAGAGTGACTTTGCATTCTCTGAATTTTAAAGTATTTTCTATCTATGGAGAATATGAAGAATTTAAAACTGCTTCCAATATACATGGATTCCAGCAGAATCTTTTTGTTATTATCAAAAAGGACAGACAGATAGAAAGAAAAGAAAACAGAAAAAGAAAAATAGTTTGATATCCTATTGATTATTTTATGAAACTTTGGGGGGGGGGAATTACTTATCTGACATTCAAAAGCAGTAATTATAAAATGTAAAAAAAGACTATCTATTCATTAATGTTCATTATAAAGTTATGAAAATGAAATGCTCTACTCATTTAATTTTCAGGCTATTTTTTATGACCACTGATGGATACAGATTAGTATTGGGGAATTTCTTCACTATTATTAACCAACCTGTATCTCTATAGGGAGAGTTTAGCAATGATTAAGTTGTATTCCATACCTAACCCTAATTAAGAAAAAGCAATACAAACCTCTATCCTTACTGTTTTTCAATACAGGCTTAGAGGAACAACTTCTTTGTAAGATTTTGATTTACTCCTTGAACTTTCATCTGTACCTTTTGCTTCTTTGTAGTTCAATCCTTGTTTCCTTTACTCAACACTAAATTGTCTAAATAACATTCAACTCACATTAACAACCAGAACTGAATCCAGCATCATATGAATACAATGTAAGTTAATGCTTTTCTAGGTTTTATTGTATTCAGTAGACCTAATGTAGACTTTACACAAAAACAAGACAGCATCAGAATTATAATCCTTGTTAGAATTTGTCCAAATACCTAATATCAGATATATTCAAGAAATAGAATTCTTCTACAGAGTATAGTAATTTAGAATTTATCCTAAACCAAGGATTGCAATTCTGATTTTGCCATGTATCCTTTTAATCTATTTCAATGTAAGTTCATGAATTACTGCATATCTAAGTGGCCATTATTCAATAGAATCATCTAGCAATGCTAGTCTTTTTTTTTAAATTAAACTTAAAAATTGCAACTCAAATTACATCTTATAATATAAATGTGCAATATAAATACATGAAAATATGTGAAATTGCTCCAGCAGAAAAATATTTTATAAATACATGACGTAACCCTATTTGTTGTCAAATGAGTTTTCTCATTTGACTTTAGTGGATGCTTCCCAAAGGAGGAAATTAAGATAATTACTTGTGTGAAGGTAGGCTATTTGTATGATTATCCCAGGCAGCAGGAGTAAGGGATAAAGAAGAGTAAATGAGGGAGGTAAAAGCAATGCGGGTCATTGAATTGGGATGTGGTTCTCTTTGGAGGTTTTTGAGAAGTCCATAGAATGCTTGTTAGAACAATTTACCTTGGGTATCTGAGAACTGACCATGACAAACTCCAGCACTCCTGTCCTCTGTTGGTTGAGGGTTACCCTTGGTACATACATTACTTGACTTCATCTACTTGCCTGCTTAATAAGACTTATTTTGCTCAAGGCAAGACTCTGTCAGTGCATGGAAAGTTTTACTGTGCACCACAGATCCACAGGAATTAAAGAGGATGCATGGTGGGACGTCAGATGTCAGATATATTCTTATATATGCTTTTGTGAATCCAGTTATGAACCATCAATAAAAGCACTGTCAATAAAATCAAGAACCAGTATTGCTGGACTGGTCATGTAGATCAGTGATAGACTACTTACCTAGTTTACAGAAGACGACTCTGGGTTCAATCCCCAGCACCAGAAGAAGACAAAAGCAATATTGAGTTGGAGAGATGTGACTCAGTGGTAAAATACTTACCTAGCACATGTGGTTCTCTAGGTTCAATTCCCAATACTACACACACACACACACACACACACACACACACACACAGAGAGAGAGAGAGAGAGAGAGAGAAAGAGAGAGAGAGAGAGAACAACATTACTGTCTCTATTTCTATATTTTAAATTTATATTATCCATTTAGGATGTCAAAATATAATTAAACTGGACCCTCTTTAGTTATTTTGTGAATATGTCAAATACCATGAGTAATCTGAGATTTTAAACCATCTGTCAGCTAAATTTGACTGCCATATTTAGCCGGCAACCAGAACCAACTTCATGAATGAAGGTTCGAAACATGAGAAATCTCTAGGGAGTTTTGAATTAAAGAGACAAAACTCTAATTACTTTTAAACAAGATCCAGGATAGCTTCTCCTAGCTCCAGCCTCCAGCCACCTATTATGGTAGCAAGGTTTACTGAAGAGGCTAGTGAGAGAGAGAGAATGCCAAGGAGTAGACTTTTATTGGGGAACAAAAAATTCTGGGGAAAATCCCATCCAATGAAGATTAAGGGGGGCATCATCCCAAGGTCAGGGGAAACGATTGGGTCTTCAGGGTAGTGTCCAGACACGCCTCCGTGTGGGCAAGCCCTCGGACCTGAGAAGGGTGGGGAAAGCTCTGGACACAGAGCTAAGCCTAAGCGCCTCTCACCCAGCCAGGGAGGTAACTCAAATCACCTGTGAGGATGGCCTCCCACAGCCATAGTTTCCTACATTTTGGCAGAAGATAAGATACTCTTGGGTCAAAGATAAACTATGTTCATTGCTCAAAATATCACAGGCAGAATAAGCTGCTGTCTCCTATTCTCCTGTCCTCTCATTTCCAGATATCATTGAAAAGATTAAGAGCAACACCAGAGTATTCATACTTTAGAAGAAGACGCTGGCGGGAGTTTTAAAAGACAAAAGATCACTAATGTCCTTCCCTTCTTCATATACCTCGTTTATCCATTCCTCCAAGTATTAGATTTTTGTTCTCTTTCTCTTTCCACAAAGGATATGATATCTATACTTCACTCTTTTTTCCTGAACTCTAATCATATCTTTTTCCTGGAAGAGTCAAATACAAAAGGGACAAAAACACATTTAATAAATGTAAACACAATTAAGTTTTTAACCTCCAAATTCTCATTCTGGATAACCTGCCATCCAGAATCTGTACCTGTTAGGCTGATGTTAGACTGCTGTTATAGGGAAGAAAAAATGATATACCTAGGAACAGTCTGAAGGAAATCTCAAAATTTCTAAAGAAATCTAATTCCATATAATCTTCAAACATCTTCCCCTTGATGTTTTCATCTACTTTCAAGCCAACAAGTTAAATTGTCCGATTTTCATAGTCTCTTAAAATCAGACATAAAGGACATGTTTTTGGTCACAGTACAGCACACAGCAGGTATTCCATACTCACATCACTTTCCCTTCCTCCTTGGGACTCAAGGCACAATGTATCAGTGGACACAGGTAGATGCTATTTACACCAGTTCCTGTCATAGCTAAGCAGCTCTTAGTTTAGGAAATCACCAATTTTCTAAGGTCACAATTAACAACCAACCAGACAATGACTTGGAGGGAAGCAATGTCTTTATTATTCTGTTCAGACAATAAATCTGCTCTCAGCTACAAAGAGAGACAGTATCTCTATCCTCTTGAGCTGTTTGTTATACAAACATCCTTGAAAAGACAATACAAGAGCTGTTAATGCCTCTGCTTTAAAAAAAAAAAAAAAAAAAAAGTGGAGAAATCTATGAATCCCAGTGGAGAATTTTCTTCCAATATTTTCTTTATTTTGTTGATGGAATTCTAGCTTTTCAAGTAAAATGACTATCATTTCTGACAATATTTATGTCTACCTGCTAGTTATTTTAAAGTAATATTGCCTAGGAAGAATTTATAGAGAAAACATTAATTGTGCAAACTAAAATGATTATTTGACAAATTTACTTTTTGTTCACCATTCTGTTTTCATGTCATGCCAGCCAGAAAGACTGCTCAGTGTTGTAGTAACTAGAAAAATGAGACTTCTCCCTGTATATTATGATCAGTGTTAAAAGCATTTCATATTTGTTTCTTGATGTACAGGTTTAAATAGTAACATGTTGTAAAATAAACAGATAGTAGTGGAGAAAAAATTCAAATTTGCCAGGGATTTTCCTATAAGTTCGGTAGAAAGGAAAAGCCTGGCCTTTCCACCAGCAATCCTGGAGGCTTAAGTCCAGGGATTTGATGCCAGCCTACACAACACAGTGAGACCTTGTCTCTTTAAAAGCAAGCAAGGAATCAAACTAGAAGAAGGAGACTCCTTTATTTTATTGCATTTCATATTTTTATTTTTAAATACTTTAACTCCCTGCAAGTTGTGAAATCAATAAATAGAGATCCATGTACCATTTATCCTTCTCCTAATGATAACACTTTGCATAACCATAATCAGTTATTAATACTGTTTTGGAGAATTTAAACTGGAGCAATACTTTTAACTCACAGATAACATTCAGATTTTACATGGATATTTTTCGGAGTTATCTATTTGAAAGTTAACCGTGTGTGGCACCAAAATCAGGATACCAGACATGTCCAATATCACAAGAAGGACTCATGTTTCCTGCCACAGTCCGGCTGCAGCAAAATAACCAGGGGGTGACGAGCAACTTGTATACGTTGATATAACAGGAGTGGGAGCTGTTTATTGTAGGACAGGAGGGGTATATATACATTCCACACAGCTTATCTTAATTAACATAAACTAGATACAGCAGTCAACCAATAAGGAATCTCCACACTTAATGGCTCGCTGGCGTTACTTCACAAACCACTCCCCCTGGCAAAATGCCAGGTGCCATCTTGACTTGTTTACAGACCTTAACAGTTTCCACCTTTCCTGAACCTTACCTGACTCTCATCTGTTCTCCAATACTGTATTTTGTTAAACCTAGAATATTAAGTAATTGAAAATATACAATTATACCCTTTGTTATTAGCTTTTATCACTCAGCATAATGCCTTTGAAATCCATGTCCTTGTATGTCAATTGTGCATTCCTTTTTATTGCTGAGCAGTATTCCCCCATGGGAATGTACCACAGGCAATTTATTTATCAGTTCGTCCACAGAAGAAATTTGGATTACTTCATGCTTGAGGCTATGACAAATAAAGCTGCTTTAATATATGTGTACAGTGTTTTCCATGAGCATAATTTTTCATTTTCTGGGATAGATGTCCAGGAGGACATTACTAAATCTATGGTAAATTCATATTTTAAAAATGCCAACTTGCTTTCCAGAGAGGCTGTGCAATTACTCTAGCAATGGTTGAGAGATCTACTTGCACAAAATCCTCTCCAGCACTTGGGATTCTCAGTAATTTTATTTTAGCCATGCTGATGGGCATGTAGAAGAATGGCATCTTGGCCTTAATTTGCATTTCTTTATGTCTAATGATTTTGAATGTCATTCATGTGCTTATGTTACTATGTTTTCAATTTCAGAATGTTTTGTTTAAGAAAAATGCTAAAATATGACTTTAAGCAATATATTCTCTTGCCTCACTTCTTGACTGATTTCTTCTCATTTTCAGAAGTTTGTAATTTTGTCATTGCTGAAAAATCTGGTGCTTTTTCAAGCACTTTGATTATCTCCCCAAAATGGTGACTTTTAAAGACAATATTAAGTTGTCCCCATTGCCTTTGGATTTAATCACTTTCACTTTAAAAAAATTATCTCAGATCTTCTCTATCTTACTAAATACTATGCTGGTTTAGATTGCTTTAGCAGTAATTTATGAGAATACAATGCCTAATCAAATCATTTTCCTTTTTTTCTTATTATTTAATATATAATGATGTTAGAAATTTGCAATAAAGCAAATAAAGAAGACCACTGTTTATTTACTAAAGTAAGACATATAAGAAATACATTGTTTTAGATGATTGGTCTAAAAGAGTTACATACTTATGTACTCTCCAGAAAAGGAAAATGATTTTAAGCATTGATTTCTTCTTTTATTTTTTAAAAATTCTCCTACTCAGCAAATATTTATTAAGCAGTAATTTTATTTCAAAAAAATAGTTATAAATGCAATGTGTAAAGGAGTTGTGTCCCTCAGCTCCAAGGTACATGGAGTGAAGCTGACTTAAAAAAAAAAAAAATCATTACAAAGCAACAACTATTACTGTGCATTGTTAAAACTCCAAGTTTGTGGTGCTAATTGGTTTGTATTTCACCAATTTTGGCTTTCAGTTGTTTTAAAAATATTTTCTAAATGAAGTTCCCGTAATAAAATTATTCCATACTCACTTCAACTTCTAATATTCTTTGAGGCTGAATCAGAGGAATATTCTCATAGCAGTGAGAAGGATTCCAACTGTGCAAAAAAGCATAAAAGGAAATGTATATTGTAGCTGCTCAGTACAACATCTAAGAAAAAAGACAAGAGATGTGAGTTAAACCATGACATTGGATTACCTTTGTATATACTTAAAAGAAGCTCAGAATAAGTGATACCTTGGCATCTCAGGATGGACCACAGAGAACACAAAATTGAAAAGACAGTCTTCCTGGAGTGAGGTGAGCAGACTCAAGAGAGACCGAGTTGGTATCAGTAGAGCTGCTTTCCATCACAGGATTTCTGTTTCACTAATTTGTCTATAAAAGAACAGAATTCACCTTTTCCATGTGCTTTTGAAACTGAGATGTGAAAGTAAGATTATAAGTATAATAAGTAAACAGTATAATTCAGATATTTTGCTTCCTGTTTTATGATTTGATTTCAAATGTCTCTGGATCATATTATGCAAACAACACTGAAATTCCTAGAATTATTTAAGAGAAAAAACATTCCATTGTTTGATAGAACTAGCTGAAACATGTACAATAAATAAAGGCTTACATTAACAGGAAAAAAATGGGATCCACACGCTATTCATCATTTAAAGATAACATTCAAACTCTGCTTCTTTCTACAAAGAAAGAAAATCTGAGAAAATGTGGATATTAAATATTTCACCTACTTTACAGAGCTAGTCATAAAAACACATTAAAATAATTTATTAGTGCTTAGATAAAGTGATTGGTTTAGTCATGAGACCTGGAATATTTGTAATCCAAATAAATGAAATACATGCAACTATTAAAACCATTTTGTGCAGGTTTTGATAACTATTACATTTATCACTATCTAAAGTCACTATCACAAATTTTAAAGATAAAATAGATTATTTTTGTTAACTCATTCCTATTTTCATTGATAAAGTCACATAGGCTTTTACCAAGTTCTCTTTTATGACAAAATTAAACAAAAACTTAGTCTATATATTGATTAGTAAACTTTTTCCAGCACAATTTTTGGTAAAATTAATGGAAAGAAAATGCATACATGAGATATATCCCTCCTTGTTGACAAGGATCCCACTGAAGATAGCTTATTTTCATGTTTAAATGAACAAATGGAGAAAAATATGTTCCTACCTGTTGATTATGTTATTACAATTTTAAGTAATGTTAAAAAAAATACATGATAGTCTAAGATTCTATTTATGTGACCTTGGTTCTCCTCTTGATCACCCAATTTCCTCAAATACAAGGAAGGAAAGCTGCTTTTCTCCAAAGTATTTTTAGCTCCAATATTTTATTTCCCTTTATATATTATGCAAGTATTATAGAGAATTTGGAAATCACAGGTATACATGTAAACAAAGTAAAAACTAGACATTTTTTCATAACCCAGAATACATTGTTAATATGTTATTATATATTTATAACATGCATATGTACATAGGTATATAGGTATTTATAGCATTACACAAGTATTTATATCCATATGCTTTATATGTTTAAGAGAATGTAAAAATTTGGATGTTGCATATAAATTTTTATTGGTTCTTTTTATTTTTACAGGAAAGTAGAATTCACTTTGATATAATTGTACAAGCATGAAATATTTCTTATGAATGTACATGATGGTGGAATTCACTATGGTGTATTCATATGATTACATAGGAAGATTATTTCAGATACATTCTACTGTCCTTCCTTTCCTATCCCCCTCCCTTCTCTTTATTCCGCTTTGTCTATTCTACTGAATGTCCATTCTTTCCTTCTCCAGCATCATTGTGGTTTAGCTTCCACATATCAATGAAAATATTTGATCTTTGGTTTTTATGGGGAATGGCTTAGTTCTCTTAGCCTGAAAGTCTCCAGGTCCATCCATTTATCAGCAAAAGACATAAAGTTATTAATTTTTTATGGCTGAGTAATATTTCATTGTGTATATATAGCACAATTACTTTATTCATTCATCTATTGAAGGACACCTAGGTTGGTTCCATAGCTTAGATATTGTGAATTGAGCTGCTATAAACATTGACATGGTTGTGTCACTGTAGTATGCTGATTTTAAATCCTTTGAATAAAAACTGAAGAGTGACATAGTTGGGTCAAATGGTGGTTCCACTCCAAGTTTTTTAAGGAATCTCCATTTCTGCTTTATATAGTGATTGCACCAATTTGCAGTCCCACCAGCAATGTATGAGTGTGCCTTTTCTCTCACTTTCTCACCAACATTATTATTGCTTGTATTCTTCATAATTATATTTCTGACTGGAGTAAGATGGAATCTCAGTGTAGTTTTAATTTACATTTCTCTAATTTTAAGAGGTATTGAACATTTTTTCATATATTTGTTGACCAATTTTATTTCTTCTTCTGTGAAGTATCTATTCAGTTCCTTAGCCCATTTATTTATTGGGTTATTTTGTTTTGTTTTGTTTTGTTTTGTTTTTGGTGTTAAGATTTTTGAGTTCTTTAAGGAAATTAATGCTATATTTGAGGCACAGGTGGCAATTTTTTTTTCCCATTCTGTAGGCTCTCTCTTCATGTTCTTGAGTGTTTCCTTTGATATGAAGAAGCTTTTTACTTTGATGGAATCCCATTTATTGACTTTTTACTTTACCTCTTATGCTTTAGGAGTCTTGTTAAAGAAGTCAGTTCCAGAGTCAGTATGTTGGAGGGTTGGGTCTACATTTTCTTCTAGTATGTGCATGTTTCTGGTTTAATTTCTAGGTCCTTGATCCATTTTGAGTTGAGTCTTGGGAAGGATGAGAGACAGGAGTTAAATTTCATTCTGCTGCATATGGATTTCCAGTTTTCCCACCATCATTTGTCGAAGAGGCTATGTTTTCTCCAATGTATGTTTTTGGACCCTTAAACTAGCATGAGATAACTCTATTTTGTGGGTTTGTCTCTGTGTCTTCAATTCTGTTCCATTGATCTTGCCTGTTTGGGTATCAGTACAATGCTTTTTTTTTTTTTTTTTGGCAGGGACGCAAGGTTGGTTCATCTTACAGAAACTAGTAAGTGTGATTCATCACGTAAATAGACTTACAGGCAAGAATCATTTGATTATCTCAGTAGATGCAAAAAAAAAAATAACAACAACAACAACAACAAAAAAAAAAGCATTTGACAAATTGTGGCATCCATCCATGTTTAAAACACTAGAAAAAAAATAGGGTTATACCTAAATATTGTAAAAGGTATATATGACAAACCCAAGGCCAACATCATTCTAAATAGAGAAAATTTGAAAGCATTTCCTCTAAAATAGGAATAAGACAGGGATGCCCACTTTAACCACTTCTCTTCAACATAGTTCTTGAAAGTCTAGCCAGAACAATTAGGGAAAAGAAAGAATTTGAAGAGACGCAAAGAGCTCAAACTATCTGTTTGCTGATGTTATGATTCTATATTTAGAAAACCCAAAAAACTCATAAATGGATTTGGCAAAGTAGCAGTATACAAAATTAATACTCATAAGTCAATTATGTTCCTGTACTCCAATGACTAAACAGCTGAAAGAGAAATTAGTAAACCATCACATTCAAAATAGCTTCAAAAAAAAAAAAATCACACAACTTGGGAATCAATTTAACAAAAGAGGTGAAGGACCTCTACAAATGGCAATTACCATCAAATTTCCAATGACATTGTTATAGAAATACCTAAAGCAGTCCCAAAATTCATGAGGAAAAATAAGAGGCCCAGAAGAGCCAAAGCCATCCATAGTGAGAAAAAATGAAACTGGAGGCATCACAATACCAGCCCTTGAATTATAGTGCAGAGCTAGAGTAAAAAAAAAAAAAAAAAAAAAAAAGCAGCATATGCTTTTATATCCATGTGTTTTTTTTATAAATTTAAACCAATAATTTTTACATAAGACATCTTAGATTCTAATGACTATATTATATAATACTCTATCCAGTTAAGTTCAACAGTATAACTTGTTCTATTGGTTAGACATGTATGGAGGATGGAAGAAGTTGGCAATAAAAGCACATGTCTATTGAGCAAAAGGAATGGAGTCTTGCCAAGTACTATGTATTTTTAACCTCCCCAACTATTATTGGAATTTTTCTTTTTTTAATATTTATTTTTTAGGTGTAGATGGACACAACAAAATGCCTTTATTTTTATGTGGTACTGAGGATCCAACTCCAGTCCTGCCTGTGCTAGGCGAGCGCTCTACCGCTGAGCCATAATCCCAGCCCTATTGGAATTTTTCTATTCAAAAATTTTTTTGTGTGTATATATTGACCCTGCTTTAAGACTCTACTATTACTTCAACTAACAGCTTTCCTGACTCAAAAAATTACTATACTTAAAATTCCTAAAATGCACATCTACCAGTGGGCTTCCTAGGCTCACTCCTGCTTTTAGATCTATCTATAAGAACTCTTCCTCTCAGCATGTAATGTGACACTTTTATACCCCTCGTACTTCATTTCCTGAGTGTAGTTTATGGACTGAGTTGGGATGAAGTATGTGTGGGATTGGGAAGGTCAGCACTCTGGGTGCTCTGCACTTTAGCTCCCATACCTTGATGAGCCACTGGCTTGATTTTCTGTTGACGTGGATCTGGATGTCTGAGCCAGGACCCAGGTAGGTAGTGAGAGACAAAGTTTGTTGCTACCTTTCTTCTGGGTAATGATTATGTTTTAGTTATGGTTAGAATGGGTAAATGTGTTTCTTCATCCTGCTTTAGAGACGGATGCCCACTTTAACCACTTCTCTTCAACATAGTTCTTGAAACTCTAGCCAGAACGATTAGGGAAAATCGCATATTTTTATTTGCTTTGCAAGAACTTAAAAACAAACTATCAACCAAACACCCTATACCTTTAATTAAAGGCAAAAGGCAATTGTGTTTCTATTCTGGCAAATGATCCAATTATACTGTTCCCTATGTGCCCAGAATCTATCAGTGAATCTCATTTTCCTATTATTTTTTTAATATTCTCTATAAACTACTTTTTTGTTTTATTTATATTATTTTATACAAGTAACATATTAACTATTTATTCTAAGTGTCATAGTATAATTTAACTTTGGGAAAATACTTTTCCCTAAATTAAACTGAATATGTTGCTTGATTATTGAGGTTAGAAAATAGATATAAAAAAAGCAGGTAGACGAAGGTAACTGAAGTAACACAAGAAAGGATTTTGTATAATCCTGAGCTAAAGGAGTAACAGTAGAGATAAAGTGAGTGAAATTTCAGAGATTTTTAGTGACTGTGATAGATAAGAATTAGTGAAATTTTCAAATGGGGGGTGAATATCTGACGTATCAGATGATTCTGCCATTCTGAAATAAAAAGGAGGAACAAATTTGGAGCAGTGGGATACTTTTTTTTTAATTTGTTCTTTTTAGATATACATATCAGTAGAGTGTGTTTTGACATATTATACATACATGGAGTATAACTTATTCTAATTAGGATCCAAATCTTGTGGTTGAGTATGATGTGGAGTTACACCAGTCGCATGTTCATACATGAACATAGTAAAGTTATGGTTGATTAATTCTACTGTCTCACTTATTACCTCCCTTCCTTTCATTCCCCTTTGTCTAATCCAATGAACTTCTATTCTTCTCCCCTGCTTATTTATGTGTTAGCTCCCACATATCAGAGAAAACTTAGGCCTTGGATTTTTGGGGATTAGCTTATTTCACATAGAATAACTGTCACAAATTCCATCCATTTACCAAGAAATGCTGTAATTTCATTTTTTATGGCTGAGTAATATTCCATTGTGATATATACATATATATCACATATACATCACATTTTCTTTATCCATTCCTCTGTTGAAGGGCACCTACATTGGTTCCACAACTTAGCTCTTGTGACTTGAACAGCTATAAACATTGATGTGGCTGCATCACTGTGTTATGTTGATTTTAATTCTTTTTGGGTACATACAGAAGAGTGAGATAGTTGGGTCAAATGGTCATTTCATTCCACATTTTCTGAGGAATTTCCACACTACTTCCCATAATGATTGCACCAATTTGCAGTCCCACCAGCAATGCATGAGTGAACCTTTTCCCCACATCTTCACCAACATTTATTGTCTCTTGTATTCTTTATAATTGGCATTCTGACTGGAGTGAGATGCAGTCTCAGTGTGGTTTCAATTTGCATTTCTCTGACTTCTAGAGATGTTGAACATTTTTTCATATATTTGTTGACCAATTGTATTTCTTCTTCTGTGAAGTGACTATTCTGTTCATTGCCCATTTATTAGTTGGGTGGGGCTTTTGTTTTTGTTTTGTTTTAGTTAATTATATATATTAGAAATTAAAGAAAAGGGAGATCTTAATTTCAGTTGTAGATTATTGAACTTTAATGTTGAATATCATTCAAAATCAAAAAAGCATCTAGCAAAATTCTGAAAGAACATGTCATGTTCTAGAATCAGAGTAAGATCTAAGTGGTGATTAAGTGGTGATTCCAATAATAGGAAAGCTGGAAAAATGAGCTTTTGAAAATAGTTGATAAATAGACTAAGCATTGTTCTGCCTAAAGGTAGCCCCCTATTTTTTATTGGTTATTATTTAAACAAAGGGAAAAGAAAAGTGTGTCTGTAAACTGTTGAGTGTTTATAAGTGCTATGAAATCTTGATTTCTCTATATGGAAAGATAGACTACATTTTCATTTTCAGGAAGGTATCAACAAATTCAGGGAAAAATCATTATGGCAGTGTATTTCTTTCCTATAAACAAACAAAAAAAATAATTAAAAAGAGAAATATAACCATTGGATACATAGATAAAGATTCAATGTATTTAATAGAAAATAATATTTAAAAATATACTCTAGCTTTGGTTTTGCTTAAGCATTTAAATACTTTCAAGAGATGATTTCTGGTTCAAAATGTAGGATGTAGGTCTATGTTTAATATTGAGTTGTATGAGAAATTCTACGATGTATAAAATAGAGTCCCAGAGAATATACTCAGTTTTTTTTTTTTTATGTCTTTAAAATAAATTTTGTTCAACCCTACCACCTTGTAATCAATTGAACCGAACAAGAGAACATAAAGTAAACAACACACCAGCAGTTTGTAGGCCCAGGGCCCCCTCATGGCTAACGTGGAAGGCTTGTCTCTTCATTTCCATTCTAGCTTGTCTCTGCACCATAATTGTATTGATTTTTTTTTTTTTTTTTTTTTGCTGTGTTCATAGAGGAAGATTGGCAAGGTCAGCAAGTTATAGCAGTTAACCATTAAAATGAATGGCAGATATATACCATTCCTGCTTAGACTCTGCTACTCCAAAGAAGTATTCCATTCTTTTGGCTTCATTGTTGCCTCTCATCCTCTTTTGTTTTCCTGTATATTTCATGAAAAAGCTTTATTTTTTGTTCTATTCACAAATTAGTCTCAGTTCCTAGAGCCAATATTTTCCAAACATAATCTTAAAGGTATCACCTATGTGCTCAAAATGTGTCCAATTTTCGCATTTAACAACAATTTACATGCTTACTCACTGAGGAACAGGAAGATGCATAACATTAGTTATATACTTCTGAAATTTTAAATTCTATGAGGAAGCATGAAACATGCAAATTACTGAAATATTTGCTAATATAAGATAAATAGAAGAAATATGCAAATTCAAGTGTGGGTGGATTTTTACTACCATTTAAATCACCATTAGGTTTGTGATAGTGTTTAAGCTGATTCTTGAGGAAAGGGCAGGATTCCTTATCTTCCTCTCCCCTTGTAGATCAAAAACCTTTAAGGATTTGAGTAAACACTAGAAAAGATCTATGTGATAATAGCAAAATGTACCTTGGCTTCTTAAGGCTTAGCTTCTAGAAAGCACTAAAGACTAATATGGTAAGTATAATACTAAAAGTAATTATCAATAAACAGTGAAGTGTATGTTGCTGTTTGATAAAAATGACATGAGAAAATGTACTTTGTCCATGTATAACAAATAATTTCAGCTATTCATTCATAAAACAGAATATGATACTAAAAGACTTGAAAATGAGACTTTTGGAGTAGTTTCAGTTCAGGGTAAAATCTGACTGGCACAATGAAGCATAAATGAATACCTTAGCAATTAAGCTGCTAAAACCTCACCGGGCACATGTTCAGTGTCTGTGCTGTTTACACCTTGCTCTCTGAGCTAGAGTGTATGCATTTGCATGGACAGTTATTGTAAAGCTAGCAATTTGTCATTCACTTTGTCCCTATTTTCTATTCACTGGTCATGCTTAATCCTAACTCAGAACATTTGTCATTAGTCCAGGATGGAGGTGGAACAGTTCATATGGAATAATTTATTCCAGAGAAAAATTATTTTTTTTATTTTCCCCCAAATTTACATAGCAACCATTCTCAAAACACAGGTAGCCATCATTACTTCCATTTGGAAAGAGTAATAATTTTAAAAGCCTCATAATGGTGTGCTAAATACTCTGCTAGGTGTTTTACAAATATCCTCTCTGCAGCAGTTTCATGAGGTAACTCTTATTTTTTAAACTATTACGATAAGGAAACTTGAGTCTCACATACTTTGCACAGTTGGTAAATGTTACATGTATTTGAAGAAAATAATCTTTCTTTCTTAACCTATATTGTTTCTTAAAATAATGAAGAAAAATAATTTTGAAAAAAAATGAGCAAAACAGGTGCATTATGACCTAATTAGAACTTTTTGTGCTGTGTCACACATTTTTATATACCAAAGCACAATTGTACACCAAAAATATCTAAAATAATATATATATATATATTTGGGCCAACATGGACAGGACATCTTCCATAGGCTTAAGCTTCAGAAAAAATTAGTTAAAAAAACAGAGTGTTCTTCGTGTTTGTTTTTTCTTTATGCTTGCTTGAACAAAACAAACTGGATTATGTTCTGATGACAGAAGTCAGAAATAGAAACTTGGCTGTACATAGTAATTCTGAGCATAACTTTGAAGCAGGGGGAGATGTAAGAATGACCCAGGAAAACGAAATAAAAATGTACTGAACTATTGCTAACCCAAGATTGGGAAGCTCCAGCACATATTGTAGCCCTATCATTTATTGCTTTTGAGTGATTAAATCATATAACTGAAAAAAGAGGCCAAAATCATTATGTGAAACAAGGCAAAGGAAAGAAATGCAATTCTTTCTTGGCAACGGTCATTAAATAAATCATTAACAAGACATTAAATAGAATACTACTGATGGTTTCATAATGTGACATAGGTAGCCAAAATAACATCATACACATGAGTAGGACCTTGTGTCCCTGTGCTCATTAAGAAGTTCTGCTTTCTCAGGGGTCAGATATGCATGTGTGACTTCCCTTGGTCAATGAAGTGTAAACAGAAGTAACCTATAAGCATAGACTTTCAGAGCCAGTACATGATGACCTACTTTTCCTTTCCGTATCTCAGTGATTATGAAAATATGCATTGAAATGGAGCATCTATTTCCCTAGGATCCTAAAAGACCATGGGTTAGCCAGGTTTGCATTACTGCAATGAAATACATAGGATGCTAATTTATAAAGAGAAAGGTTTTATTTAACTTGGAGATCAAATTCAGAGTAGGCAGGTCCCATTTCTTTGGCTTCTGGTGAGGGTAGCAGATGTGTGCCCAAATATGAGGGCACACGTAGCAGCAGTCAGTCATTCCTCAAACAAAAGCAGAGAGTGAGTTGAGACTGGCTTCCTACAATCCCTGCTGAAAATATGACCCCTAATGACATTTGGACTTTATACTAGGCCTCACTTCTGAAAAATTCTGTCACTGTGCAATCCAATTGTGCCACTCTAGGGACCAAATCTTTAAATACAGTACAACCGCAGGGAACACAAACCATAGAATTCTACCATGAGCACATCCTCCAGAACTTTCAAGTAACATCAATTAGAAACAAATTGCTATTTTAGGCATTTATATTTGAGGTTGTTTGTTACTGGAGCATAACTTTGCCTATTCTGTCTGATATGTGTACTGTGAATCCCTTTATAGTGTGTGTTCTAACTTATTTACTACCCTCTCACCACTATTAAACTATATTCTAGTATAAATAACAAAAAAATAAGTGACTTAATGACTGGCGATATAAAAACATTTGTTACCATCTTTCATTATACAGGCAAAGATAGCAGATCAAAAACAGTAATATAAAAGCCATCTGAAAATGAGAAGTTATTTACACAAAGAATAAGCTAGAGATGAATGTATTTTACTATTGGAAGACAAAGGTTCACATAAAATGAGCTAAGTAGCACGAAGCAGAATCTTAGGACTTCCATTGGTGAAAAAACCTTCAGATTCTTGTCAATGATAAGAATAGCAACAGGGATTTTTGAGATAAAAGGATTCATTATTTTTTTTTCATTCATGTGAAGAACACATTACCAATGAATGTATTTAAAACTTTTTTTGTTTTAGTTATACATGACAGTAGAATACATTTATGCACTTTGACATACAATACATAAATGGCTTGTAATTCCATTTTTCTGAGTGTACATGTTGCAGAATCATATTGGTCCTGTGGTCACATATATACATAGAGTAATAATGTCTGTTTCATTCTACTATCTTTCTTATCCCCGCACACCCCCTCTCCCCTCCCATCATTTTTCTCTACCTGATCTAAGGTAACATTATTCTTCCCTAGTGCCCCCCACCTTATTGTGAATTAGCATTCCGTGTATTAGAGAGAACATTAGGCCTTTGGTTTTGTGGGATTGGCTTATTTTACTGAGCATGATATTCTCCAACTCCATCCATTTACTGGCAAATGCCATAATTTTACTCCTCTTTAAAGCTGTATAATATTTCATTGAGTATATATACCACATTCCTCACATTATTGATTGTTCACTTTGCTGAGAAGAAGCTTTTTAATTTGAATCTATCCCATTTATTGATTCTTGATTTTATTTCTTGTGGTTTAGGAGTCTTGTAAAGGAAGACAGATCCTAGGCCAACATGGTGAAGATTTGGGCCTGTTTTCTTCTATTAGACATAGGGTCTTTGTTCTAGTGCCTAAGTCATATCCATTTTTGAGCTTATATTTGTTTGTGGGGTGAGAGATAGAGATTTAATTTCATTTTGCTACATATGGATTTCCAATTTTGCCAGCTCTATTTGTTGAATAGGCTATCTTTTCTCCAGTGAATGCTTTTGGCACCTTTGAGTACGACATAACTGTACCTATGTGAGTTTGTCTCTGTGTCCTCTATTCTGTACCATTGGTCTATAAGTCAAAAAAGTCAATACCATGCCTTTTTTGTTATTATAGCTCTATAGCATAGTTTAAGATCTGGTATTGTGATGCCTCCTGCTTCACTTTTCTTGCTAGGGATTGCTTTAGCTATTCTGGGTCTCTTATTTTTCAAAGTAAATTTCATGATTGCTTTTTCTATTTCTATGAAGAATGTTATTGGGATTTTAATAGGAATTGCATTAAATCTGTATAACAATTTTGGTAGTATGGCCATTTTGACAATATTAATTCTGCCTATCCAGGAGCATGGGAGATCTTTCCATCTCCTGAGGTTTTATTCAATGTCTCTCTTTAGTGCTCTGTAGTTTTCATTGTAGGTCTTTCACCTCTTTTGTTAGATTAATTCCAAAGTTGTCTTTTTTTTTTTTTTTTTTGAGGCTATTGTGAATGGAGAATAACAACAATTAGAATTTTTCTCTTTCAATGGATTCCTAGCTGATGTATAGGAATGTGTTTAATTCATGGGTGTTGATTTTATATCCTGCTACTTAGCTGAATTCATTTATTAATTCTAGAACTTTTTGTAGAATTTTTTGGATCTTGTAGATATAGAATCATGTCATAAGCAAATAGTGACAGTTTGAGTTCTCCTTTACCCATTTGTATTCCTTTAATTTCTTTCTTTTGTCTAATTGCTCTGGCTAGAGTTTAAAGAATGTTGTATTTTTACACTTCCAATTAATGAATCAATACACTTTATATGACTCAGGCACTGTGAAATTTTCTCATAATAGGAAAACATGAATTGGTCTTATGAATTGCCAAGAATAAAGAAATCCAGACAGTTCCTACAGGTGTGGGTGGGAAGATTTTATTTATAACCTATGAAATAGAGGTAAGGGAACAATTGGGAATATTAGGAACAGAGAAAAACAAAGAAAAAATGTAGGAAAGGGGTTTGTTTTCTTAGGTGGTGTAATAGAAAATTGCTCATATTTTCTTTCCTGACAAAATATAGTTAATTACTCATAAAATACAAAATCAACCTAAGAGGAAATTTTTTTCTGAAATAACTAGTCAACCTTGATACTGGAGGAGCAATGTTGTTTGTGAGTTTGATTTGACAATCCATTGCTTTATTTATTCTCATCCAAACATTGTTATCATTTCCTGTGCTCCATAGCTTACTAATTCCCCAAGGAAAATGGTTGAGTAGATCCTCTAGCTTGGGCCTGATGCCTCTGTGGTGCAGTGAGGCTGCTTGGCCCCCACCCACCTCATCACCACCAGCAGTGCTCCCTCTCACTCTTGATGTCCCCACCCATCATGCCTCACCTCTAACTTCTCATGCCCATGGTACATTTTGCAAGCTATTCAGGGAACCTCCTTAAATAGATACAAAAAGTCACTCGCCTGCCAGTTTACTTCAATTTGACTTCAGAAATGTTTTAGCAGAATGAAAGGAGAATTTCTGATTTGGAGACTCTTTCCTATACATAGTCCACACAGATACTACTCTCTCTCTCTGAATGACTCCTTCTAAGGGTAGGGCTGCTTTCCATAAATGAGATGTCTTTGCTTTCAGGGATTCTTGTTAGTTCCCAGGGACTTTGGGAAGATACATTTGAATAAGTCAAGTATTGCCTTTACATATTTATCCACACAACTCCTTTGGATTTTCTTAAATCATATGCCCCTACAAAAAGGGACAAGCTTAAGAATCTTGGATGTAAAGATCATCATGTTCTCTGAATCATCAGTAAGCATCTGATTATAGTCTTAGTACATATGCAGTTATTATCCTTGAATATGTCTGTGAACCAACAAGGTCAAACTCATAACTCTTACCTGAACTGAGATTATCCCTGAATAGAGACTGCCAGGTGAGCAACAATTTTAGAAAAAAAAAATACCTCCAAAGTATCATTTGATGCTATTTGACATAGCAAGGCAAATTCCTCTCCTAATAGCAGGCTATAAAAGTGTGCTTCAAATCGAAATCTCAATAAAATGTACGTGGATAGACATGACTATTGATTTTTTAAAAGTAAATGGAAAACACTAGAGTAATGTTTCATCCCCTGTCATGCAGAAATTAGCAGGAATGGCTAATGTGAAGTTCCTGAGATTTTAAAATTATAACAAAATAAGCTATCTGTTCATTAGTACTCATTTTTGACTAGTGTTTATCTGTAAATATGAATATAATACCTAATGCAATGTAAGTGCTATGTAAATAGCTGTTAAAATGCATGTTAGGGAGGAAAGAGAAGAAAATGTCCATAGAAGTTAAATACAGAAACTTTTTTTTTTTTTGGATTCTCTGTTGGTTGAAGCCATACATGCAAAACCCACAAACATGGGAGATTGCAATTTGGTAGCGCATGTGAAAATCAAGATTCGATGAATGCTATATTTTTATATTTTTTCAATGTTCTTGCTATATTTTCTTGATATTATTTTGTAAAGGATATTTTAATCACCTGTAGTTTTAACATCAAAACCTAGTTTGAAAGGAATTATTAACATATAATTAGATTTTAGAAGTCTAATATCATCTACATTGATATAAATGCAGTGAAACTCTGAAAACAAAAGAAAAAGATCTTTTCTTAATTTTTTTAGGCAGGTAAGTCAATAACTTATATAGCATAAGTTAGAAAAGAGCTTGAGTTCTCTTTGGAGACAGAGTTAATTTGTCTGTTTGCTCAGTAATCAATGGTTTTGGAGATAGTAGTCAACAAAAAGAGTACTAATAGCTTTTGGAAACATTAGCTTGAGAACCGTTTTGCATTTAGTCTGTAGTTCGTTAATCGAGTGTATGTTCATTTGTCCACATAAACTATAAAATCCTACGATGAAGATATAATTATAATTAACATTGCTGACCAGTTAAAAGGCATAAACAGTAGTATGCCCATCAATATGCACTCTCTATTTGCTGACATTTCCAGTGATGCCAGATGGTGACTTTAATGATGGTGCCTTGCGGTGCTTCTAATGATTTTTGTGCCTGATGGTGCTTTTATAGGGCCTGTCTCATCAGAGAAGGCTGAAGGGTAACTTAATAATGATCTTCAAGCATATGAAGGGTCATGAAGTATATGGTTATGAAGTGACCAGCTGTTGCTCATTCAAACAAGAAATAGTAGATTTTAATGGTAGGAAAGACTTAGCGTAGATGTGAAGTAGAATCTTCTAATGATATAGTATGCTTAATGAGAAGAATGGAGACAGATGCTAAAATCTTTTCCTTTTTCTCCATAATGAAGCATGCTTACATTTGTTCTTCTTTTGTGGATGCTATATAAATTTCTTTCCACATCTATGAGACTATATTTTTTATATTTATACTCCAACACTAGCTTGGTTCAAATCCTGACTGTAATTACTGGTGTGACATTGGATTAGTTAGTTACTTAAAGACTTCATTTTCTTTTTCCACGATGGGTGTTAAACCCAGAACATCCTGCATGCTAGGCAATCAATCCCTCTACCACTGAGCCACAGCCTCAGTCCTTGATGTATGTCTTGATTTACTTCTGTGTGAAAGAAAGATGAGGTCTTTCATCTTAATATCCAGGTAGAATTCTGAACTACTGTTAACTCTAAGATACAGTTTAATTTGCTTCTTTCCTTTCTCCTTTATGAAATAAAAAGAGATCAGACAGCTAAAATGTCAACTTTTAAAATGTGGAATCCCACCGTAATGGAGACCTGTGTGAATGGGAGACCACATAAAACTCCCAACATCTTCTCTGGAGGTTTATTTCTGCCCAGACATTGACCAGGAATATTTTTTCTTCATAGCAGTAAAGGGAGTTAGAGAAACAAACGACATGGCTCTAAAATACAACTCCTTCAATTATTAAATATATAACCCTAAACTAACTTACATTTAACTTTTCTGTGTTGTATTTTTGTTCAACTAGGAAAAAAAAATGGCTAGGGAAGCTGGAATGGAGAGATACATTTTGATGTCACTTTGTCATGGGGAGAAGATACAAGGTAGAAGTTTGGGGGAGAGAGAGAGACCACAGGAGGTTCAGAGGAGAACTTTTTGCTGCAGTGGTTTATTGTTTGTCCCTGTTTATCAAGTGAGAAGAGTCAGTCTGATAAATGTCGAGGGAATAAGATGAACTAAAACCTCCAGGCACTTTCTCAGAAACTATTTGTTTGACAAAAGGTTATGTCTAAAACCATGATCAAGATACCGAGAATTTATCAGTATACAAGTGCAATAAGTTCCCTGTCTTCGTGGAGTATTAAAAAAAAAAAAAAACCTAATAAATACACAAACAAGAAAATTTCAGAGAATAATATACTAGGAAGAAAATCACTAAGTGAGGGAAAATTAGATCATGATGGGGAGGCAGTGAGAAGGAAGGCTTCCACAAAGTGTTGACACTTGAAGCTGTCCCTGTGACCTGCAAAGATTAAGCCCTGTAGATGTAGGAAAGAGATCCAGCAACATGTAAGCATCCAAGTTTAGGGAGACTAAAGGTGCAACAGTAACAAAATTATTAGTTTACTTCTTATCTTTATTAGTTCCTGACTGACCTCTATTGGTCAATTTCTTTGTTGGTAAAATGTAGGAGAGAACAAGAATGCTATGAAAAAAATTATTATTTTCACTTTTAATCTCTAAATTACTTAGAAAAATGACCATCTTGCTTATTTCACAGGTTATAATTGAAGACAAAGTGGGATAATGGATGGTCAACCAGTTCACTAAATACTCAAATCAGTGGGTTATTAATATAGATCAGTTTTATTTTTTCTAATGATTGCTTGGAATCTTGCTCTACTGATATCTACTTTCTCTTATTAACATTGAAGCTAAATATAATAATTTTTATTCTTTTTCAGTATTAAATCTGAATCCAGTGTAGTCAAATATTCAAGTCGCACAATTTATTTAAAGCTGCATTGTTTTCTACTTTGGGCCATAGCTACAGTTCTGACAATGTGATATTTTCCAGTCAACATTTTGATTATAATTGTTAAAAAAAAAAGACCATTAGTATAAAATGTAAGGTGAAATTTTTAAAGAGGTAATAGCCATTCGTGAGTTACTTTATGTAGAAGTTTAGAAGAGAAAGAATCTCTCACATTGGTAGACAAACAGGAAGTTTTTGTCTTTAAGTGACTAAGCGGGGCTCCAGAACTAAAACCGAAGCCAATGTTTGTGAACATGTTAGCAATTGAGCCTCTCAAATCAATCTAACCATTGATGTTTTACCTAAAAGTCCTGAATTGCTGTCAACATAGAAGCCTCTCCTCATTGTTGGGAAGCCTGTAATGAGGCAGCATCTACAGAGGCAATGTCAAGGTTCTTTCACATCCTAGAGTGTGGAAGTCAGGGATAGACAGTTAAAGAAGTTTGGAAACCAATTAGAGTATTTTAAAAAATAGATTTTTGTTATAATATGTCAGATTGTTGATGTCTTAGAAAATAATGCCTTAGGAGAATCAATAATAGCTGTTTCTACTACATTTTTTAAAAACACTATTATTTTGTGCTGTAGTCAACATTGTAATATTTATAAGCCTTTCTGTTGGTATATTCCTATACACACCAAAACAAGCCTCTAACCAATGTCCAAAATAATGGCTTATTTCACTCCTGAAAGATAACAATCATTTAAATGATCTCAATCAATTTTTCTGTAGGCAGATTGCCATTTTCTTCTGTTCTTTATTAAAAGGCTAAATGATTTTTTCTAACTTTTGGACTAAAATTAAAGATATTATTAACGGTCAAATTTTTTTTTGTGGTAGGCTGAGGAAATGCATTCAATTGAAAACTTATCTTTCATATTATAATTTTTACATTTGTGTATAAAAGAATAATCCAAATATCAGATTTTACAAGTTAAAATATCCCTACAAAATTGTTTTCACAGCATTCTGTTTTCCTAGAAATATTTTTATTTTCTTAAGACATTTACCTTTCCATGTAATAAATATGTGGTCACTGTTCTGGAAAGAAATAGGAAAATATTTTTCTAAATAATTCCATTCGTAGTATGCTCAGAAATCAAAAAGTTAGACCTCTTATAGGAAATCTGGCAAACTCTGTATTTATCAAGATTTACACTTCCACAAGTTATTGGTAGTAAAAAATACTCATGTCCTCTCTGTATCTGAAGGAGAAATACTTTCACAGTTTAGTTCTCTATTCCTTTGAATAAGTTAGACATCACAGAAACATGCACACACATGGGTGTGTATATTATGCACGTATACACACATACATGTATAAAATGTTTGAATACAAAGATAAATATACTTATATCAACATACTTACATGTAATAACTGAGGACTTTGGAAGACTAAAATAATAAAATGTGTACATATATGTAAAGTAACTTCAAATAACAGTGAATCTCACTATCCTGTGCATTCACAAGACTGGAATTCTAATTAGAATAAGATAATTATCAAACTTGTATAAATATTTTAAAATGGTTTCTACATGCATATATAACCAAAAAGAGCAAATAAAAAATTTCAAAAAATTTGGAAACAGTACAGAGGAATAAAATAGGAAAATCATAGAAACAATCTCTCATAGAAGAGAATAAAAAATAAAATTCTATTTCACATTTTTCTAACTTTTTCTGACATCCTTACCAAACATTGTAGCTAAAATTTCTTTAACCTTGAGCACCAGCATTATCAAGCCTTCAAATTATCAAGAGGTTTTTAAAACATAGATCAAAAATTGCACTTTATTATAAAAATCTATTAATTTAATTTGGCATGCTAATATTACATAAACAAAATTAATCTGTATATTCTAGTATGATAGTAGGGCAGTGACAACCAGTGAGTCCACTTATTTTTTCTCTCTTCCTAAGGAAGGTATTGCTGTCTTAAGGCATGCAGAATCCACAGGAATCTTTGAGGTGTCACATAGTCTAGTGTTTACCTTTACTAATATTCACTCTGAGAAGCATTATGGAAAGCATAAGGCAAAACTTATAAGAACTGTGATTTTGAAGTAAAATGAGGGATGCCAGAGCCATGTGATGATACAGTACATTTTACCCTTCACTTACAAGTTCCTGGGCACAATTGATATTCTGGTATGAAGTTAAATTTATAGAGCCTGCTGTCTAGTTCCAAAATATATTAAAAGTAGATCAGAGGATTTATAGTAATACATATGCATCAAGTGCCATTTGACTAGTAGGAATACTTTAAACTGCCTGGGATAAGCAGGTGAGGTTCAGTTAACATTGTTCTGATGTTATCGTTAAGTAAATGAATTACTTTCAATCAGCTTCTGTAATTCTCACAATAAGATTATGAAGTAATTAAATTCTTTTTCACTTTACCATTAAGGAAATTATAGCTTAGAAAGATTGTAAACTAAAGCCCATCTTTCAGAACTTCCATGAAGAGATGACTGACTCCATTTTAACTTTCTCTGCTTTTAAATTCTGTGATATCTGCAGGTTAGGAAAACTGTGTACACTCTTTAGCTTTACTTTATGAAGGAATTCAGTTTCAATCCAATACCTGGTACTTCTGGAAATACTCACCTTGTAAAACTTGCCTTGAGTGTTCATGGCATAAAAAATTCTTTGAATTTGTGGAAGACAAAATGCATAGGTAATTTTTGATTGCTAAGTCAAGGCTCTTTTTCTTTTCTTTTTTCTTTTTTTTTTTTTTTCAAAGAAACATAATACAAAATGACTCACTTTCAGAGCTACAGGATCCCAGAATAAAAAGCACTTATTATATATAAGTCTTGACAATTCTGGCTAGATAACTTTTAACTTGGTTTTGAGAAGTTATAAGTTTTTTGTGTTTGATAATGAAAAAAACTGGATCATGGTTTTTCTCAGGATGTAAAACCCTTAAGATGGCTTGATAATTTATTGTTTATTTCTTAGAATGCAAAATGAGAAAGAAGTTAAAACTAGATTTAAAAAAAGTAATTGCCAGGTCACGTATACTTCTATGTCAGAAAGAAAATGTGTCTTACTTTCTTAGTTCTTCTTCAGGCTTAGTTGATTTGTCAAAATAAATTTCTTTTAGATGTTTAATCTAGTCTTGTTAGCTCAGTGGTTTTGTACCATTTATCCTCTATCATTTACAAGAATGCAACAAAAGATGATGATTAATACAAAAACAAAACAAAACAAAAAACCCTGTTTTAGGTTTAGAAAAACTAGACCCAGAAGACGGAATTAATGTCTTTCTGGATGCTTTGTGGATTCTTAAGTGTTACCTATTTTTTCATCCTTTTAAGATGGAAAATACTTTTAAATGCCATTCACAGTTTCTGAATTTGAAGATCAGAAACCAAGAGCAGAAACCAATTTTCCTTTACCAGGTTCTTCCCAAAGGTCTAAACTTACTCTGCTTTTCTGAAGTCTCCAAACATTCCAGTGTTTCTGGCCAGCCAAGAAGTGGTAACATTTCTTAACACCTGACTCTTTAAACCATGAGCCAGGTAACAGATCAGTTCCTATTAAGAATTTGTATTTCCAGAAAAGAAGGACAGTCCTTATTCCTTCTAATTGGCCTGTCATATGTAGTTACACATAACCTTTAAACATAACATTTCAGAATGGCCATGTTACCAACTTATAAAAAAATAATCCTACGATATTAACATAAAAATTGACACACTTAAAGCATTTTATATTTGATCACTTTTCTTCATTGTTTTTTTTTTATTGGCCAATGTCAAAATATGTCATATTTGTATAGAATCAGATCTTCAATTATTTTAATGATCATTGTTTCATAAATTATATTAAAATTTCCTATGGAAGTTTTTTCTCTGAGTTTCAGGCAACAAGTTAGAAATACAACCATTAAAAGAGTACTTCATTGTAGATTGCACAAATATAGTCTGCTACACAAATACACATACACAGGCACACAGAGGGGAGCCAGGGGAGGAAGGTACAGATTGTGAAGAAAATATAATTTCCTAATATTTATTCAGAATATAATTTTGTCATGAAATTATCAATGAAATTTAATCTCAAAGAAATAGTTCTTGTTCTGCCAGATCTTGTATCAATGGTATTCTTTATGAAAGGAATCTGCTTTTGGACTAAAATTGTCTTTACTTAATCTCCTATACACATTGGAAGAAGTTCGCTCATGGTAGCGAAATCATCCTTAACCAAGAATTCTATATTCCTCAGAGGTGTATGTTCTCTCCATTATCAGCCATCAAAAATACCTTACAAACACCTGTTTGTTTGTTTTTTTTTTAAAAAACTCCAATTTTTATTTAGACCTTATAGTGTAGGCCTTTAGAAAGTTAGAGTGTAAAGAACCACTATGGTTCTGCCAAAATTAATATAGTGAACAGTTAGAATTGAGGATAGTGAGTCCCCACTGAATTAAAATATGTAACCATTTTATAAATGTTTGATTAATGACTTTACAAATGGGAAAGAACATCCTGGGCTGTAAGGGCATTAACATCTCTGTACATTACCAGCCCATGTGTGAAGGTATATGTGGCCAGTTCACTAGGAGGTTTACAAAGGAAACAAGCAAGTTCTTCATTGACAAGGATCTATATATAAAAACTATTCTTACTGGCTCTTTTCATTTTATTTTTTTTCTTTATGTATTTAATATGCTTAGAAATTTTAATCAAAGATTACTTTCTAATTAGATCAATTTCCTATTCACATAAATTCTTGAAATTGAGGATCTAGAAATTAAATTTGACATTCCAAAGTAACACAGTCGCTGTTGATAATAAAAAGCTGTAGAGATGTGAGGTTTAGAAACTGACCTATGTAGTATAGTGTACTGAGTACAGAGGTTTGTAGCATTGTATAAGTTTTAAATGAATAAGTCCTTTTAAGAGATGTAAGTTATTACAATTTCATTTAACTAAACCTTTGTTTGCATTCTTGTTATCTTAAATATTTTGGGTAAATGATATTAATTCTTTTGACCTATAAAACCAATTTAGGGAAATCAAAATAATAAATGTTTCATAGAAAGTGAAATACTCATATATAGATAGAGTATTAGGCTTAAGTAATATTTCAGTTTGGTATAAGATGTAGAAAAATGCATGAGATTGTTAAAAAAGAAAAAGAAAAGTAAATCTAGTTCACATAGAAGGGAGCGGGGGAGGAAGGGACAGATTGTGAAGAAAACATTATTTCCTAATATTTATCCAGAATATAATTTTGTCATGAAATTATCAATGAAATTTAATCTCAGAGAAATAGTTCTTGTTCTGCAAGATCTTGTATCAATGGTGTTCTTTGTAAAAGGAATTTGCTTTTGGACTAAAATTGTCCTTGCTTAATATCCTATGCACATTGACAAAAGTTCTCCCATGGTAGCAAAATCATCCTTAACCAAGAATTATATATCAACCTTAACCAAGTGAACTCCATAAATGTCCTATATTCATTAGCCAAAGAACAATGTGGCAGAAGGTTTAATTAATGCATTTTTACAATCATTACTTACTTATCTAAACTTTATTTTCAATTCTTAATTTCTTATTTAGCAATTAGATATTGACAACATAAATAAAGAAAAACTTGAAGAGCCAAAACAAATGAGCACTGAAAATACAAGCTCCTTATTGGAGGGAATTATATATAATAATGAAATTGTTATAATATAAGTGGGTATTTCAATAGGTCTACCAGATTAGGGCTTCTTCCTATGTTTTAAAGCACCTGTATTAGTTTGTTAGTGTGCCATAACAAAATACCAAAGGCTGGTGGCTTAAGTAACACAAATTAATTTTCTTCCTATTGTGAAGGCAGAAGTCTGAGATCAAGTTACTTGCAGGTTTTGTTTATTCTTAGCCCACTTTCCTGGGCATGCAGATTGCCACTTTTTCTCCCAGTTCTCACATAGCCTTTTTCTCTGTGTGTGCATCCCAGGTGTTTCTCCTTCTTCTTGAGAGGACATCAATCCTATTGAATTAGAGCCCTATCCTTATGGCATTGTTTAACTTTAATTACCTCTTTAATAAAAGGCCCTGTGTTCCAGAGCAGTTAGGCAAGAGAAGGAAATAAAATGTATAAAAAAAAGGGAAAGGAACAAGTGAAATTATTACTGCAGATGATATGATCTTATACCTGGAAGATCCAAAAAAAACTCCATCAAAGAGTGCTAGAAGCTAATAAACAAATATGGCAAAGTAGCAGGTTACAAAATCAGCAAACAAAACTCAATGACTTTCTTATATATATATATATGTAACCCAGGAGGTGAAAGACCGGTCCAATGCAAATTGTAGAACATTGAAGAAAGAAAGAAATTGAAGACCTCAGAGGTTGGATAGACCTCATATGTTCATGGAGGCAGAATTAATATTATAAAATGGCCACACTATCAAAAGCAATATACAGATTCAATGCAATCCCTATCAAAATGCCAAGGATAGGGGCTGGGGATGTGGCTCAAGCGGTAGCGCGCTCGCCTGGCGTGCATGCGGCCCGGGTTTGATTCTCAGCACCACATACAAACAAAGATGTTGTGTCTGCCGAAAACTAAAAAATAAATATTAAAAAAATTCTCTCTCTCTCTCTCTCTCTCTCTCTCTCTCTCCCCATCTCTCACTCTCTCTTTAAAAAAAAAAATGCCAAGGATATTCTTTAGAAAAAAAACAGTCCTAAAATTCATTTGGAAAAATAAAAGACAGAATATCCAAAGCAATTTTAAGCCACAAAACTAATGCTGGAGGTGGCATATTACCTGACTTCAAATTATACTACTGATCTATAACACAAACTGCATGTTACTAGCATAAAAATAGACACATGGACCACAGAATAGAGGACACAGACAAAAATTCACACATCTAAGTCATCTATTCCTTGAAAAAGGTTCCCAAAATATTAATTGAGAAATGACAGCCTTTTTAACAAATGGTGCTGGGAAAACTGCTTATTGGTGTGTGTGGGTAGGGGGAAGGCCCTGTGTTGAAATATAGTTAGTTACATTGAGGATTAGGGCTTCAACATGAATTTTGGGAAACACAATTCAATCACTAAATAGCACCCAATGCACATTATTTAATTTTTGTAAGGACCCTATTAGTATGAGTAGGGTTCTTTCATTGTCCCAAGGTTTTAAAACAACTTTATTATGATATAATTGACACATATATCAGTGGAAATATCATGATAATCAAGGTAGTGAACATATCAGTCACCCCAAAAGATACATCGGCCCTGTTTGTCTTCCTTCTTCTCTAGAAAAATAATTATTTCCATAATTTTATATAAATGAGATTATACAGTACATACTCTTTTTGTCTGACTTCTTTCATTCAGAATAGTTATTTTGAGATTCAGTCATGTTGTTGCCTTTATCAACATTTAATCCCTTTTTATCACAGAGTAATATTCCATTAGACATATATGCCACAATTTGTTCGTGTATTCATTTCTTGATGGACAGTTCAGTTCATGCTTTTGGCTATCACAGATGAAGATTCTGTGAACATTTGTGTGCAAGTCTTCATAATTACATGAATTTCCTCTAGGGTAAATATCTGAGTGGAAAGTTGCATTATGGGGTAGATGTCTATTTTCTAGAATGTCTTCTACATTTTTGCATTTCTACCAGTACTGTGTGAGAATCCCAGCTTTTCTACATCTTTATCAGCATGTAATGTAACCAGTATTTTTAATTGTAGCCATTCTGATGGATATATATTTATATCTTATGGGCATTTTATTTGCATTTGTTTGCAGTTACTAATGATATTGAACATTTTTTCATATCCTTAGTTGACATTTGTATATCTTCTTTGGTGAAATGTCTCTTCAAATCTTTTGCCCATTTCAAGTAGTATTTTGTTTTTATATTGTTGAATTTTGAAGATTTTTACATATTCTGTATATAAATCCTTTATATACATAAAAGCTGTGTAGAGATATGTTCCCATTCTGTGATTTATGTTTATTTTGTTAACAGTGTCTTTTGATGAGCAGATTAATGACTAATGAAGTCTAATTTATAGCTTTTATGGATTGTGAGTTTGGTGTCAAATCCAAGGAATCTTTAGCTCAAGCCCATGAAGATTTTCTCTAACATTTTCTTCAAAGAGTTTTAATCTAAGAGTTATAATTATAGGCCTCACAGTCCACCTTATGATTTATCTTGAGTTTATTGTTGCGTATAGTAAAGGTATAGATGTAACATAAATATTCGCATGTAAATAATCAGTTTTTCCAGCAGCTTTTTGTTTTGACAAATCTGATTTTTATCCACTGCATTGCCTTTGTACCTCTGAGACAAAGTTGTGTGTGTGTATGTTTATTGAGTTATTTATCTTTATACTAATGTCCTAGTGTTTTGATCACATTATACACATTATCAGGTACTAATTGTCTTTCAATTTAATTTTACTTTCAAGGCTCTTATTGGCTATTATAGGTTTTTCAAATTTCAATGTGAATTTTATAATCAACTTCTCAGTAAATTTTTGAGATATTAATTGGTATTGGAAGTGTTTGGGACCTTTTAATGTATTGTACTGAATTGAACAATTTGGAGAGATTACCATCTTGACAACATTGTGTCTTGTAACCCACAAACAAGGTATTTCTCCATTTATTCTACTTGTTAAATTTTTAGTAAAATTTTATGTCTTTGTTTATGTCTAATAGTGTTCTAAAACTGCCTGTTTTTGTATCATCTTTGATTTTGGAGTCTAGGTAACTCTGACTTCAGAGAATCAGTTGGAAGAAATTCCTCTTATATGATATCTTCCAGATTTTTTTTAAAAACTAAGGAAATCAGTGTCATAACTATATTTGCCTAATAAAATATTCCTTTGAATGTTTTCCAAGTCCGTTGGTTAAAAGTTTAGGCTCTTAATTCAAAACTTGCATTCAAATAGCAACACTGCCCCTATTTAGCTGTTGTGATATTAAACATTATTATATGTATACCTTAGATTTTTTCAGGTTAGCATACCAAGGTATTTAGCATTGTCCCCACATTTATTTAGATATAATTAGCAAATTAAAATGTATTTAAGTTATAAAATGTTGTGTGATTTAAAACATCCTTGAACGGACAAAAAATTGGATGTATTTATGAAAAACAATTAATGTGAGTTAATGTAGTTTTAACTCAGGCAGTCCACAATGTATACACATTGTTTAGCCTGCCATGTTATTAACTTTCAAAATTAAGGCAGGCAGTTCCTGGAAGCCTTTAAGTCTTGCCTGCAACAAGCACAGCTTCGAATCTTATCAAGGGATTAGAAATTCTGGTAACGGGTTGGCTCTCTTAAGTCCAGGAAGTGCCACAGTCTCTGCCAGTATTCCAGGAATGATGACATATGTGCAGCAGTTCTGAGAACCTACAGAGATGTGGCCACTTTACTCTGTATCTAACCCATAACCTAATTTCCTAATGCTAAGTGTATTAGGCTGATGTTACTTAGACCTTTCACTTGGGTCTTTAAAACTGAATTTAACAAAGCTTTAAAATTATAACAATAGAGGCAATAGTCTTTGAAATGGAAAGTGACTTTTTATCCCCAAAGTCTTTTCACCTCTCATTTCATAGGATTTTAAATCTGGCCTTATTTGATATTCATAGTAGATGAATATCTATAGTTTTTCAAATGATAAAAAGGTGTAAATTTTATTAGCATCTTTATTTTGACAGTTTGTATAGTTTTTACAATTTAGTATTCTCTGCTTTCAGCTGAAAGGAAGAGTATCTACAGAATTGAATAGAAAATGTAAATGCATTTTGTATTTTATTTTAATTCATGTATTTATACAAAGCTTTCCATCTTCATGTCATGTGTCTTGCCTTTAATTTACCTCTAGAAGTTCTGATATACTGAAAATGTAAATCAGATCCATGGTATAACCTATATATCCTTCCCCTCTCTAATTGGCAGTTTCAGGGCATTAACAGCTATTTATATAATTGATTATTTGGTAGGTGCTTGCAAATAGGTACATTTTTTCTAATTAATTTACCATCAGATCAGATTTGCTTTTGTTCATCATTTATATCCAGTATTCCACTCTGTGTATTACTTGGCATACAGTAGAAACATTAAATTATTTTGAATAAATGAATTATATTAAACTGGGAAGGGAAATGAAATTTAAAGTAACTTGCCTTTAAATAAATAAATCTCTCTTTTAAAGATTAGGGATTGAGGATAGGAAAGGCTTTCTTCTGTGAAGTTTATTTCTGGCTTTGCTGAAATTCATTATTACTGTGCAACTGAGGAATCTAAGACCTGTGTAAGAAAGCTTTGAAACAGTCACATAAATGAAAGTGAACAGTGAAGATTTAGAATCAGTATAATCAAGCAGTGTTAAGTTCCTTCAGGGTATGAATTTTTACTTGTATATGTTTTATACCACACTCCAATTAAACCTCTCTCAAACTCTCAGCAATACCCTCTACACACAGACATAATCTACAACTCGATAAAATGACCATATGCATCAAGCATTGTAAGAGTATATGTGTTCTTTCTATTAAAACAAACAAACAAATAAAAAATCCCAAAGATGTCTTAATTGATTTGACCTCAGTTATTTGGGAGCCTCTCTAATTACTCTGGATCTTCATTTTCTTTTTCTCAGTAATAATTAATATATTTTACTCCCCATTACCTGTAAAAGTTTTGTGCAGTAATACTGAGTCATGCAAAACATAATTCAGAAATTATTTCTATTAGTATGTGAGAAGTACTATGTGGTGTTTCTAGAGTAAATTTCCCACCTTAATTATGTTTTGCTTAGGGTAATTAGTCTGCATTCCCTGAGCATACATCAGTTGACAGTGAGGGAAATACAGCCCTGAAGTATTATGGGGAAATGATTTAAAACACTGCACCACATGTAGGTACTCAGTACTTGTATATAATTCAAAGGAGTCTAGTTCTGCCCATAGTAATAGTCAGAGTTGGTGATCAAATCAAGTCTCTCAAAAACAACTGCATAGGACTCTAATTTAACTAAGTTGTTTATTCCCTCAATGCTGGTTTTATAAAGGAGGTTATTAAACTAAGTAGCTTAATGAGGAATCTTAGGAATAAATGGAAGATAAGTTTATTGTTAGACCTACCAAGTATGTTATACACGTGTGTTGGTGTGTGTTTGTGTGTGTGTGTGTGTGTACTTACATAAAACATTATTTTAATTCATTTATCCCTGTCAGTATATGTTGTCTCTTTGTTGATTTATTCTGATTTGTTATTTTGAGTTTAACTGAAAACCTACACTTTTCAGGACATTGTACATAAAATGATATCCACCACACTCATGACTCTTCATTGTTTTTCATATTTTATATACTAGGAGGAAATAAATTCTAAGTACAACTGTACTATGCAGATAAAATATAATTGGGTTCTACTTCAAATGTTTCCATTCTGAATGCTAGTAAGTATATATTTCCATTAATTTTTTTAAAGGATTTAGTTTGGATCATATTAATCACCAAGAATTTTTCCACTAAAAAGTATGATTGTTTGCCTGTTATTCCTTCACTATCAATCTCTACTTTTAGAAATTTCATTCCCACACCCCCTCACCCATACCCAAACAACATCTCTTCCACATTAGGGTAGCATTTGATCCAATCTTCAGTCACTTCAATTTGGAGCATCAAATGCATAGTTGATTACATTACAGTTTTCTATTTTAATGTTTAAATTACTAACCTTACTTTAAGACACTGTAAGGATAAATATGTGTACCTTGTATTTATAAAGCATGGTTTCATTAACTTTAGTTAATATGAACATTTTTAATACATATAACCATGTATAACATGTAATATGTATTACAGGACTCTAATTTAACAAAGTTGTTTATTCCCACAATACTGGTTTGATAGTGGATAAATAGCATGTTGAACAACACATAAATAATAAATAGAATATGAATGCGAAAGTGCAACTGATACTGGCCATGGCCGATACACAGTAAATGGTTCTCTCATTCTGCTTGTTTTTTGGTCAGTTACCATTATGATGATTCCTATTCCCCAAAGATAAATATATAATTTATGTTCGAGTTTTTGTTGCAATGTACTATGTAATTTAGGAATTAAAAAAAAAAATTTAGTTCAATTCACCTTATCTGAACTGAACCTAGTGAACCCCTAAGGCAAGACAAGGTTCCAACAAAAAGGTTTTATTTAATCTGAGATATAAAGAACTGTAATAATTAGATATACAGAGGTTGGGAGACAGATGTGTAAGTAGGGGCTGTTAAATATAAATGCACAGAAAAGAAAGCGGGAGGTGAAGCCACATGTAAAGAGAAGGATGTGGGGAGAGGGAAGTAAGGAAAAAGAGATTTGAAAAAAACTTTTAAGTAATTTGAGAAGTTGGCAAGGAAAACAGTAGCAGAAAATCAGGAGCCAATTAGTGAAGGATTGTTTTTTTAAATGACAGGTAAGGAGATTATATTTTATCTTGTGGAAGATGTCATCAAAGACTTTGAGATGGGAAGTTATATAACCAGATTTTATTTAAAAGATACTATAATAGAATTTGGAAAATGGTCTGTAACATCAAAGACCTGAAGTAAGGAGACCTGGCTGGAATCTGTGGTCATATTCCAACTGAGATAGATGGCAGAGGTCAGTATAGAGGAGGAAGAGAACAGAGGATAGTCGTAATGTTTAAGGCAATAAAACTAAACATGAAAGGTGACTGGATTTTGTTGGATGAATAGGGGAAGGGAGCAAATGTTGATCACGGGGTTCTTGTTTGAATGATTCAGTAGTGTCCATGACAGATAGGATGTACCTGTGAGAGGATTGGGACTCTCTTTAGGTTGGTGGGTATGTATGTGGTTGTACATATGTTGTGGAGAAGATACCAAACATTCTTTTACAAATCATAGACCTTGAGACTCCTGAAACATCTAGATGGATTTTTCTAGTAGGCAATTAAAAATATGGGTCTGGATCTTAGAAGAGACAGCTGAGTGCTAGATTTACAAAGCAGGAAGAATCATCAGTAATCGAAGTTGTGAGAACTGGTGAAATTTTCCATCAGTTCATTCATTTATTACTAAAGCAAAACACATGTACAAAAGACATAGTGCTTGTATGTCATGGTACCAAGGGAAGTGTATATTGTTAATGACTTTGATGGGAACATTGACAGAGGAACAAAAGATATTCTTTCCTGTGGAGAAAAAAATGAGCATTTGCAAGGTGCTTATTACATTACGAGCACAGCAGTACCTGGTCTGCAGATATTGTTCCTTTAATCTTCAAAATAATCTCATGAGGAAGGTACTATCTTCCTTTTACAGAAAAGGAAACTAAAGAAAAGAGTAGTTGAGAAAATTACCTGATATTACCCACCTAATATTAGCCTCCTAAACCTAATATGTTTTTCTAGGTTGTTGGAATCTTCTTTTTAGAATATTTCCTTAAGAGAGGTTTTTATAGGAGGGAAAATTAAAATGAACAATGTTAATATATCAAATGTCATGCAGTATTGTGAGAAAAGAGACATTACAGGTATCCATGATGACTGTTGCTATGATTAAAGCATTTAATTTAGAAATAACATGTAAGAGACTTGGGAGAATAATTCAAAATATGGATTTTTCTATCTCAAGAGCTATTTGCATTTTTCCCTTGGTGCCAACTGACCTTGAAGCGTCACTTTATTTTGGCTACATACTCTCAGTCAGGTTCAAAGCTGATGTTCCAAAAAGCAACAATATCAGAAACAAGTAACTTAAGTTATAATGCATGCTGTTGAAAAATGTTAGTGGCATAAAATCACATCAGGGGTGTATTTTTCATCTCATGAAACATGTGGAGTGTCTTTTGTTATCCAACATGGATTTTGATTGTGCAAGTAAAATGATGCCTTTATTTCAATAGTACACTTATATTTTCAAAGTTCTCTAAAGTATCTCTTTTACTTTTCTAGGAAGTTAAAAAATATAAAAAGCTATATCTTTTCAATATTGATATATTTAAATAAGTTTCCCATCATCAAAAGAAAATACGATTTCCAAACACTGAACATCAATTTTCTTGCTAGTCCAGTATTCTATATAAACTATTATTTATAGTTTTCATTGCAAAATATTAGTGCTTAATATCATTATAAAAAGTTCACAATACAATGCAAAGATGGATTTTTAAAAATTTCTTCTCCCTCCTCCCTTCAATCTTTTGTAGGAGTTAAGAAATGTTTAAATGCTATAACACACACACACACACACACACACACACACACACGACACATACATAAATGTCTATGCTTAACTTTTTTGGTCAATATATATGGATTTAAAGTTTTTTTTTCTACAATTGTTGGATAGTATTCTGCCTTTGTGTATCACAAAATTTTAAAAAATCAGGTTGTATTTAATGATTGTGGAAATATCATTATGTACTGGAGATTTTGCTGTGTAGATTGTGTTTCTTAGAGTAAGATTATACTAGCTATCTTTTTTTAATTATTGGGGAGTAAATCCTACATTCTAGGCAAGCACTCTACCAGTGAGCCTCAACCCTGTATTATATTTTCTATTTATTTATTACATAAAAATATAATAGTACTACTTTATTGTTACTTTTTAAAAATTTTAAAAATGTTGTGTTTGGAAACAGCAGTCTAAAAGTGCATTGGAGCTGGCATGGCCATGCATGCCATAATCTCAGCCTTTTGGGAGGTTGAAGCAAGAGAATCACAAGATCAAAGACAGTCTGGGCAATTTAGTTAACCCTTGGGAAATAGTTCAGTGGTATGGTGGTTGCCTAACAGCTAACAGGTGAAAGGACCTATGTTCAATTCATGGTACTGGAAAAAAAAAAAAAAAAAAGCTTTCTCAGTTCATGTTATCCCCAGATCACTATAGTGTTCTATCAAAATTTTCCATTAATCTATGGTAACTCATTACTGTTTGATTTACATTTCACTCTGGCAATGAGGACAAACATGTAGGCAAATCTATCTAATTTTTTTTTAGTGGATTTTAGAGATGATAGCTCATTTCAGAGAGACTTGAATGTTTTTTCATAACTTCAAAATATTTCATTAATTGATTTGGAATATTTTATATATAATATGACATAATTAATTGAATTTCTTTCCTTCCAATTGGAGTTCTAATAATACCCTTTTATTAAATGTATTCCAAATTTAATGCAACATGAAATGCCATTATTATCAAGAAACAAAAATACACAGAGGAAATCCTAAATAGAACATACCATACCTATACAGGAAAATTTATGCAAATATACTTTTTAAAATATATTTGATAGCATAATATTCTTTACACAGGTTTTTAAAATGGTAACAATAAATGGACTGTTGTTAATATTCCATCTTAAAAATCATTGTTTCAATACAAAGTTTTAACATATTTAATAGTTGCCTAATAGTCTATTGAATTGCTATAATTTATTTAATAATCTGATAGATTTTTAGATTGTTTCTAGTCTTTATCTGTTATAGCCAATAAATGCCAGATACACATTTCTAGAAGGGGAAAAGATTGTGTAAAATTACAAACATTTAATGTTTTAAGGTATATTTCCTGATATTCCTCCATAGAGGAATTAAGACTTTGCAAACATTTTATGGGAGTTGTTTTTTACCTATATCTAAGTCAATCTTTTTTGTTAACTGTTTAATCTTTAGCAAATATAAATAGTATTTAAATATAATTTTTAATTTATCCTACTATGAACAAAGGAAAGCAATCTTTCATAAGTTTAATAACCACTTGCATTTGCCCATTTGAAATTTTTATTATTTTTAAGCTTATCCTATTTATGTGTATTAAAGGAATTAGCTTTTTCTTTTATGTGTTGTGAATGTTTCCCAGTTTGTCTTTTTACTATGTATATTGCACGTTTTCTTTTTCTTACAATTTTTTAATGTTATTGAATTTAGCAGTTTGTTTGTTTGTTTAGTTTTATTTATTTATTTATTTACTTATTTTTTTGGTACTAGATATTAAACTCAGGGGCACTGACCACTGAGACACATCCCCAGTTCTATTTGCCCTATTTTGCATTTTATTTAGAGACAGGGTCTCACTGAGTTACTTAGCCCCTTGCTTTTGCTGAGGCTATCTTTGAACTCTCCATCCTCCTGCCTCAGCTTCCTGAGGTGCTGGGGTTAAAGGCGTGCACTACCATGCCCAGTGAATTTAGTAGTTTTTTAATGGCCACTCTACTTTGTTTAAAATAAAAAGATAAAACTACTCCCATGTGCTGGGAGCCATCAGCCAAGTAGGTATGACAAATTCCTTGCCAGCTTACTCCCATGCTGTCTAGTGGAAGGACTTCTGAAAGGTGACCTTGCTCAAGGACCAGGGCAGGATCCGTGTTTAGGGTGTTCCCCCTTTAGAATAGGGCAGTTTAGCATAATAGGAGAGTAGGGTGTTTCCCCTTTAGAATAGGGCGGTTTAGTATAATAGGAGATTAGGGTGTTCCTCTTTTGGAATAGGGCGTATCCTGCTGCTGAGTTCCTCTTGAGTGCTTAGGGTCAGACAGTATATTTTTGGGAGACAGAAGCCCATGCGGAGTGGATTTAGGCAGGAGTGGATTTGGGCGGATTGGATTTGGGCAGAGAACCTGGATTCCCCCAGAACGTGTTTGTAGACGGCCGGTGTGAGTTCGGGAATAAAGAATTGCTGTTTGAATCTACAAGCTGTGTGGAGACTCGTGATTTGTGCCCAGCCGAGAGACTGCGGCACCCATGCAAATATTTTTACTCTATATTATTCCATGATTTTTCCTAGTACTTTCATATCATTTTCCATCTAATTTCAGTATCCATCTTCTTAAATTACTCAATCTGTAAACTAAGTATTAAAATTAATGTGTATAGTGATTCTTTTCCTAAACTGTTTATAGAATCTCTCTATTCCTTTCCATATGAAATTTGGAATCAGCCTTTTCCCTCTTAAAGAAAACTTACTATTATCATTTTTTTCTATTTTTATTTATAGTAACTTTTCTAGATCTTTGTTATTTCTATATGAAAAAGATATTGCTTTTAGCATAATAATTTCTATTTTATTCAAATATCTTCTTGTTTATAAAAAGTTTTTTTTTTTTTTTTAATTTAAGCCTTTGGGTTTTCTAGATATAAAATAAAACAACTTGAAAATAATTATAGTTCTTTATTCTCATTCAATATTATGCCTTTTAAAAATTGTTCTCTTCTTGAATTGATTTGGGTGTTCACCACAGAACAATATTGAACAGCAATAGTGGTGGTGGCCATACTTTATCTTGGTTTACTGTGAATGTGCCCCCTGTGGTGTAGTGCTTCCATTCTGTAGTTCTGAGTGTCCACTTCATGGTGTGTTAATATCTTCCATGGACAAGTTCTTCCTGAAAACTTTTCAAAAGATTTTTATGATTTCTTTATCTCTTTATCTTTATAAACTTAAAATGATTAATCAGTGTCTAATCAAATTCATTTTGAGATTTTGATTGGAATACTATTAAATGTATGTATTAATTTATAAAATATTTGTACATCATGATATTAAGACCTTAAGTTTTACAATCCATGGTCATTTCTCCTTTTATGCAGATTAGTTTGTGTTACTTAATAAAACTGTATAATTTTTGTGCACATGTGTAACTGTTATTTTATTTTTTCAAGCAAATATTGTTAATTTTTTATTAAATGCATTTTTCTTGTAGTTGAGGTAACATTGCGGATGAGCTTTTTACATTTCTGTCTCTGGTTATATAGTAAAAATTTCAACTTTGTAAAAGGCATCTTATCAAATCATGTATTTAATATAAAGACTTTTCATAGTTTCACATAAACATATTTCCTCTGTATTTTTCAACATTTAATAAATCTTAGGTAATTAATAAAGCAATTAGAAATAAAAAAGCAAAATTTCTTTCATGGTGGTTATAGGCATCCATTTAATTCTTGATTTTATGAGGAACAGTTCTAGTCCTTTATTGACAATGTTACTCTTGTCGTTTCTTAAAGAATCTTTATCATATGTAGGTACTTCATTTTTATTCCTGCTTCACGTTTTGGGGGCTTGAATAGTTCCTCAATATATGTGCTATTAATAAAACAAATATTTTTTTTCCTTTTTTGGACTTTACATTTCAATGAGAAAATATACACATAACAAATAATAATAACAACAATAAACAAAATTTTGTAGTATAAAAGGTGACCATTTCTATGAAAAAAATAATTTGGTTTAGAGGATGAAGTACTTTGTGCACTTCTAGATTCTAAAAAATAGTTGTAAATTTAGAGAGGTTTAAAACAAGGTTTTAAATCAATGACAAGGTGACCTTTGATTTAATACCTCTCCAGAGCTTGGCATGCAGATATAAAGAGGAAGGCTGGTCCAGGCAGAGCATGGAATGACAATGTCCTGAAGCTGACTGAAACACCACCTATGTGGAAAAATAACAAGGGGATAGAGATAGCAACAAGAATCACTGAGGAAGAGAATAGAATGAAACCAGAAAAATAAAACTAGAAGAAAGATCTTGTAGGACCTGATTGGAATGACATAAGAAGAGCATGAACCAGGAGGATAGATTGTTTATCATAAATTGAAATACCTGATTTATGAATTTTTGCCATATTAGGGGAAGATAAGGAAAGGAAAAAATAAAGAGGTAGCTGAAAAGAACAACGAAATCAAGAGAAATTTAAAATATATTTAACATGAAGAAATAGTGGTACATGTACAATCTAATATGAAGAAAATCTTGTAGAGAATGATAAATTGATGATACAGGCAAGATGGTGGAGTCCTGCTGGAGTAAGGTCCTGGAGCAGAAGAGAACATAGGAATTCTAATACACAATGGAGTTCCCTCCTAGTAGTCATTAGGGAGTCCAATAACAGGAGACAAAGCAAACTACAAGTATAGATGTTGGTCAGCAGATATATCTGGTGATGGCAGAATTCTCTTCAAACTGCTTCTGATTTTTGTTGTTGTTGTCCTTGATGGTGGTGGTGCTGGTTTATTCCTGCAAATTTGGAAGCTGAAAACAAGTAATAAGGGCTGCAAGTAGAGCTCAGTGGTAGAGCACTTGTTTAACAATCCAGGCACACACACAAAATGAAATAAAACAGGAAATAAGGATTTAAAAGTTTGAGGAAGAAAAGACATGAAATAAAAGTGAGAAGGAGTATATTATAACTTTTGTAGTAAGAAAACAGAAACATTTTTTGGTATGTTTTCTTCTTATTTGATTTTAACTAGTGGTTGACTGACACTTTTATAAATTACAGTAAAAATTATTCAAAAAATTAAAAAATAAACGACCGCAAGCATGCATTTTACAAATCCACTTTCTAAAAATATTCTATTCATCAGACATAAATTTGCCCTGTCAATTGCTGTATGTTTTTCTAATGATTTCCCTTAAGACATGTCTTACAGTAGGCAGGTATCAAATATTTCATGGATGGGCAGTAGGCCAGGGACTGTGTCTTCAATGTAATTAGTCTAAGAGTGGGAGAAGGTAAGCCAGAGAGATAAGAATTGTTCTGTGATTACTACAGGAGTGATCATAACTATAAAATGAGAATATTTAGCATGGTTCTCTATTTTTTTTCTAACCACCTGTACCTTTGTGGATGTAGGCACAGAATAAAATATAGAACTACAAAGAGAAATATAAAAGTTGATAATGTATTTAATGTAGTAAATAAATGACTTGACATAAAATTTAAACTGGATATGAAGAGAAGTAAGAGCCCAGGAGGGGCTGCAGAATAGCTAAAAATAGACTAATGATCGAAGGTGTTGAAGGGGTACAGGGTGAGGTACGAGGGAAGCTGATCTGTAGAAAGGGAGTGTATCCCTCTCTAGAATAGGATACTTGAAATTGAAGTTATGTTAAGAACACGTTTTGGTAATGACCAAGTCTAGAATGCAACCATGAAAATAGTTTCTATGATTATTTGAGGAGAAAAGGCTAAGGACCAAGAGCCTAGTAGTGGAAAAAATATTCTTACGTGTGTTAAAATAAGGATATGTTGTGGAGAACTGTTAAGGAAGGCACTTCCAGGCCTGTGAGCCAAGAAAGGATTGCAACTAGGATGAATAATAATGTCCTAAACACAGCACCTGAGAAGGAAAAAAGAGCAGTTTCTAGAATTAAGGATGGAGGAAAATCCCAAAGATGCAGTGAGCTTCAAATGAGCATCTACCTTCAGACTTGGTTGGTAAGGGAAAGAGTTGAGGTCTAGGTAGAAAATAGTTATCAGTTGAGAAGGCTCAGGGAAGCCACGGTCTCAAAGGAGAACCAGGTATCTGGTGAAATATTTGAAGGAAATTTTAAGAAGAGGTTAAAAATACACCAAATTTTGCTGATGACAGAAACTAAATTTTAAAAGCTTAGGGGTTACCTAAGTTTGCAAGTAGTTGTAGACAGCTTCAGGATATGGGATGGGTAGAATTTCATGAGCTTAAAGCCTAGGGCTCTGATACTTGAATTTTGAGTTTCTTGCAGATATCTCATCTAAGCAGGATTAAGGTACATAAAAAGCACATCTTTCTGTATGTGTATTAAAGTTATATCAGGCTCCCTCCTTTGTTTTCCTCCAGAGTTATGAATGGGATTATCTTTCCTATTAGGAGTATTCTAAATGCTAGGATCATAGTTTTTCCCAGTGTGGAGCATAGTGTCACAAGGTGGTTACAATGAAGGCAGTTCAAAACTGGAACATGTCAGCAAAAGCAATGTATGCCTTGAATGCATAAGGACCTGCCAGTGGAAGAAATAAAGGGATATTGTAAAGGATTGTTGTGGCTTCCAAATAAAACAGGCAAAAAAATAGGAGAATGCTAGCAATGTGTGAGTTATGAGATGCACTCCTGTTCTTCTCCCTCTGTTTTTTTTTCCATCTAAGATTTTTCCAACGTCTGAGAAAAACTTGCACATATATTTGCTCATGTGTACTTGATAACTATCTCTGTACTGCTGTACCTGTGACCCATCATACACTCTATCTTCAAAATTTTGGGGGAATGAAAAGTAGAAATGGCCTATGGCTGTTTTAAATTCAGCACAAGTGCCAGGAGCATCCTACAGGCTTCAAAGGGTCAACATAGTATGTTTTTTATATAATATAAATTATAGAAGTTCTTCTTTTAAATCCTTTTTCTTATTTTAATATTATTTTCTTGATGTTCTACAAAGAAGATTGTTGTCATAGACATTCAACTATTTCTCATAGTTCCTTATTTTTTAGATGCTTGGGTATAAACTGTTTTTTTTTTTTTAATTTACCGTTATTTCATTTTTAAAAATATTTTTTTCTTTTCAAATCTGTTTTTTTTAATCATTTTTCTAAAGCATGTAGGTAGTGTTTGTGACAAATATTGCATAATTTTCTGAGTCATTAGATTGACAGCCCAGAAAGGGGAAAGTGGAAGATTAGTGGTCCAGAAAACAGATACTGCTGATGTTGTAATTTTACTGCATACATGTATACAATCCATCTCTGCCTTCTCAAGAGATGTATAGCAAAAAGAATTGAAAAAAAATGTGGCTATTTCCCATATGTATTAAGGTCACAACTGCTTTGAGATGTCTTCAAGTATGAAAAACTTTTGCTCAATTTGAGGTTAAATGGGATCATTTTGTACCTTGTAATTGATTCTTTTAGGTGTTCTTTCTGTCTTTTTTAGGTCACTCTATCTCTTCAATGACATACATAGGTTTCTTCCTCCCAGTCTAAACAATATAAATGCTAGGTAAACAGGAAAAGTTAGGTAAGCCTAGAAAGTGTAGAATGAAGTCTGTTAAATCAGAGAGAGGTCTTAAAGCATTGAAAAAGGAGAACTTTGAGACAAAAACTGAATAAAAAAAATGAAAAGAAAGCAGAGTGTCACAAAAAATATTCCTCAAAAAGAACATGGATAGATGCCTACAATGAACAAATACTTACTATGGCTTCTTTCTAGTTTCTAAATAGCTACTAAGTATTACTGTTTTCTGAGCAATACAACTTATTGATATCTAAATATCACAATATACAAAAAGAAGCAGAGTGAGATACAATGGTTCTTCCTAGCCAACAGTTAGACTGATTTCTCATAATGAAAGGAGGGGAGGAGGAGAAGGTTTCCAGCTAATTTATTATTGTCTAGTACAGAGTAAGAAAGAAAGAAGAAAGCTAAGGGAGGAGATACAAACTAAACAAGAGACATATTTTTAAACTCCTGTATTGCAAGTCAAATATAAAGATTATATAAAAATTCCTAAATTTATTGAAATTATCTAAATATTTTATTTCATTATTGATTTTGGACTTTTCTTGACCATCAATTTTATTTGTGCATTCATACTGTGTTATGAAAGTTTTGTTTGTTTTCTAAAATGTCAGACTTTAAATAAAAAATAAATCAATTTTATCTTATTTTACTTGCTTTATCTTACCTTCTCCTACCATTCCTCTCATTTCTGCTCTTCCTTTTACTTGGCCATTCTACAAAATCAGATATATTTTATTTTTCTTTCTGAGAAGAGCTAAGAATTTATATATCTTTTTCAAAACGAATCCCTGGCAAGTTTGCTAAATCTTTTGGAATGTGTCTAGTTTTTAAATATATTTCTTCTCCATTATTTCAAATAGAAAGTGTTTAAGGAGAAACTAGAAGACCAATAAATTGTTTAGTGAACTGGAACTAGAAAATAGTGGAAAAGAAAATTATTGCCCATCTCAAAATTATGAAAATTATAATTGAAGAAATGAACTATTGTTTTGGAATATGTTTTGACTAATGCAGAGCTATTAATATTGTAAAAAAAAGTAGTTTGAAGGGTAAATTTCAGTAATTAGGCAGATTCAATGCTTCACAAATAAAATGTCTCTTAAAATTTGATCATTATATATTTTAATTCCTCATACTATCAGAGAGCTTATTTAGAGAAAGTAATAGTTTAAAACTTTTAGGGAACATAAGTTTTTAAAATACAAAAGCATTTAAATATTTACTAAGAATATAACTAGAAATAATTAAAAAGCTGAGAAGGCACTTGACATAGTTTAGAAAAGAGATCAATACATGCATATGTAACATTTTACTTTGAAAGTTACTAAAGGAGACACAATCACCATCTGGTAGTAAAGCAAATAAACTGTTCCATTTTTATATCTATACCCTAATCATGACACATAAAGTGATATAATTCTAAGGCAAAAGTTTTAATGGCATAATGTTTCAAAATCCTGAGATATGTTCTGCTGTACTCTCTGAAATATCAGATTTATAATAGAATTTACAGACACATATAAACAAGACAGAGGTTAATAATTACTCTGTGAGATTTTACTTGAAATATTTCCATTTTACAGATGAGGAAATCAATAATTTGGTAGTTGAATAGCTTGTTAATGTCTCATAGCTGGTAAATAGTATTGCTTGGATTTAAATCCAAATCAATTGTCTCTCATTCAAGAAATTGTATATATATAATATAAAAATTGCTTAACCCAGAAGCTAACCCTTAGTATCTATATTAAAACAATTACTATTGTGTTTTTTCTATTGTTAAACAGTTATTGTATACATGTGTGATTACACGACTGGTGTGATTCTGCACCATGCACAGCTACAGGAATGAGAACTTGTCCTCCATTCATGTACAATGTGTTAAAATGCACTCCACTGGCATGTATAACTAATTAGAACAAATTTTAAAAATTTTAAAAAATCTATTGTGTCAGAGTTCCAATGAATAATTCATAGTGGACTCAAAATGTGCAGTTAAATTGAAGGAACTCTTAGCTAATTCCTGATGTTTTCTGATTTCAGCTGCTGGTTCTGAAGTCTAGTCATTGTTCTCACAGTATCTTTTCTAGGCTGACAAAGTATGAGTAAAACAAAACAAGTCCTCTATCTAAAGAAGAGAATGTCTCTAGTTCATAGTTTCTTTCATTTCAGAGCCAAGAACAAAATAACATACCCACTATGGCCTCATAAAATCACAAAATTTTAGGGTTAAAAAATGAAAGCAACAGAAACTTTTTTCAGATTAATTATAACTGTGTCAATGTTTTATAATCTTAACTCTGTCAAACAGTCATTTAGCGTTTACAAAACATTTTCACAAAAGACATTCCATTTAATACATCATAATGAATAGTATCTGAGGTACAAAATATTGGATTGAAATTGCCCTTTGTATAGCTTTAAAATGGTCAAATATTTCAATTTCTTATGTTTAAACCTAAATATGAAACCTATTTTAGAGATGAGTGAACACTGCCATAAAAGTGTGTGTGTGTGTGTTTGTGTATATATATATATATATATATATATATATATATATTATCAAATTTATTTTCTTTTAAAATAAATAGTCTAAACATCATCATACCTCCAAAGAAGTTTGTGTTTCAATCTCAAAAGAAAAAAATAATATAAAAAATAAAATACCAAAAGAAATTTTTTTAATTGATGTTTTGACTACATTACATAAACAACAAACAAGTATTGATATATAATGTGTTTTAATACACACATTTTTTAAAAGCATATGTTAGTTTTACTGATTCTGGAATTCTTTGGTTGTGTGGGTTTTAAATGACTATTCTTCCTCTGACAACTCTATTATTCCATGGACAACAGTAATAGATGGGAGATTTTAATACTGCTGCATACTTCTAAACAAGTATTTTCAACCAGTTTTTTTTTTCTTTTTCTTTTAAACAACTTCCCTTACCTGAAGCATGAAATGCAAGATTGGTGATCAATTTTAAGGTTTTTACAGACCTTCAGTCTGATAGAGGAACTCATTTTTTTGTTGTTGTTGTTGTTGAATGGCCCTTTTTAGGCGGAGCTTATGTGTTATTCATCACTGATTTCCCTGCTGTGTGCATAGAGGTTTTAGACAGATTGGACAACTAATGTCTGTCCTGAATTGAGTCTAATTGAAAAACAGAGAAGGTAAAAGGAAAGAAAAAGGAAGAAAGGGGTGGGGGAGGAAGGGAGGAAACCGGGGAAGAACGGGAAAAAGAAAAAAGTATCTTGGGTTTAACATTGAAGTGGGTTTTGGTCTTTAACATCTTAATATGATATGCACACGTTACTTTTTCAATATAGTGTCTTTCATTTTTCTAAGACAATGTAGTTTTTCTTTACAAACAAAGCACTTTGGCGCAGTAATCTTGACACTGTGATAGTGTGTACTCATGAAAGTGGCATAGTTGATTCACCTTCTTAGGAAGAGGATGTAACCATCTCCCAAGCCTCAGTGTGAAATTGCTCTCTTCTGTCTCTCAGTTGATGAAGAGAACACGCTTCCCTGTCTGGGGCCCGCCCTGCACAGGAGTTAGGCACACCCCGGAGCCTTGAGTGGCATTGCATGCTGTGCCAAGCCTTACCTTCGCTTGGCCAGGAAGTGCCTTAGCTGTGGGCTTGGGCGTCACCCAATAAATAGGGGCGTTTCTGGTGCTCCCTTGCTCTGTAGCCTCTTTTACTTGCCCTTTTCCAGCGCTGTCCAGGTTGGGAGCTTGACCCTTAAGATAGCACAGCCGGCTCAGACCCACGAAAAAGGTACTTCCATGTTTATTTGGACTTTTCGTTGCCAGCCCAATCGCTGAGTGACCCTGACTCCATCAACAGTGGGAGACATGGGTGACACTTACCACTTAATTTTTAATTGACAATTCCTAGAATACGTACAAACAATTTGAAATGCTCTGCATAGAGAGCTCTATAATTTAGAGGCAGTATCTGCAGATGGGGAAATGTTATTTAAAACCGTGTTGGTGGTGGAATTTGGGAAAGTCCTCAGGACTTTTACTTTTTCTTTTCAATTTGAAGGTCTCTGGTTTCTTAGAATGGGCAGTGAAAGTATTTTCATAGGATTTTAACAGGTCACAAATGTGTCCCTTTAACAATGTTGTCTATAATATCTCAAAAGTATGTTAAAGTTGGAACATTTAAAAATCCAGGAAGACAATGACTATAAAACACAGGATTAACTCATCAAGTTACTGTAATTTTCTCTCCCATTGTCTCCAGCTGATTAGTGCAAATTAACCTCCTGAGTAGTTAGCGTGCAATATGGAAATCTTGATATCTGCTGAGAAGCAGGCTTTTTTACTTTTCTTTTTCTTAAAACACAACTAGGTAAAATTCCATAATTCCCTGTACGCATTGCACTACTACATTTCTTAATATTGCTTGAAAATTTAAGGACATGTTTGTATGTTTATTTTAAGCTTTGAGGATTTACTAACCTCTATATTCTTAGAGTCTTCCTAAATTCCTGTGCAGTAATTCAAATAAAAAGGGTCTTAATTGGAGATAACAGATATCTCACTGAACTGTTATGAGATTAAAAAATCCAATAAAATGTGTTTAAAAATGTTTATAAGAGAATGGTCCAGAATATAAATTTAATATGTGATTTTTATTACTTTTATTAGACATAGAATTAAATTCTGTGAACGAATTATTGAAATCTCTTCCCTCTTAGAAAAGGAGATATTTAGGCAATTTTTATCCATTACATTGTAAAAGAGCCTATAGAAAGCTTGAAAGACATGGGAAATGCTTTATGAAATAATGAATCCTTGAGCAGCAATTTGAAAGAGAACAATGTCTTTTGTTAAAAAGGAGGTTGAAATGTCAATCAGTTTTGGAAAGGAAACAAGTTGTACTGTACACCTGATTAGAAGTTAACTATGAATTTTAAATACACACACACAAGAAGTAATAGTCACATGGCAATGGAATGTGATAATAGGTATTACGTGTAATAAAAAATTAGGAAAGATTTTGGTTTTATTTTTGTTTTTTGTTTTCCCCCTTATCCATGCAATGTTTGACAGCTGCTTCTGGGTTACAATATGACATAAGGGCTGGGGTTGTGGCTCAGTGGTAGAGCATTTGCCTCCTATGTGTGAGGCACTGGGTTCAATTCTCAACCCCACATATATATAAATGAATAAAATAAAGGTCCATCAACAATGAAAAAGCAATTTTTAAAAGTGCAATTTAATGCAAACTGTCCATTGAATACTTTTGAAGCATCAAATCTTTAAACTTTATTTCTGAAATCATTAAAATATTCCATCCTGCATTTATTTTGTAGACATAGGAATGAATGCATCCTTTTACTAGAAAGTATTTAAAATATATTTTCACTGACACATTAACTGTACATATTTATAGGGTGCAGTATGACTTTTCAATACCTGTATAAAATGTGTAGTGATCATATCAGGGTAAATGGTGTATCTATCACCTCAGATATTTACCATTTACTTGTGCTGGGAACATTCAAAAGACTTCCTACTAAATATTTTGAAATATAAAATGAATTATTGTCAATCATAGTTACCCTCTCTGCCACAAAGTATTAGAGATTGTTTCTGCTATCCAGATGTCCCCCTGAATACATAGAAAACATTCTCTTTCCATCTGCCCTTCACCCACACCCTTATTAGGTTCTGGTAACTATTATTCTGTTCTCTAATTTTTTATAACAACTTTTTAAAATTTGATGAATAAGTGATACAGCATTTGTATTTCTGTGTCTTATTTTAGCTAACATAAGGTCCCCTCGTTTAATTTATATTGCTATAAATGAAAGAATTTCATTCTACTTTATGAATGAGTAGTATTCTTTTCCATTATACCCATTAATTCATTACCCATTTATTTATTCATCAAGGGACACGTAGGTTGATTTTTTCTTTTTTAGCTTGACTATTGTAAATAGTTCTGCAATAAATATGCAAGTGCAAAGTCTATTTAACATATTGATTTTTAGTTCCTTTGGATATGTCCCCAGTAGTGGGATTAATAGTGCTTAGGTAGTTGTTTTTGTGCCTTTTTTGTGAGGTTTCACCACACTGTTTTCCATCATAGCTGTACTAGTTACATTCCCACCAAAGTGTATGCAATTTCTCCTTCAGTAATATCTTTGCCAGTCTTATGCAATTGCATTTGTTGATCACTGCTTTGTTCCCATTCTTTTGGGGTCATATACAAAAAAATTTTGCCTTAATCAATGTCTTGAAACATCATATATGTGTGTATATATATACACTAACATATTAACATATACATGTTTATAAATGTGTGTGTGCGTGTGTGTGTGTGTGTGTGTGTGTGTGTGTGTGTGTGTATATATATATATATATATATATATATATATATATATATATATCATGTTTGTTTTAGTATTACCTTTAGGTCTATGGTCCATTTTTGATTTTTGTATATGGTGGGAGACAGAAATCTAGTTTTTCTATACATATTTAGTTTTCTTAACACCACTTATTGAAGAGACTCTCCAGTGCATATTATGTTTATCAAAAAGCACCTGGCTATAAATATATGGTTTGACCTCGGGTTTAGCCAAGGGTTTAACTTGGGTGTTCTATTCTGTTCCACTGGTCTCTTTTTATCCCATCATGCTGTGTTGGCCGCTACAGCTTTGCCATTCGTTCTGAAGTCCAGTTTTGTAATGGCTTTAGCTTTGTTCTTTTGCTCAGAGTTGCTTGGAACCTTCAGGATGCTTTGCAAACAGTATCCATATAAACTATAGAAGAGGTTTTACTATTTCTGAAAAATGTCATTGAAATTTTAAAAGGAATCTGATTGAATCTGAAGCTCACTTTGGATAGGATGAACATTTCAACAATATTACTTCCTCCAATCCATGAATGTGAGATGTTTTTCCAATTTCTATTGTTGTTTGTCCTCTTCATTTTCTTGCACCAATGTTTCATAATTTTTTATTTTAGGCATCACTCAATTTTAAAATTAAATTTATGCCTACTTTTTTTGTAACATTGTGATTGTGATTGCTTTCTTGGTTTATTTCTCAGCAATTTTGTTACTGATATGTAAAAATGCCACTATTTTTATTTATCGCTTTTATATCTTGTGAACTTACTGAACTTGTTATCAATTCTAACAGTTTTCTGGAGAAATCTTCAGATTTTTCTATGTATTAACTCATGTTATATGCAAAAAAGCATAACTTGACCTCCTCCTTTCCTTTCTTGGTGTGTTTTATTTCCTTTTCTTGTCTTATTGCTCTAAGAATTCCAATACTATATTGAAGAAGAAGAGTGAAAATGAGCATCTTCATTTTGTTCTAGACCTTACAGAGAGAGCTTTCAGTTTTTCCCATTCAGTATATTTGCTATGAGTTTGTCATACTTATGTACCCTTGTTGAGGTAAATTCCTGCTATTCCCAATTTTTTGAGGGTTGTTATCGTTTAAGGGAAATTGAATTTTATTGAATAATTTTTCTGCGTCTATTTCCCTGTATAATTTAGTTATGAGGGTAATACTGACCTCAGATTGAAATTTTAAGCATTCACTCCCTTTCAATATTTTGGAATAATTCAAAAACAAATTATGTTACCTCTCTTATAAATGTTAAGCAAACTTTAGCAGTGAAGCCATCTGGTGCTCGGCCTTTCTGTTGTTGTTAGTAGACTTTTTGTTACAAATTAAACCTTGTTACTTTCTATTTGTCTTTTAAGTTTTTTTATGTCTTCATGGTTCATTTTTTGTAGGTTATATGTGTTCCAGACATTTTTCTTTTTCTTTTAGGTTTCCCAATTTGCTGTTGTACAGTTGCCAGCAAAACAGTACTACAGTTCTGTAGTGTCATTTGTAATGTCTTCTTTTTCTTCTCTAATTTTACTTGCATTTTCTTGTTTTCTTCATGAGTCTGGCTAAAGTTTTGTCAGTTTTATCATTTCAGAAAATCAACTCATCATTTCATTGATCTTTTTTTCAGTTCCTACTTCCTCTGTTCCTTCTCTGATCTTTATTATTATTATTATTTTTTGCCTTCTAGTAATATAGGACTTGGTTTATTCATGCTTTTTAATTTCTTTTAGTTAAACATTATATCATTTATTTGAATACTTTCTATTTTTTACATACGTACTTTCCTTCTCAGTACTCCTCCTTTTTTTCTGTGTCTCATGGGATTTGGTGTGTTGTGTTTCATATTCATTTGATTACAGCAAAAACTTTACTTCCTTTTCAATTTATTCATTTTCCCATTTGTTGTTCAAGAGAATACAGTTTAAGTTCCTTGAATTTGTATAATTTCTATAATTCTTCTTGAGGGTTCCTAGTTTTATTGCATTGCAGTCAGAGAAAATACATTCCATGATTTTGAGTTTTTAAATCTGTTATTATTTATTTTGTGGCCTAACTTATGGTTTATCCTGAATAAGTACCCACATGCTGAAAAGAAGAATGGGTATTCTAAACTGTTGAATAAAACATTCTCTAAATGTCCTTTGATCTATGTTTTGTATAGTATAGTTTATCTGCATTTTGTGCGTGTGTGATTCTTTGTTCTAGATGACTTTCCTCCTTTTAGATCTAATAATATTTACTTTATATAATTGGGTACTCCGATATTGAATGCATATACATTTATAATTTTTATTTCTTTTTTAGACAATAGGGAAATTCTTTCTTTTGCATGATCTATTTGATTACCAATACTTTCAATTGTATTTTTATTTTATTTATTGAGCTATTATGATCTCTATTCTCTTGCTAAATTTTCCATTCTTGTCAAAAATTGCCTTCCTCATTTTGTTCAATGTTATCTCTGTATTCTCTTGTATCTCTTTAAATTCCTTTACAATCATTATTTTCTAATTTTTTTTTCAAGCAAATTCTCGATTTTGTTTCTTTGCGATCTGTTGCTAGAGATTTATTTTGTTTCTTTGGAGGTATCATGTTTCTTGTATTTTTATATTTCTTGTGTCCCTACATTGACATGGTACACAGGCAGATTATTTGCTTATACCAATTTTGTAGAATGGATGTAATACTACCAAACTGTTTCCTTGTGATGTATCTTTGGATGTTGACTGGATATGCTTGTTGGTTTTAGTTCCACATGGATACTTCAGTGTAGTGTTCCTGTACCTTTTTCAGCTGTGGTCAGTGTTACAAATGTCTCTTGAGTATTTTGGTGGTCTGGGCGGTAGACGTTGTGGGTTAGGATTGTCAGCTAGGTTGCAGTTCTCTTAAATACGTAAAATACCTGGCACTTCTGGGTGCAGTATATGGGTGTGGAGTACCTCTCAGTTTCTGTAGATCATGTCGGGGCAGGGCTACCTTTTTATGCCCAGTTGGGTGTAGTGCAATGTGAGCAGAATACTCGAAAGTGTCTGAAGTCTGCATGGGAGCCAGAGCAGACCAGCATGCCCAAACAGGACACAGTAGTGACAAAGGATTATGTACATCACTTCACTTCATGTGGCATTAACTTCAGGGCAGCAGGAAAGGAGACAGATCTTACTGCATGTTTTTCAGCAATCTTTAAAAGCTAAACCCCTCACAGTGGGCTGTCAAGTTATTTCCCAAGGGGGTGGTTGGTTGGATGGAACCACCAAAGTAGTTCAATTGATTAAGTCAAGCTATTGGGGCAAGCTGCCCAGAAGCTTCACAGGACCTTCTGTGGTCAGGGTCTTGAAATGATTTTGTACAGCACGCCACTGGATAGAGAAATGCACAATGTGGACTGACTCTTTCTCCAGGGTAATGGAAAGGTATGATAACCTATAAATTCCTCAAACTGGGCTAAGGACTCCAAGGGCTGCATAGTTCTCCAGCAACAAAAGCTTTAAGTGACCTTGGCATGAGTGGAGACCTCTTGAGGCCTCCTTCTTACCCTTTCCTCATCTGAAAAAAAAGTCCCTCTCCTTTCAGAGTTCATCTCAATAGATGGCAAGGTAGATCCTGCATACTTTGCTCCCCTTTTTCAAGTCCATCATGTATCTCTGTGCTTCATAATGTGTCTGCGACATCCCCTATACACTCTGACACTGTGCCTTCCACACTCCAGTGAAATAGAAATTGTTTTTCCTTTGTTTTGGTCCTTTGTTTTAGAGGAAAGTGCAACATACACCTGTCGTCAACATTTTTACTTTATTACTATTGTATATTTATTGGAAAGTTTTGATCAATAATGAGGCACTAGTCTGTGGCCTCATTTTAGGATTTGTGAAATATACAAGAAGAGTCCAATTCCTACACTGAAGTAACTTTCTGCAGTACAGAAAACATATACTATGATGAATTTTATGAATGAGACATTCAAGAGAAGCCTAAGCTTATTTTTCTAATTCTAATCCAGAGTTTAGTTTTGCTTTAAAACAAAATGACAGCAAATGTAGACAGAGAAACAAGTAGCTAAAGAGCACATCCCTTGCTAAGGATTGAGCCAGCTCAGTGTTTTTCAAATTTGCTTGATTTAGGAAACTTGAATAAAGATGCTACCCCCTTGGTACTATCCAGGTCTATTAAATTATTATCTCCAGAGGTGGTGTAAGAATTTATATGCTGAACAATAACCCAGGCACTTCTTTTTAAAGTAGTCATATATAGACATATTGGAATATTTCAGAAAATAATGACTTGTTTACTCAGATACTCATGTTTTTATCTATTTATCTGGAGGCTTATATAGCCAACTCATTATTTCAGTTTAAGACATCTTAAAGGGAACAGATTGAATTTCTAAGTGTCATGTCTTAAAAAGTGCATTGCTTAAGCTGGGTATGTTGGCACACTCCTGTAATCTCAGTACATGGCTAGGCTGAGGCAAGAGGATTGCAATTTGAGGCCAGCTTTGGAAACTTAGTGAGAATCTGTATCATAATAAAAAATAAAAAGGGTCTGAGGATATAGCTCAGTGTTATAACACCCCTCTGTTCAGTCCTCAGTACCAAGGAGGGTGGGGAGAATAATCACTTCCTGTTGTTTGGAAAATGCCTATTTCACATTTATTTGGAGTCTTTTATAATACTACTTCTTCATTTTTCCATTTTTGAAATTACTTTCTCCAGATACAGATGTTTAAAACTTGAATTATTTCCCTCATTTTTAAGTATAGTATTCCTTGACTGCAAATTTATAAATCATTATATATTTGAGAGAAAACTGGTGAGGTGGTCTAGTAGGCTATAGTACACAGCTCAATCTGTGATGTTTTTAAACCTTCTAATCTTTGTGTTACTTCTTCCTTATTCTGTATTTTTCTGTACTTTTTATTAAATTGCTTTGAGCTAAAAGTACTTATCCATCTGTTCTTCAGTATCCAATACAACTTTATTCAAAAGCATTTCTTAGTAGCAACAGCACAAGCATTTTTAAACAAAGCCCACTAAAAGTGACATAAAACACCAAAGATTATCTTGAAGAATTAGTTGTATTTAAGTTTAATTGCATCTAGCATCTGTTTCGTTAGAATATTAAAAGCAGAAATTAATAAACGTGCTTATTTTCCTACATGGGCCACATTTTCTTTCTATTCATAAATAGATGAGATTTCTATAGTTACATTAATTGGGACATAGAAAAGTAATAGCTGAAAAAAGTCAATGATACATGAAAAGGTGTCTGAATTATTTTTACATTCATTTATCATATTTATTAATAATATAAAAATTGATTATGTAAAATTTTAATGAAAGTCCTTAGAAATATGAAACCAAGAGACATAAATATGAGCAGATACTTCATATTATAAAGAAACTAGCAAGTTTGTAAAAGTGGTCAGGAAGTAGTAAAATGTGCTGAAATGTTGAAAACCAGCTGCCACAAGAAATATCTGATCCAAGAAAAATCAGAACATGCAATCAATATTTGGTAAGAATATGGAAATATTAGCTTACAGAAATAACACTTGAAGCTAATGTATGCTAATGTATGAATATGATATGTCAAGAGATTTGTAAGGTTTTGAACAACCAATAAAAAAAAAAAAGAAATAACAGAATGCAGATGTAACTTAGAATTGCCAGCATTCATTGGACAGTGCAGTTTCTGTCAAGTTTGGCTATTAGAAAAGGCAGAGGTTACAGGAAAAAAAAATTCATTTTACTCACCCAGGTTTTGTTCTTCCCTGTGTTACCTTGAGTAAATAACATAAAAACTTCAGGTATCTTGTTTATACTACTGAGAAAATGAAGATTATACTGATTTACATGCTACTTCCCAAACATCCCCTGGAATTTGGTACAAATTCTTTAGTAGCTATTCTACTCAGAATTACTAGTTAAAATTGGGGGTCCTAAACATAGAATACATACTTGGAGAAACATTTTAAAAAAGTGAATGATGAGGATTAAGTGGCCATTGGAAAAGTGAAATAGGAAAATTATCTAGATTATTTGACTTCCACATTGTATTTAACTAAATTACATAAGAATATGAACAGAAATAAACTTCTAAGAGAACAGAAAACAACACAATATTAGCTTTGATTATTTGTAGATATAAAACTATGAATTGTAATTCAAATTCTATGACTTGAAAATTGAGACATTTATATATATATTTTTTTAATTTTGAAATGAAAATAATTAATTTCCTCTCATAATTATTATAGTTTTTAACAAGCATACTTGATAACACATCACTGGAATAGTCTAGAAGTACATGAATACACTGTACTAACTGTTCTTTGGTTTCAGAAATCACCAATGATTGCCACATTTAACTTCAGATTGTCAAAATAGACATATTGGTATTTATACAACTAGTCCCTAAAAGTAATTTCAAAGGAAAAAAGAAAACTCTTCATATTTTTATTTAGAATAAAATTGAATCATGGTGTCGAAGAACTATTAGTATTAACATCCTAATATAGGCAAACATTGGGAATAGATAAAAATTCTTCTTAATCATTCTTTTCCAGACTATAGGAGGATTGTTGTTCAACCCATTTACTTAGGTTTCTTAAAATAAATAAAAAGTCTTCTTATATTTTTTCTCATATCAAAAGACCTAAATAAGGAGTATTCTCCATACTTACCTCTAGACATCCAGTTACTCTCCATCCCATCCTCTGTATTTCTACTAAAGTTATCCTATAGCCTTTCCAACCAGGTTTCTCTTAATACTAGTATTTTAAGTTGGTATCCAATAAATCAAAGGCTAGTGATCAATAAGGATATTTTCAGATTTCCACATACTGTCTCTAGTCTTGTTTTCTAGATTTTCTCCTGTCACTCATCTGACAATCTCATTGTTTCACCATACAGAAAGCTTCCTGTAGACTGAACCCTTCCATCATTACCACTTGGAATGCTCACAATCAGTCTTTTACACCTCTACATCTCTGCCTTTTAACTTCTAGTAAAGGTGCAAAATCCAACATAACTATCCAATTTTTTTTTGAAGTTTCTCTTCTTTGTTTTCTTGGAGTAGCATATGCTTTCATTAAGTATTTTTTCATAGTTAAGTACATCTCTCCAGTGCCCTGGAACCATAGTAAAAAGATACTAAATAATTGAAAACTTTTGTCCTCACTGTCTGTGATTCTTAAAGGTCACCTTAATTCCTAATGTTATCATTTTCATAATTTGCTTTATCATACTTGTGTTTGTATTTTTTCTCAGACATCAAACATGGCTGTTTGTGGTAGAAACATCAATATTACTAAAACAACATTCTACTCAACTAGTCATTTAGCTCATCATTTGTCTATCACATCTATCAGTAGCAGATGACAGGGATGAACCTGAATTTTTTTCCCTGTGGGATCATGTCTATCTGTGGCACATGCAGTCTCTTCTGGAGACCTTCTCTTGTTTCTTGGTTTTGTCCTTTTGTGTCTTACCCAGCATTCTATTAGAAAACATGTTGGTTAATGGACTTCTCTCCTCTGAACCTGGAGCTGCCTTCACATATCCCTTAAAACAAAATCCAAATTTTTTACAGTAACCAAATTTCTTATATAATCTCCCCTTCTTTATTTCTCTAATCTCATGATTCCTGGATCTCCCTCTCTCATTTCACTTCACAGCTCCTATGGTCATCTGATTGTCCTGGATATGAGGTCTACAGGCTTACCAAACGGCATTTCTCTTACCCTTCTCTTTACGGGTATGTTTCTTCCCAGTGTTAATGTGGAAAACTGCCTGCCTTTCATATTTGCTTCTGAGCTAAGTCTTCTCTGTCTATCGGATTCAAAATTCAGCCCCCTCCTAGTGTTTCCCAACCCATTTTGATGCTATATTTTTCTCTCCAGCATTATCAACATATGTGATTCAAATTCATTTTATTTATTTTCTAATTGTACTTCCCTACTAGAATTGAAGCACTGAAAGAGTAGAGTTTATTATTGTTCACGGTTATACACGCAGCTACTAGAACAGTTCCTGACATATAGTAGGTCTCTGATAAGAAATTGTTGAAAAATTGGCTTATCAAATATTTCTAATTTTAATGTAATTTGTAGAATAATTTATAATATAATAACATAAGTTTTATAAAATAATTTACATTATTTGAATGCTTCATATAATTTAAGAACTATTTGGCTACAAATACCTAACTTTCTTGAAGAGGCTACTTATTGTTTATAATCTTAATCATATGATATAAACAGAGACTTCCTTGTCAGAAATGACCTCCAACATGTACAAAATAATACCCTGCCAGAAATTTTTAAAACAAAAAATTTTGAAAAAAAATTACAGGGTTAACTATGCTATCAACTATTTATTTCTTTATTGATCGAAGAAAATTTTAACCTGTTCCCATGAGCAATATTTGGAAATAAGGATAAAAAGATGGACAGATAGCCTTCAAGTCCTGTGGCCTTTGATTCAGAGCCATTGTCTAGTGGAGTGACAGACCTAAAAAAATTAAATAAATAGCAGATGAGTTAGAGTTTTAGGAGAAATATAACTGTCTGTGTTAGAAGTCAATCAAGCTTCCTAACACAATAATCTGAACTGAGTCTTAAGCAAGTAGGAGTTGGAAGGGAAGACAAAGGGACAGATATTTTAGGAAATCAGAAAATGAACTGTTTAGGGGAAACAGAAAACCTTAGGAAACAGAAGTCATTGCTTTGGCCACCATCTTTGATGTATGTCAGGGTATGGGGCTAAAAGTCTGATCAGATCATAAAATCAATGAAATTGCAACAAGGAATAATAATTTGAGTATATATGCCTTATTAGGCAGATGGTTGTATGATTTATTTAAATTTTTCTCTTTTGTCTTAAATTAACTGAACTCCAAATCTACTTTGATCTTGGGTCACATCCTATAAATTACATTAAACAGCAAGAAAAATAACAACAAAAAGAAGTTTTTGTACCTAGAAATCTCTGAAAGATTACATAAGAAAATGACCACTGATGGCTAAAAGACCAAAGCCTCTGTGTTCTATGATATATAATTATTTAAGACAGTATTTCTCATGCTAATGAGTGACTCACTGCCTTCATGAGATTGCCAGTCTGGAGTTATATCATTTCAGCCAGGGAATCAGAATTTTTACTATTGCCAGAGAAGCAATTGTCTTGACAAGAGAGAATAATTGACAAACTCACAGCCTCAGAAAATTAGTAGTAGTGGAGCCTGGAGTATGATCTGAGTTTCTTAAATCCTAATCTATTCTTATTACATGTTATGAGTGTTGATCTTTAGCTTACTCTTAGCCCCTACAGTAAGAACAGTCTGAGAAAATGAAAGAATGGGGTCAAGTCAAAAGGAGATATTTAATATACATTTTCAAATAAATGTAATCCTTGAAAGTCCACATAGTTTTGTGAAAAATAATATGAAGAACAAAGACTATTGCTATCTACTGCGAATATACCATCATTTTGTTTTAAATGTGAAAGTTCTTGAGAAGAGATAATCCTGCATTGTAGCTTTGCTTCATTGATTTTACTCTCCATTATGTTTGTAATATAACTTTAGGAAAGAGCATACCTTGCTACAAATGTATTAGAGATAACTACCTTCAGGGGTGCCATTTGAATAAAATGAAGCATAGCTGTGGGATGCCCCTCAGTTAGAAATAGAATATTTCCTTGGCATTAGTATTCTGTTTCCTTGAAGTGCTTGTGTGTGTGCGCGCGCGCACACACACACACACACACACACACACACACACATTTACTTAATTTTGAGTTTTCCTCTGATGATAATTTTAGTGCCATTTTTCTTTATTTAATTTTTCTTTCATATTTTATTATAGCCCCACAGACAGACTTACCTGTTAAGTAGTTCCTCTTTAGAAGTTCAGAGAATTGCAGTGCTTTAAAATAACATGTGTTTTCTAGCTAAATTTTGATATTATTTATCTCTGCATCTGAATAATATAATATAATGGCTGCCACCATCTTGTATGTGAGGAAGGAGAAGTGACAATATAATTATCATAGATCCTTTCTGGTGGGAAAGTACTAATAACTTTTCACATTTATAATTAATAGAAATTAAGATTTAAAACATAATTTCATCTTCCAAGAATTTGAGGAAATGCATTTGCATTTTCAGCATCGTTTTTTTTCTAACATTTTAGCATCTATCCTTAGTTCATAGGCATCAGTGTTGGTCTTTTAGTATGAAGGAAGTCTTTCAAAGAAACAGAATGGGGACAAAGCTTTGAATAGGAAAGCCCACATAGAATTAAATGCTGGATATTTAAGATTTGCAGTCATTAGAACTTTAAGAAACAGAACTCAAAGTGTTCTCAAAGAGACTAAACCTAATTGATATTTGTTATCTAAAAGACCTTTATTTAGCTGGGGACATAGCTCAGTTTTACAGTGCTTGCTTTGCATGCACAAGGCCATGGGTTCAATCCCCAGAACCACAAATAAATAAATAAGTAAAAGATTATTTATGTAGCTTGTGTTAGCCAAACACATAATAAGAATTTTTGTTTTAAGACAAGTCACCTTTTTTTGGCCAGTGTTTATTTAAAAAAAACATTTCAGTGGATCTTTATTTGAGAAACATTCCTGGTCTTTTTTTTTTTTTTTTTTTTTAAACTTAGCTTTTAGTTGTTATCAAAGTACTAAATCTCTTGGGTTTATTGTTTCTCTGACAGTAATTTCTTCTTTCCTGTTTTTAAAAGGCAAGTTATGTGCTTCCACTTATATGTGGGATGAAGAAAATTAGTTTAGATATACCTGGTCTGTTATAGAAATAATACTAAATTTAACAATATTAAAGAGGAGGGCTTTTTTTTTTTTTTCCTGTAGATCTAGTGATTTTTACCAAATCAGTACCAATTACTTAAGAATTAGATGAGGATTTGAACAAGTGTAAGGCTACTTATGCAAATAGTTAAGCTGGTTTTTCAAAGGGCTGTACCAGTCCATATGTCTGTCAGTTTTGATTTAACAGTACTCTTCTCAACACTGGTACATTTTTAAAACAGTATCTCCAAATCTGATAGGATAAAAATTTTTACCTTCATATTTTTTGATTTAGATTTCTTTTATCATCAATTAGTTTGCATTTTTCAAATACAGATGATTTTCTTTATTCTCAGTACTTACTTTCTGTAAAATAACCTTGAATTTTGAATTAGTGAACAGTAAACCATTGTCCGTAGAGGAAATACAAGGTTGGTTTTTTGCAAGCTTCTGGTCACATTTTCACCAACTGAACAATAACATAGCTTTGTTTTATGTTTATTCTACTGAGTTATGGCTTATTTAAAATGAATTGTTGATTCATTAACAGCGAATTCCCAACGATCAGCACTGTAACTCAGGCTGAACAAAGCTTATTTAATACACATTTCTTTTTTTTTTTTCCATTAGATACATTGTAAAAGTTAGAAATAATAGTGTCTCAGCACGATACTTGGGGGCCATCTTAAACAGGAAAATTACCAAAGCGGGGGAAAAAAAAAACTGCACAAAATTTTAAGAACTGTGGTACTAAAAGATATGAAAGGAGACATATTCAATATGAAAGCTAAACAAAGGAGATAGACCATGCCCTTGTTTGACCTAAATTGGTAAGGTGTACATCAGGGCAACTCAAATTATTTGATTCTCTGGGTTTGTCCATGAATGAACATGGAAAACACTGATCTTGACTCCCAGTTTGGGGATTATAAATACATTCCAGAATAAATTTTAGTGGATAAGGAAATTCACAAATATGGCATGTGAAAATAATGAAAATTGACTGTCCCTTTTTGCCAGTTGCAATTGTTTCTCAGCTTTTTCTTGTCTTGCTGTTTCTAGTGGGGTTTTAGAATTAAGCTTATTAATTTGTACAAGCTCAGTATATATTACATATATCTATGCTTTCATCTCTGTTACTTACTTTTCTATGCTTTTATCTCTGTTACATACTTTTATTCTAGTTTATTGGCATGTTGATTTTGGGATGTATTTTCACATGCTAAATATATCATTTTAACTTTTATTTTTATTGTAATTTGGTCAGATAAAGCAGTTTCTTGAAGGAGCACCCGATTTTTCCTTTTCCATTCATTTCTTCCCCAAGTAGACTGTTGAGTTGAAGAGTCCTATTTTGCTAGGTGACTTTTTCTTTTGATATGTAAAACTTTCAAATGTTGCTATATATTTATGTGGAGACCCACTTGGAACCCAAAGTTGGTATGAAGATTATTTTAAGCTGAAAACATTGCAAATTTAACAAACACAGAACATTCTCAGAACTTCCCTTATTTGACTAAAAGCAGAAAATTCTGGGAAATGGGGCTGCCATAAATCCCCTCTTCGGGGTGGCTGCACTCCCAGAAAAGACATTGAAAGTGAAACTATCATAAATTTCCTCTCCAGGGGAGTTTTATGACCATGAAGAAAATGGAAAAGACCACCTGCACCTGCATAAGCAAACATCACCACAAACTTACTTGCCTCCCATTTGCTCCTTACAAAAGAAACTCTTTTGTTCTTCTCCGTGCAGTATTTTCTCTTCCCTCCCTTTTCCCTAGTGAGTCATAAACTTATAACTTCAGCGTGTGTGTGTGTGTGTGTGTGTGTGTGTGTGTGTGTGTGTATAAACTATTTTTTTTCTTATTGATTTAACTTTGTCAATTTAACTCAGAGTTCCCAGGTACTAAATCTCTGAGGAAAGGAGAGTTTTTTCTCCCAAATATTAGTTTGTGAGATTTTATTATGCATTTTTTATTGATTTAATAAAAATAACAGCAGAATGCATTACAATTCTTATTACACACATATACCGCAATTTTTCTTATCTCTGTTTGTATATAAAGTATGTTGACACCCAATTTGTGTCTTCATACATGTACTTCGGATAATGATGTGTATCACATTCCATCATCCTTGCTAATTCCCTGCCCCCTCCCTTTCCCTCTCACCCCTCTTCCCTATCTAGAATTCATCTATTCCTCCCATGCTCCCCCTCCCTATAAGAGATTATAATTTGTGACTATTCCATGCACATTATGATTAATTAAATTGTTATGGCATGTTTGACTCTTCCTTGAAACCCTTATAGGAATTATTAATTCCCATAGGGAAATTAAAGGGTTGACAATGAGTATTTTATTTATTCCTGCAATTACAATATGAAATCTTCCCAATTCCATGGAGGATTTTTAAGAGCCTGGGAAAGAATCTAGAATGTAAATGTAGAAGCAAAAAAAAAAAATAACTGTAAAGATTAAAATTTTATGTTTATATACATGCATAATTTTTTTTTAAAAAAGGAATCCATTGTATCATTTTAAAGGATGTTCATGTTTAATTTTGCTTTGCACAGAGTACCTTAACCATCACTATTTTTGTTAATTTTTAAAGTTTTGCTCTTATTTTTATATTTAACATCCATGTGTCTTTGTTTCATTCATCTGTTAAAATATGAAAGTATATGTGGAATTTTGCTTTCTTTTGAAATTGTTACTTTTGCTTCTGATAGATGGTATATACTTTGTCTTATGTCATTTCTTATACTTTCATATGATTAGTTTGCTTGCTTTTATACTTTATTACAGGAACCGATTTTATTTATTTACAAAAACAGGCTTTTTATTTTATATTGATACTTCACGTTTTTAAATTTAAAATTTTGAATTTCTAATTCTCAAAATCAAAAATATAAAATGAAGAATTTATTGTGCTTTTAAATTCTCCTTTTATTTTTACTTTGCTCCCAAGTTTTGATGGAAACTTTTTGAGATTAGCATTATCTATATTATTTGAAGAAATATGTTTGATACATATATTGCTGAGATACCAGCTCTTACCTATTATGTAGTTTTAACTCTTTCTTTATTTTGTTTTCTCATAATTCTGAGAGAATTTAACAACTTTTTCATTCTACAGAACTTAGTACTGATAATTCTCTCAAAGCAGTGATTCATTTAGTCAAGGACTTTTTTTTTTTTTTTTTTTTAATAGATGTATGTGGTGGCATCCTTTTGTGTCTGATTATTTCTGATGTCTTTGTATGTGAAGGACATCCTGACAGGATGTAATTTCTCAATCACAAAACATTTGTGGTCAAACTCTGAAGACTCAATAGTATTCTAGCATTTAGTGAGACACAGGTCTGAGACTGACCTAGGTCTGCAACTTTATTTAATAATAACCTATTTTTTTGGATAATTAAAATAGCATTGTTATCAAACTTCTGCCATATACCTTAGTTCAAAACGTATTTAATAAATTCTCCTAGTTATAGGAGATTCTTGTTTTTTGTTTTCAGCTTCTATAGTTTTGATAAAAAAATTTCTAAAGGAAGAATGTTTAATGACATAAATTCCATTGAAGGAAAGCAAACCGCAATTCCTATTTCAGTGTTGACTGAAATATAAATGCTAGCTTGTTGAGGAACAATCGGTAAATTCTAGTGCCCCCTGATATTTTAATTGATGATTTTTCTGTTTAAATAAAATAAAATGAATATTTGTCTCTTTTCAAGCTGATATAATGAGTAGTCAGTAGCACTATACTTTTCTTCTGTGTATTGAAAATGTGTGACTTACCAGTCCTACATAGTAAACTTCACTTAACCATACATAGGTTGAGAAAATAATACTGTTTTCTGTTCTTAATGATAAGAGTTGTTAAATGAAAATATGATCACATCACATGATTTCTACAAATGTGTCCTTTCAATGAAGAAATTATTTAAATAAAATAACATAAAATGAATGTTCTTATTCTATTGCTCTCCAATCTGATGCAATTTAAATATAATATTCAAAGTTTTAACTTTAATTTACCATTCAAAAGTGGACAATGAAATTTTCTGTAATGAAAATTAAATAAAACATGAATCACTTTATAAATATAACTATAGTTTATTTTTACTTTCATATTTTGAAATAACACACAAAGAACTTTCAGTAATATATGATTTACTATTTCTTCCAAAGTATGTATGGAATCTTTTGCTTTCTTGCTTATTCTTTAATTTTCATTGTAAAAAAAAAAGTCCCTGAGATAGTATTTTTCCCCCCAAAAAAACCTGACAAGTGATTGAACACAATTAAAAAAAAAATAATAAAAGAATTCATCTCCCTCCAGTCAGAATAGCAATTATCAAGAATACAAGTAACAAAAAATGTTGACAAGGATATGGGAGAAAAGGTACACTCATCCATTGCTGGTGGGACTGCAAATTGGTGCAACCATCATAGAAAGTGGAATGGCAATTCCTCAGAAAACTTGGAGTGGAAAAACCATTTGACCCAGCTATTCCACTCCTCAGTTTATACCCAAAGGACTTAAAATCAGCATACTACAGTGATTCTGCCACATCAATGTTTATAGCAGCTCAACTCACAATAGCTAAACTATGGAACCAACCTAGGTGTCATTCAACAGAGGAACTGACAAATAAATTGTAGTATATATACACAATGGAATATTACTCAGCATTGGGGCTGGGGATATAGCTCAGTTGGTAGGGTGCTTTCCACCCATGTACAAGGCCCTGGGTTCAATCCCCAGCACCACACACACACACACAAATGTTACTCAGCATTAAAGAATGAAATTGTGGCATTTGCCAATAAATGGATGGAGAGGGAGAATAAGTCAATCCCCAAACACCAGATGCAGATTATTTTCTCTGGTATGTGGCTATAGATCACAATAAGGCTGGAGGTGGTTGGGAAGAATAGAGTTACTTTAGATTAGGTAGAGGTGATTAAAGGGAGGGGAGGGGGTATGGGGGTTCGAGGGGTAGTAGAATGAATCAGATATTATTACCCTGTATGTATATATCACTACACAACTAGTGTGATTCTGCATCGTGTACAATCAGAAAAATGAGAATTTATACTCCATTTATATAAAACAAAGTGTTTTAGAAGAAATTTAAGTGTTGGGTGTAAGACTGAACTAAATTCTAAGATGCTTCCTTTCTCTCATTTCAATCAGAGAAAAAATACTCCAGCATAAATATGTGCAAAATTTTTAAACTATAAAATACATATTCCTAAACAGATCATCAATATAAATAATCCTTCTGTACCCTACCTCTTGTCTACACATTTTAAATCCTTTGAATAGTAAGTCATTTCAGAAATCAACTAGCTCCTCTTATGTACTTTACAGATAAAGAAAATGATACTAAATATAGTTAAAAATAATGGAGAAACAAACAATGGCTTTGTCTTGCAAATATCAAAATTCACAAAATAATTCTCATTCTTTAAATGAGAAGCTCATTTTTACAAATATTTTTCCTTTTTAAATAAATATCATGTATCCTTTATTTTATTTTTAAAATTGGTATATTGATATTTATATTATAAAAATAAATCTATTTTAAAATAGCTTGTCTTGACTAGCTAGATTTTTTTTCTTAGCTTAGTATTTCTTATGGGAATTTTAGAAGTAAAATAGCAAAGTATTTTTTATTTTTTCTTTGCTCTATTTACTGGTGTGTTTCAAGAGTATAATGTAACTTAGATACTCACTTGGTGTTTAGGCAACTTTGAGTTTTTAACAGTCACGAAAAAGTATCAGTGTTTAGCTCTCTGTGGAGTCCCATCTCTTCCCCAATTTTTACTTTCATTGACCTCTAGTTCATCATCTTTGGGAGGATAAGGGGATTAAGTATGATCACTCTTCAGATTTTTTTGCAATCTTTGTATTTCTGGATATTACAAATAATCAGTAAAACACCAATATCAGTAAAAGAGTATCCATCACATAACCAAAAAATACATTTTGAAAACTTTTTTATTCCAATGCAATTTTTGTAATATTTTTAAGGTTCAAAATTGCATGTTATGGGCTGGGGATGTGGCTCAGGCGGTGGCGCGCTCGCCTGGCATGCGTGCGGCCCGGGTTCGATCCTCAGCACCACATACAAACAAGGATGTTGTGTCCGCCGAGAACTGAAAAATAAATATTAAAAAAATTCTCTCTCTCCTCTCTCTCTCTCTTTAAAAAAAAAAATTGCATGTTATATATAAGTCATGCCAATCACATAATTTATCTAAAAATGTTCCCTAAAGCAATCATTTTAGAAAATGAGTGTTCAATGACTTTTCCAAAGTACTTATTTGGCAAGTGTTCAATAAAATTGTATTTACCATTATTGAAACCAGAGCAAAATACTTTGCATTTTCTTCTTTGTTTTATAACAAATACCCAACTAGATCTATAAACTAAAACTAAAAGTACAGTTTTGAGACATAGAGTCTAGAGAATCATTTATTAAAAAGCCAATCATGAGTCAATATAATTCTTAAGAGTTCCAAATTTGAAAAGTATTTGGATTTTGAGAAAAAAAAATCATGGAAATTACATTGAAGTGATACATATTTTCTCCAAAGAACCCCAAATGTATATGTCTAAATTGATTGAAACCAGACATTAGCAGGTTAGTTGAAATTCATATAATCTGAATATTTCCCCTACAACTTAGAGTGTGGCCACAAAAATATGAGATACCTATAATTGTCCTCATTCTAGCAATGTGAATAAATCTAAACTGATACAGAGGATTAATTATAATTACTGAATATTGCTGTAATGTAGACACTATGCTGAGATATTCTATTTATTCTTATTTGTTCATCATAAATACTGCTGAGATAAGGGCTATTACCATATTCTACTTTACAGATGAGTAAACTGATATTTGGAGAGGTTTGATCTCATAGATGTATTCCAAGAATGTATATCCTATGAGTACATTTGGCTGCCAATAAAAAAGTTCATAAACTCAAAATCTTACTAAAGGCAAGCATATGAGTGAAGTAAAATAGCTGTTAGATAACTCAAAAAGGGACAAAAGTGTCAAAGTTGGAGACTGTTATTCTCACCCAAATAAGGGAAAACAATTTAATTACAATTGGTTGTTTTCTTAATTCCTTGCTTTAGAAATGATTCAGGCTCAATTTCAAGAAATTTTAAAGATAAAATGTAGATCTGGACTTTTATATTGCTATTCAATTTTTAAATTTTAACCACCAATTAAAAATAACTACAGCCTACATAAACTCTTAACTGTAAACCAAATCCACATAAAGCAGAAGACATTTGTAAATGAAATTATACCACTCATTTCATGTTCAAAGGAGTCAACTGGAATTGTCATTTTATAACTTTTGCTATTTTAGAAGTATACTGACAGAGGTAGACCACCCTCTTTATTATATTGAAAATTCCATACATCACCAGTTGTAATAGTATCTGGTCTTTGGTCATCTGGGCTGGATCCATAACTTGGCTATTGTCAATTGTGCTGCTATAAGCATTAATGTGCCTGTATCAATATAGTATACTGATTTTAGTTTCATTATGATGAATACCAAGAATGAAATTATGGCATTTGTTTGTAAATGGTTAGAACTGAAGAATATTGTGCTAAATGAAAAAGGGCAGACTCAGAAAGTTAAGGGTCAAATATTTCATTTGATATGCAGAAGCTCGACCCAAAGAGGAAAAGAAAAGTGGGTGGGAGTTCATGAAATATAGAAAAGAGATCAATAGAGTAGAAAAGGGATTGATGGGGAGGTAAGAGGGAGAAGAAAATGGGTAGAACTGTGGAATGAAACTGACCAAAGTAACCTCTGTACATATATAAATATTCCAAATTGAAATTTAACTTTACATGTATCTTTATGGTCTAATTTTTAAAAATATCTAAATTAATAGAAAGAAGATTAGTGGAATAGAGGAAAGAAAACAGAGGGAGGAAGAAGGGAAGTGAAAGGGAAATTACTAGGGACTCATAATCATACATTCCATGCATGCATGTGTAATTATGTCAAAATGAATCCCAATGTTATGTATAAGCATCATGTACTAATAAAAACACTTAAAAAGTTAAGAGTCTGGTTGACATATTCCAATGCCGCAGTCCAGCTGCAGCAAACTAGCGGCGGGGGGGGGGGGGGGGTGACGAGCAACTTGTGTAGATTGATGCAGCAGGAGTGGGAGCCCTTTATTGTAGGACAGGAGCGGTATTTATACATTCCACACAGCTTATCTAATTAACATAAACTAGATACAACAGTCAACCAATAAGGAATCTCCACACTTAATGACATTAACATAAACTAGATACAGCAGTCAACCAATAAGAAATCTCCACACTTAATGGCTTGCTGGTAATACTTCACAAACCACTCCCTCTGGCATTTTGCCAGGCGCCATCCAGACTTGTTTACAGACTCTAACATTTCTCTGGAAAAATGCCAGGTGCCATCCTGACTTGTTTACAGACTCTAACATTCCAAGAGTCTAAGACATTCAGATATAGTTTTATGAGTGTCTTAGTTGTATCCTCTTATCTTAAGCATGTATCTGTCTCTCCTCTGTCTCTGTCTCTTTCTCTCTCCCCAGTTGTCTCCCTCATTTGGCATCTGTCAATGCACATAAATTGAGAGGCAATTTATTACAATAAGACCTTTAAAAAAATGACATTATCTGATTGTTTACCTAACAGATTCTGAAGACTTCAAGCACTTAGTCCCTTACTTCTTAAATTACTGGACATTTTGCTTTTTTTTTAAGTTATGACTAAGAGGCTTGGTGAGAAAGTTTATAAAATTTCTAACATTCCTTGAAAAAGGAATGTTGGCATTCAAATTCAGACAATATGTTAAATATTATAATGCTTAAACTACTCTAAGAAGCTAAAGAGTAAACAAAAATTATGCTGAATGTGAAAAACCTGATTGGATGTTTCACAATAGAATTGGCAGCCTTGAGGCTAATGCTGAATGTGGTTGGTACAGAGTGGTTTGTTTATTGAGATGCTCCTTGAAGAAAGAAGCCCAGAGAATTTTTGTGCAATTTGAAAACACTATTTTAACACACATCTATTAAATACTGCCCAGGTAGGCCACTTGTATTGGCAAATATTTTCTTTTCCAAAAAAGAGGGGTTTCCTCCTAAAGAAAATCTTAAGATTTTGTTTTCTTTCTTTCACAGTTGAATTGTGCAGCATTGAATAAATTTTGTGATTTAAAAATATTGTTTACCTATTATCAATCAGAAAACAGCTACTGGTGAAGAAGTGCACATTTCTTTGGGAAAGTTTAACATCTTATTTTCAGTTTAACAGCTGAAACTTCGAGGGGGGGTGCAAACAAAAAGAGAGAATGTGTGTGTGTGTGTGTGTGTGTGTGCTATTGCACAGTTTTTGTGTGCACACTTACTCTCCAATTTAATTAGTCAGCCTGTGAATGAAGCCAAGATTGAATTGTGTTGTTGCCATGATTGAGAAAAGCCAATCTGATGAACCATACTGAGGTAGCAGCCAAGAAGTGCATTGCATAAAACAAGTCTTTTAAATAATTTTACTTTTATTGACAGAAAAACAATCATGTTTATTACCTTCATTTTAATGTTCCTTCAAAAGAAAAACAGTCCTTTTTTAAAAAATTGCCACTTCACTCTTAGGATGATTTTCAAAGTTAACAAATGTCTTTGAAATATTCAAATCATATAATTTACAGATTTGTACAGACCATACTATAATCCTTTCAAAAGATACTTTAAGTTACATTATTTCATACTAGCTGGGGTTTGACCTCTCAAATGCCAGGAATTACTGACATTTACTTCCGATCATAAAACATCAAAGTAAAAAATACTTTTAAAATTTGGCTTTAATAACATTGAAATAAATTAAAATTGGGAAAATAAATTAAAATGCTAAAAACAGCATTGCCTATAGTTTTCTTTGTCATATGATAAGCATGATAAAATTATCATAATATTAACAAAAGTGGTTTAGAATACAGTTGGCATTCAAAGCTCGTGCTGATGTTTCAGAAGTAAAACACTCCACCTTTATCTTTTGCTACTAGTTCATATTTAAAGACTTTTAATGACACCATATTTTTGAAGTAACATGGCTAAACTGGGTAGTTGGAAAGGCTAAACTGGGTAGTTGGTAGCATTGTAATGATTCAAATATACAAAATTGATTTTACATCAACTTAGTGGCATTCAAAAGCATTTTTAGATTAACTGATGTTTTGTATTAAGGTCCTATATTTCTTTCTGTTTTATGGGCTGTTGAGACCAGAATTGTCATTCCTTTTTCCATATTTTTGCAACAAACAGGTGTCAGCAACATAATGTCTCCATCTATCTATATTTTCAATGGTTGTGTGCAATAAAGAAGTTATGAGTGATAACATTTCAGAGCTCACTTTACCACTGCTATGGTAGCAAGAAACCCAAATGTGAAAATAGACACAAAGAGAGCTGTGTTTTAGCAGAGATAAACCCTTGATTCTCCAATGATAGCAGTGATGTTTCTACTGATGATTTCCAATAAACCTTTCAGAATTAGGCTTATAATGGGATGTGTGAAATATGTACAGACGAGTCTAAAATACATCTCCTTTATTGCTCTTTGATCAAGCTTGTAATTATATGAAATTTGCTGGCTAACTAATAATAAATATTCTACATTGACTGATTCTAATTCATCTACTCTTATGGCTAGTGTAGCTAAGAGAGAAGTCATGCTGGGATTGAAGAGACATAGATTCCTGACCCAGGCCTACATAAGCAATTATGAACCGTGGCATTTCCTCTCACCTTTATAAAGTGGATCATATTTCTACACACATTCTGTCCTCATCAACTCCATGATACATGATCACAAGAGCACTAAAGATATTGCACGATTTTGTCATTTTAACTAATTCTAGGTTTATATTTATTGGGTATGTCATCTCACATAATATTGTAAAATTTATTTAAAGGTGTGGCCATAATCTTGTAGCCTGTGAAATTGATGTGTTCTATCATTTTTACCATGTGAAAGCATCAATTTCATTATTGAAGAAATACAAGGCAAAGTACTATCCTAATATATCATTGATGTGAGGATTCTGTTTGGGTGATCACAGTCCTTTTGGCAAATCTAGAACATATTAAGCAAATTCAGTCTGGCTAAGAGTATGGAAGATAATTTAGTAATGTTGTAGGATTTACAGAATGATAATAACTAACATATTACTGCTTCCTAGTAACTTCTAAATTGGAGATCTTGGAAAAGGCCAATATAAGAAAAAAATTTATCTGCTGTGTTGTCATTAGTTACTCACAAATTTGTGCATTCATATTTCATTTATTCATTCAAATTCATTATCAATTTATTAAGCAGTTTCACCTCAGTGGTATATAAATATAAATATCTTTTATTATTCTCTGATCTATTAATTCAACTGTGCTGTCTAACATGCCTTTTCATTCTTTATTAATGTCTTAGGAAGATTTTATGGTTTTTTGTTGTTTTTGCACTTATTTCACATTATTAAAGTCTAAGCCTATTCAAAACTACAATTTCATGGCAGATTTAAGTATCGTCTTTCTTTCCCCTTGTCTTGGCATAACTTGTGCATGTGGCTTTAGTGAGTTGAGATGAAGACCAGTAGAGTCTGTGAATGTGTTTCTTTTCCTACACTAAAACCTTATAAAAAAGGTTGTGGTTTTGTTCGGGCATTTTTCTTCCCTGCCTTTTGGTTACCAGTTGCGAGGTAAGGAATGGAACATGAAGTGAGATAAGGAAAGCACAGCTAATATGTAAAAGCTCATCATTTGGTAACATGGAGTCTTCCCTGGTCCTACTGTTTCTTATCTCATCTTCTGTTAGTTGTCTCTTGACAGTGTGATGATCTCTGAAAAATTGATTCATTTTATTTTCTTGGGGTAATTTTGAATTTTACTGTGGTCCTCCAAGCCAGTGAGGGCTACTCCAGAGAAAAATGGCTTTGCTTGGTCTTTCCTCTAGAGAGGAATGACTCTGTCTTGTGTGGTGCCTCCAGGGCTTCTGTCTACCCCTCTTCTAAAGTTCTTCAAAAAAAGTCTCAGGGATTCATGAAGCCATCTATGCTTTCATTAGAATTCTTTATGAAGAATCGTACTGGGGAGATTCAGTGAGGGGTTCCTCTACATCGTCCTCTACATCATAGCACTCTGTGCTATGTAAGCCTCCTTTTTAGCTATCTCAGTGGAGAAACAGGAACAAATCTGTGTTCATATAAACTCCTAAATACCAGGGCACCCTACTGTAAACTCTGTTAACTCTTCCCATGCTCTGCTTTTATAGCAGTCTCACACTGGTCCTACATATTTCCAGTGCAAGAAATATTCAACCAAGTAATAAAAGTCCAAGATACCCCTTATTTAGGTCTGTTAAATCTTACAAGTGATTGAATATAGGCAGGACTCACCTAAGAATGGGAAAATATGGACAGAACTCAAAATAATCAAATGTACATTTGTGGAATAGTTTCCAGGTTTCTATTTGAGTGTAATAATGTTAGTTTTTATTTATAGTTGGATTTTTTTACTATCAGCCATTTAGGTAAGCTGTTCTTAGCCAGATGATCTGTTTGAATATGTATTTGCAGATGCATCTGCATGTACATGTATGCATTTGCAAACACGTTTAGAGATGCACATTAAAATGCATTTGTGTAATATGTGTACCATAAAGGTGCACATGAATGTCCTGTCCAACAGGCTTAAGAGCATAGTCACGTGAATGCTTCTTTTGGAAAACTATGAAACCTATCCCAGTTTCCCAATGAGAGCCGAAAGATAATAGTCTCTATGCATTAGGAGTTGAAGTATTATGAGAAGTCCTGTATTATTCTTTCAGTCTCTGCCTGAGATAGATTTTTTCCTTTAAAATTAACCTACTGTTTATCACTTTTAAACAAAAGATTAAAGAAGACTTCACAAGAAAGAAATTAATGTGTGGGTATAAATTGTTTGATTTATTCATAGCCTTTACTCACATTTAGAGATTTACTTCCATAAGGACAATAAGAATATATCAAAAGCCTTTTTAGTCAAAGAAAAACTACAAATGTTTATGGAAAGTCAATTATGGGTGAGACACTGTGTTAAGTGCTGTAAATAGGAAAGTCCTTTGGTATTAAATTTTTTAAATGGGTTTTGAAATATTAATATTTTTACAATCAGCATGTGTTTGGAAATTATGGTTTTCAATTTCTCTAAGACTTATAGACTTATATTTTAACCTGCAGCCAAATGATCCTTAATTTTATCAGTGACCTTTGAACATTTAGGAACTGAGAAGTCAAATAAACCTTAATGAGACACTTTAATGGCAATTAAAATAGTGTTTGTAGCACTATTAATCCACAGGTGAGAGAAGAATATCATATAAAACATTAGAGGTGTTTTTTCCCCCTTAATCACTATGGAACACTGAGGTTTGAGGTCCTCACATGAGCTAAGATGCATTATATTACAGATTTCGAGTTAATAGCCTGAATAAAAACAGTTCAGAAGATTAATTATAGGTGAACAGTAGCTCTGAAAGCACTCTAGGAGATATCCAATGTAGCTTTTACATATTTTTTTAATAATGCCTGAGATAAAATAATGCCACTTGAGACTGTACAATAATAATCCGAGTAGAAATCACATTGTTCTACACCATCTCTCTGTGATGCCATAATGGTGCACATGAATATCCTGGCCAACACGCTTAAGAGCATCAACAATTCTAAAAATAGCTGCAAATTCTGTTTTATTAGGCTGTCTTCCAAGTCATTGTCTGGTTTCTACTGGTGACAATAATAACACACAGTTAAATTGGTGAATTTAAAATCATTGATGATCACATAGCTGTGAAATTTATTGTGAACCTTGCAGGCTGGTTAAATGATATGAGGCCATGTGATTTACAGCTCAAAGATCTAGAAAAATGGAAGAATAATTTGCTTCAATCCTCTCAGTGTTTCTTTAACCAATAATCTCAGTGAACTCATGGACCATGAAGACCCATCATGAAATCACATAAGAGGAAAAATCCCAGCATGCATTTCTGGGGATGTAATATATAGAAATAAATAAAATGCCTCCGTGGACTCTTAACATCTGGTCATTTTGAGCCTTTACAACAGTCTAATATCTATGGTAATGTACAGTTGTTGTGTTAATTGGCGAAAATCATTTACTTGAAGTGAACAAGAAGGCTTGTGATACCATACCATCACACTCATGGCTCACCAGAGAATAGGGGATCTGGAACTATATGCTTAAATCTGAGTGGAGGTCCAAGTGGTGAAGTTGCCTCTCTCTGGCTTAGCTATTCCAGAAGGACTGGTGTTTTTCCTGTTTAGCTTGACAACACACTTCATGCACTGTTGTTAACAGTCCTAAAAATGTGGTTACAGTTATGTACTATGTGTTCATTAGGAAACATACAGGTAACAGACAACTAGAGTCCTAGGTAACCAAGACTTTTCCCACAACAAACTTGAATGGGGTGTCAGAAGCGTTACAGCAATGTTTGTTTACAAAATTATCATTTTAAAAACATCTTTAGAAACAACTTTTACTATAAACCTGTCATTAGGTGGAGGACTATTACTCCTCATTTAGGTCTGTTTTCAGCTAGTGAACACCAACAAAAACTTGATTTCCTTGGGTCATACTTTAATTTATTTACATTTGAACTGTTAAAGTATTGCAAGGATAAATATGGTGAGATGTATTCCTGAAAGTGGAGAGAATTTCTTTCCTGGACCTCTTTGTCTAGGAAATGCTTGTAAAAATCTCAACCACCAAGGAGAGCATGCCAGCTTCTGTGAGATAGATCAGGGTACATTCCCCATTCTCAGAGCAGTCATCTGCCCAGAAGAAACTTAACAAAGATTATGCTAAAACAAATGAACAGAAGCATTGAGATTGGTTTTAATGAAATTTTCTCTAACTGGACTAGCTAGAAATGTTCAAAGTTCAACTTGTAAATGATATTAAAAATGAGTGGAGCATGGAAGACATTGCTCAATGGTAGAGCATTTGCCTAGCAACTACAAGGTCCTAGGTTTGATAGCAGTACAAAAGAAAGAAAGGAAGGAAGGAAGGAAGGAAGGAAGAAAGAAAGAAGGAAAGGAAGAAAGTTTATATTAGCTTATTTCAAAGAAGTGTTTCAGTATTTAGAGTAAGATGAATATAGGGCATAAGTCAGTATTCCACATGCATTTAAGTAATAATCTTTTTTCTTATTTGAATATATGTATATTTTTGTTCCTGTCATACTATTTAAAAGATATTAAATAGTATGAGAATTAGAAATCACGAAAGCAGATACAGTATAGTGTCTGATTTTCTGCTACATTTTCATTTGTGTTTATGATTTGCAAAATGTTTTCATGTTTATCTCAACTTGATCCTCAAAATAATCATATGAAGTGTGAAGTGCTTTTGACTATGTCCATTTCAGAGACAAAAAACAAAACAAAAAACAACCAAAACCAAAAAGAAGCTGTATTTGCTCAAGGTCATAAAATGAATTATCACTATTAGTCTCCACAGACTTACACTTAGTCTTTAGGGCAAATATCATTTATTGATAGTTTATTATTCTATAAACATAGTTTGGTATTCATTGAATTTGTTAACTTAATTTAAAAAATCACAATATTCTTTGTAAGTAGATTTTTGTTTTTCAGTTTATAAATCAAAAAGTGATTGAGAGGGGGCTGGGATGTGGCTCAGTGGTAGACTGCTTGCCTAGCTTGTGTGAGGCACTGGGATCAATCCTCAGCACTGCATATAAATAAATAAAATAAAGGTCTATTGACAAGTAAAACAATATTTTAAAAAATAAGCTTATGTCATATGTAAAAATGATAAATAAAATATACATACTCACTAATTTCTCCAAAGATCAAAAAAATCATTTTTCTAACAAGATCTCTTATCCAGATCAACAGCGAACTTATGTCTAAAAGCAATAGTCATATTTTTTTTACATATTATACAGTCTCTCATCAACATTTGTCACAGATGATTACTCTCCTTCTTGAATCAAACACTTGACTTGACTTCAAACACTCCACTTCCTCTGCTGCTTCTTCTACCTTACTAATCTTCACCGACTCATGTGCTTTCTTTTATGTTCCTGACCTGAAAACGTTGCAGCATTCTCAGTTCATCCTTCATTTACTTTTCCTTTACCTTTCCTGTTTAGGTGAACCCTTCTAATCCTGTGACTCTAAATAACAATATTCTGATTGTTCCTAGGCAATCAGCATCGTTTGCCTGGACCTGTGCTCTAAACTTGAAGACTTTATGCCAATCATTTAATATAATATTCCTACTGAGATATTTATCAGGCATAATATTTTAAGTCAAAATTTGAACTCCCCTGCTCAATAATACTAATCCAAATTGTCATAGTATTTGAGCCAAAGTCCCAGATTCCTCTTTTGCTTATATCCTACATCAAATAAAACAAGCAAATTATGCCAACTATAACTTCAATGTATTAAAAATCCAAGTGCTTACCATAACATCCTGTAATTCTTTGGTTGAGACATTATCTTTGTGCCCACAGTATTATGTTATCCTCTTAACTAGTCTCTCAAGCCACATCCCTATTTTGTAATTCCCTTCACAACTACCAGAGGGATCTCTCTAAAACATAAGTCACATAGGTTTAAGCATCACTTCTCTGCTTAAGACCTTCAAGTTGCTTTCCATTTCATTAAGACTAAAAGCCAAAGTCCTTCCAGTGCTCAGCCTTCTCTAGTTCTGCTTGCTCTAATCAGCTCTTTCTCTCATCTTATTTTAAGTTCTTCAACTCCACCTCAATTGTATATGAAATACAAACTAACTGAGATTCTTGACTTGAGAACAAAATTATCATTGACCAAACTCTGTGTATCCACCAACTCTCCCTTATCTACTATCATCTACTTGTAATTGGCTTACCTTGATTTTTTATTTTTCCTCCTCTAAAAATTGGAGTACAAATTAGGAAAGGAAACTGTCATTTCTTCTTCCTCTTCATTTTCAATATTTATGGTCAAATACTTTTGTTGATCAACAAAGTCAAGTGATTCATGTGTCAAATTTGTATCTGGAAGATATGAATAAATCAGTTTCAGCCTTCCCCTGCAACCCCACGCTATTAAATTTATACTGAATTAACTTTTAAAAAGTAACTGTTAGGCAACTACAAAACATTTTACTTAATTCTTTATTAAAGTATGAACTTCGTAAATTGAATTGTATTTTCTTTCATGGAGGTATATATCAGTTTGCTTTAATGAGACTTAAAAGTCCTAATGGGACTTAAAACAGAAACTGGATTTGAACATATATTGTGCCAAGAATTGTCAAATTCATAAAATTTGCTTAAGAGAAACGTAGACTATGGAAACCATTTGATAAAGACTTTTCACATTACTGTAGTGAACATGAAACAAAATCTAGTATTTGTCACAATTCTATGCTGTTGACGATAATAATTGCAGTTTACAACATGGAAAACTTGATTGCCTATAGGTGGTATAGTAAGTTCGAATTCATACTTTCATAAAACTTTTAGTGTGTTTATAGATTGCCTCTCAACACAAGAAAGAATAGGAATTTTCACATTTGTTCATTATTTTAGCTCTTAGCCAATATTTATAGCTCTTTAGCTAGAAGTAGCAATCTTCTTGAGCTAGAAGTAGCAATCTTCTTGCTTTTCTTTTCAATAATTTTCTATCAACACTAAGTTGATGGATTATTGTTCTTGATAAACAAAACAACTAAGGATTTACATTTTCTGTAAAAGCCTGAGACATACACAGTGAGCAAACTGACACTACCCCTCTGTTGGGCTTGTGGCCAAAACTATTAGTGAAGTATGTCCTGTTGGCCCTGGATAAGGGCACAGGAGACTTTCAGCGTGAAGCTCTGGTGAAGATGGGGGATGGGCAGTTGATTAGACTTGGAATATAATTTGTATTCATTAGGACATTCTGGTTATGAGAAGTTAACTCTTTTTTGCTGTCATATTCTAGCAGACACCATCATTGTCCCTGAAGTGTCCCTATGCTGCCATTGCTTTGATGAACACTAGCCATCAGTGCTCCTACTTCTTTGCCAGAGGGCTTTTCTCAAGGATGTAGACTCTTTACTGCTGGATGGTAGGTCTGGGAGGCCCGGGGAATTAACCCTAAGAGCCCTCCTCTATCATCATGGGCAAGAAGAAGTGTATAACTATCCCAAGCCCCTGCCCTTTGACTTTGAGATCACTGAAGAGTGATTTTTACCCCAGTTCCTGAGGATTCTTCAGTGGGATTCAACTGTACTCACCTGCAGTGGGAGCTGGAGGCTTCTATGCTACCTCCCTCTGCTTCTTCTTCACTCTCTTACTGATGTTTTCCTTTAACTTCTAATTTATAATTTCCTGTGTTCAAGATCTGCTTCTGGGGATACCTAAACACAAACACATATACTTTGAAAAGGTGGTAACCCTGTCTACAATTCAGAATATGAGACTACTATCATACTCAATACTACTGCCCGTTAAATACAATTACCTACTTCCATTTTTCTGCATTTGAAATAAATTACAGAAACAGCTTTATGTCACATTTCCTCAAACACTATGTAAAACGTGGCATTTTGGTTTTCATTGTTAAGTATTTAATTATTCTCAGACACTGAACCAGATTACAAAAGAATACGTTGGCTAAATATTGGGATTGAGATGTTCAGAATTGGTACTAACAATTACACTGATTTTAGCCAGGTAGAAAGGAATTGAATTGAGTATTAAAATGTGTGAAAATAACACACTGAGAAAGACATTCAAAGGGATTCAAATCATAGAAAACAATACTAATTCTTCAGCTTCCAGAAATAGCAGCCTACTGTGCCTGAAAGGTGGTTGCAGACATTGTTGCTGCTATTAGCCTTTCATTGAGACTATAATGGATTTTAGGCTACACATGGCTGCAGAACATTCAAGGATACCCAGATGTTGAAAGAATACTGCCAGGTAGTCACTTAAAGTGTTAGAAGTCTTTTATGTTACTCCATTTTCTCTGAGACTGTCTATAAAAGTCATGAAAAAGCTTTATAAGACTGATAAAGATATAACATGTATGACTTTTTGTTTGTCTTTATTTTTTTAAGATCCAGACAAATCCCTTTTATGTTGTCTCAGAGGGCTATGCATCAAGCTTGTTACGGCCCTTGGGTGTTGTCTTCCAGCTTAAGTTGCAAAGGCAAAGCATGATATCCCAAGCTATTTTGACATCAATTTAAAAGGACCAATACATTTATTTTCCCATTTGGAGCACCCTAGTACTGTTTTCTCTTTCAGACAGTATGTGAGACAAGGTTAGAGACCATGTCTTCTATTTACCTTGCAGTTCCCAGCAGTATCTATTACAGTGTTGTCCAATGAGTAGGCACTCAATAAATGTTGGCAACTGACAAAGAGGCAAAATGATATTAGTCATCCTATGGCTTATGACCCAGTCTGGAAGGGACTGCAAGTCCCTCTCACTGTGGCCACTGGATGAAAAGGTTCTTAGCAGCCACATTTCAAGTGAATGTTTTAGAAAGCACTCGTCCCTGGCCCTAATTTATAGACAGAACTTTTAACATGGTGGCTTGAGTGAAAAAAATATATATAAAATATACTTTTTCTATATATTTTATATATATATTTTATAAATATGGTACATATATGTGTATGTATATATATACATACATATATATATTTTTCCCCCTTTTTAGTTTGTCAGGGATCAACAATGTTTCTTCTTTGAATGAAAAATAAAAAGAGCCTCTTTTCATGTTTTTTACTGAATTATATATGGGTGTCTATTTTCATGTAATTCGTACAATTTGAATAGCCCTACCTAATGTCATATATCCCTCTACTTTTGTCAAATATGAAAAAAAAATACTCTTTTTCACTCCTCCTTTAGTCCCCCACCAGGAAGATAATTCACTAGTATAGAAAGATAACTAGATGTATAGTCTGTAAACCTGAAAACCATGGCTTAAAGCCCAGTTGTATTCCAAATTATGTAACTTTGGATAAATAATTGAATTTTTTGAACTTCATTTATGATAAAGTCTTCAGTATCTAACCCATGATATTAGCTCTGTGAACTAAACTCGTGTCTGGAGTTCTGCATGCTCAGTCATTTCTGGGCTGTGCACACAACCCTAGCTTGTCCTGAATCAATCTGGCAGACTCTATTCTCCCTTCAGGTCTGCACTCAAGCTTCACACTCTACAGTTTTCCCTGATTCCCTCTGGCAGACTTTCTCCTCCCCTTTAAACCCTTGCTCATCTTGAGTGCTAATTGTTTGTTTGCATGAATGATTTTCTAATACTCTCTGAGTTCCCTGCTGGCAGGAAATGTCTTTTCACCTATCTAGTGCTTGTTCATCGTACATTGCTGTCCCCTAGTAGGTACTATGTAAATATTTGGTGATTGAATTAAGATTGAACAGGTTAATTTTCTTCAATCTGGGTAAAAATGCTTATAAATTTCACACCAAATATCAGAATTCACCATTACATAGGTGGGATGCATACACTTTAGTGGTTCTAATCTAAATAGGTAGGAAGTCTTGGTAGAATGGCCAAGTTGTCCCTTCTTTGCTTTTATTTTTCTGAGTCTGATAACCTGACTGAGAAACATAGAGAAAGGAAGAATCGGACTGAGCACAAATCAGAGTTAATAAGTATCATATTATTTCCTGTATGCCCTGGGTACCAGCATAAAGTGCATAATAGCTGATAAGTACACAGTAATAATTTTGAATGAATAGACTTCAGTCTACTTCATTTACTAATTGCAAATTTGGAGAGAATAGTGTGGCTTTTTAACTGTATTCTACCTTCTATGTCTCTGAAACTCAGTTTGATGAATCTGCATTTCTGCCACCACAGGCCTATATTTACCATCAGTGGTACATAAGCGGGATGCCTATTTTCTGCAAATACTAATTTCTGTAGACCACTTCAATAGCTGCCATTGAGTTCCTTCCCATTTCCACAGGTATTATGTGTCATTGGCAACAAGGGAACCATTGGAGTACAGAGCAATAAGCAATCTTCCTGAGATTGATATGTTTGATACCACCCTGCTGTTTACTGAAAGAGCATGCATTGACTAACTGCTGAGGGTGTCTATTCATGACGAGATGGATGGAATCAAAGGGCTGGCTCATTGCTGGATCCCTTTTAGGATCACCGAGCAGTGTAGTTATTCTAATATGACTATTTGTACAGACTTTTTCTTAGTATGGTTTTTCCTTAGGTCTTGAAATTATTGTATATGTGAATACTAACATGTCATACTAACTTAGTACCTTCTTAGGTGTATATTATCAACCTTCGTATTTCAATTCAATTAAATCATTTTGCTTTTTGGTTAACTTTTGAAAATATACTTTGTGTTAGGGTCTGTGTTAGGTGCCTAAAGCTAATAATAAAAATATAAAAATTAAAAAAGCAAAGAAAAAATTCAGGAACTTCAAATGATCAAAATTTTGGAAACAATTTAAACATCTAAAAAGAATAATGGTGGTAATGAATTATGAAACATGAATCTCAATAAGAATTATTGGATAGAATTAAGTTAATGTAAATATAGAAATGTGCAAATTTTAGGGAAAGATCTTTAGGGATTCATGGTCTCAATAATTTCTAAGGAACTTAGAAGTAAAAAAATGATCATTCTTAACTATTATTATTACACTTGATTCAGTCAACAGTCACTAAGTGCTAAAATTATTGAGTGAAAGTTTGCTGAGGAGTTAGGTGATCATATGGCCTCAAAGCAGCATGCCACAGATTACTTATTAACTAATAGGGGAAACATACACCTTTCCAGGGAGATATTTAGAAAATACCAAATTAAGCATGTGATCAAACTTAGCATCAATTAGGGAACAGATAAACCTGATGCTCCCCCTGGTATGATGCCATGGAAATTACAAACAGTGCCTATCTACTGTTGCCAAAATTCATAACCCAAACTGAATTACAAGGAAAGAGGAGGAAAAGTCTATATTTCAGACAATCCGTATTGTAAACATTCCATCATATATATGCTCTCTGTTGTCTTTTAAAATCCATGTCTTAAATGAAAAGGAATAAGAGAGAAGCTATTCTAGATTAAAGGAGATGAGGTTAGTGACAAACTTTATTAAAACTGGAATTAAAAATAGCAACGAGACAGATTTGAATGTAAACTGTATAGTAGATAATATTATGTTACCATGTTAAATTTACTTGTTGTCATAATGTAATAAAATTATATATTAGTTTGCTAGGGTTACCATAACAAAATACAACAGACTGCATGGCCTAAACCACAAAAAATTATTTTGTTACAGCTCTGGAGTTTAGAAGTGTAAGATAAAGATATTGGCAGAATTGGTTTCCCGATGGCCACCTTCACACAATCTTCACAATCTTTCCCCTGTATTCCTGCATCCCTGGTGCCTCTGAGTCCTAATTTCTTCTTCTTAAAAATATAAAACATCAATCAGATAAGATTTGAGCCTTCACTAGTGGGCTTATTTTATTTTAGTTATAGTTCCAAGGCCCTACATCAAAATACAGTCAGATTCTATACAGTCAGATGCTAAGGTGCTAGAGGTAAGGGCTTTAACATGAATTTTGTGGGGAACAAAATTTGCCCTATATTTTGTATTGGAGAATGTCTTAGTATTTTGTAGAAACATGCAGAAGTGAAATCATGATGTTTGCAATTTATTCAAAAGTGTTGAACAGGAGAAAAAGGACAATGTATATGTATATAAAACACATGCACTTCTCATACTTTCACTTCCTACCTCCAACCTTTCTCTCGGCTCTGCCTTTACCTACCTTCTCTCAAAGGGCAACGTTTTAAAAATTGGTGAATCTAGATAAAAGATATTCTTTCAATTTAAAGTTTCAATATTTTCAATATAAACTAGGGATGAAGCAGGAAACAGAGGACATGGACTTACTCTGCAAGAAGTTTGTGATCAACATAGAAATAGAGGGTATCTATATACAGATGCTACACAGAAAGTAAGTAATGAAAGTAATGAGAAAAGGAACCACTTTACTCTCCTGCATCTGAGACCATAGTATAGTACATATAAATTGAACAACATCTACAGCACCAAAATATGATAATGTGTTAGAAGCTTTACATTTCTCTGTGGTTTATTGCATATGTTTTGCATTTAATATGCATTATCAGTGTATGGAAAATATTTTCATGTAAAGTCTCTTAACATTTTCCTTGTTCTGAAGTGCATTTGGCTTGTCCATACTCCTAACAAGTTAATGAAATGCCTACACGGTATGAAGATGTGGGACCATCTAACCAGACCTGACTGTGTCAAAAGGTACAGTCATTTTCCTTAAAAACATTTTAGTTTTTATGTTGTGACACAAGGTCATGCATTCATAAACATATGTACTTTAATTTTCAGCTTCTAATAACAAATAATATTTCTTTAATGTGAGGACTTAAGGGAAAAATGCAAGGTACTCTACTAAGAACTTCACAGCTATTTACTTGTCTAATTCTCACAATAATCACATATATTTATTTTCTCTCTTTCAAATATAAGGTAATGGTGCCATAAAATTGTGAAGTAATTTTTTCAAAGTAAATAAATATTAACTAAATTTGATTTTTTTCTCTTAAGCCCATAATGTCAAACACTTTGCTATAGTTTAGGGTAAATAGTAAGTTTATCCATTTTATTTCGTACTGTATCCTTCATAAGCAAAATTCTATTATTTTGATCATTATTTCCCCTTCCTATTCACTTTGCCTCCTTTCACTTTACCATGATTTGAATACTAAGCATGTTAAATTTTAGTTAATATGTTTATGCCTATTCTGTGTTTTAATTAAGTTTGTTCAATTGCTAGAACACAGACCTTTTCAAAAATGATAGTCAAACATGCCATTACATTATTAGATATAATTAATCTGGAACCAAGTGTTTATGTAAAGCACTCAGGAAGACTGAAGCTGGAAATAGTTTTTGCCATGAAAAAAAATTGTACTGGAGATTGATCCCAGGGATGCTTTACCTGTGAGCTTCATCCCCAGTCCTTTTATTTGTTTATTTATTTTATTTATTTGAGTCAGTGTCTCACTAAGTTGCTGGAGCTGACCTTAAACTTGGGATTCTCTTTCATCAGCCTCCTGAGGTGCTGGGATTACAGGCCTACACTATGTCTAGCTACTGTGAAAAAGTTTTTATCAGAATGTTCTTCCAGCTTTTTCCCACTACTAACAATTGTAGATTCCGTAGTTAAGCACTGAAAATAAATAATTTTTTTATTTGAATTCTTAGCTTATGCATAAACATGTTTGTTACTCTTGGTTCCAGGTTGTAACCTTGACTGGTCACTTGTGTTCAGGAGTGTGGTTCAGCGGAATTAGTGTGGAATTCACAGTGTGGAATTCACAAACTATCAAGTGTGGCCATTTTGGTGCATTCATAAGGCAAGGCGTATGGGAAGATGGTCACAATTAATCGTGCCTGAGAGAAACTATAAAAATTAAGGGATTTTATAGATTTCCTCAGATTCATTGTCAACCTTTTCCATTCCATATATTTAAAATATGGAATTAAATATGAAATATGGAATTATTTTATATTCTATTTTTATAATGAAAGCTCACCTGCCAACCCCAACAATATCTTTACTCTACCACCTGATCACTGGTTATGTTCAACACTTTACTAATGCTTATTATATCTGTCTGGAAATCTGAAAGTAGAACTAAACCTGGTATACCACTTAAAGTTCTCTGTGATAGGACTTACATGTATACAATAATGTTTTCATTTTGTTTTGAATACATCTCTGATTATATCCTATTTTGGCCAAGGCCACACATTAGGTTGATGTCCTGAGAGAATCCTTTATTTTTATTATAGTCTCAACAAAGCATATTAAGGTATTACAGTGAGATCACCTGTGAGACCAACTGAGTAAGCAGTAAGACTAGAGCCAGCTTCCTATCCAAATAATTTTAATTCTTTTCCCTAAATGCATTACCTTAAAGTTGTTCATTTGTCCACATATGTCGTTTTTCTGCCAAGTTACAGCCTCTTGAGATTTTTCTACAGTCTATGCTTATTGACTTGGCATTCCCCCACTCTTTTAGTAAAAGCTTAGTATGATTTGCTAACTTGGACATTTTCAGTGTGCTCTTTCTTTCCAATTATATGTACAAATGTAAAATAAGACTTGTCCGGGAATAGAGTTGTAAAGATCTTTTTCTTTTTCATTTCACACAGAGAAGTGCTCATTTTTCTTTTTCCCATTGCCATTACTAGCTCACATTTTTCATTCAGATAGGAAAATAAGGTAGTTTTAATGTGGAATTACATAAAAGTCTTTATGAAAATTTTTATATTTTATCTATTGGCACTGTTTTATTTGAAAAATACATTTGTCTTTTTGCCAAGAGCTCTCAACAGGTCTAATTTACAGCAGGTGTCTATAAAAGTTGTGAGAGTTTATGAAAATCTTGATGGCAGTGGACAGACCTTCTTCAACTTATCAGTGGTACCCAGGACTGTGCTTGAATGTTACCTGGAGCTCAATTCCATATAAGTTGTATTGTGCCCCGTAGCAGCATCTCCTTTTTTCTTCCATAGCCTATAATTGTAATGTTAATTTTATATTAACATGAATTTTATTAGCTTACTTAGTATGGAAGTGAGGCTCACCAAATACAGAAATCAGAGACTTATTGGCAAGCTCATACTTTTCCAGCAAATTGATGTTTATAACTTGATTCTCATGAGTGTGTGTGTGTGTATGTGTGTATATATATATATATATATATATATATATATATATATATATTTTTTTTTTTTTTTTCTATTTCCTATCATTTCCCTTCCCAAATTTTAACTAAAAAGAACCATCAAAAAAGAGCATTATATGAAATAAGAAGTATTGAACAGAGAAAGAAAGGAAATATGTTCATGTTGGAACCTTCTGCATGCTAAGCATTACTATATTTCATTTAATTTAGTTGAACATATTCTTTCTGGGCATTCCTTTACTAATTTTGTTGATGAAGAAGCTGGGACTCCAAAATTAATAAACTTTTTTGGACAAAATCTGTTCATTAAACACAGAGTGAAAATTTAAACCCAGGTCAGGCTATGTCTTTTATATGTGTCATCTTATACCAAGTCTTAAAATAATGCATGCCCGACATACACAGTGTCTGACAAATTGGAAGTCCAATAAATATTTATTGAACAAAATTATAAATAATATTTATCTTTGAAGTTTGTACTACTTATACATACACTACCACCTTTGTTCAAAGAGTATTCTAAATTGCAATATCAAAGTAATCAGAATCAGCATACTATTGTATTTTTAAAACAGGAAAAATCAAATTATAAAAGCAATAATATTAAGGCACTAGAGACAGTTAACAAGGCTGGAATAAAAATTATGCAATTAGGGATCCAGAGAGAAAAGAAAGCAACCACTAAGAAACAAAATCAGGAAGATTTTACTTACTATTCAATGGTTAGGAATACCAGAGAGCAGATTTTGGAATTTCAGAGAAAACTCAAAAGCACAACGCCATAGGTCAACCTTCCCACTTAGGCGGCAAATACCTGACAGAGAGCAATCTTCCTGAAATTACCAAATTCCGGGTCTTCTATGACTTTCCTACTCATTGTTGGCTTCTTGCTTCATTTCTGTATAGTTCTATATACTTCTGTTTGCTTTTCCGTAGAGTTTTATATTCCAATGTGAGCACATTATGAATCTAAAACTTTGATCTTTGTTTAGCATATAGGTTATATTGATGTAAGTTATTTTTGTCAAGCTATTTGCTTTTCTAATACTACATAAATATTGGTTGATATTATTAGAGGGTGAAAATTCAGATATAGTGATATGGGTCAGGTTCTTAAAAAATAAGTGAATTATATCAAATAGACTTAAGATTATTCCATTAAGATTTTTTTTTGTGTCTACTCTCAAATTGCTTCCAATTTAATGTTATATTTAAAACAATTTCAGTAGTATACCTTATGGTAAATAAGATCATCTTTCACAAAGCATTTTACATAGTCTTCATAAATAATTTATCTGAAGCCAATACTCTAACCAGTATTTATTACTGATTATACTCAGATAAGCGCATGCAAGCGCGCGTGCGTGCACACACACACACACACACACACACACACACAAATTGTAACTGAATAGAACTGTCTTTGAAAATTTATTCATATCTATTGATAAAAAGAGAGGAAGAAAGGAAAAGCAAGAGTGAAGAAGGAAGAAAGGAATTGAGGGAGAGCAGGAAGAAGGAAACAAAGTTTAAGGATTTTTAGAGCATCTTTATTTGCAGAGTTACCACAGTGTGTTCAAATATGAAAAAGGCCATGAGTGAGTTACACTCATTTTCAGTTAGCAGTCTCCAAGCTCTTTACATGTAAGTGCTATCATCTCTATTTACATATGTAGGAAAAATGATGAATAATGCAAATGCATCAATTAACCTTTCATAGTCATTTAGCACATTAGAGCTCTACCTATAGTGACTTCAGCAGTCCAAATACTCTAGTGGAAACTCAAGAGTGCACTGTTGTCATTGCTCTCATTTGTTTACCAGACACAGAAAATGTTCTATGTAATGTAGTGATACTATAGTGACAACTGACTCATTCTCCCAGAGCTCTTACTCTCTAATTGGAAAAGAAAGGCAAGAAGCCTAAATACTGTTCTTGATATTTATAAATGAGAGTTAAATTCAGTATAATTAGAACTATCTATAAGAATGTGTGGCTTTTTAAGTCCATAACACTCTATAGGAGAAGAGGGAAATATTGAGAGGAAATGGAGCACAGCACATTTCCGTAAATTAAGAGACCTGGAGTTCTAAATCAAACCCTGTAATTACTTACCTATATGATCCCTGGAAAGCACTTTATCTCTTGAGGTCTCTATTATAATTTAGTAATTTTACTGTCTTCAGAGGAGAAAAAGAGTTCATCATGGTAGTATACAGGTCAACATTAGCCCAATTTATTTTTATGTGGTACAATTGAGCATTACATTTTGAATTGGATTTTTTAATTGATATTATCACTTGAAGTAAATTTTTTTAATCATTTCTAAATTCTGGCTCATTACTCCAGAAATATTCAGTATCAAGTTAATAGGAAAAGAGGTTGCAGCCCTTAAACTTCCATTCTAAGCATAAAAAAATAAACTAAAATAAACACCCAACAAACATCAAACTTTTCTTATTTCAGAGGTGGGTATCTGTTTCAGCAGCACTCACCCCATCCCACCCCATCACTCTTCCTCCTCACAGGCCTTTTTTTGTGTGTGTGCTTATACAGTAATAGAAAGCATAGGTAAATTGGGCATGGTGGCTTACTCCTGTAATCCCAGCAATTTGAGAGGCTGAGGCAGTAGGGTCAGGAGTTCAAAGCCAGCTTCAGCAACTTAGCAAGATCCTGTCTCTAAATAAAATATAAAAAAAGACTGGGGATGTGGCTCAGTGATTAAGTGCCTCTGAATTCAACCCCAGTATTGATCCTCACTCCCCATCCCATCTCCCCCTCCCCCCCCAAAAAAACTAATCCATGCCCTGACTATATAAATCCATTAACTCTAATAGCCACTACTGGCTTTCTGTGTCACAATTTTAAAAAACAGAATCTGGTTGACTTAGTCCATCCAATAGATTGGGTGTTATAGGGCTAGGTCCACCATTGCTCTAGCAAGCAAGGGAGAGGAAACAGAGGTGGGAAGGACTTCCATGGAATGGAAACTGGACTTTAAGAGCTAACTACATGCTGGAAGGAAGCCCCTTTTCCGTTGCCTTGAGAAAAAAAAAAAAAAAAAAAAAAACATTAATGAACCAGGCAGATATTCCAGACTGAATTTTCTAATCACAGTATTCTATATTGCACAATGAATTCCAATGTCAGAGACTGCCGATGAGGTTCAGAATGGATAATACATTTTAGTTGGAATATCCTAGTTACCAACCAACTGGAATTTAGCCCATAACATTTTAACATAGCTTAGTAGATCATTATCTGATATTGATTCTCCTGTATAATTTTCATTTTTGTTTTATAAATATTTGGAAACACATTTAAGTATGAAATTTAACTTGAAAAGGTGATCAAATTCTGTTATGCATACTAGTAAGGAAGTTCGATTCTTATATTTTATCTCATGGGATTTTTCTTTTCTTTTTTTTTTTTTTATGACCGGTTAACTGGCAAATGAAAATTGAGTATATTTTTAATTGTTTTTTCTTTTATTTGTTATGAAATATAGACTTTGTTCTTTTACCAGTGATGTCTTGATTATGAGGAAAAAGTATAAATTGGAAATAGTTGTTGAGAATATTACAGATGATATATATTTGGACTTCTGAAGTTTTCTGAGTGTATTGGTCAAAATCATCAATTATCCAAATAAATTTTACTTAAATTTATAGTAATTCCAGCTTCTCTTTTAAATTAATTTTATAAGCAACAATTACTTAATAAACTTATTGTCAGTAGAACATTTGACTTCTCTTTTTATTGTAGTGATAGTAAGTGTCCACTTACCATTTACATTAAACATGCATGTTTATGTCATTACAATTGCAATTTTGAATTGCAAATGTCATAAAACTGCAATCACATAAGCTTAAGCAGAATGGGAATGTTATTGGCACAAATTACTAACAAAACAAAACCAGAAGTGCGGACATTGGCATGACTGGATTTGATGATTCTAAATAGGCCCCCAACTTCTGTCTTTCTCATTTGATTTTGGCTTTTTTAGGTAATAACTAATGAGAGCTTCAGAAGTTTCAGCCTCAAATCATTCCAATTCAGGTCCAATGGTTTTGAAAAATTACCTCCTTAAAGTTTTCACTCAAATCTAAAATCTCATTCAGATTATAGTTTTAACCAAATGAAGTAGATTAACCGGGAGGAGGGTATTCACCTAAATAGGTTTTGAGGCCCTGTACCAGAATTCTTCCCAAGAAATAGCTAGGAGCATATAAAATATATATCCAGTTCTTAGAAATGCAGTGGTGGACCTGGCTACTTACATTGAATTCTGTAGTGCAGGCAGTCAGGAAGGGCAGGTTGGAACTCTGGAGCAGATGTGGATGCTTTAGTACACAAATAGAATTCATCTCACCTTAGAGAAACCAGTCTCCAGTTCTTTCAGCTGATTAGATCAGGGTCACACAAGTATTGGAAATACTCTTTTCCTAAAAGTTGTTGACTATAGATGTTAATTTCATATATAAAATATTTTCACAGTAATAACCAGATTAATTTTGAATAACTGGAGACCATCTTGCTACATTCACATGTAAAGTTTATCTCATAGTCTCTAACATTAATGGGGAGGGGAGTCATGAAGATGGAACAGCAAACAATAACCTGAGACTCTCTAGGAAGGATTTTTAATACAAATATGATTCAAACAATCTGTTTTCCTATAATTAAAAACAAATTGACCTACATGTTATGAATTACAAAACTTAGGACAATGTTACCATTATTCAGTAGGCTATTGTTTTCAATTCTCTATGATACTAACAAAGCTTGTTGGAAGAGAGGGGAGGTATCAATAAACAATCTTCAGAACTACCCTTCCCAGTTACCTCTAAGTATTCATAAATTCTGAAGTTCATTAGTTTTCAATGGTCTTACTTTCGCTTCTTTCTAGGGATGTAGGCCAGATGCTTTAGAATTCCCTGTTGTATTCCCAGAAATTACAGCCCAATTTTCCAGGAAGAAATTAATAAATATGGAGAGAAAGAAGAGCTGGTTTTCAGTAGTTTGCCGTTATTAGTAATGTCACAATGAATAATTTAGTGCACATGTTATTTCTTATTTGTAAGGATGGCTCAAGATAAATTTCTAAAACAAGGATTACTGGTTTAAAGGGCAAATGAATATTCAGTCTTGTTAGATACTCTCAAAATTCCCACCATGTTCATTATTAGACTTAAATGATTTTTGTAAACTCGCCGAGTGACCATTTTTCACGGTAAGATTTAAGAATCGCTATTTTACAGCATGGACATCTGTCTACCTTTTTGAGTATTAATCCCATTGCCAGAAAAATACACCTGTAGAAATGCATGTTTGCTGGCATACCTGTCAAACTAACCTTACAAAATTGATTGTTGATGGAATCCCTGAAGCTCATACTGGTCAAGAAACCCCTAGCCTGGACGTATCTGACAGTTATCAGAATACATGTTTTGCCAATTAAGTAAGGTTTTTTCTTTTCACCTTTACAAGCTTTATTTGGCCACTTTAGTCTTATCTACATTTAACTTAAGCTTGACACTATCTTTGGGCTCATAACTTAATCAGGAAAATTGGACAAAACCATTATTAAAAAGTTGTTGCTGTACAGAATATTTGCCTTTATATATCTGCACTTCATAGCTGGGACAGTGAACATTGAACAACAACAAACAATTCTGATCTTTTTCCTGTGTGATTTGCATCCATTTAATCACATGACTTTATTATCACTGAAATATTATTGCACATTGTATTCCAACAGCATAATGAGATGTAAACACAAGTATAAGCAATAAATAATATTAAAGTCAGCTGTGTTGTAGTTAAAATCTCATCTTTTCTCACACTGTTTTCTTCCATTTAGAAAGAATTTAAAATAGACATAGATGGTTCAGCTAACTGGTAATTAGCATAGCAGTGAGCCAGGTTTGTACAGCAGTCTACAACTTCATGAATACTTTCCTCTGTTGCTTCTGAGACAGCCATCTGTGTTATTTCAGTTCAGAAGCATGCCTATATAAACCAACAGGACTCCCTTAAGTGTGGAAATGAGGTTATGCACCTCTGCATATCTCAAAGAACAACTTCTGACTTCCAATATATTACATCAAATATTTTACTGTTCCACATGATCCAAGTATATTTAGCATGAGTTTTTGAGTACTGGCATCCTGCAGATAGACCTCTGAAGGAGTCCTAAGATAGCACTGCCTTTGGTCATGAAAAGTAATATGCCCAAATTCTACACTTCATTCTTTTTAGGAAATGGAATGGCACCCTGAGATCATATAAGATAGGAAGATTTTTTTTTTTTTTAAGAAAAACCCAAAGGCAGGATAAATTAAAGAAATACATTTTAGGGGCTAGGTGTGCATTTCAGTGGTAGAGCACTGGCCTTGTTTCTGTGAGATCCTGGGTTCCATCCTCAGCACTATAAAGAAAAACAAAATAAATTTAATTAATGAAAATTAATATTATATTAAAATGGTGCTTTCTATTCATTCTCATATATATTCAATTAATTATCAAATCCTGTTAATGTGGACCCCCAAATATCTCCATCTCTCCTTCCTATACACTACCAAGTTGCAATTTGCCTATCTAATTGTTCAACATTTCCAGTCTAGCCACCTCACTGGGGACTATTTTAGCTTAAAATTTAGGTCAATTACATAAATATCCTATTTTGAAATAAACAAAGGTTTTTGCTAGATTCCAGAATTAGATAGTCTAAATCTCTTGGGAATACATCCAATTGCATTTTATAAACTGGAATCTGCAGGTAATTTGAAGTAAATATTGAAGAAATGTCATTAAAAGTGAAAGTTTACCTGACACAATAGGACCAAACTCTAATTATGACCTATTTCACTACTTCTGCAAATAATTTAAAAGGAAATATATGTGCAAAAATGGTAATGCTAACAAAATAAGCAAACCAATAATTTATTAACTAATGACTTGTATATGAAGTAGAATCCCAGTAAGCTATACTTGTTAATGTGGAAAATGTTTTTTTCCCCCTGTGTTAGAATGGCTTCATTCACTTTTCTCTCTTAAATCTAATTTCAATCCCAGCCTTAGATCTTATTATTTCAATATGAAGAAATCTGTCCAGAGGTCACCCAAAACCTGATGAATATATGAATATCTAACCATCTATGTCTGTGAGTGTAGGTAAATACATACATATAGCCTCTCTTCCTTTGGAGGTTGTAGTCTATTTAATAGACACCTTGTATACATATTATTGTTTGTGCATGTCTGTATATTTTTGCAATAAAATATAGAGTGGTACTATTAAAAATTAGAATATAATAAGATTATATAAGTAAAACCTAATTACTATTTGAAAAATAGGAAAGATTTCTCACAGGAATTGATGTTTAAATTGAAAAATAAAGCCAAATTTGAAGTAGTATAGCAGAAATTTTTTTTCAAACTGTGAGACAGAATCTATGAAGTACGCAAAGGAAGAAACTGCTTGGATTATTTAAGGAATGGAAAAATGACTAAGGTATTAGAAATATAGAAGGAAATCATTAGCTAGCCAAAGGTTAAGAAACGGAAACAGATGTCATTAAATGGTGATGCAGAGAACAAACTATTCTCATCATGATTGGTAATGTTAAGTATATGAGAACTTATTCCAATTGCCTTCAGCAGCTATAGAAAGGTTTTATAGTATATAATCCACTTTTTATTTGAATAAAATGTCTACTTTGAGAAGAATAATGTACGATATATAGGTGAAGTATGTGTTAGTTTTCTGTTACTATAACGAAATACCTTATATAATCATGTTGTAATGAAGAAAGTTTTATTTTGACTCTATAACTCCAAATAATACTATGTTCCAGAGACCAAGCTTTTAATACATGAGCCTTCTCAAAAACGTAGTATGGTATAAGTGTCCATGTAATATATGATGGAGACTTGGTTTAGGAAAGAGAAGTAGACATGGAGATAAATACATATATAAATATATATATATATTTATCTGAAACATATTTTGGAGATTTAAATGAAAGGATATAGTAATGAATTGGACACAAAAAATAAAGCAGAATTCATGAAGAATTGATGCCTAATTTCTGCAATGAATCATTGTATATAAGGAGGTAATAATTGCCCAAATAAAGAAAATTTAGCAGGAATAGTGATAAAGCAAACAAGTGAGGTCACCTTTTGTGAACTATAAAGTTTACATGTGAATAGAATGTGGAAAGAAAGGGCTGTGAATGGAAGATAGTTTGAGGTTGAGAGGAATTTTTATTTGTTTTGTTTTAAGATGATAAATAGGAAAGAGAATTCATATATTGAATGTGAGTTTTATAAGAATATTAAAAATTGAAGATATAGAAAAAAAGGGAGTAATTGATGAAGCCAGGTCTTTCAGAAGGAGATGAGACAAATGTATATTTTTGCTTTATTTTTGACTAAAAAGAAGATAAGATGCTTCCTTCTTATTAACAAGAGGGGAAGAAAAAAAATTGATCCACTTTCCTAGTAAGGATTTCCCCAAAAGTGTTCAGGGGAATCTGAAGTTTGAGTAATACATTAAATTTAAAGGGGAAGAACAAAGAACAAAGAACAGCATTTTTTTTAAATGCTGCTCATTATTAATATTCTTCTTCATGTGTTTTTATGGCAGACTGAGGAAAAAATTGCAGCTGTTTTCAGTTTATGTTAAATTATATTTCTTTGTAAGTGACCTTGCGCCAAACCGTAGTTAAATGAAAATTACATGTAAAATTTATGATACCTTAAGTTAGAGTTAACATTTCAGTATAAACTATTTCCCAAAACTAGCTCCTCCACTTGTGTATATAGACTCCAACATTTCTCCCCTCATCTTCCCTCTGCCTGCACCTTTCTTATTTGAGCACAGTTGCCCACCAGGTAAGCACCACACCTTTTGGTCCAAATTATTAAGAGAAAAATTCCTAATGACATGGCAAAGCCTAGATTTGAATTCTCTTGTCCTAATTATCTATGAAGAAGGAGAGGAATAATATAATACTATTGCATATAGGGCTGCCACTTTCAGGAGGACAACTTAAGGATGTTGAAAGGGTCTGCCACATCTCTGCCACATATCTAATACAAACACTTTTGGAAAAATCATTACTAGAAATGTTCTCAGAATATAAAGTAGACAGCTGAGAGTGGCCATCTACATGTCCAGTCCAATTTCTGTGTTTAATGTATAAACTGAAAACCAAGCACAAGAGAGATTTTACAAACAACAAAAACAAAAATCTCAAAGAAGTAACGATCAATAAATAACTGTCTTGAATGTTCTTAACTAGACAGAGAATATAGTTTAATTGTTTATCATTCACATGCCTTAAGTAGCAGGAGCTAATAGAATTTGAATTTAAACTTCTATGTGAAAGATTTATTACCCTTTCAGATTTGCAATTGCATTTTAGAATTGCAATGCTAAATATTAATATTTTACTTTAAATCTGAATATACTTTAATTAGACTATATAATGTATAAAAGTGCTTTCTTTTTCAAATTTGTATAATGGAAGACAGATATAGAGTTATATTGCTATTGATGTTATTTGAATAACACTAAATTATTATAAAACTAGGAATACAAAATGAAGTTTTCTATGGAAATTATGTATCATTTCCTTGGAATGGAAAGAAATGCAGTTATCAGCATTAATACATGAGTAATAAACCTGGATGGTTCCCTCAGCCTCAGTTAAACACACACACACACACACACACACACACACACACACACATATTATATATATAATGTAAAATATGTATAAAATATCTGGTAGTAAATGACCCACTGGTTTTTTGCTTCACTTCCTTATCAATTAGGCTCCATTTCATATCTTGCTGTTTACAATATATTTAAAATATCTTCTAATGTAACCTCATTTGAAAATATTTTTATATATTCTAATTTTTAAAAAGTTGAAATGAATTATAAGTTATATAATTTTGGAACTGTTTTGAAATTTTCCAAATTCCATCAGTAAATTACAAGAGGTAAGATGGTGACACAAAACCAGGGCTAACTGTGCTGAGAATTTAAAGACATGGACAGGACTCTGATGTATTTAAATTCTCTATGTCCTTTCGAATAGGATATAGAAATGCAATTTAAAACGAATATTACTAGAAAGAGTAATTCTTATCTTCATGAGCTAAAAACGATGTGCTATAAGATGTCCAGTATGTGTAACAATTGCTTTGGTTTACAGTACAAGGATGATTGGAACCATAACTCTGTACGCACAGTGCTCTATCACTGTCTGTGAGTGTTCCCTTTGTGACTTTTGATTTATATCAGGCAAGTTTACCAACAATACTCAAAAGTTTCCTGCTGTTCTCTACTATATAAAATATATGGTATCTATAGTAAAACAGAGCTGCTCAGACAATCGATGAAGATGTCATATTAAAATTTCCTATATGTGATGAGATAATGAATTCAAAATGATAAATTTTGGTTTACTTCAGAATCTATGAGTAATTGAAATGTTGAAAGAAGTGTTATTATAATATATGAGTTAATGATTGCACATTTTAGAAATACAGACAATAGTTATCACATTGTTTTATTTTAACTTTAATTTTTGTGTTACTGAGAAAAGAATAGAAGTGTCAAAAAATCAATGTAGAAAAAAGAGAATAGCAATCACAGTTTATTATTTTTTTTAATAAGTGAAAAATATTTGATACCAGAGGGAAGAAGAGTGGGAGAAGAAATGTGTAATTGCAGTTCTATGGGAATGGTACATAGGCATGGTCTCCTCCAACAAGGGAGAGGGCTACACAGGGGGCCCTGCCTTAACCAGGGGCTGCACAGCACATGGGTCCTACAGGTGGATATTCTGTAAAGAAGACTGAGGGTCCTGGAAGTTGAGACAGTTGAGCATTCAGGAAATACTGAAAAAGATGGAATCAATGGGTTCCTAAGCCACCATCTATATTCTCTCATGGGATTCCTTATTGTTTATTAGCCCTAGGGACAGTAACAATATAGGTAAGAATGATTGCATTTCAGCTCAAAGAACAAAACATCATCTAATTATGAGAAAAATATGGCAAACAACAAATTGAGATGTTCTTCAAAATAACTCATATCTACCCTTTAGAAATGTTAACATCAAGTACCACAAAGAAAGCCTGATACACACTCCAGAACAAAGGAGTCTAGAGACAAAAGACTATTGAATGCAATGTCTGATGCTGGGTTACATTGTGAACAACAAATTACTATAAAAACATTATTGGTCAATAGGCAAAACTTAAATTAGGACTGTATTATATATGCACATGTGTATGTGTATAATATATGCATATATACATGTGTATACACATATACATGTGTATATTATACATATAATTAACTATATAGTGTATAATTAACTATATGTATAGTTAATTATAATAGATGTACTATAGTTATCCTAGAGAATGCCCTTGTCCTTAGGGAGGCATGCTGAAATATTTATCTTTAGAGCAACATGATGTTTACAGTTTACTATTAGATAGTATAGAGAGTACATAGAATAGGTGATGGGACAAAATATGAACTGGTGAATAAACATGAAAACTACAGACATTTACTTTAGTATTCTTACAACTTTTCTGAAAGTTTAAAATTATTACAAAATAAATAAGTAAAAAGTGGTCTGACATTCATGTTATGGCTCTAGTAATGGCTAATCATATGGATTTTGTGTCTCTTTAATCTGCAAAATAAAAATAATCTGCTACATTTGCTTTTCAGTCATTTGGCTAAGATCAAGTGTAGTATCTGTTCTTATGAGGAATAAATGTACTGGGTGCCATAGGAAATTATAATAATCAATAGGGTAATGAGATTAATAAAACACTATTTGCTTTTTCTAAGATTTGGCCAAGTATTTTATAGGTAAGAGAGGAATAATTTTTCAATTCATAACACTCTATCTTCTCTTGTATTTGCCAGTTGTAATACAGTTATGCTTCTTAAAAATAAAAATTTAAAGCAAGATTGAACACAAATGAAAACAAAGAAACATGAACATCATGTGCCTATAGTTCTACAGTTTCTTGTGGTAATTTTATGGCTATGATGGTATTATCCTTGAGAACCCTCCTATTTCTTGCATTTCATTTAAAAGTGAACAGAGTTCATCATAGTCTGGATTCTGAAGCCCAGGAAGGTTCAATTTAGTCCAAATAACAACTTTAACTCTTCTCTGGGCACTGGTATTCTCCTATATACTGGGAGTAAAATATAAACACTTTATTTTTCTAACTCAGTGACATCTCACCTATGCTTGCACTAAAACACTAAAATTTGGTCAATTACATATATATATATATATATATATATATATATATATATATATATATATAGCTAAAACTTACCCAGAGTTACTATTAAAAGTTTTATTATGACCTAGAACACATATGAGAATCACTTGCATCATTCCTGAATGATCACTGAAAAATTTGTAGGAAGAAGAATTTACTGTTCATCATGAAGTAGTCCATTTTCCTTTGATAACTATACTTCTCAAAAAAAGTACTAAAAGTTACTAGTCCTTGAATAAACATTAAATTCACTGATATCTTCTTAACAAATGTTCTTTTTTACTTTCTAAAATGATTGACCTAACTAGGCGGTTTAATCCTTCATCCTAAAATTTTTCTCCTTTGGACCTTTATGAAAGTCTATTTTCTCCAACCTCTGATCTCCTCTAACCTCTGATCTCCTTTGATCCTATTTCTCTAATAGCAGGCTTCCAGGTTTCTTGTCTTGGCACTCTTCCCTTTGTTTCTTTCGGGATCATATCCAGTAAAGTCATCCCAAAATGACTTCAAAAAAGTCTTTATCTCCAGATTCATTTTTTCCTCTTACACACTACATAGACAGTTGCTATTGCCTGCAATATATCACCCTCTATACATAGTCTGTATATATCACACAATCCATAGTGTGCTAGAGCCTCTCACTCCTGTGCCCGTCAAACTACATACATACCAGCTTCTCTTCACCTTTGTGAAATAGACTGACAAGAAAAGAGAATTACAGAAAGGGAGGCATTATATCCTGAGGCAAGAAAGTGAGCTTCATGTAGCAGAAATAGTGGGCACTATCTAACATGTGAGAGAAGTACTCTTTACAGAAACCTGGACATGGATATGAACAAATTGCTTTATAGGTAAAGAAAGTAGAGATGTAAAATGGAAGGAAAGAAAGAGATAGAAAGACAGACAGACAGACAGACAGACACACACACACACACAGAAACAGAGACAGAGACAACACCAAGCAATCTTAAACTTTTACTTTGACAATAAACCAGGCAGGTATCATATTTATTTTTATTTACTCTTCACTACAATAGAAAGTTCTTCATGTGAAAGAACTGTCAGTTGAAAAATCAAGTTGAATCTATTGTGATAAATGTATCTCTCAAGAACATTTGGGTGAAATGCATACTCATAACAAAGCCTGGCCTACAGTATCACAGATCAGTATGCATTAATGTTTAAAAATTAGTCAAAGTCTCCAAAAACAGAAAGAGCTAAATCAAAATTAAAGTGTAAAACATGATTTTTAGTTGGACAGGTGATCCATACTGTTATTTCAATAATGTTGAGTAAAGTAACTAAAAACTAATTCTTCAAACTTGTAACATCTAATATTCTGTACTCTAGGTAATCTTACTTTTGCTCCATCATTATATATGGGATTATTCTTGAGATTATATTTAAGTCAAAGCAAGATGGTCTTTGATTTACAAATGTAATTTAGTCTTCTGAGTAGTAACCTTGTTAAATATTGTCAGATTAATTGAAATTGATTTGTATTTACTAAACATAGTGAATACTAACATAATATTAGACCCTGAAGTATTTGGGGGTACATTTAAGCCTTTCACAGAAACTGTTAGTTCTGCATGGAGGGATTCATTATCTCAGAGGTCAGCATTCCTTTTTCAGCATTTTCTTCAAAATATATTGTGAGAAATTGAGGAGAAATGACCTTCATTCCCTTTATGAGATTTTGTGATTTGGGAATATTTGAGAAAATTTAGGATAGGTTTGGGGGAGGGTGATATTTATGTTTAATTTCCAATGCTACAAACAGCACATTTGCTTTTCCATCTGCTTAATTCCATTCCAGGTTTGCTATTCTCTACTACTCATAGCATCATTGAGCTCCACATAATAGCTTTTATAGGAGACAAACATTACCAGGCAATTTGAAAAGCAGGTTGAAGATAAAGCCTGATTGCTCACGTGCCCTGGCCTGGTGACTTGGCTCACTTCTGAAGCTCACACCGAATGTGGTGAATGTGCCGCAGCTCTGTGAGGCTTAAAGAAACATTTCTCCTAATACAAAAATAAACCCACCACAGTCATTCATTCTGAGGAAATTTTACAGTTGTTGGTTAACCTGCTCCCTTATGCCCTGCAATATTCATTAGCAGATTTCTCTGTTTATGAGTGATATTATATGGAAATGGTTATGGGAAGCTAACAGATGTAACCACTGAAATAAATTAGAAAGAAAAGTTCTGTTTTTTACAGATGGCTCCATCAAATATGCTTTTTTTCTCTCCTCCACTTTAACATTTAGTTTTCTTTCAACAGAAAACTTTTCTTTACGGACTACGGGAATGTCGCCAAAGTGGAGCGATGTGACATGGATGGGATGAACAGAACCAGGATAATTGATTCAAAGACAGAGCAGCCAGCTGCACTGGCACTAGACCTAGTCAACAAATTGGTTTACTGGGTAGATCTATACTTGGACTATGTGGGAGTAGTGGACTATCAAGGAAAAAATAGACATACCATTGTTCAAGGGAGACAAGTAAGTACCAGGCTTCTATAAAATACAGCAAGGTTATGAAATGAATGGCATAATACTATGAAAAGGCCTGAAGTGTCCAATGTTGAAAATTTCATATGAAGTCAAACTATAAGGGGTCATAAAATTGTGGTGTATTTCCTGAATGGGAGAGTGTTCTTTTCACAGTGCTATTGTGATATTTCCCTGATACTGAAGTTGCTACTTACTCTTGTCCCCTGAACTAAAAACAAACAAAAACAACAAATAACAGAGATAAAAATGCTGTACTAGCGAGAAAGAAAAGTAATGGAACAGGACAGATATTATGACCTACTTACTAAAAACTAATTTAAGTAGTTTAAAGAACTGAACTATCATCTGTCCCATGTGGCATTGAAGATATTTTAACAAAAGCAAATGCCTACTCACCAGAATGTCCTTATTATTTTAATAGGTTTGATTAAATTTTGCCTTCTGACTCATTCAATATCTAATTAAATGATGATTCTGTGAAAATTTCTGAGATCAAAATTTTTCTCACATCTATTAGTTTCTCTTGCTGAGTTATAAGATTTTGTAAATAACACTCAGTGAACACCTATAAGAGATCTACAAGTACAAGTAGGCCTTATTCACTAGGGAACTTTTTTCAAATTTGGTTGGATGGCAATGAGTGCACCAATTTCATGTGAGCGTCTTAGATTTTGGAGCTGATACTTGTGAATTCCATTATTTTCGTTTGCAATGCAAGAGAGCTTTATTGCCAAATATCCCTTTACTTTCCAAACAAGTTTTAAAATGAAATTCCTTGTTTCCTTGACAGGTTAAAAAAATGCATTAATCTGAGTGTTTACAAATAATAAAATGTTAAATGTTAATAAAATGTTAAAAGTAAGTCCAGTTATTTCTCTCTCACCTTCAACCATCTTAAAAAGCTTGAATTATATTTGGGGGTAGTGACCTTTACAATGACCTTTAGAGGAACTCATCATTAAGATGACTATGATAGACCTGTTTAAAAATGTATTTGCCATTAAAAAAATTAAACCTTAAATGAAAAAATAAGTATTTCAAATGACTTTCTGCATGATTGCTTTAATTTTTTTAATGTCTGATGTTTTTAATTATCCTTTATTTCCCCATTTTATTACTTCTGTTTTTGGTTCCCTAAACATATGCTAAGTCTGCCACTAAGTGATTCAGTAAGGATATATTCTGTGAAGTATTTGAACTATTATTGGTGAAGTTTATCTACCAACTCATGTTCCTCCCACTACTACAGGGGTATTTAGCAGAGTAGATAGCCTGTGCTTATTTATGGGAGACATCTTTCTGAAGGAAGGTGTGGAGATGGAGTTTGTATTATGTGGACATATTTTCCACCTTGATCAATGGTCTACTGAGTAGCTATGCTTTCTGCCTAGGGATACCAATTGTCAGTTTTGCAGAGATCACTATGAGTATATCCCAAGCAGACTCCTAGGATGATGACCTCTCATTTTGAGCTAAACATGCATGAGATGAATGACAAAGTTACTAGTTCAGCTGGCCTTCAATTATTACGAAATTGTCTTACCCAAGTCAGATCAGATCACAGGTATACTTGGTGGTCAGCTATGTGGAAAGTGACATTAGAAACATTCATTTCCAAAAAAAAAAAAAAAAAAGAAACAATTTCCCTTTGCATAAACACACACAAACACATAGGTACTGTGGAGTAAAATATGCATGTAAAAGGATTATTTGCTTTTAGCGTGGAATAATTCTCCATGTTAATTCTTATATTTCATTTCTAAACTAAACATGAAGATATAAAATATGACCCTATAACAACATGTAATCCAGTCTTACTTTAGTTTCATCTCATATGAAAGCACCAGAAATAGAAATAATGAGCCATATATGCAAGAAAGATAACACATCAAATGTTTTACTTACACTATAGAATTGGCAAGATTTCCTGATTAAGATTGAAAATTTTGTAATGTTGTTCTATAAGTATTCTTACAATGAACCACATGTAATTTCTCAGATGCTCTTAACTACAAATCTGCTTATATTAAAAAAAAATGTTTCTGTATAGTGTCTAAAAATAGTGACAAAAAATTCTCATCAGAATCACTACAGAAAATCAATTTACAACTGCATCAAGCCCTGGACCAGAACCATTTTAAATTAAGTATAATATAAGAATATTAGTAGGCTATGTGCCTACCATGTGCATTTTTAATCAGAAAATAGATGTACACGTCCTTCCTTCTACATGATTGGAAGTTTTCCATGATTTTAAGATGTTCATGCCTCCCATAAATCCTCAAACCTCTGCCAAACAATTAGTAATTACTAATTTATTTGTGTGGGTAGAAACAAACAGCATGATTCTCAAAGCAAACAGTTAATTCGCTATTACATATAGGTTTTAAAAATAATGCAATTTATCAATAAAATGTTGATGGTTTATTTACAATTATTGCAAATATGTGATTTCTGAATATATTATTTTCCATGCTGGAGCAAGAATTAGTCTAAACATAATTCATTTAAAAAAAGGATTTTGAACTTATAAAACAAAACTTCAAATATTCTTTCTCATTAGTCCTTTCACAGGCATGGCTATGCTTTTGCAGGAAGTATATATACACATATATATGGATATATATATACACACACACACACACACACAGAGATATAGATATAGTTATAGATACATAGACATATCAGTGTCATAACTTGTTATTAAAAATGCTTGAAAGTGTGGATCTCATTGGCCTTTGAAAAGTCACAATGAAACATGTTTTCTTAATGAAACATGAATAAAGTTCTCTCCCATACATGTGGAATTACTTTATCCACCTTAACATATGTTTTCTTCTCCAGAGGGGAAAAATTAAATTAGTGCATGTTGAATTCTTTGAGAGAAGACAAATAACATTCTTTTGACTCTGATACTATGGACATTTTCTACAGTATAAATCACAATCCATTTTTCTTTCATGTTGAAAGCAGCATAATTAAAAATCATAGTTATTTTTCACCCTCTTTATAGGTCAGACATCTTTATGGAATAACTGTGTTTGAAGACTATTTGTATGCAACCAATTCTGATAATTTCAACATCTTAAGGATAAACAGATTTAATGGTACCGATATTCATTCATTCATTAAAACAGAAAGTGCTCGAGGAATCCGAATCTATCAAAAAAGAACTCAACCAACAGGTAAGTTGCAGGACTTCTTCATAACCTTCATTATGAAGGGGGAAGCGGGAAGTGAATTGGGACATAGTCCTTGTGCCTGTGTGGTGTTAAAGTGGTGAGTCATAAATTCTGTGTTTGACAGCAGAAATGTGCATGTCTGCTTGATAAAATGGAATAGAGCTCCTTTCACAAGTCTAAATGACAAATTGTTCAGTTTCTAGTGAATCGCTTCTACAACCATAGAATTGAAATGATGGCTGGATTTAGACTCAGGAAGGACCTTTCAATTGTGATGTATGTAGAGACAATGCAGATGCTTTATTTTTCATTTTTTGTATTATTATGGGGAAATAAATCAGGTGACATCCTTGCAACCTTTTTCAGTGTTCATTGTAGTCATTGGCTCTCCTCATTTCTCATCACAGTAGTTCTTTAACATATGTTCATTAAAGATATTTTTTTTAATGTTAAGGTTGTAATGATTCTAATGTTTCTCAAAAACACAAACCCTTTATTTTTTATGTCATGTTAATTGTGATCTTTAGCAATCCAACTTAGGATCAGTCACATATGGAATAAGAGAACATTAAAAAAACCATCACCTCAAATTTCCATCCTCTTTCTGTGCTTCAAATGAAAACTAATCTAGAATTATCTAAATGTTAACATATATACAATTGAGGAAGTGAGTTGAATAACTGTGTTTACAGCAGATGCAATTTTGAATTTTGTGGATAACCTAATAAGAATTCAATATTAGGGTTTATTCATTCATTAATTACTCATGGATCATCTATTGTGTGCCATAAAATATTCTGTGTATACTGAGAATACATCAGTGAATAAGACATAGAAAATATTTTTGCCTTCATAGGTTTGCATCCTATTATAGCAGATGTAATAACTAGGTAAATTATATATTATAGTGGGAGTGAGTGCCATAGAGAAAATACAGTAGAAAAGAAAAGTAAAGGTACAGAGGTGGGGATGGAGGAGTTTGCCATTTTATATTGAATAGTCAGAGGAAATCTCTTTGAATGCATGGCATTGAATGAATACTTGAAGTAATAGAAAGAGAGATGCACTGTAGATAACTGTAGCCAGAGCAATTTAGAAAGAGAGAGATGGACAAGCACAAATTACAGAACTGAGCATGTCTCCATAGTTGAAGGAATAGCAGGAAGACCTATGTGGCTGATGCAGAATGAATGAGGGAAAGAGAAGTAGAAAATGAGGTCGCAGAAATGGAAGACAATAACAAGTAAGACCCTGTAGCCCAGTGTAAAAACTTTGGCTTATATAGAAAGCATTGCTCTCTAACATTTTGGAAGAATCACAATAAATACTGTATTGACAAAAGGCTGTGGGAAGAGCTCGGTGGAAATTTAGAGAGTACTAGTGATTGTATGAAGAGAGTATACAGTAGTGAGAAGTAGTGAAATTCAGGAGGCAGAGTCAATAGAATTTCCTGGTGGATTGGATGCAGGATATAAATCAAAAAACAATTCAAAGATGATGACAATGGCTTGGCCAGAACAAGTGGAACTGAATTATTTTTGAGATTGGAGGAACTAAGTATGGGTCAAACTTGAGGCAAAGATTAAGTTCAGTTTTCAAGGGTTATTTCAGGTATCTATTACAAATCCAAGTGGAGATATCAAAGAGGTATTTGAATATACAAGACCGTATTTTCAGATTCAGTGATTAAGTCCAGGGTGGATACATCCATTTGCAAGCCACTGGCATATAGTAGATTTTTAAAATCATGGCAATGGGTGAAAACCAAGGAAGCAAGTATAGATGAATAAGAAAATAGTTCCAAATAGTGGACACTGGGGTGCTTCGACAATAAGTCAAGAAGAATAGGAAGAACCAAAAGAGGAGATGGAGAAGAAGTTTGTCAAGTTCAATTGACCTTTAGAGTTGGCAACACAAATCTTATGGAAATCTGAACAGGGCAGTTTTGATGGTGAAGTGAATATTTCATTAAAATTGAAAGAGAGAGGAAGGAAAGGAGTTGTAGAAAATGATCATAAGTAATTTTGAGATGTATGGCCGAAGCAGGGAAATGCAGAATTAGTTGGAAGATTTCCTATGGTAATTTCAATTAAAGAAAGACTTTTTTTCTTTTCTTCTTCTTCTTCTTCTTTTTTTTTCTTTTAATAACAGTGTACTTTCCTTTTTATGGGCACGATCCAATGGAGAAAGAAAAAAGTGATGATTAAAGTGAGAACAGAATTGTTGATTATATGAGAGGAGATGTTAGGCTGGAAAAGTAAATGCAATACTCTTGGCAGAGAAAAGTAGTCCAAATTGCATTTCACTCATTTCTTTTCAGTTAGAGAATGAAAGATTTTTTTTAAAGGACAGTATTTATAAAATCATAGTGGGTTTTTGAAAAATTTTTTATTCTAATTTGTTATATATGACAGCAGAATGCATTACAATTCATATGACACATATAGAGCACATTTTTTCATATCTCTGGTTGTACACATAGGAAAGTCATACCATTTTTGTCTTCATACATGTACTTAGGGTAATGATGTCCATCTCATTCCACCATAATTTTTACCCCTTCACCTCTCCCTTCCCCTCCCTCCCCTTTGATCTATCTAGAGTTTGTCTAATCTTCCCAGGCTGCCCCTCCCAACCCTACTATGAATCAGCCTCCTTATACCAGAGAAAATATTAAACATTTGGTTTTTTGGGACTAGCTAACTTCACTTAGCATTATATTCTCCAACTCCATCCCCGCAAATGCATGATTTTATTCTCTTTTATTTCTGAGTAATATTCCATTGTATATATACACCACATTTTCTTTATTCATTCATCTACTGAAGGGCATCTGGGTTGCTTCCACAGTTTAGCTACTGTGAATTGTGCTGCTATAAACATTGATGTGGCTTTGTCCCTGTAGTATGCTGTTTTTAAGCCCTTTGGATATAGACTGAGAAGAAGATTAGCTGGGTTAATAGGTGGTTTCATTCCCAGTTTTCCAAGGAATCTCCATACTGCTTTCCATATTGGCTACACCAATGTGCAGTCCCTGAATCCAAAACCAGGTAAAGGCATATCAAGGAAAGAAAACTTCAGACCAATATCTCTAATGAACATAGACACAAAAGTTCTCAATAAAATTCTGACAAATTGAATACAAAACATATCAGAAAAATGGTGCACCACTATCAAGTGGGGTTTATCCCAGGGATGCCCAGTTGTTTAAACATACAGAAATCAATAAATGTAATTTATCTGATCAATAGACTTAAAGATAAAGAACCATATCATCTCAATAGATGCAGAAAAAGCAATTGACAAAATACAGTACCTTTCATGTTCAATACACTAGAGAAAATAGGAACATTAGGAACATATCTCAACATTGTAAAAGCTATCTATGCTAATCCCCAGGAAAACATCATTCTAAATGGAAAAAAAAATGAAAGCATAGTGGTTGTATTATTAAATGAAAATTGCTAGAGAAAAGGGACTAGGGGGAGGGCGGAAGCTTGGGAAAGGAAAGTGCTGGAAAGTGATATTGTCTAACTTATATTGCTATATTCTGTGCATGAATGAATGTATAACAGCAAATCCCTCCATTATGGACAAGTATGATGCACCAATAAAAATATGGGGGAAAAAAGAAAGCTATTGTGATAGTTATCACAATCTCAACTCTGTTGATCTAAAATAAATACGATCACAATGACACTTAAAATCCTATCGAAATTATTCCTGCTTGTCCTTTTCTCTTTGGCCCATCTTTCTTTCTCTGACCTTGTCCATATGCTACTTTTCCATTTTTTCTTCCCTAATGCTAAACACTCATGGGACATTTTTCTACTCCTCAATTTCCTCTTGAAAACTCAGTGTCCAGTATTGACAATTATACTTACACACACACACACACACACACACACACACACACACACACACACTCACTCACTTCATTTTATACTAAGGTTTTCAAAATACCAATAGACTCACAATTAAAAAAGAAAACAATGACATCATCACTTCTCAACAGAGTACACAGGATGATTGAATCACATTTCTTCTACTTCATTTCTTCTGCTCACATCATGGATTGTTGCAGAGGAATTCCTTTCTTTGTTTTATTACTGAGGCTGAGAGTATTTTTATGTTATTATTAATATTAGTTTTTATTTAATGGTTGGTCTTTAAATGAGTACAATAAGCAGGTAATAAAGACATGTTGGCTTTATTTTGCTTACATATGAACAACTTAAATTGATACAAACACATATTTTTTTTTCTCAGAATTGCTTTAGAAAACAGCCTCAGGAGAATTTTGGACATTCCCTTTCTCTTCTTCCATGAGATTGCATGTTTTCCATTTGATTACAGTACTAAAGATTTGGATATATGGAATTTTGTTAATATTCCCTGTTCTTGAACTGTTCAAGTTGAGTGACATACTGATGTTCATAATTATCTTGTCTTTGGAGAATTTCCCGTGTGTTTTTTTTTTTTTTTTTTTTTATTTGTTGTAGTCAGAAGCCACGCATGTGAAGTGGATCCATATGGAATGCCAGGGGGATGCTCACACATCTGTCTGCTCCATAGCAGTTACAAAACACGGACCTGTCGCTGCAGGACTGGCTTCAACTTGGGGAGTGATGGCAGGTCATGCAAAAGTATGTTTTAAAAATCAAACATTTTGCCAGCAGCTACCACTTCAGAATAGTTTTTTTCCCACTATTAATTAGCAGCATTCATATCATGAATAACATGAGTTTTAATCAGGTGAAATTTTCCTACAAAGACTTGCTAACAGTTTTTTCTCACCATAAGTAGTTTTGTGACTATGTGAATTGAAATTCAATCCGACTGTAGAATCACTAAACTTAGTGACCTTAGGGAATTGTTCTTTAAGGAAGAATTTTAGGAAGATTTTTTTTTTTTAATTCCCTAATGAATGTTTTGGGTCAATGGGCTATACTCATTCATTGACCAGAATTTCTTTTATCAAAACTAAGATAATGCTCCAACAGTAGATGTGTTGTTTGGTCCAACAGAAATCAACATATAACAAAGCTTTCTCTCACAGGGGAGTGAAATTTACTTCAAAATTTAACTTCACATAACTCAAGCAGTACTAATTAAATATTAATACCATCAAAATTTTTATCAAGTTGGGCACAGTGATGTACACCTCTAATCCTACCTACTTAGAAGGCTAAAGAATGAAGATTTCAAGTTGGAGGCCAACCTGGACAAATCAGTAGGACCTAGGACTGAGTGGTAAATTGCCCCTGTATTCAATCCCCACTCCAAAGAAAAAGAAAGTAAAAAAAAAAAAAAAAAATGTCAAAAATTTTTTCAAGATATATATTGGTTAGTTATATTTTTCTTAAGCTGAGTGTGGTCATGTCTAAAATCCCAGAGACTCTGGAAATTAAGGCAGGAGGATCACATGTTTTAGTGCAGCCTCACTAACAACTTAGTGAGTACTTATTTCCAAAAAAGAACAAACAAACAAATAAAAGGTCTAGGGATATAGCTCACTGGTAAAGCACCCCTGGTTTCAATCCCCAGTTATGAGAAAAAGAATCTTTTTTTCAGATATGAAATATGACAGAGTCATTTATGTCTTTAAATAAAGTAGTCAAGATTTTAAACATGATTTTTGAAACAATATTTGCACACAAGGTTTTATTTGCAGTCTTAATAATTAGATATTGTAGAATGACAGTCATAGAAATTATGTCCACGTAAAAACTGCTGGCTTTTAAATGTCCCTAAAGTGCCAGTTTTTTTTTTTTTTTCAAGTTTTGCTGATTGTTTTTTATAGTATCCAGTTCAACTCCTCCTTTGTCAATAGAGAAATATTTTTTCTGTTTTTTTTTTTTGGGGGGGTGTGTGGGTAAGGTACCAGGGATTGAACTGAGGGGCACTTGACCACTGAGCCACATCCCCAGCCCTATTTTGTATTTTATTTAGAGACAAGGTCTTAGAACCTCACTGTTGCCGAGGCTGGCTCTGAACTCATGATCCTCCTCCCTCAGCCTCCTAAGCCACTGGGTTACAGGCATGTGCCACCGCCCACAGAAACATTTTTTTCTTTGTTCAGGACTCCCCCTTTCATCATTCTCTTGTCATGTACTGGCAAAAGACAGCGATAAGTTCACTAATTTGTTAGAATTTAATATAAGTAGTCAGAATTAAAGATACTACAACTTGTTTTAAATCAATAACTCAAGAAGCTCAACTGTGACAAAAGTATACTTTGTTTACACTTTTTATTTTTATTTCTGATTTTGTATTAAATACTGAAAATATAAATTCTATTAGCTGGCTATAATAGTGTATGTCCATCATTCCACTAGCTCAGGAGGTTAAGGTAGGAAGAATGTAAGTTCCAGGATAGGCTCAGGAATATAGTGAGGCTCTAAGCAACTTAGTAAGTCCCTATCTCAAAATAAAAGTCAAAAAACCTGGGAATGTAGCTCAATTGTCAAATGTGCCTTTTTTGAAACCCCAGTAACCCCTGCCCCTTCACTGGCTAAAAAGAAATCTGCTTTCATGTTCCCAAGGCCTGCTAGATAAATAAGGACTCTGGATCTGAATCCATAAGATAAGAGAAACTGAGTATAAATGCATGTGTATATCATTTTTAAATGATGTAGTTGCTGCTTGAAAAATGATGGCATATCATACAAAAGAACAATCACTTACATATATTTGTACACATCTATGTCTGTAGATACACATGTTTGGGGGGGGGACATAAAATCTGAGTTACATATGATTGGATCATCCTTAATGTAGTTTGTGATTTGTAGTATTTTTATAGTAAACAAATAATTCTAGCTATGCTCAACAGAAACAATTGTATTGCAAATAGGTGCTTACAAAATCATTGACAATCCTAGAACAAGAGCATCTAGACTGGGTCTTCCCAAACCAAACTAACCTGACTGAAAGATGAAACACCTGCCACAATCAGTGGTGAGGGCATCAAGAAACCACAAATGGAATTACTAACTTCAAAAACAATATCGTTTTAGGTGAGATCCAGGATTAGAAGGTTTGTACCACATCTAATAGCTCCAGAATTGTGTCACATCTGATAGTCCCTATTACTGGGGGAGGAAGTGATGGTGGTGGTGGAATCCCATCCCACATATGAATGGAATAGGAAAAGACTACAGTAGAAAGTTCAATTTTTGCAGCAGGTGCTGACCAGGAAAAAAAAAATGTAAAAAGAAGACCTTGGTCTTATTTGCATATCATAAACTTGGGCGTGTACATCTGAGTCAGTTATTTAAGTCAAAACTAGAACCCTAGCTATATAAGTGTCTATGAAATGTAGCTTTTAGTTTTCAATTGTGTATAATACAGAAAGTCAGAGAGACTGGAAGAAACTTGAAAGTAGTTTAAAGTAAATAATGCATAGAGGAAAGTAAGAGGAAAATGGCTACTGATGCTATTTAAAACACACACACACACACACAAACACAGAGAGAGAGAGAGAGAGATACAGAACACATCCTAATTTATCATGTACAATGTTTGCCAATTAGCAATTAAAACATCCATTAGAAATAAAATAAAAAACAAATGTTAATAATCACGATTATGGTAAAACAAACATTCTTATGCATCACTAATAAAGTTAGAAATTTGTATTAATATTGAAAGGCATTTGGTAGTACATACAATGACCATAAAACTGATGTTATTGTTTGACAAGTTATCCTTCCTTTGATTGAAAAAGTTAATTATAAATGCATTTCTAATATCAAAAGATCAGAAAGAATTTAAATAGCCAATGATAGGTAAGCTGATCATATTACATTGCCTAACTAGTTTATACTGTCATTGAAAAGAATATTTTAAAACTTTTTAAATGCGTATTTTTAATGTATTTTTATTAAAGATACTGAATTCAGTTTCTAACAAATTTTAATTTTTGGATTACAATTATACATAATTGTGGGATAGATCACCACATATTCAAACATAAATATGAAATAATTTGGTCATATTCTTTCATATATCTTTCCCTTCCTTCCTCTCCTAGTCCCCTTCATCTCGTATAATGATCTCCCTGTTTTTGAAGTTTTATTAATGACTTGACCGAATGTCATTCAAGTTTTAGGTGCATAAGATCCCCATTTTTGAAATAAAATAAAATATATGTTCATAAAATACTGGCAGGAAATATTAAGAAATGTTAATCATTTTACAAATGGGTCAATACTTCTTTAAATCATACCCATATTATTTAAAAATAAAATACCTTTGTAATCAAGTAGACATCAAGAATCTGTGAGGGAAATGAAGAGAAGGATGTTAATATATTTCACCCTGCAAATCCAGTGCACAAATTGTATGAAATTATAGGTTGAAAATAAGAACTTCTCTCAGTATTATTATAATGATAAATGCAAAAAATCAGTTTGAAATTGACTTGGTAAATTATCTTATATCAAAAAGGAATAATGTAAAGCTGAGTGAATCAATGGGAAACAAAATTGATGCTAGGATTAAATAATATCATACAATAAAATTGAACAATTTTGTTGATAGAATTAAATATCCATTAGAAAAAAATAGCTAGATAAAATAATTTTGAATTGTCCATATGAAGGAATACTATACAGCAATAAAAATAAGCTATGACTACAACCAAATTGAATTTATATCAAGAGTATAATAAAATTAATGTATAAAATGCACTCATACCATTCAAACATTCTGCTGCTAGGAAATACCATGAAATTTTCTAAATTTTTTCTTAAACACATATACTAAGCACAATATAATTGATATATTAAAAGTTTTTGAGATGGCAGAGGGTCAGTCTGGAGCACATCCCTATTTTTCAATGTCCTGATAATACTCTGAACATCAATGTTAGGTATCTAAGATTTGTCTCAATTTTTCTGTACATAAAGACATGTTATTTTTTTTAATTTAGTTCTCAATAACATTTACTTTAAAGAGAAAAATGTACAAGAAATATTAATATTGTTTGTATTGAGAATATTAGATTTATAAGTAATTACTTATTTTTTCTTTTATTATTTCCCAAATTTCTATAATGCTTGTATTTATTGCCCTTGAAATCTCAGTTTTTATGTGGTTATCAAAATATATGTTATATACCTTGTTATAATTAATTTCTTTTACTCACATAGAATAAGCCAGCATTGGGTACCCTGCTAATAGGAAGAGTGCCTTATATTGGCTTTTAGTCGGAAAGAGTCAATTTGCTCTATAGAAAAAGCTACATTATTTTAAAAAGAAAAAGCTACATTTTTAAAGATATTTTTTGGGGAGAGAGACTTGTTTTTGTTTTGCTTTTGATAAGGCTTGTGTTGTACATTAGAGTACTGTCAGAGCACATCAGCTTTAACATTCTAATTGAAATGTGAAAAAAAAAGTCATGCTATAACTGGCATTTGATTTCATTTCTTAAAAGAATAAGTTGCAATGACTGTAATATATTCACATGCAAGTTAGTGATAGAGTATGATTCTTTGTGTTTGTCTCTGACTGTCTGTAGATGAAAATTCTGAAGTATTGTTTCTTAAATGTTCTGAACTTTTTAGCATTGTCAACTATAATGAGAGCGATAGTTAGTATCTACAGAGTGCTAGATAGATTGTAATGAATTATAAAATTAAATGTGCAGATGTTTTAATAAATGTCCATTTCACAAGTTACAAGTTAGTCAATGATCTGACGTGTTTTTGCTATACAGACAGTTACAGACAAAAGAATAATTAACTAAATATAACCACTCACTGAAGTGATTTCTGTTTTAATTAAAGTAATGCAATTAGCTGGCCTTCTTGCATCAAGATACATGTGGCATATTTTAGAGTTTAATTTTTAGTATTGAATTTAAAAAATGCTAATTGGGCCAGTTAATTAAACAGGGGCATTATGCAGTGCAAAGAAGATTAGGCAGCATCGGTTGTTTATATTTGTAATCTTTCTTCTGCAGGACCGAAGAATGAGTTGTTCCTCTTTTATGGGAAAGGACGCCCAGGAATTGTTAGAGGAATGGACTTGAATACCAAGATAGCTGATGAATACATGATCCCCATAGAAAATCTGGTAAACCCTCGTGCTGTAGATTTTCATGCAGAAACCAATTACATCTACTTTGCTGACACCACCAGTTTCTTAATTGGCCGGCAGAAGATAGATGGCACAGAGCGAGAAACCATTCTGAAAGATGGTAAGTTACTCTGCTTCACAGTCACATCAAACTGTTCAGAGATAGAGGACTTTAAAGGGATTAAATCCAATGTGTTTCACAGTAACATTATCCAGATCCTGAGCTCAACTTGTTTATTTAAAAATATTTGCTAATTTTATTTGCTCAATAATATTATTTCTCCATTCTTTTCACTTACCAATGTGTTAAAGCTTTCATTTTTGAAAAGTTGAACTTATACTTTGTCATACGTTTTAATTACTTCCAGAAATAAATTGATATATTTTCCATCTTTTCTGGTAAAATATAGAATTACTATGATGTGTTTATAATGTTATGTAGTAAAATGAAATTTAAGAGAACATTGAAAATATTTAGAATTTGTTTCTTATTAGAATATTGGTCATGTCAGAATGTATTAAAAATGTGGGTCTCCCAATATTCATCAAATTCTGGCATATTGTTTTATACTTTTTTGTTTTCTTTTTTTTATTCTTTTTTAATGGTTGTTCAAAACATTACAAAGCTCTTGACATATCATATTTCATACATTTGATTCAAGTGGGTTATGAACTCCCATTTTTACCCCAAATACAGATTGCAGAATCATATCAGTTACACATCCACGTTTTTAAATATTGCCATACTAGTGACTGTTGTATTCTGCTACCTTTCCTATCCTCTACTATCCCCCTTACCCTCCCCTCCCATCTTCTCTCTCTACCCCATCTACTGTAATTCATTTCTCCCCCTTTTTTTTCCCTTTCCCCTCACTTCCTCTTGTATGTAATTTTGTATAACCATTAGGGTCTCCTTCCATTTCCATGCAATTTCCCTTCTCTCTCCCTTTCCATCCCACCTCTCGTCCCTGTTTAATGTTAATCTTCTTCTCATGCTCTTCTTCCCACCTCTGTTCTTAGTTACTCTCCTTATATCAAAGAAGACATTTGGCATTTGTTTTTTAGGGATTGGCTAGCTTCACTTAGCATAATCTGCTCTAATGCCATCCATTTCCCTGCAAATTCTATGATTTTGTCATTTTTTTAATGCAGAGTAATACTCCATTGTGTATAAATGCCACATTTTTTTTATCCATTCATCTATTGAAGGGCATCTAGGTTGGTTCCACAGTCTTGCTATTGTGAATTGTGCTGCTATGAATATCGATGTAGCAGTGTCCCTGTAGTATGCTATTTTAGGTCTTTAGGGAATAGACAGAGAAGGGAAATAGCTGGGTCAAATGGTGGTTTCATTCCCAGCTTTCCAAGAAATCTCCATACTGCTTTCCAAATTGACCGCACCAATTTGCAGTCCAACGAGCAATGTACAAGTGTACCCTTTTCCTCACATCCTCGCCAGCACTTGTTGTTGTTTGACTTCATAATGGCTGCCAATCTTACTGGAGTGAGATGGTATCTTTGGGTGGTTTTGATTTGCATTTCTCTGACTGCTAGAGATGGTGAGCATTTTTTCATGTACTTGTTAATTGATTGTATGTCCTCCTCTGAGAAGTGTCTGTTCAGGTCCTTGACCCATTTGTTGATTGGGTTATTTGTTTTCTTATTGCTTAATTTTTTGAGTTCTTTGTATACTTTGGATATTAGGGCTCTATCTGAAGTGTGAGGAGTAAAGATTTGTTCCCAGATGTAGGCTCCCTATTTACCTCTCTTATTGTTTCTCTTGCTGATTAAAAACTTTTTAGTTTGAGTAAGTCCCATTTGTTGATTCTAGTTGTTAACTCTTAGGCTATGGGCATCCTATTAAGGAATTTGGAGCCAGACTCCACAATATGTAGATCGGAGCCAACTTTTTCTTCTATTAGACACAGAGTCTCTGATTTGATATCAAGCTCCTTGATCCATTTTGAGTTAACTTTTGTGCATGGCGAGAGAAAGGGATTCAGTTTCATTTTGTTGCATATGGGTTTCCAGTTTTCCCAGCACCATTTGTTGAAGATGCTATCCTTCCTCCATTGCATACTTTTAGCCACTTTATCGAATATAAGATAGTTGTAATTTTGTGCATTGGTTTCTGTGTCCTCTATTCTGTACCATTGTTCCACCCACCTGTTTTGGTACCAGTACCATGCTGTTTTTGTTACTATTGCTCTGTAGTACAGTTTGAAATCTGGTATCGCTATACCTCCTGATTCACACTTCCTGCTTAGAATTGCTTTTGCTATTCTGGGTCTTTTATTTTTCCATATGAATTTCATGATTGCTTTATCTATTTCTACAAGAAATGCCATTGGGATTTTGATTGGCATTGCATTGAACCTACAGAGAACTTTTGGTAATATCGCCATTTTGATGATGTTAGTTCTGCCTATCCATGAACAGGGTATATTTTTCCATCTTCTAAGACTTCTTCTATTTCTCTTTAGGGTTCTGTAGTTTTCATTGTATAAATCTTTCACCTCTTTTGTAAGGTTGATTCCCAAGTTTTTTTTTTTTTTTTTTTTTTGAGGATATTGTGAATGGGGTGGTTTTCCTCATTTCTAGTTCAGAAGATTTGTTGCTGATATACAGAAATGCCTTTGATTTATGCGTGTTGATTTTATATCCTGCTACTTTGCTGAATTCATTTATTAGCTCTAGTAGTTTCTTTGTAGACCCTTTTGTGTCTTCTAGGTATAGGATCGTATTATCTGCAAATAGTGATAATTTAACTTCTTCTTTTCCTATCTTAATGCCTTTAATTTCTTTTGTCTGTCTAATTGCTCTGGCCAGTATTTCGAGAACTATATTGAATAGAAGTGGTGAGAGAGGGCATCCCTGTCTTGTTCCAGATTTTAGAGGGAATGCCTTCAGTTTTTCTCCATTCAGAATGATGCTAGCCTGAGGCTTAGCATATATAGCTTTTACAATGTTGAGATAAGTTCCTGTTATCCCTAGTTTTTCTAATGTTTTGAACATAAAGGAATGCTTTACTTTGTCGAATGCTTTTTCTGCGTCTATCAAGATGATCATATGGTTCTTATCTTTAAGTCTATTGATGTGGTGAATAACATTTATTGATTTCAGTATATTGAACCAGCCTTGCATCCCAGGGATGAATCCTACATGATCATGATGCATGATCTTTTTGATATGTTTTTATATCCGATTTGCCAGAATTTTATTGAGGATTTTTGCATCTAAATTCATTAGGGATATTGGTCTGTAGATTTCTTTCTTTGAGGTGTCTTTATCTGGTTTGGGAATCAGGGTGATATTGGCCTCATAGAATGAATTTGGAAGTTCTCCCTCTTTTTCTATCTCCTGAAATAGATTGTAGAGTATTGGCATTAGTTCTTCTTTAAAGTTCTTGTTAAATTCTGCTGTATATTCATCCGGACCTGGGCTTTTCTTGGTTGGTAGTCTTTTGATGGCTTTTTCTATTTCCTCACTTGATATTGGTCTGTTGAAGTTGTTTATATCATCCTGACTCAATCTGGGTAGTTCATATGTCTTAAGGAATTTATCGATGCCTTCACTATCTTCTATTTTATTAGAGTATAGGGTTTCAAAATAATTTGTAATTATCTTCTGTATTTCTGAATTGTCTGTTGTGATGTTGCCTTTTTCATCCTATAAGCTAGTAATTTGGGTTCTCTCTCTTCTTCTCTTTGTTAGCGTGGCTAGTGGTCTGTCAATCTTATTTATTTTTTCAAAGAACCAACTTTTAGTTTTGTCAATTTTTTCGATTGTTTCTTTTGTTTCAGTTTCATTGATTTCAGCTCTGATTTTAATTATTTATTGCCTTCTACTGTATTTGCTGCTGATTTGTTCTTCTTTTTCTAAGGCTTCGAGGTGTAGTGTGAGGTCATTTATTTGTTGGCTTTTCCTTCTTTTAGGAATGAACTCCATGAAATGAATTTTCCTCTTAGTACTGCTTTCATAGTGTCCCAGAGATTTCGATATCTTGTGTCTGAGTTTTCATTTACCTCTAAGAATTTTTTAATTTCCTCTTTCATGTCTTCTGTAACCCTTTGTTCATTCAGTAGCATATTGTATAATCTCCATGTGATGTAGGATTTTTCCTTTCTCATTTTATTATTGATTTCCAATTTCATTCCATTATGATCAGATAAAATGCATGGTAGTATCTCTACTTCTTTATACTGTCTACGAGTTGCCCTGGGACCTAATATATGGTCTATTTTTGAGAAGGATCCATGTGCTGCTGAGAAGAAAGTATATCTGCTTGATGTTGGGTGGTATATTCTGTATATATCAATTAAGTTTAAATTATTAATTGTATTATTGAGCTCTATAGTTTCTTTATTCAACTTTTGTTTGGAAGATCTGTCCAGTGGTGAGAGAGGTGTGTTAAAATCTCCCATGATTATTGTGTTGTGGTCTGTTTGACTCTTGAACTTGAGAAGAGTTTGTTTGATGAACGTAGCAGCACCATTGTTTGGGGCATATATATTAATGATCATCAAGTCTTATTGGTGTATGGTTCCCTTGTGAAGTATGTAGTGTCCTTGTTTATCCCTTTTGATTAACTTTGGCTTGAAGTCTATTTTATTTGATACAAGTATGGACACCCCTGCTTGCTTCCAGGGTCCGTATGAGTGATATGATTTTTCCCAACCTTTCACCTTCAGTCTGTGTATGTCTTTTCCTATCAGATGAGTCTCCTGTAGGCAGCATATTGTTGGATCTTTTTTTTTAAATCCATTCTACTAGCCTATGTCTTTTCATTGGTGCATTTAAGCCATTAACATTTAGGGTTACTATTGAGATATGGTTTGTATTTCCAGCCATATTTGATTATGTATGTTACTTAACGTGATTTGTTTTTTCTCTATGATTAGTTTTTCCTTTACTGTACTACCTCCCGCTGTTGGTTTTCATTGTTATTTTTCATTTCCTCTTCCTGTAATGTTTTGCCAAGGATGTTTTGAAGATCTGGTTTTCTAGCTGCAAATTCTTTTAACTTTTGTTTTTCATGGAAGATTTTTATTTCATCTTCAATCCTGAAGCTTAATTTCTCTGGATACATGATTCTTGGTTGGAACCCTTTTTCTTTCTGCGTTTGAAATATGTTGTTCCAGGATCTTCTAGCTTTCAGAGTCTGTGTTGAAAGATCAGCAGTTATCCTGATTGGTTTACCCCTAAATGTAATCTGCTTCCTCTCTCTTGTGGCATTTAAGATTCTCTCCTTATTCTGTATGTTGGGTATCTTCTTTATTATGTGTCTTGGTGTGGATCTCTTATGATTTTGTACATTCGGTGTCCTGTAGGCTTCTAGTATTTGGATTTCTTTTTCATTCTTTAAGTCTGGGAAGTTTTCTAGTATTATTTCATTGAATAGATTGCTCATTCCCTTGATTTGCACCTCTATACCCTCTTGTATCCCAATAACTCTTAGGTTTGGTTTCTTTAGGTTATTCCATAATTCTTGGATGTTCTGCTCATGATTTCTTAACATTCTCGCTGAGCTGTCTATATTCTTTTCACGTTGAAAAACTTTGTCTTCCTTGTCTGAAATTCTATCTTCTAAGTGTTCTACTCTGCTGGTAATACTCTAATTTGAGTTTTTAATTTGGTTTATTATTTCCTGCATTTCTAGGATTTCTGTTTGTTTGCTTTTTATATCCTCTATCTCCCTATAGAGTTGATCTTTTGCTACTTGGATTTGTTTATGTAATTCATTGTCAAAGTGATCTTTCATTGTCTGAATTTGCTGTATAATGTCTTCCTTGAGACTCCAGATCACTTGAAGAATGTATATCCTGAACTCTTTGTCTGACATTCCATCATCTGCAGATATTACCTCATCTAATGTTGAACTGACCTGTATTGTTTGGGGTCCTTTCTTTCTTTGTCTTTTCATACTGCTTATGATTCTTTCTAGCTTTTTGAAACTGTTGTGTTAATGTTTTTCCCCTTATATATTTGTGGTATTGTTCTCGTATAGCTCCAAAATCCCTCTTTTGTGGAGAAAGACAATGTTAACAGTTCCCAATATCAACAGTACATTATCTAAGCACAAGTTTTCATTATTAATACATTTATAGTTAGATTCTAAGTCTATAGATATTGGTTTTAATTATTACTTAAGAATATATTCATTAGTTTCATAAAAGGCATACCATATCTTGTGGCATATAGAAAACTTAATTTCAGACGAAGGATGTTATACTTAGAGGGAAAGGAGTGAGGGTATGAGGTAAAACTAACTTAGCACCTTTGGAGAACTCTAACCAATAGACTGGTAATTTATGGAAGAATGTATAGACTCAACCTTCTATCTGTATTTAGATAGTTACCCTATGTATTGATAGCAAAAATTAGGAGATTGAAAGTGGGATAGAGAGAATACGAATGAAAAAAAAGAAAAAAAACAAGGAAGAAAAGAGAAATAAGAGAGAAGAAAAGGAAAGTAAGATAGAAATAAAGAAAAAAAATGGGGCGAAGGTGGGGTATATGCAATTCCTCTATATTATATTACTTTGGTAATTTGGTTGTTCATGCACAGTTCTTGGTTTCACATATGTTGAAGTTGTGGAAGAGAGAGAGGAAAAGAGAGAAAGAAAGAGAAAAAAAAAGTCTCTCAGATCACTGTTTTCCTTGCTTCCAGTAGGTGGCGTTGTCTATTCCTAGCTTGAGCCTCTGTATTCAGGGTGGTGGGTATAGCCAGTGTGAAAGGAAATGAGCTTCCACCTGTATCTTCCCTACTCTAGTCTCTGAGGTAGAAATCAGGTACCTGTACAGTTGTTTTGCGTTGATAGCTATAACCCCCAAAAGCTTGTGGGAAATATTTTGAGTTATCGCAGCTAAGGGTGGGGGAGTTGGAAACCGGGTACCTGGATCAGCTGCAGAACCGTGCTGGTAGCCACACCCCCTTTGATGGGTTTTAAGGGTTGATGGGCTTCCTCCGGACTAGCACATGGGGCGGGGCCTGACTTCCTCCTCCGGTGTGGCTTGGCGCCTGGCGGCTTCCTCCTCCGTTCTGGCGTGGCTGGCGCCGGGTGGCTTCATCCTCCTGGCTTCCAGGTCAGGGACGAGCCGCCCTGTTTTATACTTTACAAATGATTGAAATGAAATTTTCTAGTCTTACCCTTGAATTATTAGTGTCTCCAAAGAAAAGTCAGCTATTGATACCTATTTTTATGAATGCATATATGAAGTTACATACATGTTAACATATATGCATATGCTTTATTGAAATTGGTGTATTTTGCAACTTATTTCACAGGAACAAGCAATAAAATATTTAAAAATATAACTGTGGCATAAGTAGAGAAGGTATTTAATTCTCAAACAAAGTAGATCTTTGATTGGCTAACAGTCATCTTTAAGTATGTTACCTAATAATTCTGGACCTTAGTTTCCTCATATATGAACCCATTGACTTCTTGAATATTTTAGAAATGTATGATTTAAGGAACATTAATTATATTCTTATTATATGAAGGATGCTGTACTAGCTATTAGAGAATATGAAAGGAATTTTAGGCAATGACCGGTACCTTCATGAAGCCCTTCATCTACCTTAATAAGATCAAAGCTGTCCCAAGAAACACATGATGAGTGGAGATTGTCCATATTCTGGGAACCCACAGGAAGCGGGAGGTGTCTTTACAGGAGTGTATTCAGGGTGCTCCTGTGCAGGAGGCAGGCTTTGAGAAAGATTTTAAAGGATAAATGTTAAGTTGTAATTGGAGGACATTTCTGTAACCACAAATTCTTTGGGGAAGAAACAAACACAAATGTCCTGGAAGTAGGTCACTACTAGAGGTTTCCAATGCAGGTAATAGTGAAAAAAGGAGATTTGGGAAGTGAAAATTGGAAAGATGAAAGGCCTCGAATATGAGGTAAAGGGTGTGGAGCAAGAAACATGGAATACTTTTGTTCTGAAGAATAATGTGAATGTACTGATATTTTTAGAAAGGTCAATCCAATGAAGGGGTGCAGAGTTAATCACAAAGAAAAAGAAAAAATATCAAAGCAGAAATGGATTAAACATATTTACAGCAAGAATGGCCATGAATGGTATTCTCTCCTGTCTGCCAGGAGAGAGAATTAGGGGAGCATACGAAAACTATTTATTCAATTCAGCCATACTTTAAATCAGTTCTTCAATGATGAAAAAGTTAATAGTCTCCATGAGTGGCAAATGAAGTACAAAAATGAAAAATATACCAGTTTTTATCTTTTTTTAAATAGCTTACTGATTAAGGCAATACAAATCCACCATGATTTAACAATCTCAAGGAGTGTCCTAATTAAAGTTAAAATTTTTGCTTTAAATTGGATGTGACAGAGGCAGTCTGCCTTCTTTTCTTGGTAATATGATAACAGATGATAGGGACTTCACAATTCTAGAAGGACAATAGACTTACACACATGCCATAAGTAGATACATTTGGATTATTGTAGTTTTACCCTGGATATCTTCAGGAGGGACTAAAGTATAATATAGAAGTTTCTTGGTTTCATTTCAAAAAGTGTCAGTTCCTATGCTGTACCTGAATGTCCCAGCTAATGATCCTGACTTTGATAACAGTATCTTATCAGTGACACTGGTGATTCTTTTTATTCTTCCACAGTAACAGAGATGAATTCTAACAGTTGCTCAACTTCCAGGCACATCTTTACTGTGCTGGTTTGACAGTATGAAGGGTATAAAAACATTTTTCAGATTTTCACAACTGAAATATATGTAACATGTCAATATTCCTTTTTAAAAAGTTTATCTTCTTTCTTTCCATTAAAGAGAATAATAATACATGTTGCAACACAAGACTAACCTGTCAAAACAGAAGTTTATATCGGCAAATGACAATTTGTGATTCTTAAAGAGAGAAAAATTAAATTCTAAGTGTTTTTTTCTTTATTTGTCTAGCATCTACTATTCAATTTGAAGACTGGAAGTCAATGCTTAATTTGACAAGTGATTTTGTAAGCTTGGTAGAAATTTTGAATAGTTTGCATAGTTTAGAATATAAAGCTATGCATATTTTTCTATTTGTAAATTAAACATAAATATCTTGAATATCTTCTGAGTATATGCATATTCTTTCTATAAAAAATATGCAAAATTGCCCAAAATGTTCCATCTCCATTCATTCTTTTATTTTTTTTCTCCTAGAGGTCTATTGAAAAACCTTTACATGTAACATATCATTTTGGCTTTGCAGGCTAAAACAGTAGTAAAATACATGAGAAAGACAATAATCAATTTGAAGGAATTTCATGTTTCAATAATTATTGAAAATATCTCTAAAGTGAAAAGCATGTTACTGATTTAATAAAATAGACTTGTGTAATGACAAAATATTTATCCATGTGTATTTTTCTCCTTCTGAGAATTTTTATCAAATTTTTTGGAAAATCCCTATCATTCTTCTTTTAATTCATTCCTTGATTTACTTGTTTAGTCAATAAATATTAAATGAAGTCATCTTTGGCCATGTGCTCTTGTAGGGGATAGGAATTGTGTATCAGGGGTCAATGCTCTTTCATATAAGCTTGGATCTCAGTAGGAAGCAGGAAACACACAATAAACACATAAGTGAACAAGGTAATGACAAGTGCTCTACAGAAAATAAAGTAGGATACTGCAGTGGAAAGAAACAGAAGAATCAGCAGGAGGCAGAATTAAAGTGTGTGTGGGGGGGTTAAGTTAGCTATTCTTGCCAGATATAATTATTGCTTTCTCTGAAAGAATAAGAGAGATCCTTTTATAAGACTGAATTTATTTTTATATTATCAGGCTTTTTGTCCAAGATTCATTTTTCATTGCAGTATGAATTATATTTTTTCAGCAGAAAGAGGAAAAAACTACAAAAATGAAAATTTACTTTTCAATTTATTGTTTCATGTATTCCATAGAGCAGTACTTGTTTTTAAACTGTAGAGATTAATTCTACTTGGAGATATATAGCTCCAAACTGAAGGCATGTTAAAATGATCCTTCATATTGTTATGTATCTTTAAAGTATTAAAAGTTTCAAAAGATTTTCCTATGTTTGAAAATTATTAATGCCTGCAGCCATAACAGAAAAACTATAGTTGCAATAAATTCTACAATTAAACACTGGAACTTGAGGTCACTGTTTTATATAACATGTAGGCTTTCTTAGCAATTTTTTCCCCAAAATAGTTATATAGAGATTAAAAAGGTGGAAAAATGTGAAAAATCTGCTGGTATTTTTGTTTTGGAATTGATGAATGAATATCTGATTCTTTTATTTCATGTTGTGCTATAATTAAAAAAAATGTAAATGTAAGACTTATGCAGCTACAATTCTTCACAACTGTCATTCTTATAATTTCAAATAAAATATGTGTTTAAGAATATAGACATTTACTTTTATTATAATTAATTGGAAATTTGGGGAAACATTGTGTCCCCAAGATATTTTTTTTTTTTTAAAAGAGCGAGTGAAAGAGGAGAGAGAGGAGAGAGAAAGAGAGAAAGAGAATTTTTTTTAATATTTATTTTTTAGTTATCGGCAGATACAACATCTTTGTTTTGTATGTGGTGCTGAGGATCAAACCCCAGGCCGCACGCATGCCAGGCAATCGCGCTACCGCTTGAGCCACATCCCCAGCCCGTGTTTTTCTTATTTTATTATTTTATACCATTTATTTTGTGATGTAACACTCAGTGGAAGGACCAAAGCTGCCTTGGGGCTAGTCTCTGTGAATGGCATTGAGAGATATGCAGGAGAGACAGGAAAAGGGAAGAACGGTGGCATAAAATTGATCGAACTTTTGTATGTACATCCTTGATGTTGGTGAATCCTAACACCAAGAATATCCATAGGGCCCATTTCAGTGGTTCACCACTGTAATCCCAGCAGCTTGGGAGGCTGAGGCAGGAGGATTGTGAGTTCAAAGACAGCCTCAGCGAAAGCAAGTGCCAAGCAACTTGGTGAGACTCTTCTTCTAAATATAATACAAAATAGAGCTGGGACTGGGGCTCAGTGGTCGAGTGCCCCTGAGTTCAGTCCCCGGAACAACAACAACAAAAATAATATCCATAGGACATTACTTAAAACAAAACAAAACATATTGTAAATAAATTTCAGAAAGATCAGTAGAATAGAGAAAAAATCAGGAGGCATATTAGGAAGGAAGGGAGTGTTAGGGACTGAATTAGAGAAAATTGTATTCAATGCTTTTGTGATTATGTCAAAATATATCCTAATCTTATATATAACTAAAAAGAATCAATAGAATTTTTTTTCAAAAAAAATAAAATTATATAGTTCATTGCATGTATAGCATACCTAATTAAAGTTAATTAAAAATAAATATTAGAAAATATAAGAAAAATAAGTGGCTGGAATAATAGTTCACCTTTGATCTGTATTTACTGGGTGCTAAGATTATACACTTTATGCCCAATATTTCATTTAATCCAATCAACAAGTCTCTGGGGACAGTAGTAGTAGTTGCTCCTTTATATAGATTGGGCACTGAAACTCAGGGATATAAACAACTTCAGCAGAGTTACATACCTAGTCAGTGGATTCAGCTAGTTAAAAACTGTGAAGGCTCAGATTTTATTGTACTTGCAATCTAAAAAGTTAATCTCCTACAACCTTTGTGGATTATGGCAGAACTTCTTCTGATGCAAAAGTCAATCATTTGTAATATCCAAAGTAATAGCCAGAGTATCATTAATTTCCTGTCAGGGTTCTGAACTCCACAGAGGTTATCACAGAGCATCACAAAAGTGGCATCTCATGTTATCTTCTCCTGAAATGGGATAAAGTGCCACTTACATTCTCTACTCCTGAAATGGAATAAAGGTAAAAAAACTATGGAAAATTCTCTCTCAATCAGGCTGAGATACAAAGCCATGTGATTTGGTAACCTGAATAATTGTGCCCAAAAGATATCCATATCCCAATCTCTAGGACCTGATGCTGTTACCCCATATGGCTTGCAGATATGACTAAAATAGGATATTAAGATGGGGGTATTATCTTGGGCCCTTAATGAAATCACACAGAAATTTATAGGAAGGGCAAGGGGTAAGTAGCTGTTATGGCTGTAGATACAAGTGCTTGGAGAGATGCAGGGACACAGTCACAAGCCAAGGAATGCAGGTACCTTCTGGAACCTAGAAAAGGCAAAAAGAATGTACCATCTCCCCAGGCCTCCAGAAAGAAGCAGTTCTGCCAACATCTTGATTTGATCACAATGAGATTCATTCTAGACTCCTCACACTTAAACTGTACAATAATGGATATGTGTGGCAATTTGTTACAACAACAACCATAGGAAGTAAGAACATGTGCTGTTGAGCACTTTGTTGTTCTGAACTTGTGTGTTTCTGGCAGTATGCTCTACTTGATTGAGATATGGAGCAGGTACACATTTATCCACACTCACAGTCTTCCTTTAAGTTAGTTAATTTAGTTAAGGAGTAATGAATGACTTCAGGCAAGATCAGGATAGATTCTCTTTTGTGATATTATGAAGAAAATAGCCCTGCCATTCATATTCTCCACATGGCATGGTTAAAGACCACCTGTTGATATATTATCAGAGGGTAACGCCATATTTATGTGATGCTTGTCTAGTATTTGAAGGTCCAAGCCCTATTCCTCAGTTCAGTCCCATTCCCACATCTTTACGCTTCACCTATGGAGTTCAGAATCTTGTAGTCTTTACTATTTTGTTTTAAAAAGTGTGGTGTTATACTTAGCTCATGAATTATTATTTGAGGATTCATTATTCTATTACTCAGAATCTCCAATACCAACACACACACACACACACACACACACACACACCATACAACTTCCATTTTATAATCTGCTTTAAGCAGTTGTTCCAGGTTGCTATAAGCAGCCCTAGGGTCGACACACACCTGCTGTAATCTTTACGTAAAATACATGGGCTTTAAAGTAAGATTATAATTTTCTGCACCTAGAAATTAACTTTTGTCCTTGGATTTCAAGAAATTTTATCATTGTATAACTCTCTAGGAAAAGAATCTCATAAAAGTTGCGTTTCACTGTGGCAGAATAAATGAACTGAGATAACACTAATGAATTATGTCAGAAAGTGTCTGTGAACATTACAGTGATAATGCCTTGCAAAATATTTTAAAATTAAGAAAACCTTTAATCTTTGCTACTAGATTTTAGATAAAAATCAACTTTATTTCTCTACCATATAAGCTTAAAGAGCCTGAGAGATATAGACACTGACCAACCACTAAAGGAATAAATGAATACATTTGTCAGTCATAGACATCTCCTAATTAAAACTGTTAAAAAGAGTTTTGCAAGAGTTTACAACTCTTAAGAATCTAATGGATAGTGTCATCGTACTATGTAGCAAGGGTATAACCTGTTTGCACACACTCTTGTTTACTGTGAATGAGTTGTTTTCATAGAATTTACTTGATATTTTAGACCAGAAAATAGTGATACATGTTATTTTTAGAATGTGAAAACACATTTCTCAAGAAGAGGATGAGATATTTCATAAACAATTTAAACCAATATATCTTTTGGCCAGCACAATACATATTTTTTGAGAAGCTTTGAAATGTGCGCCTAAAAGATTGTCATGAAAAGGTGGAATTATCTGTGGAGCTACAGTGCTTTAGTAAACATGGAGAAAGATAGCTTTCCCCTTGTTCACTTCCACTCAATATAAGCATGCCTAACCTTACATAATTATTGACAAACACACATATGTACATATGTGCATTGGCTGAAAAGAAGCATCTATAAAAAATCGATTATCTTATAAATATTTGATTACTGCTAAGGTCGAAAGAGAGAATGTGAAAATGCTTGCTAATCCCAAAGTGTAGAACTATGATTTATAATTTTTACTTTCATAAATATTCTGATCAGTAGTTTTGAGACTTTTAAGAAAGTACTAATTTTCAGCCTCTCCTTAAAGGAGAAGAAATATATTCAACCTAATTATTTAATTATTCTTAGGATTACACGATTCCTATATAGTATTTCAAAACTCACTTGGGAATCTTTAATTACTCTAGGACTACTGTAATAAATTTAATGATTTTTAATTTCTGATTTTAAAAAGTTTGGCTGGCTTAACTCAGAATATTACAAAGCAGGAAACATTAACTCATCGTGAGACAAGATTACATCCAAAATACAGACTGATGACATTTTCATACAGCAGCCATTGGAGAAGATTTTTAGAGAGAAATAATAGATATTGTTTATTCAGTATGCTGAAAATTTTCACTCTGACATATCTAAAGTATAACTTTATTTTTGCCTCACATTGACCTTTAATTTTTATTTAATAATCTCATCCATCCCAAATCAAAACCTGGTCAAATCCCAGTCCTTGATTTATAAAGGCTGCAGACAGATATGTCCATCATATCAAGTCAGGAACATAATCTTAATTAAAATGTTCAGTCCATTATGTTTACATATGTATCAAAATCCCAACTTCAGTGCATTAGCAAATATTCTGTTTCTGCTTGTGTTGCTTTCCTGCTAGAAGGAATAGAGAACTTATTTGACTCATCTTTGAATTTCTTTACCCTGAATTTATTTTCCTCGCTATTCCTGCCAGCTAGCTAGGTAGATTTGAATGCCTAATCTCTTCTCAGCATTGTGGTAGAAATATAATTAATAGGAATTGATAATGCAATATGAACAGTTTTATATGCACTAATTCCATGGTAAAGAGTCCTCTTTAGGACAAATGGATGCTACCTCTGCTTAGTTTTGTGTCTGGCATATTCCAGCCTATCCTTCAGCCTTCAATTGTCTTTGCATGGCTCCTCTCTGAAGATCTCTCTCCACACTCTTTTCCTTTGCCTCAGTCGTAGACTGTGACCTGTTTACTCACTGGAAACTCATGGTACTTACAAGAGAGATACTTCCTTTACTTGTTACAGTCTTCTGTGGATTTCTCCTTCTAAGTCTTTAAAGTGAATGATTATTCTCTCTTGACAACTAAATTCTTCTGTATACTTGTGATAGGTCTTGGACAGAAGATAATCTATTCTACCTGCATGGAAAGCAAACATTCACTTTTGATTATTTGTTGGATCAGTTTATAATAAAGAATACTTTCTATTCATTCAACTATTTATTTATTTTTCTAGTTACACATGGCAGTTCAGTGTATTTTGACATTCATTTATGTAATAAGTATAACTTATTATAATTAGGATCCAATTTTTGTGATTATACATAATGTGGGATTGCATTGGTCATGTATTCATATATGAACATAGGAAAGTAATGTCCAATTCATTCTACTGTCTTTCCTATTCCTTTCCTCCTTCCCTTTTCTTCATTTACCATTTTTTTAAAAAATGTATTCCTATATTTATTTATTCCAAAAATGGGACCAAAATAGTTTTAGCCATATGATTTTGCAGCTTCAACTTCTTTCCTGATTGTTTTAAATTTATTTTTTACATACATGAAATGCCTTACACTCATTATTACCCATTTACAGCACAATTTTTCGTAACTCTGTATATAAAGTATGTTCACTCCAAAATTATTATGCCATTATATATGTACTCTTTTTTTGCATTATAATTCTTAATATATATATATATATATATATATATATATATATATATATATCACAGTTTTTCATATCTCTGTTTGTATATAAGGTATGTTGACACCAAATTCAAATCTTCATACATATATTTTGTATAATTATGACCATCACATTCCCTCATCCTTGCTAATCCCCTTCCCCCTTCTTTTCCCTCCCATCCCTCTTCCCTATCTAGAAATAATCTTCCTCCCATGCTTTCCCTCCCTGCCCCAGTATGAGTCAGCCTCCTTATATCAGAGAACACATTCAGCATTTATTTTTTGGGGATTGGCTAACTTCACTTAGCATAATCTTCTCTAACGCCATCCATTTACCTGCAAATGCCATGATTTTGTTATTTTTTATTGCTGAGTAATATTCATTGTGTATAAATGCCACATTTTTTTTTTTTTATTTATTCATCCACTGAAGGACATCTAGGTTGGCTCCACAGTTTAGCTATTGTGAATTGTGCTGCTCTAAACATTGATGTGGCTGTGTCCCTCTAGTATGATGTTTTTAGGTCCTTTGGGTATAGTCCTAGAAGAGGAATAGCTGGGTCAAATGGTGGTTCCATTTCCAGGTTTCCAAGGAATCTCCATACTGCTTTCCAAATTGGCTGCACCAATTTGCAGTCCCACCAGCAATGTTTGAGTGTACCTTTTATTCTCTAATCTAGTGAAATTCTAATCTCCCCCTCCCTTTTCTGAGTTAAAATCACATATCAGAGAGAATATACTGCCTTAGGATTTTTGACACTGGCTTATCTCACTTATCATGATAATCACCAGTTCCATCCTTTTACTGGCAAATGCCACAATTTCATTCTTTATTATGGCTGAATAAAATTCCATTGTGTATACACCTTATATTCTTTATCCATTAATCTATTGTAGGGCACCAAATTCAGTTGCATAGTTTAGCTATTGTGAATTGAGCTGCTATAAATGTTGATGTGGCTGCTGCATCACTGTAGTATGGTACTTTTAAGTTCTTTGGGTATAAACTGAGGAGTGGGTTAACTGCAACATATAATGGTTCCATTACAAGTTTTCTGAGGAATCCCCATACTGCTTTCCATAATGGTTGCACAAATTTGCAACCCCACTAGCAATGAATGAGTATACTTTTTCCCATATCCTCGCCAACATTTGTTGTTACCTGTCCGCTTTATAATTGCCATTCTAACTAGAGTGAGATGGAATCTCAGTGTAGTATTAATTTGCATTTCTTTAATTGCTAGAGATGTTGAACATTTTTTTCCATGTATTTGTTGACCAATGTATTTATTCTTCTGTGAAGTGCCTGTTCAGTTCCTTTGCCCATTTATTGGTTGGGTTATTTGTTTTGTTTTAGTTGTTGTTGTTGTTGTTTTGGTATTTATTGTTTTGAGTTTTTTCTGTATCCTGGAGATTAAAGCTCTATCTGAAATGCAGGTGGAAAATATTTTCTCCCATTTTGTGGGATCTCTGTTCATTGTTTCCTTTGCTGTGAAGAAGCTTTTTTTCTTGATACCATCCCATTTATTGATTCTTGGTTTTACTTCTTGCACTTTAGGAGTTTTATTGAGGAAGTTGGTTCCTAAGCTAACATGATGAAGAATTGGAACTATTTTTTTCTTCTAGTTGGTTCAGAGTATCTGGTCTAATACCTAGGTCCTTAATCCACTCTGAGTTGAGTTTTTGCATGTGAGAGATAGAGGTTCAGTTTTTTTCTACTACATATGGATTTCCAGTTTCCCAGCACCATTTGTTGAAGAGGCTATCTTTTCTCCAATGTATGCTTATGGTGTCTTTGTCTACAATGAGATAAATGTATTTAGGTAGGTATGTCTTGGTGTCTTCTATTTTGTTCCATTGGTCTCCATATCTGTTTCTGTGTGGATACCATGCTGTTTTTGTTACTAGTATAATTTAAAGTCTGGTATTGTGATATCTCATGCTTCACTTTTCTCGCTAAGGATTGTTTTGGCTATTCTGGGCCTCCTATTTTTCCAAATGAATTTCATGACTGCTTTTTCTATTTTTATGAAGAATATCTTTGGATTTATGATACAAATTGCATTAAATCTGTAGCACCTTTGGTACAATGGCCATTTTGACAACATTGATTCTGCCTATCTCTAGCCAGAGCAATTAGACAAAAGAAATAATTTAAAGGGATACAAATAGGAAAAGAAGAGCTCAAATTATTCCTGTTTTCCTCTGACATGATTGTATGTTTAGAATACCCAAAAAACTGCACCAGAAAGCTTCTAGAACTCATAAATGAATTCAGTCAAATAGCAGGATATGAAATTAACACCCAACAATCAATTGTGTTCTTGTACACCAATTATGAATCAGCTGAAAGAGAAATCAGGAAGACAATCCCATTCACATTAGCCTCAATAAAATAAAACAAAACATTTGGGAATCAATGTAACAAAAGAGGTGAAAGACCTCTACAATGCAAACTACAGAGCACTAAAGAAAGTAATTGAAAACTTTGAAGATTCAAACATTCACTTTCTATACCATCTAGAATTGTGGGTCTAAGCAGCTTTTGTTTGCCTCCACCCTGGGCACAAATTTTGCTTCTTTTTCCTCAGTGTTGGTGACCTTTGTGTGACTGATGGCAGTAGTATTTATCCTTCTCCAAGCAATTGACTGGTGTTGCCTTTGAGCTTGTGGTGGGATAAGAGAGTTTCCTACCCATTCCTCGGGCCTCTATCCTTCTTTGATGACAACTTACCTTTGCCACTTACTTTCATCTCCATTGGGAAGAGATTTCCTAGTGGTGGGAAGTTGCTTTTCCATACCTCCCTCACAAGGAGTTGTTCTTTGTCTTGCTTCTAGGATTGGGAGAGTCTTCTTGGCCTTCCCCTGTTGTGTAAGAGTTTTCTTTTTTGTGAGTTGAGCTTCGGGTGTGGTTCATATCCAGGAACCACTGAGGAGTCTCACAATTCCTGTTCTGCCTTCAAACTTTTTCTGTGAAAGGTGTCCTTTATGCCAGGGATTCTCAGGGATATTAAACTTCCAACCACATTTATTTTTAAGAATTTTTTACCATTTTTTCCTTTTCATTAAAAAAAAAAAAATCTGCTTTTATGATACTTGCCTGTTTCTCTTGTGCTTTGCTAATGGAACAACAAACAATTCATGGGTCAATTTTTTTTCTGGAAGAGGCCTGTCACTTGTGGCATTTTGTTTTGTCTTGGATTCTCATCGTTTCTTTAGCGTGAGTAAAGTTTGGTCTTTTAGGTTATTTGGCCTTCTTTTATTGTTGTGTGTTCAATATTCTTTGTGGGTTTCTGCAGCATGACTATAGTTTAACACAGAATGTTAATGATTCTTTAATGTAAATGGGAATTTGAAGAGCAACATTGAAATATTTTTTAAAGTCGCCTTTTTCATGTTTCCCTTGCCATTAGAATCAATTAAAAAAAATATCTGGGTACTTTGGTGAACACATATGAATACCTTGTGATTCTTTTAACTATCCACAGTTTATATATATGGACATTTCACTTGATACAATGGTTTGTATTGTGTGGTTCCAGTAGCTCCTTTTGCATTATTTAAGAGCAATGGGTAAACAAACATTATTAACAGTGGGAGTTTTCACATTAGGAAAAGGGGGGAAAAAAAAGAACACTTCATGCATCAAATAATTAGGAAAAAAAACTTTCTTTAATTAGAACTGGTGCAGTGATTAAGGTTTACTCCAAAACTGGATTCTTATTTATTATTAAAATTTCCATTGTTTGCTTACCAACACATGTTTAATTGGCAAATATCAGCCATATACTAGACAAGATGTTCTTCTGAAATTATCCTGGAGGAGCTGGCTTTCTACTTGAATGCACCTGTCAGAAAACAAAGGAGGCAAAGGACTAAATATAAGGACAAGCAAATAATTCAACTTTCCATTGCATTTTATATCCATAAAAATTACTAAAAATATATTTTAATAGAAAACTTTGTAAAAAACACTGGCAAACTGAAAAATGTAGTATCAATCATCAGAAATAATGATAATTCCCTAGATAAAATGCAGATTGGACCAGACTAAGAAGCACTAGAGCAAATAGCCTGAACTCCACAGGAACAAACTTAAAATATGAGTTAAAAAAGAATAGCCCTATGGTCCTAATAAAAACTAAAATAAATTGGGGAGAAAAGACATCCAGGCAATCATTTAAATAATCTAATAATTAACCACATTGAAAATATTGGATCCAGTTCAACCCAAACTCTGGATGTTAATTACCCAGAAGCACTCAAATAATAGAACTGGGATAATTCTGTTTGGAAGAAAAAAAAATCATATGAATCTAAAGCTTAAAGAACACAAAGACAAAATATAAGACATAGTTTGTGATATTAGGGTGTGGAACATTTTCTTAAGCAAGACAAAACCTAGAATAATATACATATGAATCAACACTACACTGTTTAAAAATAAATTTGCATGGCAAAGTGCATTATGACCAAATGAAAGCACAGAGGAAAAACTAGGCAAAACATATTTATGACAGATATAACAAAAATATGTAACAAATATTAAAAAAATAATATATAATAGATGAAGATTAGATACGTTAGGGAATAAAGTCAAAAGCATTGGTTAATTCACAGAAGAAGAAATACATGTCTTAAGAAGGCACATGGAAATGTTCAACAACATATAATCACAATTATATAATTTTTACTACCCGTATCAGATTTAAAAAGATTGGTGGTATGTAATATTGTTGAGAAGAAAAGAAAACAAACTACTTGGGAGAATATCCATTTTCCTCTTGAGTTTGAAACATTCTTTGTTCATGTCTGTCCAAAGTGAAATTGCACATAATGTGTAGTCAAACAATTACACTATAGATTATCTATTTTATAGAAGTACATACATGTTAAAAAATAGTGTGGTGGTGCATGCCTGGAATCCCAGCAGCTCCGGAGGCTGAGGCAGGAGGATCCTGAGTTCAAAACCAGCTTCAGCAAAGGCTAAGTGCTAAGCAACTCAGTGAGACCCTGTCTCTAAATAAAATACAAAATAGGGCTGTGGATGTGGCTTAGTGGTTGAGTGCCCCTCAGTTCAGTCTATTGTACCCACCCACCCCCCCAAAAAAGTAAAAACAGCAATTTTTTTGCAATAATAAAGAAATTGGAAACAACATCAATGTCTATGAAAAAAAGAGTGCTGCATTTATTCTATGAATAGAATAAAACTTAAGTATCAGTTAAAATGCATGAGGAATAACTATATATACATATATGAACAAAACTTCAAGATAAACGTAAACAAACAAAATAACAAAATATTTTTGGAAAATATGACGTTATTTATATAAGTATATTAAAATTTTTGGAAGGATTAATAAATTGTCAATAGTGATTAGTTCTAGAAAGGATCCTGAATGTTATTTCACTCATAGTTCATTTTTTAATTCAGAATTAAGGTGAATATAACTATTAAAAAATAATGAAGAAACATAAATGTAAAAGCTTTATGAAACTAGTGAGATCATCAACATTTTTTTTTCACATTAATATCAATAGGTTTCTTTAACAATGGTAGCTCTTTTCCTTAAAGAAAGAATATTCCAAAGTGTTTGTTTCTTCCCCTAAAATGGGAGTCATTTTAGTTTAGTTCATTTTTTTTTGCCTTCTGAACTCCTTCTCCAATGTCTTTTTTATAGTTTAATTTCTTTGTTTTATATCTAAATGAATATATTTTTTTCCCAAATAAAGGTGTTTTGTGAGCTAGTTTTGCTCCAATCTGCCTCATATTTTCCCAAACATCTATGTCACTCTCAGTGACAACTTAAATAATTATTTAAAAAAGTATTTTCAGGAACCTTTTTTTTTTTTCTATCTTTAGAAATACTTAATTATTTTGGTCTATGTAGTATTTTAACTTGACACTAGAGAATTATAAAGTTCAGATGAAGTAAGAAGAAAACATCAAATTTTATCTCTTATTTAGCACAGTTTTTAAATTTTAAAGGTAAAATATTAAATTAAATATTTAAACATTAGGTAGACTATTAAATATATTCAGAATTACCAATCTGAGGTAATTAAATAATGCTCTTCAATTCTGTAATTTAATAATGTTTTTAAAAATTTTATTTCACCAGAAAATGTACATATGTGTGATATATCGACATACAAACTCATGTATATAAGCTTCTTCAGGAAAATAATTATTTTACACATTTAATGACCTTAATATTTAAAATTATATTTTAAACCAAATTTGTTCATATATGATAAACAAAATATTCATTATAACAACATCCACTAAGGTACCAGATGTTTCATATAAATAATTATGAATCTTTAATTCAATCCTTGAATGTAGGAGATACCACATTTCTTATCAAATTAGGAACCTAGATCTCACAGGATTTAAGAAGTGTCTTCTTACCCCAGCTGATTGGTCTTGAACTTTTTTGTCTGATCTCAGAATTTCATATTCTTTCTGGCCCCTATAATACCTTCCTAGTCATAGTATTCATATAATAACATTGTTTGGGGATGACCTCAAAGAAGGTGATTATCAAATTTTAGAAATGGAAATTTCCTTAGAGATCCTGGATCCAAATTCAGAAATTAAAAGTACAGGTGTGGAAGTCAAAACATTTAAGTTGGGATTCTCCATAATTTATTAGTGGCTAGGCTATATAACATCTTTATGCTTTAATTTGGTTGGAACAATGTTTATTCTCAGTTGCTATTATATATATTAAGATATAGCATGTTTGTAAAACAGTTACATTGCATTATTATGTATCATATATATATGTATATATTATACTGCATGTATAATTCAAATATACTTGTATGCTAATAATTTTGAAAGAATACGGTAGTACTTTTTCCTGATATTCTGGACTGAACAACCCAGCCCCATAGGGAACACCACTCTCAAGTCTGTTAATTCTTTTCTGCAATCATATTTATACTGCTTACATTTATTCTGTAATTCTTTTTCATGTCACAAAATGAAACCTTTAATTGCTGGCTTTTATTTGGGATTGTAGACAGAAATTGTTTCTTTTGCTGTCTAGGAAGACTGTGGAAACAAATGGAAAAGGTGACATATCCATTTTTCATTAAACTTAAGAGATATATGATATCAGAAATAAGATGCAGAAGTAGGACTGTTTTAGTCATTTTTTTCATTGCTGTGACCAAAAGACCTGACAAGAACAATGTAGAAGAGGAGAATTTATTGGGAAAACAGGGTTTCAAAGGTGTCAGTCCATAGATGGATGACTTTATGGCTCTAGACCTAAGATGAGGCAGCATATCCAGGTGAAAGGCATGATGGAGGAAATCAGCTCATGACATGGCAAGAGGAAGAGAGAGGACATTCTTCACCAGGGACAAAGTATATACTTTGTATATAAGATGTGCCCCTGGGTACCCACCTCTTCCAGACATACCCTACTTTCTGCAATTACGACCCAGTTAATCCATATCAGTGGATTTAAACGCTGATTATGTTAAGATTTCATAAACCAATCATTTCAAACTTCTCAAATTCCTCGCATTGTTTAACAGATGAGCTTTGGGGGACACCTCATATATAAACAAGTACTAAGGGAGTTTAGAGAGTAGATTAACTTTATAGTGAAGAATAAGAATTCATATGAAATATTCTCTTGGCATTAAAGGAAAAGAAAAATTTAGAAAATGCAAATATGCAGGGAAAGAGAGTGAATAGGAAGAAGAAATGGCACAGTGACAGCCAAGTGAAGGATGCATATGGGAGTAGGGTAATGAGCTAACATTCCTGACATCCTGTTTACGGGTACCTTATATACTACATTATCTCCATTTACATTGATATAAATAAAATAAAGGGGAATTTATAAAAGTTTTTATAAAGACTAAAATGAAGGTCAGCTTGAAAGTAAAGAAGCCATTTTCTTCTGACAGCAAAGTCCGTGTTTTTTCCAACACAGCATATCAATTAGCTAAAAGTTACTATAACATGGTATAGTAATTTAGGCTTATGAGAGAAGGTGAGTGACTAATAATTGTGGAATGACTTTCCCACCACTAAAATAATTCAAGAATTATTCATGAGATGATAGTAATTTGTTTATATCTTCCATCATGCAACCAGTTTTTATTGAGAACATGTCTATAAGTACAATGCACTAATTCCTGGGGATACATCTACAAACAAGACAGAAAATATCTTGGGAACAATATATTGAGAAGTATCTTCAAAATACAGGCTTCATATGTGACTAAAAAAAAAAAAAGTGGTGTGTATGAGAGATAATCGTCCAGTATTCAAAGTGGTTTGCTATTTAATCACAGTTATATTTATTTCCCAGATTTATGATACCTAACTAGCACATGATACCTCTTTATCCCTGACTAGGTCTATTCTAGACTGAGAGAGAGTAGGAAACTATTATATTTTTGCCTTCCTAAAAACAACAACAACAAAATCAAATAAATGACAAATATCTCAGATGTTCCTTAAGTTGAAATCTTATCAAAGCACTTTATCCAGTATCTTTTATTTTTGCTTCGCTATTCTTATGTATTTGGAAAGAAAGTTCTTATCAAAATACACATCTTGGCTCTGTAATTTACACATATAAAGCAATGACATAGATGTCATCTAATGTAGTATAGCATGCCATATTTAGATAACTCAAAGGAATATATTGCAACTATATTAGCATATTTAATGTGTGACAGTGGTCTGATAACCATATGAAATATTTTAGTACACATCTGTTCCCTTCTTTAGTTAGTGTAAATTTGTATTCACAAGATACCAGTGTATTTCTGTCTACAGAATTGGCAATTTAATTTCTGTTATTAAAATGAGTTTTCACAAATCTTCATTTTAAACCACAAAATAATATGCATGCTTTTCCTCAAAATTTGCATTAATATTTTAGCTAGTCTGGGATTTTTAATATATCTTAAAGAATTTCAATTTTAAGATAACTTGGCATTATTTCAGGTAAAATAATTCTTTTTCAAATTTGAAGGAAAAGAAATATAGGTCTATACACAAAATTATATCATTGTGAGAATTTCAATAAAATTTGACACACTCTGCTTCTGTATTCTTTTTTAAAAAATTGTATTTCTACTCTATTAGCTACAAAAATTTAATTTAATAATCTTATGTAACTTGTCAAAATGTAGTGTAGGCTGTGGATGTAGCTCAGTGGTAGTACTCTTTGCTAGTCTGTGTAAAGCCCTTCATTCAATTCCCAGCACTCCTCCACAAACACACACTAAGGGTAAGAAACATCATTTGAAGGCAACAAATTCATATCTTGAAAAATCAAATTGAACTAAAAATATATGAGAAATATCACTCACTTTAAAGGTAAAATCTAACCTCATTAAGCAGAGTGATTTAGACTGCCATAGGACATTTGATAATATCTGGAATCATTATGCATTAATTTTCTTTGTGGTCACTGGGGATATGGCTCAGTGGTACAGTGTTTGCCTTGCATATTCAAGTCCCTCGGTTCAATCCCAGTATAGTCATTACAAGCAAACAAACAGAAAAAAAAAAAAAAAAAAAAAAAGCCTCTATGGTTTCACTATGGAATGAAAAGGAGTTATTTTAAGGGAAGAAAGTTATATTGCTATCTGGCCATTTCTTATAAGGGCATTAAGCCCATTACACGGAATGACCTACAACTAGAGAGGGAAGTACCACTGGCATTTAGTAGACGGAGACTGATGTTGCTATACATTATACAATAATATTGCTATACATTGTGCAATAAGAAAGCCCCCTGCAAGAAAGAATTTTCCGATATAAAATATCAATGGTGCCAAAGTTGAGAAACCTTGACACACAGTATTTCAGGGAGTCAACCTGCCACCACTGCATAGGTGCCAAAAGTAGAAAACAAGATGAGACAGGGCTGTTCATTATTCAAAGCACAGCAAACAGCATATCAGCATAGTCACACAAAATTCTGTCTCAAAGTCTCATGGAGTGACATGATGTATTTGGATGGATGATAAACAGTAAGTTATGTCACAGCTGAGTTCCTCCAGGGCCTGGGGAAAGCATTTTCTGAGCTAGCAGCCAGCTCTGTAGCAAGCAGCACGCTCTCTTGTCCTTTCTTCTTTTAAGCAAGCAGTTACTCAGCAATCATCCCATAGCCCCTTTGACTGACTTGGTTGCCTCTGTGACTAATAGGTACAAATCCTTTAGTATCTGTAGACAGATAAGCCTTGCAATTTGGCAAACTCAGCTAGAATGTACAGGGACACTCAAGGTGCAGTGCATACTGCCTCTCCAAAGATCCATAAGTTCCTGGATATAAGCTCAAGTCATGAAAAAAAAAATAGTTCACTTATTTCTATTGTTCATGAAAATTTCACATATGATCATATGATCACCTCTCAAGCGTCCCACTCAATGACTTTTTTAAATTCATAGGGGAGTGTGCTTCTGAAGTTGTCTTTCTGCATGTAACTTTTAAAACCTGCCCTATCGCAATATTCTTTTTTCTCTTCCCCTGAATGCCCTGGGCATGGTCAAGCTCAGGGCCTTTATACATTGTTTCTTGTGTCTGGAATATTTTATGACTAGATATTCTTATACCACTCTTTCCCTCTTAGAGAGCTTTGCTTACAAACTACTCAGCTTTTTTCTGGCCAGCCACACAAAATTGCACACCCACACATGTACGCAACTTAACACTTTATAACACTTTATCTGTTTACTTTTTCTTTTTAGCGCTAATCCTCAATATTCTGTATTTATCTATTGTCTTGCTACAAGAATGGGAGTTTCCAGAGGTAGGGTGTTGTGGGAAGGCTCTGATCAGTGGGAGTATGCCTTTGGGGTGTATATTTTGTCCCTGGTGAGCAGAGTTCTCTCTCTGCTTCCTGTTGCCATGTTCTGAGATGCTTTCCTCCATTTCCAACATTAACTCCATTGTCCCCTAAAAGTTTTCATTAACATCTTATATAATGGTAATACATTTATCAAAAGCATAATAATACTTTCTAAATTCGCAAGTCTTTCCATAATGAATTTAGGTGTCCTATGTTCTCTGTCTTATGTAGCCTAAAATAGATTTTTGTTTTGTTTTGTTCAATAATAAGTCCTTGTCCTAAAACAGTACCTGGGATATATTAGCTATACAATAAAAATTCATTAAATAGATGAACAGGCACTTAATTTGGTTGTCATTACTTTAAAATAGTAATTAAACTGATGAAAGGGAACTAAGATTGGAGAATGATTCCTTTTCATTCTAAAATAAGGAACAATAAAATTGATTTTTTTGACTATTGAAAATTTATTTGAGTGTTCACTGAAATTGTTCTTATAATAATCTTCCCTGTTGACATTTTAGACATCTCTTAAAATTTCACATATTTATCAAAATGTATTTGAAATTCTGTAACGTTTTTGTAAAGAATGCATGATGATTTTAGTTAATACCAATAAGTCAACTCTTTAACATGCTTTTTCAGTACCTGAAACTATATATATTTGATTTGGCATAGCTTCAAATTATACTTTTTCTTTCGGAGCTGCAGAAGTACCTTAAATAAGTACTTATATAAGTAACTACATTCTTATTTAGATAAAATATTCCTCAATATTTTACTTTATGGTTTTACTGTAGATTATAAGAACTCATTTTAAGGAAAGAGACTTAGAGAGCTGTCTGACTACTCATAAAGGTGCTAAAACCAGTAGTGTAGGTTTCACTATCACAACTTAACTCTTTGAAAGGGTCCACATCCTAACACCATGACAGTGGAACCAGTAGTTAAAATATACATTTTGAACAGACACTGTTTCAATTTTCTTTTTATTGCTGTCATCAAAAGACCACACAGGAAAAATTAAAGGAGGAAAAGTTTAATTGGGGATCATGGTTGCAGAAGTCTTGGTTCATAGACAGCCCACTCCATTGCTGTGGGCTCAAGATGAGGCACAACATTATGATGGAGGAAAGCATCTCAGAACATGGCAACAGGAAGCAGAGAGAGAACTCTGCTCACCAGGGACAAAATATAAACCCCAAAGACATACTCCCACTGATCAGAGCCCTCCCACAACACCCTACCCTGCCTATAGTTACCACCATGTTAATCCATGTTAATGAATCAACCCACTGGTCAGGTTACGATTTTTTCATAATCTGATCATTTCACCTCTGAAACTGCTTGCATTATCTCACATGAGCTGTAGGGGGATACCTCATATCTAAATGGAAACCAACCGACACACCATAATGGAAACCAACATTAACTCCATTGCCCCCTAAAAGTTTTCATTAACATCTTATATAATGGTAATACATTTCTCAAAAGCATAATAATACTTTCTAAATTCACAAGTCTTTCCATAATGAATTTAGGTGTCCTATGTTCTCTGTCTTATGTAGCCTAAAATAGTGCCTCATTTTTTCCTTGTGTTTCATTCTAGCATTTCACTTCTCTTCAAACGTAAGACTTGTTGAGTATCTTCTGCATGTTAGTAATCAAATACATTTTGTCTAGAAAATAATTGCTATCATTTATTGTGAATTTGATAATATGCCATGTATTGTTCTTTTTATTATTCTGTCTTTCAACATGAGAGTAAAACTGATTGTGATCTATATTTTTATTTGAAGAAATCAAGGATCAAGTTTAAGTGATTCATAAGAATTTAATAAGCAGTTTACCACAGCTTATTAAGGTGAGGGACTATGGAAAATATGCAAACTTTTGAAAATTTCTGATTTTCATTAGAAATTTGGAAATGAATCCTTCACTGCAATAATCTTGCCCCATCTTTAGTCACTTCCATTCATTCTCCTATGCCCCACTATTTCCTTCTTCCATTAAAGCATTGCTTATATTAGCTTTCTTTGCTTTTTGTTCTTTTTGTTCATTTTTTGTTCATTTTTCCTCTACAATTCTCAAGATCAGCCTTGAGTATAAAATAGGGTAGGCACACTGGAACATTTCTCAAATTTCCAAGTTTATTGTTATTGCTTCTAACTAAACCTGGATTCTGTAAGTCATACTACTTTTCTGGGCCTTTATTTATTGAATGCAGAAATTGAACTATATGGTTCTTTAACTTCCTTTATTCTTAAAACATTTAATTTATAACAAGGTTCATTCTGCATTATTACGGCATTTACCTCATCTCCTTTCTTCTGTTTTGTAAGGCTACCTGTGGACCAAAAAGGACTTTGTTGATGTGTATTTTCTTAGATATTTATGGAAGGGTTTTTTGGGATGAATTACTAATAAGATCTTGACCTTCTTGACCACATTTGCTATAACTCACACATGCATTTTTAATCTATTCTTTTCTCTCTGAATATTTATGTGATTTTAAAACTAGTGTCTTTTGTTTAACTTGGTAGATAAGTACCAGGAGTAAGATCATAAGAAATGATAACATCCTGTTCTTTGCCATGGTGATTATAAATACAATGAAGATTTACAGCCTCTGGCTTTTAAGGTCAACTGAAGGCTGGGGATTTGGCTCTGTGGTGGAGAATTTGGGTAGCATGCACAATGCTCTGGTTTCAATATCTAGCACCACCTAAAAAAATAAAATAAAAATTAAAAATAAACTTAACTGAAATTAATGGTCAGTGGCACTACTACACAGGATACCATAGCCTCCTGTATTGTGTATGCTCCCACACATGGTTTTTAAAAGTTCAGTGAAGCCGGATGCAGTGGTACACACCTGTAATCCCAGCTACTCAGGAGGCAGAGTGAAGAAGATCACAAATTCAAGGCCAGCTTGAACAACTTAGCAAGACCATAACTCAAAATAAAATTAACAAAAGGGCGAGGGTGGAGCTTAAACCTCCAGTAGCACAAAAAATGTTCAGTGAAAATTATCAGTTGAAGTGATGCAACTATTTGAAGGCTTTCCATGACCTAGTGAAAAATCATGAAACGTATCAAAAAATATAACTAATAAAATGTAACTCTCTAAGATAGTGAAGTGGCTACTAATAGAGTTGCTTTTTCATCTAATATAAAAGAGATCAAATAATTTACTATTGATGTGATAGGTTCCAGAGTGTCTTTTAAAATATAAATTATAACATATTTCACAGGAATAAAAGGAATATTCAAAAATAGCTGTGATATTTTGTGTTCATGAAGATAAAGCAATTTTATCGCTTTTCTCTCTTGGTAAGTAGGCAGAATTGGATAATAAAAGGCTGTTCATGGAAATGGCTTTCTCCCAGTTCACAGTGAGGTTTTTAATGTCATACAAAAGTTTTTATTAGAATTATATAAAATGATATACCCATTGCATATCTCTTGGTGATTTCTTAAATTGGAGGCTACTGTGCCCTTCAAAATAAGTATTTCACTTGAAGAGAATGAGTGTGAAAAGTGTTATTTATTCATCATTCTAGGTAATTCAGAAGGATTATTTCCAGGTTATAGGCATAGGAATGATGTATTAGGCAGGGTTCTCTAGTGTAATTAATACATATAATATATAATATAATAATGTATAATTATACATTATATAGTAAAGCATAATTATACATTATTATATTACATACTATTATTATATATTATATTATGTAATTATTAAATATAATATATAAACTATATATTATATTATTAATATGTAGTATATATTAATAATATACTATATTAATATATAAACTATATTATTAATACATAGTATATTTTAATAATATACTATATATTTAATAATTACATAATATAATATATATAATAATAATATATTATGTATATGGCAGAGGCTGGCATGTCCAAAATGTATAGGGAAGGCCAGCAGAGTAAACACCCAAGGAAGAGCTGATATGGCAGCTCCAGCTCAAAGAAAGTCTGGAGAGGAATTTCCTCTTTTTCTGGGGATCTCAGTTTATTTTTTTCTTAAAACTTTGAACTTATTGGATGAAACCAATTCCCATAATAAGGGTCAACCTGCTTTACTCAAAGCCTGCTGATTTAAATGTTTTTGTCATCTAAAAACTCCCTTCAAGGCAACATTGAGATTGACATTTGACCAAGTATTTGCATACTGTGGCTTAGCCAAATCAACACACAAAATCAGTCATCATACATAACTACATAAGCAATATGCTTCAAGGTAGGGTAGTAGTACAAATCAATAGACAATTTGCATCAGATAAATAACATGGGCTTTTGTAATTGCTATTTTTGTTTATGTTTTCAGATCAACTTGTTTGTTCTAACTTCATTTATTATTGATCCCAAATTTGGTGTTTCCATAATCTTTTCCTTCTACACAGTTCTCCATGGCTCCCTAACATTCATGTCTTAAAGTGAGGTACTATATTAGTCTTTTTTCTCTTGATAATGACATACTAGATAGGTTTCAATTAGAAGACTTTACTTGACTCAGAGTTCTGGAGGTCCAAGTATGAGGGCCCAAATCTAGGAATCTTTTTTTTTCTGCCATGACATATCCAAAGCAGGAATATGAAACTACATGGACAGAGACAGGGAACCTATATGTATGTTTGGCTTTTCTGGTTTCTCTCCTTCTTCTTAGAAAACCACCAGTATTCAACATGGAGCACAACCCTAATGACATGTAATCTTAATAATCTCCCAAAGGCCTCACCTCAAAACCTCTAAATACCACAGTTTTAACTTTCCTCATGCCTGACAATGGGAGTAAATTTCAATATATGAAGCCTAGGGACACAATGAAACTGCATCCAAACCACAGAAGATACTTATTCCCTTTTATTAAGAAGTGTCCTTTTAAGAATGCTTGTGTAGAAAAAAAGGCTTGGATGATAGAGTCCCCCTTCCATGCTAATAGCAAACCTGCTTATGACCAATTGTGGTAAATCTGGGTTTCCTCAATACAGGGGTTCCCTACCCACTGTGTGTGAACATATCCATATGGTCCTTTCCCAGTTGCCCCCAGGAGACTTTGAATTAAAGAGCACAGACGTCAATCTGCCTCAAATCCTGCTGCTTGTTGAGACATGAGTAATAAAGTTCTTTATATCTGACCTGAAAATTTCATGTCTTCTACCAGTATCTATGAAACAAAAACAGCCAAATGTATAAGCTTTAAAGTATGCTAAAATCTCAGTTCTTTACAATTCTTGACACTTCTCATTTTCCTTATTATTCTTGATTTATTTACTGGTAACTATAATGCATACAGTGGCACTACTTTTATTCTGATCATATAAAAGATGAGATAACTCTATGCCACACTCACCAAAACTGACAAAATATAGCTAATAATAAAGTAAATCGCTGTTTTAATATGTTCTATCTGGAAAATAAGACCTTCTGTGCACTCTTTGTTTCTCCTTAAATCCAGTAGCAAGGTATTTTGTTCTGATTGAGAGTAACTTGTGTATTGACACTTCCTGACCGAATGGCATAAGAGAAACCTGGGATAGGAATGAAGAAAGCATGAGCTTCAAATGACTATTAGGGGACAGATCATAAGAACACTTCAGTCTCTGGCCAAAAATTCCCGAAACCCCAAGAGATAGCAATTTCTCTAGGCAAACTTTACCAGCCACAGTGTTAATTAAATCAACATCATTCACTCATGTCAGAAACAAAGGAGCTGCGATGCCTCAGGCTGTACTGAAATGCACAAAGAGAATTTGCATTAATTGAACTAAAGACTCAGAGGCAGGAGAGTTGTCCAAGTGCTGACGGAAGGCCAGGTAAGACATCACTGGCACTTGTGGACATGTAGCCATGTTACATGAGGGCCATGAATCAAGCTATTTAAGGTAAGTTACCAATATCTTCACTCATACACACACTTTTATTCTCAGGGAAAAAAAGTGTATGCTAAGAATAGATAAACTTGGATAAAGTGGAAAATAGGCACTGTGCTTCCCTAATGGCATTTACTTAAGTTATTCTGAAATTACTCTAACAGTGTTTCACAGAGGAAAATGTTATAGAAATTCTAACAATTTGAGGAAAAATAATGCATTAATACATTTTCCCCGTTGTCCCAAATGTGTAACCTAGAAAAACTTAAATTATGCAACAAATATACCACTTATGATTATTATATTTTTAGAAATTTTTTTGAGAAATAGGTGAATGATTAGAGCATTTGAAAATGTATACAGAAAGGCTATATGAATTCCAGATTATAATTTCTAACCTATTGTAATACACCTGTGTTTTTTCATTGAAATTGTCATAGAATTGAAAACATGAAACCTAATGGGTCTATTTTTACCCTCAATGGTTGAGATCAAATCCAGGGTATGATGCATGCCAGTCTATCACTTAACCACCTCCAGACTCAACGTCAGGGGTTAAGCTTAAATATTCATGTAGTTTGTGAAAAAAATCTGCATTTTCTCTGAAGTATAGGGATAGATACATGTCTAATTTCCTCACTTATCATGGAAAATAGTGATCTGATCTAGGACCTTGAATATGCTAGGCAAGAATTCTACCACTGAGCTATACCCCCAGCTCCAAAACATAATCTAAATTCTGTTTTTACACACATACACACACACACACACACACACACACAAATAACAACAACAACAACAACAACAAAAACCCAAAATATTATTTACTGGAATTATTTTGAAGATATACAAACATGTTGAGAGCCCTTGACTATTGATATAAGAATGGGACTTTATTAAAGCTAAGGGAGATCTGGACCAAATATTTAAAAGTAATCATGCTCTTTGTTTATGAAATAATAATAGTAATAATTGTAGTGAGTGTGGATTTCAGGATCTAGACTACTAAACTTTACCCAAATTTATGCAAAGCAATCCACTCTAGTATTTTCTTTCCTTGAAATAATAAATAGAATTTCTGTATTTACTTATGTTTGTTTGGCATTTAAATGCCATAAATCTACATATATTCCTGACCAAGAAATTTGTTCACAGAGTTCTTATTAGTCAATCTCAGACAAGCGCCAACTAGACTTTGAATAAAAGTAAATATTAGGGCTGGGGATGTGGCTCAAGCAGTAATGCGCTCGCCTGACATGCGCAGGGCGCTGGGTTCGATCCTTAGCACCATATAAAATAAAGATGTTGTGTCCACCGAAAACTGAAAAATAAATATTAAAAATCTCTCTCTCTCTCTCTCTCTCTCTCTTTTAAAAAAGTAAATGTACTATATATATTTTAGTGTTCTTTCTAAGTCATAAATTAGTTGAAAGCAGAGACCAAATAATATGAATATAGAATGAATCACTTATCAATGTATATTTGTGGAGATAGGGATTAATTGATTTCAGACTTTTGTTCAATAAGAGAGAAAGTTCTTCACTGCTCCAGTAAAGATAGCTAAAAAGATTTCAAATTTGCATATAGATTATTTTATGAGTTTCCCAATTTTAAAATTAAATTCAGCCTCATTTGCCCTGTAACAGAAAAAAAAAAAAACATAAAATACATTACAAAAATACTCTAGGCTAATTGTTTCATTACTATCTTAATGGACTAGATAGCTAGCTAAATGGAAGACTATAATAATTATGATACTATTAATAATAATAATGGCAATATTTATATAACATTAACTATATGCCAACCATTATTTTAAGAATTTCACATATCTTTATCTGTTGAATCCTCAAAAATCCTGTGGATTAAACATTGTCATTGCATTCATTTTAAACATAAGGACATTGAAGACAGGAAAGTGAATGGGTTTCTCAGCTAGTAAGTTAGACATGAGATGGTAGTGAGTGTGGTTACCAAACTGTGATCCTAATCACTACCTAATTGCACTGTTGAAGCATTCCAACTTTCAAAACAAAATACACCAACTGGGGAGAATTTCTTTCCAAATTCTGTTTCTTAGCATTCTGTTTCATTTTCACTATTTATTTATGAGTGACTCTATATATAATATTTCTAGTTGAAGTCTGCAGCTGGTAAAAATGCAAAGAAATATTATTGAACAAGCACTATAAAGGTGTATTTCTATCTAGTAACATCTATAAAGAAAAAAAATCTAAAACATACATAATTTTTTAAAAACCTTGGACATTGATGAAAAGCTAACACATATTAAGAAGTTACAATACTCCAGGTGGTATGCTAAAATGTTTTATATGCAGCAGCTAATTTACCCCTTGCCATCATCCAAGGGGTAGATTCTGTTATTATCTTCAACTTACACATGGAGAAATTAAGAATGAGAGTGACTCATATATTTGTCTAAGTGCTAAACATGAATTTTCCATCCAGCCCTTGTAACTTGGATTACATATTGTAACTTGCTTCATATGGAAAAATAAAAAAAATTCTCAAGTCAGAAATCAAAAGGAAAGCTTTAAAATTAAGAGGGTTATTCAACTTGAAGACTGTCTACGCTCAAGTAGATTTCAAATGCAATATAAGTTTTGAAAACCAACTAGCAAAATAAAAATCAGCTACAGTCTATGACATATAGAAAAGAAAGTAAATAGCAGCTCTCTTTCCATTATGCCAGAACAAGAAAGTGCTCAGTAAAATTAAATGTCAATAAAGTAAAGATAAAATTAAACTTTCTTCTAAGCATAGGCACAATTAACCTGTGAAAATTCCTCATATTGGATGGTAATGAAGCAGATAGCTTAGTGAAATTGAGAACTTATCTGATTCACTATAATGGGATTTTCAGTTAGATCAAATCACACTTTGTATTAGTCATCCTGAGTCAGGGCACTTGTTGATTAGTAGAAAGGGTTGCAAAAGAAAAAAAAAAATCTTTTTTTTTTTTTTTCAGATCCAGAAGAGCCATTACTAGTAAATATGATAATAGTAAATATTTATTACATCTGCTTATGAGGAAATGCAAAGTAGATTTCTCAGTATGTGTGAATACATAACTCTGTTCTGAATATATACTAGCTATTGCTTTGTCTAGGAAATTACAGTTCTATATCTTCTTGGTTTTGAATGAAGACAAATTGGCACTGGGGATGTGGCTCAGTGGTGGAGTGCCTGCCTGGCATGCATAAGGCCCTAGATTCAATCTCTAGCAGTGAAAAAAAAAAAAAAAAAAAAGACAAAATTTTCACAGTATTTTCCCTTGCAATATGAGAGTAGAACTATCTTAGTGGAGTTGTGAGAAATTTAGGTGTGATTGACAAAATAGTATGAAATAAGGAAGGATGGATGCTGCAGAAGCTCACCACAGGAGAAGAACAGTTTTGGAGGTCTCTACACATGCGTCATGAAATTGAGATTTTTATCCCAATTCCACTGTCTCTTGAATAATAGACCGTAAGAAAATGCCTTCACATTGAAGTGTTGGGTTTTCCCGTTTTGTAAAATAAAAGGTTTGAATCAGATGAAATCATAATATTCTATGTTTATACCCTTTGATTCATCACTGTCTGTATTTTATAGAAGCTTGTAATAAAGTTCTTTTAAAATAAGCCTAAAATATACAGAAGTGTTTCAGTGAGTCTTTAAGATTCACTGTTCATGTTCCTCTATGATAAAAGCCTCTTTTAGGCTTTGAAATAAGTGCTCTGGATGGACCTGTATGTCTTTTGACAAGAGGGCATTATAATTATTTTGGTCACTCAGATTATCCATTATAAATTTGGACATGATATCATAGTACTAGATTTTTTCAACGGTCTATACTGTATTTATGCCTTTTTGCTCACATTATTTTTTTCCTATTTTACTGCAAATCACTCTCAATAACAATATCTTGAAGTTCGGTTATAACGCCATTATGATCAATTTGTCAACACTTGTTACAAATGGAGAAATCTATTTGAAGAGAAAGGACCCATAATTCACATGGAAGGTCATAAAGATAAAATTGAAAAATATTTCTGGAATATTGATATTTTCAAAAATCAAATCCATAAACAACTTATTCCTGTTTGAATTAAATAAACACCTTAAGCAAGTTTAAATAAACAAGAAGTGGACATTAATTTTACTGCTATTTAAAAATTAGTTTCTTTTCTTTCTTTTTTTTAAACAGATCTGGATAATGTAGAGGGCATTGCTGTGGACTGGATTGGAAATAACCTTTACTGGACAAATGATGGCCATAGAAAAACAATTAATGTGGCCAGGCTGGAAAAGGCTTCTCAGAGTCGGAAGACTCTTTTGGAAGGAGAAATGTCCCATCCCAGAGGAATTGTGGTGGATCCAGTTAATGGGTACGCAATTTTAAAAAATCAGCTTTATATCAGAAAAATTATACTAAAGAAATTTGTTTTTCATTTTATTTAAATTTCGTATGTATAAATGAATTCACACATGGATAGTCTGATTAGGAAAAGTTACTCATTTAATGATTTCTTCTCCTAGAAAATATACTAAATAAAAATATCAAAATACATTGAAATAAATTATTTGTATAAAGTCTATATTACTTGATTTACTCAGATGAGCACTATAATACTCTATTTTAGGCAGTCTGACACCAAGATAATTAATCTATTTAATCAGAGTATCAATCTTAATTTTAAAAATGATATTGAAATTTACTGTATTAAAAAGAAATAGCAAATGTTTCTGTACATTTACTATAGGTCAGACATTTTGTGCTCCTAGCTGTATTCTTCACAATAATCATATGAATTGGTTGCTATTATCATACTAACCTCCCCTTTTATGAAGGAGAAACTGCTAACTGATCTGTGAATGGCTGAAACCCAGGCATCCTATTTCAAGACTTTATGCTTAGCCACTATACTTCATTGCTTTTGAGAGTATAGCATTATGATCACATAATTTTGGATACAACCATAGTTTCCATATAGAGACATCACTTTATAGTGCATGATTCTTATTTAGGACAAAATATTTTGTGCAATTCTTGGTAATATATCCCCCCCACACACTTTTTTTTTTTTTAGTCAGAGATATTTCCTGGTGCAAACCTACACTCATAGAAATATCAAAGAAATGTGGAAATTCCTAGCAGAAATTGAGAATCAAATGAATGTATTGCATATTTTATGTACAGTTTGTGTGTTTTTATTTCCATGACCTATATACATTATGTTTTTCAAAATATCACCACACAATGAATATTCTTTATACCATATTGCACACATACAGAAAGTGTGTATTTAATTAAATAGAAATCCCTCATAAACAGAGATCATTGAAGTGCAATTCCTAGAATTGTTTGGGTTGAGTATATGTTCAGACATAATCAAGATGCTTCTTCTAGGCTATGGATGAACTCATTGTATGTTTTCATAAAGGCATAATTAAAATAAAGCAATTTCATTGATTTTATGTGTCAACTCCATAATTATTTTTTCTCTTCTGGGACTGTTAAACCAAAGCATTTGTCTGACCTTATACCAAGGCAACCTTAGTTTCAGGAAAAAGTGTGTATTCCAAATTGTTTAAAGCTGCTTGAAACAAGAAATTTCAAAAATGTGTTAGAATGACCTCTTTCTTCTTAGTATTGTGGTATAGAAAACTGTTTTCTGATAGAGTTAAACATTCTTTATTGTTCTCAAAGAGATGACATAAATATTGAGGCTATAAAATCAAGCCACTAGCTCCATCTTTCTTATCAATTCAGAAACCATGTTCAAACACCTCTCTAGTAGGCAGAAATCCAACTTGTGTTTGAAACCTACATCATCCACATAGCTCATTCTTTTCGGGGGCAATCTTGATTATCTTGATAGATATGAATTTATTTTTTACATAAAGACAACATCTGCATCCCTGTTAGTCTGCTTACCAATGAACTCTACATTTGCCTGTGTGTTACAAAAAATTACTTTTATACCTCTTTCATCAAACACATTTTTTTTCCCAGCTAGGATAGTGCTGATATGCACTGACATCAGAAACAAAAATCACATATATCACAAACAAAAATCACATAAGTGAAAGGATACATGTGCACATATTTGCTTATTTAAACACACATAACACACATACACACACACACACACACACACACACACACACACACCATTCTTCCCTAACAATATGCAGGGTTCATAGCTCTATGCTAAGTATACCATGGTTTACAAAACAATCAGACTTATTAACACTCAGGAATCACCTGTATTCTGGAAAGTGGAGAGTAGAAGGTGTAACAATAAATAAGTAAAGAACAGAGAGCATATGAAGAAGCAACACAAGATGAAACTATAAATATGCAGAATTTTTCAACGTTTTGATAAGAAGTTTGATTTTATTTAAGTGATATTGGAAGATTTTAAAAATTAAAGCCACATTTTAAAATCATGATTCAAGAAAAAATTATTTTTGACAATTTGACAGAAACACAATAGATTTGAAGAAGGATGTCCATTAGGAGTTCATTTTTAACGATAGCATTTGTAATAAGAACAGAACAGTGGACATTGAAATAGGAGACCCTGAAGAAATAGAATTGGCAGGTCTTAACAACTTCAGGAAGAATAGATGATGATATAATTGTTCCTCAAGCTGATAACTACAAATAATCTCATTTCTTTATTCTAATTTCATAGTTTATATCAATAACAGAGTCCCAACATCTCAGTCTGACTTCTCAAAATAGCCTCTATAATGAAATATGTCCAAAGCAGAGTACATATTTTCCTTCCAAAAGTATTCTTTTATATCCTTATCTCAATGAATAATATCATACCTCTCTAGCTAGCAGCTTTATAGTAAGTCAGAAACCAAATCAAAATATTCAGTGGGAAACATTTATTTTACTTCCATGCTAGTGAAGCCTTTAAGGATTTAAACATTTTCTAGCATTGATCATTCAATAATGCAGTTAGATTTGGAACATGATTAATCTTAGCAAAGTCAACCTTGGCATTCCAGTTACACTTTTGAATAAAGAATAACCCCTTCTCTTGTTTTAATTTTAAATCGGAATCATCAGACATGCAATATTATTCAATATTATATAGGTATAATTCAAGAAATACTATAACAAACTAAAAGCATCACTAAGAAACAGAAGAAGGAGCTTTGATTCTTACGATCATAAAGGATGAAAATAAACTTCACAAAATTTGTGTTTGAATAGGCATCGGAAATAGTGGTAGGATCTTTCTTGCTATATTAGCAGAAGGTCAAATTAACCTAAAATTTATTTGGTGAATACTCGGGTTCTACATGCAAAAATGTCAGTTCCTGTTTATGTTATAGATTATATTCATATTTTGTGCTTAGGAATTATCATCATTTGATATTGATTATATTTCTTTTCTAATATAACTTTTAAGCAGATAATTAAATGAGTAGATAATCACCTACTTATAGTTAACCTTTATCAGATGGGCATTGTTTACTTAGAAAATTATTCTTTTTACATTTTGTTTGAATAAAAACAATCTTAGTAAATTGATAAGTTCAAACACAATACTTTCTTTTTTCAAACAGCAAAACAATATCTAATATTTTTAAAGTACTCAGACTTACCCTTCACATGTACATGTATATACATGTGCACACATTTATGTGTGGATCAAGTTATAAAGGTAGGTGAGGAGATGGGAGTGAGTTATGAGTTTTGCCATGGTCAAGAAGAAGAGCTAAAGAGAAAGATTATTGCAAGTTTAACAAGTTATAAATAAGGGACAAAGATAAAACTGTGTCTATTAACAGCATATAAGATAATTTCAGTTATATATGAATAGAGATGAAAAATAGTATCTATCACTTTATATAGTTGATTTATATAATTGAAATCAGGTAGTTTTACCTAAGGTAGAATTAGTGTAAATAGATGTCTCTCTTCTTTGTTCATAGGCCATTCCAATAGTAAAACCATATTAAGGAAATGCAGGACAGAAGATAGCAATATTGCTATTTATTTATATGATCAGTAAATTCAGTAGTCTCAATATAATTTGTCTGGTTTGAAAAGACTTATCAACATTATTGTAAACTGTTAAAGGAATTTTAAATAGAGCTTAAATGGATGGTCTGTTACAACTCCAGTTTTCCCAAATCGGCCAATTTAGAGCACAGTAGGATTCTTATTCATGGGTAGAGATTTTACCCAAATTACCCCAGAAATTCTTTAGGGACCACAAAATGTGGGAAGCAGGAGATCTAATAAGGTTATTTCTAGGGTCAGTAGCTTAGAAAAGCTTTGGAGCTTTATAAAGTTGTGTATGAGGTGAGTGAATCAAAACCTACATTTTAATTAATTATGCAGGAACTTTCACATGACCCCAAAACAACACATGTGGCAGGTTTTAACCTTATTCATGAGGGAATTGGAACATTAGCTCAAGGTCCACTCTCCTACTGTTACAGCTTACACTAAAGATTTGTTTTTAAAGGCAGGTGCTTTTGTTTGAGGTAGAATTAAAGCTAAAAATCTCAAGGTCAGTCAACCTGCTGTTATTAAACTTATGTGCATCTAAATCATCTTTTGTGGGTTTTGGGGTAATAATAAGCAGCAATAAAGCGTAGATAATTTGCATCAGGATGACAAATTGGACCTGACCAAACAAACACAGTGTGACTGTGTCCTTTAGAACAAAGGCAATCCAACTGCCTGACTTAAAAATAATAATTCACCTGAGATTAAATAAAGTCTGGAGTAGATCATTAACTGAGTGCCATGGGTTCTCATGTCAGTCTATCTGGTTTTTAATCACATAATTGATTATATCTTTTGTGAAGCAGACAATATTTTAAAATAGTAATGCTTCAAAAAATTATTTCCCTGAATTGATCTCAACATCAAAGAAAACAGATATTTGACACTTTTACTATCAGGTTAATTTAATGCACAAAGCCAATAAGCATAGTAGTGGTGGAAGTAGGTTTTCCATATGATTCTGAATAGATTGGTTCAATGAGACAAATCTTTACTTCCCTTAGAACTTCACAGTTGCACCCTCCCTTTGAAGGATAAGCATTTTAGATAGAACATATCAGACTGTAATAGGTTTTCTGGAACTGCCAAATCCTAGGAAGTGTCTCTCTATATGGTGGCTGGTTGAAATAACATGTACACACTCTTGTTTTAATGTCTTAGTTGGATGTATTGGACAGACTGGGAGGAAGATGAAATAGATGACAGCGTGGGAAGGATCGAAAAGGCTTGGATGGATGGCTTCAATCGGCAGATTTTTGTGACTTCAAAGATGCTGTGGCCAAATGGTTTAACTCTGGACTTTCACACTAACACATTATACTGGTGTGATGCCTATTATGATCATATTGAAAAAGTGTTTTTGAATGGAACTCACAGGAAGGTAAAAGACAACTGCTGCTGTTTTTAACCCACAGGCTTTTTTCTTTCACAGAGCCTTGTTGTGTTGTGTTAAAAATACTTTCAAGTTTATTTTTACCCCTCTGAGGTAGCTGCCAATAGTCTCTGTGGGGTGGCTAACGGAGGCTGAGCATTAAGCATTGCAGCTGGCACTTGCCTCCAGGAGACCAGACCCAGCTCACTGTGGTATGCCAGGATTTGTGGGATTTTTAAAAGAAGCTCTCAGGATATCAGAACTGTTTTAAAATGCAGTTTTCCTACATTATTGATGAATTTTATATGACCAAGGAACTCAACTCTATACAAATATGTTCAATATTTGCAGCTGGAATTTAATGTATGCAAAGATGATTTTGATGTTTTTGGGCAAAATTGAGAATGATGCAGTTGATTGTTATAGAGACCAGACATCACCTTTATATTTCATCTTATAATTACTTAACCATATACAACAGCATGATCTAACTTCAACTGTTACTTAAATAATGGAAGGATCACATGTTAGAAATCACCAAAATGCTTCTTTTGACATTACATTCTTTCCTTTTTGGAAAGAAAACTGCACAATTAGGTAGTTCTGCTGATTGTAGATTTTGTTTGAGAAATAAATAATACTCATTGGTTAAGCTTATTTCAGTCATTGGTTTACTCTCAGAGTTCCAAATATTTTCCCCAAGTTAGGTAAAACTGGTTGGCATTTAACCAAATGTAATGTATTTAACAGGTGCTAACTAAGTATTTACAATTTCTTTGAATTTGATAATATGTATACAACATACAGATCACTTTTATGGTAAGCATATTTTAGCATAGAGTAAGGTGAAAAAAATCAAGAAACTATCTTAGTTATACAATGTATGTTAATTTAATATGAATAATTCATTTAAAAAGAGGAAAAATTAATTTTTAATCATAAATAAGGTAGGTAACTTCCCTAATTCTCTACCAAATTAATAGAAATGTTTTCTCATATTGTAACAATATTATTTTTAAATGACAAAAGGTGTAAAAGTATTATTGTTGGAGGTATTATTTGTCTTCTAGAATTCTACATGTGTAAATGGACTTAAATATATATCACATGATTTCTCTATTTAAACATCAACAAAACATAATTGGAATGTAAATGAATTTATTAATATAATTAGAATTGAAATTATGCCAGTAAGCCTTATCCATATACTAACAATAAACTTTTCTATCTTCAAAATTAAAGTCTTTTTTTATTATTATGATTAGTTGTTCAAAACATTACAAAGCTCTTGACATATCATATTTCATACATTTGATTCAAGCAGATTATGAACTCCCATTTTTACCCCGTATACATATTGCAGATTCACATCGGTTACACATCCACTTTTTTACATACTGCCATACTAGTGTCTGTTGTATTCTGCTGCCCTTCCTATCCTCTACTATCCCCCCTCCCCTCCCCTCCCATCTTCTCTCTCTACCCCAACTACTGTAATTCATTTCTCTCTCTTGTTTTTTTCCCCTTTCCCCTCACTTCCTCTTATATGTAATTTTGTATAACAATGAGGGTCTCCTTCCTTTACCATGCAGTTTCCCTTCTCTCTCCCTTTCCCTCCCACCTCTCATCCCTGTTTAATGTTAATCTTCTTCTCATGCTCTTCCTCCCTATTCTGTTCTTAGTTACTCTCCTTATATCAAAGATGACATTTGGCATTTGTTTTTTAGTGATTGGCTAGCTTCACTTAGCATAATCTGCTCTAGTGCCATCCATTTCCCTGCAAATTCCATGATTTTTTCATTTTTTAGTGCAGAGTAATACTCCTTTCATCCTCTAGATTAGTTCAATTTTCCTGGGACCAATTAATTCAGAAGGATCCCTTTCATTGCCACTGCCTTTACATTTTCCCCCCTTTGGCCATTGGATGGGCAATATTGAATATGTATGACACTAATTATTTAGTTCAATGTCTAGCCAAGAATATGATACTATAATATAATAAGGAAAAGAAATTGGAATGAATATTAGGAAAAATCATTTTCATGTTTGCATTCTTTTGTATTAATTGCTCATGACAATATAATGATCTTGACATATCATACATTTTAATCAAATGGGGAATAATTTTTCATTTTTCCAAGTATACAGGTTTCAGAATCACATTGGTTGCATTCTTTACTGTACCTGAAGTACCATTTATGAGAGAATTGAAATGGATATAATGTAGGTGGTATCTTTCATATTGCATGATGTAAAAAAGAAAAAAATGCTGGTGTTATGAAATTCATTATTCCAATGTACTGGAATAAAACAGGAATTAAGACATTAGTTAGACCATTGTCTGTTATGCTTATTTAAACATCATTTTCTCTAAATATTAAGTTCTGTTTCTAACGGTCATTTCTAATTTTTCACAATGTGTTTATATTTTCCAGATTGTATACAGTGGAAAAGAATTGAATCATCCCTTTGGATTGTCACATCATGGGAATTACGTGTTCTGGACTGATTATATGAATGGTTCCATTTTTCAACTAGATTTGATAACAAGTGAGGTGACATTACTGAGGCATGAAAGACCACCTTTGTTTGGGCTTCAGATTTATGATCCACGAAAGCAACAAGGTACTGAAAAAACAGATTAAAAAACAACAAAAAAACCTTCTCTGTGTTTCATATATAATAATGCCTCACAGTTTTGTAAAAAGCTTTTATTTTGAAAGTGTTGCCAGTGTTTTATGATCAAAGGTGTCCACTCAGGTGTCACTCCTACGCCAATCAAATCTTCACTTTTGTTAATGTATAAAATATATTTTTTATTGTTCTATTTATAGCCTGGCTTAGTAAATTTGGGGATCTTGAGCAAAGATCAAGGTTTTATTAAATATTTCCTTTTTCATGTCATTTCCCTAATGAATGCTCTTTGTTAAATAAAGTATACATATAAAAGGAAAGAAAAGAAAACTAGTTTTTAAAGAGTAATTACTGTGAGCACTGAGGAAAAACTTCCACACTTTGAGAAAAATTGAAAAATTGAAAAAACAAATAAAGTGCATTGTATAAGTGTTATTTAAAAACGTAACTAGCTTAATATATTTTTCTGATTAGTTTCTATGTATATTTAAAGAACATGTCATTATTTTAGATGATTTGATTGTATAACTATGACAATATTCATTTCTTATTAAAATCAGATAATTTTAAATGTTTTATCTGCTTGACTTGTTAATGTTTGTTATGCCAGCACAAATAGCATGATTCATAGCTTAGATATTAAACAAAGAAAACAGCTTAGTAAATTATGTGGCAGTGTTTTATGATTCTAAATAGTCACTTTTCCTCTTTATGGCGATATCCTTGTAAAAATTTAATGAGGATACATTTCAATAAATTTGGAATGAATGAATTATATCCTCAATTCTCTGGTGCATATGTTGTCAATAGGAAGTTATCTACCAACAAGTTTTTGAAGATATTTTAACTAAAGTAGCTATCTTGAAGTCAACTATCTCATTCCAGGGCTTTTCTCTTAGTGTATTAAAATTGCTCTATTGAGACACAAGCACAGTGTTTTAAAATAATAGCAGTGAATAACATGATACATATCAGTAGCTAAAACAGGATAAATTTATCTTTAAAAGGAATAAAAATGGAATTATTTGGGATAGTATAGGTTATTGCTGTGGACAAGAACTAAAGATGGAGACAATTGCTAGCATCTCAAAGGGAAATATTTTCTGTTACATTCTAATTAACCCTGTCTTTGCCCACATCACCATTATATTTTGTCTATACTAAACTAGAGGCAAAAATGAAGAAGAAAAACTCTTCTTATTTTCTGCAGGATCTTGTTTTAAGGATTATTATTTTTTTCTGCCTTTACAACCATTGATTCCATAATTTATATACATATGTATATATATATATATGTATATGGGAATGAACCTAGGAGTCCTTAATCATCCCTACCCCTTTCTTATACTTTAATTAGAGACAGGGTCTCACTAAGTTGCTGAGGCTGGGTTTGAACTTGCAATCATCCCGCATCAGCCTCCTGAACCACTGGGATCACTATCACACCTGACTAAATATATATATATATATATATATTTTTTTTTTTTTCCTATTTTCCTTCTCTTCAGAAATTGTTCCTTTTCTTTTGGTTATGTGATCGCACTATGTTGTTCCAGTTGGTCTTGAACTTGCTATCCTCTTGCCTTTACCTCCCAACTAGCAGAGATTAGAGGCATGTAATACCATGCCTGGGTAGACATTGTTCCTCTTAAAAGTTTTTGCTGAATTCTTTTAGCCAAACCCCATAACACTTTTTTTTTTTTTTTTTCCAGGAGGTGGGGGAAATACTGTGGATTGAACTCAGGGAAACTCAACCACTGGGTCACATTCAGGGCCCTATTTTTTTGTATTTTATTTAGAGACAGGGACTCACTGAATTGCTTGGATTCTTGCCATTGCTGAGTCTGGCATTGAACTCGGAATCCTCCTGCCTTAGTCTCCTAAGCTGCTGGTATTGTAGGAGTGCACCACCATGCTTGGCCTCCATAACATTTTTAAAATCTACATATGCTTTAAATGTCTAGTTGCTTTAGTGAGTTCATCAGTTAAGTGCAACCTAGTAAAAAACATCTTTATATACTACAGAATGAACTTTGTCTCACATCTGGATCTTAGCGTTTTTTTTTTTTTTTTTCTGAAAACTTGGGCTCCATCAGGAAAGATTCAATGAAAATAAGAAGAACTTTATTCATAAAATTTCTGTGAGCATTAAAAATTATTTGTTATATTAATGAAAACTTGTTATTTCTAAAGTTATATGTAATAAGCACTTTAAATATTCAATGAGTAATATATCAGAATTATACAACAAACTACATGACAGAGGAATGGTTCTGGTATTTGGGAAGGTGCTATAATATACATCTGTGCAGTGCTATCCTTTGGATAGACAGTGGTCTTTAAAAGTGCTTTTTCCTGACTTTTAATTAATAAATCAAAATAGAGATTTAGCAGCCTGCCAAGGTGGCATACACCCCAAATCCCAGTAACTCCTGAAGCTGAGGCAGGAAGATGAGAAGTTCAAGGCCAGCCTTGGAAAATTAGTTAGATTCCATATCAAAATAAGACATTTTTGAGAAAGTAAAGCTGAGGTTGTAGCTCAGTGGTAGTTCCCCAAGGTTCAATCCATACTACTTCTAAATAAATAAATATATAAGAAAACTTAGCCCTCATTACTAAACTATCAACTTATTTAAGAAACCTTTATGTTCTGTTTTATTGAGAATATGTGTTCAGCCAAGCTGATTATTTCTCAGTAAGTGAACTTATCAATTGCTTTGTTTTTTACCCAGTTTTTTTTTTTACCCAGTCTTATTGACATAGCTCAAGATTCTTTAATAATGACCTTTGAACACACAATACAATATGAAAAGGATGCCTGATTAGCACCTTTTTTCAATAGAGATTAAAATTGGAAAATCTATTCAAGATCCATTTTTTTGTGTGTTTTGCTACATGATCAGTGTGATATAATTATGTGATAAAATGCACACAGATGTTTAAATGTAGTTATGTTATCTTACTGTGATATAATTTTCTTTCTGTGTTTCATTTTTCAACATAATAATTAACAAAGATATTAATAAACATTTGGAAATACACTATTTTATTTACATACTTTCTCATTAAACTACGTGTTAGTCTATGTTTGGTATCTATAACCATAACACCTGATAAAAATAACTTAGAACAACAAACATTTATTTTGACTTCATAGGCTTAATTCAGGGGGTCAACCAGCTCCATTGATGAGGGCTGGAGGTAAGGCAGAACAACATGGCGGAATCACACATGAGTGTGAGAGACAGAGTGGGGGAGGCTAGAGGTTGGCACCAGCCACATAATGAAAACCCCAAAGGATGCCTCTAGTGACCTACTTTCTCAGCCATACCCCACCTGTCTATAGATACCTCAGACTTAGTCCATTCAAATTAGGATGGACTGATTAGATTAAAACTCTCATGATCTGGTCATTTCACTTCCTGTATTAACACAGGAATTTTGGGGAAGTATTGCTTATTCAAACCATAAAATCTATTTTATTGTTTTTACAACTTTCTCTCTCTCCTGGAGAATATAGGTTCTATAACTTCACATAAAACCTATAGTGTATACAGAATATATTTATAAGCAGTATTTTTACATACTTATGTGAATATAGATATACACATCAACTGCCTGGAACACCATGAAAATATTCAGAGATTCTAAAAATGCGGCTTATAAACAAATTAAGTCCGCTAATCAGACCCCTCCCCTCATATCAGGAAACATACTTGTCAATAACTTTACAATATACCAGATTATTTTAGGAAGGTAGATGTATATATATAACCACAAAAAACAGAAAGCTAATTCTAAGAATGTTTCCAAAAACACTAGTTAGGGATTTCATGTCAAGATATTTTTCTCATGTGGTACTGTCATTTCTTATGATAAAATTTAATTCTCATTTCATTTCCATTAAATTTGATATCTATAACAATTTTATTGACATTTTATATCTAAACTAATATTTTGTAACACTCTTCTAAAATTCCCCATATAAAAATAGCAACATTATAAAATAACATTCTTTATCTTTTATTCTCTAAATTCAAAAACACACCTTGATTTTTCCTGTGCTTTAGAGAATGAAATAATCCAAATTAAGTAAAATTTGAAGAAAAGTTGATGACTGCATGTAGTAATGGGTGCTTCTAATACCAGTTTCTCAATAGGCCAAGGCAGTAGGGTCATGGGTTCAAGTTCAGTTTCAGCAGCACAGTAACAGCCTTTTTCAAAAACAAAACAAAATAAATAATTCCCCCCAAAACAAAATAATTACAAAATCTGAAGAATAGTATTCTATATATATTTTATAATAATAGGTTATTTCATGACAGATGACATCTGTTAACCACTAATTAATTGTAATCATCATATTTACCGGGATGTGGGATAGTCATTATTATCTAAACCTCACAACAGATATTGAAGAAAGGTACTAATGATTTCTGTTACACATATGAGAAACCCAGAGATCAGACAGATATAGCCATTTGCCCCGAGGAAATAGTAAAACAGGATGAAACTACGATTAAAGTTGAGATCTGCCTGTCCAGAGCATATTTTTCACTGAATTATTGTGTGGCCAATTTTACTCATGCAAATTTTACCTCTATTCTACTTCTAAATGGAAGGAAAAGAGCATGTGCTTTCCTTGGTCATTGTAGTCACATTATTGATAAGTTTTGTATTCACATTTTTTTAAATTTTAAAGTGCCCTTGGGTACATGTGTAGAATTCAGGATTCAGCCACACTCTAGTTTACAGACTTAGCAATTTTTATTTAATGTGTTACAGGGTTTTTTTTTGTTTGTTTGTTTTGTTTTTTAGGTCAAGTGAGATTTAGGTTTTGTGATAAGACCATCATCACAAAATTTGTCTTTTAACACTATACAGCAAATCAAAAATAAACATATCAATGGCATGTAATTCTGAACAGAAGGAAAGATAAGAAAACTTTTATTCTTTCCTCAGATTAATATCATTTAAAGTCAATTCTGAATTATCCTAGAATAAATGCAGGATTCACCTGACCTAAGGATTTCACTTTGCTGGTCTTTTATTCTTGGAGTAAATGTGGTGTCTAATTTCTTTTCTAAACTGCAAACTAGAACATCCCACTATTAAGTGGAAACTCCTCCTGGGTTTTCGTGTTATGTGTTAGGTACAGAGACTTCTAATTTCACTCATGATAAAACCCTTGGAAATCAAGGAGTTCAGGAAGCATACAGAAAATAGGGTTTCTTCTTTCCATTATTCTGAAGAAAATCAGTATGAAGGGAAAACAGATGGTGGGATTGCTTTGTGCTGGTTTACGCAGTCTACCACTTGCTAGAAAGAAGAAATTTATTAACAGAAGTTAAATTACTTTGGTCTAGAAACACTGAGATGTTAATCCAAGCTTGTGATGTTTTGGGATATCATTTGTGTCTTTATTACTGTTCTATTGAAGTTATAATACACTATAAAATATACTCTTTCCTGAAAAGCAAAGTCCATACAAACAGTATATATCTAGACTTAAGTAAAAATGAGAGAAGTTCCTTCATCCTATTAAAACTAATATCTATGCACACACTTGTACCTTGTATACATACTGCAAGTAATTGTTTCTGTCATTCAACTGAAAAGTTTTATTTTATTATTATAATAAATTATAATAATTTCATATTTCTCATAAGGCTGACTTAGATCTTTTTTTATTTTACAGTATTCCTCTACAATTTTGAATTTATTATAAGAACTTTATCAAGATAGAGCTCATGTGATAGACCTTTTTGAAGTTTTAGCAACTGAAAGTGTCATTTATTCATTTACTTACTCAACTAATGTATATTAAATGCACCTTTTTTGTCAGGCACTATTTGTGAAACAGAATAATTCTTCTTCTGAAAGGTAAAAGATTGGGAAAAAAGACACAGAAAGATCATTATCTTGAACTAGAATTTGAAAGTAGTCTTTATTTGCTTTCCTTACATATTTGATTTTTTTAATTAAGTATGTTTCCAAAGTAAGCTATCTAGAATTACATTCTGTTGTTTTTAGCATATTATTTTTTCTGTATTCTGTTGAGCTAAGTTTATTTATAAGTTAAAGAAGGTGAATTTCAGAGTAAAAATCCTTTTACTAATAATTTAGAAAGAAGAATAGTAATAATAGTTATTTTCTAGACATAAATAATAATTTTAATAAGGAGTATTATTAATTTTTAGACATTAGAAAATTCAATTCAACCCTTATATTCTCATTATATTCAAATAAGATAGAGCCTTCCTTAATATTTGATTATAAAAATTGAAGTGAATTAAATATATGTGTGAGACAACTGCTTCTGGGACTGACACATTATGGACTTTCATTAATGTAACTATCAATATATTAATATCTCTTTCCATTGATATCTATGTACAATCATTTGCACTACATTTGAAAAATAGTCAATGAATCATGTTTTAGAGATATTTTTATCTGAAATATTTTGCAAGCTGCTAAAACTTCAAAAAAGTGTATCGCATGAGCTCTGTCCCAAAAAAGTTCATATAATAAATTAAAAATGTAGAGGAACACTGTAAAATAAAAAGGATCTAAGTCATTCTTATGAGAAATTTGGAATTATTATAATTTTTTTAGATTTTAGTTTTCTATCATGAGAGCATAAATACCAATGTCAGTAATTTAATATGTAGCAGTCACAGGATGGGAATATATTTCAAAGTTTGAATAAATGATAATTTATTTTCAAATACTTAAATCTCAATTAATTACAATGTAAGTATGAATCACACAATTGATTTAAAGAATATAGTCATTGTCATTATTTTTTTGTATTTTTAGTGCCTTTGTTATTCATATATTTTGTAACATATTTTGAATTAATAGTAATTTTCCAGAATCCAGGTTTTACTAAACTATTGAATACTTAATTTAATTATATATACAATATGCACAACAAAGACAGTACATCTGAATGACCTGTGGAGTACTGCAGTTTTATCCCATGGTCACGTGATAAACATGACCTTATCTGGTGACTACTTAAGACATTCATTTCTGCATTCCATATTGAAAAAAAAAAAAAACTGAACTAAGCTTAATTACTCTCTGAGTTTAAAAACTGAAGCAATTCTCAAATTATTAGCTTCCTTCTGTTTCAAAGTTTATTTTTTAAATTTTTTATAAATAGCATATTAAATTACTTCTCAGAATAGTTAAAAGAAGCAATAATATGCTTTAAGTCATTTATTCATATCTGTTAGGCACAAAATAATAATGTATGGGAATGTGTCGAATATGTATTGCATTCAGCACCATTTTAGAGAGTATTCTTTTTTTTCCTTGCTTACTATTCTTCGAATAGCAATCCAACCTCTGAACCCCTCAGTGTAAACCTTTTGGTCATTTTAGTGATATATTTGTCACTTACACTTTAACTCTCAATTCTATCTTAGTTATTTTATTATTTATTACATGATCTTGTTTAATTAAAATCTCTTTTGTTCTTAATATTTAAAAAAGATTTTCTGATATAATCAAAACCTGTTTATTTGTACCTTGAAAATGCAACATAGTGTAATGATGACACTATGTTGATGACACTGCCAATTGTATTGCTAGTGTTGTAGAGTTCTTTGTAAAGTTGGACAAATGTATGGCTCAGTTCACTTTTTTCCTTGCCTTTCCAACCTGTAGGAATACATAGCATCAAAGTGGTGATTATGTTAATTTTATTTACTCTTTCCTACAGCTTTATGAAATATAATCTACAACCCCTTCAAAAATTTGCTTATTTTTTTTCTGAAAGTCTCCAAAGGTGCTTTCACATATATATTCATGAATAATTTTCTCTCATGCCTATTTAATTGATGCTCATTTTATGCCTCCTCAGTGCCTCTGCACGTTAAGTCCTATGGGACAGCACATTGACCCTTCTGTACTCTACATTCTCTTGATAGCCATCAAGCTGCACATACCCTGTGCTCTTTTGAGCTCTCAACACTCTGTCATACAAGTGCACTCTTTGCACAAAATGGAATATCTCAGCCTTGTTCCTTGTTTCCTTTCTGTTTGTGAGAGACCCAAAGCTGAATTCCAAGAGCCAGTAGTCAAGAACTCAGACTTGAATAAAGACAGATGTATTTGGCCCTCTTTTACTTTTCCCTTGTATCTAACTGTCCACAGACTACTTTCTTCTGCAATCAACACTGAAATTCTTCTTCTCTACCAAAAAATTACATATTTTAAAATGTTTCTGAATTTTATTACAATTCAGAAGAAGTCTTGACTACATTATTGAACATATAATATACATAGCATATCAAAATGTATATATCTATACCAATGTGTACCTACTAAAAAGAAAGTGGGCTTAAACTGGCTGACTGGTTGGAATCAATGTTCTCTAATATATTTGCTTCTCTTCTATTGTAGGTGACAATATGTGCCGAGTCAATAATGGGGGCTGTAGTACACTTTGCTTGGCCATTCCAGCAGGCCGAGTCTGTGCTTGTGCCGATAATCAACTTTTGGATGAAAATGGGACAACTTGCACATGTAAGTTTCTTTTCTTGTTACACATATTGTTTATATGCCTCATTCTGAAGATTAGAAAGAAACAGGTGAAACCAAAGGAATTACAATCAAATTGGAGGAGAAATTCAGAAAATTTCTTAGATATTGTTCTTTCAAGACTACAAATTATTAAATGAATCAATTTCTAATGAACAGATAATTAATGAGAATGATGAAATTGGCAGAGTATTCTGTCAGTGTTGCATTAAGTTTAACAAAGAAAATTAAATAAGTATATGCCAAACAAGCAAATATTTAATGATATTGTAAAAGAACTTCACCATCAGCACTTGCAACTAAAATCACATAGTTGATGAGATAGTAGAACATTGGTTTAAAATGACTTAAAATGACTAAATGTGCTCAGCTATCTCTATTTGGTGGTGAAGTGTAAGGAAGAAGGCAAAGAAAGAGACTTATAAGGAATTTATAGACTTTATCAAAGAAGTGAAATGATTAATTGAAATGATTGTCCTGGATTAATGGTACTTTTGTTAACTTTTACTGACATTCTCCAATTTATTGCATCTTATTATTTCAAAGTGACTCTTGAAATTTCTTATTTCTACCACAAATTGTCTCCCTTAAGAACAATAACAACAATATTATGCATGCACTGAGCTCTATATAAAAATTTCTGAATGATTTAATTTTGAATTGTATGCTAGTTAGCGTTCTCCAGAGAAATAGAACCAGTAGGATGAATGGATGGATTTGTATATGTATACACACACACACACACATACAGTTTGAAGGATTTTATTGTGAGAAATCAGCTCACATAATCTTAGGTTCTGCAGTTGACAAGCTGGAGATTAGATGCCAATCGATTTGAGACCCAGTAAAAGGTGATGTTCCAGTTCATTCTAAAGGCACAAAAGAACCTAAAGGTCCTGGGGTATTTAGACCCCAAATTATTTTATTATGGAGACTGAACTCTTAATTATCTTGTACACTTTTAGTTTTGAATAACAAACACTACAGTATAATTTATTTTGTTCTCTATTTTACTTATCATGTAACTGAATATTCTTTGTGAACATGATTTTTATTGACTACATTTTAAGCCATTAATTTTCTTTTCATATTTAATGTACTATTTATGATTCATTGTTATAGATTTGTCTATTTCTTTATTGTTTATATTTTTTCTGTATTTTACCTTATGGTCCATGGTCCATTTGTGTAAGATCCTCCTTAGCTATTTGTAATATTACTATAAGTTTAAATTCTATTACTGTCATTGGAATTTCAACTCTGAGATGAAGACTCTAGTTTTCTTTCTGCCCCTTTATTTAACTATATAATTATAATATAGTTCTTATGTTATAATTTAGGAGTATAATTTAGGATTTCTGATCAATTATATTAATTAAAATCAAAAGGATTCTTTGTAAGTGTATTTTGACATTGAACAATTAATTATTTAATATTTTACAATACTTTTAGACCTATATTAGAGTTTCTTTAAGTATATATTTAAATTCTTTGATTTTTGGTACACTATAGTTTATTTATGAGTTTTCATTAATTTGTAGAATAGATGGAATATATCTTGAAGTAACTTTTTCAGGAAGTGCGTATAAGGTATATATTGTCTAGTTCTTATGTATAGCAAATATGTCTTTACCTTTCTGTGTGAATAGCAATTCTTTTCAGTATGAATCTTCTCTTCAAAATTCTAGAAATATTCTTCATTTTTTGTAGAATTTCACACTTCTAAACACAAATATGAGTTTTATCTCTTTCACAGTTTTTTTTCTTTTTTTTTTCTCTCTCTCTCTCTCTCTTTTTTTTTTTTTTTTTTTTTTTTTTTTTGTGCTAGGAATTGAACCTAGGACCTTGTTCAAGATGTCTTACACTGGCCTATCTCCCCAACCCTTTTTACATTTTACTTTGAGACAATCTCAATAAATTGTCCAGGCTAGCATCAGAACTTGAGACCCTTCTTCTGTTCAACATCCCAAGTAGCTAAGATTACAGGTGTTTGCAACCATGCATGGCATAAGTTTATTTCCTTTGGTAAAGGAATGTTAAAAGTTACCTACAATGTGATTTCTGTAGAAGATAATTCTCAAAGATATATTTTCCTTCAGTCCCCAGGTGATTTTTTCTCTTCCTTTTTTCTGTAGGATGATTTTTAATTCCTATTTTCTTATAGTTTATTTATCATCAGAAGAAAAGGGACCTGTCAAGACTAATTGCTCACCAAAAGACAGGGCTTAAGCATGTCTTTAGATAACTTAAAGTCTATCAAGGTACCTTCGAGGCTGAACTTTATTTTAATTCTTGGGAGGAAAGTTGTGGTTAAAATATTCATTTCATAGTTTAAAAAAAAAATCTCTAAGGATGCATTTAAAATTGCTTTTCTGGAATAACATGGGACTTTCTGCTAACCCAGAGGATGACTTTGACATCCAACAGAAAGAAAACACACACACACACACACACACACACACACACACACACACTAACTCTGTTAGCCTTTATGAATTTCCACCTGTTTTCATCCTACTTTTGCTCCAGTCCTAGACTTCTTGCCAAGGATGTGCAGTATATCTGAAAGCACCTACCTTTATGGTGGTTCAGGCCTTGAATTCCATTATGCAGTACAAAAATCTATCATCCTGCTTAAAATTTGAGAGGCTTACTCAATATCCAATGACATGTTTAAGTTGATTCTAAATGAATTTTTAAATCTAGTCTTATTGACCTTGAAAAACGTAAAAGTTGACTCATAATAGTATCAGTGAAATGATCAAGAGAATGAGCTCAGAGATCTTGTGTTTTTACTTTTGTTCTTTGTCATTGTAGGAAGTTGAGGGGAGGCTCTGTTTGTCAGATACTAACATCTAGATAATATGCTAACCTTGAAATTTTGTGTTCAGCTCCTCAATTTCAGTTATGTGGTTCACGGACCTTTTAATTATTTTTCTTCTTTCCTTTATTCTATGCTACATTAAAAGTTTATGAATCACTTTAGAGTAAGCACAGATGGAAGAATAAATAGATATGGAAATCTATTGATAGATGGATAATATTACCAAAGAAGGAAGGAAATGCATAAACTCATAGAAAAATTATTGTAAATATAAAAATGAGCTGAGCTGGTATAAGCAACTGAGATAAACAGAAAAAAAAATTAACTGTGCACTGGTAGAGCACTGCCTAGTATGTACAGGGCCCTGGGTTCATTTTCAACACCCAGTATTTCTCTCTCTCTCTCTCTCTCTCTCTCACTCTCACTCTCTCACTCTCTCACACACACACATACACACACACACACACACACACACACACACAATTGGAATAAGCAGAAGACAAAAGTAAAAGTACTACTATTATAGAACATAGAGGAAGTAAAACTCTTTCAAGATAACTTTTTATCTCAATAAATTTAGCTATTTATATAAATTGCCTATTTCCATATACATTCTTGTGGCTCAAAAATAGTGAAAGTTTGGTTAACAGCCAGGAGTTAAAATCAGCATACTGCAGTGATTCAGCCACATCAATCTTTATAGCACTTCAATTCACAATACCCAAGCTATGAAAGCAAGCTATACGCATATCAACAGACAAATGGATAAAGAAATTGGGGTATATATACACACAATGGAATATTACTCAACCATAAAGAAGAATGACTTTATGACATTTTCCAGTAAATGGATGGATCTGGAGACTATCATGCTAAGTGAAATAAGACAAGCCCCCCAAAACAAAAGGAAAATGTTCTTTTTGATATTTGGATGCTAACCCACAACAAGGCAGAGGTGGGGAGCATAGAAGTCCAATAGATTAGATAAAGGGGAATGAAGGGAAGGGATGAGAGATGGGAATAGGAAAGAGAGTGGAATGAATTTGACATAACTTTCCTATGTACATGTCTGAATACACCACCATGAATCTCAACATTGTGTACATTCACAAGACTTTGATCCTAATCAGAATAAGATAGTCCATGTTTGTATTAATATATCAAAATAGATTCCACTGTCATGTGTAACTACAAAGAACAACAACAGCAAAAAGTTTCAAGAAAAAGAGCCAGTCATCACTTGTCCATTGTAAGTTCAAAACTTGCTTTCTTTCCTGCACCAAAAGTAGAATATAGAGAGGCTTATTGGGAATTACACTGACCCCTAACTCAACCTGTAATCATTGGTGTGTCAGCCTATGAGATAGTAAGTGGAGAAGTATGTGATGTCTGCTCCTGCTGCTCCTGTACTTTTAGTAAGCACATATAAAGCACTCATACACAGCATTGGGGGTATCATCAAGACAGTGGCAAATGCTTCTCCTCACAGCCACATAATCAACTTAGTTTGAAAGTGTGTTTTAATTGTTCGCTTATGTTTTTTCCTGACTACTTCATCTCATAGTTAAATGTGGTCTAATTTATCAAGTTTGTCCTTCATTCATGTTTTAACAAGTTTCACACATGTTTAAATGTCATGGTAGGAGGAGACACAGGAGATATTGGCTTGGGTGTTTGTTGTATTCTATTAGAAATGGCCCTGTCTCTTTTCCCAAATCCATAGATGAGTTTTCACTGTGGTTTTTCTGTCCCTGTCTTTCTTTTGTCTTACTGGCCTTTCATCCAACATTCTGCCTTATGTAGTTTGTCTCTTGCCATAACTGCCAAACCAAATAAAAACAAAACATGTTCAATATTTTCTTGGAAGCCAGAGATACAAATATCTTTAAAGGAACTCTAGCTGAGCACACACTCCAGGAGCACTTGGAATGATCCATACTGACAGGCTTAACTGTAGGGGGGAAAGCAACAGAAAGATAAGTTTTTATTTATACATAACCCAGGCTATTGCTGGATATCTTTCTGTAAATAAAAATCAGATGACTTTGACTCATAAGAAAATATTGTACACAATTTTGGTTATAAAACCGATGTTAGGACATTTGTTTACATGTGTGATTATATACTTGGTAAAAAGTAGAGGAAATTTTTCTGAGACTATTGGTATTTTCTAGTATCTATAATTCATAGATGCAGTAATCTCAATGAAACAGAAGGGAAAATAAAGCGAATTTTATCTGTACTTTTCACATTAAACAATGTTAAACCAACAAAAACAAGTGAGTTCTTATTTCAGAATTAATTGTTGCTTTTAACTGTTAAAACTTCTACTATATTACCATAGCATGCAACTTGCTTCAGTTCGTTTGAAATGTACTGGGAAAAATCATGAACTATAGCATGGTAACTCAATTCTTGCCAAGAATACAAAGTGTCTTTATATAAATTATTTCAGTTCCTGTGTATTTAATGGTAAAAATTTTCAAGGGTATGTTAGTGTTAGTTTGCATATGAGGAAATTAAAATGCAGGAGGTCTATAAATAGAGTTCATAGTTTCAGAGAAGGCAAAACCGATATTAGTGTACCAATAACCTCTTGTTAGTGCTTATTCTTCTGGGCTTCTGACTTAGTGAAGGCTAGATTAGAGTCATGTGACTGAGTAACCTGAGTCTAAGCAGCAAATCAAGAGAGATGTTGTAGCTACTGAGATATGGTCTTCCTTGTTTCATTCATATTTATCGAATCAACACCAAATGAATAAAAAAATCCATTGGCAGATGGTCTGGCCAGACTAAACACCCAGGATTTCTTCTTAATGAATTTGCACCACAAGACTATGCCAGAAAAGGCATGCACCCAACAGAAAATATTGGCATGATACATGATTGATTAAGGATGAACTCTCATGACACTCTGGGAAGGTACCAAGATTGAAAGTAGATTGGACATTTTGTCCTTGAGAATCTTGTCTGTCAGGGCAAAATCCTCTCACAGCTAGAATCAGTGTCCTGTGTGGCATAGTACTTGGAACTTAATACCTAAGAGAACCATATATAAAGCTAGAATTATCAGAATTGTTAACAGAAAGCATGATCATTTTTCTATATTAATGAAATAGTAATTCATAAATGCTATTTCAGTTGCCTGAAAGAAAAGCCAGGGCTTTCCAGTATGCCTTACTCCCACAAGAGTAATGTGAACATTGCAAAAATATTGGTTATCTGAGGGATAACATTGCACAATTGTGTGTCACTGGTCCTCCGTGACCTTTATCACCTTCTTGAACACAAGATATATTCCTCTGTCAGACACAGTGCTCCATGATGGTGAGCCATTTATCTGTTCAGCTGTGACAAGCCTTATGTTCTAGGATATATGCAGTCTAATGTGTAGTAAAAAGTTTAAGGCAATAAAAAGTTTAGAAGCCCTATGCAGATGAATATTTATGGCCTTCTGTGCATAGGAACTCACAGAAGATTATGTACCACTTAGGTTGGCTGTTCAGAAGACCACTCTATCTAATGAAAGGTCATCTTGCTATGATCTAAAGAAGAAAAATCAAAGCCATAGTAGCATTTTTCCAAACCACTTTCCTTATATGAAAGCATTCAAAAAAACACAGCATAAAGTTCTCTTTTTACTCTTTCTCCTTCAGTGTTCAAATATAGAGGCAGCAAGTGCATGTGTAAAATGAAATATACAATTTGTCAAATGAATAAGTATTTTTTAACATGAGACATCTAGGATCAATAAAAAAAACTATTTTTTGCACTGGGACCATACCTTTATAAATGAGTTATTATAAATTTTATACAGCTGACAGCAAATCATCAAGTGAGAAAAGAAACAGGAATTAGTTTAACATAAATCACCATAGTAGGATTGAAAAGAGGAGAATCACAGTTGGAAACACAATCACTTGCCTACACACAGTACAGCTTAGGAAAGCAGGGTTGGGAACATGTCTTGAGTTCAGTTACTTAGCTGAGATCCCAATCTCAAATGACCAAACCTTAAACTAAAATAAAGCAATTTATTATTAGTGTTTCTTCCTTTGCTTCATTATAGCCTGGACATCCACTGCAGCAATCACTGTCAGTTTTTACAAAAGATGAATAGGCAATTCTAGAATGCTGTTTTCCCTTCATAGTGTCTTGGAGAATTAGACACAGGCCTTCTGATTTCATTGTTCTCACAGCAGGCTTCACAGGATGTATGAGAACTGGCAGTTTTATACCAGGCAAGTCATGATTCATGTTATTTTATTTCTGACCTTGGTTAAATTAAAGGATTATTTATTACTTTGTCAGTTTGTTATTGGTGAGATCATGTTGTAATATTTTTTTTTTTTTTTACCAGAAGTGGTCCTGGCAATAGAATTACAGGTTTTGTATCACTTTTCAAATTCATAGTTTAATGCACAACACTGAAGCAAAGTTTGAAATTCCAGCATTTGTTAATATTCTGAAAGTGTCTATGGCTGTGCATTAATACCAAGTTCTGTATATATCCAGTCACATTAAGCATGGGAACTAAATGTTAAATGTGGTGATTTAACTCTATGTTCATCTCTGAATATCTTGGGGTCAGCTTTCTCTCTCTCTTTTTTTTCCATCTATATGCCTATCTTTTTTTTTTTAACTAAAAAAAGCTAAAGTTACTTCATTTTTGTTCTTGAGTGATGAGACAAGAGAATCAGCTACTAAGTCAGCTGAAGTAGTCTTCTTTTTTTAAAGGAATTATCTAGTCCCCAGAGAAAAATATCACTCACTACAGTCATGGCAATTTGCGTTAATTTTGGTAAGTCAGGCAACAATGATTTTAAGTGTATCCCTCTGTCCCATTCTATTTGGGGCATTGCTTGGTTGTGTATGTGACATTGTCCTTCCCAAAATCAAGTGTATCGAGTAAAGACATCAGATTTGTGATATCCTTCATAGAGATTTTGTAAATTACATATGCAAAGAATATCAATATAATTTTTAAAGGGACTATGTCTTTTATGTGATGTTAACTATTCTTGCTTCATCATCTCATGAATTCTTTCAAAAGTTGGTGGATTGTGTGGCCCTCAGTTTGGGTCCTATCATAGATGATATTGCCAATGATTTCTATAACTGTAAGGGCAACGCTGGAGGAAAAATATGTATGTTGAAGTACTAAGCAATCACTTTATTCAGATTATCACATACTGTAGTAATGGACATTGCTAGCTCAAAAGTATCCTGTCTTCCATCAGCATGAATCCTGAACAAACCTGGTAGTCAGCATCGATAACATGATTTCTCTGTAACATAACTACCAATTATACGTGGGACTGTTAGACTACAGCTAGAATCAACTAAATATGCCTTATGCCCTAGGAGACAATAGAAGTCAAAGCTCAGGATCCAAAACAAAACCTTATTACTATGTCAAGAATGGTAAAAGATCTTAGGTTTGATTTTGGCTGCAAGATGAAAGTGGACTACAGGAGACCCATGGATTCTGACAGGTGACGCAAATTCCTAGATCAGACATAGAAGATTTCTATCACTCATGACACAGCAAGAAGTATAACTTTCATGTTTATAATGCTTCCCCTGAACCTCCATCCTCAAGTTATATGGGGCAATGCACAAGCAACTTCATTAAATTCCGCAAATATAGTGAGTTTACATACTCAAAGAAGCCCTGGCTTAGAAACTCCAGATCTTATAAGACATATGCCAGGAAATCTGCCCAACAATTGCAGTGGAAGAAGACATTATCAATATGGAAAAAAAAATCTGCCCTCTGCCCCAGTCTATATTACTTCTGTCTTCCAAGGCATTTAGCTATGGAACAGGGATGTGGCTCAGTGATAGAGTGCTTGCTGCTATGTGGGAGGCCTTGAGTTCAATCCCCAGTACCACAAAAAGAAAAAGAAAATGTTTAAGCCAAGAGTTACTCTATACAAATACCCTTTAAAAATAAAATATCAAACAAAAGCATATGTAAGTTGTGAAGAAATACCTCTATCTAAAATAATGTAGGCCTTAGAAAAATTGTTGACAAAAGTTTTAAAAATTAAAAAGGGAAAGACACTTTTATGTGTGTGTGTGTGTGTGTGTGTTTCATTATATCTGATACTACATTAACAATAAGAAATGGCTGTTTTTGCTAATGATATTGATACATATTAATAATAGATATAGATCAGTTTCTGAAGCAGTAATATAAAAACTGAAATTCTCTCAGGAGGTTAGAACTACTACTTTTTCAGCAATTATACATAGCCTATTATTTAAAGAGAAAATTAAGTTTTAGGTACTATTTTTGACAATTTTCATCTTTTTAAGCCAAATATTACTACAAAATTAATGATGCATGTATGTTTGAAATGATGTTTAAAACATGTTTGAAAATTCTGCCTTTTTGAATTTATTTTTTAATTACCTAAATATTACCTCAAAAACATTTGAGCTCTAAGTAGATTTAAATCATATAAAATTGATTATTTTAAGAAAAAAAATTTTCTAGTACCATTTGTCTTAGGTATTTTGTCTCTACTTGAAGTCATGCTCTTTTTAATGTAGATGTATTTATTCAAAAGTTAACTATAATTCCATATTTCATATGGATATCCTTGATCATTCCTTAAAACTTTCATGTTCAAATGTTATTTGATAATATGGGAAGTTCAAGCTTTTTTAATTGGTGAGATTGTTATCAGAACATTTCCATTTGGGTTTTACAATCAACACAACAATTTCCCCTTAATATTTCCTTGAAATAAAACTACATGCTATAGAAAATATTTTTTTCATATTTTTATTGGTGCAGTAGAGTTGCACATAATGTTGGAATTTGTCATTTTATATTTGTACATGTACACAATATAGCAATATAATTTGGTAAACATCCTTCCTCACTATCTCCCCTTTTGAGTCTGTAGAAAACATGAAAGCTGAATGTAGGTAGGAGTTAAAGGATAGTGTCTGAAATTAGGTTTCTTCTGTAACTAATATTTTTTTTTAATTGAAAACACTATTCACTATTAAGATTATAGTTATAAAATAGAAATCCATCCTAATATTATTAATTATGTACCCAGTTGTAAGCTGAGCATATATGAAATCAGAAGAAAAAAAAGAAATAAGATTTCTCTAAGATCTATTTCTCTAAGTCTATTTGAGCAGACATGAAACTCAAAATAAAGAACATTTGCATGTTATCAATGATCAATTGTAGAGATTTAGAGAGAAGAGTTTGATCTTTGAGGTGGTCAGCCATATTCCAGAGTGCACTTCTACTGTTGGCATTCCCAGTCTCACTCTCTGTTACTGCTGTTAATAGGCATCTTAGATTTGAATAGGAGACCATCCTTTTTTGCTTTTTTTTATTAATTCATTTATTTTAATTAGGTATATATGAGAACAGAATGCATTCTGATTCATTGTACACAATTGCAGCTCTTTTCAATTCTTTGTTTGTACATGATGTAGCATCATACCATATGTGCAGTCATATATGTACCTAGGGTAATTAAGTCCATCTCATTCCACTCTTTCCTGCCCCCATGCTCCCTCCCCCCTTCTATTCACTTTGCCCAATCAAAATTACTTCATTTTTCCCATGCCCCTCCCTTCCATTATGGATCAGCATCCACTTACCAGAAAGAACATTCAGCCTTTGTTTTGGGGGAATGGCTTACTTTGCTTAGCATGATACTCTCCAATTCCATTCATTTACCTTTAAATGCTATAATTTTATTCTCTTTTAATGCTGAATAATATTCCATTGTGTATATTTACTGCAGTTTATTTATGCTTTCATCGATTGAAGAGCATCTAGGTTGCTTCCACAGTTTATCTATTGTTAATTGAGCTGCTATAAACATTGATGTGGCTGCATTATTATTGCATGCTGATTTTATGTCCTTCCGGTATACACTAAGAAGTGGGATAACTGGGTCAAATGGTGGTTTCATTCCAAGTTTTCTAAGGAATCTCCATACTTATTTCCAAATTGGTTGTACAAATTTACAGTCCTACCAGCAATGTATGAGTGTGACTTTTCCTTCCAAACTCATTTTACGAAGCTAGTATCATCCTAATACCAAAACCGGGAAGAGACACATCAAGGAAAGAAAATTTCAGACCAATTTCCCTGAACATTGATGCAAAAATTCTCAATAAAATTCCATTTTTATGTTTTTGTCATTTCTTTTTTTCTAACATATTTACTTTATTAACTTTTATGTGGTGCTGAGGATCGTACCCAGTGCCTCACATGTGTGAGGGATGCACTCTACAGCTGAGCTACAAACCCAACCCTGTTGTTTTTGTCATTTCTTATGTGCAATATCTCTCTCCCTCGCTCCTCCCTCCTCACCCTCACCCCTTTACTCATGCACACGTACAAATTACTTACTTTCAAATTATATTAGAGAAACGGCATCATACAGAAATTGCTACTTCAGTGTTTTGTTCCTGAGAATGAATAAGAAGAAAATATTATTGTCATTCCATGCATCCAGTGTCAACTTAACTGAAGGGACAGAAGATACATGGGTCACTTTTGTTCTAACTATTTCATTTACTAATAAAAAGTGATTCCTTTTTTGCCTTTCATCAGGGTAGGGTATGGTTACAGTAGCTTTCCCTTGAAATCCCTGTAGATCCACTTGCCTTGTGTCCTGCTATGTCATCTCTGTAGCACTTTCCTGCAGATATGGCCTGCAGGAAGACACAGAAGTTCAGGGAATGCTATGCAAAGGGTTCTGGAAATGCCATGTATGTTTGCCTTGCCATTACTTCTTATTGAGGTGTGCGTAAGATTTATGACATTCCATGAGACTAAACCAGTTATCAAAAATAAAACTTAAAGCCATTTGAACAGGGATAGAAAGATTGACTTCTTCTTTTCCTAACAATAAACCAATTAGATATAATTCAAAACCTTTTAAAACCCTTGAAACATAAAAACATTTTCATTAACCATTGACACTCATTCTCTTCTCTTTCAAGACTATTTAAACCATGCAAAGAGAACAGTAGGATAGTAACACTTTCAATTTTGTGAATAAATTTCAATTAAATAAACTTTTATCATTTGATTAGAGAACATGGAATATATGAGGAGAAACACTGCATGCATTTAAAGATATAATCTTTTTTATACTTTACCATTTTATTTTTTTAATTAATTTTTTATTTATATATGACAGCAGAATGCATTACAATTCTTATTACACATATAGAGCACAATTTTTCATATCACTAAAGAGATAATCTTGATTAAGCTAATACTTCCTTGAACCTTTAACTGTTTCTGTTTTCCTATTACTTGCAGCCCAGCAAAGTAAATACATAGTAAAAGTTATATCAAAGTTTCTGATTGCTTTTTCTTTTCTTTTCTTTTTTTTTTTTTTTTTAACTTTAACTCTCAGTGTACTCCTCTATATGATGGAGGTTGTAAAATTCATGGTCCTACCTAAGGTTATCAAAACGATGAATTGAAAGATGAATGAAAATCCTTTCAAAAGCAAAACAGAGGCTCAAACAAAGAAACAGAGGAGTTTTTCCACTTCTGCTGGCAGGTGGGATCCGCACAAGCTGTACGCCTCTGCTACAAGAATCATGTTGCAACTTTTAATGGCAGGCTGTGCCCTCTAGTGTCACAGCAACTCACTGCCATCTTCGTCTTTCTGGATTCTTGTCTTACAAAATCAAAGATCAGGATGAGTGAGTTTAAGAGTAGGATTTATTCAAGGGTCAATAGAAACAGAACTTGCAACAGGGCAAGATGGGACCCAAGATGGTGTTGCTACTCGAGTGTGCTGTCTAGTGGTTTATATAGCACTTGGGTCAACCTATGAATCCAAATTTATGCTAACCAGGGTTTGAAAAAGTACTCACACTATTGGTTAGCTCTGAAACCCCATCCAAGTCTGCTACACTTCCATTTTCCCACTGCTGGTTAAAGTTGTGAGGTCATGGCTGCTGGGGGGATTTTGAGCTGCAGCATTATATAGAGCAGGCCTCCAGTGGGTGTCCCCAGGCTGGGTAGGGCTCCCAAGGGTGGTGAAGGTCAGTGCGTCCTGGCTCCCTGCACCTAAGGGTGGTGCATGCGTGATGGGCTCTGAGCAGCCCTTGCTGTCAGTGCTGGAGACCCTGGGGCACAGCCTCTCTGCAGCTTCACCTCTGCTTCTCTGCAAGGACTAGTGGGCTGGGTACCTGGCTGGGGAACCATGTCACCAACACAAAGTGGTATTGGATTGTTGTGGTGGTTATTTAGTGATAGCTATTTTAAAATAAATCTTTAAGATTCTTAGTAGAATAAGTATTGTCCAATAAACTTAAAATTTCTCATTTTCAGAGATGGCTGCTAGGTGTACAATTGTTTCTATATTTTTTGAGACTATTTGCTTGTTCTAACACTATCATCTTTTTATCATTTTTGTGTATTAGATAACATTAAGCTTTAATATTAAGATAACTATGATTTTCATAGGGATACCTTATATCTTGGTGACATATTTTAAATTTGGGGATATTGCTTTTTACTCTCTATATATCTACATTTGTACAACATGATGCTTTGATAGGCATAGTGAACTGGTTGCTATAGCCAAGCAAATTAATATATCCATCATTTCTTACTTATTTTTTTTTTGTTGGTAGTTAAGAGCACCTAAAATATGCTCTCCACAGATTTCCAGTACATGTTACAATATTATAACTATAGTCATCAAATTGTAAGTTAGACTTGTAAATGTATTCATCTACATATCTGCAATTTTGTGCCCTTGAGCTATACCTCCCCATTTCCTCTCCAACCTATGCTATAAATTAACTTAGAAATCGTGTTTTTGCATGCACATGAACACATGTATGTAATGAAATATTATTCAGTCTTAAAAAAGGAGATACTATCACTTATGACAACCTGGACGAACCTGTAGGACATTATAAGAAATGAAATAAGTCGGAGAGAGAAAAGCAGATACTGTATGACTCCATTTACATGTAGAGTAAAAAGGAAGCAAAAATACTCAAAATTCATATTTTAGTGGACTGAATCTCGTTAACATAATTCATAGGCCTTAAATGTGTTTTTTTTTTTTTCTTTTTTAACTCTAGTTAATCCAGGAGAAGCATTACCCCACATATGCAAACCTGGAGAATTTCGCTGCCAAAACAGACATTGTATCCAAGCTCGGTGGAAATGTGATGGTGATGACGACTGTTTAGATGGAAGTGATGAGGACTCGGTCAATTGCTGTATGTTCTCCATCAAATAATCTTAAAGTCACATTAAAACTGAGTCTTACGTATGTAGATTGTCAAATCAGTTTGTGAAAATCTGAAAACATGTTTGATGCAAATTGAACTGGGTTTTATTTCCCAGTCATCCTTTTGCAGAAAGGTTAGACTATAGAATGCCTCTTTTGCATACTTTTAAAAGCACGGTTTCTCTCATTTTCCCCCAGCTTTCACATTATCATTTTAGTTGCTCCAAAAATCTTCCCCCTTTTCCCTGATTTTTGTGTTACCACACTATAATCTTGGGTTGCTATAGAAGACCTCTTTGGATCTTTGACTTTAAAAGATGGAAAATTTGGAAAATCAATTTAAACACCCTTAAGACTGAATAAGTCGTACAGAAGGTCATGATGTACTCCATTGCTCCTTGGCAAAAGAAACTTGAAGAAGATCCAAAGAAATACACATGAATTTGGAACATGTTATCACCTAGCTTCACTGGTTTAGGACATGGTAGAAAACACATATGGGGCACTCAAATATAAATGAAAGATCTTATCCTCCCACCCTTTGGCCCTTTGGCTTCTATCTAACTATTCACCATTTGCTAGGAAGAGTTTCATGTTTCCGGTACAGATTAGTAAATTTCTCATAGATGTGGAAAGAAAACACTTTGAAAAGTAAATGAAATAACATTTTGAAAATACATTTGATTAGTTTGAATGGTTTTTGAGATAAATAAAATAGTTTACGGAGAGAGAGAGAGAGAGAGATGTTGGACAAAATTAGGTATTTGATCTTTTGATTTAACCCATGTACATTGTTTTAAAACTATTTTTCTTTCAATTACAGACATTTTTTTTTCAGGTTAAAATGACTGAACTAAGAGCTAATTGACAGTATTCCATTGTCTTTTTTTAAACTAAAAATATAAAAATAATATCTTAAACTGAATGCAATGGTGCAAGACAGGTTATTACAGCTCCTTGGGATATTAATCAACAGAATTACAAATTGGAGGCCAGACTAGGCAACTTAGTGAGACCTTGTCTCAAAACAAAAATTTAAAAAGTTCTGGAAATGTAGTTTATTGTGTGAGACCCTGGGGTCAGTATCCAACATTGAAAGAAAAAAAAAAGTTTTAAAGATCCATTATGAGAATGTACAAAATTGTTCTGGCTATCTGTATCAAGCAACCATTTGTACTTTGGGACACAATCCCAAGAATAAGGATGTCCGAAAATATTTGCCAATTTTATTATATAAATATGGCCCTAATTTCTCTTGAATTCAAATCATGGATCATGACTTCAAAGTCTATAATTCTTATTTTCAACTCCACTAATATATGTTTTATAAAGTGGTCGCCTACAAATAAAGTTTTAAACACTAATTGAAACAGTTGTCAAAAGTTTTGGAGTGAGAAAAGCATTTCATCTGAAAATAAAGACTATTTATTCCCTGATTCTTTTACACAAATGATGTATGATTAATGACTAACTTAATTGCCTCAATTCTGTCTCACAATGTTTATTCATGGTTTTAATGAATACTTACTAGATATATGCTTCCTCTCTATTCTTACAAATCCAATGCCTGAGAAGAGCACAAATATTTCATCATAATGTTCATCTTTTATTTTATAAAGTCCCAGCTTCCATCTATGTTCTATTATTTCTTTTGTATTGCGGAAACTCATCTCTTTTATATGTACAAGGACAGTGAATTGACACTGTTTACTATAGTGTTAAAATTCTTGTTAGTATATATTTTTTGATTATTGCTAACACTTTCTATTTCCATAGAAGCCAAGAGCTTTTCCTGGCATCCTCCATTTCACTTATAGTTTGTACTCACTTCTATCAATGAATCTTATCTCTTCTATCACCTAAATAATTATTTTTTATCTTTATGTCTTCTCAATTTTCATTGGCTAAATTGGGTTTTCGTTTTAGATTAACACAGCAAGTATTGTTTTAATCCTACCACTCTTTCTCTCTTAAATAAAACTCACTTTCCACAATGCTTCCAGGATATTATTTATGAAATGAAGTTTATAATTAGTATTTCCTCAACTGTATAACCAAGAGGATAAATTCTGTAATTCAATGACTCCCATATACTTCCTGTTATGTCTTGTATTTACATTTTTATCCTTTAGTCTCATGCTCTGCTTACCCTTCTGATTCTTATCAAATTTAACAATAAGTACATCTCCAAAAACATCCGTTTTTTTTTTTTCTTTCTGACACTGCAGTCACTTTTCCAAAAAGAAGGAATCCAACATTGCTCATCATTACCTTCCTAGGGAAATCTTTTCTTTCTTTTCTTTTTTTTTTTTTAAAGAAAGAGTGAGAGAGAGTGAGAAAGAGGGAGAGAGAGAGAGAATTTTAATATTTATTTTTTAGTATTTGGCGGACACATCTTTGTCTGTATGTGGTGCTGAGGGTCGAACCTGGGCCACACGCATGCCAGGCGAGCGCGATACCGCTTGAGCCACATCCCTAGCCCAGGAAATCTTTTCTAACCACCAAAAAAATCTTAGTACATCCAAGTTGGAGTTCAGCATTCATTTCCTGTACACAGCTTTATTAGAGCAGTTTTTTATAATTTAACTACTTTATTATAGTAGTTAAAAAACCATATTGTAAGTATATGCTTGCTTACTTGGTGCATTTAATAATAGATTAATATCTTCCTGAGGAGACATTACATTTTAGCAGAGTAGGATTCGCAACACAGCTCCTGGCACCTGGAAGAATGAATAATTAACTGAAAGAGGCAACAAATGGCTAAAGGTCTCTGGATACCACCTTACAGTAGGACATCTTATCTGACCATTACAGTCATGCTGATCAGTACTCTATTCCTGGAGTTTCATGGATGATATTCCCATACTACATAGGTCATTTCAGAGGATTAGTTTAGATTTTAAATACTCATAATCTCCAGCATTGAATTCTGTTATCATTCTTCTACTCTCTATCCTTTAATGTCTCAACTACCAACTACAAACCTATGCTGAAAATTGCACTAAGGTGCAAATGCATAATCTTGAAATTTTAAAATGTAGACCCTTCAAAATATTGGATGACTTTTATTTTTCATAGGCATCTATTTCCTCTAAAGTCCTTGTAGTGGGAAGAAAAATTTTAATTATATTCAAATCTCAGAGAATTTAAGTATGTTCTACATTTTAATTTATTTATTCTTTTACATTACACAAATAAAAAACTTTCCAAAAGGAGTTGAAATAACTTTATCATGCATACTACTTTAAAAAAAATGTCTTCTCTATAACTGACTAGAAATGCACACATTTGCTGTGCAACAGCATGAAAAAAATGATAATATTTTTTAATTCTAAATGAAACTAATATACAAATTGATTTTATCATACAGAGGTTCAACTATTGGGCATAAGGAAAATTACTTCAAAAAGAAAGTTGAAATTGCAAAACAAATATTGAAGAGCGTGCCTCTTTAAATCCTGAAAAAATTACTGATAGAAGGTTAACAGTAAGATGGCCCCCCTGTTGTGTTTAGATATTGGTGGTTTAATCTTTAGCTGTGCACAGCTTCCCATGTGAGGATTGGTCTCATCCTCAGTATTTTCTGTAGTTACATGTTTATTTGTTTGTACTAGGAGATAAAAATCATGATGATCTATTTTTATTAAAATTATATAGAATCTCATTTTAGCATCAAATCTAGGTCACAAGTGATGTATATTTTCATTTGTTTATGTTCTTTTCAGCCCCAAGAAATATTAGATAAAGCAGAATAAAATTGGGTATATTTAATAATCTAAGAAATGTTTGAGTGGATGTGTGGATTAAAGAAACAATATTTTAACTATGTATAAGAAAAGTATTTGGAGACATATTTGTTATGTTTAACATTAAAACTTGATGGTTATTTTAAATGTTTTTGGTAAATATTTTGGAATTGAGTCATCAGTTCTGATGAGGGATGGGTCAACAGGCTTAATGATATAGTTGGTTGTAGTGGAAACAGGAGAAAGGAATACATTTCCTTTTATATGTGAATTAGTTACATGATGACTTTTGCAAAAATATTATATTTTAACAATGCATAGAATATTGTTATTTTCTGTAGAATTTGAGACAAAGATTGACAGGAGCTATGGCATTTATTTTTTATTAATATTATAATTATTGTAACATTTTTCTAACTATAATTCTAGATATTTATAACTTTATCCAATTTTAAATAATTAAACTTGCTTTTCCTCTCTCCCAGTCAATCACACCTGTCCTGATGATCAATTTAAATGCCAGAATAATCGCTGTATCCCCAAGAGGTGGCTTTGTGATGGAGCTAATGATTGTGGGAGCAATGAGGATGAATCCAATCAAACTTGTGCAGGTAAATGTTTGCTTCAATATGTACATAAATTACTTTCAAAATTGGTCACCATAAAAATTCAGGTCAGAACTCTGAACTAATCTGGACATTCCTAGTGCTGACAATCTGATTATGGCAGTAGTAAGTGAATTCAGAGTTTGATGCCACAAAGGCTCGGATATAAATTATCTTTATTTAATACATGGGCATTACTCTGCTTTCCAAAATAATTTGGCACTTCATCTATCCATATGGGTTGACTGTCAGTACACTTCTTCTATGAAACCTGTCCCAACTAAATCTTTGTTGGCAAAAATGGGAAGGTGATATTTGTTAGCATGCTGTGATACAGACCATCTCACAAGGAAGATTTCTTTTTTTTTTTAACATTGAAAAAAACTTATAAATTTTATTGTGTCTACTATGGAATACCTTTGTGAATAACTTTGTGTCCGTAGCACATTATTTATATGAGGTAGCAATTTTTTTTTCTTCATGAAGTCCCAAGACCACTAAGCCTATTTATATTTCCATATAATCTATTCCATTGTAATAAATCTTTGAATCCCTAGCCAGATTCTTGTTGGATGGAAATATACAGCTGGTGGTACAGGTTACAATAGTGTGCCATAAAGGTCATTATTAGTCAGATAAGAGTTGAAAAATGATACTGGCTAGCAGCAGCCTTATGCTGCTATTTAAATGATGAAGTAAAACTAGTGTGTTAGATGACACATATTGATATGATTCGTAAAAAACTGATTTAAATAAAAAAATTGCACCTAGCAACATCAAAACACGGACCACCCCATCAACTCTTTGATTTTTTTGTCGAAACAACTCTCAATGAATAAAAATTATTATAAAATGCTCGTAAAAATTAATAGAGCAGCAGAGAAAAGACAGACATCAAGATCAATTCCTGTCTTGTCATTGCCATTGGCTTTCTTCTGGAAAAACTTGTAATTCATTGCACCTCATTTTCCTGTGCTTTCCTA